>NC_089499.1:16410000-17610000 GCF_036850765.1 Saccopteryx bilineata | reverse complement strand
TAGTTGAATGAATAGGTGGATTAAAAAAATACAAATTAAAAAGAAGCACCATTTTTTAACTTATCAAAATGGCCATAATTAATAAGGCTGTTATAATTAGTGTTGGAGAAAGTAAAATAATGTCTCTAATAATATTAAAAACACACACAATCTCTGAATGAACAATCAAATTAAGAGGAATCTATTCTACAGATTAAAAACACCAGAATGTCTAAATACATCTCTAAGTACATGGAGATTTGTGTTTCTTGTAACAGCATCAAGTTGCAAATAACCTGAATGATACTGACAGGGGAACAGTTTATTAAATCATGGTACATCAATAATGTGGAATACTGGATACCTATTAAAAAGATGCAATAACTTATTCTTAATGTTGAAGGATAGACAGATGTTTTGTAAAACAAAAACAAGTTGCAAAATGTTTACTAGTACATTTAATGTGGGCAAAAATAAAATATAATCTGAATACTTACATAAATAAACACAGAATAAGATGTGGAAGAATACGTATCAAATTTACCACTGGTGCCTGACCAGGCAGTAGCGCAGTGGATAGAGATCGGACTGGGATGCGGAGGACCCAGGTTCGAGACCCCGAGGTCGCCAGCTTGAGTGCAGGCTCATCTGGTTTGAGCAAAGCTCACCAGCTTGGACCCAAGGTCGCTGGCTTGAACAAGGGGTTACTCGGTCTGCTGAAGGCCCAAGGTCAAGGCACATATGAGAAAGCAATCAATGAACAACTAAGGTGTCGCAACAAAAAACTGATGATTGATGCTTCTCATCTCTCTCCGTTCCTGTCTGTCCCTATCTATCCCTCTCTCTGACTCTCTCTCTCTGTCCTTGTAAAAATAAATAAATAAATACATAAATAAGTAAGTAAATAAATAAAAATCTGCCGCTGGTTATCTCAAGGCAATGGGATTAGAGAGGCAAGGTATTATTAAAGATTTTTTTCAAACATTTCTTGACTTGTAAACAGTGAGCATGCCTTTTATATTATAAAAACACAAATTATGCATTTCAGTTGTTTTCATTAGTAAGAAACATACAAATTGGTTTTAAAAAAGAAAAATGATGAGTTAATGGAAAAAATTAGTTTCAATTCTCAACATGCCCGCCTGTCCGGGCAGTGGCGCAGTGGATAAAGCATCAGACTGGGACATGGAGGACGCAGATTCGAAACCCCAAAGTTACCAGCTTGAGTGCGGGGTCATTGGCTTGAGTGCGGGCTCACCAGTTTGAGTGTGAGGTCGCTGGCTTGAGCATGAAATCATAGACATGACTCCATGGTCACCAGCTTTAAGCCCAAGGTTGCTGGCTTAAAGCCCAAGGTCACTGGCTTGAGCACGGGGTCACTCACTCTGAGACATATATGAGACACATATGAGAAAGCAATCCATGAACTACTAAGGAGACTAAGGAGCTGCAACAAAGAATTGCTGCTTTTCATCTCTCTCCCTTCTTGTCTGTCTGTCCCTATCTGTCCGTCTCTTTTCCTCTCTCTGTCTCTCACAATAAATAAATTCTCAGCGTGCCCATCATAGAAACACTTCTTACCAAACCAACTATAATATATGATAAATATAAGCGTGAATTACAATCATTACAAACTTCTATTTTATACAGATGAAGTTATAATGAGTCTAATGTAAAATTCCTCACATATGCGATCTATTCAAAGGCAAACCTTGAATCAATTTGCCAACCTGTATGAGATTACAGTTTTCTAACACCTAAGTCTCAGTCAAAATGTATAGGCCAAGGAAGTATGGAAGGACCAAATGTTAATGAAGTTAACATTGGCTGGTGAAAGAATAAGCATTGACTGATACTGTCATCTGTAGAAGTTAAAAACCTTGCACTTTCCAGACGGTCTCCTCAATGTCAAACACAACACTGTGCACATAGTGCACAGCTCTGTACAGCTATATAACTAATCTGTGGACAGATGGTCTTCAGTTTGCCTTTAATCTCAATCAAAGTAGTTTGGCTATTTACATATTTTCTCTTATACATTATAATGCTTCAAGATATAAAAACCATACACGATGAAGTTTCTTTATCTCTAAGTTTTGGGCAAGAGGTAAAACAATGAAGGTCAATGTAAATAACTACAGCAAAACATACAGTCTTACACATAGTAAGCAAGTAGGTAACTTACTGATTTATATTAATAACATCTTTTGCTGCCTGACCAGTGGTGGTATAGTGGATAGAGCATCAACCTGGGACACTGAGGTCCCAGGTTCGAAACCCCAAGGTCACAATCTTGAGCACAGGCTCAATCAGTTTGAGCGCAGGCTCACCAGCTTGAATACAGGGCCACTGGCTTGAACCCAAAGGTTGTTGGCTTGAAGTCTAAGGTCGCTGGCTTGAGCAAGGGGTCACTGACTCAGCGGGAGCCCCCTGATCAAGGCACACATGAGAAGCAATCAAGGAACAAATAAAGTGAAGTAACTACAAGTTGATGCTTCTCATCTCTCTCCATTCCTTTCTCTCTCTCTCTCTCTCTCTCAAAAAAAAATCTGTTACTAACTTGAATATTTACCTTAAAACCAAGAAAAATATCATAAGGGCATCTTATGATAGACAGTCAATTATATGGGATTCACAGCAATTTAAGACAAAATGGTGACTGACCAATCCTCAAATTCCAAATGTAAGCCCTATTGTTTTGCTATATGGCTAAAAATAAAAAGTATCACATGCAGTATTTGTTAGAGGGTAGCCCAGAGAGGATCCAAGAAGAAGCTCTTGACAGTGGGCCAAGCACCGGGTTCTCGTTTCACCTCTGCTAACAACCAACTGTCTGATCTTGGATATATCATTTAATTCCATGTGGTTCAGTCTCTTCATGTAAATCAGGATCAGATCATTTTTAAGACCCCACCCTTTCAGGGTTAAAATCTTCTGGGCTAAATATCTTTCCCTGTTATTAGGGGAAGATGAGGGGAATAAAACAAAACACATATAGAAAAGTTATTTGGTTTTATATAAAATTCAAAAACAAAAAAACTGAGGTTTACCAGTTAAAAATTTGAATTCCAAGATTAAACAACAAATTCTATGAAATGTTTTATTAAATATGTACCAATTCTCATAATCTTCATTTGTTACAGGAAAAACAATTCTGTTGTTTGCATAAAAAATTAGCATGATCAGCATAATTTGAGTAAAACAGACGGTTGGACATTCTCGAAACCCAGGTCAGACATAAATGAAGTAAAACAAACACAAAATATTCTAAAGATGTGTTAAGTACTACTGAATTTGAAAAGGTAGTAATGACCTAATTATAGAAATTGAAAGTTAAAACCATTTCAAAATAGTTTTTCATTTTAGATGGAGAAAAAAAGAGAAAAAATATTCTGTCCACTTGAATAAGGAAGAAAGAACTTTGAAAATTGATGACTTGCTCAATGACATATCTCAGTAATTATATCCAAGCCTCAGGACAAATCACTAACCTCAAAATGTGGTACTAATTATAAACAATAACAATTATGTCATCATCTAATTCAATCTTAAAAAAAAAAAAGACTAGCAGCCAAAAGGATTGTTACAGGAACAAGGATATTATAACTCAGAAATTAAACTTTAAAAAGGCAATTTCAACAAGAAAGTACTTTTAAAAGTATTTCTATTTCCAATAAAAATTACAGGTTTGCTTATTTCCAAAAATAGTCTATTTTTCTGGTAATCATACCAGTTGAGCTTTATTTATTTTTTGTGTGTGGCAGAGACAGAGACAAAGAGAGGGACAGGTAGGAGCAGACAGACAGGAAGGGAGAGAGATGAGAAGCATCAATTCTTCGTTGCAGTACCTTAGTTGTTCCTTGATTGCTTTCTCATATGTGCCTTGACTGGGGGGCTAAAGCAGACTGAATGACCCCCTGCTCAAGCCAGTGACCTTGGGCTCAAACTGGTGAGCCTTGCTCAAACCAGAGGAGCCCACGTTCAAGCCAGCAACCTCGGGGTTTCGAACCAGGGTCCTTCATGTCCTAGTCCAAGGCTCTATCTACTGTGCCACTGCCTGACTAGGCCCAGTTGAGCTTTAAAGTAACAGACTTACAGATATTTAAAGGGAATGATCATTACTGTAGATTATAATTTCAGTTATAGAATCTAGAAGAATCCATACTTATCCAGTGTGATTAGTGTGAGTAGCAGAATAGCAGTTATTTTCATACTGTGCCCACTAATTAGATACATGACCTTGTGCAAGTCACTTAATTCTCCAAACTTTAGTTTGCTCATCAGTAAAATCAGGATAATAAAGTATCTAACTCAAAAATTTTGGGGTTTAAGTGAAAAAAAAAGGAAAAACACTCAATTTTTTGAAAAGTGTTACCTAGAATACTAGTATTTTTAAACAATCAGGTACTTTCAGCAATTGTATTCAAGTCACTAAGTAAAAAAAAATGGAAGGTGAGAAACGTGTTTAACTAAATTCCTATAATGAAGTTACAAATCTTAGAAAATGGGTAATTTAAGGAAATACTTTATCCTTATTCTAATTAGTAAAGCAAAAAGGTAACAAGAGTTTTTACAACAATACATTGGTATGGAGCCTCACCCATTTTTATCTTCCTTGGCTTAAGGGCCACACATTTATAATATGAGAACGGAGCCCTGGCCCAGTAGCTCAGTTAGTTAGATAGAACATCCTCCCGATATGCCAAGGTTGCAGGTTCAATCCCCGGTCAGGGCACATACAAGAATCAACCAATGAATGCATAAATAAGTAAAACAACAAATCAATGTTTCTTTCTCTCTCTCTCTCTTACTCTTTTTAACAACTAATAATTTTGAAATTAAAAAAAAAATTATAATATCAGAGCAGGTTGAACCACAGAGCCAAAGAACAAAGCAACACTATCATACACTAAAGATTAAACACAGGCCCTATTGGTTTTAACTAACTAGATAGAATACTTTGCTAAATATAGCATACATTTCTTTAATCCTCACATGCATCTCTAAGAGAAGTAAATTAAACTCTAAAACTTCAAAAGTAGATTCAGTCAAGATTCCAAAGATGCTCACTTTATTTTTATTTTGGCAATTTTATCTGAAAGAAATTTGTTAAACTCCGTGAACTGTGATTGGCTTATACCTCTACTCACCACCATAGTATGTGTTTATTATATACTTCGTAGTACCAAAGGAACTGCCTGGACTGAATCACCATTATATTCCACGTAAGTTTATGAGAAAAAAAAATGTACAGTCTAGAAAACAGAATAGTGTAAAGAGAGACAGGCAACCTTCAAGTATTTGAAAGTATCATGGTAACCAATATATAATTCATCTTCCCTGCTAGGTTCTAACAAGGCAGATTTTAATATAAGAAAGAATTAATTTATCCAGAATTGAAATGTCTTTATAACATATCTGGAGGACACTATAACAAACTGAAAGAACATGAGAAATCCCTGCTCCTTTTAATTCGGTAAACTTTAATTTAAAATATATTCCAAGGAAATGACTGGAGATGTGCTCAAAAATATACATAAAAGGATTGCACAGTTTGTAACAGCAGAGCATACTGAAAGCAACCTAGATATTATTTAGTCATGAGGAGTGTTCAATTAATAATTTAAGACAATGAGAAAATGCTCAGGATAAAATACAAGTAAGAAAAAACGTATACAATACTACATAATGAGTGATGCCAATTCTGTCCTCCTAAGAAAACATTTATATATGTAAAAATACTTGGAGAAGTAATTACAAAAGTAATTGGAAGAAAGTCCATCATAATTTATTAGTTGATTATTTCTATATGTAGTGGTACTGCAGGTGCTTTTTGCTCCAAATTTTAATCCATGAGCGCATATTACTTTAATCAGATACTGAATAATCATCTATTAGAAATATTTTGAAAGGAACTACTATTCTTGAATAGTAAAATGAGCTACATGACTCCCTATGTCCCTTCTAACTCAAAGATTCTACAACTCTTAAGAAAACTTTCTACAACTAATTTAAAAATCAATGAGCCTCTGCCAACAACAGAAAATTTAAAGTTAAGTTTTCAAAGAAGGACTGACAGCCAAGAATGACATTAATTTCTGAAGGAACATCAATATTCTCTGGCTAAGAGCCCTTTTCTTAGACAGAAAATGGGCAGTGAACTGAAATGAGCCGTGGCAAACAAAAACAAACAAGACAAATACAGAGTAAACCTGCAATTGCCAAGAGAAGCAGCAGGAGGAGGAAGGAGAAATAGACTCTTCTTTATTTTTACGAAAAGACCCACTGCCTAGATGATGTTACAACCTGTGATTAATGCTGTGTAGTGATTAATGACTACAATCATGAAAGTTACCTAACATTTTCATATCAGGTAAGACTACAAACCAGAGAAGGGTAGGGTAGGAATGGGGATGGGGTGGCATTAAAAAAGTCTTTGTTTCTTTAAAAAGAATATCTGTTTTTATCAATTTGATTAATACCAGAATTAATTGACCTTTGGTAGATAAACTACAATCTCAATTTTCACTAAAAAAAAGTAAAACATGAATCACAGCTGATTATAAACCATCAGCTCAGATTCACAACAATATTAAATATTATCACCATTTCAAATATTATCCATTTTAAGACAAATAAGACAATTTCATGAAATAATTATGAACTATCATAGATTAGAAATCTATAACTCAGAAAAAAAATCCTCTTGTGATAAGTAAATGTAGCCTGTTACAAAATAACAAACCATAGAATATCATATACTTTTCACCAGAGATAAGAACAAATATGTAATAGAATATAATAACTAATATTTAGATGAGAATACATTCCTATAATTGCAAAGAGGAAATAATTAAAATACTAAAGTGTTAATTACTCAAAATATCCAGAGAAATCAGTAAGACATTTCTATTCCACAGTATTTTATGTACCTATTTATGTATATACATATAAATATGTATATAAGTAGACATATGTATATATTTATTCATACATATATAAATGTATATATACATCTACCATACCACCTTTTTGCTAGTTACATGATACATTAATGGTAGTTAAAATGAAATATTTATAATAATTTAGAATATCATAAGACTTGCAAAATAATGTTTGGTTGTATATAAAGATCAAGAGAACACAGCTTACAGAACCTGGTGAAAATACACAGTTTTTCCTTTTTGTTTTTAATAAATGAACGATAGACAAAAAGAGAAAAAACAAAAATCCTAAGACTATGATTTCCCCACCAGTTATCAAAAATTAAAAAAAAAAATCTCTTTCCCCAAATTTAGATACAAATTAACAAAAATAAGAAAAAGAAACTAACCTTTTAGTGTTAAATATACACTCTATTTGTATAGGATTCAGTCCATTAGAAAGACATGGCAGAAACTAGCATGTGAAAAGTACTCAGGGCTTTCTACCTAGTATATGAAAATATACACATTTTTAAAAATCAAACTAAACAATATACTAGCAAGAGTTCTAATATGATCAAAGGATGTATTATGTGTAGCATAACTGCATAAACCTGTTTTTTTCCTATTTATTATCTAATTTAGAAACCATTTTTGAGGCAATTTTACTTGACCACCACCCATTTCCTATTGTGACAAATGATTCAACACCCAGTATCTTCAACCATTTTTTCCAATGTTGGTAAATTTAAGACTCACTACCTAGATGAACGCATAAAAACATCTAATTAATCAGTTATTTCTTTAACCACTATAGCACCTGAAAATTAATAGTCACATTCTGGGGAACCTGCTTCCTCTTTAAAAAAAAAACAAAAAATTCCCTTACACATCTCTTTTAAAATGGCATTTGAAAAATAAATATGCTCAAGAAAACACTAATTCACTTATGTTCTGACAGGAAATAGCAATATACAATATTTTAAACATTTAGAAAGAGCAGCACGCTCTTCTGCACGTTGCAAAAGATTCTCCAGCTCTGCAATCGTGCTGCAGTCATGAATAAACATACTCCTCCGTAGCTCTAAGTATGTGTGGCCATACCAAGGGCACATCAGATTTGAAATGGATTTACATTACCTCCAACTTTAGGGCCACCTGCTGAACCAGGCTTCCTTGCACTGTTGACAGGATTTCCGGATGTTTTAGGTGCAGGAACCTTGAAGGCTGAAGAAGCTGATGATGGCCTATTTCCATCCACTGATTCATCATCATCAAAGCTTTTATCTGTACAAAGCATTAGGAAAATGTATTTTAGGAGAATTAAGCTTTGCTCCATTTCCCACAAGACTTAGAAATCAAATTAAGCTATAAATAAAATCATAACTCTGAGATATATAATACAAAACTCCTTTGAATAAGCATTTATATATTGGCTAACACTATATAAAATAACCCTGTGTAATTTAAAACCAGATTGCAATTATTAACATATTTACTACCTATATCTATAAAGTCAAAACAAAATAAAATATATTAACTCTAAAGATAGAAAAAGCATTTTTCATTTTTCTGCTACTAATATAAGCATTTTCTGCCAGCTCCTCCCATAGTGCATCTTCCAGCACACCCTGTCTTACGCCTTATGCCCAGATTCTGCAACTTACAATCACAGATCCGTTTGCAAATCAGTCGCCTCATTCCTCTGAAAGCTCTTAATTTTCCTCACCCTAGGATGCTCCCAATGGTTCACATGGCCAAATACAGTAGATGTGATACTAATCAAAGATTCTATCAAAAATAGATAGAAACAACCATAGAACCACCACTGAGGTTTGTGCCGGCATTTTTCTTTCTCTTCCCTGCCCTAGGTACTGTAACAGCCAATCAGCTACAAGGTGACATCATCTTATGGCAGCTACTGCCAGATGAAAGGTAAAAATTCTTCATGTATTTTAAAAATTCTCTATGCAGCCGTAATCCTTATTCTGTATCAAAATTTCAAAGGCATTCAATACTAAAGGTTTCTAAACCTAAATTTGTGTTCTCTTACTTAGCTCATGTGAAAATTTATACAAAGAGAAAATAAGGTTTTATGCAATATTTATTCTGCTGCTGTGCTTATTATTGCATCAGTAAAACATGGACTATCACAGTGCTCATTAGTGTGCATAATTAACTCTAATCTAACAATTTGCTGCTTATTTAAGTCATAGAAACCAAACTGAACAATTTGTTCTTATAAATGATTCTACAATATTCTATAGCTTCTTTTAGAATACTTATGAATGATCACACTGGTATCATGTCCTTGTATAAAATGAAACACCCCCACATCCACACCATCCCCACAAGATGTATGCATTTTACGCATCCGAGAAGTTGGTTTTCTCTAGGACCCCGCACAATCCAACCACGACAAACAATATGGGCGAGGCAGAGAGGCAGCTTTACCACAGGCTTCAGATCAATACACCAGAATCTTTCCCTTTCAACCTGCTTCCCTAACACTACACGAATACCCAAATCAAGAAGGAATAATCATCCCTACAATAGGAAATATGTACTTATAGGAAACACACCAAACAAGTGTTAAAAGACAGTTTAATTAGAAAGAACAGAATTTAAATAGACACCCTAACAGAAAGCCATATTCCATTTCAGCAAATGTTTTTCTTAAATAGCACAACTTGTATGAAAAAAGGAATCTTCTGGTAAAAAATATATTTTTATTTCTTAGCATAATACCATAAGGGAGTCAGTTTGGGTCACTTAAGACCTGTGTTCTATGTAGACTGCTTTGTTAAAAACACTAATACAATTCTAAATAAACTTTCTTTGCCGTCACCATATAAAAAATGTAGCTAAGAGAGACAGTAGACACACAAATCTACTGAAAGATGAGTACTGAAACACCAAGTAGCCAGAGGTTCCCATGGAAACAGTGTTCTGTTCCTACAAACACATAAGAATTGAAAAGAGCAAATGTCTCTACTATTTAAAAAAAATTTAACTCTTAACATTCTCAAACTTCTGAAAATCAGTTTTCAATTTCTTATCAAAATAAGGCAGAAAAAATATACAAATCATAACTATGCAGCTCAATTAATTTTTACAAAATAGACATTCAGTATAACCAGTCTCCTGACCAATAATCCATTATCAGCATCCTGTGGGCACCCTTACTGAACCCCCCCAAAGTCACTAGTTCCTGCCAAAGCTAACTAGTCTTGACTTTTAACACCATAAGTTGGTTTTATCCATTTATGAACTTAGTATAAAAGGAATCAGGCCCTGGTCGGTTGGCTCAGTGGTAGAGCATCGGCCTGGCGTGCAGGAGTCCCGGGTTTGATTCCGGCCAGGGCACACAGGAGAAGCGCCCATCTGCTTCTCCACCCCTCCCCCTCTCCTTCCTCTCTGTCACTCTCTTCCCCTCCCGCAGCTGAGGCTCCATTGGAACAAAGATGGCCTGGGCGCTGAGGATGGCTCTGTGGCCTCTGCCTCAGGCACTAGAATGGCTCTGGATGCAACAGAGCAATGCCACAGAGGGGCAGAGCATCGCTCCCTGGTGGGCATGCCGGGTGGATCCCAGTCGGGCGCATGCGGGAGTCTGTCTGACTGCCTCCCCGTTTCCAGCTTCGAAAAAATGAAAAAAAAAAAAAAAGGAATCAAACAGCCTGACCAGGCAGTGGCGCAGTGGATAGAGAGTCGACCTGGGATGCAGAAGACCCAGGTTTGAAACCCTAAGGTCAATGGCTTGAGCAAGGGCTCATCCAGCTTGAGCATGGGCCAACTTGAGTGCAGGGTTGCTGGTTTGAGCATGGGATCACAGACATGACCTCATGGTCGCTGGATTGAAGCCCAAGGTCGCTGGCTCGGCTGGAGGCCCCCAGTCAAGGCACATATACGAAACCAATCAATGAACAACTAAGGTGCCACAATAAAGAATTGATGCTTCTCATCTCTCTCCCTTCCTGTCTGTCCCTATCTGTCCCTCTCTCTGTCTCACTCTCCCCCCAAAAAAAAGAAATAAAAAATGAATCATACAATAGGTACTCTGGCACCTGGCTTCTTTTCACTCAATATAATAAATACAATGCTTGGAAGATTCATCTTCATTACTTATATATAATTTCCTATTATATGAATATATAGCAATTTATTAATATCCATTCTACTAGACATTTGAGTTGTTGCCAGGTTGAGATTATTATAAAATAGTGTTCCTAAGAGGCAAGCAAACAAAATTAAAGGGTACTATGCCATTTAACCATTGTTGCAGAAGTAGTAAACTTCCCTAAGTACAGTAACTTTAGGCTGTATTAAGTTGAAGATGTATATTGTAACCTAATGGTACTCAAAATATGATCCAGGACCAGCAACTGAGCATCACCTGGCAATTGCTAGAAAAGCCAATTTTCAGACCTTAACCCAAATCTACTAAATCAGAAACTCTGGAGGTAGGGGCCCAATCACCTAGTGATTCTGATGCATGATTAAATCTAAGAACCAGGAACTGGCAAACTTAGTCTATAAAAGGCCAGGAATCGGCAAACTTAGTCTATAAAGGGCAATATATATGGTTAGGCTTTATAAACCATATATAAAGGTGTCTCTGTGAAACTACTCAGTTATACCACTGTAGTGACAAAGCAGTGATAGACAGTATATAAGCAAATGAGTGTAGCTGTGTTTCAATAATTTTTTATACTCAAAACAGGTGGGCATTTGGATTTGGCCTGCAAGCAACAGTTTGCCAATTCCTGCTCTAGACTGTCCGCCAGTGTGCTGCAGCACCCTAGTGTGCTGCTTTTAAAACATGCCATACCTGACTACTTAGTCAGGGGCCCTGGCCTTCCCCCCTTAGATTATCAAATAAAGAAATGACAACAGTTAATACAACAATAGCCATCTGTGTGAATGAATTAAAATATCTTTTTCATTTTCAGATCAGCAAAAAATATATTTTCTGGTGTGCCATGGAATTTTAGTGTTTAGTATATGTGTGCTATCAGATAAAAAAAGTTGAAAATTGCTCCTCTAGAGTAACCACTATAATAAAAGTAAATGTATACATAAAGTAATAAAACTAAAATTAAAAATTAATCAAAAAGCAGGAAAGGGGACAAAAAAAAAGCCAAAACAAGTGGATAAAGTAAAAAATAAAGTAGCAGCCTGGCCAGGCTGTGGTGTAGTGGATAGAGCATCGATCTGGGACACTGAGGACGCAGGTTTGAAACCCCGAGGTCGCCAGCTTGAGTGTGGGGTTGCGGGCTTGAGCATGGGATCATAGACATGACCCCATGGTCTCTGGCTTGAGCCCAAGGTTGCTGCCTTGAGCAAGGGGTCACTGGCAGGGCGTGTGTGAGAGAGCAATTGAACAACTAAGATGCCACAACTGCAAGTTAATGCTTCTCCATCTCTCTCCCTTCCTATCTATAAACAAACAAACAAACAAATAACAAAGTGGTAAAAATAAAACCAAATATATTAGTAACTGCCTCAAATGTAAATAAACAAAATATTCCAAGTAAAAGGCCAAGACAGAATTTTAAAAATAAATTGCTTAAATAAAATATACTTTACATATGAGGTCAGATTAAAATAAAAAGTAAAATGATAGAGAAAGACCATCGCAAATACCAACCAAAAGAAAGCTGGCATAGCTATACACTAACTTCAAACAAAACAGCCTGAAGAAACATTATTAGAGATAAAGAGAAACTTCTAATAATGATAAAGGGAATAAATTCAGAACCCTAATTAAGAACCTCAAATTTTTATGAACCAGTAACACAGCTTCAAATATATAAAGCAAAAAATGAGGAACTAAAAAGAAAAATGGGCAAATCTACAACCATAGAGGGAAATAAATTTTTACCCATTTCCAATAAGGTTAAATAAATATATTTTTTGAACTATAAGTTAAAAGAATTCCTAGAACTACATCACAAGCCTCTAATTAAAAATAGTTTGCAGGATGGAGATTTGACATGGGATAGTAAACACAAACACACAACTGTGTATACATGACGTGTTGTAGAATTGTACATCTGAAACCTATATAATTTTTTTAGCCAGTGTCACTGCAATAAATTCAATAAAAAGAAACAAAAAATAAAAAGTTTGTAGTTTATTTAGAGGTTAAAATACTTTCTTCTTCTTTTATGTCATTATCTTTTTAAATTTTATTGATAGATTTAGCTAGAGAGGAAGGGGGTGGAGAGAGAGAGAGAGAGACAGACAGACAGACAGGAGCACAGACCTGTTCCTGTTCGTACCCTGACTGGGGATGGAATCAACAACCACTGCGCCTTGGGACGATGCCCTAGCCAACCTCGCTATCTGGCCAGGGCTATGTCATTATAATTTAATATATTAAAAGAAATATCAAGTCTATTAAATCTCAGGTACTTAATTAAATTATTTTTATAATCTATATACTAAAATAAGTGTTATTTTCGGAGGTAGGGTTGAGGCATACACTAAAAGAATATATACTCCCTTTTATTAAAAATATTTTCTTAATAACTATAAAATATCAGAACAAATAAGTTATATTTTTTCCTAGCACCTCTTCCTGAAATAAGATACTTGTATGAGTGAACTAGAAGCTGGATTGGAAGTAAGCAGAGCTTTTTCTTGTTTATGCTATAAACTCATTACCTAAAACAATCCCAAGATAACCATCATAGCTAGCTCCTCTTCCAGCTTCCCACCCTCACTCAGTCCCCAAAATTTATTCTCAATAGAACGTGTCCTGAGCTGAACAAAGTCATGTCACACTGATGCTCAAAATCCTATGACCCATAAAAAGGCCTACCAGGACTCCAAGATCTGCAAGATCTTAGATATCACGCAGGTCTTCCTAACCTCATCTTCTACCCACTAGTCACCTTTCTCTCCAATCCAGCCTCACCAGTCTCCTTGCTTTGTCTCATATCAGGATCTCTACACTTGTTCCCTTTGCCTAGAATAACACCCTTCACCTTCTTAGCCACAATATTTACTCAACTTCAAATCTTTACTCATCAATCACTTTCTCAAAAAGGTCTTCTCTGGATACTATTATATAATTGTAACCTTACAGAATCCAAACACTATTGTTCTGTCCCTATAACTCCATCCTTTACTTACCTTTTATATAGTCTACTTATTTTGTTTATTACTTCTCTCCTCCATTGAAATGTATTGCCTATTAGGATGAGAATTTTTTTTTTTTTTGGTATTTTTCTGAAGCTGGAAACGGGGAGAGACAGTCAGACTCCCGCATGTGCCCAACCGGAATCCACCCAGCACGCCCACCAGGGGGCGACGCTCTGCCCACCAGGGGGCGATGCTCTGCCCCTCCTGGGGCGTGGCTCTGTCGCGACCAGAGCCACTCTAGCGCCTGGGGCAGAGGCCAAGGAGCCATCCCCAGTGCCCGGGCCCATCCCTGCTCCAATGGAGCCTTGGGTGCAGGAGGGAAGAAAGAGACAGAGAGGAAGGGGTGGAGAAGCAGATGGGTATCTCTCCTGTGTGTCCTGGCCGGGAATTGAACCCGGGACCCCCGCACGCCAGGCCAACGCTCTACCACCGAGCCAACCGGCCAGGGCCTAGGATGAGAATTTTTTGTCTACTTTGCCAATTTCGGTAACTTCAGCATGTGGAACAATGATCAGAATAGCACATTTCATAACAGGGAAACTTGGTCTCCAGTAAAAGCATTAGTAGGTTATTTGAAACAAAACACCAAAAGTAAATAATAACCAGTGGATAAAATACGTATTTTAAAATATCTCCTATAGAACAATAAATATCTGACAAAATAGTAAGAAATATAAGAATAAAACCATTATGTTTGAATATTCTATTCTGAAAGCCTGTGGGGCAAAGGGAACAAAATTCAAATACCCACATAAGAACTAACCTGAGAGTCTTTCCACCAGAAGCTGATATACCAAACGAAAAGACAGGTGCCCTTGAACAACACGGATTCAAACTGTGCTGTTCCACTTATACAACGATTTCTTAAATAAACACCTGTACTGTTTAGCTCTGCAGTTGGGAGTCCACAGATGTGGAGGGCTACTGTATATACTGTTCTACACCATTTTACATTCAGCATCTGACACTGGTATATGTGGGGGTCCTAGAACAAACCCCTCTTATACTGAGGGGAATTAAGTTTTAGGGGAGTCAAAGGTCATATGCACATTTTCAACTGCATGAGGGGGGGTTATATAGTTATTTAAGGGTTAAGTGTACTCTCAAGGTTAGAGTGAACCATCAGTAAGTCCTTAACTTCTTATACTCCTTAATTCTTTTCAAACTTTTCTCAAAAGAAGGCAAAAGAAAAGTAAGTTAAATGGAGTACCCCCATTTACCATAGTTCCCCATGTATAAGTTGCTCCCATGTATAAGACGCACCTTAATTTTGGGTCCCAAAAATTGAAAAACAAAATGTATCACACAAAGTTTATTGAACTCAAGTTTTATTCATTATAAAATTCATACAACTACTCATCACTGCCAAAACTTATCCTCGTCTGCGCTGATGACGTATCACTGTCTTCAACAATGAGCGCAAAAACAAGTGCAAAAACGCAGAAAATGCAAGTAAAAAAAATCTACAACCACGGTATAAGATGCACCCAGTTTTTAGACCCCGAATTTTTCAGAAAAGGATGTGTCTTATACCTGGGGAAATAGGTAGGTCAAACGCTTGGGCAATCAAGACACTCAAGTTCTTAAACCTGGCAGGCTTAAACTTGCATACTCCCAAGTAACAGCCAAAGCAAATGCACAATTTTCTCAGAAGAAAGTCTCTGACCTCACATAATTCGTAAAATAATTTTTTTTCAAAGGTCACTCAGCATGAGAAGAAACAAGACACCATGAGCAAGAATGAATAGGAGGAAATAGACAATAGGAACAGAGCTACTTTAAATCCTAAAATTATCAAGAACAGACTATAAAATATCTATACTTGGAAGTTTTTTTACTAGGCAAGCTTGAAAACAACTTCCGGGATGAGAAAATTATAAAAAAGTGACATCAATTTTTAAAAAACAACCAAGCAGAATTTCTAAAAATAAAAATAACTGCAATTTAAATTCAGTGGGCAGGCACAACAGATTAGACACAGCTCAGGAGATCATTATTGAATTACAAGATAAATCTGAAAAAATCATCTACGATTCAGATAGCAGGTACTACTTTTAATATTTACTGAATAGCCTGACCTGGGGTGGCACAGTGGATCAAGTGTCGACCTGGAACGCTGAGGTTGCCAGTTCATATCCCTGGGCTTGCCTGGTCAGGCACATACAGGAAGCAACTACTACGAGTAGATGCTTCCTGCTTCTCCCCCCACTCTCTTTCTCTTTCTCCCCACCTCCAAAAATCAATAAATAAAATGTATATTTACTGAATAAACAAAAAAGCAAATGCAGAAAGCAACCTATAAATTATAATTATGTTGACACCTATGCTCTCTCTCCAATTTTTTTTTTTTTTTTTTTTTTTTTGAGAGAAGAGATAGACTCCCACATGTGCCCGACTGGGATCCACCTGGCAACCTCATCAGGGGCTGACCCTCTGCCCATCTGGGACCATGCTTGCAACTGAGCAATTTTTAGCACCTGAGGCTGATGCACTCAGACCAACCAAGCTATCCTCAGCACCCAGGGCCAACACTTGAACCAACTGAGCCACTGGCTGTGCGAGGGGAAGTGGGGGAAAGGAGGGAGAGAAAGGGGGAGAGAAGCAGCTGGTCGCTTCTTTTGTGTGCCCTGACTAGGAATTGAACCTGAGACATCCATACACGGAGCCAACACTCTTATCTACTTGGCTAACTGACCAGGGCCTTCACTCCAATGTTTCAAAAAAGACAATACTATGGTTTGGTGCAGAAACAGAACAAGATGAACATATTAAAAAGTACTAGAGTATACAAACTAATAATGTGAACAGGCTGTAGTTATGTATATGATGGAGATGGAAAAGGAGAGAAAAAGGAGGAGAGGACCTGATAAGAGGAAAAAGAGATGGAGATGGAGACATAGATACAGGAGAAGATGACAGAGGAAGACGATGGGGAGGAAAAAGTAGGGAGGAGGAGACAGAGAAAGAAACAGATGAGAGGAAATGGAGGAGAAGAGGAGAAAGAAGAAATGGAGGAGACAGGAAGAGGAAGGGAGTAAAAGAGGGAAGACAAGAGGGACAGGCAGAGGGGGGGAGCCCAAGTAGGCTAAGGCTTTACCTTACACTGCCTTCATATTACACTTGCAAACTGTCCTCAGTAAGCACTGAGCTACTATAGGTTCACAATTCCATATCTGCATGTCTAAAAGCCAAAAGCTCTAGAACTCTTTTGCCTTTGAAATTCATCTGGCAGCAAAATCTGAACTGATCTGGTAATATCCTTTTTATTATTATTATTATTATTATTATTGGTTGATTGATTTTAGAGAGAGGACACAGAGAGAGAAAGGGGGGAGAAGCAGGATGTATCAACTCCTGGGTGCTTCGCAGTTGCTTCTCATATGTGCCTTGACCAGGCAAGCCCAGAGTTTCGAACTGGTGACCTCAGCATTCCAGGTCCATTTAAAGTGGTGGCACTTTTTTCCATTGTGCCACCACAGGTCAGGCAAAATCTGAAGTGACCTGAAGTCAGTGTACGGCAAAACGTAACATGAACTGGCACAAGGCTATTTATTATCTTTATTTCACTACAACAAATTTTACTGTGCTTGATTACAAGGTACAGCCCCAAATCCAGTTGTGGTTGCTATATAATATATGGTGTACTACCATATTACTTTTTTAAAGTCTGACATATTCTGAATTCCAAAATACAAATGGTCCCCAAGATTTCAAATAAAAAATTATAAATTTATATTACCATAATCAGTCGCTTTCCTTTTATCTTTTTCATTTCAAAGAAAAGTCATATACATATTCAAATGGATATTCAAACTTTCCACTTCACTTTTATGGATACACATATTACAAAACATGAAATTTCAGGGCCCTGGCCGGTTGGCTCAGCAGTAGAGCGTCGGCCTGTTGTGTGGATGTGATGAGTTTGATTCCCAGTCAGGGCACACAGGAGAAGCGCCCATCTGCTTCTCCACCCTGCCCGTCCCCCTCTCTCTTCTTCTCTCTCTTCCCCTCCTACAGCCAAGGCTGTTTGGTTTGAGTGCATCAGCAGCATCAGCCCCAGGCGCTGAGGATGGTTCTGTGGATCCTTCTCCTCGGGCCCTAAAAAATAGCTTGACTGTGAGCACAGCCCCAGATGGGGATTGCTGGGTGGATCCTGGTCAGGGCGCATGTGGGAGTCTGTCTCTCTTATCTTCTTTCCTCTAACTTGGAAAAGAAATAGGAAAAAAAAAAATTCTGCTTCTGATTTCATATAAAAAATGAAAAACTGCTTCATCTTACATGGCAAACAAAAGAGCAAATTAAAACTCTATACTGTGTCTCATAAAAAATTCTTTTCATTTTGTGTGACTTTTCCTCAGTGAACCAATGAACCAGTTCAGTAAGAAGAACCCACACATAATGGACTTCCATGTATAAAATAGACTGTTTCATATCAAGTAGTTTCTTACACCAAAGTTCCTCTTTTCACTTGAAGCTACATCCTTCCTTATTCTAATTAAAACAATGAGCAATGGGACTTTGGATTTCTGAACTGTTTTATACTTTTGCATATCCAGCAATGATCATGGTTATATCTAACAGCCAAAATAGTGGCTGATACTCGGAAACGATAATCCCTATAGGCTATTTTTATCAGATACCTCAAAAATACGAACAGATTTTAGTTTTCTGCACTCCCTCATTCTGCTTTTATAACAGGAGACTCCCTTTGGCTTTCCTCTGACCTCACAGGCCCTTGCTCAGTCTGTTCCTCCTTTACCCAATCATTAAATGCTGAACATCCTCTTTCTCTCCAGACTACACATTTTCTAAATGGTTTCATCCACTGTCAATAGTTTTAAGTATCTTTTATATGCTGACAATTTTAAAATATTTGTCTCTAGCCTACACCATCTCTCAATTTCAGACCTGTATATTCAACAGCCTATTAAAAATCTCCCCTATGAATATCTCAAAGATGTCTCTAATTTGATATAATCCCCCACCAACATCATCTGCAAACCTGTTCTCTCCTATTCCAGTAAATAATAACCTCATCTAGTTAGCTCATGCTCACAACCTGGGAGCGACATCCCAAGTTCTCTCCTCTTCCCCACATGGATCATCTACCAATAGTTCTTGTGTGGAACTCCAACAACTCTTTCTCTTTTACTTCTGCTGTCACTCCTAATCTAAGACCAGACCAGTATCATCTCTGCTAGATTACTACAATTTCTTAACTGGTCTCCTTGCTTCCATTCTTGACCTTCCAACCACAAAGCAGATAATGAATGTATCCTGTAAAAATAATTTGGACCAAGGGTTGCCAAAGCTGTTAAATGAAAGACTGATAGGGAACTTTATATGAGGCTGGTAACACCTGAACCCACTATTCAATATTAATACCACAAAGAAAGACAATCAGAAAGTGGATACCTTCTGACAAAAATATACAATACCATCTATAAAAATCTGTACCAAAAGGAAAAACAACAACAAACAAAAACAAAAAAATCAGACCCAATTCTGATCAAGCCATTAGCAGAATTTTCAGTTTCAGGATATACAAAGAATATATAAAAACATTAAAAAACAAAACCATAATACCACCATGGCAATGCAATCAACAAAACCTAATATGTAGGAGGACTTTAATCTGACATGTTTTTTCTTCAAACAAATAAACAGCAAGAGAAGAAAAGACAGAAAGTTACTTTAAATGAACAGAGACTTAAGAAGTATATCAACCAAATGCAGTGGTAAAACTTGTATGAATCCCGCCCTGGCTGGTTGGCTCAGCGGTAGAGTGTCGGCCTAGCGTGCGGAGGACCCCGATTCGATTCCTGGCCAGGGAACACAGGAGAAGCGCCCATTTGCTTCTCCACCCCTCCGCCGCGCTTTCCTCTCTGTCTCTCTCTTCCCCTCCCGCAGCCAAGGCTCCATTGGAGCAAAGATGGCCCGGGCGCTGGGGATGGCTCCTTGGCCTCTGCCTCAGGCGCTAGAGTGGCTCTGGTCGCAACATGGCGACGCCCAGGATGGGCAGAGCATCGCCCCCCTGGTGGGCAGAGCATCGCCCCATGGTGGGCGTGCCGGGTGGATCCCGGTCGGGCGCATGCGGGAGTCTGTCTGACTGTCTCTCCCCATTTCCAGCTTCAGAAAAATGCAAACAAAACAAAACAAAACAAAACAAACAAACAAAAAAAAAACTTGTATGAATCCCAATTCAAAATATAAAAAGATATTTATGAAACAATTAACCAAATATGCATGTGCACACACACATATCCCAGTTCAGCCAGACAGTAGGGCTGGGGAAGACAGATGGGAACACTGATGAATAAAAATAAGCTATGTACTGATCGTTTCTTGAAGCTGAATAATGGGTGGTAATGCAGGTTTATCATAATATTCTCTATTTCTGGGTATGTTTGAAGTTTTTCATTAAAAAGTATAATCTCAATCACTTGACTCTCTTCCTTAAAACTCTGCAATGGAACCCCAATAAAATGATAACATCAGAGCAATGAAAATGAGGCGAGGCAGAGAGTTTGTGAAGTCAGCACCTAAGGAGAGCAACATGTTCTCTTAAAATGCAAATAAAAAGGATGGAAGGCTTTTGAAGAAAGTACCACAGCAAAGCTGCAACTTAGAATTCTCAAAAGCCAACTAAAACAGCAGAGAAAATTGACCTACTTTGGAGAATGATAGAGAACTGATCATTTCTAAGCCAGAAAGTATAGGAATGATTAGCAAGGAACAACTGAAAATCTATAGAATGATTTCATTATTAAGCTCTTCCCACACTCAATTCAAGGAGCTCAATATTTATATACACATGTATATGTGCAAGCTTACACGTGTGTGCATATGTACACACAATTCTGTAAAAATGGAGCTGTCAGAAAAGGAAAACAAAGTTCTTGGAATCATCTGAACTTTTATTTGACAAAATTAAAATTTAATAAAAGGACTAGATGAGGTTCAAGGAAATCTCCCAGAATACAGAGTAAAATAGAAAGAACTCAGAAGACAAACAAACAGTGAATCAATGCAGGCGCTTCAACGTCTGACAGAACAATTCTGTAAGGACAGACTTAAAGCTAACGAAGGGGAAAAACTTACCAAAAAGAAAATAGATTTCCTAGAGCTAAAGAAAATCACAAACCTTTTAGAAGTAAAATAATTATTAGTAAAACTTTTCAATGTCTTCGCTTACACTAACATAAAAAACTTCAGTAAAATAATTAAAAACTGAAAATCCAAGTGCTTCAAAATAAAGCAATGGCCAAATTTTAATATCCATGTGAAGATGGTGTGGCCTCAGCTACACAGTCTTAAATAAAACTATTTTATTTAGAAGAATAAAAGTCCATTTCACACAAAGTTTAAAAGAGGCCAAGAAATTTGATAAAATTTCTTAAAATTTCTAGGTTGGTGTTAACTAGTTAAAACATATTTGAATACATTTACCCTTTTCTTTAAAAGGGCCCTTTGAAAATTCAAGACCTTCAACTGTTCAATGAAGGAACAAACACAATTTAAACCATTACTTGGTATTTATAAAATTAACATATTTCATGAAAACATATCAAACTAAGTAATAAATGCAGCTCATAATAAGGTTGATTTAGAACCTTTACAAAATCTAGTAATTTCAGGTAAATTTTCATGATAGCTACAGGTTAGTCGTAACAGCTGTCAAGAATATCAACTCTACCATTCAACAAAGAAAAGATACAAACTTTTCCTTGAAGATTCTGGATCATTAGCAACATCATGTTTAAGGATACGCTGCTACTGGTGCCCAAGACCATGCACCCAAATGAGTAAATGGGTCTGCTTCTAAAAAGCTAAGATTTTCTATCTAAGTGCCCACCATTTAATACCTATACAGTTGCTAAATGCTCAATCTTTTGTCTCTTCTAATTATCATTTTCTCCTTATAGACCCCCCCTTCATTGCTCCTACAAGAAAAATTTGGTCTTTTTGCCAGTAAATTAGAGCTGCTTTCTTTCAGTGATTTAAATTGCCCAATTCCAGAGTATTCCAGAGTATAGAAGAGATCAATTAAGCATAATTTCTTAACCATTTTTCCCTACACCCCCCAAAAATCCAGTAGTCATATGTCAATTTGGAGTGGTCCCAGAAGGATTACCTCTAGAAAGCTAAAGTTATATTATCACTTGTATATATTTTTTAGACGATTCATGTTTAAAATAATAAACTGTGTTGAAATGTTAAAAGTTTACAAATAGTCTACTTACAACAAAACCTTATTTCTTCCCAGCCACTTGTGAGCATAACAACAAAAGGCCAAATTCCTCTCGTGAGCTTTTGCAGCAGATTGCAGGGCTCAGTGCCACACAATAATCCTACAGGTTTGTAACTCTATTAGGCTTGACGGCCCAGAGTTACTTCACAATCAGCTGCTTCGTTTTATACTCTTGGGTAAGAATAAATAGAATTAAACAGAAAAAGGTACCTGAAACTCTTCAACTGATAGTCTTTATAGTGCTTAACAAATCCAAGTTGGCTGAAATTAAGCTTATATAAGATATTTAATAGATAATACTAGGCCCTGGCCGGTTGGCTCAGCGGTAGAGCGTCGGCCTGGTGTGCGGGGGACCCAAGTTCGATTCCCGGCCAGGGCACATAGGAGAAGCGCCCATTTGCTTCTCCACCCCCTCCCTCCTTCCTCTCTGTCTCTCTCTTCCCCTCCCACAGCCAAGGCTCCATTGGAGCAAAGATGGCCCGGGCACTGGGGATAGCTCCTTGGCCTCTGCCCCAGGCGCTAGCTACAGTGGCTCTGGTCGCGGCAGAGCGACGCCCCTGGAGGGGCAGAGCATCGCCCCCTGGTGGGCAGAGCGTTGCCCCTGGTGGGCGTGCCGGGTGGATCCCGGTCAGGTACATGCGGAAGTCTGTCTGACTGTCTCTCCCCGTTTCCAGCTTCAGAAAAATACAAAAAAAAAATAAAAAAGAAAAAAAGATAATACTATAGATTAATAATCAGAATATATAAAGAACAACTATAAACAAACAACAAAATGTCAAATAACCAAAAAGTTGCCTAAGGATGCATTCACAGAAAAAGAAGTACCAATAAACAAACATATGAAGATTGTCAACCTTATTAGAAAGCAGAGGTGTTTTTAAAAGGGTGAGATATTTTTTACTTATCAGATAGGCAAATTTTAAAAAGATAAATGCAACAAAAACTGAAAGACTACAGGATAGTCGACATTGTTGATGGCACATGGTGAAGCCTCTTTTGGAGGAAATTAGCTATAGCTAACACAATCTGAATTAAAGAACAACTTTGATCCAGAAATCCTACTTCTAGATAATTTTATGAAATATATGTGTGGGTATATGTACACACACATACGTTTTATATAAAAGTGGTTTTTAAAAATTATTTAGAAAAATTGTATGTGATTAAACAATGAAAAATTCCACAAATGTAGATATGGCTGTAATACATCCATAGTATGGAATTCTATGCAACAGTTCAAACAAATGAGGCAGTTACACATGATTACATTTTAAAAATCCATGTATATTGAGTACAACGCAAATCGCAAATAATTTATGTAAACTCAGTAAAAACAAAACCATTTATTTTGACACTTAATATGCATGTAAGGCATAGTAAAAGGTATGAAAAGACAAACTCTATACTACTAAGTGTTCATCTCTGCTTATGCCTGGGATTGAGGCTTAGAAATAGTTCTGAGGGGATTTTTGCTCTACCTGTATTGTTTGAATTTTGAAAAGGAGAAGATTGTATCTGTGTTAAGTTCATAATTAAAAATGAAAGAATAAAAACAACATAGGTTAGGAACCGTGTAATCCACTTGTTATATATGTTCACATGATATTAGTATGGTATATTTGCATTATATGTGAGAGGAATATATATGAAAATGTTAATAACTAAATCCCAAGATATATGGGGTGAGGCAAAAGTAGGTTTACAGTTTTTCATAAGGAAAATAATACATGATAATATAAGAATAAACGGTTTTGTGTACTCACATCTATAAATCTACTTTTGCCCTACCGTATATATAGACATATCTTTATTATTTATTAAGTGGGTCTAAAATTTTTTAATAAAGATGCATGACTTTAATTATCAACATACTCCAATGAAAGTATTTCCATTTTGAAAGAATGAATAAGAAGGTTACCCTCTGCGCTTTCTGAGAGATTGTTTGATTTTTTTTAAATGAAGACATTCCTAAACAGTCTGAATGTATTTAGGTACTACTTAAAAAAAGAAAAACTAAATAAATATAAGTTGATAGCCATTGAACCTATATATTTAAGAAAGAAATAAAATCTGGATATAGTCTTAACCAAATACTAAATTTAGAGTTGCCTATAAATTAAGATTTAAACAAATACACCTGGCAATGTCTTTAAGTATATGAAAACTTAATTTGCTAATTTTGATTGCTTTTACCTTAAAAATTAGTAGTTAAAACTATATTGTTATTTATTTATATAAGGATATATAAAACAGTTACATAAATTCTTGGTATAAACCACAACAATATGCCAAACCAAATTTACTATCATATTCCATTAACATGTACATAATAGTTTAAATGATCATTTACTAATATCATCATTTTGGGAAATTTGCAACCTATTTTTCATAGTCCCAAGGGGACAAACTCCTTTAAAGAGAAGTCATTACATAGTCATAAGGAAGGCTGAAACTCTTAGGAGTTAAACTCTCAAATATTGTCAGTCTTCCTTAAAAACTTGGGAAAAAATACACAAAACATTTTCAAGTAAGCTCAAATTCTCCTTCATACATCTCTGGTTTAGATGCGATTAGAAAGTATACCTCTAAGCATCTTAACAAAAGGTTTAATAATGGGGGGGAAATAGCTTAAGTATTAACTGTTATGAAGACAATACCAAATGTACTAGATTTGGTTCTAGTTTTCTCTCTCTGCCTGGGACTTAAAATCTTAGCAAGTCTCAGTTTTCCAATCTGTTAAACAGAAACACCAAAATACTCTGTATACTTCACAGTTATCTGTACCTGAAGAGTTAATCTGCACTAAGTATACAAAAGTGTTTTGAGAAACTAAAAAGGAATTTAGAAATTTTTTTTTAGATTACTGTTGTCACAATAAAGCACTGGCAAAATAAATTTTTGATCAAATTATATCCTATACAGAAATTGTAAAAGGCTCAATGTTTTCTAGAGAACTATTTACTAGGGACACTGACAAACCACAGTATATAAAATAAAATAATGTCTATGATAAGCCATTTTGCTTCTTTAACTACTTTATACGACAGAATTCTACTTGTCAAATACAACAGGAAAGATGTCAAGCTAGTTAACTAAACCTTCCTGACAAAATCTGTCATTCTTCCAAAGGCCATGTTCTCTTTTTAAAGCTTCTGAATATGTTCTACGTTTCGTGCAATATCGCTTCTTCACATCTACCACCAAACACTGAAGGCTTGCTTAGGATGCAAGGTAAACTGTCATTATATTTACCAGATCTCATACAGACATATCAAGTAGAAACAGATACCAAATGACAAGTAAGCACACACGTGCATACATACATATAGAGTGAATATATACACATATACACATCCTTCGTTCTTTAGGAAGAAATATATTCCTTACATAGCAAATG
This sequence comes from Saccopteryx bilineata, assembly GCF_036850765.1. Classification (NCBI taxonomy): domain Eukaryota; kingdom Metazoa; phylum Chordata; class Mammalia; order Chiroptera; family Emballonuridae; genus Saccopteryx; species Saccopteryx bilineata. The sequence goes on along the minus strand of NC_089499.1, from coordinate 17,584,304 downwards.
ATCGTCACTTTAAACGGAAGTGTATAATACAAGCAAAAGAAGAAAAATAAATCTTACTCACCATCTCCCATAGCCATTCAGATGGTCCAGGGAGCTTTGTCAAACCAAGAGGTCAAACAGCACAGCAAATAAATGCAGCTTAGTGCCTGCGCCACTGGGCTCGGCCTGCAGCCTGCAGACACCGGGAGCACTGTGTGACCCAGGCCGTGCTGCAGCTCTGCACCGCAATAGCCAACAGCTGCTACTCCACTTCAAAATAAAAGTCTGGGGTCTTGTTGAAAACCCTCGCCTATTTAGCAGAGCCTAGCAGTGCTTGATCAAGATTATTCTTTAACTGCACATAGGCAGTTAGATACAAGTTATAATGTTTTTTCTTGTACTAGCCGACTGAAATTTAATGTAAGAAAAGCTCTGGGAGCCAATAAATGCCATCCCACTGGGGGACTTTTAATGCAATCATCAAAACACAAGGCATGTGTTCAGCAATCATTTTCTGCTTCCCTAAAGATATCCATGTAATCAGTAGAAATCACATGATCTGATGGATTAACTGATTTGCGCCTTTTTAAAAGGTTTTCATCCTTTTAATATTTACAACAGAAGATTGCTAGAAGTGCACAAACAGGAATAGCCCAGTTTCCATGATTAACTGCTCTCATTATGCAGGAAGCATTTCTGGCTGCCGTAAACAAATCACGTCAAAGGCAGCCCATCAAAGGCTGCTCTGTGTGCAGACAGCAGGGCCACACGAAACAAAGCTTGCTTCTGGTGGAGACACAGCCTCACCAGTGCGCAGCTGCAGGGACACGGAGCACCCTCCATCCAAGCTGCACAACCATCTAAGCTGCACAACCATCAGCACATTGTCAAGAACAGAGAAAGCCCTGGGGCTCACCGTCACAAATAGATATACCTTTAAAAGTCAAACTGAGAAGAGCTGCTTTGCTTTTCACCAAAGGGTCTGTTATAAACATATAAAAAAGCTAAACTGTAAATTACCTTTTTGCCTCTAATAAGCCAAATAACAAGGTAATCTGAAAGACTTTTTATGCTTTATTTTGTAGCCAGCCTCGTAGAGCAATTCTTTTCATAGTAACTGTTTCAAACAGAGAACTGGGAAATATTTCACAATGATTACATGCCAAGACTGCATCCTAACCACACCAGACAAATCAGAATTCACACTGAAAGACTTGCAGTCAGAGTCACCGACACTGTTGGTGTTTACATCTCGATTACCGTAGGAGACTGTCTAGAAGCTCCCTGACGACACCAGGCCCCGCTATAATCAGAGGGGCCAGCAACTTCCAGTCTTTTCCTTCCTTCAGGGCGGCTGTTGCCTCCTTGCAGCCACAATCTGATTAATTTTAAATCCAGTGTCCTTCTACTAGCAGAGCTAATTCCATTGCACTCAGAGATTCTGCCTTACTTTGTGATACAGGAGCTAAAGTCAGGCTTAAAAAAGCCTCAAGACAAAAAAATGTGCACTTCTCACTATTTCTAAACTAAATGACATTCCAAAATCTCAAGTGCTCCAAATTACTTTGTGTTCCTGAATGTGCTAAACCAATGCTCTAGGAAATTAAGTGAAAGAATTCAATCAAAACTTAAATCAAAGAAGGATAGCTATGACAATTATGAAAGAAATCAGACAAAAGCAAGAGGTGTAAAGTTATACACCAGGATATAAATAAGGGGAGAAGAGGTAGACTAAAGAGAAAAAATAAACAGACCATTTCACAGAACAGTTAAATAAGTAGGTAAGGAAAAAAGACCATGTCATTCCAAGTAACCACATCCCTCTCCTGCCTAAAACCCTTTGCTACTCCCAGAAGTTTATTAAAACTCCTCCCATTGCCTACAAGGCCCTCATATCATGGTTCCTACTTATTTTTTAAACTACATCCCATACATGGTCTCCCGTCCTATCCGTCCCTAGTCTAACTGGGCTCTAGTCAGCCATGGCCTCCCTTCTGTTCTTCAGATATACCTAGTCCCTTTCTAACTCTGGACCTTTCTGGTTATGTTTTCTCTGCCCCAAATCCTTTCCCTACCAGTTATCCCATGACTAGCTCATTCGCCTTTATGTCATCTCTCAGAAAGATTTCTCCACTATTATAAAGTGGCATTACTGAGTTACTTACCAAGTCCATATCTTGTTTACTTCACTTAATGACTTAAGATGACAGCTTTTAGCTATCATGGCTCTTAAAAAGTCCTATCATCTTTACAACAAATCCTCTCTGGCTTTGTTTTTGTCTATATTTAGCAAAATGACTTTTCATCCCAAAACACTCTAAGTCGATATAAGTGTGATGTTTCATTAAGATGGTTTCAGTCAAAGGCACACTAAAAATTTTTACTTACCATAATAGTTTCTGATCACAGAGTATCATATGAACAAATCTGAATTAAATGCCATGTTTGGGTAAACTCACAATTTGCTCTGCATATGTACACAAGTGAGAGAAATAAAAGGTGGTATCTTTAATGACTCTTCAGTCTGTTACCTGTGTAAACTATTTTCATAAGTTTTCACACTGAGCCTTTATTTTGACCTAAAGGGTTTTCCTGTTCTATTACTTTTATCTTACAGTTTTAGGGGGTATACAATAACAATGAGCCAACAAAGGGCTCAAAATTTTGTGGGGGAAAATTGTGCAGAAATAAAAAAGGAGTTGAATAAACCTTTATTACATTATTACTACTTGAGGTAAACCAACAATTGTTTTGCATTTAAATTGTTACTTAAGAAAATTTGTTTTCAGTGTTCAGTTGAGACATTTAAAAATTTTTTTAATTTATTGATTTCAGCCAGAGAGGAAGGGAAAGAAAGAGACAGGAACAGTGGTCCATTCCTGTATGTGCCCTGACCAGGGACTGAACCGGCAACCTCCACGCTTTGGGCTGCTGGGTTACCAATCAAGCTATTCAGCCAGGGATACATTTTTCTACCTATAGAAATTATTCAAGTATCTTGGGTTGAGATGAAAGATACTATATTAGTGGAAACAATTTTTTCTTTTAATGGCTTGTGATTTAGCAGCAAGGGTTTTAGGCACTTTTAAATTAACTTTATTAAACAAAGGGTAGTTATATGTATTTCTTCTATCACCAATTGTAATCATTCTGGATGACTATTTGTTCACTTGTTTATGATCTATTCTCCCCTACTGGAATGTAGGTTTGGTGAGGGAGAATCTTTAACCATCTTCTTCACTGCTATATATGATCTAATTTAAATTTTAAGATCATTCTCACTTTTGTATAAAAAATAGATCTCAGGGGGCAAACAAGGAACAGAAATCTATTATAGAAGTCTGTTATATAAACTAAAAAAGACAGAGAGTAGGGTTTTAGCAGTGGAGATGGAAACAAGTTTGGGATATGTCAAGATTTCAGGGTCTTGACCAGCTGACTCAGTGGATGGAGCATCAGCCTGGCGTGCGAATGTCACAGGTTTGATCCCCAGTCAGGGTACACATGAGAAGTGACCATTTGCTTTTCTTCCCTTTTCTCTCCCCTCACCCTCTCTTTCCCTCTTGCAGCCAGTGGCTCAACTGGTCTGAGAATCAGCCTCAGGCACTGAGGATAGCTCAGCTGATTTGAGCATTGGACCCAGATGGGGGTTGCCGGGTGGATCCCAATTGGGGCGTGTATGGGAGTCTGTCTCTTTTTCTCCTCTCCTCTCACTTAAAAAAAAAAAAAAGACTTCAGCCCTGGCCGGTTGGCTCAGCGGTAGAGTGTCGGCCTAGCGTGCGGAGGACCCGGGTTCGATTCGCGGCCAGGGCACACAGGAGAAGCGCTCATTTGCTTCTGCACCCCTCCGCCGCGCTTTCCTCTCTGTCTCTCCTTTCCCCTCCCGCAGCCAAGGCTCCATTGGAGCAAAGATGGCCCGGGCGCTGGGGATGGCTCTGTGGCCTCTGCCTCAGGCGCTAGAGTGGCTCTGGTCGCAACATGGCGACGCCCAGGATGGGCAGAGCATCGCCCCCTGGTGGGCAGAGTATCGCCCCTGGTGGGCGTGCAGGTGGATCCCGGTCGGGTGCATGCGGGAGTCTGTCTGACTCTCTCTCCCTGTTTCAAGCTTCAGAAAAAAAAAAAAAAAAAGACTTCAGAGGAAGAAATGATAAATTAGACTAATCAGGAAATGACTAATTAGGGATCAATTCAAATTTCTAGCCTGAGTGGTACCACTAACTGAAATGAGTAAACTAGGGGGAAAACAGATTTCAATTTTGGACATGTTAAGCCTGAGATGCCCATTAGGCATCCAAATGGAAATGTCTAGAGGCCACAAGCTACCAAATCTAGAGCATAAGGGAGAGATGAATGAGGGCTGGAAGTATACATTTAAGTGTCATTAGCAAATAGTTACCATTTAAAGCCTTTGGGTGGATTAGATCACTGAAAGAGAATAAAGACAAGGGAGAGGAGAAAAGTGGGGGGCTGCCAACATGATAAATGGGCTTCCCTCTTCTAGTTTCCTACTTTATTAATAATTCCATTAAAGTAGTTTCCAATGACAACATAATACTGTCATCAAAAACATCATGACCAGATACACACCGATACATACATATATTACAGACTTTAACATTCACATTACCCTACTTAAACACTATTCAGATCATAACCTCCAATAAAAAAAAATCTCTGAAGACTCCAAGAGAAATAAATGGCAGATGCTAACCCCAAACCTTGTTTATGAAGTGATATATAAGAAAAAGAAAAGAGAGCTAAAATAGGAAACAGCCTGACCAGGCAGTGGCGCAGTGGATAGAGCGTCGGACTGGGATGCGGAAGACCCAGATTCAAGACCCCGAGGTCTCCAACTTGAGCGCAGGCTCATCTGGTTTGAGCAAAAGCTCACTGGCTTGAGCCCAAGGTCGCTGGCTCAAGCAAGAGGTACTTGGTCTGCTGAAGGCCCACGGTCAAGGCATATATATGAGAAAGCAATCAATGAACAGCTAAGGTGTTGCAACACACAATGAAAAACTAATGATTGATGCTTCTCATCTCTCCATTCCTGTCTGTCTGTCCCTGTCTATTCCTCTCTCTGACTCTCTGTCTCTGTAAAAAACAAAACAAAACAAAAAAACAAAAAAAACCCAAACAAACAAAATAGGAAACAAAAAAATCTTCTATTTTGAAGGTAACAGAAATAACCTCACAAAATACAAGAATGACAGTACGTATTTTCAAAATAGACCATACCAAATAATAAATACCTTAAATGTATAATATGCATTACAGCCTTTATCTTAGAGTTGGAACTACATAGTCTAGAATACACAAATGAGAATGTACTGTAACTTGTATAAAAACACAAAAGTCTTAATTCAAGGAATTTTAACAACTCTCCATCTTCCTGCTGTTTTGTAACTACTGGAAAAATATTGATAAGGCACTTATCAATAAAACACGTTCTATTCAGAGGAGTAAGAAAGAGCTGACAGTCCGGGTGAGGACAGACAGCAGTATAGTCAATTTATGCTTCTGAAACTAAGTTTAGACCCAATCTTTTTAACACTGAATTCTCACTCCATCTGCTTTCCTGCAACAAAACAAGGCTCAGTCTCCGTTTGATCAAGAAGAAAAAAAAATTATAATAGACACTAATTTTCCTATTATTAACTATACAATTCATAAACCAATTATTTCTCCAGCATCATTTATATTACTAAACTAATCACACTCATTAATATGAACCTAATTTCCTAGGCAAAAAACTACCTGTACTATCTTTGGAGACAGCATGTATTTTTTTACATATTGATATAAGGCTAATTAATAATTAAAGATTTAAGTTTAGGTAAATACTACCCAATATAAACCAAATACAATTTAGTATCCTTACAAAACGTAGAGCAAAGAAAATCAAGTAAATGCCAGATGCTAACCCCAACCTCTGTGAATTCCAACTTCCAATTAAGAAGCTAAAGATGACTATGTCGGTGAAGTTCTACATCTGCATCTCCTCACCACTGTCATCACTGATCGTCTACACACAGGTGTGACAGAGCCCACTCAGCCCCACCATTTCTATTAAAAACAACCAAGTAAAACAATCGCTCTGGGGGGAGGAGAAACCACTTTCACGCATGGAACATGGAGGGAAAGAAGGTCCTTGTATCTTCAACCCAGAAAATACAAACAATAGGCAAAAGAACAGGATTGTCTCACACAATTGAGCACAACCATTATTAAATTTTCCCCTACTCCAAGAGAGTCAGAAAATAGGTAATAATCAACAGGATATAAAGACTTGATTATATCCTAAGTTTTAACCCACAAAAACAAATCTAACATTTGACTTGAAAACATGTTTTAGTGTCCCAAAGTTTGGTAAATAATCTTAGAAATGGTTAAGAACTGGAATAACGTCATTACTCTTACCTTTGATGACATTCAAAATCATACCGCCTGAATTTTGCACTTCATCAAATTTGGCAAATATTATTTCTAATCTGGGAATAAAGAATAAATTTTGTTTGTTTTACATACACTTTAAAAAGAAACAATTCCTTTCACCATCTCCCTGAGAAAAAAAACTTTCAGGGATTCAGTTAGTTCGATACAACTTTTACAACAAACTCACTTACTGAAAAGCAAGACAAAACCCATCTTTCTTCAGTTAAGAGAACCAGCCAAATACAGGCAGCATTCTACATACGTGGAGGTGGAGGAGAGAGAAAGATTGTTGTTCCTTTTATTTATGCATTCATTGGTTGTTTCTTGTATGTGTCCTGATCAGGAATGGAACATATAACCTTAGCTTATCAGGACAATGCTCTATCTAACCAGCTGAGCCCCCTGACCAGGGCCTCCTTTTGTATCTCTTGAATTTTAAAACATTGCAGAAAATTGAACCCATTTCAAATAAACACATGAAATTAAACATTTAAAACTAGTGGCAAAAAATAAACAAATTTAGCAAGACTTACCTAGCAGGGGGAACTGCTCTCTTAGAAAGGTCTCCCCTTACTTTCTCCCCCACGTGTCTATAAATCTCCACTACAGCTGACACTGCCGCGTCTCTCACCTGCCAGAGAATGCACAACTTTAAAGAAAGAATCGGAGATACAATAAAATAATTCACCTCAAGGTAAAATTATACTGGAAGACAGACTTGTAGCTCCAAGTTGGTTTTAATGTCTCTAAACCCCTAAGACAGTGGTCCCCAACCTTTTTTGGGCCACGGACCGGTTTAATGTCAGAAAATATTTTCACAGATCGCCCTTTAGGGTGGGACGGATAAATATATCACGTGACCGAGATAAGCGTCAAGAGAGAGTCTTAGATGGATGTAACAGAGGGAATCTGGTCATTTTTTAAAAAATAAAACATCGTTCAGACTTAAATAAAAATAAAACAGAAATAATGTAAGTTATTTATTCTTTCTCTGCGGACCGGTACCAAATGGCCCACGGACCAGGGGTTGGGGATCACTGCCCTAAGAGACTGTGTATGGCAGGTCATTAACAAAAACCAAGAGGACCAGCCAAGAAACCTCTAGAGCAGTGGTTCTCAAAGTGTGCACCAGGGCGCACTGGTGCACCCTAGAAGATTTCCAGGAGCACCTTATGGTATTCCAGAGAAATATGTGCCTGTTGGGGACCAAAAAACTGACAAGGTTTTTGGAATTTATATTTTGGGGGGACAGAGGTGTGGGGAAGTGGCTGTAAGCTGACAGTCTGCTCAACCCCCCATCTCAATGGCCTGATTGGGTTGCAAAAGGCTGTTAAGCTGTGGTGCTGGATTGTTTATACTACCCCCATGTTCCCCTAAAAGACTGGAGGCAAGTTTCTTCTATCCTTTGTTTGGTGTAAAGTTAAGATGATATGTATGGTGGTGGTTTTCTGCACTCAACACAATTAAGAGTAAAAAGAGAGGAATTCTTCAATGTATTGACAAGGAAATGAGAGTCTGCCTTTCCAATATATGCCCAAACACTGAAAAAATCACTAGGACACATCAGGCTCGTGTTTCCCATAAACACAAGAATGAAAAAACTTAACACATTCGAGCCAGGACCTGCCGAATTTACTCTTACTAAGAATGTATACAAGGCCCTGGCTGGTTGGCTCAGTGGTAGAGTGTCGGCCTGGCGTGCGGAAGTCCTGGGTTCGATTCCTGGCCAGGGCACACAGGAGAGGCACTCATCTGCTTCTCCACCCCTCCCCCTCTCCTTCCTCTCTGTCTCTCTCTTCCCCTCCCACAGCCGAAGCTCCATTGGAGCAAAAGATGGCCCAGGTGCTGGGGATGGCTCCTTGGCCTCTGCCCCAGGCGCTAGAGTGGCTCTGGTCACGATAGAGCGACGCCCCAGAGGGGCAGAGCATCACCCCCTGGTGGGCGTGCCAGGTGGATCCCGGTCGGGCGCATGTGGGAGTCTGTCTGATTGCCTCCCTGTTTCTAGCTTCAGAAAAGTACAAAAAAAAAAAAAAAAAAGCATGTATACATATAAAAAGATAACCTTTTTGTCGTTTTTTGTTTTAACCCTTTTTTATGAATTCTAAAAAGCATAACTCAAAAAATGTAACATAAAAATATTTTTTAATGTCAGAATAAATTTAATTTTGTCATATTTAGTTTAATTACCATAAAAGCACACTTGGACTTTATATATATATTTTTTATATTTGACTAATTATTATAACATATTTCTCAGAAATTTGTATATAGTGCGCCTACAATTATTTGCAGTATTTTAAATGCACCCTGACTTCAAAAACTTTGAGAAACACTGCTCTACAGAAACCTCGTAAAAAATTTTACAAAAAATCTAAGGAACATGTAAATAAAAATTACTAATGTGGTTTTTTATTTTTTATTTTATTTTTTACTAATGTGACTTCTTAAAGGTCTTCTTTTTCTAGTAAGATTGTATAAAGAACTGCTAATAACTGTATGAATACAAATCATTATCAAAGTTAATATATTTTCCTGGAACAAAACAGCCTTTCAAGAATGTGGCCTGAACTCAAACAGGTAATTTATATACCAATGTTCATAGCACCATTATTCAAAATATCTAAAAGTAGAAATAACCAAATGTCCATGTATGAATGAATTTTCTAAAATTGGTACATACATACAATGGAATATTATTTGGTCTTTAAAAAGAAAAGAAATTCTGACACGCTACAACATTGATAGACCTTGAAGACATGCTAAGTGAGATATGCTATATACAAAAGCACAAATATTGTATGGTTCCACTTTGATGAAGTACTTAAGAGTAGTCAAATTCACATGGAGAGAAAGTAAAACATGCTTGTCAGGAACCGAGGTGCTGAGGGGAATGGGGAGTTACTGTATAGTGAGAAGACAGGGTCTGTTTGGTAAAATGAAAACGTTCTGAGGTGGATGGTGGGATGGCTGCACAGTACTGTGAATGCACTTAATGCCAGTAAACTGTCCACTCAAAAATGGCCGAAATGGTAAATTTTATGTTGTGTATATTTTACCACAATTAAAGGGGGAAATGTGGCCTAAAGAGCAAATAAAAAGAAACCAAAGGCAGAACTAGTTAGCGCCTAAAAGCAGAACTAGTTAGGGCCTAAAAGCAGGGAAAACCGTATCCAGGGTTATTCCAAATGCACAAACTATGTGAAAACAGTTTCACCCAAGATTCAATTCTATCAGAAGGGACGAGATCCAGAACACACCCTTGCATTATGCCTACAGAATATGCAGCACAGGTAAAGAAATTTCTAACAAGTAATACACCACGGGTACAAATTCCCTTTGTTATATAAACGTTATGACAGCTGCAAAAAAAGTTGTTACTCAACCACTCAGAAAAAAAGGAAGCTGACAACCTGTTCTCACAATTAACAGGTAAGACTACAAAAGGAAATCCAAGTTACTTGTTACTCAATTTCTCAAACTCAAGAACTAGTCTTTAAGTCCCATCTATCTTTAATACTAAACAACTAAGTTGCTTAATACTAGCTAAGCAGCTTAGTAAATATGACATATTCTTAAAAACTAACTGGTGAATTTTAAAGGAAAAAAATGAGGTGGAATCTAAACTTCAGTATTCCTTTCCACTCTCACTCTCCTTTTCCTTTAAAAATGGAATAAGAGCCCTAGCAAAGAAGCTACAGTCAAAATATTAGTCAATGCTTACATGTAAATAAATTTTACCTGACTGTTAGAATCTCCAAATAGGATACACAAATGTGGTACTAACTTGCTGAGGACTAGTGGTTGAGCTCCAAACCTAAATGTAATTTGAAAAAATAAAGAGAATTCAGTTTTAATCAAACAATAAACAAAATATCCTTATATTTTCTTCTTGTCTGTATTAATAAGACAAATATGGTAGAGAGCATGGACACACATAATTAAAACATGAAGGATATGAGACACAAGCAAAAACTAATTCTAAACAATGTCAAATATGCAAACTTGAGTAATAATGACTGACAATGAAAATTGTCCATACAAGATCCAACAGAGCAAAATGTTCAACCAATGGCACTCTTAAACTTGGCAATCTCTCATTCAAGGAAATTTAAAATTTTGTTTTAAAATAGAGATTCTTTTTTAAACTCTGGGTCTCAAATTTGCATTCCAATAAGATCTTTATTTATGCTTATTAATTTTTGATGAGGTCATGGGTTGAAAGCAAATGACAGGAGAGCCAAAAACCACAAAGTTGTGCAGACGGATGCACTTACAAGCTCTAGATGGCAGAAAGGACCATAGAGGAGTAAAAGAAAATAAATGAAGGTATAGTTAGAGAAAAAGAAGTAACATTACAGGAAAAGTTGAAAGCTACTATATATTACCTATCTTGTTACAGAGAACTTGAAAAAGCAATCCAGAAAGAGAACAAAAGCTCCAGTTTATAGTTTCTTCAGACTGGAGTTCGGAGCCCAGCGGCATCTCTGCCGTCAGAGCTCTGCATACGACTACGAGTCACTGTAGTTACCGGGGAGAGCCCTGTTCAGTCTATGATTTTCATAACCTCCCACACTGTTCTAGAATGCCTAAGTGGGAAAAAGACTACAATATCTGAAATACTCATGAGTTAAAAACAGTTCCAAACCATGTCCAAAACAGAAGTAGATCCTAAGTTATATCAACATATTTGCTAAATGCCATCTATTTTGGGCAGCAACTATTAAGATGCTAAAGAAAAAAAAACCTTACAACTAATAACTTTAAATTAATAACATAAAAGATAATATGTACACAAAATTTAACAGATAAAAATATCAAATGAAATAAAAATTCATATCAGAGATTAGTTAGTAACAACTTAAAGTTTATTTCCATGGCTTTCCTTGAGCTTTGTGAAATGGATATTGCTTTTTTTAAGTAAAAATGAAAAACAAAGGCGACTGTTTCAGTAATCATAAAACTTACATGTTTAAGGTTTCAATAAGACACAGACACACGCCTTCTCGAGATCGAAAATTCTTGTGCTTAAAACCAGAAGCCAACTGTTCCCAAATGTGCTATTTAAAAGAAAAGGAAACATGTATAACAAGAAATTAAATTACCCACGCTGTATTTTATGTTTTCCACCTTACTACCAATCTTATTAGTAAACGAATTTTCCCATTAGACTGTTCACTTCCCCATAAGTTTTTCTAAACCAAATTTGCACTGATGCTGCTCTCATCCAATGTTTAATATCTTACTTACATTTTTTAGGTTTTATTTTATATCTTTAATTTTAGAATTATTCTCAGGAAAATTTTGCTCAGCATCTAAAACCAGTGCAATTTCCGAAGACACAGAATTTGTTCTAAGCTTTAGACATCTTCAGTAACAATGCTACCATTATAAGCCCAGTAGTCCAGTAAGCATTTAAAAGGTCCAACGTTGCCTAGCAACTACTGCAGACTGTCACATGGCACAGGCTTTTTCAACATTTTATAACTCAGGCTTTTCTCCTCTTAAGATTAGGTCCAAATTCAAAAACATATTTGAGCAAATCATTTTTGCTACCACTTTCATTTTATTTTGGAAAAAGCAAGATAAACCTATATAAATAATCCACAACATGGATTTGGTATAAGAAGGAATCCAGCCCTGGCTGGCTGGCTGGCTGGGTGGAATAGTATTAACCTGGTATGTGGATGTCCCGGGTTCGATTCCAGTCAGGCCCCACAGGAGAGGTGCCTATATGCTTCTCTACCCCCCCCCCCCCCGCTCTTCTTCTCCTACAGCCATGCCTTGATTGGAGCAAGTTGGCCCCGGATGCTGAGAATGGCCCCATGGCTTCTGCCTCTCAGGCACTAAGAAGAGCTTGGCTGCTGAGCAACAGAGCACACCCCAGATGGGCAGGGCATTGCCTCCTAGTGCTCTTGCCAGGTGGATCCTGGTCGGGACACATGTGTGAGTCTGTCTCTCTGCCTCCTCTCCTCTCACTAAAATAAAAATAAATAAATAAACAGAAGGAATCCAACTTTATTTTTCCAACTATATGGCCAATTGTCCCAATCAATTATTTTTCCACATTTAGAAACACCACCCTTACCATTTACTAAATTCATGTGAACATACACATCTTCACCTAGACTCTATTTATTCATTCTGGACTCTGTATTCAGTTCTACTAATATATTTCTCTTTCTCTCTCTGTCAAACTTTCTGGAAGATACCTTGGAAGTTTACCAAAAAACAAAAAAAACAACACCTGACTCAGCAACAGCAGCTCTGGAACTCTATTCTACATGTATATGTACAAAGAACAAAGATACTATGTCCCTTATAGTACTGTTGGTAATAATAGCATGTCAAAACAATTGAAAATCTGAACCACTAAACAAGTGTTGAAGGATACTCACATTATTAACAAGGACTTAGATCAAATCTGGGAGAATAGTTTACTTTTGTAATGCAAAACTCTGGATCTTTTATAAACCATGTAATATTATAATTTTTAAACTGTATTTTAAGTAACACATTATATCATTAAATATATTGCAAATTCTGACTTTTTTTCACTTAACATGGGCTACTCTTTAAATGTTTGTATACATGTCAACTGATCTGTTCCTTTCAAAACACCTCCACGTAAGGGCAAATTGCTTTTACTGTAACCATAAAACACTGGTCACTATCAGACTATATGCCTTGAAGAATTAGTAACAACTTGTTAAATAAAAAAACCTTCTTCCTATCTCAGTAAAAGCTGCAGAAATTAATGTAACATTCAGTATTGCTCAAAACAAGCTTCTTTACTGTACAATTTATAATAAAGCAGGTAAGGAAAAACAGAAAATCCCCCCAAATATATTATCAGTTTGTTGTCAAATCACTAAAATCTCCAAGTTAACTTTTTAGAAAAGCATTAGAGTGTAAAATAAGAAAAAGCGAAAAGTCAGAAAGTTAAATATAGACATTTTATCTTAAATTTCAACCTCTTGAAAGCATTAGCAACTATTCAAGTCCCCTGGGGACCGACTTGCTGTGATTACCATCTATCCTGACTGATATTTCTTCTTTTTTTTTTTCCTGAAGTGAGAAGTGGGGAGGCAGAGACTCCCACATGAGCCCAACTGGGATCCACCCGGGATGCCCACCAGAGGGCGTTGCTCCGTTGCAACTGGAGCCATTCTAGTGCCTGAGGCAGAGGCCATGGAGCCATCCTCAGTGCCCAGGCCAACTTTGCTCCAATGGAGCCTTGGCTGCAGGACGGGAAGAAATAGAGAGAAAGGAGAGGAGGAAGGGTGGAGAAGCAGACAGGCGCTTCTTCTGTGTGCCCTGACTGGAAATCGAACCTGGGACATCCACATGCTGGGCTGACGCTCTACCACTGAACCAACCAGCCAGAGTACTCAATAATATTTCATCACCAATTAACAAAATAAGAATTTTTAAAGGTAGGCCTACCATAGGTGTTGCTACTTGATCCATTAGCTTCAATACCAGAGTCTGAGCTTCATCACGAACCTTGTCTTTGGCATCTCCCATTCTGTCTATTAAAGCTACAATAACTAGAGAAAGGGAGAGGAAAAAGAATAAATATTTAAAATTCATCTCCATTATAAGCTATATTTTACAAAATTACAAACAATTGTTTCCATAAATAAAAACTTATGAGGTAAGCAAATTGTTTTCATTTCTTTATTCATGAGTCTATCCAAAAATAACAGAAGCAAGTTCCAAAAGAATACACACAGTATGATATTCACTTATAATAATAATGTTCAAAAACCAGGCAAAACTAATCATTATTCCATTTAGAGATATGTATAGATAGTCAGGGTCTATAGCTCAACAAGCAATAATTATCCCAAAGGTCATGACGATGTTTACCTCTGGTTCAGGGAGGGAAGTATCATCAAGAAATGTAGGTTTGGGCAGAATTCTAGTTTCTAGACCTGAGCCAAGGCAGGTGCTGGCTTTATAATTACTCTTCAAATTGTACATGTTTGTCATGCATTTATCTCTATGCATGGCATACTATTTGCCAAAAAAAAAAAAAAAAAAAAAGCCTAGACCATTAAAATTGAGGTCTTTCTCTACTAAGTCCAAGACTTTGGCACTATTCCATAAAGGGGGGGAAGAAAGAAAGGTTAGAGTCCATTTCTAAGGAGTATTCATGAAAAAGGTTTTTGTAACTATAAATCAACAAGGCAACACAAAGAAACCACATCTATTATAGGGTGGAGGTGCAGAGAAGCAGATGGGGGGCTAGAACTCAGAGGGTCCAGATTCTAAAGTCAGCTCAGAGGGCAAATATCTAGTCAGAATCATTTTTCTGTAATCCCTTAGATTATCACTGCCACTTAGTGTGGTGTGTGACCACATTATTTAATCTCTTTTTGGCTTTATTTACTCAACACATAAATGTTTGTAGCAGTACTCACTTCAGAAGAGTACTGAAAATTAAAAGATTCTACAGTTAACAACTCAGAGTGGAGAGCACTGAGTGAGCACTCTAGAGTGTGTCACCTGCTATCCCCTTCAACCCTATCATCCTGCATGTTCAAAAGCAAAGAAGTTAACTTTTCTCTTTTGACATTACAGCTATAGCCTTACTTTCCTTGAGGCAATGGAAGCTGAGGTCTAGTTTAATCAAAGCAAGAAAAAAGAAAAGAGACTAAGAAAGAGAGTTACTCTATTTTATTTACAGATGGATATAATTAAATATGTATATATAATTTTATGCAAATGTATTCTAAATGTAACAAGGTCTACAATATGACAACCAGGTTGAGGTAATAATGATCAACAGCACTTAAGGAAAAAAGAAATTACTGGTACATTCTTTTTTTTTTTTTTTTTTTTTTGTATTTTTCTGAAGCTGGAAACGGGGAGAGACAGTCAGACTCCCGCATGCGCCCGACCGGGATCCACCCGGCATGCCCACCAGGGGCAACGCTCTGCCCACCAGGGGGCGATGCTCTGCCCCTCCGGGGCGTCGGAGCCATCCCCAGCGCCCGGGCCATCTCCGCTCCAATGGAGCCCCGGCTGCAGGAGGGGAAGAGAGAGACAGAGAGGAAGGAGGGGGGGGGGGGGTGGAGAAGCAAATGGGCGCTTCTCCTGTGTGCCCTGGCCGGGAATCGAACCCGGGTCCCCCGCATGCCAGGCCGACGCTCTACCGCTGAGGCAACCGGCCAGGGCCTACTGGTATATTCTTTTTGGAAGAAAATGACTAGAGTGAGAAGCCAACTATACCAAATGGAATGATATCCAAAAATCTAAACTTAATTAAGGAAATGATTGTATAAGAAAACAAAAAGAGCCCTGGCCTGTTGGCTCAGCGGTAGAGCGTCGGCCTAGCGTGCGGAGGACCTGGGTTCGATTCCCGGCCAGGGCACACAGGAGAAGCGCCCATCTGCTTCTCTGCTTATCCACTACTCCCCTTTCCCCCTCTCGCTTCTCTCTCTCTTCCCCTCCTGCAGGCATGGCTTGACTGGAGTAAGTTGGCCCCTGGCCCTGAGGATGGCTTCATGGCCTCCACTTCAGGTGCTAAGAAGAGCTTGGTTGCAGAGCAATAGAGTAACACCCCAAATGAGCAGAGCATTGCCTCCTAGTGGGCTTGCCAGGTGGATCCCGGTCCCAGTGCATGTGGGAGTCTGTCTCTCTGTCTCCTCTCCTCTCACTGAATAAAAAAGTAAATAAATAAAAAGATAAAGAAATGGAGAAAAAATACTACTGAAAAACATTAAGAGCCTGACAAGGCGGAGACGCAGTGGATAGAGCGTAGGACTGGGATGCAGAGGACCCAGGTTCAAGACTCTGAGGTCGCCAGCTTGAGTGTGGGCTCATCCAGTTTGAGCAAGGCTCACCAGTTTGAGCCCAAGGTCGCTGGCTTGAGGAAGGGGTCACTCAGTCTGCTGCAGCCCCACGGTTAAGGCACATATAAGAAAACAATCAGCCCTGGCCGGTTGGCTCAGCGGTAGAGCGTCGGCCCAGCGTGCGGAGGACCCGGGTTCGATTCCCGGCCAGGGCACACAGGAGAAGCGCCCATTTGCTTTTCCACCCCTCCGCCGCGCTTTCCTCTCTGTCTCTCTCTTCCCCTCCTGCAGCCAAGGCTCCATTGGAGCAAAGATGGCCCGGGCGCTGGGGATGGCTCTGTGGCCTCTGCCTCAGGCGCTAGAGTGGCTCTGGTCGCAACATGGCGACGCCCAGGATGGGCAGAGCATCGCCCCCTGGTGGGCAGAGCATCGCCCCTGGTGGGCGTGCTGGGTGGATCCCGGTCGGGCGCATGCGGGAGTCTGTCTGACTGTCTCTCCCTGTTTCCAGCTTCAGAAAAATGAAAGAAAGAAAAAAAAAAAAAAAAGAAAACAATCAATGAACAACTAAGGAGCTGCAACAAAGAACTGATGCTTCTCATCTCTCTCCCTTCCTGTCTGTCTATCCCTGTTTGTCCCTCTCTCTGTCACCAACCCCCCCCCCAAAAAAAAAACCCAAAAAGAATCATGGAATAAAGAAAAATTCAGTGTAAAGTGAGATTAATCTAAAAAGCTCCCACAGATTGAAATCTCAAGTAAATATTTGAAGAAAAAGAAAGGACCATGGAGAAGAGGATAGAATTTCAAAAAGAAAGCACAGCAGAGGCATAAACAAGTTAAGCCAGAACTAACAAGAGTGAGCAAGTTCTGATTCACTAGAATGAAGAGAGT
Source organism: Saccopteryx bilineata (assembly GCF_036850765.1). Lineage (NCBI taxonomy): Eukaryota > Metazoa > Chordata > Mammalia > Chiroptera > Emballonuridae > Saccopteryx > Saccopteryx bilineata. The sequence goes on along the minus strand of NC_089499.1, from coordinate 17,567,208 downwards.
ACTTACTGAAGATCACAAATATACAAGGCTACCGAGATGGAGAAGAGACATACACGCTGAGAGAACTGGAATACCAAGGAGAGCAAAACAGAAATAAATTCTGAAAGCAGCACAGTCCTTGGAGGCAACAAACTAGGATTCTGGTCCCAATACTCCCACTGCTTCAATGTGATCAGTCAGTACACTGAACCCCATCTGGCCCTCCTTACGTCTGAAAACTAAGTGATATATGTAATGCTTAGAATTACTCTCAAGTATAAATACTGCCTATAACAACTAAGAATGGGGAGCTACTATAAGGCGGGGGCACAAACATAAACATCTACAGTCAGGGAGGCATTGGAAATGCAGAAAATGAACCAGGTTTAAGAACTGCCATATTCCAACCTTGCTGTATTATAACTTTCTCAGTCATTAGGATACAAGAGGAGATGGAAGGGACTTAACTGAAAAGCTCATGATTCAGACAAAAGGGAAGCCACAACACAGCTTCAGCCAATACATACATGTGGGAGTGGAAGGTCAGGGTTGCCACATTGGTCAATTTTTTAAGACAAGTCATAAATATGAATTAAAAAATTTTATTTTATTATTATTATTATTTACAGAAACAGAGAAAGTCAGAGAGAGGGATAGATAGGGACAGACAGACAGGAACAGAGAGAGATGAGAAGCATCAATCATCAGTTTTTTGTTGCGACACCTTAGTTGCTCATTGATTGCTTTCTCATATGTGCCTTGACCGTGGGCCTTCAGCAGACTGAGTAACCCCTTGCTCAAGCCAGCGACCTTGGGTCCAAGCTTTGCTCAAACCAGATGAGCCAGTGCTCAAGCTGGCGACCTTGGGGTCTCGAACCTGGGTCCTCCGCATCCCAGTCTGACGTTCTATCCACTGCGCCACCACCAGGTCAGGCTTTTTATTTTATTATTAAGTGAGAGCAGGGAAGACAGAGAAACAGACTCCTGCATGTGCCCTGACCTGGATCCACCCGGCAAGCCCCCTGTGTGAGGATGCTCTGCCCATCTGGGGCATTGCTACATTGCTTAGCAACTGAGCTATTTTTTAGTGCCTGAGGCGGAGGCCACAGAGCCATCCTCAGCGCCTGGGGCAAACTTGCTCAAACTAATGGAGCCATGTCTGCAGGAGAGGGGTAGGGGAAAGGGAAAAAGAGAGAGAGAGGGAGAGGGTGGGTGAGAGGGAGAGAAAGAAAGAGAGAAAAGGGGGAATGAGAAGGGTAGAGAAGCAGGTGGTAAGTCTCCTGTGTCCTGATCGGAAATCGAACCCAGAACATCTACATGCCAGGACAATGCTCTACCACTGAGCAAACCGGTCAGGGCCTGAATTTTTAATGTAAAACTTCCTAAAGTTGAATATTGATTCAAAATGTTTTAAGAAAATACATAAGTAAAACACATTCACAGAGCAAAGTTTTAAACACCAAGCATAGGATTTTAAGCAGAGACTGACACAGTATAAAATATCATCTTTCCAGAAGATATTCAAACAAAGAATAAAGTAGAACCAGGTATTGATTTTAAAAGGAATAATAAAGACACAGAAATTCAGTAAGATGCTTCTGCTGAAAGGATAGCCGGACAATAAAAGTGGAAATTGGCAGAATCTGGTGGCATATCAAGTATGAAGAAAAAAGCTGACCTAAGATAATTCAAAAATCAGTGTGATAATACATTATGAGGCATTAACTTAATCCATAAAAAAATTAATAAACACTGAAGTTACCCTTAAATGTTTCTATATAATAGGAACCAAATCCATTCACCAAAGCACTCCAAAGGTGCATGAAGGTCACTCAGGTTTAGAAAATAGGTCAGAGCCAATTTTGTAATCCTAACTACTATACAAAGAAGAGCATTATACCAGTATAATGCTTTGCAAACACACTGTAAATAAGTGCAGCTCAAAGTATGGCTGGTAGCCCAGAACCAGTCTACAAACTATTTGTGGTAAAAAAAAATTGAGAGTTTATAAAATGAAGTTTTGAAACAATCTGACCAAAGTAATTTTATGTTTGTTAAATCTGTTAATAAAAAATTTCATTTCATTTTGCTATAACTTATTTTTAGTGCATTTTACAAAATATAGGTCTGCAACAGACTAGCAATGAAAGAACTAGTCCTTCACCACAGTTTGAAAAGTGGTGCTGTAAGTTATAGTATAAATTTTTAATGTTACAAAAAATATAAAATAGAAAGTAAAAATCTGTTGGCACCATATTTATTTTCTTGCTTTTGTTTCCTTGTCTCAAAGAGCCTAGAATTATCTATTTGAATATACTTAAAATCCTTTATGTCTGGGTAAACTATACTGCTCACAGACATTAGGGGATATTTTATAGCTTCATATTCACTTTGAAATATCCCCTAACGTTTGTGAGCAGTATATAATACTAAGTAGCAGATATCTTGAGTTGTACAAAATTGTATTACCACATTATAGACAATTGATTCTGTTAAAAACTATAAGAAAAATAGGTATGTCAAAACCTATAATGATTTTTATATTTTTTTAACTGATTGATTTTAGAGAGAGAAAGGAAGGGAAAGGGTGGGAGAGTGAGAGAGGAGAAGGTAGAGAGGGGCAGAGGGGAGGGAGAGAGGAAGGGAAAGGGTGGGAGAGTGAGAGAGGAGAAGGTAGAGAGGGGCAGAGGGGAGGGAGAGAGGAAGGGAAAGGGTGGGAGAGTGAGAGAGGAGAAGGTAGAGAGGGGCAGAGGGGAGGGAGAGAGGAAGGGAAAGGGTGGGAGAGTGAGAAAGGAGAAGGTAGAGAGGGGCAGAGGGGAGGGAGAGAGGAAGGGAAAGGGTGGGAGAGTGAGAGAGGAGAAGGTAGAGAGGGGCAGAGGGGAGGGAGAGAGGGGTAGAGGGGAGGAAAAGGGGGGAGGGGGGAAGGGGGAGGAAAAGAGAAAGAGGGAGGGAGAGGAGGAGGGAGAGAGGGAAAGGAACAGAGGGAGAAGGAGAGAAGTATTCATTTGTTGTCCCACTTGTGCATTTATTGGTTGCCTCCTGTTTGTGCGCTGACCTGGGATTGAACCTGCAATCTTTGTGTTTTGAGACAACATTCTAACTGACTGCGCTAACCTGCCAGGCCTCAAACCTACAATGGTTTTAAGAGAGAGAGAGAGAGAGAGAGAGAGAGAGAGAAACAGACACACAGACACATAGATAGATACAGACAGGAAGGGAGAGAGATGAGAAGCATCAACTCTTAGTTACAGCACCTTACTTGTTCAGACTGCTTTGTCATATGTGCTTTGACTGGGGGGTTCCAGAGGAGCCAGTGACCCTTTGCTCAAGCCAGCAACCACAGGGTCATATCTATGATCCCATGCTCAAGTTAGCAACCCTGTGCTCAAGCTAGTAAGCTGATGCTCAAGCCAGATGAGCCTGTGCTTAAGCCAGCGACCTCAGGGTTTCAAACCTGGGTCCTCAGCATCCCAGGCCAATGCTCTATCCACTGCTCCACCACCTGGTCAGGCCCTAATATGATCTGTTTGTTTGTTTGTTTGACAGAGACAGAGAGAGAGTCAGAGAAAGGGACAGACAGGAAGGGAGTGAGAGGTGAAACATTAATTCTCTGTTGCGGCACCTTAGTTGTTCATGATTGATTTCTCATACGTACCTTGACCAGGGGGCTCCCACAGAGTAGGTGACCCCTTGCTTAAGCCAGCAACCTTGGGCTTCAAGCCAGCAACCCATGGGGTCATGTCTATGAGCCTGCGCTCAAGCCAGCGACCCCATACTCAAGCTGGATAAGCCTGCGCTCAAGCCGGTGACCTTGGGGTTTCGAACCTGGGTCCTCTGTGTCCCAGTCTGACACTCTATCCACTATACCACTGCTTGGTCAGGTATGATTTTTAAATAAATAAAGTTAACTTACCCATTGGTACGTATGACTTAAATCGTGTTGATAATCTGTCCACAAAGGCACTTAAAATTTCCAATCCCATTAATGATACCTATAGACAGAAAAAAATGTTAATGAATACAAATTACTCATGCATACTTTATATCAGTTTATAACTGTTAACATACAAAGACCTTCATATAACATATTACCCAGTTTTTCAAAATATAAGATTGATTAATTAAAGTATTCAGGAGTGAACAGTCATGAGGTTAAGGTACCCTATTCTCAAATGTTTCAATAATTTTATTATAATAATATGTAAATATGCAGGAAGATAAAGCATATTTGGCAAAATGTTAATAACTGGTAAATTAGGTGAAGCGTACACAGGAGCTCACTGACTATACCTGCAATGTTCCTGTACTGTTGAAATGTTTCCAACATAAAACAGTAAACAATTAAATGAATACCTTTAATTACAGAGGAATTCCAGCTTCTGTATAGGGATGAAGAAACTGGAGAAAACATCACTTCCATTGTAATAAGAAAAAGACAAACAATCTACAAAACCATAACTATTCTTGAATCCATCAGAAAGCTTAGGTTGTAGAATAATCAACTAACCTAAAATCTAAGGAAACCTAGATGCCTCTAAGAAGAGATGGGACATAAGCAGTATGTGGCAGAGGATAGGACAAAAGTGAAACAGCTGTACAAGTGGGTAAGAAGAATTCAGCTAAATTTAACTCATTGTTAATAGCTGAGTCTGGACTAGCACAGAAATACAGAAACCCTAGTAGCCACAGACACAAGGAGAATTCACACCACTTGCAGGCTCTTTCTCCACAAACCTCCACTGGACACTCATAAGTGAGACTGAGGGCAGGGCAGGGGCGTGGAGCAAGTCCCTTTCGGTAGTACAGGTCTCCCAGGCAGGGAGGAGTCACCGCTACAAGAAAAGCACAAACCTTTCCCACACTCTCGCCCTAGAAGAAACAAAAGTTGAAGATACTGAGGGAAAGACAGTCACCCCCAGAATACAGTTTAAAAACTCAAGACTACTGAATAAAGAGAAAAAAAATTTTAATTTAAAAAATAGAATTTTTTTAATTTATAAAATTTACTGTTAACATGGATTCAAAAATTAAATTTTTTTTTTAAGAAAGAAAAAACCTCCCTATCTCAGGGGGAGGAGCAGAAAACTGTACTGGGCTCAGATTCCAGGTCTCCAGTTGGGGAGGGTCTCTGATGAAACCTCACCCCTACCCCAAGACCAAACCAATGAATCGTACACTTTAGATGAGTGAATCTTATCAATGAGTTATTTAAAAACATAACTGAAAATCCACAGAGGCTCACACATAAAATTAACAGATAATAAAAGCAGTATTTCAAATCATCATGCACATTTATTAAGATCTCACTTAGGAGTCTATCCCTTAAATAGATCAGCAAAATTATGAGAAATCATCCAAAGATTAGTTATTGTAAGACAATGGAAACTATGCAAATATTCATCAACATGGGACAGATTCAATAAATTAAGGTATAGCCACACTACAGGGTACTATGACACTTTAAAATGAAGTCTATCCTAATTTTGCTAACAGTGACCTCCAAGATATTGTTACATAAAAGAAGCAAGCTGGGGAAATGTATGTATATAATAAAAAGGGAACTACAAATGAATATAAATAGTTATGAAAAATAAAGATAAACAGAAAAATTCTCACAGTTGGGAATAAACTATAAGGAACAAAGAAATAAACAACACTATTTTGAATATACCTTTTTGTAGCAATAACTAATTTCACTGAAAATAAGTGAACCTAAATCTATGCCCAATTAGGAGCATAAACATAGAAAACACTATTCCAAGTGACTCTAAAATATAGTAATTTGACTATTTTCCTAGTGGCATATACCCTAATGAAAAAAACAACAACGAAAACTAAGTCAGTATTTTTAGAAATCGTATTAATAGAAAATATACAGAAGCTCTGGCCGAATCGCTCAGTTTGATTAGAGCATTGTTCTGATATGCAAAGGTTGTGGGTTTCATCCCAGGTCAGGGCATACATAGGAACAGATCCGTGTTTCTGTCTCTCTCTCTCTTTCTAAAATCAAAATAAATTTAAATTTAAAAAAAGAAAATATACAGAAATAGTAAAAGAAACAGTAAAAACTATAGTTCTGAATCCAAATTAGACTACCAATATGAAATTGTGTATTTTTCTTTAAAATTAAAATAAAACCTAACCCTATTCATCGAAAATAATCTAGAACAATGAACCAACTGTAACAACGAGTTCCACTATCACCCACATTGTATTTTCAACATGCCATTTCCAACCAAAGGAACCAGAACTTCTTGGAGAAGTGACTAATTCCAGGGCAGGAGCAGGAAATATGACATTTGGTGAAACCAGCTAGCAAAGACTATCAAAGATTACTAGGGTCATGTCAAGATAGGACAGTTTGATTACCAATACAGATAATAACTGCACTGTCTTGAAATGCATTAGATATGGTTAAATACAAGAGTTCATAATGATAACAAAAACTATTTGACCAACATCAAAGGATACTAAAAGACAACCTCATTCTTTAGGCAATTAGTAAATGAAAGGAAAGAATTATATAAACTATACCTGCTTTTTCATATAAAGTATACCACTGAGTAACTAAATAGTAATAAATGGGGGAACCTTCTCTTTCTGAAAGTATTCCAGCTAATAAATGAAGCAATGAACATTAGAATATCATTTTGCAAATCCTAATGAATTAAGAGAGATAAACATTGAACATCAATGGCTGTTTATATCACAAAAAGAGACTATCAGAACTTATGTGTCTTCCTCCCATCCAAGTACTAACCAGGCCCGACCCTGCTTAGCTTCCGAGATCAGAAGAGATCGGGCGCGTTCAGGGTGGTATGGCCGTAGACTTATGTGTCTTCCTAATGTTATGTGCCTATTTTTTATTTTAGGGATGGGGTGAGGAACAGATAGCTGACAGGAAGGGAAAGAGATGAGAAGCATCAACTCATAGTTGTGGCACCTTAGTTGATTGCTTTCTCATATGTGCCTTGACTAGGGGGCTTCAGCAGAGCCAGTGTCCCCTTGCTCAAGCCAGTGATCTTGGGCTCAAGCCAGCAACGTTGGCTTCAAGCCAGCAACCATGGGGTCATGTCTATAATTCCATGCTCAAGCTGGTGACCCCATGCTCAAGTTGGGGAGCCCACTAGCCAGTGACCTCAGGGTTTCAAAAATGGGTCCTCAGCATCCCAGGCCTATGCTCTATCCACTGCTCCACCACCTGGTCACGCTGTGAAGGTGCCTCTTGATGGAAGAGCACTACTTATTAAGTAGTATTACCAAAAAAAGAGAGAGAGAGAGAGAGAGAGAGAGATACCGAATGATCAAGCTTTAGATCCAACTACCAATTTTTAGAAAGTACAGAGGGAACAAAGAACATGACAGGAATAAAATCAGCAAAATTTCTTTTTTTTTTTTTTTAAGGTGAGGAGGGGAGATAGTGAGGCAGACTTCTGCATGTGTCCCAGCCAGGATCCACCTGGCAACCCCGTCTGGGAACAATGCTTGAATTAATTGAGCTATCCTCATTGCTCCGGGCTATGCTAAAATCAATCAAGCCACTGACAGTGGGAGGGGAAGAGGAAGAGAAAGGGAAGAGAGAGGAGAGAAGCAGATGGCCTTTTCTCCTGTGTGCCCTGACCGAGGATGAAACCCGGGACATCCATGTGCCAGGCCGACACTTTATCTACTGATTCATTGGCTAGGGTCTCAATAATTTTTAAAAAGAGAGATTGATTCAAAGAGACTTAATAAACAATGTGAAATGAGGAAGGAAGAAGAACGGCTTCCCAAAAGTGTTCATATCCTAACCTCCAGGACCTGTGACTACGCTACCTTACATGGTTAAATATATGGTTAAATTAAAAGTCTTTTTAGCCTGACCAGGCAGTGGCACAGTGGATAGAGCATCGGACTAGGATGCGGAGGACTCAGGTTCAAAACCCTGAAGTTGCCAGTTTGAGCGTGGACTCATCTGGTTTGAGCGCGGGCTCATCTGGCTTGAGCAAGGCTCACCAGCTTGAACCCAAGGTCGCTGGCTTGAGCAAGGGGTTACTCTGTCTGCATTAGCCCCTGCCCCCTGTCAAGGCACATATGAGAAAGCAATCAATGAACAACTAAGGTGCCGCAACAAAGAATTGATACTTCTCATCTCTCTCCCTTCCAGTCTGTTTGTTCCTCTCTGTCTCTCTCTGTCTCTGTCAGAAATAAAATAAAATAAGTCTTTATTTTACTTTTTTTTAATTTTGTTTTTGTTTACTTAAGAGGGGCAGAGAGAGAGAGAGAGAGAGAGAGAACACTGAGCCACTCCTATATGTGCCTTGACTGGGTAATCAGACTGGCAATTCCCAAGCTCCAGGATGACACTCTAAACCAGTAGAGCTATCCCAATAAGGCTTAATTTTTATTTTTTTTATTTTTTTTAGAGAGACTGAGAAAGGAAGGGAGAGAGAGGTGAGGGGAAAGGGAAGCACTCATTTGTAGTTTCACTAGCCGTGCCTTCATTGGTTGCTTCCTGTGTGTGCCCTGACCTGGGATCGAACCCACAACCTTGTCGTTTCAGGACGACACTCTTAACCGACTGAGCTAACCCGCCTGGGCAAGTTAAAGGTCTTAAAATGGAGACATTACCATAGATTATCCTAGACCTAACATTATCACAAGATCCCTTATAAGAGGAAGGCTTGATTGGCCCTGGCTGGTTGGCTCAGTGGTAGAGCGTCGGCCTGGCATGTATAAGTCCCGGGTTCAATTCCCGGCCAGGGCACACAGGAGAAGCGCCCATTTGCTTCTCCACCCCTCCCCCTCTCCTTCCTCTCTGTCTCTCTCTTCCCCTCCTGCAGCCAAGGCTCCATTGGAGCAAAGATGGCCCGGGCGCTGGGGATGGCTCCTTGGCCTCTGCCCCAGGCACTGGAGTGGCTCTGGTCGTGGCAGAGCGACACCCCGGAGGGGCAGAACATCGCCCCCTGGTGGGCAGAGCGTCTGCCCCTGGTGGGCGTGCCGGGTGGATCCCAGTCAGGCGCATGCGGGAGTCTGTCTGACTGTCTCTCCCCGTTTCCAGCTTCAGAAAAATACAAAAAAAAAAAAGAGGAAGGCTTGAGAGTAAGACTATATCAGCGGTCCCCAAACTACGGCCCGCGGGCCACATGCGGCCCCCTGAGGCCATTTATCCGGCCCCTGCTGCACCTCCGATAGGGGCACCTCTTTCATTGGTGGTCAGTGAGAGGAGCACAGGATTCATCCTCATCCTGTGCTCCGAGAGTACTGTATGTGGCGGCACCACAAAGCGCAGCATGGCTCACGTACAGTACTACTTCCGGTGACGTGGGATGCACGCATCACAGCTCCGGAAGCGCGTCATATCACTTGTATGGCTAGCAGTGACAAATATGGAACCAGACATTGACCATCTCATTAGCCAAAAGCAGGTCCACAGTTCCCATTGAAATACTGGTCAGTTTGTTGATTTAAATTTACTTGTTCTTTATTTTAAATATTGTATTTGTTCCCCCTTTTTTTTTTTTTTTTTTACTTTAAAATAAGATATGTGCAGTGTGCGTAGGGATTTGTTCATAGTTTTTTTTATAGTCCAGCCCTCCAACGGTCTGAGGGACAGTGAACTGGCCCCCTGTGTAAAAAGTTTGGGGACCCCTACTGTATATGATGGAAACAGTGGTAGAGAGAAAAATTTGAAAATGCTATCCTGCTAGCTTTAGCAATGAAAGAAAAGTTTGTAGCCAAGAAATGCAGGCAATTTTCAGAAACTGGAAAGTTCTCTCTCCTAAAGTCTCCAGAAAGAATATAATCCTACTGAAATGTTGACTTCATCCCAGCAAAACCCATTTTGGGTTTCTAACTTCCAGAACGGTTAAAAAAAAATGTATATTGTTTTAAAGTACTGTGGTAATTTATTTTAGCAGCACTAGGGAACTAATTACACATATTAACAAATCACAATGTCTGAACCTTATTTGGATCCTGATATTTCTTAAAATAACAAATTTAAAAGTTTAACATTTTTAAAAATTGGAAACATGAACCCTGAATATTTGATATCAAGGAATTCTTTCTTTATATTATGAGAATATATAGAATTATGTTAATAATTTGTTTTTAAAGAGCACTTACCTTTGGGATACTAACTAGAGACTCATAGATGAAACAATGTATCTGTGATTCATGACAAAGTGATGCAGCAGAATTGGCCACAGACGTAAGAGTTGAGGGTGAATTTATTTTATTCTATTTATCCTTATATATGTTCAAAATTCTCCATGATAGTTTTTTTAAAAATTAAAGCAAGCATGATTCCTAATGGTGAAGTGTTAGAACATACACTGAAAACCTAGGAACAATTCAATGACCACACTCTGTTCTGCAACCTCGTCCTAAGAGTCCTAGCCAGTGCACAAAAAAAAGCAAAACCAGGGGACCAGAAAGAAGCAAAACTGTCATTATTGTCGGATAATGTTATATGTAAGAAAACCTAAAAGAATCTACAAATTACAGAAAAAATGTTTTATATAATATAATAAGTAGGCTGGCCATACAAAAATCAATATATAAAATACTATTTAATTTCTAATGCCAGAAAACAAGTTTAAAAAGGAAAAATAGCATTTACAGTACTCTCAAGCACTATATATTAGTAAATCTAAAAAATGTGCATAACAGCTATTTGGAGACAATAATGAAACATTAATGAAAGACATTAAAGACAACTAAACAATTTTCGTGGGTAAAGAGAGATCATTATAAATATATCCAGCTTTCCCCAAAAAAGATGATATGCACTGTAATTCCAATAAAAAGTCCCAATTTTTTGGTACAACTTGACTGATTCTGAAATCCACATGGTTAATAAATAAAGACCCACTAATAGTCAACATATATATATATATATCGATATATATATATATATATATTTTTTTTTTTGACAAAGACAGAGAGTCAGAGAAAGGGACAGATGGGGCGGACAGAGACAGGAAGGGACAGAGATGAGAAGCATCAATTCTTCATTGTGGCACCTTAGTTGTTCACTGATTGCTTTCTCATACGTGCCTTGACCAGGGAATTACAACAGAGTAAGTGACCCCCTTGCTCAAGCCAACGACCCTGGGCTTCAAGCCAGCAACCTTTGGGCTCAAGTCAGTGACCATGGGGTCATGTGTATGATGGTCCAAGCCAGTGACCCTGCATCCAAGCTGGTGAGCCCATGCTCAAGACGGTAAACTCCGGGCCTTGAACCTGGGTAGCCCGCATCCCAGTCCAAAGCTCTATCCACTGCACCACTGCCTGGTCAGGCTAGTCAACATATTCTTAAAGAATATGGTGGATGAGCCCTGGCCAGTTGGCTCAGCAGTAGAGTGTTGACCCAGCGTGTGGAAGTCCCGGGTTCGATTCCCAGTCAGGGTGCACAGGAGAAGTACCCATCTGCTTCTCCATCCTTCCTTCTCTCCTTTCTCTCAATCTCTCTCTTCCCCTCCCGCAGCCAAGGCTCCAATGTACAAAGTTGGCCCAGGCACTGAGGATGGCTCCATGGCCTCCGCCTCAGGCGCTAGAATGGCTCTGGTTGCAACAGAGCAACGCCCCAGATGGGCAGAGCATCGCCCCCTGGTGGGCATGCTGGGTGGATCCTGGTCGGGCGCATGTGGGAGTCTGTCTCTGCCTCCCCGTTTCTCACTTCAGAAAAAAATAAACAAACAAATAAATAAAAGAATATGGTGGATGGATTTGATAGAGGAAATATCAAGATTCACTGTGGAGCTATAAATCACTTTCCTGAATTTCCATTTGGACATCTTGAAACTTAGCTAAAGGTTCTTTCAGTAGAATATTAAACCCCCCAAAAGGAGAACTAGAGCAATATTCCAACTTGCTCCTTATCATTTCTTTAGGAACTCAAATGCCTCCATTCAGGTCCTTTAAAATGTAAAAGTGAAAAATAAGGTATTTTTCTATCAGGTATATATAAAACATAAAAGTAAAAACATAAATAATAAATATAATATAAGATAAAAATAGCCCTGGCCAGTTAGCTTCTTTGGTTAAGAGCATCGTCCGGTAACAACAAGATTGTAAATTCAATCCCTGGTCAGGGCACACACAGGAAGCAACAAAAAATGCACGACTGAATGGAACACCAAATGCTTCCCTTTCCCCTTTCTTCTCTTGGTCTTTCTAAAAATCAATAAAAATTAAGCCGTGTCCAGATAGCTCGGTGGGTTGAAGTGTCGTCCCAGAGCATGGAGGTTGCTGGTTTGATTCCCCAGTCAGGGCACATCCAGGAAAAGCTCAATGTTCCTGTCTCTATCTCTGCCTCTCTCAAACAAAATAAAAAATTAAAATTTAAAATGTAAAATATAAAAGCAAAAATAATATACTTTTAACAGGTACAATATGGAAACTTGGAAAAGCAGTATTTCGACTTAAATTTTAGGCTGTTTTTAAGTCATAAAATTTGAAGTTTTAAAAGTGCATGAAAGATTAACAACCATGAGAAGTCCCAGAACATTTTTCCCATTCTTTCTCTCTCCTTTTTCAACTCTGAATCACAATTGTTGAATATATGTGACTAGCTGATGTCAATTGGCTAGAGCATTTCAATTCAATGTAATGTTTAGTCTTCCAAATAGTTTAAATCAGAAATGTTGTCAACTCGGCCAACTGGCTCAGAGGCAGACCATCGGCCCGGCGTGGGAAGTCCTGTGTTCAATTCCCGGCCAGGGCACACAGGAGAAGCGCCCATCTGCTTCTCCACCCTTCCTCCTCTCCTTTCTCTCTATCTCTCTCTTCCCCTCCCACAGCCAAGGCTCCATTGGAGCAGAATTGGCCCAGGTGCTGAGGATGGCTCCATGGCCTCCACCTCAGGCGCTAGAGTCATTCCAGTTGCAACAGAGCAATGCCCCAGATGGGTAGAGCATCATCACCTCCTAATTGGCATGCCGGGTGGATCCCGGTGAGGCGCATGCAGGAGTATGTCTCTCTGCCTCCCTGCTTCTCACGTCAGGAAAAAAAAAAAAAAGTCAACTAATAATGGAGCTAAGTAATTGCATGTAGTATTAAAGACTACCCCAATTTAAGAATTACAGCTAAGAACTTGCCATGTAAAAGTGAGAAAGTCTGACAAGAGTTCTTGAAATTGAGGAAGGACAGAAACTTAATTCATAATCATGGATGTTTTTCTATCATAGAACAGAAAATAGGCAAAGTACTGGTCATAACAAGCATATTCCTGTAATGCTCCTTCTTTCATTAGGAAATACATTTTACAGGACATTTATTTTTTTCACAAATAAACTCAGCATCTAAGGAAATGAGTGAAAGTATGGGATAGAATAATCGTCAAGTGGACACATATGCACAGATCAGATAAATAAAACATAATGGCTTATACGATTTCAAAACCTGAAGAGAAACACCGGGTTATTTTTATATAAAATATAAATATATAAATAATAAAACCAATTCCCTCAAGGAAGAGAAAAACAAATGACTTAAAATTATAAGATGCTGATTAATTCTAGATGGAGTGAGGGGACAAGACAGGAAAGTACTACCCAATATTTCTACTTCCAGACCTATACCTGAGAACAATTATTCTCAACTGCGGTGAGGGGTGCACAGGACAACACAAAATACTATTCCCTTGAGTTGTGCAGCCCAGGGTACATGGTTTTATGTGGCAGCCCTGTTGTCACCTATTCAAGTAAATGAAAACCCTCTGTGAAGAAGTTATCAAAACCTAGAAATCTTTTTTTTCCCATGGTTTTAGTGTACAAGTTTTCCAGGATTGCAGCCAGCAGGTAAATCAAGGGACAAATATACTTTCCTTTACTGATTCAACAAATATCGAGAACCTGCAAATGGGTATAAATGCTGGAAGGTGGGCACATACAGTAATGGGAGTCTTAGGAAATTCCAATTCCACCTGACCAGGCAATGGGGCAGTAGATAGAGCATCGGCCTGGGACGCTGAGGACCCAGGTATAAAACCCCAAGGTTGCCGGCAGTCACCAGTGGTCTACCAACTTGAGCACCAGGTCACTGGCTTGAGCGTGGGATCATAGACATGATTCCATGGCTGCTGGTTTGAAGCCCAAGGTTGCGGGCTTGAACCCAAGGTTGCTGGCTTGAGCAAGGTGTCACTGGCTCAGCTGGAGCTTCACATCCTCTCCGATCAAAGCACGTATGAGAAAGCAATCAATGAACAACTATGAGTTGATGCTTCTCATCTCTCTCCCTTCCTGTCTGTCCCTGTCTTTCTCTCTCTAAAAACAGAAATTCCAATTCCTTCAATTGTCTCTGTGAAGTAGGAAGCAAGGCCATCAGGTGACAGATAATAGAAGAGATATGGGTAGGTCTGAGGGGACAGGAACAGATGTAAAATAGTTGTCATGAGTAAAAGAATAAATGAACTAAGAAAATATAATATGACTGCCAAGCAACATTAAGGGCCCACTGGAACATGAGGATTTTAAAAACCAGTTAGAGGTTTTGTGTTTTTCTCCGTCCACCTTCAGTTGCACTGGTGCAGGTATGGGGTAGGCAGAGTTAGATTAACCAAGAGTGCATTTTATCAAGTGAGGAGCATAAAGCGAGAGTGAGGAGGGAGAATTAAGAATTAATGTTAGGATGTGACTAACACGGATATTAAGCTCAAATAAGACAGTGAAAAGCTAAATAGATTGGTTATAGTGTGGAATGGTCAAATTCTTCAAGTTGGTCTACTCAAAGAATTAAGGTTCAGAATTTAGAGCTCTAGAATTATCACAATCAACAACAGTAATTATTTAGCAACTCCAATACATTTACCAGTGGTCTGCACTGGCAGTGGTAGTATTTACCGCAATAATATGTACTGGTGCAGCCAACTCACTATCGTGTCTTCTTGGGTAGACAGGCAGACACATTTTCACACTGAAATATATTTTATCTCATTAAATTATGTCTACTTTTCCTTTAAAGTACAGTTAGGACATTACTGGGATTTTTAAAAATTATGTGTATTGGATATTATTGATAAAATTTATTTCATGGTTGTAAAAGGGGGCATTAAAAGAGGCAGTGAATCTAACAGGGTTCAGGATATAATAACTGCCTTAGATAAACTCATGCACATGTACAATTGACAAGGCAAAAAGACATAGTTAATCATAAATAATTTCAAACAATCTGGATGTTCTTCTTATATGGCAGGTAAAAGGAATAGGCAAGATCAATATACATAAATAGATAAATCTTGAACACCTATTTGTAGCAAACTAAAAATGCTATACATGTATTTTAAGAAATTGAGGATGTATAAAAAATACCACCATGGAAGTACCATCCTTCAAAAGGCAAAGGGGCTATGATTCTGAATCTGAAAAGACTTGAAATCCTAGCCCGTTACTTAGCCCAGCACGAGATAGTTACAATAAAAATACTGTTTATTATTTTCTCCATTTTTAGAATCAACTGTTACAGTAGCAGACCGACAATATAAAGAAATGAAAGTAGAGCTGACAAATGATAGGCTATTGAAGAAGTTTACAAAAGTACAGAAAAGGAAAAGGAGTAGGCAAATCCTACCAGGTCTATAACCTAGAACAAAATACATCTTCTACAAGATGAGAATAAAAGTACCAACTTTCTAAGACTATCTTAAAGATTAAAATGAGGTAATACAAATAAACCACTTTGAGACAATACCTAATACTAAAAACTCTTTAAACAGTGGTTATCTTATTTAATTACAGTTTATAAGAACATTTTATTGTCAAAATACCATTCTAAAATTTGGAGACTCCTGAAACCACAGGATTGTCCTTAGGAAAAGTCAAATGCCAAAGTATCATATATTATATAAATATTTTTCCCTATTTTTAATCTCCAAGTCTGACCTCTCCACTGAACTTGCCCCAACTTCCTATTTAAATCTCCACCTAGATGTTAAACAACCTTCTCAGACCTAATACAGTCAAACCAAGCATTTTACTTATTTCACCCAACTTCTCTCAATCTTCCCCACTTCCACTTCAGTAAACAGCACCCTCTATTGGTGGCCAGGCAAAGCAATTATCCCTAATTTCTCTCTCAACCCTACCACTCATTCCAACTGGAGGTCCTGTTGGCTCTACCTCCAATCATATCCCGAATCTTCCAGTTCTTAGCATTGCCAATGTGACCAAATCAGCCTTAGCCACCATCATCTCCATGCTGCCTGTTGCTACTTTACAGAGTCCGCTCGCACAAAGAAGCTACCCCCTACATAAAACTCTCCACTGATTTAGAATAAAATCCTGTAAGTCTCTTTACACCTGCCTCCCCAGCTTCATCTTTCTTAACATTTCACTCACTCGTAAACTCTAGCTAAGTTTACCTTTATGTTCAATGGAACTAGGGCCTCTGCATTTGTAGTTTCCTCTGCCTAAATCATTCTTCACTCCTATATTTCGTTCATGTCTACAGTCAAATTTCACATCACTTCCTTGACTACACAAAATAGTCTCACTGTACTTCACTCTTTCACAGCCGTTGATTTAGAAGCACTTGTAACTGAAATGATCTAATTTGTATACTCATCCACCTTCCTCTTTCTAATAGGATCTCCATGACAGCAGGGATGTCACTGTCACTCTCTAATCTCATTTAAGTCACTCTCTCAGGAGGTCATCAGTGACCAGCTACTTAAAATTCAAACATCTGCATCCTGCCCAACACTCCTATTCCCTTCTTTGCTTGTTTCCAAAGTAAATATCACTATCTAACATACTGATTTTAGTTATTTCTCTTGTTCATATTCTTCTTTCCCAATAGAACCTACATCTGTAAGGCAAGGATTTCTGTCATTTTTCCCCCATTGTACCCAAAATGCCTAAAGCATGTGCCTGCTCATGGTAGGTTCTCAACAAGTATCCAAATGGGGCTGAATGAATGAGTTGTGCTAATCTTGTTCACAGCTAGACCATCAGTATCTGGAATAATACTTGCGTATAGTATAGTCACTCAAATTCATTGAAGTATTAACAGTTTTTATTTTTCTGAAGCTTTTACTTTATTGATTTTAGAACAAGAGAAAGACAGGAACATCGATCTGTTCCTGTATGTGTCCTCACCAGGGATCAAACCGGCAACCTCTGCACTTAAAGACAATGTTCTAACCAACTGAGTTATCCAGCCAGGGTGCAATAACAGTTTTTAAGACACTCAAATTGCGAGGTGCTGTTAAATCCAAAGGAAAGTCATATTTTGTTCAGCATAACTTATTATTTAAGTACAACTGTTTATTTGTGTGTACATTCAAAAAAATTGTGATACCCTTTTTTCAAGAGTTAAATGTTTCATTGCATCTTGAGCAAAAATGATGACCTAGTCTGGTAACTAAGTTTACGAAACCTAAATAACAAACGAATTAGATATCACCTCTCTAACAATGTTAGAAAAACTTCTATATAGCATTCTGTAGAAAGGAGAAAACTAATGATTCAGGAAAGAGAGAGCAGAATTGATGAATAATGTTTTGAACAGGCAGGTGGTATAGGTTCTAATATACATCTGGAGAGATTGGTATAAGAAAGATAATTTATTCATTGTAACTGAAAAGAAATTAGAATACACGGGCACAACTACAAGGAAGTGTGCAGATAAGGCTGTAGGAGCGTGTGGCAGTTCTCTTCTGAAAGCTGCAACTGTCTTCAGCTACAGTATCTAGTGAGGAGCATGAAGAGAATGTGTAGTCAAGAGATGAAAACTTGTCTCAGATGCTTGATGAATTCTAACTCTGAAGGACCAGTATGGAAACACACAGCACTTGAGTGACGTAGTACATACAGACTTAAAGAAAAATTGGGAGAGCCTGACCAGGCGGTGGCGCAGTGGATAGAGCGTCGGACTGGGATGCGGAAGTACCCAGGTTCGAGACTCTGAGGTCGCGCGCGGGCTCAGCTGGCTTGAGCAAAGAGCTCGCCAGCTTGGACCCAAGGTCGCTGGCTCCAGCAAGGGGTTACTCGGTCTGCTGAAGGCCCACGGTCAAGGCACATGTGATAAAGCAATCAATGAACAACTAAGAAGTCGCAATGCGCAACAAGAAACTGATGATTGATGCTTCTCATCTCTCTCTGTTCCTGTCTGTCTGTCCCTATCTCTGCCTCTGTAAAAAAAAAAAAAAAAAAAAAAAAAAAAAAAAAAGAAAAATTGGGAGATTATGGTATTACAGAAGCCAAGAGTGTTTCAAGAGATGGGACTGCTCAACTGCCATTCACTGATGGTACATCTGAAGAGTGAAATGACCCATGGTCAGCACTGGAGAAGGGGAGTAAGCATTACTGTTGGACATGACAAGGGTCTCAAGGTCTGGGCAGTTTTAAATGTTATTACTGGCCCTGGCCAGTTGGCTCAGTGGTAGAGCATCGGCCTGGCGTGCAGGAGTCCCGGGTTCGATTCCCGGCCAGGGCACACAGGAGAAGCGCCCATCTGCTTCTCCACCCCTCCCCCTCTCCTTCCTCTCTGTCTCTTTCTTCCTCTCCCGCAGCCAAGGCTCCACTGGAGCAAAGTTGGCCCGGGCACAGGATGGCTCCATGGCCTCTGCCTCAGGTGCTAGAATGGCTCTAGTCACAACAGAGCAAAGCCCCAGATGGGAAGAGCATCGCCCCCTGGTGGGCATGCCAGGTGGATCCCGGTCAGGTGCTTATGGGAGTATTGACTGCCTCCCCATTTCCAACTTCAGAAAAATACAAAAAGAAAAAAAGTTATTACTAAATGTTCTTCTTGCTAAATGTTAAAAATGTAGCACAGTATTTTGCAGATGCAGCTGTAAACAAGGTGAGTTTCAGAACTCAACAGGGTTAAGTGTAGCCAAGTGCAAATAAATAATCAGTATGTAAATGACCAAAAAGAGTATATAAGCAATGGCTAAGCCTCCTTTTGGAGAGACAAGAGTTTTGGATATGAACCCTCCGTCTCCTTTACCTGTTACAAGCAAATAAATAAAACTACATTTTGGCCTGACCAGGAGGTGGCGCACTGGATAGAGCGTCGGACTGGGATGCCGAGGACCCAGGTTCGAGACCCCAAGGTCACCAGCTTGAGCACAAGCTCATCTGGTTTGAGCAAAAAGCTCACCAGCTTGAGTCCAAGGTTGCTGGCTCAAGCGAGGGGTTACTCGGTCTGTTGAAGGCCCACGGTCAAGGCACATATGAGAAAGCAATCAATGAACAACTAAGGTGTTGCAATGGGCAACAAAAAACTAACGATTGATGCTTCTCATCTCTTCGTTCCTGTCTGTCTGTCCCTGTCTCCCTGTCTATCCCTCTCTCTGACTCTCTCTGTCTCTGTAAAAAAAAACAAAAAAAACCACTACATTTTGACCCTGGCTAGTTTGCTCAGTGGTAGAGTGTCGGCCCCACATGTGGATGTTCCAGGTTCAATTCCTAGTCAGGGCACACAGAAGTGACTATCTGCTTCTTTACCCCTCTCCTTCCCCCTTCTCTTCCTCTCTCCTCCCCTCCTGCAGCCATGGTTCAAGCTCATCAGCTGGTGCTGAAGATGGCTCTGTGGAGCCTCTGCCTCAGGTGCTAAAAATAGCTCAGTTGGGAGCATGGCCCCAGATGGGCAGAGCATTGCCCCAGATGGGGGTTGCTGGGTGGATCCTGGTTGGGGCACATGTGGGAGTCTTTCTCTGTATCTCCCCTCCTCTCACTTGGAAAAAGTAGAAGGATAAAAACAACATTGTGACAACCATGTCTTTTTTTTTTTTTAAGAAAGAGAGAGGGAGGAAGGGAGAGAAATGAGAATCATTAACAGGTAGTTGTGGCACTTTAGTTGTTCACTGATTGCTTTCTCATAGGTGTCTTGACTGGGGGCTCCAGCTGAGCCAGTGACCCCTTGCTCAAGCCAGCAACCTTTGGGCTCAAGCCAGTGACCATGGGGTCATGTCTGGTGACCCTGCATTCAAGCTGGATGATCCTGCACTCAGCAACCTCGGAGTTTCAAATACTGGTCCTCAGCGTCCTATGTTGATTCTCTATCCACTGAGCCACCACCTAGTCAGGTTGACAACTATGTGTTGTCTTTGAACTGAGATCAGTTCAGTAGCATTACCAAAGAGCTGATTTTCTATAACAGCCTATGCTGCAACATAAAATCAACTATCTTAGTATTTATGTGCCCTTCTTACAGTTTAAGTAAATTTAGCTTGTTTTTTTCCAAAGAAGTAAAAGAAATAAGAATAATCCCCTAACAGTAATGACATATTATTAAATATTAACTTTTTTCAAAGTTAAAAAAAATAATAGATAGTACATAATAGAGTATCAAGGTGGCAATTTTCAAACTATTTATTATTCTGTAAAAGTCAATCTCTTCCAAAAGTCACATAAA
The DNA here is from genome assembly GCF_036850765.1 of Saccopteryx bilineata. Lineage (NCBI taxonomy): Eukaryota > Metazoa > Chordata > Mammalia > Chiroptera > Emballonuridae > Saccopteryx > Saccopteryx bilineata. Next base: position 17,546,889 of record NC_089499.1, on the reverse strand, counting down.
TTTCACAAATAAATGTTCATAATAACTCTAGAGTATGCCTTTCTTCTCTAAAGAGGATAGTTTTCAAAGTACAGCCTATTCACTTATAAATTATAAGATATGACTAAGGAGAATCACTTCAGCTTCACGGACAGGAGGTTTAGGCCAGCATTTTAAAGCAACAGTGCCACCAGAAGACTAGAAAGGAAAGTAACTGCTAAAAACTACAGTACTGTACGGGCTAATTAGAGAAGATTCCCACTGGTCTCCCAACGTGGTTGCATTACAACCTACATACTACCCGCTCATCGGAAACACTCATTCCTTCTTGTACCTCCTTCTTTTATTTTATTTTATTTTTTCTGCATCAGCAAACCTGCTAGAACACGGTTTCAAATCTGAGTCAGTCCTTGACTGCGTCAAAACGAAATGACAGAGAACACTCAATTCCTTTCCGTTGACGATAAATAAAAGGCAAAGAAGTAATGTGCCCTGGATCAGCATCTTTTTATTAGATTTAACAGCGCCAGATTAAGCTCTAAAAGATGAAGAGCACAAACTTTCAGACACTAAATTTAAAAAAGAGATCAGGAAATTAAGGATAAAAAAATCACTTATCAAAGAGAGATGAACCTGACATCTTTTTAAAAACTGTAGTCTCACACCCTATGTCTTGGTCTAGGTAGTGTTTACATAGGAACGTACAAAAAAGTCCTCGAGTCCTTTATGTATGTACATTATCACTGATTTTTTAAAATTAATGATTAAACAGCGTGTGCTAATGCCAATAATGCAGCAACGTGTCACGGAATCGCTCAACTTGTCATTGTTCACGATTGTGGAAAAACTCGGTCGGAGTGGGAAGTCAGTCCGCTGCTGCGGTCCGGGGAGGGAGGCTGGCCCGAGGACCCGCGTGTCCACGGGTTTCCCCCTAACGGGGTGGTTGGGAGGAACAGCACCCCCCCCCCCCCAGGGGCTCGCCGGGCGGGCCCCGCACGTCCGGGATTAAAGGGCTGGCCGGGGAGGGCGTGCCCGGCCCAGCCGCGCCGCCGCCGCTTACCCGGTAGTTGCTCGAGCCCACCCAGCCGGTGAGCTCGTCGATCATCTTGCCCAGGCGGCCCAGGTCCTCCTCCAGGTCCGGGATGGCGCCGGGGGAGCCAAGGTGGTGCAGCAGCTCCGCGCCGACCTGCAGGCGGCCGCCGACGTCCTTCTGCTGCACCTGGGCGCCGAAGTACTCCATGCTGCGGGGCTCCATGGCTGCGGCCGCCCGCCCGCCCGCCTGCCCGCCCGTGAGGGGCCAACTTTCGCCGAGAGCCGCCCAGCCGCCAGTGCGGGATCCCGCGGGAGCAGGCGGGGCGCGCCGGGTCGGTCCGAGGCGCTTCTCGCCGGGCGCGGCGGGCGGCGGGAGCAGCGCCAGGCGCCGAGCGGCCCCCAAACTAGTCAAACTCGGCGCCCCCCGCCACCCAGCCCGCTTCAGAGGCCGCGGCCGCCGGCGACGTCAGCGCGCGCGTGACGTCAGCGCGACGTCGGCGAGCGCCCGCCTGTCGGAGCGGAGCTCGGCGGTGGCGACTGTGGGAACCCCTCGGGGAATAGGGACCGCTGCAGAGCGTGGATGTGGAATTAGTCGGCAAGCCTTGGAGCCCCACCTTTCTCCGCCACCCCGCTGTCACAGCACCCTGCCCTCGCTCGGTAAAATATAGAACGTTTCCCAGTTTCTCTCCCCTTAAAATCAATACTTGGGAAAGTATCTGGTATTTGGAACCCCTCTTAACCAGCCACTGCCATTTTTTTAACCTGGTACAACACACTCCTTCATTTAAAAAATAGAAATAAAAGCTACGATGACCTCTTTTTCCAGCCACCACCACCCCTGGTTGGGTAACCACGTAATGCTATTTTTTTTTTTTTTTTGGTAAAGCTGAAGTTTGTTTTGCATAGAGTAAAATGCACAGATTTTGTGTACAGCCTGAGTTTTGACAAGTGTATATTCACCAGTGTATACACTCCAAAGAACTTGCCAGGCAATAACTGCTGGCTCCCCAGGCAATTCTAATCTGATATCTATAACTTTGGCATAGTTTTTCCTGTTCTTTCAGTTTACATAGCTCATACAGTCTGTACTCTTCTTGAGTCTGGTGAGTCTGGCTTCTTTCTTAGCTTACCGTGTTGAGATTCATCCCGTGGTGTTGGTGTGTTAGTAGTCCCTTTAAAAATAATCTCCCCCTCACACACACTCATTTGTGTGTGTAGTGGGGGCAGGAGGAGAAGCATTATTTTTTATTGCTCCTCTTAGTTCCATTTAGTTGTGCACTCACTGGTTGGTTCTGCTATGCGTCCTGAGCAGGGATCTGACCAACACCTCGGGGCACCCAACAGTGACTATCCGCTGAACCACCCTGCCAGGGTTAGTACTCCCTTCATACTGCTGAATATTATCCATTGTATGAAAGCATCACAGTTGTTGACTCATTCATCTCTTTACAGATATTTGCATTGTTTCCAGATTGCTAAAACCATCAATGTTCAAGTCATTGTGTGGACAATTGTTTTTATTTCTTTTGGGTAAATAGCAAGGACTGTGGGGGCGAAAAAATAATAAACCCTTCCTCCCACCTTTTAAGGTCTTCTAGCTGGGCTAATAAGTTAACAGAAGAAAACTAATTTTAACACACACCCACATAAGCAATAAAATTCCAGAAATAATGAGGTTAAATTGGCTATATATGTCATTTTGGACAAAGGAGAAGGGGATCTGAGATTTCAAAAGTGAGAATGGGCCATTTGTAGGTGAGAAAGAGCAGAACACAGGGCAGGTTAACTTTTGCTATGCAACTCAGAAACAGTGAGACACATTAGAAAACCGAATAAACAGGCCCCTGCTTGACACCCTCCCATCTACCATACTCCATGCAGATTAAGCTGAGGATAAGATTTCTCTCCTGGAACGAGTTTTCCATCTGATTCTCTTATGCAGGAAAGGGGGTAAAAGTCAAAGATTCTGAGATTTAATAACCAGCTTAAAAACCATTATCCCAAAAGACAAAACTCTGGTTCCCTTCAACTGTAATTACTAGGTCTTATAAGTGTATGTTTAACTTTAGAAGAAATTGCCAAAGTGTTTTTCCAAAGCAGTTGCTCCATATTACACTCCCACCATCAGGGCTTGAGAGTTCAGCTGCTCCACATCCTCCACAATATTTAGTATGGTAGGATGTATTCGTTTTAGCCATTTTAGTGGATGTAAAGTGGTCTACTACAGTGTTTTTCAACCACCACTGGTCTCCAGAAATTATGCGTTGGTCTGCGAAGAGTTAACCATCCTAATGTTTGAAGATTATAGACCCAATGATGTTACTCAGATTTGCTTATGCTTAAGGTGATTTCTGTCTTAGCAGTCCCCGAAATAATTATATTTTCACCAGTCTCCAGGTGTAAGAAGGTTGAAAATCATTGGTCTATAATACATTCTTAATGCGCTCTGTATCTTTCCGCCAATTATTTCCTACCGTAATTTAATAATTATCTGTATAGCCCTGGCTGGATAGCTTGGTTGGTTAGAGCATTGTCCTGATACACCAAGGTTGTGGGTTCAGTCCCTCTTCAGGGCACATATAGGAACAGATTGATGTTTCTGTCTCTCCTTTCCTCTCTCTCTAAAATTAATCAATAAATTTTAAAATAATAATATTAATTATCTGTATAATACCATCTCCACTACTACACAGAAAGCTCCAAGATCATTTGTTTTCCCTTAGATAGTACTTGTCAAACAATGGGCTTTCAATCAATTTAAGTTGAACAGGTGAATGAAAATGGGCACTTGAAAGGTTCACAATAACAAAATGATAACAATCATACATTCCAAATTCAAAGAAACCTAACTCTTTTCTGTGTTTATTCTGAAGATTTTATTCTGTTTCTGTTTCACATTGTATTATGTTGTAAAGTTTCTTCCATCTTTAATTGACTATAATTTCTCTGAAACTGGATCTCAAGCAAGTAAACTGTGTTTACTATTCCTTGGGTACCTAAAGGTTCTGTTTGTAAAGGGTTGCAGAAGAATATAGAAAGAGGGTCCTATCCATTAGAAGTTTACACTTTACTTGTCAGTGACCAGGTGCAATATGTATTATAGAAAAAGTAAAACGTAGGAGCACTGGATTCTAGCTTCAACCCTTCCTGTCCTTATGACCAAAAGTGATGGCTGCTCTTACTCCTGTGTTGTCTCCATTAACCCAAGAATCGCACTAGGTGGTCTTTCTTTTTTCTTTTTTTGGTGACAGAAATACACACAGGAAGGGAGAGAGATAAGAAGCATCAACTCATAGTTGTGGCACCTCAGTTGTTCATTGATTGCTTTCTCATATGTGCCTTGACTGGGGGCCCGGGGCTGCAGCTCAGCCAGCGACCCCTTGCTCAAGCCAGCAACCTTGGGCTCAAGCCAGCATCCTTGGGCTTTAAGAAAGTGACCTGAGGGCTCATGCCAGCAGTCATGGGGTCATGTCTCTGATCCTATGCTCAAGACAGATGAGCCCGCGCCCAAGCCGGCGACCTTGAGGTTTAGAACCTGGGTCCTCAGCACCTCAGCATCCCAGGCTGATGCTCTATCCACTGTACCCGCACCTGGTCAAGTCGCACTAGATGGTCTTTAAGTTATAACTAATTAGTCTCCAAGTTACAAGATAATATGATGGGATTTGAATAACTGGAAATACCTGTGAAATGCTTAGTAAACAGTGCTTACTATTACCTATATATACCCTCTGTGTGTTTCATTAACTCATCAACAAATATCTTCTAAGCACTATGTACTAGACACTGTACCAGATACAAAATCTATTAGATCTGGTCTCCACCCACAACAAACTCAAACAGAGACAGGAAGATCAACATTTCTAGGATGCTAGGATAGGTAGGCACAGTGGTGGGATTCAGCCAGTTCGCACCAGTTCAGCAGAACCGATACCTAATTTTTTGTTGAGTTCGGTGAACCGGTTGTTAAAGTGGCACTTGTAATCGGGGTTCTCTCTAAGGTGGGCGCTTGGGCAGCCGTCCAGTGTGGAAATCACAAATTAACATTCCTTACTCTTTTTTAACGTTCATCTGTGCAACAGCGTATTATAAGTGCCTGTAGTAATGTTCATTCTGACCATAGGTGAAAAAAATTCGATGGAACTATGCTTGTAATATTTATTTATTCATTTCATATAACTCATTATGCCTTTGATGAAACACTACATTTTAATTCCCTCGCGTTTGTTACTTTAGTAAACAAACATATAACATAAAGAAAAAAAGTGTCAAACTGTCATTGGAAATATCTTAAATAACAGTTTTATTGTTTTTTGTCAGGTATCATTTAATATTTTTTCATTAATATTTTAAAACATAACAATCTAGTTTTGTGTACCTCTTTTATTAATCTTATTTAAGTATTTAATGTATGAAATAATAAACTATCTTTCGGTTGTTAAATTATTTTAATCCCACCACTGGGTGGGCAGAGGGTTTTGGAAGTCTAGCCGAGAGGCTCTTTATCAGGATGGCACTGATAATGTGAGGCGGGAGAATTGTAAATCAGAGAGGATTTCCTGGAAGAGGTTGTATTTTAATTAGTTTTAAGGATGTGTAGGACTTAGTGAATTATGGAAGTGGTTTCTTGCCCTGGCTGGGTAATTCTGTTGGCTAGATCATCCTCCCCATACACCAGGATTGCAGCTTCAATCCCCCCACTCAGGGCACATAACATAAGAATCGACCAATGAATGAATAAATAAGTAAAACAACAAATTGATGTTTCTCTCTCTTTCTCTCTTCCTCTGTCTCTCTTTCTTTCTCTTCCTCCCTCCCCCTCTTTCTCTTTTTCTCTCTCTTCATTCCTCTCTTTCTCTAAAAATCAATATTTTAAAAAGTGGTTTTTTGGAGAGTAACACATTTATATACAAGATGTAGTCTTCCCCCCCCCCCCAGAGACAGAGAGAGAGTCAGAGAGAGGGATAGATAGGGACAGACAGGAACAGAGAGATGAGAAGTATCAATCATTCTTTTTTTTTGTTGCGACACCTTAGTTGTTCATTGATTGCTTTCTCATATGTGCCTTGACCGTGGGGCTACAGCAGACCGAGTAACCCCTTGCTCGAGCCAGTAACCTTGGATACAAGCTGGTGAGCTTTGCTCAACCCAGATGAGCCCGTGCTCAAGCTGGCGACCTCAGGGTCTCAAACCTGGGTCCTCTGCATCCCAGTCTGATGCTCTATCCACTGTGCCACCGCCTGGTCAGGCTACAAGATGTAGTCTTAACTACTTTTTTTTTTTTTGTATTTTTCTGAAGTTGGTGACAGGGAGGCAGTCAGACAGACTCCCGCATGCGCCCGACCAGGATCCACCTGGCACACCCACCAGGGGGCGATGCTCTGCCCATCTGGGGCGTCGCTCTGTTGCAATCAGAGCCATTCTAGCGCCTGAGGCAGAGGCCACAGAGCCATCCTCAGCACCCGGGCCAACTTTACTCCAATGGAGCCTTGGCTGTGGGAGGGGAAGAAATTTGAAAAAGATACTTAGAAAAAAATTTGAAAAAGATACTTAGAAAAAAATTCTTAAATGACCACACTTACATATTAGTGAGATACCTGTGCCTGTTGGTCACTGCGCAACTTCTCCAGCCTTGGAATCAGGCTAGATACTGCCTTCGTCATCCTGTTGTACATTGATTTTCATGCAGAGGAAGGAGAGGGGGAGGGGTGGAGAAGCAGATGGGCGCCTCTCCTGTGTGCCCTGGCCGGGAATCGAACCCGGGACTCCTGCACGCCAGGCCAACATTCTACCACTGAGCCAACTGGCTAGGGCCTTAACTATTTTTCATTTAACATTTGTTATTATCATTAGATACCTACTATAAAATCTACATATTTCTCTATATTGCTGTTGTCTGTCCTAGGTTAAATATCATTAGACCACGAAGTTTCCAAAGTTTCTAGTTCACAGTACTCTTATTATCTTGTTTTTTCACATACCTCTAGACCAAAAAAAAAAAAACCACATAAAACAAAAAACAAAAAAACCCACTTACTGGATAGTAAGATCCAAACACTTAATGAGTATTCATGTCCTAACATCTTATTAGGTATATGAAAAAAATACACATAAATTTGAAAAAGATACTTAGAAAAAAATTCTTAAATGACCACACTTACGTATTAGCGAGATGCCTGTGCCTGTTGGTCACTGCGCAACTGCTCCAGCCTTGGAGTCAGGCTAGATACTGCCTTCGTCACCCTGCTGTACATTGATTTTCATGCAGCACTTGCTTTTTATCAGACCAACCTCAGAAAACACAGCCTTGCAAAGATATGGTATGAGGGAAAGAAATGTATCACAATTTAATGCTGAAACTGTGAACTCCTTGGAGCCAGTAGTTCACTCCATGTTTCACAGATGCCACTGTTTCCCTTTAAGATGTAAAATACCCTGTTCATGGTGGTTTTGCTGCAGCATTCTGGAGTACTTGACTGCACAGCTTAGGAAGCTTGGCAGACAGCTGCCTGACGATGCCCAAATTATCAGAGAGGCAGTAAAAAATGCAAATAGTAGCTCATGCAGGGAAAAGGCCTGGGTCCAGTGAGAACTGAGCTTCACAAAGGCTGTTTGTTGCCAACAGAGTTCAGTTTAACATGTTAGGTCTTCTAATACTCCAGGCAACCCTGTATGGAAGGTATTATATCCCTATTTTAGAGAAAGCTGAGGCTCAGAGGATAAATCTCCAGTCTTGTTCATGATTTCAATCATTAGTTTCTTGTTGCGTGTTGCGACTTCTTAGTTGTTCATTGATTGCTTTTTCATATGTGCCTTGACCGTGGGCCTTCAGCAGACCCAGCAACCCCTTGCTGGAGCCAGGGACCTTGGGTTCAAGCCGGTGAGCTTTTTGCTCAAACCAGATGAGCCCGTGCTCAAGCTGGCGACCTTGGGGTCTTGAACCTGGATCCTTCCACATCCCAGTCTGATGCTCTATCTACTGCGCCACCACCCGGTCAGGCTTGTTCATAATTTCAGATCCCATGATTTAAACCCAGAATATCTGGCTTCTGTGATCTCCCAAATAATCATAAGGGAAAGAAAATGAAAACAGAAGTTTGGATTAACTATACCAAAATAATAATAATTCTTGTGTACACACAGTCTTTCTTTAGATATCTATACAATATTTTCACTTAGAACCTTTTTCTGAATTCCTCTTAAAAACAAAAGAATCAGGCGGTGAAGGAAATGGGTAGGAATATTAGGGAACAAAATAGTGTAGAAAACATCTACATTCCTTCATAATCAGTCACTAAACTATATCTGGGAGCACAAGTCTATTTTTAACGGGCAACAAGACTAAAATAGATAATTTAAATACAGGAGACTGACTTCCTGACCTATTTGTTTATTATTTGTGATAATAGTGGAAACTTTGAGTGGGCTTTGTTCTGAAACCGGACTTTATTTTCCATACAAACACCGAGAAACAAATCACCACACTGTCAACTGGAGACCAAATTTCAAAAATATCTATCAAGAAGGGTACTGGGTTAGGTAGAGTGGGAATGGGGGCATTGGATGGCCTCCCAAAGATAGATCACAATTCCTTCTCAAAGCTTAAGAGGGATATGCACATGAAGGTTCAGACCAAACTTCATTCATATTAGCTCAAACAGGAAACACCCCAAATGTTCACCAACTGGCAAATAGATCATTATGGTATTGTCACACAGTGGAACTCTGCAAAGCAGTAAAAAAAATAACACTCAACAATGAGGATGAAGCTCAGAAAAGCCATGTTGAGCACAAGACACCAGACACAAAAGAGTATATACACTTTGATTCTGTTGCTATGAAGTTCTAGCACAGGGGAAAGTATTGATGGCTATGGAAGTTGGAAGAGTGGTTATCACAATGAATGGGAGTCAGTGGGTGCTGACTTGGAAAGGACCTGCAAGAATTTTCTGTGGTGATGGGATTGTTCTATATCTTGATCTGAGTGGTGATTATAGCACTATATACATAGGTAAAAATTCAGCAAGATGTGCACTTAAGATTAATATGTGGTAAATTTACTATAAGTATGTTATAACTAATAACAAAAATAGTTAAGAACAAAGGTTTAAAAGGAGAGTAAGGGATAAAAGAGTTAAGGTCTATTGCACTGCTATCCAATAGAAATCTATATGTGAGAATAAAATATATATAATTAGCCCTGGCTGGATAGCTTGGTTGGTTAGAGCATCTTTCTGAAACACAGAGGTTGCCAGTTCGATCCCTGGTCAGGGCACATACAGGAACAGATCAATATTCTTGACTCTCTCTCTCTTCATCTCTCGCTAGTCAATAAATAAAAATTTTAAAAATATGTACGTAATTTAAGTTTTTCAAGTAGCTATACAGGGTGTGGCAAAAGTACATTTACAATTGTGAGTATGCAGACACAGTTTATTCTTATATTATTAGTTATTGATCATTGTATTATTTTTCATGTGAACAACTGTAAACCTATTTTTGCCCCACCCTGTATTTTTAAAAGGAAAAAAGAAAAATAAGTTATATTTAGTAATATATAAATTCTATTTTATGAGTCTAACTAGGCAGTGGCATAGTGGATAGAGGGTCAGCTTGGAATGCTGAGGACCCAGGTTTGAAACCCTGAGGTCACTGGCTTGAGCGCAGGGTCACTGGCTTGAAGCCCAAGGTTGCTGTCTTGAGTGAAAGGTTGCTGGCTTGAGCAAGGGGTCACTCGCTCTGCTGTAGCCCCCCAGTTAAGGTACATATGAGAAAGCAATCAATGAACAACAAAGGAACCACAACAAAGGATTGATGCTTCTCTTCTCTCTCCCTTCCTGTCTGTCTGTCCCTCTCTCTCTCTAAAAAAAAAAAATTATTTTATATTTTTAATTGGGGTGACACTGGCTAACATAATTATACAGGTTTCAGGAGCCCAATTCTACAACACCTCTCTGTGCGCTATATTTTATAAGATTTAAAAATGACATTTATTAGATGTATAGGTGATGTTTTATCAAATGTCATATTTAATAATTTTATCTATTATATTTAATTAATATCCAAATATCATTTAAACATGATCAATATTAAAAATAATTAATACAATATTTTACATACTAGACAGTGCAGGCCTGTTGAAAATAGAGCACCAGTTTAGAATTCAAAAATTCAAGTTCTGATATTACTAGCTGTGTAACCTTTTTTTTTTTTTTAAGCAAGAGAGACAGAGACAGGAAGGGAGAGTGATGAAGCATCAGCTCGTAATTATGGCACTCCAGTTGTTAATTGCTTCTCATACATGCCTTGACGGCGGGGGTGGGGGCTCCAGCTGAGCCAGTGGCCCTATGCTCTAGCCAGAGACCTTGGGCTTCAAGCCAGTGATCTTTGTGCTCAAGCCAGTGACCATGGGGTCAGGTCTACAATCCCACGCTCAAGCTGATGAGCCCATGCCCAAGCTGCACTGAAGCCAGATGAGCCTGCATTCAAGTTGGATGAGCCTGCGCTCAAGCCGACGACCTCAGGGTTTCCAACCTGGGAACTCAACCGTCCCAGGACGATGCTCTGTCCCCTGATCCACCACCAGTCAGGCTAGCTGTGCAAATGTAATGAAGTTATCTATCCACTTCTCGGAGCTTCAGTGTTTTGGTCTAAAGGTGATTAATAATAATCGTTGAGGGAGATAGTCTTCCTTGAGTCATCGCGTATGTCTTGTTGGATATGCCAAGAATGCAAGGCCCTGACCACCGTCTACCTGGGCTACTTCTCAGGGTTATGTTTATAGCAAGAGCCCTTGAGCGATGAAAGAATGTCCCCCTACAGAAAAAAGAACAGGTTTGCTTACTGCTCGCTATAAAACAAAGAGTTTTCCAATTCTGTTTCTGTCCTGTACTGCAACCCCCATGAGATTTGGTAGCAAAGGGAACCAATGCAAACATAGAGCTCATGCTGCTTAGTGTGCCATGAGTAAGACAGTCCTTGATCCAGGAGTCTTAGGTGTTTGGGCCCAGACCAAGTTATTAGAGCTTGTACGTAGGATAAAATGAAATCCCATTACCTATTACCAAAGTTTTGTTTTGTTTTGTTTTTGTTTTTACAGGGACCGAGAGAGAGTCAGAGAGAGGGATAGATAGGGACAGACAGACAGGAAGGGAGAGAGATGGGAAGCATCAATCATCAGTTTTTCATTGTGACACCTTAGTTGTTCATTGATTGCTTTCTCATATGTGCCTTGACCATAGGCCTTCCGCAGACCGAGTAACCCCTTGCTCGAGCCAGCGACCTTGGGTCCAAGCTGGTGAGCTTTGCTCAAACCAGATGAGCCCGCGCTCAAGCTGGCGACCTTGGGGTCTCGAACCTGGGTCCTCAGCATCCCAGTCCAACGCTCTGTCCACTGCGCCAATGCCTAGTCAGGCTAAAGGTTTTGGTTTTTGTTTTTTAAGATAAACTTAAATTCATTAGGAAGTAAAAAGATTCCATAAAAAAAACATCATTGATTGCTCTGGAAATTAATAAATGATAAAATAGACCTACCTGTCCCAGCAATGTTTGGTGTAAAATTATTTCTGTAAGTAAATATTTTCTCACTGATTTCTAGTGTAAGTATGTCAAAGGCAGTTTCCCAATGAGTGGAATACTTGGTTGAAGAAAGGGGCTAGAAGTTAAAATAGAGACAGAGACAGGGTTGTAGAGTTTCTATCCTTCTGCCTGTTGGGACTGCTCTGCCCAACTGTGTACACCAACGGCTTCCATTCTCCTAGCTTCCCACTGTGTCCCTGTAGTGCAGACGGAGTTGTTCATGTAACCTTCATTTGGGAAATACCTTTGTATCTCCTACCGCTTTTAAGAATTTGAGTTAAGCTCTATAAAGGATAATTCATATTCAGAAAGAACCTGAATTCTTCTTGGGGAGAATAACTCCAAACATGTATATGTTACAATGATAAACGTGGGATTATCCTTTTTTTTTTTTTTTTTTTTTGTATTTTTCTGAAGCTGGAAACGGGGAGAGACAGTCAGACAGACTCCTGCATGCGCCCGACCGGGATCCACCCGGCACGCCCACCAGGGGGCGACACTCTGCCCACCAGGGGGCGATGCTCTGCCCCTCCGGGGCATTGCTCTGTTGAAACCAGAGCCACTCTAGCGTCTGGGGCAGAGGCCAAGGAGCCATCCCCAGCGCCCGGGCCATCTTTGCTCCAATGGAGCCTTGGCTGCGGGAGGGGAAGAGAGAGACAGAGAGGAAGGAGAGGGGGAGGGGTGGAGAAGTAGATGGGCGCTTCTCCTGTGTGCCCTGGCCGGGAATCGAACCCGGGACTTCCGCACGCCAGCCTGACACTCTACCACTGAGCCAACCGGCCAGGGCCTCCGTGGGATTATTCTTAAGGGTGTAGTTTAGTATGGGAAAGATTACTCTCATGTGACAGATTAAAAAAAATTTTTTTTTAATTTACTGATTTTAGTGAGAGATGAAGGAGAGAGGAACATTGGTTTGTTCCTGCATCTGCCCTGACAGGGAATTGAACCAGCAACCTCTGTGCTTTGGAACAATGCTCCAACTGAGCTATCTGGCCAGGGCCATGTGACAGATTTAAGAGAAACTTCTTCAATAGGAGCAAATGAGGTGAGTGGGAGCATGGGCATGACTCAGCAAGGAGAAGCAGGGAAGGGAGCCCAGGAATAAGAAGGAATCTCATTGCAGAGGCAGGAAATGCCAGGCTGAGCTCAGCAACTATAGCCAAGCCAGTTCAGCTGGTTCCTGGAATCTATATGGCGATAGTCTTGTCAGAATTTTTAAGTCCTAAAAAGGTTTTGTCACATGCATTCAATCAGGAAAAGAAATAAGATACCACTTTTTCATGGCAGCCAATACCTTGTTTTCCATAAAAGCCTAGAAAAATAAAAAAATTTTATGTACAATAAACAATAGGCAAATTTGGTGCTTTGATGTTATCAGGGAGTCCAGTGATATTTTCCTGTTAAACATGTCAAAGATGCGTTTGACTGCGGTAAGAATGGTTTTGAAAATATCAATGGGAGCCATTGCAGTGACGTACAATTTCTTGCCCAGTCTGTAAGAATGATAGTAAGAAAATACCAAAGTGGTATTTTCAAAAATAAGGTTTCTACCTCATGATAGACTGTTTAAAAACATTTTTTTTAATTTTTTTTTTTTTTTTTTAAAATAAAAATTAGAAGAGGGGGAGAGGCAGACAGACTTCCTCCCACATGTGCTCGACCGGGATCCACCCAGCATGCCCACCTGGGGGCGATGCTCTGCCCATCTGGGGCGTTGTTCCATTGCTACTGGAGCTGCTCTAGCACCTGAGGCCGAGGCTATGGAGCCATCCTCAGTGCCTGGGTCAACTTTGCTCCAATGGAGCCTTGGCTGCGGGAGGGGAAGAGAGAGAGAGAAAGGAGAGGGGGAAGGGTGGAGAAGCAAATGGGCGCTTCTCCTGTGTGCCCTGACCAGCAATCAAACCCAGGACTTCCACAAGCCAGGCTGATGCTCCACAGCTGAGCCAACCAGCCAGGGCCAAAAACATTTTTAAGATAAAAAAATTATCCATTCACTTCCATAAAATCAATCCCTGCTCAGTTGCCTCTTACTGGATGTTTTGTTCTAAATCCGTGATGGTGAACCTTTTTATAAAAACTGCCCACTTTTGCGCCACCCACCATGAAAGCTGGACTGCCCACTAGTGGGCAGGAGGGACCAGGTTGACCAGCACTGCAAAAGTGGGCAGTTTTTATAAAAAGGTTCACCCACACTGTTCTAAATGGTACTTTTATATTTTTTCTAAGGAAAAAAAGTATTGAAAAGTTTGTTTTTTAAACCTTGGTATCTGTCTAATTTTCTGTTTTATCTATTGCTGAGTAACAAATTACCTCAATCTTAATAGTTTCAAACAATGTATACGTATGACTGCCAAGATGCTGGTGGGCCAGGAACTTGGGAGCAGCTTAGTTGGATGGTTTCAGCTTAGCTTCTTTAATGAAGTTGTAATTGAGACATCAGACAGAGCTTCAGTCATCTGAAGGCTTGATGAGGGTTGAAGAATTCACTTTCTTCATACATGGCAGCAGACTTCCTGCAAAGTGAGTGATACAAGACCAAGGAGAAAGTCACCATGTCTTCTAGACCTAATCGCAGAAGTCATATACCAGTATTTCCACAAGAGTCCCATTATTTACACAGGTCAGCTCTAGACAGTGTGGGAGGGCTCTGGAGTAGGGCGTGAAAAACTGGAGGCACAGGATGGGGACCATTTTGGACGCTGACTAGAACACTGTCTTTAACTGTGATACTTTTTAAATTTTGAAAATTGTATTTCCAAATGGGAATAAGAATCAATAGTTAAAAGGAGTAAGTTTTAACTGCAAGTTTTGAAACAGTGAGAATAGAAGAAATTTAGAAAAACCTGATTTTATTCAGGTTACTGACAGCCAGAACTACCCAAGTCCTCCCCACAATTAATTTGAGTGATGTATTCCAATTACCATTTTATTTTTATTTTATTTTTATTTATTTATTTTATTTTTTTGGAGAATCACATTTTGCCATGATGAATTTTTGGCCCACTAACACAGTATATGTTTTTTCTTTTGTTTAAGTCTTCAAGATTTTTTTCCCTTCCTTTTTTTTTATACAGAGATGGAGAGAGAGTCAGAGAGAGGGATAGATAAGGATAGACAGACAGGAACAAAGAGAAATGAGAAGCATCAATCTTCAGTTTTTCTTTGTGGAACTTTAGCTGCCCATCAACTGCTCCCCACATATGTCCCGACCAGGGGGCGGGGCTACAGCAGACCCTTGCTCAAGCCAGTGACCCCGGGTCCAAGCCGGTGAGCCCAGCTCAAACCAGATGAGCCAGCGACCCCGGGGTCCCGAGCCTGGGTCCCCCTCATCCCAGTATGATGCTCCATCCACTGCACCACTGCCTGGTCAGGCCAATTACATTTTTAATGAACTGAAGCCTATCTAAAATGTATAGGATATAATTAGATGTTTACTTTGATACAAATTTACATTGTTTTGGATATGTGAATAAGCTTAAAAGTTGGCCCTTGCTTTTTGAGGAAACTGAGCAATAATTTCCTGAAACCATTATATTTGATGTGACATTTAAAAATTCCACTTGTGCCAGACCGGGCGGTGGCGGAGTGGATAGAGCGTCGGACTGCAATGCGGAGGACCCAGGTTGCCAGCTTGAGCGCAGGCTCATCTGGTGTGAGCAAAGCTCACCAGCTTGGTCCCAAGCTCGTTGACTCGAGCAAGGGATTACTCAGTCTGCTCAAGGCCCACGGTCAAGGCACATATGAGAACAAGCAATCAATGAACAACTAAAGTGCCACAACGAAAAACTGATGATTGATGCTTCTCATTTCTCTCTGTTCCTGTCTGTCTGTCCCTGTCTATCCCCCTCTCTCTGACTCTCTCTCTGTCTCTGTAAAAAAAAAAAAAAAATCCACTTGCACCTGACTAGGCAGTGGCACAGTGGATAGATGGTCAGTCTGGGATGCTGAGGACCCAGATTTGAAACCCTGAGATTGCTGGCTTGAGTGCAGGGTTGCTGGCTTGAAGCCCAAGGTTGCTGTCTTGAGTGCAAGGTTGCTGGCTTGAGCAAGGGTCACTCACTCTGCTGTAGCCACCTGGTCAAGGTACATATGAGAAAGCAATCAAGGAACAACAAAGGAACCACAACAAAGGACTGATGCTTCTCATCTCTCTCCCTTCCTGTCTGTCTGTCCCTATCTGTCCTCCTCTGTCTCTCTCTCTGTCTCTGTCCCAAAAAATAAAATAAAATAAAAGCTTGCTTTATTACACAGGACTAGATACTGATCAATTTCTAACTTACAATTGAATTGTTATTTTTCTTTAAGAAAAAAAAATGGCATGATATAGGGTAAAACTGGGATTAAATGAATAGATTCTTCATATGTCTTCCTTATTAATAAAGTAGCTCATTTGAAAGCTAAACTCTCAAATGACCATTACAAAGGAATGCTAATATTTTCATTGCACATGACAAGACTACTAGAGTGCAAATAAAGTCTGATTAGAGGTGAGTTCGTGGTGGAACTTTCAGTTGTTTGAGACTTTTGGTTCAGTTCCATCAGATATAAGAAATGGACAGACTAACAATCATCAGTCAGCTTTTTTCACTGGAAAAAAAATCCTTTGATAAGTATCCTAAAGTAATCAGGGAGCTAAAATGATCAGAAATAAGATCTGTCTGCCAGTAAAGCACCAGCAGTTGGGTTCTGGGGCACACTGGTAGCTGTCGAGCTAGTCTAACGAGCACCCTCTTTCGTCCACCTTTGGATCACAGCATCTTTTCCTTTGGGTGATGGGGGAAGAGGAACCAACTCTCCTGGTTTACCCTGACCCAGGTTTAGCACTTAAAGTTCTGTGTACAGGGAAAGCCCAGAGTCCTAGTAAAACAAGAAGAATGGGTCGCTCTAAGGGTGTCGGATGTGGAAAGGTTAGAGGCTGACGAGCAAGCTGCTCCTTGCTTCCCTGACCATAGGTGTGGCACTTGATCAAGGTCTGATGGCTCACTGCATCCCCCGCATGGTCACGGTGATTCAATGAGTGATGGATTTTAAGAAAGCAGGTCTATCTCCGACATTTTTTTCTAGAAGTAATAGAGAAAATGAACTCTTTTCCATTTGCACAGTTTACCATGACCACCACCTGGATCGCCATGTGGAAAGATCCCATCCGAGAAATGGAAAACCAAAGCCCTGATCATTTGATCCTTGAAAACAGCCACAAATGAAGCCAGCTGCAACTGTGGACTTTAAACTAAGCTATAAATTCCTGTCTCCGCTTTGGCTGGTTTGGGTTGTTTCTATTGCTGCAACCATAAGAATCCTGACCAGTACAACCTGCCAGTAGGAAGACATATTTATTAACATTTTAATCAACAGTAGCCTGGAAAGAGGTGGTACTGTTCTACCTCTTTGGCAGCATTCAGGGCATCTCTATGTAATGATTTAACTACTTTAATTCTAAAGTACTGGTAGTTAAAAAATTATATCTATAAATTTAACCATCTAGATTCTAAAAACAGTGTTACACCAACAGCAAAGAAATTACATGATATGAGCTATCAGGTCTCTGCTTTTCAGGCTAATTATACAAAATCGAGGTACTTGATGTTATAACTCATATCAATTAACCAAGGAAACAAGTAGGAAAAGTCTTTTGAAAACTTTCCTGATGGCAAGAAATTGAAAATGTTTCTTAAGTTAAAATAACCACGGCCATGTTAAGAATTACAGTGTAGCCTGACCTGTGATGGCGCAGTAGATAAAAGCATTGACCCAGAATGCTGAGGTCACTGGTTCGAAACCCTGGGCTTGCCTGGTCAAGGCACATATGGGAGTTGATGCTTCCTGCTCCTTCCCCCTTCTCTCTCTCTCTGTCTCTCGCTTCTCTCTCTCTAAAAATGGATAAATAAAACCTAAAAATAATTATTAAAAAAATATTTATAAAAAATGAATTAGAGCCTGACCTGTGGTGGCGCAGTGGATAAAGCGTCGACCTGGAATGCTGAGGTTGCCGGTTCAAAACCCTGGGCTTGCCTGGTCAAGGCACATATGGGAGTTGATGCTTCCAGCTCCTCCCCCTCTTCTCTCTCTCTTTCTCTCTCTCTCTCTCTCTCCCCCCCCTCTAAAATGAATAAATAAATAAAATTAATTAAAAAAAAGAAATGAACTGTTAAAAAAAAAATGAATTCGAATGTAAAGTTGGCATAAAGTTTTAAGTTAAGAGCCTACAATTCAAAGACATTTCTTATTTGCGCCTATTGCTTTAGCTTATATATCTTGTGACAGATGTTCATTTTCCTGTGTAGTTAGGAAAGGGATTTCTGTAAGAAATGTAGTAGTCTTATAATGAAGATGGAGAGCCATTAATGTTTTTGAAAAACCAGCAACACGACCAGAGCTATTAACAGCAATAGATGAGATGGTCTGAAAAGAGGAGAGGTTAGAATGAGACTTCTTAATAGTTCAATGCAATTGTCCAGACACCCCCCCCCCATGACAGTCTCAATAAAGAAATTATTCCCAGCTCTGGTTTCCAGCTCACCCATACAAAGCACTAATCATAAAAGGGGAAGTACATATCAAATACTGAACACTAGTCTGACCAGGCAGTGGCACAGTGGATAGAGCATTGGTCTGGGATGCAGAGGACCCCTGTTTGAAACCCCAATGTTGCTGGCTTGAGTTTGGGCTCACCAGTTTGAGCATGAGGTTGCTGGCTCGAGCATGGGATCATAGATATGACCCCATGGTCGCAGGCTTGAGCCCAAAGGTCTATGGTGGAAAGCCCAAAGTCACTGGCTTAAGCCCAAGGTTGCTGGCTTGAGTAAGGGGTCACTGGCTTGGCTGGAACCCCTGGTCAAGGCACATATGAGAAAGCAATCAATAAACAATAAGATGCCGCAACAAAAATTGATGCTTCTCATCTTTCTCCCTTCCTGTTTGTCTGTCCTTGTCTGTCCCTCTTTCACTCGCTTCCTCTTGCAAAAATAAAAAATAAAAAAATACTAGGCCTGACCAGGCGGTGGCGCAGTGGATAGAGCATCAGACTGGGATGCAGAAGACCCAAATTCGAAACCCCAAGGTCGCTGGCTTGAGCAACGAGTCACTCAATCTGCTGTAGCCCCCTGGTCAAGGCACGTATGAGAAAGCAATGAACAACTAAGGTGCCACAACAAAGATCTGATGGTTTTCATCTGTCTCCCTTCCTGTCTGTCTGTCCCTATCTGTCCCTCTGTCTGTCTCGTTAAAAAAAACAAAACTGAACACTCATCATATATGAAGTTCTTTATTTAGAAAACTCTTAGATAGCATTCACTGTATTAAGAGCCGGGTGCTGTTCTAAGCACTTTACAAATAGTAGCTCATTTAGTACCCATAACAAATTTATGATGTAGGTACTATTAATATCCCCATTGTACAGATGGGGGTAGAGAGGCAAAGGGAGATTAAGTAACTCGCCTATATTCACCATGTTCACCCAACTAATAAATGGAAAAACCAGAATTTGAATCCAGATAACCTAGCCCCAAATCTCTTAGTCTTAGCTGCAATGCTCTGTTCATTTTTTGGGAGGGGGTTGGGGGATGGATTATATAACTTTAGTGTTGATACTCAAGATAAATAGCTGGAGGCATCATTCTGAGAGTGAAAATGTGAACAGATAAACCAAGAGGTACTTTATAGTCCTGAATCATTCAGAACTTATGCATGGGTTTGTGGAAGAATTTGATCCATGTACAAAAAATTGCTAAGTACAGCACACTGTCTCTGAGGTTGTAACATTAGCTCTACCTTGGTTGATGCTTAGGCACAAATACATAAAATGAAAATACAAGAAACTGCGTTTATCAAGCCAAATTTTAGTTAAGCATAGGCAGAACATCTCCGGAAATTTATGTTGCAGTTGGAAAATAGCAATACACTTATCATGTTTTGCATTGGCATTCGGGGAGAGGTGAAGTGAAAGGCATTTTGTTGTTTTCCTACGTGTGGCAGCAGTGATAGATGTGAGGTTTCCAGAGAACTGAAGTCAGCTCGGTTAATAAGAGGCCACTCAACTAAGGAATAGTTATGAATGGTGAAAGAAAGTGAACAATTGTCAACACAGTGAACCTGAAAAGCTATTAAGAAAAAAACATGATATTGCTTTTTATTAAAAAAGCAACTAATGCCAATAATTAACCACCTTTCTAAAGGAAAGAGAGAGGTAACCATAGTTAATTTAATGAATTAGTTTAACAAATATTGCAGAAATAACATGACAATCATGTTATTAAGTCTGCTCCTGGGGATTATCTGAGAATTTTACAGTTTATTTATTTACTGATTTTTAGAGAGGAAGGAAGGGGGAGAAAGAGAGAGAGAGAGCTTCAGGGGTTGATTCTTTTTTTTTTTAGTTAATTCTATTTTTAAATATAGATCTTATTTCTATAGTGTAAAATTATTTCCTTTATGTTTTACAATTTTATTTATTTATTTATTTTTTTACAGAGAGAGTCAGATAGGGACAGACAGGAACGGAGAGATGAGAAGCATCAATCATTAGTTTTTCTTTGCAACACCTTAGTTGTTCATTGATTGCTTTCTCATATGTGCCTTGACCGTGGGCCTTCAGCAGACCAAGTAATCCCTTGCTCGAGCCAGCGACCTTGGGTCCAAGCTGGTGAGCTTTTGCTCAAACCAGATGAGCCTGCGCTCAAGCTGGTGACCTCGGGGTCTCAAGCCTGGATCTTCTGCATCCCAGTCCCACGCTCCATCCACTGCGCCACCGCCTGGTCAGGCCAAATACTTTTTTTTTTAATTGATTTTTAGAGAGAGGAAGAGAGAGTTTGTTTCTGCTTAGCCCTGCCAGGGTCCGCAGTGGCTCTGTGAAGGCCAGTCTTGGTGGCCATCAGCGTCCACTGACCCAGCTCCAGAGCAGACCTGCGTCTCCCACTTCCACGCTCTTCTCAGGTTCACACTGTATCTTCTCAGGTGTAGTTGGTGTTGCTGCATTGATTCATGCCCAGAAAACTGCACTTTTGCCCACTATTACTTTTGTATAATCTGTGCACATGGCCACCCATGAAAAACGTAAGTGATGTATTAGCAGTAGTCTGAAAGTCATTTTTCCTCACTTTGAGAACTGCTGCATTAGACCGTCTGCAGTGGGTTTAGCTGTGGCCCCACAGAAGATATGTCCAGGTCCTAACCCCTGGAATTTGTGAATGTGGTGTTACTGGGAAAGAAGGTCTTTGCGGATGTAATTAGTTAAGGATCTCAAGTTGAGATCATCCTGGATTAGGGTGGACCTTAAGTCCAATGACAAGTGTCTTTATAAGAAAACAAAAGGGAGGAAGACGAAGGCAGAAATTGGAACGATGTGTCTACAAGCCGAACAATGTCGAGGATTGCTGGCAGCTACGGGAAGCTATGAGAGAGGCATGGGATGGATTCTCTTTCAGAGCCTCCAGGAGGAGCCAGCCCTGCTAACACCTGGAATCAGACTTCTAGCCTCCAGAACTGTGAGAGAATAGACTTCTGTTTTACACGTGTCTGTGTTCATTTGTTACAGTGGCCCTCAAAAACGAATACACCATCTGATATCTTGCTTCCTTCTTTGCTAGGTTCCTGGACCCTGACTTCCAATTCCTTTTTTATTTTAATTATTTTTTACATTTTTATTTATTTATATTTATTTTATTTTTTTACAGAGACAGAGAGAGAGTCAGAAAGAGGGATAGATAGGGACAGACAGACAGGAACAGAGAGAGATGAGAAGCATCATCAATTTTTCGTTGCAACACCTTAATTGTTCATTGATTGCTTTCTCATATGTGCCTTGACCGTGGGCCTTCAGCAGACCGAGTAACCCCTTGCTCGAGCCAGCGACCTTGGATCCAAGCTGGTGAGCTTTTTGCTCAAACCAGATGAGCCTGCGCTCAAACTGGCGACCTCAAGGTCTCAAACCTGGGTTCTCTGCGTCCCAGTCCGACGTTCTATTCACTGCGCCACTGCCTGGCCAGGCTATTTATTGATTTTTAGAGAGAGAGGGGGAGAGAGAAAAAGAGAGAGAGGAATATTGATTTCTTGTTTCACTATTTATGCATTCACTGATTGATTCTTGTGTATACCCTGACAGGAGATCAAACCCACGACCTTGACATAAAAAATGATGCTCTAACCAACTGAGCTACCCAGCTGGGGCCCGATTCCTTTCAACTCCATCCACCTCTGAGGCAAATATTTCAGCAGAGAATTGTTTTTCCTCAAAATAATGTTATTTACGATAACCTACAGACAGTCACAGATGCCCTCATCTTTAATCATACTACATATCAGCCCTTGTGGAAATATGCTGTTTTGGGTCAGTTGACATAAGCACTGAAATACTAAGTAAAAATGTAGATACACAGATGTCAATTTAGGTAGCATCTTAGCAGGAACAACCCTTATGAACAATCTCTCAGGGCATCAGCATATTTTATTATAATTCCAACTCCACTGTGAGTGACTCTAAGGCAGAGTGTCCCTAATTTCTTTATTTATTTATTCTTAGACCCAAGCATAACATTTTATCCATAGTAAGTTTCCAGTAAATTAGGAAAGATTTCAATATAGCTGAGGAAAGAGAGCAGAGGTCACAGACTGATGCCTTCGGACCAAGAGTAGACAGATGGGCATAGTTTGGCCTGTACAGTGTCATTATGTTTTTTTCAATCCAAGTTAGCTTCCAGTCTTTAAAGTTGAGTGAAGCCCACATACAAATTCAGACTACTAGTTTCTCTTGGAAAATGGAAAGGTGTTGTATCACTAAGCCCACTTTCCTGAAAGACAACACTTAGTTTGAAGTTAGTGATACTTGCACCCTCTAGAAAGGATCTGGGTTCTCCAGTGCCCTGTGGTTTTTGCCAGCCCACCTTCTCATTATTGTTTTCTGCTTAAGCCCAAGACGTGAGCTGCTACCTCTGTGTCACACCCGTTTGGGAGATGATATGAGGTCAGTCATTAGTCTGGGCAGCTTCACTATCCTGTATTTATTATCTTACCATAGCATTTGTCACTCAACAGGCTAAGTGTGCAAAGGCTAACTTTTTCTTTTAGGTCATTTTTCTGTGAATCTGAAGTAGTTGATAATGCAATCATTCTATGTTTTCCTAATGTCCTAATATCAGAACGTTGATAGTCATTGAGACTCTCACTCCGAGAGTAGAACTACATCTTTGCCTCTTGAGCTATGGCAACAACCTCCTTAAGAAACGATTCCCTGGTATTATGGAATAGATGTTTGTATCCCTGCAAAATTCTTATGTTGCAGTCCAATGTGATGGTATTAGGAGATGGGACCTTCGGGAGGCATTTAGATTTAAATGAGATTATAAAGATCATCTTCACATGAGATTGGTTCTCTCTCTCTCTCTCTCTCTCTCTCTCTCTCTCTCTCTCTCCCTCAATCTCTCCCTTCTCCCCACTCATGGAGGGACACCATAAGAAAGCCAAGAAGAGAACCCACATCAGAACCTGACTATGCTGGTACCCTGATCTCAGACTTCCCAGCCTTCGCACCTGTGAGACAGAAACGTGTGTTGTACAAGCCACGCAGTCTGTGGGGGTTTGTCATAGAAGTATGTGAGATACCTGGCTTCCGTTTGTCCTGTTCTGCTGCCCTTTGCCACCAGTAATCTTAACCTTTCAAGATTTTTTTTTTTTAATTTTTCGTATTTTGCTTAAGTTGGAAACGGGGAGGCAGTCAGACAGACTCCCGCATGCACCCGACTGGGATCCACCTGGCACACCCACCAGGGGGTGATGCTCTGCCCATCTTGGGGCGTCGCTCTGCCGCAATCAGAGCCATTCTAGCACCTAAGGCAGAGGCCACAGAGCCATCCTCAGCGCCTGGGCAAACTTTGCTCCAATGGAGCCTCGGCTGCGGGAGGGGAAGAGAGAGACAGAGAGGAAGGAGAGGGGGAGGGGTGGAGAAGCAGACGGGCGCCTCTCCTGTGTGCCCTGGCCGGGAATCGAACCCTGGACTCCTGCACACCAGGCCGACGCTCTACCACTGAGCCAACCGGCCAGGGCCCTTTCAAGATTTTTGATGTTACTTCTTAACTCAAAAATCTTCAGTAACCCTTTAATTCCAAAAGACAGATTATATAGTGTTGTCCTAGCTCCTACGATCTCCCTAGCTTTCATATACCTTATCTCTCTAATCACAGGGAACCACTAAGTGCTGTTTCTTAAAAACTCGAAACTTTTTTTTTATTTCAGTGAAATACATATTATGACTTCCTGGTCTTCCTGCTCTGCACATCCTAAAAGTTTTCAGGTCATGAACAGCCCACTTTTCCGAATATCAAAGCTTTTAAGCTTTTACAGAGAAGGATGGACTAGAGGAAGTTTTACATATCATAGGAACTGAAGCTTTAGCCTTTTCTAGGTTCCTTTTTGGAATTGAGCCAACGTCAGTGGGTGAACAGCTTTTCAGACGGACAGGTATGACAGAGAGGAGATATAAATGAACTCATTTGAGACTCCCTGCTTTATTATTAAAGTTTTCAGAGAAACTTCAGATGCAGTCAGTAACTCTGCCGATGCCATTGCAAACTGCCACTGGAAACAATACATGGTAGCGAAGGTTGGACTAAGAACCTTAATATCTGGGGTCTGAGTCTGCCTTTGTCTCCGCCTTGTTTTGTGTTTTCACACAACTTACACAACTTGTCCTATATTGTGATTGAATATTATTTTATAAAAGTACCTCATAAAAATATTTTGAAATGCTTTTTAGCTTGCTTAGTGTGGTCCAGATAGCAGAAGAATCGAGATAAGATTGACTTGCTGGCCAGGTAGCTCAGCTGGTTAGCGCACTGTCCCCATATGCCAGGGTTGAAGGTTTGACCCTGGTCAGGGCAAATGCAAGAATCAACCAGTGAATGCATACGTGAGTGGAAAAACTAATCAGTGTTTCTCTCTCTCTCTTTCCCCCTTCTGTCTCTCTTTTCCTCTCTCTCTAAAATCAATAAATAAAAAACATTATAAAAAGATTGGCTTGAATGTTCAGATTCCATGCCTTGGGGAAAATGAAACCAATGCCCCCGCCAAGA
The DNA here is from genome assembly GCF_036850765.1 of Saccopteryx bilineata. Classification (NCBI taxonomy): domain Eukaryota; kingdom Metazoa; phylum Chordata; class Mammalia; order Chiroptera; family Emballonuridae; genus Saccopteryx; species Saccopteryx bilineata. The sequence goes on along the minus strand of NC_089499.1, from coordinate 17,522,239 downwards.
TCTCCGTGAATTCCCTGTGGAGTTACGGTCTCCTGGCCCTGCTGGCTCTGAGCACCACCGCTGAATTCTTGTTCTTCATCGTGCAGTTTGAGGCTGTCCCTTGATCTCCCCCCTGTCTTCAAACCTTTCCTTAGTCTTCATACCTATTTACCTAAGGTTTGGAGCTTGTAACTGTCTACATTGAGTGTCTAAAGGGGTGAAGCCACATAAGCATCTTAAAATCAAATCACTTACAATCACTTGTTCTCAGCAGTCTTTGGCCACATCTCTTGTTGTTGTACTCACTCCTCTGTGCCTGCCCTCTCAGAAGAAAAAACGTAAAAAACAAAATTCTTTCCATTTCGTTCTGTAGAGCAGTTTAATCTTCCTGAGCTCCTGCTTCCCAAAGCAGCTTAGTCTTCATTTAGTGCTTGTCTGCTTTCCTTTTTTAGATATAAATCTTTGGAATATCCGGTATTTGTAGTTTTTAAATTATTTCAAATGTTTGTTGTATTGATTTTAGAGAGAGGAAGGGAGAGAGTTAGAGAGAGACAGGAAGATCAATCAGTTCCTGTATGTGCCCCGACCGGGGATCAAATCGGCGACCTCTGTACAGTGAGACCATGTCTAACCTACCAAGCTATCCAAATAGGCTTATTTTTGTTTTTTATAATCTTATACTGAATTTATTGGGGTTACAATGGTTAATAAAATTATACCAATTCTACAATATGGTATTTGTTTTTGTTTAATAATAATTTAAACATCTTTTTATTGTTTTGTATAAACTAACACAAGGTAGCATATACTTTAGCAAGCAAACTGAAAAATCAAGGGTTGATTGGGCACAGAGGAATCAAAGAAGCCCTCGAAGACTGTTTGTTGTCAGGTGTGCTGAACACATAGGCACCCTGTTCAGATCCCCTCAGAATCTCCTCAGGCTAACCAGCAACCTTCTTAAAAGGGTTGGAGCCACCTCCAGTTGGAAGGTTGGAGACGTGGGGGAGTTCATATCCCCCAAAGTGGTTGGTAGCCAGCCACCCACTAGTAAAGGCAGACAAAGCCCAGCTCTTTGGTCTCAAGACTGAATGAACTCAGTGGTGTAAGTTATGCTCCAGATCTGCCACAGAATCAGACCAAGTTCACTTTCCATACTCCCTTACTTGTCTTTCCTGGGAGCCCTTCCTTAATAAATCACTTCCACTTCAATCTGTGGCTTAGTCTGCTTCAGAGAACCCAATCAAAAACGCTAGGTATTCTCTGACACCTGGGAATTCAGTTTTTCATACATACACACTGAACACCTCTTATAACTATTGGGTACTATTAAGAAATGATTGTGATCATGTGTATAATACAGTCTTTGCCATCAGGAAAAGTAAAAGCTAGTTAGTGAGAGCCATAAGTATAATATAAAACCATGTGTCTTTTATTCATGCTGAAAATATTCACGTACATGTGATGGAATCTCAAAGAGATGGAGAAGGGGTGCTCACAACTTAATGGTCTTACATGCTGGTTTTGGAGGACAACGTAAGATTTCCAAACAAAACGTTGGAAGTGGAGGGTGGATGAACTGGAGGAAATAGTATGGGTAATTGAGCATGTGTGGTTGAAAGGATAAAGAAAGCTTAATGGTAAGAGACATCATTTACGTTCACTAACATTCTGTTTTCTGAAAGACTGAATCCCTGCCATATAACTTGATCCCTCTGCCACTTACATCCCATGAGCAGATGCTATGATGTGGGTCAGTGAGTCATTCTGTGTTTGTTTAATGGGTACAGTCCTACCGAACATGTTCAGATATGCAAAAACCATTACATGCTTATTTTCCTGTATAATTTTCTGTATAATTGCTCTTGTAAGCTTCCATTCAGCCAGGGTAGTAAAATTTAATCATGGTCAAATAGTGTGTTCCCTTGCCAGATCTTTTTCTTTTGGGGGAATTTGGTAGGACACCTGATCCTCACCATCATCTAGTCATCTGGTACCTGGGTTACCAGACATGGGCAGTTCACTGTGAGTTGTCCCTCATTTCTATCTTCCAGACCCCTTTGTGTCCCACTGCTCTGTCTGCTCCTCCCGTACTTCACTGGGACGTGGTGTACTCTGGCAGGTTGGTTCCCAAGATCTGCCCAGGGCTAAACAAGGTCCAAGTTCTCATCTCTATTTAAACTGCCATCATTTTGGATTTCTCTTCCCTTTCTCCTTTCCTCTCTACTTGTAGAATCATATTTAGAAACAAGACAGGAGTTGGCTCTTACATTATCCCATTTTTCCCTCCCAAACATTGTCTATATTTTGGGCCATTTTCATTCTTTAAGGATTTCAAAACTACCAAGTGAAGAAGAGACATTGTGTTCTCTTTCTGCTGTTATAGCTTGAAATAGGGAGAGAATGTTGAAGGTTGGCAGAAATTATAGAAAAAAAAACATAAACAGAGCCAGGAATAGAATGAGACAAGTGAGGTGCCTAGATCATAGAACTTAAGGAAGTACTCACTCTCAGAGTCAGAAATGTTGACTCTACAGAACCCTGAGAATGAATGCCTCCTAAATTTTGTGCCCTAGACATCTAAATTGCCTCATGCTAGTCCTAGATTTGGAATGAAATATGAATCATTACCAAAAAATAAAAATAAAAAAGCACTTAATAGCCTGACTAGTGATGGCACAGTGCATAGAGTGTTGACCTGGGGTACTGAGGTTCCAGATTCGAAATCCTTAGGTCACCAGCTTGAGTGCAGGGTTACTGGCTTGAGTGCGGGATCATAGACATGAACCCATGACTAGAGAAGGGGTCACTAGCTCGGCTGAAGAACCTCAGTCAAGGCACATATGAAAAAGCAGTCAATGAACAACTAAAGTACTGCAACTACAAGTTGATTCTTCCCATCTCTCTTCCTTCCTGTCTGTCTATCTCTCTATGCTAAAAAGGCAAAACAAAACAAAATACTTAATAATCAAAATTATTTATTTATTTATTTTTCTGCAAAAAGCTTTATTGTTTTCACGTGATCCCATGCATGGGAGAGGGCTCCAGGTGGTTAAAAGGATGCCTAGTGGCCCAGGCACTGAGTATGGCTCCATGGCCTCTGCCTCAGGTGCTAGAATGGCTCTAGTCGCAACAGAGCAAAGCCCCAGATGGGCAAAGCTTCGCCCCCTGGTGGGCATGCTGAGTGGATCCCTGTCAGGTGCATGCGGGAGTCTGACTACCTTCCCGTTTCCAACTTCAGAAAAATACAAAAAACAAAAAACAAAAACAAAATAAAAAGCTTCTGCACAGCAAAAGAAACCACCGACAAAACAAAAAGGTAACTAGCCAAATGGAGATGATATTTGCAAACAACAGCTCCAAAAAGGGGTTAATATCCAAAATGTATAAAAAGTCCATACAACTCAACACCAAGAAAACAAACAATCCAATTAAAAAATGGGCAGAGGACCTAAACAGACACTTCTACCAAAGAGACATACAAGTGGTCAGTAGATACATAAAAAGATGTTAGCTATTAGGAAAATAAAGTCAAAACTATAATGAGATGCTACCTCACAACTATTAGAATGACTAATGTCAACAAGTCAAGTAATAACAAGTGTTGAAGAGATTGTGGAGAAAAAGGAACTCTCATTCACTGCTGGGGGGAATGTAAATTGGTACACCCACTATGGAAAACAGTATGGCAGTTCCTCAAAAAGTTAAGAATTGAGTTACCATATGACCCAGAAATCTCTCGTCTGGGTATCTACTCGAAAACTTGAAAACATTTACTCGCAAAAATATAGTTATTCCTATGTTCATTGCAGTACTATTCACAGTGACCAAGACATGGAAACAACTAGTGTCATTTGATAGATGATTGGATAAAGAAAATATCACACACACACACACACACACACACACTACAGAATACTACTCAGCCATAAGAAAAGACAATATACTTGCCATTTGTGACAACGTGGATGGACCTTGAGAATAACATGCTAAGCGAAATAAATCAATCAGAAAAAGCTAAAAACCATATGATTTCACTCATATGTGGGATATAAAACGGAACCTCATAGACATAGACAATAGTAGGGTGGTTACCAGAGGGAATTAGTAAAGGGAGCCAAATATATGTTGATGGAAGGAGACTTGACTTTGGCTGGTGGGCACACAAGCAATATACAGATCATGTATCATAGAAATGTACACTTGAGCCTGGTCTGTGGTGGCGCAGTGGATAAAGCGTCGACCTGGAAATGCTGAGGTCGCCGGTTCGAAACCCTGGGCTTGCCTGGTCAGGGCACATATGGGAGTTGATGCTTCTAGCTCCTCCCCCCTGTCTCTTTCTCCTCTCTCTCTCTCTCTTTCTCTGTCTCTCTCTCTCCTCTCTAAAATGAATAAATAAAATAAAAATAAAAATAAAAGATTTGTTAAAAAAATGAGAAATGTACACTTGAAACCTATATAATTTTATTAACCAATGTCACCCCAATACATTTAATAAAAAATTTTAATCTATAGATAAAAGAAATGTTGATAATAGTTATCTTTTCATATAGATTATGGATGGTATCTATATTGTTTATTTTACTCTGTATTTTTCTAATTTCCTCCAATAAGCATGTAATAATTTTATAATTAAAAATAAAACTACAGCCCTGGCCGGTTAGCTCAGTGGTAGAGCGTCGGCCTGGCGTGCAGAAGTCCCGGGTTCGATTCCTGGCCAGGGCACACAGGAGAAGCTCCCATCTGCTTCTCCACCCTCCCCCTCTCCTTCCTCTCTGTCTCTCTCTTCCCCTCCCGCAGCCAAGGCTCCATTGGAGCAAAGATGGCCCGGCCGCTGGGGATGGCTCCTCAGCCTCTGCCCCAGGCACTGGAGTGGCTCTGGTCGCAACAGAGCGACGCCCCAGAGGGGCAGAGCATCGCCCCCTGGTGGGCAGAGCATCGCCCCTTGGTGGGTGTGCCGGGTGGATCCCAGTCGGGCGCATGAGGGAGTCTGTCTGACTGTCTCTCCCTGTTTCCAGCTTCAGAAAAATACAGAAAAAAAAAAAATTAAACTACAGCCTGACCAGGCGGTGGCGCAGTGGATGGAGCGTTGGACTGGGATGCGGAGGACCCAGGTTTGAGACCCCGAGGTTGCCAGCTTGAGCGTGGGCTCATCTGGCTTGAGCAAAAAGCTCACCAGCTTGGACCCAAGGTCACTGGCTCGAGAAAGGGGTTATTTGGTCTGCTGAAGGCCCGCAGTCAAAGGCACATATGAGAAGTCAATCATGAACAACTAAAGTGTTGCAACGAGAAACTGATGATTGATGCTTCTCATCTCTCTTCATTCCTGTCTGTCTGTCCCTATCTATCCATCTCTCTCTGTCCCTGTAAAAAAACAAAACAAAACAAAAATAAATAAATAAAACTACATAAAATAGAAATTATTGTGGTAAACTAGGTAAAGTGTGTGTGAGAATTATTTGTATTATTCTTGCAATGTTTTGTAAGTTTGAAATGATTTCAAATTAAAAATAACTTTAAATCATGAAAAAAATTACAGCCCTTATTAAAATGTTTATAAATGAATTTTTAAAAATGTAAAACCTCAGTGGCCCCAATTAGATTGGAGGCTAGCTTAGAATCTTTCTAAACATCAGAGTTCAACATACTATCTCAAACTACATAGGTTACTTAATGGCTTTTGCACATTAAGATTTTGGTGGATCACCACATTTAGGAAACATTCTTAAAATATTCATTTTCATTTTATAATGAACAATTATAAAGGTGTCTATCTGTGAAGCAGATGATATACAAAGGAATCTCTAAATAGCTTGAGTTGTGGATCAGGTTTTATATCCAGTCGTGTTTTATTTTTCTGTTTTGGTTTGTTTTCTAATGTTATCTCTGCTCAAGTAAATGACCTAAACTCTGCTCCAGATCATGGGGACTAGCAGAGCAGCCTGATCTGGGTGTCACTGTCAGCTACTGCTAGGTATTATAATCCAATGTGAATCCTCAAATTACTGAGCACCTCTCACTGATACCATTTGCAGCACTCTAAATAGTCAATGAACATAGATCTGAAATTAGGAAGGAAAATATTTCAACTTAAGAAACAGAAAAAAATGGATCCCTAATCTGTTTTGGGGTTGCTTTATGCCTTGGATTTCTTGACATTCAGGTATCCTAGTTAGATATGCTTTATAAATATGCCCCCCACTTGCCTTGTCTGATGTATGCACTTGAGTGTCTGATGTATACAATCATCTACTGCTGAGAAAGGATTGAACACTCAATTACTGATCTTCTCGAGAAATTGTATCCTCATTATTAACAATGGTAATATGTTGGCTGTGTGGACACTGGTGAAGATAGTAAATGTACCACTGAGGTGCACCACTAGAAGTCTGGCACTAATGATGATATGCAGAAACATATTAAGGCGATCCTTCATTAAAATGATTGATGTGAGCACCATTCCTCTCGACAGGAAGATGTTTCAGTGGGAAAACTTAGTTATATTTGGTACTTTTTTCCTTTAAGTAGACTTAATTTTTTGTAGCAGTTTAGAGACAACAAAATTGAGCCGAAGGCATAGAGGTCTCCTGTATACTCCTCGGCCTCCACATATGCACAGCCTCCCCCCTGTCAACAACCCACACAGGAGAGGAACATCTGTTACAATGGATAAACCTATATCAACATATCATTATCACCTAAAGCTCATAGTTTACTTTTTAAAAATTTTAATTAATTTTAATTTATTATGTTAACATGAATTCAAGTGTCCCACTCAATATATTAACTCCCTCACCCCTACTCCCTTATCTCTCATTACCCCCATTATCCCTTCTTTGTTCCCCTCCCCCTATCTTCCTCCCCACTTCCCTCTGGGATTTGCTGTCCTGTTATCTGTATCGATGTGTTATGTATTTATAATTTCACTAATACCTTCACCTTCTCTGATCCCATCCCCTCATCCTCCTTCCCTCTGACAGCTGTCTCTGTGCTCCCTGTGACCCCACCTCTGCCTCTATTCCATTCCTCAGTTCACTTTGTTCATTAAATTCCACATATAAGTGAGATCATATGATATTTATCTTTCTCTACCTGGCTTATTTCACTTAGCATAATAATCTCCAAGTCCATCCATGCCATCTCAAAAGGCAAGATTCCCTCCTTTTTCATGGCTGCATAGTATTCCATTGTGTATATGTACCACAGTAAAGCTCATAGTTCACATTAAGGTTCACAATTGGTGTTGAATATTTCATGGCTCTGCACAAATGTATAACAACATTTATCTACCATCATAGTGTTTGTACGTATCCTGCAACTTTTCTGTAAGTTAGCAATCATAACAAAATTAAAAATTACCATTCCCCCCAAAAAAGTTTTAAAATTAAGCCTCCCCAAACTTTAAATCCTGTATTTGACATATTCTCCTGATTTCCCTCTAATGATCCAGACATCTTTAGCTCACTCAATAGACTATTTGGCCTAAAGATTTAAGCATAAGGGAAAATCAGTTTAAAATACCACACCATGTTCTATCAACTCATAGCTACTAGAGGAAATATATAAAATTGAAGAGAAAGAAAGGCTCATCTTAGATTGTTATAATCCTTTGTTCTACTATTTGTGAAATTAACTGATGGCAAGATGACAACATAGGTAAGTAGATTTTTCCCCCTTCAGTGAAGGAGACCTGGAGAAGATGGCATATCTCTTTACCTTCATGAGAAATGAAGAATGTTTAGAGGTAAAAGGGGATGATATAAGCAATATACTCACAAATAGTTTATAAGATAATATTGTGATAGACTAAAAAAGCAAAGGAGGCATAATGTTAACAGTGAATTGAGATGAAGAGTGTATGGAAATCACTGAGGATGTTATATTGAGTGGGACACTTGAACCCATATTAACACAATAAATTAAAATTTTAATTAAAAAATAGCATATGAATTTTATTTGTACCACTCTCTATTTTTTTTCTGCAAGTTTGAAATTATTTCAGAATTTAAAAGTACAAACTAAAATACCAAACAAAACATATTCTGAGTTATCACATGGTCTTTGTCCTCGCAGCCCTCACTCTCTAGTACCAAAACAGACTCCAGATTGCATGATCTTCTTTCCAAGGGAGCTATGGGGCAAGTGCCTAGATCCATCCTGACTTACTGTTGCAATTTTTTGCAGCCTGCATCTCAAACCTATCTGCCTGTGGCTGCCTATCAGGGAGCATGATTCAGGGTCAAACTTCACTATGCTGAGAAAAGCTGTCGGGATTGGTCAAATCAGTTAGGATCCTTGGGCAGTTTTAACTGTCAAGCAGGTGAGTAGCACGAATCTGCCCATTGTAAAAATATTTTATGTTTAGTTGAAGCTCATAAAATAAAGAAAAACTTATTGGGCTTCTCAAACAGAAGACTGTGTGAGGTTCCCTGTTTGTCAGTAGGTCTTACGTGGCTGAGAGCTCTGGACCTGCAGTGGCGGCAGCCTTCCTGGCACGGAGCACCTGGATGCTCCCACACTCCCAGTTTCTATGGTTAGGAATTATATTTTCAAGATTTCCTTCAGTATAAAATCAAGGTCAGGTAGCATATTGTTCCCCACCAACACAGTGATTAAAGCAGTAAGTGAGTTCACATTCAGTCTCACCTTTTTTATTTAAAAATTTTTTTAAATTTATTCATTTTAGAGAGGAGAGGGGGAGAGAGAGAGAGAGAGAGAGAGAGAGAGAGAGAGAGAGAGGAGAGACAAAGAGAGAGAAGGGGGGAGGAGCCGGAAGCATCAACTCCCATATGTCCCTTGACCAGGCAAGCCCAGGGTTTCGAACCGGCGACCTCAGCATTTCCAGGTTGACACTTTATCCACTGCGTCACCATAGGTCAGGCCCACCCTTTTTATTTGCAGGTTGATCCCCTTTCTTATTTGTTGTCTATATATCTGGTGTGCCATCAGTACTGATATGAAAGCACATTTCCGGGTTCTCAATATTATGATAAATAATATGTAACATTAACTAGAAGGCACATTTATTTTTATTGTTTTGGGGATATATAATATATCTCAAATGGGATAGCTCACAAGTATATCACTCACACTTAATACAGGATTTGGAAAGGAAAATATGGAATCATACACGTGTTTGGGAATGTTTGGTGAAAAATGTTTGGTGAAGAACTTAGTTAAATTAGTAATTGAATAACTGAATCACTAGAATTAGATGAATGTTTTGATCAGTACAATACTTGAGGGTATAGGCAAGGTAACGAAGAAGAGGTAGTTTAGTTTCTACAGCAGGGGTCCCCAAACTATGGCCCGCGGGCTGCATGCCGCCCCCTGAGGCCATTTATCTGGCCCCCGCCGCACTTCCGAAGGGGTACCTCTTTCATTGGTGGTCAGTGAGGATAATAGTTCCCATTGAAATACTGGTCAGTTTGTTGATTTAAATTTACTTGTTCTTTATTTTAAATATTGTATTTGTTCCCATTTTGTTTGTTCTTACTTTAAAATAAGATATGTGTAGTGTGCATAGGGATTTGTTCATAGTTTTTTTTGTAGTTTGGCCCTCCAACAGTTTGAGGGACAGTGAACTGGCCCCCTGTGTAAAAAGTTTGGGGACCCCTGTTCTACAGTTTTATAGTCAAAAAGTGAAATGAGCCTGTCCAGTGGTGGAGCAGTGGATACAGCATCAACCTGGGAAACTCAGGATCCCCGTTTGAAACCCAGAGGTCCCTGGCTAGAGCATGGCTTGACAGCCTGAACACAGGCTTGGCTGCTTGAGCGTGGTGTCGCCAGCTTTGGGATAAGTGACATGGTCCCAAGAACATGAGCCCAAAGGTTTTTGGCTTGAAGCCCAAGTCACTGGCTTGAGCCCAAGGACACTGGCTTGAACAAGGGGTCAATGGCTTGGCTTGAACCCCCTGGTCAAAGGTACGAATGAGAAGCAATCAATAAACAACTAAAGTGAAGCAACTACGAGTTGATGCTTCTCAACTCTCTCCTCATACCTCTCTCCCTTCCTGTCTCTCTTTCTCTCTTAAAATAAAATGAAATGAGGCAAGAGCTGAGATCTGACTGAGGGGAATGGAGGTCTAGGTTGAGAACAGATTGCATACTAAAGACCTGTGTCAATGCAAATTATAATAAGCACAATCACACAAAAATAAAATAAAATATATAATAAAGCTGATGGGGTCCTTAGGAGGTCTGTTGAGCATAACATTTAGAAGGAGTTTCAGGAAAAAATAAAAAATTAAATCATCAAGGGGGAGGGCACAGATTCTCGATCAAAGGAATACCCTGTGCCTGTAAGTTCCTGAGTATCTTGGCTAATGTACATACCTATCATTTCTCCTATTTGCACAGTTACAACCTATGAAAATGAACCAAGGATTTATGGATCCATGGGTCCACCTGATCTCATCTGTCCTGCTTCTTAGTGCTACGGCATGGAGAAAACATGACATAAAGACAGCAAAGCTCTCTTTTTTCACAGCTTTTTAGTATTGGTTTTGATATAACCCTGAAAGAAGCCAGCTACAGTGGCTATCTCTCCACCCCCAGGGAAGAAAGGAGATGAAGGTGAGGTAGGTCAAACCTAGAAAACAAAAAATTCTCTTGAAATGTGGGTTTTCAGTTATAAATAGAACAAGTCATTGAACACTTTTCCTTCATATATGCCAAGAACTGACACTTGCTTTACATAAATAGTTTTGTCTAACTAAAGAGCTAAATAGCAGTCAGAATGCATACATTTTGGAAATTTATTTTCTATTTCTAACAGTTTCATTTAATATATAGATTTTGTCAATAGTTCTGTTAGCTATCCAAGCCTAATGTTTGTCATTAACTTTGTTGGATGGATTTCCAAGCTATTTGACGATTATGGAATTTACTCCTATTTTTGTTTCTCAGAATGCAACTTTGAATGTTGTTTTTTTTAGTTTTGGTCTCATTCCTGTGTTTGTAACAAGATCCATTAGCAATATTGGAAATCATCATTTCACACTAACTCAATAAAAAATTCAAAAGATTTTTACCAGCAAGGTCACTGTTTCTTTGGAAACAAAGCAATGTCTTGATGAACTCATACCACTAATTGACTAAGTTTCAAAACAGTCTATGTATTGTGGTTGAGAGACAAATGGATTGCTGAGCTCCTGCCAAAATGTTCAGATAGTCATAGTTTAGTCATAGTTTTTCACCCACTTGTGTTCAACATTTCCATTTCACATTTGTTCTGGAGACTTGTGACAACTGATCAAGGGACTCATTTAAATCCACTTGTATAAGCCTTAACTTCTCTTATTATTCATAAAACATTTATCTCCTGTCCAGAGAGGGGTGGGGATAGAGATGAAAGTTAAAATTTGAGGACAGCTGTTTACAGTTCTTAAGATGAAAATCTATGAACATCTTTAGAACAATTAAATTTCATTTTATTTTAACAAAGAAAACATTTAATACCTGCAACGTTACTAGAAGAAATCTTTGTTTCAAAAGTTGTGCCAACAGGGAACCAAGGTGGCAGCGGAGTAGGCAGACGCACAGACTCCCAGCTCACACCACCAAACTGGATTACAAATTAATTTAGGAATAATCAGCATGAAAAATCAACTTTGGATTAAAAGAACAGGTCTCAAAAACTAAGGAGCAAAGAAGAAGCCACAACGAGCCTGGTAGGGAGCACCAAGGTGCGGTGGGTCTCCCCTGCTTCCAGGAAAGAAGGTGGGTTGAGACTGAAAGCCCAGAAGGGCTCTCATTACAAGGAGAAGAGCAGAGAATATTGCTCACAGCCACTTTCCTGGGGACCTGGGAATGAGGTGAGTTGAGAAGCTGACTCATCCAGTGCAGAGGCAGCTATAGCTGGGGGAGGGGTTGAACCCTCAACAAAGCACAAGCCTAAAGTGGTTCTGGGTGATCCACCTCCAGAAAGCTCTCCAGCTCCAATCAGAGCAACAAGACATAGCTGAAAACAGGAAGTGGGGAGGAAGGGCAGTAACTCGGGTCTCCATGGAGATCTGAGATACACCTCCCCCTACTGAAACTGAGAAAGCACCCTGCCCCCAGAGAGAAGCTGGCAGATCAGCCTCTCAGAGTCTCAGGTTACACCCACTGCATTCCTGGATACAGCTGCAAATAGGCCCCCTGCTGAGATCAGTAAACAAGACTACCACTGAGTTAAGAAAACTGAGAAGAAAACAAACAAATCAAGACTTCAAAGAGGCTCTACCAGGTAAGGAGATCACAGCTGGAAGAAGCCTACAAGTCATAGAAAATAATGGGTAGGCATGGAAGCATAAGTCATATGCTTCAACAAGATAAATCCTCTGATAAAGTCTTGGACGGATCAGAAGTAATCAAATTACTGGATATAGAGTATAAAATAATGATTTTTAGGATGCTTAAAGATCTCAAAGCTACAATGGACAGACTTAATGAACATTTCAGTAAAGAAATTGAAAGCATCGCCTGACCTGTGGTGGCGCAGTGGATAAAGCGACGACCTGGAAATGCTGAGGTCGCCGGTTCGAAACCCTGGGCTTGCCTGGTCAAGGCACATATGGGAGTTGATGCTTCCAGCTCCTCCCCCCCTTCTCTCTCTCTCTCTCTCTCTCTCTCTCTCTCCTCTCTCTCCCTCTCTGTCTCTCCTCTCTAAAAAAAAAAAAAAAAAAAAAAGAATAAAAAAAATTAAAAAAAAAGTATTTCCAAAAAAAAAAAAAAAAAGAAATTGAAAGCATCAAAAAGGACACAAAATCATAAAGAAGAACCAGACAAAAATGACAAACACAATATCAGAAATATAGACCACACTGGAAGGAATTAAAAGCAGGCTGGATGAAGCAGAGAATCAAATCAGCGACTAAGAGGACAGATAAGTGAAAGCACAGAAGCAGAGCAGCAAAAAGAAAAGAGAATGAAAAAATCTGAGGAAACTCTAAGAGAACTCTGTGATAAACTAAGGAGAAATAACATCCGCATCAAAGGGGTTCCTGAAGAAGAAGAGAAAGAACAAGGGTTAGAGACCTTGTTCGATGAAATCATAGCTGAAGGCCTGACCTGTGGTGGCGCAGTGGGTAAAGCGTCAACCTGGAAACGCTGAGGTTCCCAGTTCAAAACCCTGGGCTTGCCTGGTCAAGGCATACATGGGAGTTGATGCTTCTTGCTCCTTCCTTTCTCTCTCTCTCCCCTCTCTATAATGAATAAATAAAATCTTTTTAAAAATTTAAAAAAAAGAAGAAATCATAGCTGAAAACTTCCTTAAATTGATGCAGGTAAAAGTCACAGAAGTTCAAGAAGCACAGAGAATTTCATTAAAGAGAAACCAAAAAAAAAAAAAAAAAATCTACACCAAGACACATCATAATTAAAATACCAAAGCTAAGAGATAAAGAGAAAATATTAAAAGCTGCTAGAGAAAAAAAGGCTATCACCTACAAAGGAGCCCCCATAAGGATGATACTGGACTTCTCAACAGAAACACTGGAGGCCAGAAGGGAATGGCAAGACATATTCAAAGTAATGCAGAACAAGAGCCTACGACCAAAACTTCTTTATCTAGCAAGGCTATTGTTTAAAATTGAAGGAGAAATAAAAAGCTTCCCAGACAAAAAAGAAAAACTCAAGGAATTCTTTACAACCAAACCAATGCTGCAAGAAATGTTAAGGGGCCTGTTGTAAACAGAACAAAGGGGGAAAAGAATATAGTAAAAGAGGAATATAACTTTAAAGAATAAAATGGTAAAAACCAACTACATATCAATAATAACCTTAAATGTAAATGGATTAAATGATCCAATCAAAAGACATAGGGTAGCTGAATGGATAAGAAAACAGGACCCATGCATATGCTGTGTATAGGAGACACACCTCAAAACAAAAGATACACATAGATTGAAAATAAAAGGATGGAAAAAAATATTTCATACAAATGGAAATGAAAAAAAAGCTGGGGTAGCAATACTTATATCTGACAAAATAGACTTTAAAACAAAGACTATAGTAAGGAATAAAGAAAGTCACTACAAAATGATAAAGGGAGCAATCTAACAGGAAAAGATAACCATTATAAATATATATGCACCTAATATAGGAGCACCTAAATATTATATATTTATATAAATCAGATTTTGATGGACATAAAGAGAGAGATCAACAGCAATACTATAATAGTAGGGGATTTATTTTTTTAAAAGACATTATTTATTTAATTTTTAGAGAGGAGAGAGAGAGAGAGAAGGGAGGAGCAGCAGGAAGCATCAACTCCCATATGTGCCTTGACCAGGCAAGCCAGGGTTTCAAACTGGCGACCTCAGTGTTCCAAGTCGATGCTTTATCCCACTACGCCACCACAGGTCAGGCAGTAGGGGATTTCAATACCCCACTAACATCAATGGATAGATCCTCAAGAAGAAAATTAACAAAAGAAACAACAGAATTAAGGGACATACTAGAACAGGGGGCCCCAAACTGCGGCCCGCGGGCCACATGCGGCCCCCTGAGGCCATTTATCCAGCCCCCACTGCACTTTCGGAAGGGGCACCTCTTTCATTGGTGGTCAGTGAGCAAAGCGTGGCGTCGCTCACATACAGTACTCCTTCTGGTGACATGGGATGCATGCATCACGGCTCCAGAAGCACATCATATCACTTGTTACCGCTAGCAGTGACAAATATTAAACTGGACATTGACCATCTCATTAGCCAAAAGCAGGCCCATAGTTCCCATTGAAATACTGGTCAGTTTGTTGATTTAAATTTACTTGTTCTTTATTTTAAATATTGTATTTATTCCCATTTTGTTTTTTTACTTTAAAATAAGATATGTGCAGTGTGCATAGGGATTTGTTCATAGTTTTTTTTATAGTCTGGTCCTCCAACAGTCTGAGGGACAGTGAACTGGCCCCTTGTGTAAAAAGTTTGGGGACCCCTGTACTAGATCAACTGGATTTAATAGATATCTTCAAAAGCTTCCACCCTAAAGCAGCAGAATATACATTCTTTTCAAGTGCTTATGGTACATTCTCTAGGATAGACCACATATTAGAGCATAAAACGAGTCTCAACAAATTTAAGAAGATTGAAACCATATCAAGCATCTTCTCTGACCACAGTGGCATAAAACTAGAAATCAACTACAAAAGGAAAACTGAAAAACACTCAAACACTTGGAAACTAAACAGCATGTTATTAAACAATGACTGGGTCAACAATGAGATCAAGGAAGAAATAAAAAATTTCCTTGAAACAAATGAAAATGAGCATACAACAACTCAAAATCTGTGGGACATAGCAAAAGCAGTCCTGAAAGGGAAGTTCATAACATTACAGGCATACCTTAAGAAGCTAGAAAAAGCTAAAAAAAAAATAACTTAATTCTGTAACTAAAAGAACTAAAAAAAACCCCACAAAAAACACAAGTAAAGCTTAGAGGAAGTAGAGGAAGGAAATTATAAAGATCAGAGCAGAAATAAATGACATAGAGGCTAAAGAAACAATAAAGAAAATCAATAAAACCAAGCACTGGTTCTTTGAAAAAGTAAACAAGATCAATGAACCCTTGTTAGACTCACCAAGAAAAAAAGAGAAAGGACTCAAATAAATAAAATTATAAATGAGGGTGGAGAAGTAACAACGGACATAGCAGAAATACAAAGGATTGTAAGAAAATACTATGAAGAACTGTATGCCAAAACATTAGACAACCTAGGTGAAATGGACAAATTCCTTGAAAAATGTAATCTTTCAAAAATCAGTCTGGAAGAATCAGAAAACCTAAATAGACTGATTACAATAAATGAGATCAAAACAGTTATCAATAAACTCCCAACAAACAAAAGCCCTGGGCCAGATGGCTTCACAGGTGAATTCTACCAAACATTCAAAGAAGAACTAACTCTTAGCTTTCTCAAGCTATTTCAAAAAATTCAAGAGGAGGGAAAACTTCCAAGCTCCTTTTATGAGGCAAGCATAATTCTGATTCCAAAACCAGGCAAAGACAACACAAAGAAAGAAAACTATAGGCCAATATCCCTGATGAATTTAGATGCTAAAATTCTCAACAAAATATTAGCAAACGGATCCAGCAATACATGAAAGAAATCATACAACATGGTCAAGTGGGATTTATTCTAGGGAGACAAGGCTGGTACAATATTCACAAATCAATCAATGTGATTCATCACATAAACAAAAGGAAGGACAAAAACCACATGATAATATCAATAAATGCAGGAAAAGCATTTGATAAAATCCAGCACCCATTTATGATCAAAACTCTCAACAAAGTGGGAATACATGGAACATACCTCAACATGTTAAAGGCCATCTATGATAAACCCACAGCCAACATCATACTCAATGGGCAAAAATTAAAAGCAATCCCCTTAAGTTCAGGAACAAGGCAGGGGTGCCCCCTTTCACCACTTTTATTCATTATAGTTCTGGAAGTCCTAACCACAGCAATCAGACAAGAAGAATAAATAAAAGGCATCCAAATTGGAAAAGAAAAAGTAAAACTATCATTATTTGCTGATGATATGATAGTGTACCTAGAAAACCCTAAAGTCACAGTCAAAAAACTACTGGACCTGATAAATGAATTCAGCAAGGTGGCAGGATATAAAATTAATACTCAGAAATCAGAGGCATTTTTATACACCAACAATGATCTGTCTGAAAGAGAAATTAAGAAAACAATCCCCTTTACTACTGCAAAAACAACAACAAAAATACCTAGGAGTGCCTGACCAGGTGGTGGCGCAGTGGATAAAGCATCGGACTGGGATGCAGAGGACCCAGGTTCGAGACTCCGAGGTCGCTAGCTTGAGTGCGGGCTCATCTGGTTTGAGCAAAAAAGCCCACCAGCTTGAACCCCAGGTCGCTGGGGCTACTCGGTCTGCTGAAGGCCCACCCATGGTCAAGGCACATATGAGAAAACAATCAATGAACAACAAAGGTGTTGCAACGGGCAATGAAAAACTAATGATTGATGCTTCTCATCTCTCTCCGTTCCTGTCTGTCTGTCCCTGCCTATCCCTCTCTCTGACTCACTCTCTGTCTCTGTAAAAACAAACAAACAAACAAACAAACAAAAAACCCCCAAAAACAAAACACCTAGGAGTAAATTTAACCAAGGAGGTTAAAGACTTGTACTCGGAAAATTATAAAACATTGATAAAAGAAATCAAGGAAGAAAATAAAAGAAATCAAGGAAGATAAAAACAAGTGGAAGCATATACCGTGTTCATGGCTAGGAAGAATAAACATCATTAAAATGTTCATATTACCCAAAGCAATTTATAAATTCAATGCAATTCCTATTAAAATACCAAGGACATACTTCAGAGATATAGAACAAATATTCCAAAAATTCATATGAAACCAAAAAAAGAACACGAATAGCCTCAGCAATCTTGAAAAAGAAGAATAAAGTGGGTGGTATCACACTTTTGGACATCAAGGCCATTGTACTCAAAACTGGCATAAGAACAGGCATACAGATCAACGGAACAGAACAGAGAACCCAGAAATAAACCCGCACCTTTATAAACAATTGATATTTGACAAGGGTGGTGATAGCATACAATGGAGTAAAGACAGTTTCTTTAACAAATGGTGTTGGGAAAATTGGTGAGATACCTGAAAAAAAAAATGAAACTAGACCACTAACTCACACCATTCACAAAAATAAACTCAAAATGGATAAAAGACTTAAATGTGAGTCATGAAACCATAAGCATCCTAGAGGAAAACAGAGGCAATAAGCTCTCCGACATCACTCGCAGCAATATATTTGCTGATTTATCTCCATGCGCAAGGGAAATAAAGGACAGGATAAACAAATGGGACTATATCAAACTAAAACGCTTTTGCACAGCTAAAGACAACATGAACAAAATAAAAAGGCAAACCACACAATGGGAGAACATATTCGACAATATGTCTGATAAGAGGTTAATAATCAAAATTTATAAAGAACTTGTAAAACTCAACACCAGGAAGACAGTCCCACCAAAAAATGGGCAAAAGAGCCTGACCAGGTGGTGGGGCAGTGGATAGAGCGTCAGACTGGGAAGCGGAGGACCCAGGTTCGAGACCCCGAGGTCGCCAGCTTGAGTGCAGGCTCATCTGGTTTGAGCAAAAATCTTACCAGCTTAGACCCAAGGTCGCTGGCTTGAGCAGGGGGTTACTCAGTCTGCAGAAGGCCCATGGTCAAGGCACATATGAGAAAGCAATCAATGAACTAAGAAGTCGCAATGAAAAACTGATGATTAATGCTTCTCATCTGTCTCTGTTCCTGTCTGTCCCTCTCTCTGACTCCCTCTCTGTCTCTTAAAAAAAAAAAATAGGCAAAAGAGATGAAGAGACACTTCTCCAAAGAGGACATACAGATGGCCAATAGGCATATGAAAAAATGTTCAACACCACTAATCATTAGAGAAATGCAAATTAAAACCACAATGAGATATCACCTCACACCAGTAAGAATGGTGCTCCTCAACAAAACAACACAGAGTAAGTGCTGGTGAGGATGTGGAGAAAAGGGAACCCTCCTGCACTGCTGGTAGGAATGCAGACTGGTGCAGCCACTGTGGAAAACAGTATGGAGATTCCTCAAAAAATTAAAAATCAAACTGCCTTTTGACCCAGCCATCCCACATTTAGGAATATACTCCAAGAATACCATAGCACAGTCTGAAAAGGAGAAATGTATCCCCATGTTTATGGTAGCATTGTTTACAATAGCCAAGACCTGGAAACAGCCCAAGTGTCCGTCAGTGGAAGAGTGTATTAAAAAGCAGTGGTATATATACACAATGGAATACTATGGGGCCATGAAAAAGAAGGAAATATTATTTTTTGCGACAACATGGATAGAACTGGAAACTATTATGTTAAGTGAAATAAGCTAGGCAGAAAAAGAAAAATATCATATGACCCCACTCATATGAGAAGTCCAACAAACAATAGGAACTGAGGAGCAGAATAGAGACAGAGGCGGGATCAAAGGATCCAGAAGGAAAGCGGACAGAGGAAAAGGGGATGATAGGGTGATAGGATGGGATGAGAGCAGAAAAGCAAATCCTGGAGGGAAGGGGGGAGGGCACTAGGGGAAGGAGACAGGGAAATGTGCCAAAAAAATAGTCTGGCAGTTCCTCATGTGGTTAAACACAGAGTTACCATATGACCCAGCAATTCCATATCTAGGCATATACCCAAGAGAAATAAAAATATGCAAAAGCTTGTACACAAATTTCATAGCAGCATTATTCATAATAGCCAAAGTTGCGAGAACTACTGAGGAAGGGATAAACAAAATATGGTATGTTCATAAAATGGATCATTATTCATTCATAAAAGTAAATGAAGTACTGATACATGCTGCAACATGAATGAACTGTGAAGGCATGCTAAGTGAAAGAAGCCTGTCACAAAAGACCACATACTGAATGATACCATTGATATGAAATGTCCAGAGTAGGTGAGTCCATAGAGACAGAAAGTAGAAGGTGGCTGCCTAGCAGCTGGGAATTCCCTTGAAGGGAAATGGGAGTGGCTCCTAAAGGGTGTGCAGTTTCTTTTGTGCTGATGAGAGTATTCTGAAATTGATGATGATTGCATACCTCTGTGAATATACCCCAAACCACTGAATTGTATACTTTAAATGGGTGACTTTTATTATATGTAAACTATATAGCAATTAAACTGTTTTTTTGGACCTTTCTGAAGCTGGAAACGGGAATAGACAGTCAGACAGACTCCCGCATGCGCCTGACCGGGATCCACCCGGCACACCCACCAGGGGCGACGCTCTGCCCACCGGGGGGCGACGCTCTGCCCACCGGGGGGCGACGCTCTGCCCCTCCAGGGCATCACTCTGCTGCGACCCGAGCCACTCTAGCGCCTGGAGCAGAGGCCAAGGAGCCATCCCCAGAGCCCAGGCCATCTTTGCTCCAATGGAGCCTTGGCTGCGGGAGGGGAAGAGAGAGACAGAGAGGAAGGAGGGGGGGGGGTGGAGAAGCAGATGGGTGCTTCTCCCATGTGCCCTGGCTGGGAATCGAACCCGGGTCCCCCGCACGCCAGGCCTACGCTCTACCGCTGAGCCAACCGGCCAGGGCCTAAACTGGTATTTTTTAAGAAATGTGCCAACTTTTTGTTTAATATTGCAACTAAAGTACTGGGAGAGACCTGCTGATAAAACATAGCTCAAGTGGGTAATGGGATTATGATTGGATGTCATCCCCTGCCAATCTTGACTGACTTAAACGTGGTTTTATGTGGGGATGAAGCACCGTTTCCTTCAAAACAGGTGTCTGATTGAAAGGGATATCTCCCCTCCCTTAACATCATCTCCCCTAAAAGGGTGAAGGGTCAAATTCTGCTTAGACATCACAAGCAAGAGGCTGAGAGTATTGAAGAAAGGACTGAAACCAGTGTGGCAGCATCGGAACGTTTTTCATTACGGTTTTCCTAAGAGCAGCAGTTCTCAGCCCTGGCAGCACACTGGAAGCACCTAGGACATTTCAGCAATACCAATGCCTGGACGCCACCTCCAGAGATTCCAGTTCACTTGGTTTGAGGTGCGGCCTGCGGTTTGGAATTTTAAGAGCTCCCCTCATGATTCTAATATGCAGACAAGACTGAGAGGCACTACTGTGGAAAAAAACAAGTAGCAGAGTAACAGACTGGTTTATTGGATCCTTGGTGCTTTGAAATTTCCACTTACTGCTCATTGTTAAAACCTTAATTTTAGGCAGAGCTCAGACAAGTGAACTTAGAACAGCTGAGTTATTCTAAGCAGTAGTGTTTATGTTATTATTTTTATTACTGATTTTAAGCTTCCAAGAATCATGTCTCACTGATTGATATATTAGATGATTGGGGATGTAGGGCAACACTGCCGACACCATAAAGTATCAAATTTAACAAAAGTAAACAATCACATAGAAATAACTCAAAAACATTGTAGTTCACATAAACTATATTTAATTAAACTGCATTAAATATATTTAATATTTAACTTGAGCTAAAATGAGTTGTTAAGAACAATTTAAAACCATTTTTAAGACATGATTTTTAAAAGAAGGTAACCAGCTTTCTGAGACAGTCACAATTAACCCTTTATTCAAAATTATGAATAAAATTGTTTATTGCTTTTCCTCGGAAGCTCTAAAGTGTTTGAGAATCACAGACCCATGTTAATGGATTCACTACTTCATAAACACTTTCAGTGGTTCATTGTGTCCATCAACAGTTAGTGATGTCTGAGGCCACACCTATAATGCCTTTATAGTTCCTTTGACTTTTTTAACCTGATTTCTTTTTTTTTTTTTTTTTTTACAGAGAGAGAGAGAGAGAGAGTCAGAGAGAGGGATAGATAGGGACAGACAGACAGGAATGGAGAGAGATGAGAAGCATCAATCATCAGTTTTTATTTTCGTTGCGACACCTTAGTTGTTCATTGATTGCTTTCTCGTATGTGCCTTGACCGCCTGGTCAGGCTAAACTTGATTTCTAAAAATAAAAAATTTACATATAAAACATACACATCTCTATATAAATATTATACAGGTATTGATCAACTTACGACCTATGCAACTTACGATCACTTGACTTTACGACCACAATCGCTAGCCACAACTGTTCCGCATCTGCCAGTGCAAGCGTTGCCCAGCTGGGCATACGACAGTGCTGGCCAATAAAATGTTTCTTACATGTTTATATATTTTAATATGTTTTGCAATTGGAAAATGTTTCCTATGGTATTTTTTACACCTGTATTTTTTATTTTTGTATGCACTTGTATTTTGTAATTTTGTATGTTTTGCAAGTATTAAACCAGTTGTACTGGTAATGCAGTGTTTTACTTAAACCTGATGAATGTAAAAATAAGAAACAAAATGGTGTAGAGATGATACAAATGGCATAAAATGAACAAAGAAAATTATGATATATAACAATAATGAAAGAAAATTATGATAAAATATGACTTAAAGATTTTTATAACATCATTTCACAGTACTGTACATATAGCCTATTGAATTTAAGACCAAATCGTGTTATGACCTATCTGTCAGAACCAATTGTGGTCGTAAGTCGAGCACTAGCTGTACTGCAATAAACATTTTTAAAAATCGTATATATAACCTGACCAGGCAGTGGTGCAGTGGATAGAGCGTCGGACTGGGACATGGAGAACCCAGGTTTGAGACCCCCGAGGTCGCCAGCTTGAGTGCAGGCTCATCGGGTTTGAGCTGGGCTTACCAGCTTGAGCCCAAGGTTGCTGGCTCGAGCAAGTGGTCACTCAGTCTGCTGTAGGCCCCCCCCTCCGTCAAGGCACATATGAGAAATCAATCGATGAACAACTAAGGAACCGCAACAAAGAATTGATGTTTCTTATTTTTCTCCCTTCCTGTCTGTCAGTCCCTATTTGTTTCTCTATCTTCGTCACAAAAATTGTATATATAAATAAATTAAAAAGTCAGATACATCAATAAACCTGATAGAAAAAAGCAGCCATCCCCCACCTCTACCTTTCCCTATTCTTGCTTTCCACTCCCCAAAATAACCTCTTTAAATACTTCTAGCTACTTTTAAAATATTTTCTGCCATATTTATAAATACCAATTTATGGGATTATTTCTTGATTTTTAAAAAAATATTAGCCTGACCAGGTGGTGGCGCAGTGGATGGAGCGTCGAACTGGGATGCGGAAGGACCCAGGTTCGAGACCCCGAGTCGCCAGCTTGAGCGCGGGCTCATCTGGCTTGAGCAAAGAGCTCACCAGCTTGGACCCAAGGTCGCTGGCTCCAGCAGGGGGTTATTCGGTCTGCTGAAGGTCCACGGTCAAGGCACATGTGAGAAAGCAATCAATGAACAACTAAGAAGTCGCAACACGCAACGAGAAACTGATGATTGATGCTTCTCATCTCTCTCCGTTCCTGTCTGTCTGTCCCTGTCTATCTCTGCCTCTGTAAAAAAAAAAAAAAAAAAAAAAAAAAAATTAAACAATGTCTTTTCAAAATGGAAGTTGAAGATTTATTTTTATTACACTTCTATCTTCTTGCCCTTACCTCCATTTCTTGTCATCTCATTTTCCTGATATAATAACATCAAAATGTGTGTTGAGCTCAATAATTATCTTTTTTTAAAAAATTGTGGACCATGCAACTATTGTTTACTACTGAGCCACATAGAAACCGTGATTGTATCTCCTTTCTTGTGTAATTATTGTTTATTCAACTTATGAATATAAAATTGCCTTGGCTTTTTGTTGAATTGTTTGATTAATATTTTTATATACTGTCATTAGTTCAGCCTTGAAATCTTTGTCAGAATGATAACACTCTTCCCAATGACTATGAACACATAGTAGTAGTTTAGCAATTCAACTGTTTTCTCTAAGGCCACCCCCTTCTTGGAGCCCTCTGTCCTGTTCTAGTCTAGGGTGATGTCTTTCTAGGTTGGTTACACAGCTGTCATGGGACTTCATTTCACAAGAAGGAAGTTCCTTCTTCTGTCCCTGGTGAAATGGATCTTATATTTTCTTTTTCTTAGTTTACACCCTGACCTTATGAAGCACATCTTGCATTGGAAAATAAGTGTTTTAAGGCCTGGCATTTCTTTTTTATCGTAATTTTTAAAATTTATTGATTGATTTGAGTGATAGAAGCATTCATTAGTTGTTAGGAGAACAGTATAAACTACAATAGCATAAAAATATGAAACAGAGTCAATCTGACAAAGGTGTTAAAGATCTGTACACTGACAGCTATAAAAATTTGCTGTTAGAAAAATTTAAAAGCCCAAATAAATAAAGTGATAAACTATGTTCATGGGTTGGAAGACTCAATATTGTCTAGATGTCAGTTCTCTCCAAATTGATCAATAAGTTCAATACAATTCCAACCAAAATACTAATAGGCTTTTTGTGTAGAAATTGACAAGCTGATTCTAAAATTCAAATGAAACTAAAAAGGTTCTAAAATAGCTAAAACAACTTTTAGAAAGAAGAACAAAGTTAGAGAACTCACACCACATAATTTCAAGAATAGCAGAGCTATAAAAATCAGATTATGTGCTATTGGCACAAAGAGAAACAAATAGAGTAATGGAATAGAATAGAGAGAAGAGAAAGAGATCTACCCATTATGGACAACTGATTTCTCCAAAACATGTAAAAACAATTCAGTGGCGAAAAGGCAGCCCAATGTTTTTACAGAAACAACAGACTATTCACATGTAAAAACCAAAAACAATAACAAGAAAAACACAACAAATTCCAATTGAGTTGCACCATATAAAAATATTAACTCAAAATGGATAATGGAACTATCAATAAATGTAAAACCTAAAAAAAATAGACCTGCTAGAAGAAAACATATGGAAAATATCTTTGTGACTTTGGGTTAAGCAAAATTTTCTTAGATAAAGCACAGTTTATAAAAGAACTTGAGCCCTGGCCAGTTGGTTCAGTGGTAGAGCATCAACCCTGTGTGTGGATGTCCTGGGTTCAGTCAGGGCACACAGGAGAAGTGATCATATGTTTTCCCACCCTTCCTCTTCCCTCTTCTCCCTCACTCTCTCTTCTTCTCCTGCAGCCATAACTTGATTGGTTCAAGAGCTTCAGCCCAAGGCACTGAGGATGACTCTGTGGAGCCTCCACCTCAGGCCCTAAAAATAGCACAGTTGCAAGGATGGCCCCAGATGGGGATTTGCCAGGTGGATCCCAAACTGGCAACTTGTGGGAGTCTGTCTCTCTATCTCTTCTCTCACTTGGAAAAGAATAAAAAATACTGGTAAGTTGATAAGCTGGATTTAAAATATTAAATGTCTGTTCTTCAAAAGATATGATTAAAAGAATAAAAAGTAAAGTGTTTGCAAAGTAGAATTCAAATAAAAGCTTAAATCTAGAATATATTATGAACTCTCTAAAATCAAGAATATGCAAACAACACTTAAAATATGGGCAAAATATTTGAAAAGACACTTAACTAAAAAAGATATATGGGTGAAAAGATGTTTATCATAATTATTCATTAGAGAAATACAAATTGGCCTGACCTGTGGTGGCGCAGTGGATAAAGCGTCGACCTGGAAATGCTGAGGTCGCCGGTTCAAAACCCTGGGCTTGCCTGGTCAAGGCACCTATGGGAGTTGATGCTTCCAGCTCCTCCCCCCTTCTCTCTCTCTGTCTCTCTCTCCTCTCTCTCCCTCTCTGTCTCTCTCCTCTCTAAAAATAAATAAATAAAGTAAAAAAAAATATATTTAAAAAAAAAAAAAAGAGAAATACAAATTAAGATCAGAATGAGATACCACTGCACATCTATTAGAGTGAATAAGGTTTAAAAAGACTGATTATGCTAACTGTTGGCAAAAATGTGGAGTAACTGGGACTTACCTACATTGCTGGTGGGAATGTGAAATAAAATACCACTGTGAAAACCAACTTGGCAATTTCTTTAAAAGTTAAGCATACATCTACCATATAATCCTGCTATTCCAATGTTAGGTGTTTACCCAAGGGAAATAAAAACATATATCCATACAAAGACTTGTATACAAATATACATAGAAACTTTAAATAATAGTCAAAAACTGAAAATAATGCAAATGTCCATCAAGTAATGGATAGTGTTGTATATTTATACAATGAACCAATACTCAATAAAAAAGAATGAAGTGTGGATACATTCTGTAATATGATAAATCTCAAAATACTTATGTTGAGTGAAAGAAGCTAGACATAAAAGATTATGTACTATATGATTTAACTTTTATAAAGTTCCAGGAAATGCAAACTAATGTATATAGTGACCAGAAAGCAGATCAGTGGTTGCTTCAGAATGGGTGTAAGGCTAGGTGGAATTGGAAGGAGAAATTACAAAGGGTCACAAAGAAACTTTTGGGAAGGACGGATATGTTCATTATCTTGATTGTGACGGTGGCAGGGGTGTGTGTATACACATACTTTTATACAGTAAGTTCTCAATGTCTTTTTTAAGATTTTATTTATTTATTTATAAAGAGAAGGAAGAAAGAGGGTGGTGGTGCAAGAAGTTATCAACTCATAGTTGCTTCACTCTAGTTGTTCATTGATTGGTTGTATGTTCCTTGATTGAACAAGTGCAGAGTTTCAAACTAGCGACCTCAGCACTCCATGTCGATGCTTTATCAACTGTGCCACCACAGGGCTGGCTCACTTAATGTTTTCATTGATAGGTTTTGCAACTTTAAGCAAAACAGTGTATATTAGAACTAGTATTACTATAGGCTAATTGATATAAACAAGAATTAAGTTCCTATAGCATCTCATCAACATTATGATAAAACGACAGTGAATGAAAACTATGTTACTTGAGGACCAGCTGTACTTAAAATATGTATAGTTTATTGTATGTCAAATATACCTCACTAAAGCTGTTAAAATTCAACTCAAGTTATTTTGGTTGGGTTTCAGGATGGAGCAGAAAAATAGATGTGATTCAGCCATTCATCCACCATATTTAACTGATAATCCAATCAGATAACTTTTTAAAGAAGCCTGTTCTCAAGTCAAACACTTTAGGCCCTGGCTGGGTAGATCAGTTGGTTCGAGCATTTTTTTAATACTTCAAAGTTGTGTGTTCAATCCTCAGTCAGGGCACACACAAGAATCAATCAATGAGTGCATAAAAAAGTAGAACAACAAATCAATGTTTCTCTCTCTCTCCTTTCCTTTCGCTCTCCCTTCCTCTCTCTCTCTCTCTCTCTCTCTCAAATCAATAAGTAAAAATAAAAACAAAACAAAAACAAAAACTTTTGCTTGCTCTATTTCTCTCTATCACTCATTAACACTTCCATTAATTTATGCCTAATCTTGTTCCCAACCCAATCAAGTTTTGGGTTGGCTAGTAGGGATGGGCCCCAATGCAATGAACTATCAAAGGTAGCTGGAATGTTACTGCCTGAGGATTAATTCCTTAGTTCAATTAGGTAGAGATCTGTCTCTGAAGCAAGAGAATAGACTAAGCAACTTTCATATTTTTTTTCTATTCAATAAATTCATTAAGTAGTCATATTATAAATGGTTGATCTTAAAAATGAAAGAAGCAGGTACATTAGATAATGGGTCTTGGTATTTGCAGTTTCATGTTATGACCTCCTCCTTCTTCTCCCCTTAGTCCAACCCTTATACAAGTTTTAATAATATCTGAAAAGGATCTTGACTCTACAGGTTCCTGGGATGGGTGGAGGGAGCCTGATTGATAAACACATGGAAGCTATGCTCAGGACATGCATGGGCATGTCAGAGGCACACCTATACCGTGATTGGTAGATCTAGATTGAAATTCCTTTTCTCAGAATTGCTTTAATCATGCATTACTTCTTTTAATAAAAGGAGCCTCTGGTTTCTGTTCTCACAGTCAATGGGAGAGTCCCAAAACAATCAGGAGTTTTTCTTTTAGTAGAATTCAGACACAGAAACTCCCAGATCTCAACCACCTTTCAAATAGAAATCAGAAGGTACCAGTCTAGAATAGCACCTTACAAATGAGGTAAAGCAATTTATTTTAAAATTTAAATTGTTAAAAGAAGAAAAGGGGAAAAAAAAAACAGTGGAAATGAGCCCCTTGAGAGCCATGTCCATGTTTTATTACCTCTGTATCCATATTGCCAAGCACAGTAGGTAGACATCTGTTGGACATTTAAAACTTGGGCTGTGATTTGTATTCCCTTCCTCTTACTCTTCTACTAGTCCACCTCTTCCTAGTGGGGAGTCATTGCATGTGGATCTGGCGAGATTCTCAATGTCCACTCACAGGATCAGGCCTGGCCATTAATCTCCCTAGGAATAGTGAATGGTTCAGAAATAGGCATATGAACTAAGACGGACCAATTTCCCCAAGGCTGTTTTACTTGTTTGTTGGAACGACTTTTCTGTGATAGAGACACAGCCTCTGACTGCAGGAGCGAGGATGAGCCCTGAAGACCATGTGTGAGCTCCCCAAATTTAGTTGTGACTGAAAGCAGCCACAATAATTTTCGGTTTGAGGTAAGTTGGGTTGGGTTTCTGTCACTTAAAATAAAAATAATTCCAATTAATACAACCATAATGATTTAATAATGCCCTTTAAAATAGATTTTTTTTTTTTTTTTTTTCTGAAGCTGGAAACGGGGAGAGACAGTCAGACAGACTCCCGCATGCGCCTGACCAGGATCCACCCGGCACGCCCACCAGGGGCGACGCTCTGCCCACCAGGGGGCGATGCTCTGCCCCTCCGGGGCATCGCTCTGCCGCGACCAGAGCCACTCTAGCACCTGGGGCAGAGGCCAAGGAGCCATCCCCAGCGCCTGGGCCATCTTTGCTCCAATGGAGCCTTGGCTGCGGGAGGGGAAGAGAGAGACAGAGAGGAAGGAGGGGGGGGTGGAGAAGCAAATGGGCGCTTCTCCTATGTGCCCTGGCCGGGAATCGAACCCGGGTCCCCCGCACGCCAGGCCAACGCTCTACTGCTGAGCCAACCGGCCAGGGCCTAGATTTTTAAAATAAATATGAAGGTCAGCTGCTTCCAACTCAAATGTAAACAAAAAATGCTTTCAAGATTTGGTCTGTCTTTAGTTCTCAAAAGTTTGATTATAATGTGCCTTGGCATGTATTTTGGGAGGAGGGTTTATCCTGTTTGGGATTCAATCGCTTCTTGAATCTGTAGTTTAATGTCTTATGCCAAATTTTGAAAAGTGTCTGCCATTATTTTGTTGAACACTTTTTCAGTCTCATTCTCTTTCTCCTCTCTGGAAAGGCTTGCTTGGTCCCACAGGTCCCTGAGGTCCTGCTCATTTTTTCCCCTGCAGTCTATTTTCTTTTCGTAGTTCAAATCGGGTAAGGTTTTCTGACCTAACTTCAAACTCACTGATTTATTCTTCTGTCCTCTTCAGCCTGCTTTTGAGCTCTTCCAGTGCGTTTTTCTATATTATTGTACTTTTCAGTTCTAAAATTTTCTTTTGACTCTTGCTTATAGTTTCTATTTCTTTGCCGACACGTTCTATTTTTTCATTTGTTTAAATCATGCTAAAGTTTTCTCTGAAGCATTTTTATAATGGCCTTTTTACAATCCTTGTCAGATGGTTCCAGTGTCTGTGTCATCTTGGTCTTGCCATCTGTTGATTGTCTTTTCTCATTCTATTTGGGATTTTCCTGATTCTTGGGAAAATGACTTATTCTTTAAATTAGTGCCAGACATTTTGGTTATTATGTAATGAGACTATGAGACTCTGGCCCTTATTTAGCAGGTTTCCTCTGACATCATGCCCTTTGGGGAAGAGTGATGCTGCCTTGTCACCATCAGCGACAGTGGAAGTCCAAGGTCCTCACATGGTCTCCACCGAAACCTCGGAGATGGAGGGCTTTGTTACTGCCTAATTAGGATGAAAGTCCTGGCTCCTCACTTGGCCTCTGACGCCACCCCAGTGTGGGGAAGGGCTGGGAGGAAGAATGCCTTATTCCAGCTGGGTGAGGGCGAAGTCTAGGCTCCCAATTCAGGCTCTGTTGACAGGGGTTGGGGCGGGGCTTCAGTGTTTCCTGTGGAATTTGGCTGCAGCAGAGACATTATTGTCTAAAACTTTTCAGTCTTGCTAGACTATCCCTTTCCTATCCTTTGTTTAGAAAGAACAGGCATTTCTTGAACTTTTTTCCCTCTTTCTTTGGTTTACACCTGTTGCCATTTCGGGTGTTAGCTTCTCCAGCACCCAGTTGAGAATTTGAGGGGAGAAAAAATCCTCAAAGAGCCCAGTGAACTCAAAATTCAATGCATGTCATTCCTTGGGTCCTAAGGTCCCTAGCCATTCTGTTTTCTTTATTCAACCTTACAGAGTCTTTATATACATATATATGACATCCAGGGATTTGGGTTGTACTTAGTGGAAGGAATAAAGAGAAATCTGTCTATTTCATCTTGTCCACAACCAGAAGTCCTTTTAGTTTACTTTTCAAACCTAAAATAACCAGTTGGGAGTCATATTGCTCGTATTTATTTATTTATTTTTATATTGCTCGTATTTAAATTCCAACTGTGCCATCTTGGATATTTCTTTAAGTCTCTGTTTTCCCCTCTCTAAAATGGATATTAAACTAGCATTTGCCTCATGGAGTTGTGGTGAGGATCAAGTGAATATATATATATCAGCCCAATGCCAGTGTTAGACAAAAATTAAGTGCTCAATAAAGCATTCAGCTATTATTATTTATAGTAATGTAAGATATCTGTTGGATAGATTGTCCCAAACCCTTGGGTTAGCAGGCTGCAGCTTCTCCTTCCAAGATTTTTTTTTTTTTTTGCATTTTTCTGAAGCTGGAAACAGGGAGAGACAGTCAGACAGATTCCCGCATGCGCCTGACCGGGATCCACCTGGCACACCCACCATGGGGCGATGCTCTGCCCACCAGGGGGCGATGCTCTGCCTATCCTAGGCGTCGCCATGTTGCGACCAGAGCCACTCCAGCGCCTGAGGCAGAGGCCACAGAGCCATCCCAGCGCCCGGGCCATCTTTGCTCCAATGGAGCCTTGGCTGCGGGAGGGGAAGAGAGAGACAGAGAGGAAGGCGCGGTGGAGGGGTGGAGAAGCAAATGGGCGCTTCTCCTGTGTGCTCTGGCCGGGAATCGAACCCGGGTCCTCCGCACGCTAGGCCGACGCTCTACCGCTGAGCCAACCGGCCAGGGCCCCTTCCAAGATTTTTAATTTATCTATTATATTCCAGAAGAAATTATCTCAAGTCTACTCCTCAATTAACACACAGTTGAATCCTACTCTTCTACTTCATGGCACCTTATGGTCTCAATCCAGAAACCTTTTCTGCTGGTCACTGCTTCCCATATCATAACTGCTCCGGGTAGCTGAGGCTCTCCACTGCCTCAGATGCTCACAGAGGTCTCGCCTTAGTTTCCCCCAAAACATGCTTACCAAAAGTTTAAACATAACATAAGAGTTTTAATACAGAAAAAATGGAACTTTAAAACTGTGTATCAATCATCACTAGTCCTAAATCAGCCATACTATAAAATCTTGGTTATTCTGGGTCAACCAAATGCTCTTGAAAGTGTTTAAAACATACAGCTCTACAACCTATAAATTAAAAGACAACAAAAATTACAACTATAATTGAAAACAACAGCCCTGGCCGGTTGGCTCAGCGGTAGAGTGTCGGCCTAGCGTGCGGAGGACCCGGGTTCGATTCCCGGCCAGGGCACACAGGAGAAGCGCCCATTTGCTTCTCCACCCCTCCGCCACGCTTTCCTCTCTGTCTCTCTCTTCCCCTCCCGCAGCCAAGGCTCCATTGGAGCAAAGATGGCCCGGGCGCTGGGGATGGCTCTGTGGCCTCTGCCTCAGGCGCTAGAGTGGCTCTGGTCGCAACATGGCGACGCCCGGGATGGGCAGAGCATCCCCCCTGGTGGGCAGAGCGTCGCCCCTGGTGGGCGTGCCGGGTGGATCCTGGTCGGGCGCATGCGGGAGTCTGTCTGACTGTCTCTCCCTGTTTCCAGCTTCAGAAAAATGAAAAAAAAACCAAAAACAAAAACAAGAAAACAACAATATTTTCTCTTGTCACTATAACACTTGAAGCAGTGTCCCTACAACAATCTGTACTCTACAACAAAATAGTATTAAAACCATCTTTAAAAACTAATTTTATTTTCGGTGTATTTCCTCCAAGAACTCTAGCATCTTAAGGCATTATTAGATAGTGCTAATTTATATAACTCTATGTTCTCTAAATAATGATACATCTTCTTTTTGTGTGTTAAAAATATTCAATAAAACTTAAAACATTGAAATAATACTGGCAATAGTAGTTTGGGGCAATATTATTTTGTGTCTAATGTAATTAAATTAGAAATTAACAACAAGACTACACCAATAAATCAGAAACATTTTTTGGATCAAAGATGAAATTGAAACAAATGTGAAAACACACAGTAGAACATCTGAGATACATACAAAGCAGTGCTTGGAGGCAAATAAAGTCCTAATATTTTCATTAGTTTTTCTGAAGGAAAAGAAAAAGACTGACAATAAAATAATTAAATGTTCAAATCAAGAAATTAGGGAAACAAAACAAGAAAAAAGCATAGTGATATAAAATTAATGAATTAATAAAGATGAAAGCAGAGATTAAAAATTTTGAAGAATGGCAGATCTGAGAAATACAAAACCTGATTCTCTTTAACATTTCAAAAAATGTTTTTATTTTTATTTTATTGTGTTGACATGGTTTCCAGTGTTCCACTCAATATATCACCCTCTAAACAAAACCTGATTCTTAAAAAAATAAAGCAAGATAAATAAGCTGTTATTCAATGTAATTGAGTTTAAAAGAATAAAGTCATAAATACAGAAAATAAGAATTGATATGAGGGAATGAAATGCCCGATACCTTGAGGAGCTCTGCAATATGAAATGTGCCACATTTTTGCTCCTTCCATGAGACACAGGGTACAGGCTTCTGTATCCTGATCGGTCAGCAATTGGCTCTGAGCTGCCCTCAGGAGGAGGGAGCATCTTCTCAGGAGAGGTGGTTCCTGTTGGCCAAAAGCAAACCTCTGTAGCTCTGAGTAGTTAGTAATCCATCTTCACAGCCATTGAGAAACTAGAAGAAAGGGTCTGGCCTCAAAGGTGTCTACTACAACCTCACTGTACTTACTGAGATCTGAAGAGGATGTATTTACTTTCTCTTCAAAAAATAAAACAAAACAAAACAACCCCCCCACACACAATATTAGAGAAGGGTCTCTTTTTGTGGTTTGTCTAGATTCTAAATTTATCATGAATGCCAAAATTTAAAGAGAAAATTAGCCGTGGAAACCCTTAGCGAGACCCCAGATTGGGGCCACGTGCTCGTCAATCTTTCCACCAGTATTGGAACAAACTGTGTTTTTTGGACGAGCGCCACATGAAATAGTTGGCTTGCATGTAGGTGACCTTCTGTTTGAAAAATCTACAACTTTAAACACTGGCCTCATAGTCATTGATGGGAGTCTCCAGGATACAAAGAGAAACTGGGGGGGGGGGCAGGGCAGTAGATTTTTGTCTCCCATCCCAGGCTCACCCCAGGACAGAATGGTAGGGGGACCAAGCATAGTCAAGCATATTATTTTGTCTCTACCCTTTATTTTTCCATACCAAAAATAGTTATGAATGCAGTATATGTTGTGCAGAAAAACTTATCCAGAAATTGGACAAAAGACAAAAAGATGACTAAGTGACCTTTTCATATCATATTAAAGCATTTTCTAATAGATTTGTCTGAGGGCCATTATCTCTCAGGAAACATAACTTGTTTGGCTAGCAATTGATTAGGGTCCAGCTGTCTCACAACTCTGTCAAGTTAGATGTTACCTTATAGAAACTGGTAAGGTGGCCCTGGCCGGTTGGCTCAGTGGTAGAGCATCGGCCTGGCGTGCGGAAGTCCCAGGTTCGATTCCCGGCCAGGGCACACAGGAGAGGCGCCCATCTGCTTCTCCACCCCTCCCCCTCTCCTTCCTCTCTGTCTCTCTCTTCCCCTCCCGCAGCCAAGGCTCCATTGGAGCAAAAGATGGCCCGGGCGCTGGGGATGGCTCCTTGGCTTCTGCCCCAGGCACTAGAGTGGCTCTGGTTGCGACAGAGCG
The DNA here is from genome assembly GCF_036850765.1 of Saccopteryx bilineata. Lineage (NCBI taxonomy): Eukaryota > Metazoa > Chordata > Mammalia > Chiroptera > Emballonuridae > Saccopteryx > Saccopteryx bilineata. Next base: position 17,488,633 of record NC_089499.1, on the reverse strand, counting down.
ACGCCCCGGATGGGCAGAACATCGCCCCTGGTGGGCATGCCGGGTGGATCCCGGTCGGGCGCATGCGGGAGTCTATCTGACTGCCTCCCCGTTTCCAGCTTCAGAAAAATACAAAAAAAAAAAAAAAAAAAAAAAAAAAAAAGAAACTGGTAAGGTATGATTCTTCCCCCAACTCCCCTGTAGCGAAGATAACCCAAAGGTTATGGCTTTATTCCCCCCTGGGATGCAAACCAGTTCCCTATCTAACTCAAACATCTGATTTCAGCATTCTTTTCTCCACTGGTATTTACATCCCAGTTTCTCATCTCTGCATCAAACTATTTTCTCGGTCTTCTGGTTCCTTCATTGATGAGTTAAAACTTTGATATGCTCACTGTGAGTGTTGGGCAGATAAAATATATTATGCTCACTTCATTAAAGATGGTGCTGCCCACGTGGAAGTCCATCTCCCAGGTGATGATATTAGTTGCCCTTATGCTTGGAATGGGCGTAATTATATTAATGTGTGTTGGGGGCAGGCTGTGGGCAGGCAGGATTCTTGTAGCCTAGGGCTTGGTTTTAGGACTACAGATATTGATTGACTTATGACCTATGCAACCTATGACCATTCAACTTTACGACCACAATTGCTAGCCACGACTGCTCCGCGCCTGGCAGCGCAAGAGTTGCCCAGCTGAGTGTACAACAGTATGGACCAGCTTCCCGCAACACTACCATCTCCACATGCACCATTTCAACTGTTATCCCAGACTCGGTACAGCAATTTGTGTTTTGTGTCTTGGATATTTTTCATCAAACCCCTCCCAAGATGTCTACCAAGAGGAAATTGTCTTTGTCTATGCCTCAGCCTGTCAAGAAGGAAAGAAAGGCCATCGATCTCGACACAAAAATGAGCGCGGGTTCATCTGACTTGAGCATGGGTTCCCCAGCTTGAGTGCAGGGACGCTGGCTTGAGCATGGAATCATAGACATGACCCCATGGTCGCTGGTTTAAGCCCAAGGTCACTGGCTTGAGCAAGGGGCCACTCGCTCTGCTGTAACCCCCTGGTCAAGGCACATATGAGAAAGCAATCACTGAACAAGTATGAAGGAGGAAAGAAAGTGAATGTGATCACACATGTTTATGAAGAAACCAACTCTGGTAACCCCAACTGCTGCCTCAGATGACAACATCAACGATCTGCAGCCAAGCACCAGCGGCCAATAAAATGTTTCGTACATGTTTATATATTTTGATATGTTTTGCAATTGGGAAAATGTTTCCTATGGTATTTTTTACACCTGTATTTTGTATTTTTGTATGTTTTGCAAATATTAAACCAGTTGTACTGGTAATGCAGTGTTTTACTTAAACCTGACGAATGTAAAAATAAGAAACAAAATGTTGTAGAGATGATACAAATGGCATAAAATGAACAAAGAAAATTATATATAACAATAATGAAAGAAAATTATGATAATATATGACTTAAAGATTTTTATAACATCATTTCACAGTACTGTACATATAGCCTACTCAACTTATGACCAAATCATGTTATGACCGGTCTGTCCTTTCCCACCCTTTTTGATGTGGGGTGGTACAATCCCATCATGCCTCAGATAAGTGACTTTGTATTAGAGACTTCCTTATTTTGTATATTGGATTAAAGGTTTTGATTTCTGCACTATAAAGTGGGGCAGACCAGGAGCTTGCTCTCTCGGTTCCTGAGATTAGCATTAGAGCAGAGAGCAGGTTAGAGAGCAGAGAAAGGCCACATGGAGGAGAGGAGAGGCAGCCAAGATGGCGGAGTGCTGAAAGAGAAGCCAGTTTGTGCAGAGTTTGTGTAGGGAGAAGGAGATGGGGAACAAAAGAGAACGAGGCTGGTGAGGTAGAAACCTTTGATTCTAAGAAACTCAGACAAGTCAGTAGCTTTGTGAGCACTAAATGAGTGGGTTTTGGAGCCCAGTGTGTGTTTTTACTTGCCTGCCGGGTGCAAGCTAGGATTAAAGATAATGGCCCACCAGTTCGTGGCTCTGTTGTTTCATTACCGTCTGTCCGAATCCAATGTGAACCTGCATGGGCCAGGCGGCTGTGATGGTGGCTGTGGCTACTGGCCATACAGTGAGAATCATGCTCTTAAAATAATTTGAGAAAATATGCTTTTTCAGTATAAACAAATAGTGCAAATTTATATGATTAAATACAAATACAGTGTATGTAGCTTGCCATAAAATAATACATCAAACAACAGTAAATCCCAGTGGAAGAAAATACTCCCTGATTCGTTTTACATCATCTTTTCTCTGGAGGGCAGGGTTGTATGTATTTAAATCCGAGCTTGTGACTATTAGCCTGGCTGCTGAAGTACTTGACACACTGACAAAGGTAGTGCTTTAAAAAATGTCTTCACCAGTAAAGAGAATAAAAATAGAAAGTAGTCATATATTTTTCCTGGTGTATTTCCCCTCAAAATTCCCTTGGCAGAGCCATTAAGGCTAAGGTTGCCAAATTTAGCAAGTAAAAATACAGACTATCTAGTTAAATGTGAACTTCAGATACAAACATTTTTCGTATAAGTAGATCTCAAATATCGCCAGTATTTTACCTGAAAAGCCTACCTGGGGCATCTCCAAGTTCAGGTCGAATTGTAGGAAGCAGGTGAGATAAGCAAATTGATTTCCAATCGTGCCAGATAAGCAAAGGATGGTAGGCAGGGTCTGAGTGCTGTGCTGGGGAATACCAAAGGCCAAACCCAGGACGGGGAATCCTGTTATCAATTCCAAGGAGTGAAAGCTGAAGCCTCAAGTCAGGAGCCAAGTGGCACTGCAGAAGGGCAAACAGCGAGAGCTAGGAACGGGGCCAGTATGAGAATTCACAGAACTGCTCTGACAGTTACTGTATTCAAACCCAGGACTTCCACACGCCAGGTTGACGCTCTGCTGCTGAGCCAACCGGTCAGGGCCCAGAATTTTATTCCTTTTAAAGGCTAAATAACATTCCATTGCATACATAAACTACATTTTATTCATCCATAAGGAGGACATTTTGTGGACATTTTATTTTTTGGTTTGCCTGTATTTCTTTCCTAATTGGTGAAATTATAAAAAGGCCCTGGCTGGTGGTTGGGTGTATGGATGCCTGGGGTTCGATTCCTGGTTAGGGCACAAAATAGAAACGACTATCTGCTTCTCCCCCACCTTCTCTTTCTTCCCCTCCCGCAGCCAATGGATTGATTGGTTTGAGCAATGTGACCCAGGGCGCTGACGATAGCTCTGTTGGAAAGCATCCGTTTGAGGTACTAAAAATAGCTCAGTAGTGGAGCATCAGTCCTTGGTATAGCAGATCGTCTATGTTTCAACAGTGACATCTTGTGGGGCAGAAGCAGAAGAGACTAGGGTCTGTGAGGGCTATAGCAGTTTTCCATTTTCATTTCTCCAGCATTATGGAGATATAATTGACAAATACATTTGTAATGTATTTGAATAGTACGATGTGATATTTGATGTATAATATACATTGTAGTATTTTCACCATTGAGTTAACTGACACATCTATCACTTTTGTGTGTGTGTGTGTGTGTGTGTGTATGGGAATACTTAAGTTCTACTCTCTTAGCAAATTTCAATTATACAACACAGTATTTTGAACTATACTCCCCAAATGGGGTTGCTGGGTGGACCTGGGTTGGGGCACATGTGGGAGTCTACCTCACTATCTCTCCACCTCTCACCTAACCCCCCCCCAAAAAAAAAACCAGTTGGTTAAGGCTTCAGCTCTTTCATAGGCTGTTGACAAGAAATATAAAATCATAAATCTCTTTTAGATGAGGCACAGTTTTATAAGTCAGATCAAAACCTTAAAAAAGTCCTCATGTCCTTTGAGCAAAAAAATTACCTCTGGAGATTTATTCTAAGGAAATAATAATGAATGTGAATAAAGATTTAACTACCACCTTGGCCATGTTGTGTATAAAATTGAAAAAGTGGAAACAATCTACATACTAATTAAACTAGTGAAAATCACTTCTATGGTAATAGGATGTTTTAGCAGGATATACTAGTAAATTTATAGTATAAAAAGTCAGCAATTGGTAAAAGCTGACTGACACATGGGTAACAGAAATGAGATTTACTGCCATTTAAAAAACTGACAGCCATCTCTCTGCTGGTGGAGGTCCCCAATAACCTTTTGTTCTGGAAAGGGGGTGAGTTCCTTCTAATTAGGTAGGTGTAAGGCAAGCAGGGGAAGGGAGTCACTGGATGCTATGGGAGTTGTCAATGTGGCCCTTTTCATCATGCTCTTTGGTATAAGAAGTTTAAAGGTTACTGGAAGAAAGTCAGCAAAATTCCCAAAGATGAAGGAGCCCTCTGGGAAAGAAGTTATTGAGACCCTGACCACTTTCTTCAAGAGGGTCAGTGTTACTACATCACCTCTGATGCACTGAATGGCTCTGACCTGACAGGGTAGCCAAAGATACCCGGGACTTACCCAGGAGAAATGCACCACGAAGGAGAGAGAAGCCTGGACTGCTTACCTGCACTTGACGTTGCTGGCTGCAAGGGCAAGCTCCCAGCTCAGTAAATACACACTTCACTCCAGCATCACAGGTGTGTCCTGGGGAAAGGAGGCTTTGGCATTTTTTTAACACTGAAACTGCAGACTGAGCACTGTAGTTGTAATAGCTCCATCTTGTGAAAAGTCCTTGGTATATATAGCAGATCGTCTATGTTTCAACAGTGACATCTTGTGGGGCAGAAGCAGAAGAGACTGTGAGGGCTATAGCAGTTTTCCATCTTTCATTTCTCCAGCCTTATGGAGATATAATTGACAAATACATTCGTAATGTATTTGAATAGTACGATGTGATATTTGATGTATAATATACATTGTAGTATTTTCACCATTGAGTTAACTGACACATCTATCACTTCTGTGTGTGTGTGTATGGGAATACTTAAGTTCTACTCTCTTAGCAAATTTCAATTATACAACACAGTATTTTGAACTATACTCATCACGTTATCTTTAGACTCTCAGATCTTACTCATATTATAACTGAAATTTGTATACTTTTACCAACTTCTCCCTAATTTCCCTGCCTGCAAGCCCCTGGCAACCACCATTCTATTCTGTTTCTATGGGTTAGACTTTTTTTCCCCCAGATTCTATGTATAAGTGATACCATGCAATATTTGTCTTACTTTTTTTTAAGATTTTATTTATTGATTTTTATAGAGAAGAGAGAGAAAAAAAGGGAAGGAGCAGGAAGCATCAACTGGTAGTAGTATGTGCCTTGACTGGGCAAGCATGGGACTTCAAACTGGTGACCTTAGCATTCCAGGTTGACGCTTTATCCACCACGCAACCACAGGTCAGTATTTGTCTTTCTGTGTTTGGTTTTTATGACTTAGCATAATGCTCTGCAGGTTCATCCATGTTGTTAGAAATGGCAGGATTACTTCCTTTGAAATGGCTGAATAATATTTCATTATATATCTACTTATATAGGTATGTAGATAGATATAGATATATATCACAATAATGCATCAACAGACACATATAGTCTGGGTATATGCATAATTTTCTTGCAAGAAAACTTAAGTGTATTTTTTTTTTGTATTTTTCTGAAGTTGGAAACAGGGAGGCAGTCAGACAGACTCCCGCATGCGCCCGACTGGGATCCACTCGGCATGCCAGCCAGGGGGCAATGCTCTGCCCATCTGGGGCACTGCTCTGTTGCAACCAGAGCCATTCTAGCGCCTGAGGCAGAGGCCAGAGAGCCATCCTCAGCACCCGGGCCAACTTTGCTCCAATGGAGCCTTGGAGGGGAAGAGAGAGACAGAGAGGAAGGAGAGGGGGAGGGGTGGAGAAGCAGATGGGCACTTCTCCTGTGTGCCCTGGCTGGAAATCGAACCCGGGACTCCTGCACACCAGGCCGACGCTCTACCACTGAGCCAACTGGCCAGGACTCAAGTGTATTTATTATGAGGAGACACTAATAACCTTTTTTTTTTTTACTGCTTCCTGGATGTAAAACAGAGATAATGTATGCCTAAGGGAACAGACTAAAGAAACGTTCTTATGTAGCTCTAAAAGCAAATGAACAACAGTCAGGGTAACAGGATGAGGGTGCTCCCCTTTCTACCTGAAATAACTGAAAATAAATATTGGATTTTAGTTTAAAAAAAAGGAGACTTTAAACATGACCTCAATGTTGAGAATTATCACAGACTAATTTTTAGCTCCAGAAATACTTACTTCTACTCTATAAAGTATTTTTTTCTCAAAATGATGCTGACATTTATTTGCAGAAGTTATTTTACCCAAGTGAAATGATTATTGTCTAAGACACACAGTTAGAAAAGGGCAGTAGTTATTTAAATAGCTCTGAATGATACTAGAGAACTGGCAGCTGATAGGATGTGATCTGCGGTGAATGACAGGAGAATGGGCTTACATGGGAGCACTCCTAAATAAAAGGCTTAATACTATTACTCTGGAAAATTTTTGATGCCATATGTACAAAAACTATATACCCATATGTGAAAAATTGGTAATTTCTTCTTTTCTTCATTTGTTTTATTTTTATAAAGTTAAATATAAAACTAGATTAAGGAGACAAATAGTCCTCTATTATATGTTGCAAAACCCCCCGCGGCCCTGCCTGATGCCACTCCCCTTCCCATTCCTTACACAGGGTATCTTTCCCTAGGGGACGTGGGTGCCATCCTTGACGCTCTTGGTTTTATCAAGCCTATTGGAGTGTTTCTATCCCATACCCGCTTCCGCCTGGGCCGTCCCCTGCTCCCCACTGCCCAGCACACTGGGTTGACCCCAAGAGGGTGGAGTAAGGAAGGGAGGACACCTCACTCACCATTCGCCTTTCAGTTTCTCTCAGGCTCTTCGTCTCAGCACCCAGAGGACTTGCTCTTTCTTGCATTGCAGGAACTTTCTTCATATCAAATTTTTGCCCTGTTACTATCTCATTCATTGTAAAAATTATTATATTCTTCTGGGTTTCGCTTATATAAACTTCTTTCTTCTCAATAAAAATTGGCTCCTCCAAATACAACAGCTTACTTCCAGGCTGTTGTCTCAATACAGACTTGAAAAACTCTATTTTGAAACTCAAAGCTGTTTTCAGCAAGGTTCTGTGCTTCCAAAGAAGCATGTATTAGCCCTGGCCAAGTAGCTCAGTTGGTTAGAGCATTGTCTTGCTATACCAAGGTTGTGGGTTCGATACCTGGCCAGGGCACATACAAGAATCAACCAATGAATGCATAAATAAGTGGAACAACAAGTCAATGTTTCTCACTCTCAAATCAACTGATCAATAAAATTTTAAAAATTCAAAGAGATAGCCTGACCAGGCAGTGGCGCAGTGGATAGAGCATCGGACTGGGATGCTGAGGACCCAGGTTCGAGACCCCGAGGTTGCCAGGTTGAGCGTGGGCTCATCTGGTTTGAGCAAAAGCTCACCAGCTTGGACCCAAGGTCGCTGGCTACAGCATTGAGTTACTCGGTCTGCTGAAGGCCCGTGGTAAAGGCACATATGAGAAAGCAATCAATGAACAACTAAGGTGTCACAATGTGCAATGAAAAACTAATGATTGGTGCTTCTCATCTCTCCGTTCCTGTCTGTCTGTCCCTGTCTATCCCTCTCTCTGACTCTCTCTCTGTCTCTGTAAAAAAAAATAAAATAAAAATTAAAATAAAATAAAAATTCAAAGAGATATTCACTTTGATCCAATCAGTGGTAGTAAGGATGGACCTACCAGAACTAGGGATTATTAAGGAGGAAAGTCTATGAATTTAACACCCTCCAAAATATTAAACTAAAAATATATCCTGAGAACATAATTTACAAAGTTTCAATATACAGGTGAAAAACCAATGTTACCATAAGAAGTTTAGAAGCAGTGAAACTCATCACTGGAGTGTTTCTAGTCCTCCCCAATACCCAGTTCTCCCTTTCTTCCTGGGCATGCAGAAGACAACCCTTCCCACTCCCACTGCTGTTTGACCGGGCCAGGGGAGAGGTCTAGCCAGTGATGTGTGAGTGGATGTGGGAGTGCTGAGGCAGTGCTTGAAGACACTGCTTGAAGGACAGCTACCCTGGACAGTTGCCTCTCCTACTAGGCTTTGTGTGAGCAAAAAACAAATGTCCATTTTGTTAAGAAACTGAGATTTTGAAATTGTTTACTACCAGAGCATGAGCTAGGCCATTCTAATGTACCACCCTCCCTTGGCCACTGGCCTATTGCCTAATTAATGAACATACCTGTTATTGGGGAAAGTGTATTATTTTGACAGTAGAAATCTAATTTTTTTTTAAGTAGTCAAACTCAAATCTTCATTCAAAAACATTTGCTGAGCGCTTAGAATAAGCCAAGTACTGGAGGTGTAACAGTTTACAAAACAAACACACATTTTGCCCTCTGGAACTTATATTCTAGTGAGAAAGTCAGGGGAGAGATTAATTAACAAACAAAATACTCGCAAGTTAGGATAAGAGCTATGAAGGAAATAAACAGTGGCTGAGCTAGATATGAATAAACAGGGAATCTAATGTAGATGGTATCATGAGATGCAGACACATCAACTGAGATATCAAGAGGAAGTATTCTAGGTCCTACAAGGAAAGAAAAATCTTAGTTTGGAAATAAAACTATTGTGACTTGGCAGTAATAAATGAGAAACAAGATGCAAATCATGAAGTTGAAGAGCTATGCAGAGGTAGATCATGCTATTTGAAGGAGTTTGAGTTTTTTTCTAAGTTCCGTCAGATAGGATCCACTTAATCTTCCCTTGATCAATACCACGAGATTACCCACATCTATGTTCATTTCCTTTTTTCCTCCATCTGTCTCAACAAATGACATATTTCTCATCTTTCTGACAGTCCCTCCTTGTGTACCCTCCCTGCTCTAGTTACCTTTTCCTCTCCTCTCATCATGTACTTTGCTCCTTTGATATCTTCAGCTTTTCCAAATCTTTATTCTCCCCCCAATGGATCACTCCAGTCAACCAACCTACAAAATACTCTTTATCTTCTGTCTTAAAAAACCCACCTGATCTTATGCTATATTGCCTGATAGCCTCTGACCTATTTCCATTTCATTGTGTTTCTCTAGAGTCCCAGGGGCTTAAAAATTATTTGTATGCTGACTGTTGATTCCCAAAGAGACCTTTTCTTGGAGCTGTAATCTCATATACCCAATTGTCAATTTAATGACTCCACTCGAATGCTTGGGTATAAACACTTCCCTTCCCCTGCCTTCATCAGTGGATTATCATCAGTTCTTTTTTTTCTTTTTTTTTACAGAGACAGAGTCAGAGAGAGGGATAGACAGACAGGAACGGAGAGATGAGAAGCATCAATCATTAGTTTTTCGTTATGCGTTGCGACTTCTTAGTTGTTCATTGATTGCTTTCTCATATGTGCCTTGACCGCGGGCCTTCAGCAGACTGAGTAACCCCTTGCTGGAGCCAGCGACCTTGGATCCAAGCTGGTGAGCTTTTTGCTCAAGCCAGATGAGCCCGCGCTCAAGTTGGCGACCTCGGGGTCTCGAACCTGGGTCCTTCCACATCCCAGTCCAACGCTCTATCCACTGCGCCACCACCTGGTCAGGCTCATCAGTTCTTATAGTATCAGAAAATGATCTCAACCACTCAGATGTTCACTAGGAGCCATTTTTGATCACACCCATCTCTTCACCTTCCTAATCTGTTTATCACTAAGTTCTTCAATGTTGGCCCCAGTCAGTTGGCTGGTGGATAGAGCATCCCCACCCTGCCCCGCCCCGGCATGCAGATGTCCCAGGTTCAATCCTCGGTCAGGGCATGTATGAGAAGTGACCATCTGTTTCTCTTCTTCCCCTCCCCCTTCTCTCTCTCTTCTCCTCTCGTAGCTAATGGCTCAACTAGTTTGAGTGTCAGCACTGGGTACTGAGAATAGTTTGCTTGATTCAAGCATCAGCCACAGACAGGGGTTGCCAAGTGGATACTGGTCGAGGCGCATGCAGGAGTCTGTCTCTCTATTCCCCTCCTCTCATTAAAAAAAAAATAAAAATTTTTTTTCAATGTTTAACTCAAAAATATATCAACCTGGCTCAGTCCTGCTAATGTTACCTTTCATGATCTCCTGCCTGGATTTCTGAAATGGTCTCATGATTTGCTTTCCAGCTTCCAACTTACCTTCCTCATAATGCATTTGTTGAACAGTAGCTATTTTATTTATTTTAACCTATAATATTTTAATTAAATAAATAAAATTTTTAAGTGAGAGGAGAGTCGACGCTCTATCCACTGAACCAACCGACCAGGGCCTAAAATAAAAATTTTAAAGTGGTGGTAAAATACACTTTTGTAACAAAGGTAGTATGTATGTTGTAAACATTCCATAAAAGGATAGGCAAAAGTAAAGAAAATAGAAATTTACATTTCAACTTCCAAAGATTACAACCGCTAACACCTTAGGGTATATAAAGCTAGATCTTTTTCATCGTACCTAAAAGCATGGATGTGCTTTTTTTTTTTTTTTTTTAAATATAGGGATTTATTTTATTTATTCATTTTTAGAGAGGAGAGAGACAGAGAGGGAGAGAGAGACAGAGAGAGAAGGGGGGGAGGAACTGGAAGCATCAACTCCCATATGTGCCTTGACCAGGCAAGCCCAGGGTTTTGAACCGGCGACCTCAGCATTTCCAGGTCAACGCTTTATCCACTGTGCCACCACAGGTCAGGCTAGATGTGCATTTTTAAAAAATTTTTATTATTTTTTTTACAGGGACACAGAGAGAGAGTCAGAGAGAGGGATAGATAGGGACAGACCGACAAGAACAGAGAGAGTCCCGTTGCGACACCTTAGTTGTTCATTGATTACTTTCTCATATGTGCCTTGACCATGGGCCTTCAGCAGATTGAGTAACCCCTTGCTTGAGCCAGCGACCTTGGGTCCAAGCTGGTGAGCTTTGCTCAAGCCAGATGAGCCCGCACTCAAGCTGGCGACCTCGGGGTCTCGAACCTGGGTCCTCGGCATCCCAGTCCGACACTCTGTCCACTGTGCCACCGCCTGGTCAGGCCATGTATGTGCATTTTGTAACCAAAAATGAGATATATACAGGGGTGGGCAAAAGAAGGTTTACAGTTGTGAGTATGCAAAAACACTTATTATTATTTTTAGCGAGAGAGAGAGAGAGAGACAGACAGGGAGAGAGATGAGAAGTACCTTAGTTGTTCATTGATTGCTTTCTCATATATGCCTTGACTGGGGAGGGGGGATGCCTCTAGTGACCCCTAGCTCAAGTCAGTGACCTTGGGCTTCAAGCCAGCAACTTTGGGGCTCAAGCCAGCAACCAAGGGGTCATGTCTATGATTCCACGCTCAAGCCAGCGACCTGGCACTCAATCTGGTGAGCCCGTGCTCAAGCCAGCAACCTTGCGGTTTTGAACCTGGGTCCTCAGTGTCCCAGGCCAACACTTTATCCACTACACCACCGCCTGGTCATGCTTGCATTATTTATTAATTACTGTATTATTTATAACTGTAAACCTACTTTTGCCTACCCCGTATTCTATTCTGTGGCTTGCTCTTTCCAGTTAATGATCTCCACTTTCCATGGTAATACATTTTCATCTATATTCAGTCCATTTATATTCAAATTTCCTCAATTGTCCTGAAAATGCATTTTATAGGTAGTCTGTTCAAACTAGAATTCAATTCAGACTTTTATGTCTCTTAAAATTCTTTTCATAGAGTAGTGGCTTTTTTTTTTTAATAACAAATTGTTGAAGAGATGAGTCAGTTATCCTGCAGAATGTTTCACCTTTTGTTTTTGATTACTTCCTATGGTATCATTTAATTTGCTCCTCTCTCTGCTGTTTTTCTTACTATGTTAGATGCAAAAGTTTGAGAGATTCAAACCTTTATTATTCAAACATAAAGCTGAACATTTTTGCCTGAAACATATCACAGATGATGTTTTATATTTCATACTATATCTCAAGAGGTAGCATATCAGAGTGATGCATAGAATGGCCTTAAATTTTTTTTTTATTGATTGATTTTAGAGAGAGAAAAGGGGAGAGAGGTAGAGAGATGTCTTGTTCCACTTATTTATGAATTCATTGGTTGTTTCTTCGTTTTGTTTTTAAGTGAGAGGAGGGGAAGATAGACTCCCACATGTGCCCTGACTGGGATACCCCCCCCCCTGCAAAAATACCTCCCTTCCCTATCTGGGGCTGATGATTGAATCAACTGAACTATCCTCAGCATCCAGGGTTGATTCTGGAACCAATTAAGCCACTGGCTGCAAGAGAGGAAGAGGAAGAGAAGGGGGAGAGGGAGGGGAAGAGAAGCAGATGCTCACTTCTCATGTGTGACTTGATGGGAGATTGAACTAGAACGTCCGCACACCTGGCCGAGCTCCATCACTGAGCCAACCGGCCAGAGCCAATCAGTGGTTATTTCTTGTATGCACCCTGACCAGGGATTGAACCTGCAACCTTGGGGTATTGGGAGGATTCTCTAACCAAATGAGCTACCCTGCTGGGGTGTGTGTCTGTATGTGCATGGCCTTCACTATTGCTTAAATGCTATTTATAGCTTCCTTTGCTTTCTTCTACAAATTCTTTAACGTGGCATAAACAATTCTGAATGATTTGATACTTGTTTAACCTTTTCCAACTTACTTCATTCTACTCTTTACTTGCTTTTTAAGTTTTTGCCACACTGTTGGCTTCAACTCCATGAATATGCTGCCCCTTGCTCTGGGGAGGCTCTCCCTTGCCACTACTCTCCTGGCCGTTTTCCCTTCCTTCTAAAGTCAAGCATCTTCTCAAACCCGCCATTTTAAATTTACCTTCTCAGAAAAGCCTTCTCTGCTTATCTTGTTTAAATTAGATTCTTCAAGGGACGCTGTTTTTCTGTACCACAAAACTTTTTTTGTCCACTTTGGTGTTTGGGTCCTTACCTTACGTATAAATGGTAAGGACCCCGCTTTCCAGGCTTACTGTGCACTCAGTACCTGTGCACTGCAGCCCGCAGAGTAAGTTACCATAGGTCACAGTAACCCTGAGACTGAAAGGTCTTGCACAGGTCGACACAAATTCTCGCCGGTGGCAGTAACCAGAATTCATCGAGTGCTCGAGTGGTTAATTATACGTGAAAGCGTATGTCCTTCCATCGCGGCGGTAAGGAGGCAGCGGAGAATTCCACCGGCGGAGAAAGCTAGGTTCCCAATGGGAAACCAAGGCCATCAAGACCCAGGTGAGTTGAGCCACCGCCCCGACTCCCGCACGTGACCGCGGGCAGCGCGCCCAGGGCGCCTGCGCAGGAGCTCCCGGAAGTGGCCGGACCGAATCTCGGGCCGAGCGCACGTCCGTCAGCCCGTGGGTCCGCCAGTCTGCCCACCCGGTCCCCGGAGCTCCTCGGCCTCGTCGCTGTCCCGCAGTTTGTTCGGCTGGAACAGCGACCGAGGTACTCGCCATGTCGTCGTTCATCTCCGTGCAGCTGAAGAAGACGTCGGAGGTGGACCTGGCCAAGCCGCTGGTGAAGTTCATCCAGCAGACGTACCCGAGCGGCGGGGAGGAGCAGGCCCAGTACTGCCGCGCGGCGGAGGAGCTGAGCAAGCTGCGGCGCGCCGCGCTCGGCCGCCCGTTGGACAAGCACGAGGGCGCGCTGGAGACGCTGCTGAGGTGGGCCCGGGCCGGGGCCGGGACGCCGCCCGCCGCCCCCGTCCTCCCTTCTCTCCCTCCCCCCGCCTTTCCCGCTTCCCGCCTGCACACCCACGGCCCAGGCCGGCCGGCCGCCCCTCCCGGGCCCGGCCCTCCCCGGCCCTCCCCGGCCTGGCCCGGCGCCGGGCGCGTAGGTGTGGTCTGCATTCCTTCCCGGTGAGCGGGAGCCGGCCGCGGGCTCCGCCGGCCACTGCTGCCGGCCCGCCGTAGCCCGGCTCCGCCCGGGCCCACCCGGTTCCTCCCGGGCTCCGTGGGGCAGGTACCTGGGAGGAACCGGCTGCCCCGTACTGCTGGATCTCGCTCGCTTGTTTTATCCACAACTAGTTTTCTTCACTTTTTAGGGGGGTCTGTTACTGAGACTCCTCTCTTCCCAAGTTTTTTAAAATTTTAATTTCTTAGCCAGATTCAGATTTCAAAATAGCAGTTGCTTGAGGGAAGTGGGAGAATTGGGACATTGTGAATGGATCACGTGCCTGTACTGGTTACATTGTTCCCTTGAAAAGAGGCATCTTCCTAAGTTCATCATAATTAAATGACAGGAGAGTTCCAAAGGTTAGGAGCGACCACTATTTGAAATGGAAATAGAGTAACATAAAAGAAGGTTCAAGAGAAGTTGCTTAAAATCAGTTTGTTCTCAAACAGGTATGCCAAATAGAGTAAATTTATTTTGCAAGTGCTTGTTGGTGATTCTCATTTCCTACGTGTGACATATTCTCCTTGTTCTAACGGGAGAAACACAGCTGTATTAGGATGTACAGAGGGGAAGCCCAGGTTAAACTAGCTTATTTGTGCTGGTCACTGAAAAGTTGAGCGATTCTGCTTCCTTCACTTTAGGCATCGCTGGCAATCATCTTGCCTCCATGTTGATTCCCTCTTCATTCAGCTTTGTTCTTGCAGTGGGAAAGGTGGCCTGGCAGATGTACTTTAATTACAGTGGTCATGACACTCAGGCTCTTGCATGGAGTGCTTCTCCTTAGCTCTGGCGGGAGGCCATGGGAAGCCTCTGATTGTGTTGACTTGTGCCCGTTTATGATGGTGGGAAATGTGCTAATTTAATTGCCTCTGAGTCACTCAGCTGGTATAACTTCTCCATCACCCCCCTCCCCATGGATCAAAGCAATATGGTTTGGGTGAAGAGCTGGTTCCCCAAAAGGCGGATACTAAATAGGTTGCTTGGAGAGATTATGAACTCTTGGTGTCAGTTTTAAAGATGAGGCTGTTGGGTTGTAAAGATTAGTTTGATATTTAGTATGAACATTAAAAAAAAAGTTAGGAAATACTTAGATCGTTAGAATTAACAAATTTATAAAAAAGCCCCAAAGCAATTTTTATGTAAATATGAATAGCATTCAGTGAGGATTTTCCATTAGAAGTATTAAAAAAGCATGGGTATAGTGAACACTATGATAAAAGTTTGTTGAATATGTTTGGTCCCAACACTTAAAGTGCTTGGAGCAGGGGTCCCCAAACTTTTTACACAGGGGGCCAGTTCACTGTCCCTCAGACCGTTGGAGGGCTGGACTATAAAAAAAACTATGAACAAATTCCTATGCACACTGCACATATCTTATTTTAAAGTAAAAAAACAAAACGGGAACAAATACAATATTTAAAATAAAGAACAAGTAAATTTAAATCAACAAACTGACCAATATTTCAATGGGAACTATGCTCCTCTCACTGACCACCAATGAAAGAGGTACCCTTCCAGAAGTGCGGCATGTGGCCTGCGGGGCCGTAGTTTGGGGACCCCTGGCTTGGAGTCTTAAGTGACATTGATGCATGTGTTTAAGACCAACAGACAAGAGAGGATGGTGAATTGTAGTACTGATAAGGTTCTGTATGAACTTGAAAACTTCATTTGTTCACTCCTTTATTCTTTTCCCAGGCATAAATATGAGACTGTTCCTAGGTATAGGGCTGTTGCACAGATAGCATCTTTGAAACTATCCACGTTTCTTTAGTCACCTCAATATTGTCCTCTCCTAGCTCTTTCATTATCAATGATGTTTTTCACTTTCTGCTCTTCTAGTGGGGTTTGGGTACTGAAAGGTATACTGCAATCTATTAAATTTTATGATGGAGGTGTGTACAAAAGTTCTTTGGGTATACATGCTGTAAAAATCAATCATTTATGAGATGTTTGTTCCAGTCAAGCAAAACATCTTAATAACTATGTTGGATAATTGTGTAAACTGAGCATGAATTTATGTATGTTTAACTTAATGAACATTTAAGAAAAATTTTCAAATAGGAGGGGTTAAGCTAATTCCTAGAGAATGGAAGCTAGCTTGATTAGTACGGGTACACAGCTCCACAAATAGGTCCAGTGAAGGACCTGCCTTTTTATTATTACTAACGTAGGCCTTCTAATAAAATTTTCTGAAACACACTTATGTGTATGTTATTGAGAATGAGTCTCATCCTTTATAAAGTGGCCTAAACTAAAAATTAGAAAAGCCTTGGTAAATGGTGAACTTGAGGAGGATCAGATGGAAATTGTGGTTTGTTTGTTTTTTTTTTTTTTTGGAAGCTCCTGATATCAGTGTCCATGTCTTTTGTGGCAGTTAGTGTTTTTAGAGAGAACACTTCAGGTCTTCTTCCATGAAAAAGCCTGGTGTCAGTTTTCTGAAATTTGATCAGGGGAATGGATGTTGGGGATCTCAACGATTATGCGGGCAGTCTTTTCTGTCATCTGTTTTTAGTGGGCACCGGTGTCAGATTTGGATCCAGCTGCATGTGGTCAATCTCAAGTCATCAGTGAGATGAGTTGCAGTTTTATTCCTGTGTAAAAAGTTGGTAGATCGGTAGCCTGGTAGCCTGGTGCTGGTGTTGTAGCTCTGTGAAGTTCCTTAGGCTCAGGCTCCTTCCAGCTGTCTGTTTTATAAAACCTAGGATCCTTTTCTCAGGGCCCAGGTAACGGTCGCACATAAGTTTAAGGTAGTGGGTTAGGCCTGACCAGGCGATGGCGCAGTGGATAGAGCGTCGGACTGGGATGCGGAGGACCCAGGTTCGAGACCCCGAGGTCACCAGCTTGAGTGTGGGCTCATCTGGCTTGAGCAAAAGCTCACCAGCGTGGACCCAAGGTCGCTGGCTCAAGCAAGGGGTTACTTGGTCTGCTGAAGGCCCACGGTCAAGGCACATATGAGAAAGCAATCAATGAACAACTAAGGTGTCGCAGTGCACAGCGAAATCATCTCTCCGTTCCTGTTCTGTCTGTCTGACTCTGTCTATCCCTCTCTCTGACTCTGGGGGAAAAAAAAAGATAGTGGGTTAGAGGAAGGGAGAAAGGAGGCAGAGGGCTCAGCTTCCGGGAAGTTTCCTGGAAACTGCCCCACAAAACCGTGCTCATACGTTATTGGCCATTATGCATGTGTCTCCATCTCATAGAAGGGTAGGCTAGAAAAAGGAATTTTTATTAAAGGCAACCAACATACACAGCTAAAATCTGGGGTTTTGTCAGGAAGAGAATTCTGTTGACCGGTAGTTTCAACCCTTTTCCACCTGAGGACTCATGAAAGTAGAATTATTTGGGGGATGGCTAAGGCAGAAATCACCCTGAGCATAAGTGAATCTAAGATTATTTGGTCTATAATCTTCATAACAACATTGGGGTGGTTAACTCGCAGATGGGCACAAAATTTCTGTCGGACTGTGCCATGGACCAGCGTGGCTCCTAATAATGGTGCAGAATTAAGGAAACACACTTATCAAAACAAAAACGATGGGATAGGGAGGACTCTTCAAAATGCCTGGCAGTATCGGAGTGCCCGGTAGCCCCAGTTTGCTTTATTATATAGCCATATGCAAATCAAGGACCTTGATCCAAAGTTGCACATCCAAGGCTAAGACAGGAACTCTCCCAAGGCATAAAACAGATGCATTAGTGAAATCTACTAACATCCGAAAACAAAGTCAGAGGAAGGGCATGTATATTGCTTCCAGCAAGCCAAGGAAGCAAGTGGAGTGGGTGCAAATACTCAGCATCATAGCCAATGTGGAGATGGAGGGGGGGGGGAGAATTTAGGAGTGGGGGAGAACTTAGCCTTTTGCTAAGCCTCGAATCTACAATGGCTTTTTGCCATTTATGGTCCACAACAGGACTGATAGCTGAAAAACGCTGAGGCAGCACTCCCAACCATAGCCTCTCAATCCCCTCCTCCTCACTTAGCTATGCTTGATATTCCTAAGATTTCCTGTGAGTAAACCTACTCTCTGAGTAGAGGATCTGGTAGCCTAAAGGTTTCAGAGATTTTCTTTTTTTTTTTTTTTCAGAGACAGAGTCCGAGAGAGGGATAGACAGGGACAGACAGGAGAGATGAGAAGCATCAATCATTAGTTTTTCGTTGCGCATTGCACCACCTTAGTTGTTCATTGATTGCTTTCTCATATGTGCCTTGACTACTGGCCTTTAGCAGACCGAGTAACCCCTTGCTCCAGCCTGCGACCCTGGATCCAAGCTGGTGAGCTTTTGCTTAAAGTGGATGAGCCTGCGCTCAAGCTGGCGACCTCGGGGTCTCGAACCTGGGTCCCTCCGCATCCCAGTCTGACGCTCTATCCACTGCGCCACCGCCTGGGCAGGCGGTTTCAAGGGATTTTCCACTGCGCTTTCTCTTCCCAGCCTCACATTGAATTCCTGTCTTCATGGTACCTCATGCTTCTTTAAATCCGATTCCTGCTGGCTTCTCTGACATGATGTGGCTTATCCTTTGTTATCTCCCTAGGCAGTTAGATTTTCAGCTTTCTCTGCTTCCTTCACTTTTCACCTTCTACAAAATTTTACTGAAACCTCTTGTGTGGTGTTGTACCCTTTCCCATTCTTTTTATCCTTGTGCATTTACATCTTTTTAATTTTTTTAGTTGCATTTTGAGAGGGATTAGAAGAGAGTGTTTATTCAGATCTCTTTGTTTAAGTCAGCACCTGCATTTTCAGCTTTCCACAGTGGTTTTTTATCAATTTACCTTCCCATCAGCAGGTATATGTGAGTTTCTTATTCCTCTATGTCCTTCCTAATACAGGGGTCCTTGGGTTACTACAGTCTTGACATATGATGTTTTGAGTTTACAACACTCATTCCCATAAAAACTTAAAAAACTTGAGTGTTTCGGTTTACACCATTAGTGTTGTACTTATGAACTACGTGGGTGAACAACATAGTTTGGCTGCGCGCAGGAAAGAATATGCAGGAACGTGCCTATGAGTGTGGGAGTTGGTGTCCCCCAGTATGCTTCCGTGTGCCATTTTGGACTGTTAAAAGCACAAGTGTTTCATTATGTCAGGCTAGGGTGTGTTTTGACTTACATCAAAATTTGGGTTACATCACTCACTGTCGCAGAAACAGAACTGTGTTGTAATCCGAGGACCCTCTGTACTTGCTGATTAACAATTCAAATTACTGTTTTTTGCTAAACTGATGGATGAGAGAGAGTACCCTGTTTTAGGCAGCAGAGCCCTAATTTCTTGGAAGTCCAGTATTTTACATTTACTAGTCACTTAGTTTCTTTTTCTGTGAATTGCCTGTTCTTTTTCTTTGCCCATTTTCTAGGCTGCTGGTTTTTTACTGATTTTTAGGAGTTATTTACCTTTTCTGGCTATTTATTCCTTTCCCTTATGTGTATTGCAAACATCTTTAAATCTGATTTTTGTCTCTTAGTTGTGTTTATGATGTCTTTTGTCACACACAGGTCCTTGCAAAATGTTTTATTTTTATCTGTATTTACAATTTTTTTCTTATTCCTAATATTGTGCATATGTTATGTATGACTTTCTGCTTTGATCAGATTTGCTAGGCCCTGGCTGGTGACTCAGTAGATAGAGCACTGGCCCAGTATATGGACATCCTGGATTCAATTTCCGGTCAGCACACACAGGGGAAGCGACCATCTGCTTCTCTCCCCCTCCCTCTCCCCCTTCTCTCCCTCAGCCAGTGGCTCGGTTGGTTTGAATATGGCTCTGGGCACTGAGGATAGCTTGGTTGCTGAAGCGCATCAGCCTCTGCTGCTAAAAATAGCTTGGTACTCAAGCATCAGCCCCGGACGAGGGTTGCCGGGTATCTTCGTTGGCGTGCATGCGGGAATTTGCCTCACTATCTCTTTCCTCTCACCTGAAAATAGAAATTGCTAAAGGTTTGCAATCACTTCTCTTTTTTTAAAATTAAATCTAGTTTTATTTTAGGACTATGTTTTTTTTTAGTCCACTTTTGGCTTCATCCAGCTGGGTGCTATTTGTTTGTTTTTTAAGATTTTTTCCTTGATTTGATAGAGAGTGTAAAGGAAAGAGAGAGAAGCATCAGCTTGCCATTCCACTTAGTGGTTCAATTTAGTTGTATACTCATTGATAGGGATCAAACCTATGACCTAGGCATGCTAGGAGGATGCTTTATCCACTGAGCCACCTGACTAGGGCCATCTGGTTTGGAAATGATGTATTCTCATTGATATTTATTTTTTATTATTTTTATTTTTTATAGAGACAGGGATAGACAGGGCAGACAGACAGGAACGGAGAGATGAGAAGCATCAATCATTAGTTTTTCGTTGCACATTGCGACACTTTAGTTGTTCATTGATTGCTTTCTCATATGTGCCTTGACCGCGGGCCTTCAGCAGACCGAGGCAGCGACTTTGGGTCCAAACTGGTGAATTTTTGCTCCAACCAGATGAGTCCGCGCTCAAGTTGGCAACCTCGGGGTCTCGAACCTGGGTCCTCCGTATCCCAGTCCAATGCTCTATCCACTGCGCCATCGCCTGGTCAGGCGACATTTATTTTTTAATAGTTTGTAATTTTAGTTTGGTTTTCTTTAACTCAAGAGTCATACAGATTTTGTAAAATTTCTAAATAGATTTGTCTGTCATTCTTTTGTGGGTTAAAATTTAGTTACATTATGGAAGTACCTTTTTTATTTTTAAAATGAAGTTCATAGAACTAGGCTATAATTTCTGAAAGTTTTTTTTAAAGTATTTTCTGTAGATCAGGAAAGAAAATACTGCTATTCTATTTTGCTTCTCAACTGTTGCTTACATTCTGATTTTTGTTTTGGAGGTGAAGATACTGAGATAATGTTACATTGTTACAATTAGTTAATCAAATAGTGTGGGGGTTGTAAAGATAGACATACACCTTATTCCTTTCACCTCTGTTTTTTTCATTGCGCTTATCACTACCTACTATATTTTAATTTAATGTTTGTACCCCTCCCCCCCAAAGTAAGCTTCACAGGTCCACATCACACATTTTATTTATTTATTTAATTGATTTTTTTTTTCTTTTCTTTAGAGAGAGAAATAGAGAAAGGAGAGAGAGGAGAGAGGAAGGGAAGCATTTGTTTCACTTAGTTGTGCATTCTTTTGGTTGCTTCCTGTGTGTGCCCTGAACTAGTATTGAACTCATAACCTTCTTGTTTCAGGATGATACTCTTAACTATCTGTGCTAACCAGCCAGGGCTACAAGGGTACAAATTTTAAAATGTTTATTTATTGCTGAATTCCTACATCATAAAACTGTGTTTGTTGCATAGTAAGTTCTTAGTGTATACTTGTTGAAAGGATGAGGAAAGGCATCTTTGATGACTTAGCCTAGACAAGAAAGGTGGGAAATTGTGATGGTAAAAATTTCCAGGTACAGCCTGACCTGTGGTGGCATAAAGCGTCAACCTGGAACACTGAGGTTGCTGGTTCGAAACCCTGGGCTTGCCTGGTCAAGGCATATATGGGAGTTGCTGCTTCCTGCTCCTCCTCCTTCTCTCTCTCTCTCCTCTCTCTCTAAAAATCAATAAATAAAACATAAAAAAAAAAATTTCCAGGTACGGAGAGAAAAGTTGTGTGAAGGTGCAGGGTAGGAGGGAGCACAGACTGGTGATTAGAAAAGGTAATGAATATTCTGATGAGGCTTGGAGACTTGAATGCTGGTCAGGAAACGCCAGCCCTTGTCAAAATTTTTGGATGTAGTTTTAAGAATAATGGGAATCTATTATAGGGTTTGAGCACTTAATACTTCAGAATTTGTTTCCTAAGTATGTACAATAATATTCTACATAACCACAGTACAATTTTCAAAATCAGGAAATTAACATTGATTGAATATTACCATTTAATCTGTGTAATTACTTACAATTTTGTTCCTTCTCCCAGTAATGTTTCTAGGTTCAGGATCGAATCCAGATTCTGAGTTGCTTTCAATTGTCTCTTGAGTCTCCTTCAATCTGCAACAGTTTCTCAGATTTTTCTCCTCTTTTACGACCTTGACATCTTTGAAGAGTGCAGGGTAGTTACTTTGCAGAATGTTCCCGAATAAGGATTTGTCTCATATTTTCTCATTATTTATGCATTTTTGGGCAGTCGTACCACCAAAGTGCTGCTGTGTTCTTTTTAGTGCATATCCGGAAAAACATTACTTGATTTGTCCTGTTGCTGGTCATGTTAACTGATTTGATTAAGATGGTGTCTTCCAGGTTTCTTCACGTTAACAATTAATAAATATGTTGTACTAATAATTAGTAAGTAGTTTCTGGGAAGGTACTTTGAGACTATGCATTTAATAATCTTGTTTCCATCAAGCTTTTATGTTTTGGCATCCATTGATAAGTCTTACCTAAATAAGTTATTGTACTCTGAAAGGCGTCAAAGGGTGATTTCTCTAACTCCATTATTTCTTTTAGATTTATTAGTTGGCTTTGTACAGAAAGAAGGGTAGGGCTTTCCCTGTTTACCTGTTTATTTACTTCAGAATGATGATCTTATTTTCCTGAATGGGTTATGATTTATTTTATTTAAAATTTTCTATAGTTGGCTAGTGGGAGCCCCTTAAAGCTAGTTCCTGTACCCTTTTAACATGTTCTCATCATTTTCTTGAAAACTCCCTTGACTTTCTGGCATAGCCAGATGTTTTAGTCTTAAGTCTTCAATGTTCTCAGTCTCAGTTGTGGAGTCATTAATTCTCTAAATAGTATTGGTTCCTTTTAATGCAGAGCATTACTTCTCTGGTCACTAGGCATGCTTATTGCTACGTAGTATTCCTGCTTTTGGACTTTCTCAGCATACACA
Organism: Saccopteryx bilineata; assembly: GCF_036850765.1. Taxonomy (NCBI): domain Eukaryota; kingdom Metazoa; phylum Chordata; class Mammalia; order Chiroptera; family Emballonuridae; genus Saccopteryx; species Saccopteryx bilineata. Next base: position 17,465,872 of record NC_089499.1, on the reverse strand, counting down.
TTTAGAAAACATACATACACACCCCTATGCCTATTTTTGCATCTTTTTACTATATTAAAAAATGAGTTCACATTCATACCTCTAATTCCAGTCCAAAGCCAAAGAATTTATTCTTCCTTTATTACTAACTCCTTTCTCTGATAGTTAGAACCTGGCTTTTTTTTTTTTTTTTTTTGAGAGGAGGGGAGGCAGAGACAGTCTCCTGTATGTGCTCTGACTGGGATCCACCCGGCATGCCCAACAGGGATGATGCTCTGCCTATCTGGGGCCCTTGCTCTGTTGCAACTGGAGCCATTTCTTCAGTGCCTGAGGCAGAGGCCATGGAGCCATCCTCAGCATCCGGGGCCAACTCGCTTTGTGGAGGCTTGGCTGCAGTAGGGAGGGAGGGAGAGAGAGAGAGAAGCGGGGGGTGGGGGAAAAGCAGATGGGCATTTCTCCTGTGTGCCCTGACTGGGAATTGAACCTGGGACATCCACACGCTGGGCTGACACTCTACCACTGAGCCAATTGACCAGTACTCCAGCTTTCTTTATCTTCAGTGTATTTACTTACCTGCTTATTTCTTCCTGTTTGTAATCAAACTCATTGCTGTGCCAGCCAAAATCTTGACCTCAGACATGTTGCCCCTTCCTCCAAAAACTTAGTCTCAGAAATAACCATTGGAAAGGTAGTCCCAGTGAAGGGGTGGGGGACTAGGAGATAACAAGGAAGGAGAGAATATTTAGGCCAGTTAGAAAGCTTGGCCTTGGGTACTTCCTCATCCCTCTTGCTAGCTCAAAGGTCTTTCTTTTGAGTGGGACAACTGCTTCGGAAAGATTATTCTGGCTGCTCTGTGGAGAATAGATTGAAAAGAATAAGGAGAAAAACGAGAGGTTGACTAGGTAACTTTTGGATTAGTCTGCTTTAGAGGGAGGGTAGTAGCTTTTCTTTTTTTTTTTTTTTTTGTATTTTTCTGAAGCTGGAAACGGGGAGAGACAGTCAGACAGACTCCCGCATGCGCCCGACCGGGATCCACCCGGCACGCCCACCAGGGGGCGACGCTCTGCCCCTCCGGGGCATCGCTTTGTTGTGACCAGAGCCACTCTAGTGCCTGGGGCAGAGGCCACAGAGCCATCCCCAGTGCCGGGGCCATCTTTGGTCCAATGGAGCCTCGGCTGCGGTAGGGGAAGAGAGAGACAGAGAGGAAGGAGAGGGGGAGGGGTGGAGAAGCAGATGAGCGCTTCTCCTGTGTGCCCTGGCTGGGAATCGAACCCAGGACTTCTGCACGCCAGGCCGACGCTCTACCACTGAGATAACCGGCCAGGGCCCGGGAGGGTAGTATCTTTGACAAACTGACAGGTGGAGATGGACAGAGTGGACATACCCAAAATATACTTGAAAGTTGGCAAAGTTGTTTTTAATGAACAGTTTGCCAGAGATTTTTAACTTGCTCAGTGGCTATAAAGAGTTATCCCAATAATAGTATTTTTATTTATTTATTTATTTTTATTTTTTTACAGGGACAGAGAGAAAGTCAGAGAGAGAGATAGATAGGGACGGACAGACAGGAACGGAGAGAGATGAGAAGCATCAATCATCAGTTTTTTGTTGCGACACCCTAGTTGTTCATTGATTGCTTTCTCATATGTGCCTTGACCGTGGGCCTTCAGCAGACCAAGTAACTCCTTGCTCGAGCCAGCAACGTTGGGTCCAAGCTGATGAGCTTTTTTTGCTCAAACCAGATGAGCCCGCGCTCAAGCTGGTGACCTTGGGGTCTTGAACCTGGGTCCTCGGCATCCCAGTCCGACGCTCTATCCACTGCGCCACCGCCTGGCCAGGCCCAATAATAGTATTTTAAGAAATATTTTGGTTTTCCTGGGTAGGTATTTTCTTTTAGTTAATAATAGTTGATAAATATTTTTCTTTGGTGGAAAGATGAACTTTTGTTCACAGTTTTTTCATTGCATGCATTTAGCTCCTGGTTTACATATGAAAAAATAATATTAATTAAGTTCAAAGTGGCTGATTGACTTGTGGACCACTCAGAATAAGCATGAATAATTTTAGTATACTCTTTAACCAGTTATATTTACATAAATATGTATATTTAGCTCTGCTAATTTTTAATTTTGCTGTGTTTTTTAGATATTATGATCAGATCTGTTCCATTGAACCTAAGTTCCCATTTTCTGAAAATCAGGTAAGTCATCATATATTTAATTTGTAAAGTTATATGATTAATGGCAAGTCACCTATTTCCTCCCACCCATAGTATCATTTTGTTAAAATAACTGCTGTCTCTTCACTGTCTTTTGGTTTTTATGAGACTTTTAAATTCAAATTAGAAGCCTTTAGGCCCATCTAATAGGAATGTACAGTATATTTTTTTGAAGAATGTTTCTAGAAATCTTGTTCATGTCACTCCTCAGTAACTTCTGGGCTCATGTAGAGCATTGGACTGCGTGCGTGTGTGCGTGTGTGTGCGTGTGTGTATTTTAACTGCGTTTATATTGTTAGAACCTATTAACTGATTTATAGTGTCCTTCACTTTAGCTTTTATAGAATTAAGAAGGAACTATAATTCAGCAAGTATTAGTTTCAGATTATGTACTTTAAAAATTATTTTCACAATTATGTTTGCATGTAATATTGCAAATGCTGTTATGATTGGTTGTTACACTATAAAAATGTCAACTTTTCTTTTTCTAAAAGGCTAGATATTGAAAATGCTGATGATTTCTTACAGTTTTATTTGGGAGACTTACTGAAAGTTTTTAATTTCCATGAGACTTCTAAATTTTAAATTATTTTATGAAAAATACTTTAAACATTCTTGGACTAAAGTTTTTTAGGTGAAATGATATGTTAAGATTTGCTTTAAAATACTCCAGGAAAAAATTATGTGTGTGGGGTGGGAGGTGTAATGTAGGAGGTCCAGACCTGGAAAATTGATCTGGTATTATTGTGGGATACCAAAGAAACGACAAGGAGGACCGGTGGAACGGGCATAGCCTTTATTATTTGCATACAGGGGTAGAACCAATGGCAGCTGGTTGGTGAAAGCTCCATACCTTGCTGAGGGGGTTGGGGTTTAAATAGCTGAGTCCTGGGTGGTTACTCATGTGAAAGTCTTTGTGTACCTGTAAGCAAGCAGGTGAGCAGGGGTAGAGGTAAGGGTGTTGCTCTCATCTGGTGACTCAGTTTCACTGTCCTTAGTAAAACCTGAGGTACACTTCACTGCCCTTTATCTCATGGCCTGTGGTCAGGATCTGTGACCACAGCACCATGTGGCTGGGGAGGGGGAAGGGCCATGTCCAGCATCGACCCTATAGGAGGTGGTTGGACAGGGAAAGTGGGGGTGGTAGATGAACCAAGAAGGGTAGAAATCTAAAGAAGCTTCTCTTGGCTTATTTAACAATTAAGTTTCTATTTTGTGGAAGCCATTGTGTGTTTATAAAGATGAATAAGGTCGTGTTTTTTGGAGCCGTAGAGTGACCATATGAAGTAACTTTGTGCAGTATTTTACTTAAAGAAAAAGTAAAAGAAGAAAATTTATGGCCAGGAAAAGGAAAAAGAAAAGGAATTGGTTGATTAGAGATGATAATGTTTTAGATAGGTTGAAACTTTTGTCTTTTTCCTCATTGTGAGTTTTCTTTGAAAGAGACTTAATATTTAATTTAATGAGATCCAAAAAGGTAACATGATTTTCTGTTTTCTCTCTATCAAGATCTGCTTGACATTTACCTGGAAGGATGCCTTTGATAAAGGTTCACTTTTTGGAGGATCTGTAAAGTTGGGTATGTAATTTTTTAATAAAAAATATAGGATATTTGGTCTAAACACTTTGTTTTTGGTTTTTAAAAAATCCTTTTCTAATGACTTTAAATAAAATTTTTTACATTTTATTTTCTTTATAACTTCAACTTTTAATGTAATTTCCAAATACTTGTAGAGAGCCTATGTCTTGCCAGGCACTGTCCTAGTTATAAATGTGAATAAGGCAGTGTATTCAGGCTGGTTGGGAAGAATGTTGATCAGTCTGGGAACAAATTGAGGAGAGCGTGGATGAGGAAATTAATTCTGCCTGTTGAAAGTAGGCCGTGTGTAGTTAGGCCTTGAAGGATGAATTTGTTTTTTCCGGATAGAAAATGACATTATAGGTAGAACATTATAAGCAAAGGTCAGAAGAGTGAAGCTTTTTGATCTACTAGCTCAGCATATAACCTCTTTGTGCCTTCATTTTCTCATCTGTGTGAAGTGGGGAATAATACTCTATTCTTTATCTCATTGGGTTCTTGTGTCGATTAAATGAATGAATACATGTAAGTCTTTGGAACAGTGCTCAGTAAACATCAGCTGCAATGAGTAATAATATTATTATATGTAACTACATATGTTATATGTACTATGTAACATTTTATGAAATATATAATATCATAACTATTATTCAGTATAAATTATATACATGTTAATATATTAATTATCATTAAGACTAGAAACCATAGTTTGAATTGGGGATTATGGAGAATGAAAGCATTGGAAAGTAGATTGTGAACAGTTGTAAATGTATACTCATGAGTTTTGTACTCTCCCCTCTTGCGTATTAATAACTAACATTTATTGAGTGCACAATCCAGGCATTGTGGAATGGGCTTGACTCATACTCTCTGACTGTAATCCTGAAGAGCCTAATGAGGAAAGGCACTGTTATTAACAGTTGAGCAAATTAATTTAGAAAGATTAAGTGACTTCTAAGGTCATATGGCAGGATTTAATGAAGCCAGATGTGAATCCAGAAAGCATAACTCCAGAGACTAGGAAAAATGAGTCAGGAGACTTGTGAGAGTTATTATGGGTGAAATGAGATTAGGAGTATAGGGGGTCAGAGGAGAAGGTACGGGATTGAGAGACATTTCAGAGGTGAGACTGACTGGGTTTGCTGTCATTCAGAGGGAAGAGTAGGAGTTAAGGGTGTACTCTGAGATTTATAGTTTGGTTTGACCTGTCAGATATTTATTCCTTTCAATAGACAGGTTGAATTTACGTTTTCTGTGTTTATGTCTGGTAGAAATTTTTTTTTTTGGCATTTGAATATAATGGATTCAAAACACAAAAGAAGCAGAAACATAGATTTGAGAATAATTGTTATTAAATGATAATTTATCCCACCTGGTAGAGTATAGATTTGAAAAATGTGAAGTAGAGCTAGAGAATACGACGTTGAGGGGAAATAGTGGAAGAGACTCCTGGGAATGAAGTTGAGAAGAAGCTTTCAGATCTCAGGAACCAGGGAAAAATAGAGACATGGTCCAGTGGTTCTTGAACCTGGCTGCACATTAGAATTACCTGGGGAAATGTCAGAGATACAAATATATCTTTAAAGGTCAAGTTACAGAATGCCAAGATGCAACAGGAAGATATTTCAGGGTGAGGCACTAGAATTAGTAGCTTTGAAGATATCTCCTGGTGACTCTGATGTTCATTCAGGTTGGCTCATTATTGACAGAATCATTGTGGCAGAGATCAAGTCCTGTAAAGTTCAAGAAGTCACTGGATTTGGCAATGAAAGAAGTTCCCCTCAACATCCCCCTTGTACCCCTCCCCCCAGTGTCTTCCCCCTTCCCTCCAGGATTTGCTGTCCTGCTCTCTATAATGCTGTGTTCTGTGTATATAATTTCACCAATCTCTTTCCCTTCTCTGATCCCATCTTCTCATCCCCTTTCCCTCTGTCCGCCTTCCCTCTGGTCCTTTCGATCCCGCCTCTGCCTCCATTCCGTTCCTCATCCTTGCCTTTTTCTTTTTTTGTATTTTTCTGAAGCTGGAAATGGGGAGAGACAGTCAGACAGACTCCCACATGCGCCCGACCAGGATCCACCCGGCACGCCCACCAGGGGCAGCGCTCTGCCCACCAGGGGGCGATGCTCTGCCCATCCGGGGTGTCGCTCTGCCACGACCAGAGCCACTCTAGCGCCTGGGGCAGAGGCCAAGGAGCCATCCCCAGTGCCCGGGCCATCTTTGCTCCAATGGAGCCTTGGCTGCGGGAAGGGAGGAGAGAGACAGAGAGGAAGGAGGGGGGAATGGAGAAGTAAATGGGCGCTTCTCCTATCGAACCCGGGTCCCCCGCATGCCAGGCTGACGCTCTACCGCTGAGCCAACCGGCCAGGGCCCTCATCCTTGCCTTTTACTGTCCAGTGTTACTGACTAGAAGGCCGGTTTTTGTTCTTTTGTAGGTGACTTGTTTCTTTTTTCTTGGGAAGATTTTACAGTTTTTGTCCTTTGTGTTTAGAAATCTCAAAAGATTTAATTAGCTCTCATTCTGTTTCTTATATATGGCATTTATTGTTGCCCCTTTCATTTTGAAGACTTATCTCTCCCTTTAGCCCTGGAAAATTTTCTTACATTTCTTTGATAATTTCCTCTTCTCTCTGGAGTGTTAGCTGTTCTGAGCTACTCATAACTTATATTTTTCATTTGTTTGACTTTATGGGTTGCCTGGATACTATTTTCCAACATTTCTTTTGTAAAACTTTTAGCAGTCAGGTTTTTAATTTATAGTAGTCTTATTTATGGATTTTTAAAAAGTAACATCCTGTTTTTGTATGGATGTACTGTACCGTCTTTGAATTTCTTTGAGGATGCTAATTAGGATCTTTGAATGAAATGTTTTTTACTGAAATAATTTTTCAGTTCACCTTGATCTTTATTTTGTTGCAGACTCTCCTCACATCCTGGATATTTTAGACTTTTCATATACCGTATTTAAGAAAGTAGGTTAGAGTAGCTGAAGTGTAATCTGCTTCACTTTAGGGGTGGAGTTGGGTTGGAGGCAAGATGAAAACTGGCCACTCTTTCGAGGAAGACTACTAAAATGTTATAGCAAGGAAAAGTTTCTTTTATGGCACTACTCTATGGCACAGACAGACAACTAGAGTGTTCTGATTCTTCTTGATGTTTGCTCAGTGTGTTTTTATAAGGGGCCTTCTTATTATAGGGCTTAGTGTTTAATGCCTGGCTCATTATGTAAGATCTTGAATATCATCACTGTGATCAAAATTTTCTTTTTTTATTGTGGCAAAATAAACCCCATAAAATTTACTATCTTAACCAATTTTAAGTTCAGTAGTGTTAAGTATATTCACATTATTGTGAAACAGATCTCTAGAACTTTTTGCAAAACTAAAACTCTGTACCCTTTAACAACAACTTTCTTTTCACCTTTCCCCCAGTCCCTGGTAACCACCATTCTGCTCTTGTTTCTATGCCTTTGACTACTTTAGGTACCTCCTATAAATAGAACCATATGCATAGTATTTGGCTTATTTTATTTAGCATTATGTCTTCAAGATTCATTCGTGTGGTAGCATGTGACATGATCTCCTTCCTCTTTTCTTTTTTAAATATTTTATTTATTGATTTTAGAGAGAAGAAAGAAAGAGAAAGGGGGTGGGGGGAGGAGCAGGAAGCATCATTTCACTCATATGTGCCTTGACTGGCGAAGCCACTTGGTTTTGAACTGGCGACCTCAAGCATTCCAGGTCGACACTTTATCCACTGTGCCACCACAGGTCAGGCAGGATCTCCTTTTTTTTTAAGGCTGAATAATAGTGTGTTGTATGTATACATCTCACTCTAGCTGTACATCCATCAGTGGACACTTGGGTTCCTTCTACCTTTTTTTTTTTTTTTTTTAAATTTAATTTTTATTTTTTTGAAGCTGGAAACGGGGAGAGACAGTCAGACAGACTCCCGCATGCGCCTGACCGGGATCCACCCGGCACGCCCACCAGGGGCGACGCTCTGCCCACCAGGGGGCGATGCTCTGCCCCTCCGGGGCGTCGCTCTGTTGCGACCAGAGCCACTCTAGCGCCTGGGGCACAGGCCAAGGAGCCATCCCCAGTGCCCGGGCCATCTTTGCTCCAATGGAGCCTTGGCTGTGGGAGGGGAAGAGAGAGACAGAGAGGAAGGAGAGGGGGAGGGGTGGAGAAGCAGATGGGCACTTCTCCTGTGTGCCCTGGCCGGGAATCGAACCTGGGACTTCTGCACGCCAGGCCGATGCTCTACCGCTGAGCCAACCGGCCAGGGCCCTTCTACCTTTTGACTATTGTGAATAATACTGCATGAGCATCGGTGTACAAATACTGCTCTGAGACCCTCTGCCTTCAGTTGTTTTGGGTAGATACCCAGAAATGGAATTATTGGATCATGTGGTAATTTTATTTCTAATTCTTTTAAGAACTGCCATATTCTCTTCCGTAGTGGCTGTCCCACCAGCATCATACAATTCCTATTTCTCCATGTACTGCACTTGCCAGCAGTTGTTATTTTCTGTTTTTTTTTTAATAGCTTCCTAACTGGATGTGAAGTGTGTAAATTCTTGATCAGAGTTGTATTTTAAGCAAATAATTTGCTAATCTTCTGAGAGATGTATTGTCATGAGAAAGTGAGTTATGGAAGGCCAGCTAGGAGGTTCTGACATTGGCTCAGGTTTGAAGTAGTGAAGAATTGGTTTAAATGTGGTGAAAAGACATAATTTTGAGAGAAGTGATGGAAAAAAATAGGAAGTATAAGGTCTACCGGAAAGTTCTGTCCGTTTCTATCACAACAAGTTTCGACACATAAGCACATTTATTTGGCGCATGTGTGCCTCTCTATTTTTATCACTTAATGTATACATACTGACGTAGCAAATTAACTAAAACAAAGTTGATTCACGTTAGTCTTATGTGTGAAGCGATAGTGTACCCATGGCTACTGATAAAGTTCATTTATGCCACTGTATTGTGTACGAATTTCAACAAGGAAGAAATGCTACAGAAGCATGCCTGTCATATCCATCATATTCCCCGGACTTAGCACCCTCCGACTATCACTTGTTTTTGTCCTTACAAAATTTTTTGAAGGGCAAAAACGTCAAAAATGAAGAAGATATCAAACAAGCACTGGTTCAATTTTTCGCATCAAAAGATAAAACATTTTTCAAAAATGGGATATACAAATTGCCCTCACGCTGGCAAGAAATCATTAATAATAATGGCAATTATATTATTTAATAAAGTTTATTGACGGTAAGAAAAATTTGTATTTTGTTTTATTCCAAAAACGGACAGAACTTTCCGGTAGACCTTATATTTATTTGAATTTAAGTGAGAAATGATGTGAGGATGACTTTTTTTTTTTTAGTCAGAAGAGGGGACACAGACAGACTCCTGCATGTACCTCAACCAGGATGCACCCAGCAAACCCACTAGGGGGCGATGTTCTGCCCATCTGGGGCGTTGCTCTGTTGCTCTTCTTAGCACCTAAAGTGGAGGCCATGGAGCCATCCTCAGTGCTTGGGGCCAGCTTGCTTCAATGGAGCCATGGCTGCAGGAGGGGGGGGGAGGGAGAAAGAGAGAGAAGCGAGGCAGAGGTGGAGAAGCAGATGGGCGCTTCTCCTGTGTGCCCTGACTGGGAGTTGAACCTGGGACATCCAGGTGCTGGGCTGATGCTCTAGCACTGAGCCAAACTGGCCAGGGCCGACTTTTCATTTTGAGCTTGACTAATAACAGCGTGGAAGTAAAGGGAAGCAAAGAATAAGGTAGGAATATTGTTATGGAAATAAATCCCTGACACGGTAACTAGAAATATGGGAGCATACTATGGGTGAGAGAACAGGTCTGGAAATTTGTTTTTGTGAGAGGGAATGGGATAGAGGTTATAGTATTTCTCTTTGAAACATTAATTTTCTTTAGAAAAAAAATAATCTGATAAATTTTTCCTTCTCAATTTTTTACAGCTCTTGCAAGCTTAGGATATGAAAAGAGCTGTGTGTTGTTCAATTGTGCAGCCTTAGCTAGCCAGATTGCAGCAGAACAGAACCTGGATAATGATGAAGGATTGAAAATCGCTGCTAAGCATTATCAGGTATGCAGACCAGTAGTTGCTACATAACGATCAACACTAAGTTGGATTAAATTTAAAATAATTGACATTTAGGTTTATAGATGTTTCTTTACCCCTAGATATTTTCTTGAAAAGTAATATACTTTTTTTTTTTTTTTTTTTTTTTTTCCTGAAGCTGGAAACAGGGAGAGACAGTCAGACAGACTCCCGCATGTGCCCGACCGGGATCCACCCGGCACGCCCACCATGGGGCGACGCTCTGCCCACCAGGGGGCGATACTCTGCCCATCCTGGGCGTCACCATGTTGCGACCTAGAGCCACTCTAGCGCCTAAGGCAGAGGCCACAGAGCCATCCCCAGCGCCCGGGCCATCTTTGCTCCAATGGAGCCTTGGCTGCGGGAGGGGAAGAGAGAGAGAGGAAAGCGCGGCGGAGGGGTGGAGAAGCAAATGGGCGCTTCTCCTGTGTGCCCTGGCCGGGAATCGAACCCGGGTCCTCCGCACGCTAGGCCGACACTCTACCGCTGAGCCAACCGGCCAGGGCGAAAAGTAATATACTTTTTTTTTTTTTTTTTTCTTTGCATTTTTCTGAAGCTGGAAACAGGGAGAGACAGTCAGACAGACTCCCGCATGCGCCCGACCGGGATCCACCCGGCACGCCCACCAGGGGGCGATGCTCTGCCCATCCTGGGCGTCGCCATGTTGCGACCCTCCTGGGTGTCGCCATGTTGCGACCAGAGCCACTCTAGCGCCTGGGGCAGAGGCCACAGAGCCATCCCCAGCGCCCGGGCCATCTTTGCTCTAGTGGAGCCTTGGCTGCGGGAGGGGAAGAGAGAGACAGAGAGGAAGGCGCGGCGGAGGGGTGGGGAAGCAAATGGGCGCTTCTCCTATGTGCCCTGGCTGGGAATCGAACCCGGGTCCTCCGCACGCTAGGCCGACGCAGTAATATACTTTTTAATGAATTGATTTATATTTTTGAAGTCCTTAGATAAACTACTTAACTATAAACCAGCTCTATTTTTCCTCACCATTGTATACCCAGCACCTAGCACAGTGCCTGGCACATAATAAAGGCTCAATAAATGTTGGGAGAACAAATTGTGAAATAAATGCATGAGATGAAATCTTTGGTAAATCCCTTTTAAATAAATGACCTCATTTAAAAAACTTTGTACATTATTTTATATATATTTTGTCTTACAGTGAGACACATGTAATTTTACCAGTCACAAAAATTAAGACTTCTTGGCAAGAAAAGTGACCTCTGACACTTGTGGGGAGGTCATATTTAAATGTGGACAGATATGTAATATTATACTATGACTAATACAGCATAGGATTTCTGTGGTAATTTAGTTACTCTGCTTTCATTTTCTGTGTCAATTTAAAGAACAAGTGGTTATTGTCAGGTGATAGCATCTATAATCATGTTTTCATATTTTATAATGCCTTATAATTTATTGAGTTTTTTCATATACGTGATTTGACTCAGATAAACCATGTAATGCATGTTATAGTATGTCATTCTCATTTTACAGACAAGAAGACTAAAAGCAGAAGTGTGAATAAAGGGGTCCTTTGGGGTTTCAGGTGTCTTGATTTCAAATTTAGTGGAATTTCAAATAGTCCTTTCAGTGTCTCTCATGGCTCTGGAATTTGATTGTCTGAGAGATGGAGTTTGATTTTTCCACTGTTTAAATTTAGAGAGACTAGAGGAATTCTGTTCTAGGAAAGTGAGAGGAAAACATACTTTAAGCAAAGAATGTATCCATATTGTTGCTTGTTGTATAATGAGATAACAAATATTATGCATATATACTGTCTTTTTGGGGCCATAAATGGCAAATATTTTAAAATACGATAATGAAGTAAATTTTCATTTAGTTTTCTATTAACTGTAATTGTTAATTGGCATGTGAGATCTTAGAGGGCATTCTGAATCATTGAGGACACATTCCGTCCTGTGAGTCACCTCTTTGATTCATAGCAGGTCCCCTCGTGTGATGGAAATAACTGGTGGTGTTACAAGACCTAGGTTCTTGTACCAAGAAGCTGTGTGCCCCTGTGTATAAGTTCTTTAACCTCTGTGGGCCTCCAGTTCCATATCTGTGAATGAGAGGCTGGGTCCCTTCTGCTCTGCTCTGTGGTTCTGTTAGTTTTGAAGCAGGGTCAGCCGATCACTTTCTGCAGGCACTTGACTTTTACTGTACTTCATGACTGCAGAAACACTATGTTCTTTTTTTTTTGTATTTTTCTGAAATTGCAAACGGGGAGGCAGTCAGACAGACTCCAGCATGCGCTTGACCGGGATCCACCCAGCATGCCCACCAGGGGGCGATTCTCTGCCCATCTGGGGTGTTGCTCTGTTGCTGCCAGAGCCATTCTAGCGCCTGAGGCAGAGGCCATGGTGCCATCCTCAGTGCCCGGGCCAACTTTGCTCCAATGGAGCCTCAGCTACAGGAGGGTAAGAAAGAGAGAGAGAGGAAGGAGAGGGGGGAGGGGTGGAGAAGCAGATGGGCACTTCTCCTGTGTGCCCTGGCCGGGAATCGAACCCGGGACTCCTGCAAGCCAGGCCAACGCTCTACCACTGAGCCAACCGGCCAGGGCTACCATGTTCACTTGAAATAGTTAACCTTGTGCTATCTTTGCATCGGATATCTGTATAACTCACAGCACCTTTTATTTAATCCCAGACTGACTTCTTTTTCCCAGTGTCATTTGCCTCATGAAAGCAAAGCTGTTTTAGTGTTAATCTTAGAAAAGTTTACTTGGGAAGACAAATCTGATGGGTAATGTTTCACCAGGGAAGCTCTGAAAGTCAAATAGAATCATTAGCAAATAGATGGTAATGCTGTTCCTCAGAGAACTGGGTATCTGTACTATTTGAGGTTTCTGCAAGTATGGTAGCTTTTAATTATTTGAGTGATAAATTTGGGACCAAATCAAGAGCATTTCAGTACTAAAAACATTTTAATATTTTGTCTCTGCCTCTATTCTCACATTAGTTTTGAGGAAATTATCTAAAAACTGAGCTTACTCAATTTGTCCCATTAATATATTTTGTATTTTTATTGCAGTTAACTTTTAGTCTTTGTTAAATTTCCATGTTACTCTATAGAGCTTTAGAAACATACCCTTCTTGTCTGTAGGTCAGATGTTTTATTCTGTTTCGCACAATATAAAAATTTAAATATAATAACTGTTTAACTGAGTTAACATTTGGAATGATTTTGTGTTTAACAGAAAGTTAAGTCTTGCTTAGTTCATACAAATTTTAAAGAAATTCTTTTTCCCCCCTCTAGTTTGCTAGTGGTGCCTTTTTACATATTAAAGAGACGGTTTTATCTGCCTTAAATCGAGAGCCTACTGTGGATATATCTCCAGATACTGTTGGGACCCTCAGTCTTATTATGCTGGCACAGGCCCAAGAAGTATTTTTTTTAAAGGCCACAAGAGGTAATTCCAGTTTGTTTTCATTTTGTTGCATATGAAAAGTGATAGGTTTTTAGAATTAGAAAGTGATTAGGGTATCACATGTTCAGTGTAGAGCTTTTCTCTTTGAACTTGACATATTGACATACATTATTGACAATTTTCAGCTTTTCTGAACTTAAGGTAGTACAAATACACATTTAAGAATGTATTTTGTATTTGAAGTCTTTTATAGAATGGATAGTTAGCTATTGTCTTAAAACACTGAACTCTGGAATAATATGTAGGTTTGTAATATATCAAAAATAAATTTATTTAGCAAATACTTATTGGATACCTTCTGTGTTCCAGAAAGTGTTCTGGGCTCTAGATGAATAGAATTATGAAACAAACAATATTCCTTATATCAGGAAGCTTATATTTTAGTGTGGGTGAGATGATAAACAAGAAATTAGTTAACGTAATTTTAGAGATCATTTTATAAAGAAAATATGGTGGATTAAGTGATAATGGCTGGGGTCTGTTCTGGCTGTGGGGTAAGGATGTAGGGGGAGTCATGCTAATTTTAGATTCATTAGTCAAAAAGAGCCTCTTTGAGGAGGTCTCCTTTCTTCGAGACCCAACTGATAAGATTGAGCCATCTAAGCAGAGTCCCTGGCTCTCTGAATGAGGGTATGCGATCAGTTCGTACTGGCATTGAGTTAATATGACAGATTGGAATACGGGCTGAATACGAAAGTGCAGAGAAATGGAAAATAAGGGAACAATCATCATGTGGGAGCCTATACAGTAAAATTTACCCTTTTAAAATATGTATATACTTCATTGGTTTTTAGCATATTCAGTTTTGCAACCATTACCACTAAATTACTGTAGAACATTATCGTCACCCCAAAAAGAAACCTCATAGCTGCTGGCAGTCACTCTCTATTCCCTAGTCCCCAGCTGCCGGCCATCACTAAACTATTTTCTCACTCTTTGTATTTGCTTAAGGAATAATTGAGTTTCATGAAGATGAATTGATTTTGTCAATAAAGATTTTTTAAGACAGATGTACAGTCATGACATATCTGATTACTTTATATTTGTTTTAATTAAAATGGTCAATTTAATGTTGTATTCCAGATAAAATGAAAGATGCCATCATAGCTAAATTGGCTAACCAGGCTGCAGACTATTTTGGTGATGCTTTCAAGCAGTGTCAGTATAAAGATACTCTCCCCAAGGTCAGTTACTGTTTCTACATATACTTGGCTATTTTGCATGTGGAAATATTTGAATATTTCTGGGTATAAAAAGCAAGTTGAAAATCTTATTTTATAAAGATATTTGAAACTTTAGGAGAGGCATTTGAAGAATATATTTGTAGAAATATTTTGTGTGTTTAAGTTGCATGAAAATTCTATATTTACAGGATGCCTTGCCTCTGCTCTTCACTAAACTTGTTTTTCCAAGCTAAATCCCTTTTTGGAAATTTCTGAATATCTGTCTCCATTGTGTAGTTCTGAATCTTGGGTGATTTGGCACAAGCATGAATACTTGAGCATGTTGATTATTCACAGTTTTAATTATTGTCCTGTTTTCTTAAAGATGAGTCTTAAGCGCAAAAACAAAGAAAAAGGAAAAGGAAAAGGAAACTTAAATTCATCCAATACTTTGATAAGAATTAAGTTTTGTCAACAGGGATAAAAAATGGGGCTGCTATTGGACAGCTAAGGAAAACAACCATCTTTAAACCACTATCACAGGAAGTATTATTTTTTTGTAAACTTTTCTGAAGTAGCATTTGAAATGACTGGTCAGTAATGATCTTTTATAAATGACGAAGCAGGTAATTAAACTAACAAGTAAAGTTAGAATGGTAAGAAAGCAGCTTGACAGATTGAGTGAAATGTAGATGTTTTCATCTAATCTTTAAGAAATGTTCAAGGAACTAGTTTCATCTGCATGATAGCCAAGGGTATTTGTCACATGGTCTTTTGTAGGGGAGTTTATTGATTAGGAAGTCATTCAGGAATTTTTGTTTTAAATTTTTATTGAAGTTAGAAGGAGAAGAGAGAGGGGATGAGAAAGAAAGAGAGAAAGTGTATGTAGGAGGAAGGAGCAGGAAGTATCAACCCAGAGTTGCTTCTCTGTATGTGCCTTGACTGGGCAGTCCTGGGGTTTTGAACTGGAGACCTCAGCATTCCAGGTCGACGCTTAACACTGCGCCAGCACAGTCAGGCCAGGAATTTTTTAAATTATGAAATTGCAGGCAGTTTTGTGGTGGAGTAAAAAAGCATGTCAGTGCATCAATAGAACATGTTAGTTTGGTCAGAAAATGTACAGTGTGAAGATCCTTAGAGATTTAAAATACACCATAGGATGAGTTGAAATTTGCCCAGGACTCCTGGTTGTTTAGATTGTTACTCTTTCAAAGAGATGTGGAATCTCCTTTTGCTTCCTCTGAAAGACCTCACGTTCAGTTGCACAGTGTACCGTTGCAGCCTGGTGGGCCATTAGTTCAGTCTTGTCATGGAGAGAAGAGTGTCACCTACAAAGACTTGGAAACTACCTCTGCAGCATGCCTGGTATTCCTTGAAAATCTCCTGTTTAAGCACCAAGTTAAGTTGCTCCAGCCTTAACTTGAGAACTGGCTTCTGCACAGTTTGAGATTTAGGTGTCTTTTATTTTTGTTATTTTACTAATAAAGTTCATAAGATATTTTCATTTTGTAGTTATAGAACTGAAATTTCTGCAAGTAGTGATTTAGGAAGCTGGGATATTACTCACTGGAAGACAGGAAAGCACACAGGTAGTAATTCAGTTTTTGATTCTCTTAATTTTTTTTTTGTCTGGACATTGAGTCTAGTATATTTTTTGGATTTTATATGACATGAACTTCCTAAAAGCAATGAGGTTGCAGGCTAGGATTTGACGTTTTGGAAAAGCCTCTACCCATGTAACTGCTTTTCTGGTTCATGGGTTTGGATCTTTTAAAATTAATTTTGACTGAAAATTTTTTCAAAACAGATAAGGGCAAAAAGTAAGAAAATATTAGTTATTAACTTAGTGCATTTATCTTGCTATTTGTTTTTGAGTGATACTGAAATGTTAGTTTTTATATGATACTAGATTTTTATGTGGCTAAAAAAGATCTTTATTGAAAAGTCTCAGGATATGAATGTAAGTGGGAATTTACTTTACTGTCTTTTGTCTTTTAAACATGAAACAGCTGTAGAGCAGTGTCGTTAGTGTATGTGAGTAACGGTTTAGTTAAAGGGCTGGTGAGGGCTCATAAGAAAGCTTCTGGAGCCTTGTGCTGGTATTCCTCTGATTATCCATTCTACTTCTCTTTCTAATGCATGCTTTCCTTCTTTGTAAACAAAATGTTGACTTCATGGCTCGATTAAAGAGACTTGTACAAATTTTAATTGGCTTCATTTGTTTTTTTTTAAAATAGCTTTAATTTCAATTGGACGAAAAAAATTGAAATTTTTGAATTCAATCCATGCAAAATCATGTGGTCTTCTCTGTTTACACCTAATGACTAATCTACCTATTTCTAGCCACTAATGGGGTATTCTAATTTCTGTCTCCTTTTCCTTTTTCTTCCTGCATCCCGTGTTGTCTGTGGTGGTTGTGTGGTTGGACTCTCCCCTGGTCAGTATTTTTATTTCCAGGAGGTGTTCCCCATCCTGGCTGCCAAGCACTGTATCATGCAGGCCAATGCTGAGTATCATCAGTCCATCCTGGCAAAACAGCAGAAGAAATTTGGAGAAGAGATTGCAAGATTACAGGTGAGTCTGTTAGCAATAAATATTAAGTAACTTATATCTCTATTTTTTTTTTCTTAGTGAGATTCCCAAGTTGGCTTATGAAAACCTTTCCCACTCCTGCCCTATCAGTGGAAACAAGTGATTGCTTTTATCGTTATACTTTACCTGCTGCGTGCTTTTTGAAATCTATTTTATTTAAGAAATTCATGCAAAGTTTACATCATTCCCTTTTATTTACCCATATTTATTTTAATATAAAATAGACTAAATTAATTATGAGGCTCTAGAAAGGATGTCTGGTGCTTAAAGGATGGCCTAGTCTTGTTCTAAATCGGAGCATATAAGCCTAGCTTGAGTTGGACAGTGGTAATATAAAGACATCTGTAAGTAGCCGAGTGCCTGCTACGCCACTGTGTTGCTATGGTAGGTATTGGGGTCGTCAGAAATAGGCTGTGACACCTGGAACAACTTTGCAGCAGGGTTAGTGCTATTTGTGAGTTGTTTGTACTTTTCACTATTGGCAAGCAGAGGGTGGGAAGAAGACTTAAGAAAATTTTAGTATGACCTTGATCTTAGATGAGACTATGCGAGTATCATTTAGGAAGTTCATTTTAATTAGTCTTTTCATGAGAAAAGAAACCCAAGTCTTATAAAACCGGCATTATACCCTACACTGACATAATCAGATAAAAGCACACTTTTTTACAAAACCCGGATTATCAAACATATATTGTCCAGGGATTCACTGTGATCACAGTATTTTTAATTCTTATATAAAATGTTTTGGGCCCTGGTCGGTTGGCTCAGCGGTAGAGCGTCGGCCTAGCGTGCGGAGGACCCGGGTTCGATTCCCGGCCAGGGCACACAGGAGAAGCGCCCATTTGCTTCTCCACCCCTCCTCCGCGCTTTCCTCTCTGTCTCTCTCTTCCCCTCCCGCAGCCAAGGCTCCATTGGAGCAGAGATGGCCCGGGCGCTGGGCATGGCTCTGTGGCCTCTGCCTCAGGCGCTAGAGTGGCTCTGGTCGCAAATATGGCGACGCCCAGGATGGGCAGAGCATCGCCCCCTGGGGGGCAGAGCACCGCCCCTGGTGGGCGTGCCGGGTGGATCCCGGTCGGGCGCATGCGGGAGTCTGTCTGACTGTCTCTCCCTGTTTCCAGCTTCAGAAAAATGAAAAAAAAAAAAAAAAAAAAAAAGTTTTGGAGAAAGAGGGTTCTGTAGGAAAGATTTTTTTAGGTTATATTTAAAGTGTTACAAGTTTAGTTTATTTTCTGGGAATTCTGGGACTGTTAGAGTCAAGCAGGTCCTTATGTAGTCTCCGTAAACCAGTCAGAGAAGTGCTCTTTTTGAAATTTTAATGTAATTTAAAAATCCACTCTGGAAAAAGGAAACTACTTCAGACTCACACAGTGAAAGGTGAGGACTTTTTTCAGTTATAGCTTCAGTTTTATAGCTTTAATCGTGGGTCAGAAGGTAACATAGATGGATACCTGATCAGGGCACATACAAGAACAGCTCGATGGGTCCTGTCTCTGTCTCTCTCCCTGCCTCTCAGAAAATAAAAAATAGTTAATATAGAACATAAACGCTTACTGATTTATACCTTAAAGGCTGTTCCTCTTCCAGAAGGCATGAAATGTATTTTTACTTGACTTAGTAATTGATTTGAACTAGGCAAACAAACCAAAAAAGGTGACTAACAAATCGTATTATCTGTAGCCTCTCACTCAGTAGGTGAAGAGTACCATATGAGTCTGATAGAAATCATTCGATGATCAAACCATTAATCAGCCTTCCACTTGTTGCTGTCAGCAATGGGAAAAAACATTGGCCATGAGCAAATCAGAAACAAAAACAAAATCAGAGTCAGGAAAATTAAAACAATAGGTCAAGTAGCAGCAAAGGTAAAAATGCTGCTTGGGATTCACTTCTGGAGCTCAGAAAAATTGTGCCTGGACTTACATGGCTCATGAACTGTGCGTTTGGGACAAGGCAGTTTACTTGACTCCAGAAGGTGGGTCCACTTCCTCTGGGTGGAATTGCTAAAGCTGCCCAAGTGCAGTTTCAAAAAGACCTAAAAATGTTTAGCTATAAAAGGTGACTCGTATAGAATGAATACATGATTAATGATGAGCCTGTTAAGATGGTAAAACTGATTTTGTGAAAGTATTTGCTTCCTTAGTAATGATAATAGCCTGTAGGTATTAAAGAAGTCATCCGTATTAGGAGATACATGCTGAGGCATTTAGGGAATGAAGGGTCATCTCGAGTTAACTTGAGTTTCAAACAGTTCTGCAGAAAAACAAATACATGTATACATATTGTGTATATGGGAAACAGAGATAAAACAAATTATGGCAAATGCTAATAACAATTGTTGAACCTGGAGAGTCTACTCTTTCAGTTTTTCTGCGAGCTTGAAAATTTTCAAAATAAAAACTGGGAAACATAAGTATATAAAAGGCATGCATTTCAACCTGTCTCTACCTTTTCCCTTCTGTCTGGTTCCTTCTATTTTTTTCCTACTGCTCTATAGGTAATTTCCACTAATTTTTTGTTTAATCCTTTCAAAGTTGTTTTTCTTTGAAATATAGCAAATACATGCATATACAAACAATGCATATTCTTAACTCTTCCCATTCTTACACAATCTGGGTGGTTAACTCTTTTTTGTGAACTGGCACGAAATTTCTGGCCGACTGGCAGTTTGAAAACCACTAAACAACAGAAATTTGTTTTTTTCACAATTCCAGAGGGTCAGAGGCTGAGATCAGGGTGTCAGCATGTCGGGTTCTGATTGGAGCTGTCTTCTGGCTTGCAGACTTCTGGCTGTGTCTTCACATGGTGGAGAGAGAGAGAGAGAGAGAGACCAAGCTCTCTGCTGTCTTTTCTGATGAGGCCCTGCCCTTATGACCTCACCTAAATGTAATCTCTCAGAGGCCCTATTTCCAAGTACCATCACTTTAGGGGGTTAGAGTGTTGGTATAGAAATTTTGGGGAGGACACAGGTTAGTCCATAGTAGCAGGGATATATCTTAAATTTACAGAAATAGAATGGTTGATATCAAAGAATAACTGTTATCTGTATATACTTGTATTATACTTGGAATTTTGATCTCCTTGGAGTTTATCCTGATATGTGACGTGAAGTATGGATTCATACCTATTCAGTGCAGTTCGATGTGGGCTCACGCACAGATTTTTTAGGGCTCCTTAGGTAGCTATCCCGTATAGCCTCTACAGACTCGTCACTGACTGATGGCCTACCAGAACAGGGTTTCTCCACCAAACTGCCGGTTTCCTTCAACTGCTTATCCCACCGAGTAATGTTATTCCTATGTGGTGGCGCTTTGTTATAAATGCGCCGATATTCATGTTGCACTTTGGTCACAGATTTGAATTTAGCGAGCCACAGAACACACTGAACTTCCCTCTGTACTGTCCACATCTCGACTGGCATGGCCGTGTGCTGCTCTGCTGTATACACGGTGTTATGTCGTCATCTGCGCATGCGCACATGCTGCCACATCATCCTACAGACACTGGGAGGATTTTCCTTTTATTTGGTGCAGATTTCACATTTCGATCATCTTTTGTTGCTTTCCTGTGACTGGTGAAAAGTGCATGACTTTACGGACACACTGTATTTAAAAAAATTTTTTAATCTATAAATTTTTAGAGAGGTAGAAGGAGAGAGAAATGTTGATTTGTTGTTCCACTTTTTTTATGCATTCATTGGTTGATTTTGTATTTGCCCTGACTGGGGTTTGAACCCACAACCTTGGCATGTTGGGATGATGTTCTAACCAACTGAGCTACCTGGCTAGGGCCTGGATCTAATTTTTATTTTTCAAAATGGCTACCTAGTTGGCCCCCTACTATTTATTACAAGTTTCTTTACTCTGCTGATTTGAGATTGACCTTATCACATTCTAAATGTATCATATATATTTGGATCTGTTTCTGAACTTTTTGTTCTGTTTCTTAGGCCTTTTTTTTTTTTTTACCATTTTTAAAAATTAAAAAAAATTTTTTTATTAATTTTAATGGGGTGACATCAATAAATCAGGGTACATATGTTCAAAGAAAACATGTCCAGGTTATCTTGTCAATCAATTATGTTGCATACCCATCCCCCAAAGTCAGATTGTCCTCCGTCACCTTCTATCTAGTTTTCTTTGTGCCCCCCCCCATAACCACCACACTCTTGTCCATGTCTTTTAGTCTCGTTTTTATGTCCCACCTACGTATGGAATAATGCAGTTCTTGGTTTTTTCTGATTTACTTAATTCACTCTGTATAATGTTATCAAGATCCCACCATTTTGTTGTAAATGATCTGATGTCATCATTTCTTATGGATGAGTAGTAGTCCATAGTGTATATGTGCCACATCTTCTTTATCTAGTCTTCTATTGAAGGGCTTTTTGGTTGTTTCCATGTCTTGGCCACTGTGAACAATGCTGCAATGAACATGGGGCTGCATGTGTCTTTACGTATCAATGTTTCTGAGTTTTGGGGGTATATACCCAGTAGAGGGATTGCTGGGTCATAAGGTAGTTCTATTTTCAGTTTTTTGAGGAACCCCCATACTTTCTTCCATAATGGTTGTACTACTTTACATTCCCACCAACAGTGAATGAGGGTTCCTTTTTCTCCACAGCCTCTCCAACATTTGCTGTTACCTGTCTTGTTAATAATAGCTAATCTAACAGGTGTGAGGTGGTATCTCATTGCAGTTTTGATTTGCATTTCTCTAATAACTAATGAAGATGAGCATCTTTTCATATATCTGTTGGTTTGGTCTATTTTTTTTTTTGGTTTGGTCTATTTTTTAATGCCTGATAAGTATTTTCATCTCTCATTTTCTGATTGTCTTGCTTTTTTATGATCCTAAATTTTATGATTATTTATTTATTATGAAAAATTTAAAGCATATCTATAAAAAGTATGAATTACCAAATATCCATTACCCAGCTTCAGTGATTATCAATATTTTGCTATTGTTTTTTAATCTATTTTCTTTTCCCCTCGTATTTTTTGGATTATATTATAGCTATTGCATATAATTTTATCCTTAAATATGTTTATTTGTATCTCTAGTAGGTAAGGATTAAAAAAGTATTAAAACCACAGTATCATCACACCTAGCAAAATTAATACTAATTAATACAAATTAATAATTAATACCAGTAACTTAATATCCAGATCTAGTTTAGTTTCCCCTTATTTTTCCTAAAGTGTTTTTTTTACAGTTTGTTCATTCAGGGTTGATACAAAGATCCTCACATTTATATGGTTGATAATGTCTCATAAATCTTTAATTTTTAATGGCCTCTCCTTCATTTTCCTCACTATTTCTTATTTTGTGTTTCTTACAATGATTTCTGTCATGTCTATTATTCCTTTTGTAAATATTTGTCTTTTTTAAAATGATTTCATGCTTTATCTTTTTTCTGTCAGTTCCTGGTTTTATATTCTCTTGTTATTTGGTTGTCACCCACTGTTGTCTGGGCCATCTGCTTCTCTATTCATTTTTATTGATTTTGTTTTTTTTTGTACTATGATTGTGTCCTTGGTTTTTTAGTTAATTTAGTTTTTAATTTTTTTCCCACATGCTGTTTTCATCTGCCTTGTGGCAACATTTCTTTGGTGAATTTTTATTATCTACTGGAAAGTTATTATTGCCCATTTTCATCCTTTTCCTTATGGTTTCTCTGTGTTGAGGCAGATGAGATGCTGTTGTTACTTGTGTTTGAATGAGATTGATTTTAGTGGAGTAAGAGCAAGAGGTTCCTGGGTGGGGAAACGGCCCAGGTAGCTTTCCAAGCCTTCATGTGGAAGGTTCCCTCCTCAGCTTCACTTCTCAAAACCTAGCCTGGTTTAGGAGGGATTCCACTTCCGTACTTGTATTTCCCAAATTCCTCACAGCCTTTGCTTGGATCTTTGATCTACTTGAGTTTGTACCTGAGGAGATGACGCGATTTGTAGGGTTTGTATCAGACATTTTCTGATGTTTCCTACTTCTTTCTTCCCCCTTTTCAGCCCTTCTCTTTTCTGCTTCTCCCAGCATCCCTGCCCTTGTAATTAATTCATCTGCGTCTTGCTCTCAGCACCCCTCACTGGGATGAGGCCCCTCAGCATTCCGTTTTTCATGTGACCCCGTGGTAACTCAACATATGGGCCATTGGCTTTGCCTTGATCGTCAGCTGGCAGTTATCTCACAGCTTTCAGATTTTCTTAAATCACTTCCCGCTCAGGCTGGGGCCCGTAGCAGTGTCTTTTTTCTTGTGGTGTATTTAGTATATATGTTATGGTTCTAGTACTAATTTTGCTATTTGGGGAAGGGTTTGATCACATTTACAAATCAAATTTGATTTACGGATTTAAAAAGTGATTTAAATTTGTGCATTTTTCCATTTCCTAGTTTACACTGAAGATGCAGCTTTTGCTTTGTTTGTTTGGTTTTATCCTTATTTCTGTCTCTAGTTTTATGTTGAACTTGCATATATCTTTTAAAATTTATTCCTGGATAATTTTGTCTTTGTGTTGTCAGTAACAACGAATTTTTTAATTTTTTTGTTATCTCTTCAAGTTGTTGGTTGTTTATCTGTATTTGCACTATTGATTTTATAACTAAGCTACTTCTCTCGTTATTTAGAATAGTTGATTCTCTTAGGTTTTCCAGGTAACAAATACATCACTTGTAAATAATAATTTTTTCCTTCTCTTTTCTAAATTTAATAACTGATTTCATTGTTTTGTTCAGTTATTATGACATGTTCCAAAGTTGTGATGTTACTGGTGACCTTTGTTTTATTTTGACTTGAGGGATGTTTCTTGTATTTTTCTGCTAAGCATGGTGTAAGCTTGCGGGGGGGGGGGGGGGGAGTCAAGGTTTTATCATGTGAAGAACTGGCTAGCTAGCTTTCTGTTTTACAAGTAAAGATTTTTAGAGACCAATAATGAATATTGAATTTTATCAAATGCTTTTTAATATCAATGGAGATAATTTGATTTTAAAAAACCCTCAAATCTGTTAGTTGAAGAATTACATGAGTAAATTTTCTAATATTAAACCATTATTGTATTTCTGTATTTTTGGTGTTTTAGATTTGCTTTGTTTCCTCATGTGATCACTTTATACGGATGTTCTCTAAGTGCCTGACAATATATGTATTCTCTAGTGGCAGAGTTTAGGGTTTTCCATGTCTGGTGAATTAAACTCATTAATTATGTTGTTCAAATCTTCTGTAATTTTAAAAATTTTGTTTACTTGGTCCAGCCATCACTGAGACAGGAGTGTTCAAATCTTCCACTCTGATGATAGGTAGATGAATCAACTTCTCAGTCTATGTACGTAGAGACTATTAAATGCAAAATTTAATAAGATTTATATCTTTCTGGCAAATTGGCAAATGTTGAACATTATGTACTGAATTAAATTTGAATAATGCCTTTGGCTTTATTGCCTGTTTTTTTCTGATGTTACTATAACCTAATACCATCTAAGTAATTTAATTTGGTCACTAAGTTAAGCATATGCTCATCTTATGAATTCTAATGGCAAACCTTTTTCTAAAACATTTTCTATTGATATTGAGACAGTTTGTTCCTTTGTTGATTTCCTGCATTGCTGGGAAATAGTTTTCTGATTCACTCTTTCATTGTGGGTGTAGTTCTTTAAAGTCCCCTTCCTTCATGTGAGATAGCGAAGGAGCTGTTTCTCAGTTTTTGTCTCCCTCAGTCAGTTTATACTTACTGGCCCATGGATTGCTTTTATTTCCTTGGTAATTCACAGGTGTTTAGAGGGATGTCTGCTGTGTATTCTTCATTTTTGGAGTAATTTGTGATGGGAGAATTTCTAGGTTATTCTGTTGACCATATTGCTAGAAATGAGTATCTTCAAATTAAGAGCTTTTTTTTTAAACCAATGCTTGGTTGAATAAAAGAAGCATTTTTTTTTAACATTTTCTTTTTAGCATGCAGCAGAATTGATTAAAACAGTGGCATCTCGCTATGATGAATATGTCAACGTGAAGGATTTTTCTGACAAAATCAACCGTGCCCTTACTGCAGCAAAGAAGGATAATGACTTCATATACCATGACCGAGTTCCAGACCTCAAAGATCTAGATTCTATTGGCAAAGCCACGCTTGTGAAATCGACTCCAGTCAATGTACCCATTAGCCAGAAATTCACTGGTATGTCATGTCAGTATTTGGTAATAGTTCAGTCTGACTCATCTTTTCTCCAGTTGTATTTGTTTTCTTTTGTAATCCAAAATCACACAATTGCTATTGTATGGTATGCTTTGAATATAATTTGCATTCATATTCAAAATGAATATGGGAATAAAAATTATTATTATCTACAGTGAAACTTTAAAATGGAAAGTAAATGGCAGCGAAGCATATGTAAAGTATACACGAGTCAGAAAACTTGAAACTGCATGTGAGTACCGTAACAGTAAAGACTTTAAGCAGTTTTCATTTTAACATTTGTTTTATTAAGATTCTGCCATTAAAAATAAACTTGGATAAATATGATTTCAAGCCTATTGAAATCTGGAGTCATGATTGTATCAGGTAAATAAATACATGTTATAATATCCTCGGATACTGTAGATATATGCCATGTGTAGTATCCTGTAGCTGAGATCCCAAGGATAATTAATATTCTAAGTTATTGGGAAAAGGCAGTTATTTTACTTATTTCTATTTGGCAAGCACAAAGTGTTTACCATGTACCAGGACTCTTATAAGCACTTTACAAATACTAGTTCATTTATTTTTCACAGCAACCCCATGAACTATGTGCTGTTATTCATTCTCCTCACATGAATGATGGAGGATAATGATGCACAGCAGTTAAATAATTGACTTGTTCACAATGTTGCATAATTAGGAAGTGATATGGCTAGAAATTGAACCATGACACCAGAGCCCAAACCAAATGAACAATATATTCTTTTTTTTTTTTTTGCATTTTTCCGAAGCTGGAAACGGGGAGGCAGGCAGACAGACTCCCTCCTGCGCCCGACCAGGATCCACCCGGCATGCCCACCAGGGGGCGATGCTCTGCCCCTCTGGGGCGTTGCTCTGTTGCATCCAGAGCCATTCTAGCGCCTGAGGCAGAGGCCACAGAGCCATCCTCAGCACCCGGGCCATCTTTGCTCCAATGGAGCCTTGGCTGCGGGAGGGG
The DNA here is from genome assembly GCF_036850765.1 of Saccopteryx bilineata. Classification (NCBI taxonomy): domain Eukaryota; kingdom Metazoa; phylum Chordata; class Mammalia; order Chiroptera; family Emballonuridae; genus Saccopteryx; species Saccopteryx bilineata. Next base: position 17,439,622 of record NC_089499.1, on the reverse strand, counting down.
AAGAGAGAGACAGAGAGGAAGGGGGGGGGTGGAGAAGCAGATGAGTGCTTCTCCTGTGTGCCCTGGCCGGGAATTGAACCTGGAACTCCTGCGTGCCAGGCCGACGCTCTACCACTGAGCCAACTGGCAGGGCCAAACAATATATTCTTATGTTTAACTTTTTTTCACCAAAGTTTCCTTAGATCAATGACAGACACATCTAGAAGGCAGTAAATTTAAGTTCAGAGGAAAGGCTTTTGTTGTCATTGTCCATGAATATAGTGATTTAAAATTCTCTTCATCGTACTTTTAATAATAATTTAGTTTTACGTTTAATTTATATTGGAAAGCAAATATGAACAGTCACTTTATAATTTGAGTTGTCTCAAAATTCTGTTGGCATTTCCATTGCTACTTGTAGATTTGTTTGAGAAGATGGTTCCGGTGTCGGTGCAACAGTCCCTGGCCGCCTACAACCAGAGGAAGGCTGACTTAGTGAACAGATCCATTGCTCAGATGAGAGAAGCCACCACTTTAGCAAATGGGTAGGTAGGGCTTACCTTTCCTAAACTTATTTCTGAAGTTCTAATGTTTCTGTTTGATAGTTTAAATAGTTCATGAACATTTTACTTTTTGACCTTGCAGCCGAATGCCAAAGATGTGAAATAGCAAATACACACACACACACACACACACACGCAATTTCTTGGTGACACCATATTTATCAAGCCCTAACAAATATAGTTGGAAGAAATTTAATTGCTGAAACAAAGTGAAACTTTTGGCTATTTATTTGAGGAAAATGAGAAGTAAAATGAACTTTTTAAGTTAAGATATATGATGTATACAGTATTCAGAACCTATTTGTTTCAGGTGGATTCATTGGCTTTTCAAAAATCTTAAGTATAATTTTCATACAATAAAATATAACCATTTTAAATGTATTGTTCAGTTCTTTTGATCAATGTGAATGCCCTTATAACCACTAACACCACCACCACTACCACGATCAAGACACAACATTTCCATCACCCTAAAATATTCCCTCATGGCTCTTTGCCTTCAGTTTCTCCTCCCCTGGCCCCCAGCCGCTACTGATCTGCTCCCTGTCACTATAAGTTAGTTTTTCATTTTATACAGTTTAATCTAAATGTAATCATTGTAACATGTGCAGTGTGTATTTTATAGTGCATCGTGTTGTTATATTGTGTAATACTTCCAGTATATATAAGCACCTACCTGAAGTATATACTGAAAGTGTTTGTGTATCTTGCACTTAGCATGATGTTTTTGAGATTCATATATGTTGGGGGTATCAGTGTGATCCTCTATTTCTGAGCAGTAATTCGTTTTATGGTCAAATACCTGTTTGTTTATTCTTTCACCTGTGGATGGACATTTCAGAATGTTGATACTATGAACATTGATATACAAATCTTTGGGTTGAGATATTTTATTTCTTTTTGGTGAAACACTTGGATTAGAATTGCCGCATTGGCCTGACCTGTGGTTGCGCAGTGGGTAAAAGCGTTGACCTGGAACACTTGAGGGCGCTGGTTCGAAACCCCGGGCTTCCCTGGTCAAGGCACATATGGGAGTTGATGCTTTCTGCTCCTCTCTCCCTTCTCTCTCTGTCTACTCTCTCTAAAATGAATAAATAAAATCTTTAATAAATAGATAAATATTAAAAAAAAAAGAATTGCTGCATTGTATGGTTAGTGTGTGTTTGACTTCATATGAAACAGACAGATTGTTTTCCAAAGTGGTGGTTTCCGTTTACATCTCACCTGCGCTCTTTGAGAAATCTACTTGCTCGGCAGCTTCATGTGCACTTAGTATTGTCAGCCTTTCTTTTTTTTTAGTCTTTAATTTTAGCCATTTTAGTTTGTGTACCGGTATCTCATTTGTATTTTCCTGATTAATAAAGATGTTGATCAACTCTTCATGTATTTATTAGCCATTCATATATCTTTTGTGAAGTGTTGGTTGAAATATTTTGCTAATTTTTTAAAACTGTTTTCTTCTTAATCTTTGAAGAACTCTATACATATTTCAGAGGCAAGTCCTTTGTCAGATATATGTAATTAAGAATGTTTACTCCTAGTCTGGTTTGCTTTTTTAAATGTTTTTAATTTTGAAGAATATATGGGTTTTAACCTAATTTTTCTTTTTCTAGCAAGAAAGCAACATGTTTAACATTTCCTTTATTATATAAATGAAATAGTAGAATAATTGTTACTGTGACACAAACTGAGAACAGATAAAGAATCTGGAAATAATACTTAGATCACCTATGTTCTCAGCATTTTGTCTAGATGATATGAAATTACAACTATTTTATGTACTCTGACTTATTAGTGACAGTATAACAATCAGGAGTATAATAAAGATATTGCAGTTAAAATTTTTTATTGATTTATTGATTTTAGAGAGCAAGAGAAGGGGTGAGGGACAGGGAAAGAAAGAGAGACATTGATTCGTTGTTCCACTTATCTATACCTTCATTAGCTGATTCTTGTATGTGCTGTGACCAGGGATTGAACTCACAACCTTGGCATATTAGGATGACGCTCTAACCAACTGAGCTACATTGCCAGGGCAGATTGCTGTTTTTAAGATAGACTTTTTGACTTTTAATTACTTAGACTGAAAGAACTTAAGTTTGAACTATCAACCAAAAGTATTCATTATATATATTTTAATGTGCATTTCTTTAGGCTTTTAATTCTGAACTGTGAACTTAAAATAACTTAGTTCTCTTTTTTTAAAAAAGTTTTTCCATTGATTTGAGAGAGAGAGTAAGGGAGAAAGAAAGAGAGAAAGGGGAGGCAGAGAGGGAGAGAAGCATCAACTCCATCTAGTTGTTCCATTTTAGTTGTGTACTTACTAATTACTGATTGCTTCTCGTATGTGCCCTGACTGGGGGTTGAACCTGAGACTCCTGGTGCGCCCGGTCGATACTTTACCACTGAGTCACCCGGCCAGGGCCAAATAACTTAAATCTTGAGCGATTTTATCATAATTTTAACCACCACTGTTTTTTTTTCTTTCTCTCTTTGCTTTATTTTTCTTTTTGTATTTTTGTGAAGCTGGAAACGGGGAGAGACAGTCAGACAGACTCCGGCATGCCCAGGGGGCGACGCTCTGCCGTAACCAGAGCCACTCTAGCGCCTGGGGCAGAGGCCAAGGAGCCATCCCCAGCGCCCGGGCCATCTTTGCTCCAATGGAGCCTTGGCTGCGGGAGGGGAAGAGAGAGACAGAGAGGAAGGAGGGGGTGGGGGTGGAGAAGCAAATGGGCTCTTCTCCTATGTGCCCTGGCCGGGAATCGAACCCGGGTCCCCCGCACGCCAGGCCGACGCTCTACCGCTGAGCCAACCGGCCAGGGCCTGCTTTATTTTTCTATTGATAGGGCTTATCCACTTTTGGGTTGGTAACTCCATTGCTGTTGATTTGGATATAGGAGATTAATGTTCTAAAGGTGGTTTAGACCTCTATATAACATAGTATTTCATTTTTTTCAGGGTTTTAGCTTCTCTTAATCTTCCAGCAGCAATTGAAGATGTATCTGGAGATACCGTACCTCAGTCTATATTGACTAAATCCACATCTGTGATTGAACAGGGAGGCATTCAGACTGTAGACCAGTTGATCAAAGAGTTACCTGAACTACTACAAAGAAACAGAGAAATTCTAGATGAGGTATGTTTTAAGAGATTTGCTTTTCAAATAAAAAGTTTGACTCTTTGGTGTCCAGCAGGGACTAGTACTGGAGGCTTCCTCCTGTTGCATTTCTTGCATAGGGTAATAATGCTCATCATCTGGGTGAATTGACTGGGGCTCAGAGCCTGACCTTCAGCCTCAAGAAGAATTTCGATTGAGAATAAGTTTATACATGTCTAAGGGTGTTTAAATGGACATAATGAAACATAATGAAATTAAAGAAGACCATTGTATAATAGTATAGTGTGAGAAATTACTGTCACACATACTATTCCAAGTTTTCATAATCAATGATTTTTTTATATTAAAGATTGGGTTTCTTGGTGAACATGGAATCAAACAAAGGAAGTTAGGCCGTCAACTATTTTATAAGCCCACTGTATCCATCTGCCAGTGTCTCCAGAGGGCATTGCACCAACAGGAATGGAACACTAAACTCTTTTGGCTAAAACCAGCTGTTTGTCAATGTTATTCTCCTTTTACTGTGCCTGTACTTCTTTCTCCAAATTGGTATATTTCCTTCTTCAGCTATAAATATATTCAAGCTTGTTATATTGGCTTTGCCAGTTTAGGAGTCTCCTCTAAGGTGACTTTTGTTAGCAATGTTTTCATCCCTGATATTCTGCTTTTCAGTGAACTCTCAGAGGGTATTGTGTTTACATTATTCCAGGTACTTTGGGGCAGGGGTAGAGTACTTAAGTACTTATGATAGTGTGAACCTTGGGAATGAGAGTATTTACCTCCCAGTGTTATTTAAAGGATGAACTAAATAAACTAAAACAGTGAAATGCCTAGCCTATGGGATACACAATTTATGCTTAGTAAATTGTAGCTATTGTTAATATATTACTATGGTGATGATATTGCAATTATTATAAGTGATACGATATAACTGATATTGAACATGGAGGCATCCAGACTTTTGATCAGTTGATGGTAATTGTTTTACCTTTCAATGCAAATCAGCTATTGAAAAAGCTTAGGAAACTTAAAGGGAAACTTATTGCATTGTTGGTGTGGGAAATCTGATGAAGGGTTCTACATTTATTATATAATCAACATTATCAGTCCTACTTATGTAGATGTAGTCAATAATCAGAAAAACTAAAGCAAACAGAATTGGTGTTATACAGTTCAGTACCAAGCCTTCCTGGGCTGAATTTGTTAGAAGTGCAGAATCTCATACTCTAACCCAGTGGTCCCCAAACTTTTTTGGGCCACGGACCGGTTTAATGTCAGAAAATATTTTCATGGACCGGCCTTTGGGGTGGGATGGATAAATGTATCACATGACCAAGGCAAGCATCAAGAGTGAGTCTTAGATGGATGTAACAGAGGGAATCTGGTCATTTTTTAAAAATAAACATCGTTCAGACTTAAATATAAATAAAACAGAAATAATGTAAGTTATTTATGCTTTCTCTATGGACCGGTACCAAATGGCCCATGGACCGGTATCAGCGGTTGGGGACCACTGCTCCAACCGACCTACTGAATCAGCCTTTGCCTTTTTTTTTTTTTTTTTTTTTTTTTTTACTATTTTTCCAAAGCTGGAAACAGGGAGGCAGTCAGACAGACTCCCTCCTGCATGCGCCCAACCGGGATCCACCCGGCATGCCCACCAGGGGGTGATGCTCTGCCCATCTGGGGCGTTGTTCTGTTGCAACCAGGGCCATTCTAGCACCTGAGGCAGAGGCCATAGAGCCATCCTCAGTGCCCGGGCCAACTTTGCTCCACTGGAGCCTTGGCTGCGGGAGGGGAAGAGAGAGACAGAGAGGAAGGAGAGGGGGAGGGGTGGAGAAGCAGATGGGTGCTTCTCCTGTGTGCCCTGGCTGGGAATTGAACCTGGGACTCCTGCACGCCAGGCTGATGCTCTACCACTGAGCCAACCGACCAGGGCCAACCTCTGCCTTTAATGAGATCCAAGGGTGATTTGTGTGCACATTAACATTTGACAAACACTGTCCTTAAGGTTATAGTAGAGTTTTTTTGTGAAAATACCTTACTGTCCTTCAATATATATTGATTTGTGGTTCTGATAAGCCTGCTGTCTGGTGTTGCAATTGAAAGAACGTTAAAATAGTAGATCGACATAGGGAGAAAAAAGTGGCGAGTGCTGTTCAGGAGCACACCTGAGTGAAAGCAGCCTAGGAATGATAGCGAGGGAGAAGACAGACACTGGCCCGTGTGGGCATAGCAGGTCAGCGGGAAGCAGCAGTCTGGGGCAGTCAGGAAGTAGAGGTTACAAGAAGAACTCATTTAATATTTAACATTTTACGTGTAACTTAGTTGTTAAGGTCTGTGAATGTGAGTTATATTTAGATTTGATTCCTAGTTCTTATTCCTAACTGTACTGTGACCCTGGGAAAATTACTTAACATCTTTATGTTTCAGGTTATTCATCCACAAAACGGAGATAATTGTATTTAAGCATCTAAGATAATTGTGAAGTGGGATCATACACGTGACCATTAGTTTTTATTTAAACATTACATATTACTGTATATTTTTGATTTTAAGATCTCATTGATTGGAAGACATGTATTTGATTTTGAAACAAGTTTTGTGGGAAAAGAACATTGCCTAAATGAAATACTATATATCAGTTGTGAGGAGCATCTTTATTAGAAATATTAATGTGATAAAAATTTGTGTTATAATTAAGGAAAAACTGGCATTATTAGTATGTATGATATGTCTACTGTCTGACTCTCTTAATATGAGGTACTTTTATTATCTTATTTGATGTTCATTTTGTCAGTTGAACTTGGATTTTATAAGTAAGTTGTGAAGTAAATAGTTTGTGAAGCTGGTATTCTCCCCCCCCCTCCCTTTTTTCCCCTTTATTAAATTTATTGGGGTGACACTGGGTAACAAAATTATACATGTTTTGGATGCCTCATCTGTACACTGGTATGTGTTCCGTCACCAGCCCAGGCTGAGTCTTCACCCGTCACCATCTGTCCCCCATGCGCCCTCCACAGCCCCTGCCCCTGGCACTCACCACACTGTTGTCCGTGTCTGTGGGGCTGGTACTCTTTGTATTCATTTCTCTGGTAATTTTTGGAAATTTAGGTTCTATATTTTAGAAAATCTTGATTTTCAGAAGTTTCGAAGTGTCCACTAATTTGTTTTTAAAGACTGAGTTTATCCTGCCTGAGACCTGTCGGGTCTGTCAGTTTTAGGTTCCTGTCCGTGGATTCTATTTCTTCGGTTAGTCCTTTTTCTCTGGTCTCTCCATTGTGTTGGAATGGAGTTCTGTTAGATTGCTGGTGGTGCTCCTGGAACAGTTTTTCATAGCTGGACATTGCTTTCTCTTTGTGTTCTGTTCTTCTGGGAGACTGTCCCAGGCTAGCCTTCAGCTCATTACCTGGCTCTTGAGCTGTGCCTTTTGTGTTCTTCAGCCATTCTATTGAGTTTAAAAAAATATTGCTGTGATACTTTTTATTTCTAAGATATCTAATTGGTTCTTTTAAAAAAAATCATGTATATTTTTGTATTTTTTTTTTTAGGTAAAATTTACATAACCTAAAATTTACCATTTAAGCTTTTTTAAGTGTCCGATTTAGTGGCTTTTAGCACATTCACAATGTTGAGTGAGCATCAACACCTCCTAAATTCAGAAACATTTTCATCATCCCACAAAGAAACCCTTTACGATTAGTAGTCATTCCTTCTTCTCCTTTCCCCTTGTTCCCGACAAACACTAATCTGTTCCTGTTTCTATGCATTTGCTCACTCTGGGCATTTCATATAAATCATAACAGTATGTGGCCTCTTTGGTTAGATTTATTCCTAAGTATTTTATTCATTTTGATGCTGTTATAAATGGAATTGTCTCAATTTTTTTTGGATAGTTCATTGCTGTAATATAGAAATACAGCTTACAGCTGATTTTTTTTTTTTTTTTTTTTTGTATTTTTCTGAAGTTGGAAACGGGGAGGCAGTCAGACAGACTCCCGCATGCGCGTGACCGGGATCCACCCGGCATGCCCACCAGGGGGTGATGCTCTGCCCATCTGGGGCGTTGCTCTTTTGCAACCAGAGACATTCCAGCTCCTGAGGCAGAAGCCATAGAGCCATCCTCAGCGCCCGGGCCAACTTTGCTCCAGTGGAGCCCTGGCTGCGGGAGGGGAAGAGAGAGAGAGGAAGGAGAGGGGGTGGGGTGGAGAAGCAGATGGGCGCTTCTCCTGTGTGCCCTGGCTGGAAATCGAACCCGGGACTCCTGCACGCCAGGCCAACGCTCTACCACTGAGCCAACTGGCCAGGGCTGATTTTTTATCTTGATTTTATTTTCTGCAATTTTACTGAGTTTATTGTCTCTACTAGTTATCTTGTGGATCCTGTAGGAGTTTTTGCATATTAAGGGCATTTCTTGTAGGAGTTTTTGCATATTAAGGGCATTTATTCTGCAGGTAGAGATAGTTTTACTTCTTGCTTTCCAGGAAATTTTATATTTGGTATAATTTTAGATTTACAGAAAACTTTTTGATAAATACATTATAACATGACTTCCTGCAGCAAAAATTATTTTACTAATTTATATTCTAATCACTAATGTAAGAGCAGCTCCATCTCACTCATTCTTATGTACTTTGAGTATGATCATTTACAAAATGTTTAAAACTTTTATAGCAGAAATAATATCTCATTGCTTTGCCTCCTTTTTAAAAGTCGTTAAGATTGCTGGATGAAGAAGAAGCAACTGACAATGATTTAAGAGCAAAATTCAAGGAACGCTGGCAAAGGACAGCATCCAACGACCTCTACAAGCCTTTAAGAGCAGGTAAAAATGGGCATAAATAAGTTTTCTATGAATGAAGTCTCAATTCGGATCCACATTTTTGCTTGATTAAATTAGGCTCATTTGTAAACCCGTTATTACTGCAGCTGCTGCTATTATGAAAACCTAGGTTTTTCCTCGGTTCAGTTTAAGATAAAAAATGAACCCCAAAATTCATGTTCATTATGAGAAGTTCAGATTCTTAAAGAAGGGTATAAAGTTAATTAAAATGATCCTATAACTTTTTTTTCTATTCTAGCTATGTGTATATTTTATAAACATAAATTAGTTTATATTATATATGTATGATTGTACAATTTCATTTCACTTGAGTCCTGAGTGGTATAAGATGACTTACAATTTTTTTATTTGATTTTTTTTTTAAGAGAGAGAAGGTAAGGAGAGAAAGAGAGAGAGAGAAACATTAATTTGTTGTTCCACTTGTTTAAGCATTCATTGGTTGATTTTTGTATGTGCCCTGACCAGGGATTGAACCCACAACCTTAGAGTATCAGCACAACTTTCTAACTAACTGAGCTACTCTGCCAGGGCAAAAGATGATCTTTAACAGTTAATTTGAAGCCAAATTATTATACTGAAAACTATGGTTAATATTTTATTCTTGTTAAGATAAATGATGTCTTCATAGTAGCTAGAGACTTGTTTTATCTATCTCTAAATGGAATTAATGTTACTGATATTTTATTAAAACTATATCTGCTGTTTAAGTCAAGTTGAAGCAGTGATTCTTTGAGAAAGGAATACTTTTTAAAATAAATGATAACATTTTGGGGGATGAATGATTTCTTTTCTGTATTCTGAGTTGTGGGAGAAGATTCTCAGTTAGCTTTTATTTGGTGGATAGGGATTACAAATGTATTTTAAAGTATAACTGAGCTTTTGCTTATCGTTGATTTTTCAAAAACAAAAATGCAAAGACTGACAGGAGCTGAGTTTCTATTATCTAGTGAATTGGGGCCTTTAGAAGGGGAATAAAAGTAAGAAGCCTCCTAAGAGAGGAGCTCCAAATGCTGAAATTCAAGTATAAAAATTGGGGCCTGCTGGAGGAGAACAGAACTAAAAGTATAAGCAACTTATAAACATTACTGTTAAAATCAGTGCTGTACTCTGATAACATTCTTTTTTCCCACAGAGGGAACCAACTTCAGAGCGGTTTTGGATAAAGCTGTGCAAGCAGATGGACAAGTGAAAGAACGGTACCAGACTCACCGCGACACCATTGCACTGCTGTGTAAGCCAGAGCCTGAGCTGAATGCTGCCATCCCTTCTGCTAACCCGGCCAAGACCATGCAGGGCAGCGAGGTAGGAAGATGCATTTTAATAGGGCTGCTCACCTGCTTATGAAAACTATGTTCAGGCTATTATAAACAAGAAATTGCTGCCTTCTTATTGGCATCTTTTTAAAAATGCAGATGTTAATTGAGGTTGTTATATTAAAGTAGCATGATATATACATGGTATTATACTAATATCATTACTGTCCAGTAATTTCCATTTATTGACTGCCTCATGGGACTGGGTACTGTACTCTAGAGATACTCCATATGTTCACAGTATTTAATTAAGGCTTTATAAAAGGGAGAAAATTTCCTGCAGTGGAAGGACTGGGTTTGGCTGGATACTCTGCTGACCTCACGTTTTTTATTTTTACATTATTCTCTCCTGCTTTCCCACCATTGCACTATATTCCACTGGGACCCTCTCTGGAAGGGAAATTGACAAGGTGTGCATGTTAATACATGAGTAACATCATTACCTTTCTGCTGTTGACAGGAAGGAGAAAATCAATAGTAGGACATCTGATTTGGAAAGTCCTAAAATAGGAGAAAGTGCAAGTGTGATTTAGTGTCTGATGAGATAATGTAGTAGGATAAGTAGAGGCCCTGAAGTACACAGGACAGTAAGCCAGAGGGCAAGAAATACTGCTAAACACTTGAAAAGATGAATTTCCTGGGATAGAATCATAACACGATGGTGTAGGATATAGTAAATAGCCCTTTGGTCCCTCTACCATTCTGAATAGAAAACTTACTACCATGGAAGTTAGGAAGTTAGCTTTTCTTTGTAATACAGGTGGTATTAGAATTTGTAGTTACAAAAAATTTTTTTTAATTTTTTATTAATTTTAATGGGGCGACATTAATAAATCAGGGTATATATGTTCAAAGAAAACATCTCCAGGTTATCTTGTCATTCAGTTATGTTGCATACCTGTCACCCAAAGTCAAATCGTCTTCTGTCACCTTCTATCTGTTTTTTTTTTGTCGTCGTCCCCCCCCCCCCCCGTAAATACCACACTCTTGTCCATGTCTCTTAGTCTCGTTTTTATGTCCCATCTATGTATGGAATCATGCAGTTCTTAGTTTTTTCTAATTTACTTAATTCACTCTGTATAATGTTATCAAGATCCATCCATTTTGTTGTAAATGATCCGATGTCATCATTTCTTATGGATGAGTAGTATTCCCATAGTGTATATGTGCCACATCTTCTTTATCCATTCATCTATTGAAGGGCTTTTTGGTTGTTTCCATGTCTTGGCCACTGTTAACAATGCTGCAGTGAACATGGGGCTACATGTGTCTTTACGTACCAATGTTTTTGAGTTTTGGGGGTATATAACCAGAAGAGGGATTGCTGGGTCAAAGGTAGTTCTATTTTCAGTTTTTTGAGGAGCAACCATACTTTCTTCCATTTAAAATCTTGATGGGGTTCTCTTCTCACAATACTCGGCTGCCCTGTGTATAGTTCTTTTTTTTTTTTTTTTTTAACAGAGACAGAGTCAGAGAGAGGAATATATAGGGACAGACAGACAGGAATGGAGAGAGATGAGAAGCATCAATTATTAGTTTTTTGTTGTGACACTATAGTTTTTTATTGATTGCTTTCTCATATTGCCTTGACCGCGGGTCTTCAGCAGACCGAGTAACCCCTTGCTGGAGCCAGCGACCTTGGGTCCAAGCTGGTGAGCTTTGCTCAAACCAGATGAGCCCGCGCTCAAGCTGGCGACCTCGGGGTGTCAAACCTGGGTCCTCCGCATCCCAGTCCGACACTCTATCCACTGTGCCACCGCTTGGTCAGGCCAGTTCTTTCTTCACTGAAGGGGGAAGGTGCACATGAACCACTCTGTCTCAGAATACTTCCTAGCTAACTTGGGGGTATTATCACCAAGGTAATACTGATAGTGTGTCTGACCCTCATCTTCATTAGACTATTTTTTAAACCAGTTCTGTATATTCCTATTTCTCCCCCGGCTTTATTTAACTTGGCCTTTTTTTTTCTTTTGAGTGTTTTTTGGACATAACTTATAGAGAGATGAAAGTGATATTTCTTATTTTTCTAGTAGCTAAACAGACTGTATGGGGTAAAGTCTTCAAAGTCGTGGTTCAGGTTCCATAACTCCGGGGAACAAAATTGTTGTTGCATCCACAAAAACACTTGTTCTTACCTAATTCGAGTGTGCTGATCTCAAACCTGACATTAGTTTTTCTCTATAAGCTACAGTTTTCTTGCAATTCAAGATTTTAGGTTTTCATCTTACTGTAAAATTTTCAACATTTAGTTTAACATAATGAAGTAGAATGTCTTCTTGGGTATCATCTTTGTGAAAATTTAATAATTTATATAATGCAGTAAATACACTAATACACTAAAAGATATGATTGCATCAGAATTTGTCTACAATTTCAAAATAGAACATATTAAAAACACTTATTTTAATCATAAAATTTGCACAAAACTCATTTTAATTCTATTCAGGCAAAAATTTGCTTTTGTAGCTCTTGCGTTTGTGTACTTATTCAGGACAATCTCGTTTGATGCTCCATCAGTAGTCTGCTCATCACCAACAGCTCCAAGATTTTCGGGAAACTTATCAAGGTGACTGTTCAGGAAGTGAATCTTAACGCTCATGTTACATCCAGTGTCACAGAAAGCCAACAGCATTCTTCGAACCAGAAGTTCATAGTTTTCTAATTTTTTGTTGTCAGGGAAGTTCTTTGTAACTGCCACAAAGACTGCCATGCTGCTTTCTCCTCCTTATTCATTCTCTTGGCAAATTCTTCATCACGTATGAGGGTTCAAATTTGAGGTCCATCGAATACACCTGCTTTTATCTTCTCGAAAGAGAAGGCAGGAAAAGCAGAAATAGTATGTTGAAAGCATTCACTTTCTTTATTCAAAGCCTGAACAGACTGCTTCATTAAGCTAGGTTTGATGTGAAGTGGGGGAAAAATGATCTTGTCTCGATTAACTACAGGTTCATTCACAATATTTTGCATTCCTACTTCCAGAGCTTCACGTTTTGGCCACTCCTTCTGTGTCCAGTGTTTCTCCCGAGCTCGGCTGTCCCACAAACACAGAAAGCAAGGATACTTTGTGAAACCTCTCTGTTGTCCTAGCAGGAAATTTACCATTTTAAGATCCACACAAATGATCCAGTTATGCTCCTCATACTTCAGGAAGTCGAGGACAATTTTTATGTCATTATAATCTTCTCGCAGATGAGTTGAATAACCAATTAGAACCGCTGCATAAACATTACCGTTGTGTAGGAGAACGCATTTCAGACTCCGTTTAGAGCTGTCAGGAAATAGCTGCCACTCTGTTGGACTGTAAATGGTAACACCACCTAGCTGGCTGAGAAGACTACTGATATCATGACAGTAAACAAAGTGTTTGTCTTCGGAAAAAAGTCCACAAAAATTTGTTTATGTTTCCTGAAATGGGATACTTTAGCTGACCAGTGAAGTACATTGTTTTCTTGAAGCCTGGAGGCTAATAACTCAGCTGCTTTCTTTGATAGGCCCAAATCTCTTACTAAGTCATTCAATTCAGGTTGGCTAAACTGCTGAGGGGTTAATGACTGCTTGGCATCAGAAGAAGACCCTTCAGATTCTACAACCATTTCCTCATGCATCTTATCAAAATACACTTGATCACCATGTTTACTTTCTTCGTCCTTAGAAGAAATAAAACCATTGAAAACTGGAATTGGGAGTGTCTCAGAGTATGGAATAGGTCATATTGCTGAAGGAATATTAAGATATGCGATAATATGCCGTTTTTTCTTGCCAATGCTCTTTGTATGGATCAGACAGAAATAACAGTCACTGCTGTGGTCCTTAGGTTCACGCCAAACCATAGGAATACCAAAAGGCATTTCTTTGCGTTTTCCTTTTGTCCAGTCACGAAGCATTTCCTCACAATTATGACACACAGTATGAGGAGCCCAATTCTTGTCTTGATTGCCAAGGGGAACTTGAAAATAGGCAATATATGCACGTGTCACAAATGATGAAATATTGCGCCTTTGACGTTGAAGTGTGTAACAGCCGCATATGTAACAGAAGGTGTCGGGAGTATTCTTACATTGACGTCTACTTGAAGAAGCCATGATTCAATCTTAAAATAAGAGGGTGTTTTTATCAGATAATAATTTTTTACATTTAAAAACAACTACAGTTGTGTAAAAGTGATGTTTGTAAAACATTAATTGCCTGTGGTTATGTTCAATCCAAGAGTCGTTGCCCTTTAACTTCAATTTAAAAACCAATGCATGCCATTAAGTGTAACAAAAAGAAATTAAAATTGCATAAAAACTAGAACATGCACCAAAAAACGGATTTCAGATTTGGAATCAGTGATGCAGAAATATATAGAAACAGTTCTAAAACCTCATGCAACAGAAAATGAAAAAAAATTTGTTCCCCAGTGTTATCAGTGTAAATATACCAATAGATAATACTGTTGCAACATTTTAAAATTTATATCCTATTACATGCTGCCAATACAGAATGTGTCACGTAATTACAGAAATAGTTATAATTCAGCAAAATAAAGGATGCTTTAATTTTTAATCTTTTCCATTATCCCTTTCTGAATACTTAGATGCTAAGTTTCTTGAGGCCATAATGTACCCAAAGAAAAGAGTTAAACCTTAAAACCCGACTGCCAGTTAATAATAATGGCTAATATGATTGAACACTTACCCTCTGTTAGAAATTTTGTTGTGTTAAAATTTTTATTTATTTTTATTTTTACTTTTTACAGAGACAGAGAGAATCAAAGAGAGGGATAGATAGGGACAGACAGACAGGAACGGAGAGAGATGAGAAGCATCAATCATTAGTTTTTCATTGCGACACCTTAGTTGTTCATTGATTGCTTTCTCATATGTACCTTGACCGCGGGCCTTCAGCAGCCCAAGTATTAATAAACCCTTGCTCGAACCAGTGACCTTGGGTCCAAGCTGGTGAACTTTGCTCAAACCAGATGAGCCCGCACTCAAGCTGGTGACCTCGGGGTCTCGAACTTGGGTCCTTTCGCATCCCAGTCCCATGCTCTGTCTACTGCGCCACCACCTGGTCAGGCTGTTGTGCACTTTATATAGATTATTTCAGTGTTCCCAACAGTCTTGAGATAGGGACTGTCCTGAAAACAATAATTAGCTTGACCAGCTGGTGGTGCAGTGGATAGAGCGTTGGTCAGGGATGCTGAGAACCGAGGTTTGAAACCCCAAGGTTGCAGGCTTGAGTACAGGCTCACCAGCTTGTGTGTGCGACGTCGCTGGCTTGAGTGTGGGATCATAGACATGACTCATGGTTGCTGGCTTGAGCCCAAAGGTCACTAGCTTTATGCCCAATGGCACTAGCTTTATGCCCAATGACACTAGCTTTATGCCCAGTGGTGCTAGCTTGAGCCTAAAGTTGCTGGCTTAAGCAAGGAATCACTCTTTCTGCTGCAGCCCTTCGGTCAAGGCACATATAGGTAGCAATCAATGAACAACTAAGGTGCCACAACTACCAGTTGATTCTTCTCATCTCTCTCCCTTCCTGTCTGTCCCCTGCCCTTCTCTCTCACAAAACAAAAAACAAACAAAAAAGCCTTGATAAATATAATTAAATGTGTTCCTTATATTGCCGAATAGAGTATATATTGACTAGAATTGAGTTTTTAGGAAAAGCTACAATGTCCAGTAAGTTGTAGAACTTGCTAGTGTTGTTATTGCTACTGCTGTTACAATCTGAGTTCACCAAAGGTACACTGTCTATACTAAATAAGACCGATGTACAGTTTATCCATGGCTCTCTGAGAAAGTATTTCTTCCTGATCCTGGTGGACATTTGTATATAAATCCTTTCTTGAAATTAGCTTCTGGTTTTTTTGGCAATTAAACTAAGGTTGGTTTTTTTTAGGTTGTAAATGTATTAAAATCCTTACTGACAAGTCTTGATGAAGTCAAGAAAGAAAGAGAGGGTCTGGAGAGTGACCTGAAATCAGTGAATTTTGACATGACAAGCAAATTTTTGACTGCTCTGGCTCAAGATGGTATGATAAATGAAGAAGCTCTTTCTGTTACTGAGCTGGATCGAATCTATGGCAGTCTGACGACTAAAGTCCAAGAAAATCTAAAGAAACAGGAAGGACTTCTTAAAAGTATTCAGGTGAAGTTTATATACTTTAATAAGATTTATGTTTTAAAATTTTAAAGTAAAGATAGCTCTGGTCTAAATCATTTGTTCATTTAGGATTGTATGTTTGCAAGTGTTACTTACACATTAATGAAGTCTGTAATCATTATTTATTGTTTTGACACACTGAATTTGTGGTATTTTTACTTCAGAAAAGATTTAAAGCACAGTGCTACCCAAAAGAAATATTAGGTAAATATTGAGTAATTCTTGTGTGTACATGATTTTCATAGTTGTAAAAATATCAATAAAATGTTAGGAGCTATGTTAATTTGGTAAATGAATGAAAATACATAAATCTTTCTTTTAACAAGGTCTCACACCAGGAATTTTCGAAAATGAAACAATCAAACAATGAAGCTAACTTAAGAGAAGAAGTTTTGAAGAATTTAGCTACTGCATATGACAACTTTGTTGAACTTGTAGCTAATTTGAAGGAGGGTACAAAGGTATGGTGTACAAATGAAACAATAGCTGTTCAATATAGACATGAATATATATATATATATATATATATATATATATATATATATATAGTTTGGGAATTTAATTGATCTTTTCCTGTTGGGCCAAATTATATTTTGCCGTGAAATTTTTAGTTTTAATGACTTTTGCCTCCTAGAGTATTGTTATAAGAGCTTAAAGAAGGTGCAGCATTGCATAGGAACTTGGATGAATGTGTATTTCGCCAGGCAGAAAGGGCTTTAGGTATTAGAAGTAGTAGGGATTAGCTGAGAAATATCCAAAGCCAGTGATACTTTTTTGGGGGTGGAAAGTTGATCAATTTGACTTCAGAGGAAGCAGAGCCGATCTATGGTGGGGAAGGTGAGTGATGGCTTTTATATTTTGTGCTGATGGTTTGGATGGTGATAGACTTGTGATCTGAGTCTCAGAGCGCTTAAAACATATTAAATATATTTTAAGTATTTTATTGTTTGTTCTTTAAAAAGTTTAGGGAAATGCCTCTCTTTGTTTTTACCAATTACTTTGCTAATGAAGGAACAAGTGGTTTTTAAGTTTTTCAGAAAGTACTCTTTTGGTACTTCAACTCCATAATGATGATTGAATACATTTTTTTTAAAAAAATGTAAATACAGTAGATAATAATGTAAAGCTCTCTGAAGAGAGGGGCAAAGCCTTCCAAAATAGAGAGGATAGTAAAAGATCATTTTAATTTGGTTTAAACGCTTTATTGAAATAGGTAAGCTGAGAAAACTCTCCAGTGACCCCTTGGGAAGACTCGCTAGGACTTTCCACAGGGTCTCTGGAGAGTCTTGCAAGGGCTGCTGAAATGGTGCCTGCATTTCCGAAGTGAATGTGCAGGTCTGGCCTTCTAATGAAATAGGTCCAATATCTTTATTAAATAGTGGGCTTTCTCTAGGAATTGGAAAGATGTTCATGATCATGAACTTTTAACTTGTTGACCTTTAATTTTTGGTGACAATGTTTTCTAGAAGTGATTTTATTTTTATTATTTTTAAGGCATATTAGCTCATATTTAACATTAAGTTGTTAGACTTAAGTACATAGTATGATTATATCTCATGTAGGTTTTAGTTCTTCAGTTTTATCCATTATTGACAAATGAGCTTTAGATTGTGTTCCTCCTTAGATTAAAAAATTGTTCCAGTTTATTACTTACGTTTGTCCTTTGCTTATAGTTTTACAACGAGCTGACTGAAATCCTGGTCCGGTTCCAGAACAAGTGCAGTGACATAGTGTTTGCACGGAAGACGGAGAGAGATGAACTCTTAAAGTAAGTTTGTTTTCTGTATCGAATTGTACTGAAAGTGTTTTTTCTTTAAAAACAAAACAAAAAAACCTTGTGGAGACTTCTGGGGTAAATTTGGCCATGTGAGAGAGTGGTTCCCTTTCTCCTGGGTGTTTACAGAGCAACAAGCAAACAGCTGCACGACCTGGGAACAAAGGGAGCAGAAACTCGAGATTCAGAAAGTGCAGTGGTGTCCCAGAAATGATAGTAAATCAGCTCAGGCGGCAGATCTCAGGAAAGGCCAATAAACATAAGCAGTTTACCTTGTAGTGGCATAAACTAGAGGTGCAGAGCATGGGGAAGACAGGGTGAACAGCTCAAAAACTGTCAGTGAGGTCACTTTCTAAAGGTCGGAGACTCCTGAGAATGGACTGCTGGGTCAGTAATGGACGACTGAGTCCATGCCGAGGACTCGAGAGAGAGTGGACGCAGCACGTGAAGAAACTATTTATTAAGGTGAAGAAAATGGACAAAATTTAACAAAACTTAATAGATGGGAGCATTCACCAGAATAATAGTCACAGGACAGATAAAAATTCTGAGCTCACATTTCACTATGAATAAAAAAAGGTTAAGAAGCAGCCTTTCTAAGGCATACCAAAAACAAAAATGCCAGAGCTCAGATGGCGAGGAAACAGGTGGTGATAAAACGTGTCAACATTCATGAAGGAAGAAGAGAAGAACAAAACCACCGTAGGTCGAAGAAGAAATCGGAAGGAACACGAAAGGAGAGTATAGAGAGTGAAGAAAACACAGGAACACATAGAGTAGAAATGTGGAAATCCAAAGAAAATGAAACCAAGATGGAATTAAAAAGAATTACAGCTGGGCAAAGAAAACCCAGTATATGCAAGATTGAATTCCCCTCATTGAAGACAAACCAAAACAGTGAATAAAACAAATATATATATTTTTAATTTATTCATTTTTAGAGAGGAGCGAGAGATAGGGAGAGAGAGGAGAGAGAGAGAGAGAGAAAGAGAAAGAAGGGGAGGAGCTGGAAGCATCAACTCCCATATGTGCCTTGACCAGGCAAGCCCAGGGTTTCGAACCGGCGACCTCAGCATTTCCAGGTCGACGCTTTATCTACTGCGCCACCACAGGTCAGGCCTAAAACAAATATTTAATGATAATACTCAAGAACCTTTTCCTAAACTAAGTGAAAGTTTATTGAAAGGATATATCTTATGGTTGTGAAAAATTAACAAGAGCTACTAACGCCAAGGCATATAAATGATTAGCCTTAAAAGATAATTGCAGGATTCTTTAGGTAGTCAGGCAAACACATCAAGTCACTTTATAAAATGGAAAAGTGTAGGCTGGCAGCACTGCGTGCTGGAAGAGAGTGGAGTGATTGCTGTAGGGTCTGCAGCAGAGCAGGCGCGAGCCAAATGGTCATTCATGCGCGTACAGAGCCCCGTGTCCGTTAGTAATGAACATAAAGAACTCGGACACGGCTGTGCTCGTGAGCCTTTCTGGAGCCCTCCGCCAGCCACACCCGTGTTCACCGCTCTGCCCACGTCTCAGCAGTGTCCACCCCGTCATTACCTGCTGCTCCCAGGGCAACCATTATCTCCACTGTGAGAGGACAGACGAGCTTCTCCTGTTTTTTCACTGTGTATAAATGGAGTCATACTGGCTTTCAGTCAACATTACATTTGTGAGATTCGTCTGAATGATGTTTCTGTATATATTTCATTGTATGAGTATACTGCAAGTTTATCTGTACTGTTATTAAGTATTTGAGTAGTTTTTAGTTTTGAGCTGTTATATTGTAAATAGTGTGGGCATGAATGTTCTAAACCACAACTGTCCAGTATTACTGGTAGCAGTAAAAGATTAGAAACAAATCAAATGTCCAGGGCTGGTCAAATAAATGAAGCTGCATGTGTATGGAGAAGTACTATGCAGTCACACATACCATTTAAAATTTCTAATAGCCACAGTGGGTAGATGGTGTTATATTGAGTTGTACACTTGAAACCTGTATAGTTAGGTGAACCATGTCAACTCAATAAATTAAAAAATTAATTTAAAAGGAAAAGCTAAAAGAAACAGGCAAAATAAATTCCAACAATATATTTTGTTTAACTCAGTATATCCAAAATATCATCTCAAAATATAATCAATGCAAAAATTATAGAGAAAAAAACTTATCCCCCACACCAAACCTTAGAAACCTGGTGGGTAATTTCTACTCATAGCACATCCGTTTCATTTAGTGAGATTTTCAGATGGATTTCAATTTACTGTCCGAGGGATTTTAAAATCCATTTCGGGTTCTTAATACTATATTTTAATGGTCTTTTCAACCATCTATCTTTAATGAATTTTCCCTAGTAATAGATTTTGAGGTATCTTTTAACATGAAATAATCAGTGCCATATTTTTTTGAATATCTTTAGAAAGTGTTTATTAAGAAAGTTACAAAATGATTTAAGTGGGTTAGCCTTTTTTCATCTGTTGTTTGGTTTCTATGAACACTGATATAATACACTGATTAAAATACTAGCTAGGTGACCGAGTGCAGTTGTGGTTTTCTGATTACCTTTAGGTAGGGTATTATGTTAAGGGTTTCTCATCTAGGGGATGATCTCTTGTTATGAGTGGGCAGTCTTTTAGGACCACTTGCCTAGTTTGATGTGATTCTTTCTCTAGCTGTAACTGATCTCTGAAAAAGTTTACCTTTTTTCCTAGGCTTCAGAAGTAGATTAAGAACTAACTTCATTTTATTCAATTAGGGAGAAAGAAGATTTATGCTATTTCTAGTTAAGGAAAGAAATATAGTATGTTTTAAAATGCCACCATTGCCTTGGCAGGATGCTCAGTTGGTTAAAGGATCGTCACAATTTGCAAAGGTTGCGGGTTCAATACCTGGTCTGGGTACACACAGGAACATTGATGTTTCTCTCTCTCTTTCCTTTTCTTTCTCTCTCTTTCCTTTTCTTTAAAATCAATAAGCAAATTTTAAAAAAAGAACATTACTTTAAAAAATATAAAATACCATCATTGTTTTGAGTCTATTTTCTGTGTTTCATGTATGATGTAAAGAAAAACACCTGGTAATTTATGTGTTGGGTTTTCTTTTATTATGTTAATTTCTAATACTTTTGTCTTTAATAAGGGACTTGCAACAAAGCATTGCCAGAGAACCCAGTGCTCCTGCAATTCCTACACCTGCATACCAGTCCTCTCCAGCCGGGGGGCACTCTCCCACTCCTCCAACTCCAGCGCCAAGAACCATGGTGGTCAGTAAGCAGACATTTTTAAAGGGAAGTTTTACGTTAGTGACAGCTTGTTTGCTGTAACGGATTGATTAGTCTTCACATTGGAGAAGTCTGGTGTCACCATTTTCATCAGGTGACCGACCAGATGTTTTGCAATATGAAGAATTCTTGCCAGAAAAATCTTTAACATGAATCTAATTAAGTCTTTAGAACCAACTTTCAGTTTTTAGCAAATACGGTAATAAAACAAGTTAAATTGTGCTGTTAGGAAACAATTGGACAGATCAAGAACTGGGACATTTTATGGGACACTTGCCTTGTTTTTTTCTAGGAGTGAATGTCAGAGAAAAAAAATAGGCAGAAGGCATGTTTTAGATTAAAAGAGAAGAAAGATTTATAATAATCAAGTGCAATACATGAATCTTGATTGGATCTTGGTTCATAAAAATACCTGTAAGAGCGTATTTTGGTGATACAAGGGAACCGTGAATGTGGAGTTAGGTACTTGATGATGTTAGGGGATAAGTGTTCCTTTTCGTGAAGTGGTATTGTGATTATGTAGGAGAATGTTAGCACGTACATGTTTATTATACTATTCCTTTAAGTTTCCTGATACTTGAAAATGATCATAAATGGTGGGCCAGGACAAGGTGACAGTAATGAACTGTCCCCGCTGTGTTCCTTCCTCCCCCTCAGGTGTCTGACTGTTGGTGGGAGCGGGAATGAGCAGTAAATGGTTAAGTAATGAGCGGCAGGGAAAGAGAAGTGGCTGTGGGGGATCTGGAAGTTGGAGAATTATTTCTCAACTCATACATTTCTAAAACAATAAGCCAACATTTAAGAAAGGGAATTAGAACCATACTTGGTTGGATTCTAGAGTTTCTCATATGCCTTCTGTATTGAAGTGATAGCAGTTTGAGAGAAACACGGGACATTTGGTAGTCACTGCCGACTTTTTCTTACAGTCTACTAAGCCCCAGCCCCCTGCCCGGCCTCCGCCTCCTGTGCTTCCAGCTAATCGAGCTCCTGCTGCTGCAGCGTCAGTGCCACTGGGGACCGGGACTGCCACACCTCCTCCATCGCAGGCCCCTGGGCCAGCTCCCCTTCCACAGGCCCAGGGGCCCCCCTATCCCACTTATCCAGGATACCCCGGGTAAGGCTGAAACTTGGTATATCCCAGTGAATCGGCTGACGTTTCTAGCTCTGGGCAACCTTTTAAAAAGAGGGTTGTCGCTTCTCTGAATGGATGTGTCATGAATGAATAAGCTACATTGTCAGCTCGTACTGAAATAAAAATCATGTTACAGTCAGTTACTCGAGTAGTTGGATAGCCATTTCCCAAGCATATTTATGTTTTTAGTTTTTACATATTGGGTTAATATTAAGTAAATCGCTTCTGAATGAAATTCAGAATGTATTTCCTTAATCTTGTTTACTTAGATGATAAACAGGTACCATTTGAGTTTAGTGAAAGCAAGACTGATAAGGCCTTTTTTACATACTTTCACAGTGAAATCTTGGAAGTCTGATAAATTGTTGAGCAGAAATTTATGTAATTATAGTGTGTTCTTTCTTAAAGATCAGCTTTCTTTGTGATAATTTATTAATCTTAAAAATCAAGACATTTGACTTATTTTAAAGCGTTCTTTACACTTAGTAAGTCCATTCTGTCTTCCCATTAGAACTTTATAAACAGTAAATTTGTATGTATTGCAGTGAACTTGATATTTTTTTTTATCTCAGTTAATAAAAGGATTAGGAATACTTGTCTCTAACAGGCACCTTGAAACAGCTGTTTTTTTTCTCCACTGATCTCTAATAGACTGAGAAATGGAGATAAATTGATATCTTGAAACAACCAAGTTTTAGAATAATATGTTCATTTATTTAGTATTTGATTTACTAATCCAATTCTGTTGTTTCCTTTTCCCCATCAGGTATTGCCAAATGCCCATGCCCATGGGCTACAATCCTTACGCATACGGCCAGTATAATATGCCATACCCACCAGTGTATCATCAGAGCCCTGGACAGGCTCCGTACCCGGGACCCCAGCAGCCTTCATACCCCTTTCCTCAGCCCCCACAGCAGCCCTACTATCCACAGCAGTAATGTGTCAGCTCAGAAGCCCAGCTGGTTCAGTTCAAAGCGAAAGAAGTACCAATCCTGCAATAAGTGTCCTAACTCCACACTCTGGTTCATATACGTCCTCTGCTGTACTGAGTGCAGTGTACTATACTTGTCTGCGGCTGAGAACTCAAGCTGTGCCCCAGTTCCACATTTGATTGCACACGTGAGGTTTGCTGCTATTGCAGCATAAACACTAGGTATAATAGGATTTGACATAAATTATATTGCTGTTCATAAAAGTTGAAAATGAGAAATTAAACCCACAAGTGAAACCTTTGAAATGATTATACTTGTGTCTACGTAAGATGTGATTGGGACATCAGAAACTTACGATGGTTTAAGTACCGATATTCAAGAAAACCAAGTTTTCTTTCTCTTTTGGTTTATTGATTTGGTTTAGTTTCCATTATGCTATTTTGCATAATCAAAGCATTGTAATCTTATAATTTAAAAATAAATTACTTAAGAACAGTTGTTATTGTTATGTTTTGTCATTGATTCTCATTACTGTCTAATTTCTTTCTGGTATTAGTCTCATTTTATATGTACGTGAGTTAAAGAGGTAGTGTGTTTAAGTGCATGATTAATGCAAGTTAATAGTCAGGTTTCAGTACATTTTATAGTAAAACCAAAAGAGTATCATAACTTATCTTTCATATGCTGATTAGTAAATTAATTTTGAAAAATCCTATAATGTGGAAGGAACATAATTGGTACCAAAGATTCTTCAGAGAAATATACAAATAAATATGTATATTTAATGTTTTATTAGTTTCTTCAAGAAATTGGTACAAATTCTGGTAATTATTTTTTTCATAACCTGGTTAAAATACATTATTGACACAGTACTGTCTGATATAATGGGATTGTTTAAAGAAAATTTACTGTACCCTTCTCCTTTTTTCCACCTTACTGTCTTAACTTAGTAACATTTAATGCACAATGTATGTGAATAGATTTAAGCCCTTTCATTTTTATGCTCCTAAAGATTGGACTTTTTATAATTCAGGGAGCACACAAAACAGTTGTTGGGAGCAAATGCCAATTCCGGAATAGGCTGTGTATTTAATATTAATCTCTGCTGTTAGGATAACTGATCACTGTATAAACCTCAGCAAAAATAGTGAGACATGCTTCATGGAATGAGAAAATGAGAAAGAAATGAGTTGTTTGCAATCACAGTGGGGTCTGTTCTGTGTGAGGTCCTGAACACAGGCTTATGAGTAAATTTCTAATGAATTGGTTTATGTTTATTTTTTAAGTTTTAATGTTGACCTCTTCTTGCATTATTGTTTCATTTAAATGATACTATCACTTGGTCCACTGTTGTTTTCGTTGATAGTTTGGGTTTATATTTTAAATGTTAGACTGAATGTGTGATTGTAAAAGGGAGTGAATTTGTTTTAAAAGATATGTATATTTAAAATTTTTTTTACTTTGTTTGTTGTATGTAGAAAACATGAAGGCATGTTACTATAATATAAATGAATTTTACATGGAATATTGCAATTGGTTTAAAGTCCAATAGTTAAAACCTTGGCAAAAAAATCGTTTTTTACATATCAAAGCTAAGTTTTATTAATGTGGAATCATGGGCTTGTTTGACTCTTGTATAAATGACATTTAAGTTCTACAGTCTTATTACTCAAGGTTATACTAACACAAGATACTCAGTGAGAGGGGTATTCCAAATTGCTAGTTTATAACTCTTACTAATGCAGAAAAAGCAAAAACAAAATTGGCCTGAATATTCTCTTGGGGGAAGATGATGCTCAAGAAAAGTGTAAGTGCATCCGAGGCCCGAAGGGAAGTCCCAGGGCATTTAGCCCATCTCCTGTGCTAAACTAGGCCTGCTCCCGAGAGCCACAGGAAGATTGTTCAGGAATTCTAGGAGAGGAGATCCCACACCCCCTGTGGCAGCATGCCTGACTCACTCAGCTCTGTCAGCAAAGCCTTCCTATGCAGCTACCCAGAACCAGTTCCTCTTGTCTTTCCACTCGTCCTTCAGATACTTGATGCTTTCTTTCGGGCATCTGTGTCTAGGTGCAGATGATCAAGTTTCCCCAGGCCCTCATCGCTGGGTCTGTGTTTATAGGCCTGTCTAGTTTCATTATGATGGCTCATGGAAAGACGTTTCTCTTAATGTCCATTTTGCGTTCTAGCAAATAAGAATGAAGCCTTCGTTGGGATTATTTTTATCAAACTTTTTTTTAATCCTTTGCTTAGCTTCTGATATTCTACAAAATACCCTCAATAGTTGTTCTGGATAATGCTGTTCTTTTAGAGATAGGAGAGTGTTAACTCTGGTTCAGGTATGTTGTGTCTATGTTGGCTTTTTGATTATCTTCTTAAAGAAAAGAAACCATTCCCAGACCATTTCTATTGGACGTTAGAATACTGTCTTAAAATGGATTATACTTCAAGCAGTGAAGCTCTGCATGGAGAGCTACTCAGAAGTGGGGTAAACACTAACTTCTCTTATTTCTTTTTCCTAGTTGCAGACAGATGGTCCTACTTCTCAGTTGGGCGCAAAGCATTGGGCTACTCTTCTGCCCCTCAGTTTTTATTCTCAGTTAAGAAAAATGCTCATGTATCACTGCTAACCATTCAGTCTTTGTGAGATATCCACATACCCATACCCCCAACTTTGCAATTTATAATCTCCCTTCCCCCGATCCAAATAGTTACAGAACAAACAGCCTTCTGTCTCTTATGTTTATCCCAGTCAGCAGCTTTTCTAGTCCAACACAGATTTTTAAAAATTTTCCATTCGAACTCTACTGTTTGCAAAAGTGCTTTTGTACAGTGCAACTTGTTAAGTAGATTTTAATCTGCTAATGGGGACTTTTTTTTTTTTAAATGATCAGTATATCTTGAAGAATTTTGCTATTAACTAACCTAGTGGCATCTCTCTTTTTTTCAAACACCTGCAATTCTTAGTTGACTCAGAACAGGATACAAAGTGGGAAACAAACCAGTGCTATTGTGTTATAATTACTAGTTTAAAAGTAGATTTTAGAACTAGACAGTGATTATAAGATTTACATGGAAGAAAAAAGAAGGAAAAATTCTATTTTTAAAGAAAAAGAGAATATTCAGGCTTTATTTCTGGTATGAAGTTTATATTTTTAAAAAAATCTTATATTATCACACCAGAGATTTTAGATTCTTTTCTGGTTACAAACATTGCTGGTAGTTGGGTTATATTTTTATTGTATTCATTTCTCTTAGGGGGAAAATTGTAAAGAAACAAAAAGGTTCCAGATGAATGTATCCTAGAAATAAAAGTTGAAAGATTCTTACTTCCTTGGAGTATGAATTCTTATTTAAAGTGCTTATCCTTTAGCTTTATAGTTTCTGCAATTTCTTTAACAAATGGTGGACTGAGAAATAAAAAGATACCCATTTTGACTAAATGCATGAGAGTATAAAAGAAAGACAATGTTTAAACATTTTCTTAATAGTTGCCAACTCTATAATTTATCACGGATAGATCATGTGTTTCATTGCTTACGATTTTTCCCCAGCTCTTTCAGATGGGTAATTTCCTTGTGTCACCTTTTTTGGGTTAATATTTGAAAATGTTTGGCAAGATAATGCTATTCAGTTGATCAGCGGAGGAGAGTGGTGAAATGTGTTCATCCTTTAAAACAGTTCTGTTTTCTTCCTACTTCTCCCATGTGTTAAGGCCAGACACAACTTTTATTATGTAGCTCAGAAGATACAATTTATCTGAAAATGTGTTGATTTTGCATACTTTTCAAGTTCGTTCAAGGTGAACAAGCTAGCGCCAGGATCCCTTGAATCCCTATTATGTACTGTATATCTTAAATATAGAAAAATTGGGCATAGTTAAATCTTAACTTTTTTTGTTTTCACTTACCTGGCTTCTGGGTTGGAGAGTAAAGAGTTCATACTGAGTGGGAACCTAGGTGTGTTGGGTGACAGGAATGTGGGGAT
Source organism: Saccopteryx bilineata (assembly GCF_036850765.1). Taxonomy (NCBI): domain Eukaryota; kingdom Metazoa; phylum Chordata; class Mammalia; order Chiroptera; family Emballonuridae; genus Saccopteryx; species Saccopteryx bilineata. Next base: position 17,412,559 of record NC_089499.1, on the reverse strand, counting down.
CTAAGGGACCCCCCTGGAGCTTGGGTTGTGCTCCAGCTTAAAGGGAGGTGACTGAGAAGCTGCACATTAGGACTGCTTTAGCATTTACTACCATAGAGCAGGATTGCCGTAGGACCTATCTCGACAGACTTGAAGTTGTCTAGAGCCCATGCACCAGTATCGCTGCCCACTGGCCAGGCTCGCCTTTGTGGGTTGGGGGCACCCAAGTTGTCTGCCTTAGCACCCCTGCCTGCGTGGGACCCTGGCTTCTGTCAGTTCTGTGGGTCCTGGTATTATTCCCTTTTGCTTAAAATTTGCTTAAGACCCTTTCAACTAAATGAAAATCAATTAATACAGGTGATTAATCTATTACCATTGTATTTGTAAGTTTCTGTGTTTTTAACTGAGGTGTTACACATTTCAATTCATACTGTACATGGAAGAATCAACTTGCAGTGAAGTTGAGCAATTGTCCAAGGTCAGATGGCTGCTGAGGGGCTGACGGGGCTCAGGTCTCTCACTTGTCACCTCTGATTTGAAGAACTGTAAGGACAAACATCTTCCTTTTGTGTGCTGCTGCTGCTGCTGCTAAAAGCATCTAGCATTGAGTTCCTGTCACATTCTGGTACCTCTTCTAAGCATTTGAAATCCATGAACTCACTTTGGCAGAGCAGTCACTAGCGAGGCAGCCACTGATTTCATCCCGGTGTACAGGAGAGGAGGAAACGGCGCCGAGAAGGTGAGTCCCTGGGGCTGGCAGGGGATGGGGCCCAGACCTCACTGAGGCCAGAAGTTCGACTTCAGAAAGTTTTCTGTTTTTCAGAATATTTGTTTTATAGGGCTTTGGCTCATTCCTCACCTCCACCTCCCCATTCACCCACTCATGCTCCCCCCCATCATGCAGCATTTTATATATATATTGAGAGGCTATGTACTATGCTCAATACAGCTGCCCTCAAGGAATTATATTCCAGGAGTACAGTTGAGCTAGGAACGATGATTGGTGTGAAAGTGGATACTATATTAAGGTGTGAACTTGTGGGCAGGAATTCTCCCTGCCTTTCACCCTGTGTCCAGCTCCAGCCTGGTTGGTTGGGCCCTTTGCATGTTCCTGCCCCGGGTGGTGGTTGCTGGGTAGGAGAGCAGGAGCTGTAGACTGGGCAGGGGTTTGAAGGAAGTGATGAAACCTCAGAGGGGGATGGGTTTTCGGTAGAGAGGGATTACAGCATTCCCAGAGGCCGTCATGCTCCCAACAAGGTGGCGCTTCCGCCGCTGGAGGGGCCATGAGGCTGGGCAGCATGAAATGGTGACTCAGGACCTGGTACGTGTGGGGAGCCAGTCATGTGTGAGTAAATTTCTTTTTATCACCCTGGGTGGAACGGGCTTTAGAGTCAGAACAAATGACTTCAATGAATAAAGAAATGGATATTTCTTGTGTGCGTGGTTTGGTCACTTCAGTTCACAGCTACCTGCTGCATTTGGGCCATCTCTGGGCTGGCGAAGAGTATGTATGCCATGCGCATGCGCACCCGTGGTCTGATGACCGCCGCGCTCGTGCTCCCCTAACCCGTGTTTTCTCTTCCGTGCACCTGTATTGTTGCGGCGGTATCTGCCGTCATGCAAACGAAACCCCTTGCTGATGCTCCTGGCACTTTGTGGGAAAGGAGGCATTGTGAAATTTTAAGATCCACTCATGAGGTGTGGGGTGCTGGAGGACCCTCCTCCCCTGTCCTTGGAATGTGAGTTGGACCGTCATTTTCAGACTGGAAACCTGTTTTGAAGATGGAACCTGGAAAGAGTAGGCTCTGCTGAGACCGTGCGGACAGAATACGTGCCCGAACCACGTTTGGGCCTCTATATAACATTTAAGATCCTGGCGGGTGGTGCGGAGGCCTCTCGCCTTGCTGCCGCTGGAGACAAAACTAAGTAAGTTCCCTTGCTTGTTGAAGCGCCAGCCACTAGCCCGGAGTGGCCTCTTTACTGGGTTGTTAGAACCCCGTGACCTGGGCCCCAGTCCTGGCCTTATCCCGAGTAATTGTGTGATTCTGTGTAAGACGTTCCTGCCCTCCACCTCCATGTCCTCGTTGGTGACACAGGCCACAATCTTTCCTCAGGATGTAGGATGCCTGCACGACTGGCCCGGTAGGTGCTCAGACACTGTTGGCTGTTTAAATTACTATGAGCACAGATATGCTTTTCCAGCCCTTGTGGAGAATTTGGCGGGATCATTGGCCCTTCTATGACTTAAGGCTTCTTATTCTTTTGCTGAAATTCGCCTCCATTTCTGGCATGTTCAGCCAGGTTGGACAGAAGCTAGTGCTTCTTATTTTTAGGCCAGTGTTGTTTTGTTTCAGTTAACATTAAGTATGTTTAATTTAATTGCAGATTCCCTAGTTCTCAAATACCCTGGAGATGAAAATAGCACCCCTACCCCAAATACTACAAAATCAGAAAAACTGCTCAATGAATAGATTACACTAGGTTAGAATAGCTGGGCTCTGGCTTGTGAAGTTCCAGGTTCGACTCCCAGTTAGGGGACATGGGAGAAGCGCCCATCTGCTTCTACACCCCTCCTCCTCTCACTTCTGTCTCTTTCTTTCTCTCTTCCCCTCCTGCAACCATGGCTCAATTGGAGCAAGTTGGCCCCAGGCACTGAGGGTGACTCCATGGTCTCTGTCTCAGGTGCTAAGAAGAGCTCAGTTGCTAAGCAATGAAGCAATACCCGAGATAGGTAGAGCATCGCCCCCTAATGGGCTTGCTGGGTGGATCCCTGTTAGCTGTCTGGGTGCCTCCCCTCCTTGCCCTGAATAAAAACAAACAAACAAACAAAAAAAGCTGGGGCCCTGGCCGGTTGGCTCAGCGGTAGAGCGCCGGCCTGGTGTGCGGGGGACCCGGGTTCGATTCCCGGCCAGGGCACATAGGAGAAGCGCCCATTTGCTCCCCCCCCCCTTCCTCTCTGTCTCTCTCTTCCCCTCCCGCAGCCAAGGCTCCATTGGAGCAAAGATGGCCCAGGCGCTGGGGATGGCTCCTTGGCCTCTGCCCCAGGCACTAGAGTGGCTCTGGTCGCGGCAGAGCAACGCCCTGGAGGGGCAGAGCATCGCCCCCTGGTGGGCGTGCCGGGTGGATCCCGGTCAGGCGCATGCGGGAGTCTGTCTGACTGTCTCTCCCCGTTTCCAGCTTCAGAAAAATCCAAAAAAAAAAAAAAAAAAAAAAAAAAAAAAAGCTGGGCTGGGCTCCATCAACCTGAGGGTCTGTGGGTAGAACTCAGGAGACCCACATCCTAGAATGGGAAAAGACCGGAACCTTGTGTTTAGCAGCCTCCAACTAAAATAGAGCATTTCCTTCAATTATAAGTGGCAACCAAAGGTCAAATGCTGACCTTTGCAGTATTACCAGCACTTAAGACTTTGTCACTTCTAGAAATCCTAGTTATTTGCAGATCTCATTACAGTTGTTACTAATTTCTCAAAATGTCATTTATACTCATCACTTTGCATTGATTTGAGAGAGAGGAAGGGGGAGAGAGAGAAGCATCAACTCATTGTTCCACATAGTTGTTTCATTTAGTTGTCCATTCATTGATTGCTTCTCATATGGGTCCTGACTGAGGATTGAACCCGGGACCTTGGCGCACTAGGATGACTCTGTAAAGGCCAGGGCCTTTACTACTTTGCAGTGATGGTTAATTAGACCTGCCACTAGGTCTTGTTATCTACTGTGTTAAAGAAGCACCTATATTGGTATAGCCCCCGTTTGTTTAATAATTGGGTAAATAAATCTAATATAATTGGTTTCTTTGTAAAACACACAGGCTTTACCTGATTGCCAATATACATAGTTCATGGTTCAAAAAGTTTTACTAACCTCCCGACATTGAAAAACTTTCTGGGTAAGGGTGGCAATTTCCAGTTAGACCACAAGAGGGAACTATTTCCCAATGAATGTTTTAAAAGATCACAGCTAGGATTTTTCTTTTTTTTTTTTTTTTTTTAATTAAAAATGTTTTTCAATTCCAGTTTGTATCCAATATTATTTTGTATTAGTTTCAGGTGTCCAGCATAGTGGCTAGAAAATCATATACTTTACAAAATGTTCCCCCTGATATTTCCAGTACCCAACTAACACCACACAGAGTTCCTTCCTATCAACTATATTTCCTGTGCCGTGCCTTACGTCTTTGTGGCTATTTTGTAACTACCCATTTGTACTTGTTAATCCAACGACCAGTTTTTCTTATTCCTGCTTAGATCTCGTTCTGGAATTGGTCCAGGTTTTCTTCTTCGCTGTGAGCAGTGTAACTGGGGCCCTGAGACACGGTTCTATGGCTGATTCCCTGCCCAGAGCTGGAGCATCCTTTCCTTGTGAGGCTTCCAGGAAGCCGCGAAGCAGAACAGGGAGTCTCCCAGTGCCCTTACCCCCAAACAAAATCATACCTTGTAAAGCAGAGGGTTCATTTGATTTGTTATTCTGCGAGCAACAGACCCTCTATTAGGGTAGGAACCTAGCTGAAGGGTTTTCATCAGTTAAAGACTGTTAAAAGAAGAAGATGTGTCGTGAGCTGGACGGGGGAAGGGGCAGAGGGGGATGGTGCGGGAGGGAGAGAGAGTAGAACTTTATAGGCAGAGAAAGGCCGTGATCCTATAATAAAAACCCAAGGACCCAGCCAGGCCTTCCACTTCGTTATGCAGTAGTTGCCCCCAGGGCTGATTTTAATGGGAACAATTTTACACGTTCCTTGTCCTTTGGACACATCAGCACATAGGTCATTGTATATATTTAAGGACTCAGAATAGAGGTCTTAGAGTGTCTAATTGCAAAAGGCAGCAGCCATTTTTACAAGTCAGAATCAAACCAAAGCACAGCTCTGCAAACCCTCACTGGCCCTAAAGTAGGTCAGGCTGAAGGAAGTGCAGGGAAATGTCTATGTGGGTGGGGTCATCACCACTGAGCAGCTAGTTCTGTGTTCAGGCCTCACCCTCTGACTCTAAAATTAACATTTATGGTGCTATCCGCTCCTCTGACCTTTAAAGATTGTTGCTGTTATTTTTGCAATTTTAATTATGAGCAACATTGTCTTTCTCTTTCTTTTTATTTTCCTTTCCTTTCCCTTCCTTCCTTCCTTCCCACCTTCCTTCCTTCCTTCCTTCCTTCCTTCCTTCCTTCCTTCCTTCCTCCCTCCCTCCCTCCCTCCCTCCCTCCCTCCCTCCCTCCTTCCCTCCTCTCCCCTCCCCTCCCTCCCTCCCTCCCTCTCCCCTCCTTCCCTCCTTCCCTCCCTCTCTTCTCCCCTCCCCTCCTCCCCTCCCTCCCTCCCCTCCCTCCCCTCCCTCCCTTCCCCTCCTCTCCCCTCCCCTCCCTCCCTTCCCCTCCTCTCCCCTCCCCTCCCTCCCTTCCTCCCTCCCTCCATCGCTCCCTCCCTCCCTCCTTCCCTCCCTCCCTCCCTCCCTCCCTCCCTCCCTCCCTCCCTTCCTTCTTTCTTTTCTTCCCATCTCACTCTCTTTCTTTCATTCACTCGTCCCTTCCTTCATGCATGAATGACTGACAGAATGCATGGCACATGTTGGATACATGTGACTACTCTGCATATGGTCTTTTCAGGTATGTCTACTGCATGACCATCAAGCAAGTTGTTGACCTTCCCTGAGCCTGTTTCCTTACATATAAACTGGGAATCACATTACCTACCTTACAAGTTTATCGTGAGAGTTCAGAAAGCAATGTGTGTACACAGTTAGCACCATTCCTGGCTGTTCTTACTGAGGGTCACAGCTTTGTTCCTTGAGCATGTGGTGTCCACGGGGCAGGCATTCATTGGTAGCCAAGCATCCTTCATTTCACTGCACTGGTGCCCTAGTACCCTGTTGAACTTAATGAATGCTCCTCATTAAAGGGTGAAGATTTATTTTGGGAGATGGCAGTGTGGCAGGGAGTTCAAGAGCCTGGGCTCGGGATGGCCTAGGCTAAGTCCCAGGAGTGACACTTAGTAATGGCTGTAGGACTGGACGCTGTTCACTTAGCCCCTCTGTGTTTCAGCTTCCCCAAATTTAAAATAGGTGCAGGAGTGGCACTTTCTGCATAGGTTATGATGAGTTAATACATGAAATGCATTTAGACGGGTCCCTGGCACACAGTAAGTGCTCAAAATTACGAGCTCTTGTTGTTGTTATTATTGTGGGCAACCTGTTCAACACTCTCAGATGAGGAGTTTAAATCTACTAGGTGGTCTAGAGGCGAGTGGCCTCACGTCCCTGGACCCCGTTTCCTCAACACGCTATGGTGAGAATGGGCCAGGCGTGGACGAATGATGGTGACATTGTGTTGGCGGAAGTCACTAAGGGGATGTGACTGTTGGTTGACCCTCAGAGAGTGGGGCCCCGGCAACTGGAGGCTCCTCCCCTCCCTTGTGCTTGGAATGGACGATTTGCCCACCGTTCCCATGTGAGAGTCAGTTTCAAGGACGCAGTATTGAGACAGTACTGCGTTGAGACCTCTCTAGGGAATATGTGACTCAGTTAAGGACTCTATATAAACCTTTTAGATTCCGGTAGAAGGTGAGGATAGCTACTCATTTTGTGATTGCCCAAGACAAACCTCTTAAGTAAGTTCCCTTACTTGTTAAACCTGCCACCTACCAATCTGGAGTGGCCAGACTCTCTTTGGTCTCTCCCCGTCCTCTGGGTATGGGGCCCGTTTTTGAACCAATATGTGTCAGAAGGGGTGGTGGGGTGCGGGGTGGGGGTGGTGGGTGACGATGGACGGGCGTTGGTGGGTGATGGTGAGGAGTTGCTGGTCGTCTAGGTGGGTAACAGTGATGGAGTAGCTGGCACAGACAATGGACCAATGGAGGCAGTGGCCGTGGTCAGGGGGTGGGGGGTGGAAGTACTGACCCTCCTCCCTGACTGCTGGGAGGCCATCCATGCTGGGAGTGACCTCAGGGAGTCGGGGTGTCCCTGATTACCGTGCAGGTTGGGTGTGGAGCTCTGCAGGGCTCCCGACTGTGCGCCCTCAGCCGGGGTCAGTCCTGGAATTCAAGCTTCAAGGCCACTCTCGGCAGGTGGTCTAAGAAATCGTGTCGTTCATTTTTGGACATGCCTGTACTATTTTTATAGTCTCGCCGCATATTCCATTTCTGTTCTTTTTTTTTTCCTCCTCTGAGAAACCACAAGCACTTTAAAGATATTGTACAAATGTTTCTTATAATGTCCCTTTGATGTCGGGGTCAGATAAAAGAGCCCCGCTTTATGGGTGACAAAATTGAGGTGATTCTCCAGGTCACATGTTTCTTAAACTATTGAGAGGTGGCATCTGGTTTACAACCCTTACTGTGGCTGGCAGAATTAATTTTTTGCTGGAAAAAAACCAAAACAAGTCTATTTTGTTATTTCAACCTTCCCTCTACTATGGAAAAAGAGACAAAAAAAGCAGCTTCGCTTTTTCAAAGAGCCATGCTGGGCGCCTTCTCGCCTGTGTGTTTGCCTGTGACCCTAATTCCTCTCTGGCGAGAGCGAGGTGCTGGGTGGGGGTGGGGGCTGATGCTGCAGGAATGAGCGAGGAACTGGGAATAGTCCTAGACCATGAAGTTCAGGAAATTTGCATTTTAAACTGGTAAGTGAATGGTATTTGCAATGCCCTTGTCATCCAGGGAACTATGAGAGAGAGAGAGAGAGAGAGAGAGAGAGAGAGAGAGAGAAACAACCTGTCTTTTGGACCACTTAAAAAAAATTTGCTCCACATTCAGGGAAGCTGAGAAAAATCCCATTTTCCTTGGTAAAAGCAGCTGCAGTTTCTTCCAGAAGGCCTTTGAAGATGGGCCGCTGGCGGTCCTGTCGGAGGCTGCGCGCCGCGGCGGCGCCGGAGCCCAGACCGGTGCGGCTCGCCTCCAAGCCGATGCGTTCCAACTGCAGCAGGAACGAAAGGGATACGCTCCCGGCCACACTCATCTCCAAAAGGCTGCCTCCTAAAGCTGCTAATTGTGCATGTTAAACAGGATCCAGGGGCTCCCAGCAGCCTCCCCGACTCCTATTTGCAGATGTTTTATGAAGGTGATTTAAACCTTAGGACTCTTCCTTTCTTCCCTCTGGTGAAGGAGTCTGATGTTATCAACTCATTAACTTGTGTTCCCATTATCTGCCTGCAGTTGCAGCAGTCTGCCTTCAATAAAGCGGCCCAGCACCGTCAGGGGATGTTAAAGTCACAGAGGCGGCCTCAGTGGAGGACCAACAGTGATGGCAACTTTGCAAATTTCAGAACAAGCACACACAGCAAAAAGCGGGAAGCAGTATCCAAAGTGCTGAGGAAAAGCAACTTCCTCCCGTGCCCATTCTGTGGTTCCACGTGGGAAGTGGGCCACACAGGAGGAAGAGTTAGGAGCCGCGTGGCTCAGAGCCTAGCCTCCCGCGATGCCCGGAGGCCTCTCCACACTGCTTTGTGGTGGGTAGTCGTGGGGTATTTATTCGACAGACATCCTAGGGACCGGCTCAGGGCTGAGGAGGACGTGGCCCCTGACATCAGGGGACAAACAGTCTCATGGGAGAGAGGTAGAGAGACGATTTCACCAAGAAGTACACGATAGAGGGAGCCATGTTGCACCTCAGTGTTGTTCCAAGTAGGAATCAAGGAGCTGGAAGTTCTCCCAGGTAACTTAGAAGTGTGTGAGAGACATGCTTTGCTCTGCTGGATTGGAGCAAGTCAGAGAGGAAGAGACTGTTGACGACCTCCTGCCAAAGGCCACCAAGGATGTACAGGTAGTTTAAACGGGGTCTATGGAAGGAGAACAGACGCCACAGAGGACCGCGGGGGGTTTGGGTGAGAGGGAGTCCTGAGGCTGTCTGTGTTTGGTGATTTGAGAACAAGGAAGTGGGTCTGTTCTGGACTGGTGTTAGAAAGTGGCGCAATTTGGTGACTGGGCCTCTTAATACTTTTACTTTTAATCTAGAAGGTGGGAACGATGGAGTGGGGTCAGAGATGTCATGAGAAAAGAAGCCCCAGGGACTCACTTGAGCCTGGGGACAGCATGTTTGGTGGTCTCCGTGGTCGCACGGGGTCTTTGTTTTTCTCTCCCATTCAGGTATGATCTTGGAGTCATATTGCTGTCTTTCTTTCTGTGTGTATGACAGAGACAGAGAGAGAGAGAGAGAGAGAGAGAGAGAGAGAGAGAAGGACAGGTCGGGACAGACAGACAGGAAGGGAGAGAGATGAGAAGCATCAATTCTTTGTTGTGGCACCTTAGTTGTTTGTTGATTGCTTTCTCATATGTGCCTTGACCGGGTGGGAGGTGGGGAGCCGCTACAGCAGACCAAGTGACCCTGCGCTCAAGCCAACGACTTTGGGCTCAAGCTGGTGAGCCTTGCTCAAACCAGATGAGCCCGCACTCAAGCCAGTGACCTTGGGGTTCAAACTTGGGTCTTTTGCATCCCAGTCTGACACTCTATCCACTGCGCCACCACCTAGTTAAGCGTTATTGTTGTCTTGTTGGAGTTTTAAACCAATGTTCATGTTCTATGAAGTTGCTTATTTCATTAGAGGAATGGAACATCAAGTCTGGCTGGTAGCAACGAGGCCAACTATTAGCTGAAAGTTGTCTGGGATGTTTTTGTTTTTCTCAAAATGCTTGGTATGGGCACTGAAGGTTGAGTAGGAGTTTTCCAGATCTAAAAGGGAAGGCGTGCCTAGCAGGGAGAAGGGATAGCTGGAGTGGGGAGAGGGAGACATCGGGTGTGACTAGAGGCTGAGGATGCTGTGAGTAGCTCAAGGTGCCAGGAGTGAGAGGGCATGTGGGAACGGGGTGGGGGGGGGGGAAGGCCAGGACGTCAGAAGGGGCCCAATGAAGGGGGCTCGTGGGTCTTGCATGTATCCCTTGACCATCTTCAACTGAGTGCTCAACTCAGAGCATCTGATCCACAGATGTTTGTTAGATTGGGATGGGCTTCGTTTTCCTGTACTTCTCCCTTTCACACCATATAATGTCATCAAAGCCGAAGAGGAGAGCTGCCCGAGGGAGGAGTGTCCTTCCATGGTTCCTGGTACACTTCTCCGACAGGAACTCTTGGGACTCTGTAGTCACAGAGCTGGAGGGGTTCTCGAGGCACTTTTGGTTCACGTCCCTCCTTTCTCTGAGGGGGACCTGCAGCTGGACATGGCCCAATACTTGCTTAAGGGCCCACAGCAAATCATGACAGGATGAGGACTTGAACTCACATCTCCTGCTGCCTCGTCTCTGCTCTTTTCATGCCAGCAACCATTCTGCTAGTCATTCGGAACTTTCTTAAATATGGAACCCCGGCCCCCACACGGAAGCACGATGCAGCAGCCACTGCATTCAAACCCCACTCTGTTGGGGAACTTTAAGGGGCTATGATTCCTGAGCTCTAGTCACACTTTTCAATGGCTCTTTCCTCCACTCCTCTCTCAGCTTCTCCAGAGGTTCTCTTGGTTCAACACCCACACTGCTTCTCTAACCACGCTCTACGGCTGCACTTTCTGTTGCTCCCTCTGCTTCTGTCTAGTTCTTTCTGTAACAGATGGACCTGCTCTCTCTGCCCACACCCTTCCTCGCCTCCTCTTATTCTCAGAACCATTACCGTTCTTATATCAATCCAGGCTGTATCTGGCTGCATGCAGTGATGGGATTCAAAAATGTAACAACCAGCCTGACCAGGCGGTGGTGCAGTGGATAGTGCATCAGACTGGGATGCAGAGGACCCAGGTTTGAGACCCCGAGCTTGCCAGCTTGAGTGTGGGCTCATCTGGTTTGAGGAAAAGCCCACCTCTTGAACCCAAGGTCACTGGCTCCAGCAAGGGTTTACTCGGTCTGCTGAAGGCCCCGTGGTCAAGGCACATATGAGAAAGCAATCAATGAACAACTAAGGTGTTGCAACGCGCAATGAAAAACTAATGATTGATGCTTCTCATCTCTCTGTTCCTGTCTGTCTGTCCCTGTCTATCCCTTTCTCTGACTCACTCTCTGTCTCTGTAAAAAAAAAAAAAAAAAAAAAAAAAAAAAAAAATATATATATATATATATATATATATATATATATATATATATATATATATATAAAACAACCAGTTCTGACGGTTTTAAGTATTAAAAAAACAATGACTCGACCATGTTCTATTTCATCCTCCAGAAGTCTAGCCCAAGTATAAGGCCAGCGACCGCCACCATTGTGGCCATGCAGGTTCCCATTGGATTTGGGCAGATGGTAAAGAAACAGTGGAGCCAAAAAATTGTGGGCCATTCCTTTATTAAAGTCTCGTACCGGCCGGCAAACAAACACACAGAGAAAACACTTCCCTTTCATTCAGAGCTCCCAAAGCCCTGACGCATTCTCTGGTTCCACAACCAGGAGAATCTTCCTTGGTTCCTCCTAGAGTCAAAGGCCCTCACAAGCCTCAGTAGGGCTCCCAAAGCCCCTCAGCTCTGGTTCCCCATCTGCACACCTTCTCTCTCTCTGCACAAACTGGCTTCTTCTTCAGCATTCTGCATTCTCTCTGCTCTCTCTTCAAAACTGCCTAGGCCCACAAAGACCCCTCCTCCAGCAAACATTAGCAAAACAATGACCCCTCCCAAGCAAGAATGCAATCAGCAATTTGCAATCAGCAATTTGCAATCAACTGCCCTGCTCTGAGGGCAAGCACACACGTGGCTGCCCACTGCCATTTTCTAACAATAAAAATGAGCAAACTAAAAAAATACAAATTTTACAAACTCATTTGCCCAACACCAAGCTTTTCACTTGTCTGGAAAGAGTTTCAAGAAAACAAGCAAAAACATGCAAGGATTCCCAAGACCTGAACTTGGAACAGGAACAATCTCTCTTCTGTTAACATTGAATTGGCCAAAGCAAGTTTCAAGGTCAGACACAAGGAAGTAGATTTTACCTCTGGATGGGAAGTACTACAAAATCATATTGAAAAGAGTAAGGATACAGGATGAGAATAATTTGGACCATTTTTGCAAAACACGACCACGTTGTTGTATACCAGAATGGTTGGTTAAATATCAGCTCTGTTAGCAATTTGCATTGATAACTTGCATGTTCTTTGGACATATACCACCGCTATAAACATTTCTTGATGATTTTCCCATTTTTGGCGTTAGAAAAACACTAATGGAGCAGGGCTGGAAGATCTTCACTCACTGGGGATTCATTTCCTCAGCATCCTTTAGCACTAGGTGGGTGGTTGCAGCAGCAGCAGACACTTTTGTTTGGAGTCCAACAGGGAAGATACCCATCAGTGAAGGGCACCCTGTGGAGTGTGGTTTCTGCTTTGGTAGTGGTCCTGTGGAGGGGTCTGAGGACATGTGCAGGTGACCCAGAAGGAGGGCGTGGGTGGGGAACGCGCGCGCTTGTGTGTGTGTGTGTGTGTGTGTGTGTGTTGTGTAAGGCAAGGCAGCCCCGGGGGGGGGGGGGGCACTGCTGGGCTTAGATTTGAAAAACAAGGTAAGCAGGCAATGAATGTGGGAAAGAGTGAATTCCAGTAAGCACAGGCAAGTCATCAGATAATGAGGGTGCTTTGGGTAAGGAAGGGAGGGATTGGGGTGAAAAGTGCAGCAGGGTCCTAGTGCCTCTAGCCTGCCTTTGACCTTCCCCATGGAGACAATGCCAGGCTAGCACATTTAGTTGGTACAAAGAACGTGGCTTTGAGCAGGACAGGCTGCTGGATTCCTGCCGTTTGGGAGCAGGCTCTTGTCCTGGCACCAGAGGAAGAACCCCTGTCCTTCTCTGAGTACACCGCGGTTCTATGTAAAATCACCCTAGAGGAAATGAACCCGGCCTTACCTCACAGCTCTCATTTAAAATAAGGTCCAGATGGATCAAAGGGTTAAGTATTGTGAAAGTAAAGTTGTAAGTAGTAGTAGAAAACGTGAGAATTGTTTTACCCTCAAAATGGGCAAGACTTCGGCCCTGGCTGGTTGGCTCAGCGGTAGAGCGTTGGCCTGGCGTGCGGGGGACCCAGGTTCGATTCCCGGCCAGGGCACATAGGAGAAGCGCCCATTTGCTTCTCCATCCCCCCCTCCTTCCTCTCTGTCTCTCTCTTCTCCTCCCGAAGCCAGGGCTCCATTGGAGCCGGGATGGCCCGGGCGCTGGGGATGACTCCTTGGCCTCTGCCCCAGGCGCTTGAGTGGCTCTGGTCGCGCAGAGCGACACCCGGAGGGGCAGAGCGTCGCCCCCTGGTGGGCAGAGCGTTGCCCCTGGTGGGCGTGCCGGGTGGATCCCGGTCGGGCGCATGCGGGAGTCTGACTGTCTCTCCCCGTTTCCAGCTTCAGAAAAATACAAAAAAAAAAAAAAATGGGCAAGACTTCTAAGAGCGATACAAACCTAGAAGTCATAGTAAAAGAAATCAATGTATTTGATTACATAAAACAAAAAACAGAAATAAAGACAACCTGCCTAACAAAAAAACAAAAACAAAAACCGTATGTAAAGTAAAAAGAAAAGACTGACCAGGTGGTGGCTCAGTGGATAGAGCATCGGACTGGGATGCGGAGGAACCAGATTTGAGACCCCAAGGTCGCCAGCTTGAGCGTGGGCTCATCTGGTTTGAGCAAAGCTCACCAGCTTGAGCCCAAGTCGCTGGCTTGAGCAAGGGGTCACTGTCTGCTGTAGCCCCACAGTCAAGGCACATATGAGAAAGCAATCAATGAACAACTAAAGTAACACATCTCTCTCCCTTCCTGTCTGTCTGTCCCTCTCTCTAACTCTCTGTCTCTGTCACAGAAAAAAAAAAAAAAAGAGCAACAAATTAGAAAAAAATATTTAGAATTGGCAGCCCTGCTATCTTGTTACTTAGTTTTTCCAACATTCTTTTGTGGGCAGAAAATCTTTTACTGATTCAAGTAGTCTTTATCATATGTTAAATGTGTATCTACTTATGTAAACTCACATTTACTCATGAATCTTCTTTTTTGGGGAGAGCTTTAAATTCTGTTCTTTTGATTTGTCTGTTTTTTCATGTGTCAGTTCCATGTTATTTTAATCACTATAACATTATAACAACTTAATATGTGGCAGTCCTCTCACATTGCTTTAAAAAAAACATTCCTTTAAAAATTTTGCTTGCTTTTTTATTTTTCAGTATGAGGGATTTCCTACCTAAGAATATTGGACACCTTTCTATTCATATAAGTCCTTTTTTGTGTGCATCAAGAGCAATTTAAATTTTCTTCACATAGATTTTGCACGTCTTAAGTTATTTCTATATAGTTTATCCTTTTTTGATGATTACATATGAGATATTTTCTTCCATGACACCTTATGACTTGCTATTAGATTCTTTATATTAATTTTATATCCATCTGACCTACAAAATTTTTTATTGTTGGCAGTAGATTTTCATTGAATTCTCTTGGACTTTTATTGGTTGATAACATACCAACTACAAATACTGATAACTTGGCCTCCACTTTTAAATGTTTTATACTTGACATTTCTGTCTGTTATTGATTGCATTGGTATCTTTAGGACCAGGTTAAGGAATAAGGGTGATGATGGCCATTCTTGTTTTGTTCCTGACTTTAATGGGAGTGCCGCGTGTGTGTCCTAAGAGGACAGGGACTGCGTCTCTCTTGCTTACCACGGTGAGTCCGGCACTAAATGTACAACTTGGTATCTCACGGGCGCTCAGTAAATTTCTAAAGAATAAATGAACGAATGAGCAGTTTCTATTTTGTGTAAGGTTTCCGAAGGAAAATAGCAAACACTTTCTGCCCCCTTCTCCCGGGCCCAGCCCTCCCCGTCACACGCAGCAGTCCTGACAAGATGAGGCAGCTACTGAGACAGGTGGGGGTGGCTTCTGGTGTGCAGGCTGCAGCGTCCAGGCCCACGCCCGGGGGTCTGTGTGGACATGAGGAACTTAGAGTTAGGGGTGGACGACAGCTCTGAGCCTTTGCAGACGGCGCTAGGTGAAATGCACAAGGCCGTTGGCAGTGCTAGGCTGTGAGGCCCTTAGCACAGGGAACAGGGCCTGCTTGGCGAGACCTGACCAATTACCAGGAGTGCAGGCGTCCGGAAGGTGCGCTCAGGTCCACGTGGGTCCCAGTCTGCGGGCGTGTGACCTAACGCGGCAGGCCCCAGCGTGACCCTCCTTCCTTTTGGAGCAGAGAGATGCCGCTTAGCTTTTTTTTTTTTTTTTTTTTTTTTTACTTTGGCAGGAACAGCAAACTGGGCTGAGACATCTTTTCTTGCCAACTCATTAAAGATTGGGCTGGAGCCTCAGGAAACCTGCAAACTAGGGCCACTTAGCAGGAGAGACGTCCCAAAGGCACGTCCTCACCAGTGGGCCCTTGCACGTCCTCATGCTCTCTGGGGAGGGCTGTGTGCTCTTCTGGGGAGGGCTACGTGCTCCCCTGGGGAGGAGAGGCTGGAGGAAAGAGGGGAGGTGAAGGGAAGATTAACTAACGGTTACTTACTAAATAGTCAGTAAGGAGCGGCCCAGGTTTGTCGGACTTTAAAGCCCATAGCAACGATAAGGGTAATAGCCTATAATCTCATAATAGTTAACACTTAACTGCACACCACTGATGCCAGGCACTGTGCTAAGTCTCATTTCAGTTAGTTCTCACCACATGCAAGTCTGCCCGCCTCACTGATGAGGAAGCTGGGGAGTGGTTAAGTGACTTACCCAGGGAGAGAAGCCTGCCACTGGTGGGGCAGAGATTTGCTCCCAGGCAGCCTTAAGACAAAGGGCATGCTCTTAACCATTGTCCGTTTCCTGCTGCCCTTCCCTGGAAGGGTGGAGTAAGGAAAGGCGAGTCTGGAGATGAAGCCTTGGCAGGGTCCAGGCCTTGAAGGGCCTGGATGCAGCACACGGGTCCGTGGGCTACTACGCCGGCCAGTCACAGGGCTGGCCTGCCCACTGCAAAGCCCCTGTGGCTGTAGTGGGGGCTACTTTGAAAGGGCAGCCCCAGGGTCTGTCTCTTTCATTAGTCCAGTGGGGGCCATTTTCCTTAAGTTCTCTTTTTTTCTAATTAAACTATCCTGATGTGTTGGGGTGGGGGCTGTGCCATCCACCTACTTCTCCGTGGTCCCCTCAGGGGCTGCCCTGGTGTGAGGTTCATGCATGTGCTCACGATGGATTGACTGCTAGCACGGAAGGACCCAGCTCTCACTGCTCAGGATTGCCTGTGATGCCTTAGGCCTGGCCAGACGCCCTCTGTCCACTGAGTCTTGTGCTTCCCTGAGCTCGTGCCCCTTGCTCCAAGCCTGCTTCTCCCATTCTCCCCATCTCAGTAACCGGCAG
Source organism: Saccopteryx bilineata (assembly GCF_036850765.1). Taxonomy (NCBI): domain Eukaryota; kingdom Metazoa; phylum Chordata; class Mammalia; order Chiroptera; family Emballonuridae; genus Saccopteryx; species Saccopteryx bilineata. Next base: position 17,396,338 of record NC_089499.1, on the reverse strand, counting down.
CACCCTTGTGATGGTTAATTTTATGTGCCAACTTGACCGGGCTATGGGGTGCCCAGATATTTGATCAAACGTTATTTAGGATGTTTCTGCAAGGGAGTTTTGGGAGGAGATGAACATCTGAATTAATAGAGTAAAGCAGACTGCCCTCCATGATGTGGATTGTGGATGGGCTCCTCCAACCAGCTGAAGGCCTGACAGGAATAAAGAGGCAGACCTTCCTCTGAGTATAAGATTCTCTAGCACACGTCTTGGATGTTCTGTGCACCATCAGCTGTCTGGGTCTGAAGCCTGCAGCCTGCACTGCAGGTTATGGATAATCTAATATAATCATCCTCCCATGTAGAAACTGAGGTGTCATTACTGTCATCTCCTTCTCTTCATCCCCAGCACCGAATCGGTCACCAAGTTCTCCTGACATCACTTTCTGAAGCACTCCCACGTGCATCCACTTCTTGTCACACTTAGTGCCACCTCCTTGGCCAGGTGGCCATCACTTTCCCCTGGGTGGCAGGTATACTCACGAACTGGTCTCTGAGTTAGTCTTGTCTCTTTCCACACATTGTTCACACAGTAGCCCGAGTAACTTTGACAAAGGCACAGCTCACTCTGTCACTCAGCTGTTTAAATCCCTTCGATAGCTTCCAGTGGTTTTCAGGGTAAAACCATGGGTGGTATCAGTTAGTTTTTTTTTTTTTTTTTTTTTAAACTCAAGATTTTTTTTTATTTTATTTTATTTATTCATTTTTAGAGAGGAGAGAGACAGAGGAGAGAGAGAGACAGAGAGAGAGAAGGGGGGAGGAGCTGGAAGCATCAACTCCCATATGTGCCTTGACCAGGCAAGCCCAGGGTTTCGAACCAGCGACCTCAGCATTTCCAGGTCGATGCTTTATCCACTGCGCCACCACAGGTCAGGCCTCAGTTAGTTTTTGCTGCATAACAAACCATACCAAACTTAGTAACTGGGTGGGTCTTGTGGACTTATCTGGGCTCACTCATGAATCTGGAGTCGGCTGGCCGATCAGCTAGGAACTGGCTGGATGAGGAAGGACTGAGCTTGGATGCCTGGTCTTTGCTGCACATAGCCTCTCATGCTCCAGGATCTGGGACGAGTTCTCAGAGAAAGAGTAGAGGCTGCAAGGCACCTAGAAGCCCAGGCTCACAACTAGCATCTCGTTTCCTTTGCATTCGTCTGGCCCAAGCAAGAGAAAAGGTCAGCTCAGATTCAAGAAATGAGGAAATTAACTCCACCTCTTGGTGGGAGGGGCTGCAAAGTCCCATTCTAAGGGGGCTAGATCCAGGTCGGAGGATTCATTATAGCGATTTTTTGCAATCTTCCACCGCCCTAAGCTCTTACCCTGGCATATAAAAGTCTTGTGGCCTGACCAGGCGGTGGCGCAGTGGATAGAGCATCGGACTGGGATGTGGAGGACCCAGGTTCGAGACTCTGAGATCACCAGCTTGAGCGCGGGCTCATCTGGTTTGAGCAAAAGCTCACCAGCTTGGACCCAAGGTCGCTGGCTCAAGCAAGGGGTTACTCGGTCTGCTGAAGGCCCACGGTCAGGCACATATGAGAAAGCAATCAATGAACAACTAAGGTGTCACAACAAAAAACTGATGATTGATGCTTCTCATCTCTCTCTGTTCCTGTCTGTCTGTCCCTATCTATCCCTCTCTCTGACTCTCTCTCTGTCTCTGTTAAAATAAAAAAGTCTTTGTGATTGGTTCCTGGCTTCCTCTCCAGTGTCACTTTATCCTTCTATTCTGGGCATTCCAGCCCCGAAGACCTTCTTTCAGTCCCTTGACCCTACTCAGCTTTTCCTGCCCTGGAGACTACACAGATGCTGATTCTTTTGCCTAAAATGCTGCTCCCTTGTTCAGCTGGACAGTTGTCCCTCATCTTTCAGGTCTCAGCATAAATATTCCTTCTCTGGGAAAAATCTTAGTTGCTGAATCTGGATGAACTTGACCATGTTCTCTGGTTATAAATTCTCACCGTGCGGCATCCTTTTTTGAGTAGTGGTTAAAATGGCTGGAATTAAACACTTATTTGGAATGTTTGTTCAGCACCTGTCTCCTCCTAGAGTGTAGACTCCATGGACTTTAAGTAATTAAGTCATCTATTGAACGAAAAGTTGACCTAATGCCAGTTGTGTGGTAGGCATTGTCCTACGGTGCTGGGGGTATGGTGGTGATAAAAGTGCCCCGGTTCCTTTCCTCAGAGGATGTATAATCAGATGGGAACACCAACATTAAGAAGTCATTCCCAAAACTAAAATTGCAGCAGAGTTTGTTCTACCGAAGGAGGGTTACATGATGCCCCAGGGAGTCTCTCTAGAGCAGGGGTCTCAAACTCGCGGCCTGCGGGCCGCATGCGGCCCGCCGAACAATTTTGTGCGGCCCGCAGACTAATCCACGAAATTCAAAATATTTTGGATAAAATTAAGTAAGCCTAGGGGCCTACTTGTATTTTTCATTTCTCTAGCATCCTAGCTAGATATTAGCTTAGTTAACAGCAGTTGTGATGTGAACTACAGTTTCTGGTCGTTTTGTGACACTGAGTAAACTGCATGTACGATTGTGCTTGTTGTACTGATTTTTTTTTGTTTTCAACTGCAGTGAGAAAAGTGTTGCGTAACAGTTGCCTTTTGTAGACCTAGTGCGGCCCGCTGAACGGCTGTGATCTTGCTCTGCGGCCCACATGCTGAGTTGAGTTTGAGACCCCTGCTCTAGTGGGACAATTTGACAGGGAGATTGGATCAGGGAAGGCTTGGTTGAGAGCTGAGATGAGGAGAGCAAATGTTAACGAGGCCAGGGCCGAGGCTGGAGTGGCTGCAGTGAGGCAGCTATGACCAGACTCCCGGTGGGAGGCAGAAGATGGGGTACTGAGGAGTGAAAGGGGAGGCTGGGGGGCAGAGAGTGACAGGAGGAACAGCATGAGGCTGAGGAGTTCGGCTAGATCACGCAGGGTGTTCTCTGTCAGGTTGAGGAGTTTAGGGTGGGGGCTACCATGAATTTGTCTTTGAACATACTGAGTTTGGGATAACTTTGAGATATGTCTTTGCTCTTGAGAAGACAGTTAGATATAAGGTTTGGAGTTCAGAGGAAGGGGGTCTAAGCTGAAGATGCCTATGTGTGAGTTGGTGATAGTAGTCTTACCTCAGACCCACTAGGGAGAAGCTCTTCCATTTTTTTTTTTTGATTCTTTGAATTTTGGGCGGGAATGGCTATGTGTTTAAATGCGTGAAATAAGATAACCATGGAAAGCAATTGCATTGAAATATGAAATATAGATATCAAAATATTAAAATAAATGTGTGATGTAGAAGTATATTTGCTTCTCTATTAACTTTTTAAATAACAATATCCAGTGGTATTTCTAATAATTACTATAATTTCAAAGTAGCAATGAATAGATATTTTGAGACCTGTGAGATTTAGTACCTGGTATTTTTGTGTGTGTGTGTGTGTATTTTTCTGAAGTTGGAAACGGGGAGGCAGGCAGACAGACTCCCACATGCACCTACCGGGATCCACCCGGCATGCCCACCAGGGGGCGATGCTCTGCCCATCTGGGGCGTCGCTCTGTTGCAACCAGAGCCATTCTAGCACCTGCGGCAGAGGCCACGGAGCCATCCCCAGCGCCCGGGTCAACTTTGCTCCCATGGAGCCTCGGCTGCGGGAGGGGAAGAGAGAGACAGAGAGGAAGGAGAGGGGGAGAGGTGGAGAAGCAGATGGGCATTTCTCCTGTGTGCCCTGGCTGGGAATCAAACCCAGGACTCCTGTGCGCCAGGCCGACGCTCTACCACTGAGCCAACCGACCAGGGCCCAGTACCTGGTATTTTTATTGGGGACGAAGTCACAGGTCCTGCTAATACTGCTGTGGTTTGTTGCCTGCTTTCATAATTGGAGGAATCGCTAAATTTCAGTTAGAGGTGAGTAAAATAAAGATGCAGCTTTTTTTACATCCAAGTTCATTGATCCACCAAGAGGTCTGGGGATCCTTGATTAAGACCTTTGGGCCTGACCAGGTGGTGGCACAGTGGATAGAGCGTTGGGGTGGGATGTGGAAGACCCAGGTTCGAGACTCTGAGGTCGCCAGCTTAAGCGCGGGCTCATCTAGTTTGAGCAAAAGCTCACCGGCTTGAGCCCAAGGTCACTGGCTTGAGCAAGGAGTTACTCAGTCTGTTGAAGGCCCACAGTCAAGGCACATATGGAAAGCAATCAATGAACAACTAAGGTGTTGCAATGCGCAACGAAAAACTAATGATTGATGCTTCTCATCTCTCTGTCCCTGTCTATCCCTCTCTCTGACTCTCTCTCTCTCTATCTCTAAAAAAAAACAAACAAAAAACCCTTGGCTCTAGTGTGAGAGGAAAGAGCAGTTAGGATGCTAAGATAGAGTCTTGAACCGAGCAGAGGAGGATAAGGCTGCAAAGGGGAAGAAGAGATATGAAAGGGGTAGGTAGAAAAATGAGAGTTTTGTTCATAACAGCCATGGACGCAAGTGATCCAAGAGGGAGGCGGTCAATTATGTCGAATGCTAAAAAGTTCTGCAATGTAAAGATGGATGAACATCTGTTGGATTTGGTGATTCTTCAGGGAATATACAGTGTGTCCGTAAAGTCATGGTGCACTTTTGAGCGGTCACAAGAAAGCAACAAAAGACGACAGAAATGTGAAATCTGCACCAAATGAAAAGAAAACCCTCCCAGTTTCTGTAGGATTATGTGGCATCATGTGCGCATGCACAGATGATGACGTAACACAGTGTATACAGTGGAGCAGCCCACGGCCATGCCAGTCCAGATGTGGATGGTACAGAGGAAAGTTCAGTGTGTTCTGTGGCTCGCTAAATTCGAATCCGTGACCAAAGTGCAACGTGAATATCGGCGCGTTTATAACAAAGCGCCACCACATAGGAATAACATTACTCGGTGGGATAAGCAGTTGAAGGAAACTGGCAGTTTGGTGGAGAAACCCTGTTCTGGTAGGCCATCAGTCAGTGACGAGTCTGTAGAGGCTATACGGGATAGCTACCTAAGGAGCCCTAAAAAATCTGTGTGAGCCCACACTGAACTGCACTGAATAGGTATGAAACTGGGAGAGTTTTCCTTTTATTTGGTGCAGATTTCACATTTCTATCGTCTTTTGTTGCTTTCCTATGACCAATCAAAAGTGCACCATGACTTTACGGACACACTGTATTCGTCTTGTTTATTGCTTAATTCCCGATGTATTTCAGGTCACATGGTAGGCTTTCAGTATGTGTTGAAGGAAGGGATGAATTGTTATCTTTCTCATCAGCTCTGGGAGGTTGCCTGGTGGAGCAGTCATTGGAGCCTGCAGACTCTTTTTAAATTGATTTCTTGACTGAGGGCTATGGAAGCTGTACGGACCCTGCAAAAATTAATGAACCCCCAGAGCGTTAGAAGCTCTCACTTGTGTGCCATGCCTATGGGATAGAAGTCAAAGTGATCCCTCCTACCCAGCGGTAGGGTTCTTCTATGGGGAGGGAAGTCAAAGCGACCCCTCCCTACCCAGTGGTGGGGTTCCCCTATTAGGATGGAAGTCAAAGCAACCCCTCCCTACCCAGCAGTGGGGTTCCCCTATTAGGATGGAAGTCAAAGCGACCCCTCCCTAAGCAGTGGTGGGGTTCTCCTATTGAAGTGATGGGCAATCTTTTGAGCTTGGTGTGTCAAAATTCGCCAAAAACCCGAGCATAACTCGGGTGGTGTGTCACTTTGAGAAAAAACCCCCATAATTTTGTGATATTTATAGTTTAAATAACAAAAATGTATAATTGTAATATATAACTGTATTTAATAAACCAAAAACTAATTATTTAACTTACCTGCTTAGTGACTTCTTTGTTCATCTGTCAGTCGGTTTCTTTTGTTGGTCTTGATATTATTTAACTTGTGTGGGGTGTCGTGAACTAAGATAAGTGAGGGGGAGGGGGAATTCTTTAACTAACCTGCCTATTAGTGACTTTTTTGTTGCTGAATTTCATTGGCTAAATCTTCAGTTGAAGGTTGGTATTTTGTACACTTCAAGCCCAAGCAAGCGCTACTAACTTCATCTGGCAATCTGTTTCTTTTGTTGGTTTTGATATTATTTAACGCTGAGAATAAGGTCTCACAAAAGTACGTAGAGGGAAAAATTGTGAGTAAAGCCATTGCTATATTTTTCAGGGTGCTAAAAGTGTCTGGTAATCAGTTCCAGGCACTCCAATTTTCCTGTTCGTAGTGGCACTCCTCTTGATTCTCCAAGCGGCACCTTTCCAGATTCTCAAGCTTTGACCTCAAGTAGACAAACACCTGAGCCCAGATGCCGTCTTGAAATCCTGCAAGTTGCATCTTATGTAAATTAAGATGGCTGCCGCTATTTCTAATGGCGGGAAACAGCACCCATAGCACAGGCCCTCGCCTCTCCCAGCCTCCCCTGCACTTATCTCAGTAATGATGGTCAATTAGAAATCCACGACACCCCAGAACAGCAGATTGGATGATGGTTGCTGTGGTTATGTGGTTGCTGGTAATGGCGATCACAGGGCCCCAGAGATGCGTCCCCCGTGGCATTCCGCTGCTCCCTGCTCCGCCGGCCGGAAGTGAGGTCAAAGATTCCCTAACGGCCTGACCGGAAGTCCCAGAACCAGACGCTCTGTGCCGGAGTTCTGTTGTTGTGGCCTACAGACCTCCGGCACAGAGTGTCTACACTACAGCAAATGTTTTATCCTCGGCTGCTGCACCCGGCTGTGCAGGAGCCAAGGATGAAACGTCCTTCTCGGCATGCGGCCCCATACTTCTCTGGTATGCAGCTGCATGTCATTGAAAATGGCTACACGTGTCAGCGCTGACACACGTGTCATAGGTTCACCATCACAGGCCTAGCGTGATGAGTGAGCTAATAGAAGCAAGAATTTGGCAATGAGAATAACAAAAGAACTTGGAATTTGGTGAGGAGTTAAAACTCGCTCAGTTTGAGAGCTTTCAGCCTGGGTTCCAGGAATCTCAGAGGGTCTGTGAGATGTTCTGGGTGCTCCGGGGGAGGGATGAGAGAGGCCAATCAGGTGAGGTGTGGGACCCACAGGGACCCCTGGGCATTTCCATTCTATATTGGAGCATCTCTTATATAGCAAGCACCTCTACAGTGTCATTTGAAGAAAGAATATGGCACTCAAAAAATTTTAAATCACTGTTTTAGGCCAACTACTTTCTTTTACACAAGAGGCAAGGCCATATGGATAGTCAGTGGTAGGGATATGACTAGAACTCAAGTCACATACATACTCTTTTTTTTAAAGGGTTGATTAAGTAAATATTTATAAAGACATGCATAGTACCATGACGTATATATGTAAAAGGCCATGCTTATACAGGGATCATGGATAATTTCTTCTAATTGCATATCCCTATGTGAGCTTGTTTGCTCTGAACGGTTTTTGGGGGAGGGTGCTGAGGAGTTTTACAGCTCAGAAACTCTTACTTTTCTAGTGTGAGAAGCAAAAGGTAAATCGAGCAGGCCTATAAAGTAGTGTTTTACAGGAACAGGGAAATGAAACCCAAAAGAAAGTGGTCAAATGGGGTTAGTAAAGGTCAGCATTGCAGGGGGAAACAGGGAAATTAATCTGATGGCCAAAACCCCTGAGGGGTTAATGGAAACTGTAAAGCAACAGGTCTGCATATTGAAAAGTCTGTAAATATAGCTCAAAGTCTTGAACCACCCCTCGAAGCTGTGACATCCTCCATATTAACTTCGGTGGCTTTGTGCCAGGCTAGGGAATAGCCTGAATGTATTCCGGCTGCCTCCAGAGAACCCCTGCAATACCTTCCAACCATGACCAAAGATGGGGGGTAGGTGTGTTGTGGAATAGGTGGAATGCTGACTGGTGAGGAATTGTGAGCCAGACCCCCTGGAGTGAATGGTGAGGGGGCTGTGCTTGAGAGAGAGAGAGAGAGAGAGAGAGAGAGACATAGAGAAAAACACAGAGAGGAGAGACAAGAATTTTGGTGTAGTTTTTAATTTGAGCATGTAGGACTCCTGAGGCTTAGAACCTTTTATTTATTTATTTATTTAAGATTTTATTTATTCATTATAGAGAGGGGGGAGAGAGAGAGAGAGAGAGAGAGAAAAGGAGGAGGAGCAAGAAGCATCAACTTCCATATGTGCCTTGACCAGACAAGCCCAGGGTTTTGAACCAGCAACCTCAGCATTTCCAGGTTGACACTTAGCTTAGAACCTTTTAAAAAAATCTTCAACATATATATATTTAATAGGATTTTGGGTAGTCGGACATGGTGGGCTCATTTACGAGCCTTAGGGCTTGTCCATTTCGAGCTCCTCATTTTTCAGGTGGGGGGCCCCCTGAGGTGCAGAGCAGGAAGGTAACTGGCCATGCCTTGGGCAACCCGTGAAGTGGGTCCAGACTTCTCTGAGCTCCTTGAGGGTGTGGACCATCCCCTTCCGCCATGTTTCTGTAGCTCCTGTCCCTCTCCATTGCAGCCCGTCTCACCTGCTGTTTTTTTCTCCCAATAGCTTATGACTGTCTTGAAAGAGAGAGACAAAGAAAGGGACAAATAGGGACAGACAGATAAGAAGGGAGAGAGATAAGAAGCATCAATTCTTCATTGTGGCCCCTTAGTCTCCTTAGTTGTTGATTGATTACTTTCTCATATGTGCCTTGACTGGAGGGGGGGGGGGTGCTACAGCAGAGCAAGTGACCCCTTGCTCAAGCCAGTGACCTTGGGCTCAAGCTAGCAACTTTGGGCTTTAAGCCAGCGACCTTTGGCTCAAGCCAGCAACCTTGGGCTTCAAGCCAGCAAACTTGGGCTTCAAGCTAGCGACTTTTGGGTTCAAGCTAGCGACCATGGGGTCATGTCTATGATCCCATGCTGAAGCCAGTGACCCTGCACTCAAGTTGGTAATCCTGTGCTCAAACCAGATGAGCCTGCGCTCAAGCTGGTGACCTCAGGGTTTCGAACCTGGGTCCTCTGCTTTCCAGTCTGACACTAGCCACTGCGCCACCGCCTGGTCAGGTGGGGCTCTGTCTTATTCAACTTTGATGCCCAGTGCCTGGAGAGGGTCTTGGCACATTTCAGGTGCTTGGGAAATTTTTGTTGATGGATTGAATGAATGAACGAATGAATGAGATTTCTTAGGAGAAATCTTCTTAGAGTCAGATTTGTCCTATAAAAAGAAACAGGAGATTGTGAGGAAAAAATTTGAACAGAAGCCAAGCACTGTTCTTCCTTCTCCAAAATAAGAAATAATGATGCCTTCTATTTCTATAAAATTTATGATTACAAAGAAAGTGTTCATCTGATCCTCCTGATAGTTTGTAAGAAAGACTGGGCAGGTAGGTATCTGTCACCCTGCTTGATGGATGAGGAAAGCCGAGGCCCCGGGAGACTGAACCCTCACTCAAGGCCACACGGGTCAAGAGGCCAGGACTCACGTTCTCCAGGTCAGTCGAAGTTGTCTTCCTTCTCCTGGGGCCAGCTGTCCTGTCGGCTTGTCTTTGGGAGACCTTGCAGAGTATCTCCGAGTGAGAACCGACGGGCAGGCATTTGGTCAAGGAGAACCAGAGTTAGCCTTGTGAAGTGCTTTCCAGACCCTTCGCCCTGGGTTCCCATCAATCGTCTCATCGGCCCCTCCCCGCCGCACCCCTGCCATGTTGCTGCTGTCATCGCTCACATTGCGTAGGTAACGCAACAGACATCGGTTTGCTCCTGTCACCTAATTGATAAATGGTGGCATTGGAGCTGGCCCCGGGTCTTTAGTCACCTGAGCTCCAGCGTCGACTACGAGACCACCAGGCATCAGCCTGGAGAGTGATGGGACAGGTCTGAGCGCCGGAAGACAGACCCCATAGTCCATGGAGACTGGATGGTGAGTACAAGATGGCGGCATTCTCGGGCTGCTGGGGAGACGCGGACGGACAGGGTTAGAACCTGGAGGAGGGAGGGGCGTCGAGAGGAGAAGTCCCGCAGAAGATGAGACAGCCGGCGACACCAGGGGGACAGGAAAGAAGTCAGCGACTATCAGCGGAGCATGGACGGGGGAAGAGAATGATGTCAGCTAAACAAATGTAGAGACGCAGGACTTAACAGTTCTCCCTGTGAAATGCCTGTAAGCTGCGAAATGTAAAGAGATGTTATTTTTGTGTCTGTGACATTTTAGGCTTCAGCTACTTGCAATTTAAAATGAAAAAAAGAAAAAAAGAAACTCCCAAATCAACCTAACTTATTGGTTACCGAGCTAAGGAAAATCTCAGAGGAAGGTACACAGCACTTAGCTGCTAATTGCCGTTCTTTGACAATTCGTGAAGATACCCTCGGCTTACTTAAAGGACACATGCTCTCAGCGCCTCACGTCCCGTCACTGACTTCCCTGCTCGGGGGAAGCGGGTGAGATAGGACTCGGGAAACACGTCAGGAGCCAGGCGTCAGAGCAGGTGTAAGAATATGAACATTATCATGAAGAGAAGACCCCCGTCTTGGACAGAAAGGACAACGCAGGGAACCCCCATAAGAGACAAGGGATGGGGTCACCTGGTAGGGCTTCCTGGACTTTGATTGTCCTCTGCCCCCCGTCCCTTCTCCGCAGAGGGGTGGCAGGCCCTTGCTCTGCAATCTGGTTCTTTGTTAGAGGCTTTGACTGATCTTAGGTTTAATTTTGTCTTCTAGGATTTCCTGATAAATCTCCAAGCAGGAAACAATATCATTTTCCTTTCTTCTCAGTAAAAAGAGGGCAGGACCTTACAATAAGTTTTCTTTGTGAAAGAGGATGACTTGTCATGTTTGCAGGGTAGGAGGAAATAAAGAAAAGGACTGTAAATAAAAGGAGCTTGGCAAGGGCCTGAGAGCGAATCCCAAACTCGAGTGAGTCGCTGGTACAATCAAGGTACCCCCGTCCCCAACCCAAACATTTCGGCTGCATCACAACCGTCCCTGCTCTGCCAAAAAAAATATTCCCAAACCTTCAAGCGAACGGGTGCAGACCCGAACTGGAACTTACATGCTGTCTGATGCTACTGGATTTGTTAACATCTAATTTTCCAAATGTTACAAAACACCAGTCAAACAAATACAGAATGAAAAATGTGTCCAAAATTTATTTAATTAATCAGTGGGGAAATCAGCAGGATGTTAAGGCTGTTCCTCAGAGGGGCTGGTGACCTTGACATCTCACACTCCCTTGAAGAGGACCCTCCTTGTCTCTACAAGGCCCCACCATGTGGCCACAGCTTTTGTCTTTTGCTGTCCTGACCCCCTGAGGAGGGCGTGCCCCAATGGAGGCGGGGCTTGCCACCTCCTAGGAATGGAAAGAGCCGCTGCTGGGCACGGTGTACCCGCTGCTGGATTGGAAAGGGACACTCTCTCAGCCTCACAGCTCTGGGCTGCCCTGGGGCAGATACCTCCAAGGGGTGAAGGAGGCTGTTCCTCTTCGGAACCTAAGTTGAGTAGAACTGATTTTTTGGTGGCAGCTTTTTCTCAGTCAGGTGTTAAGATAAAAACGGTCCAGAGATGAGATGGCGATTAGGAGTTTAGAAGTCAGTCTTGTGTATCTGGGCAAAGACGGGACTCCTTTGTTTTAGATGCTCACTGGATTCCGTTGAACAGAGAGCTGGGCACATAGTAGGTGTGCAGAAAATGGCTGCCGAACAATCAAGCATTTCCCTGAGGGACGCAAGGACCCCCCTTTCCCCAGAGGGGGTGTGTTAAGGGCTTTCGTGTTCTACTGAATAATCCTCATTTCTGAGAGCGATTTCTTGCTTTCATACCCTCATCGCCCATCCCAACTCTTTTAAGAAGAGGAATGTTGAGAATATTTTCTTGTATTCTTCCTCATTTTGTGATGATATCACTGTCATGATCCTCATGGCACATCTTTGGTGACTCACCGCTGTGCTATTTTGGCAGCTGTACATTTCAGTAGATAATTGTCTTTTCTCCCCCCCCCTCCCCCGAAGCATGACACCTGCTCAAATGTGGAAATTTCCAACACAGCAGAGCCTTGCCAGGTAGCGACTCATTGAGCCTGGTCATGTGGGTGAGAGTTAGTTATGAATGAAAGATGGTAAGTGAAGCAGCGGGTGCAAAGACAGGCCTGCTCCACGTGGCATGAGCTGTAAGTTAGTCCTAAAAGTCATCCGAGACTCAGCGTTCCTTAGACACCGGGACAAGAGGGAAGTCTGGGACAGGAAGGCTGCTGTCCTGAAACCCAGCCTGGCATAGGTGTTCCAAGTGGGTTAAAATCCTTGGCTCTGTCTGCAGGACACTCCTGAGAGAGAAAGGGACTTCTGAGGGGACAGTTCTGGAGCATGGTGTTCTGGGGTCTACTGATGTCCCTAAGGGGCCAAAGGGTTCCTTCCATCTCTGGAAAATCCCTCCATTTCTTCTGAGGGAGCCCGGGTCCCTCCATAGTCAGTATTCAGCTTGGCTTGATAAACTGAGATCCTGGCTCAAACAGATTTCCTCTCTAACCTGTCCTGCTTTAAGTGACCCTAAGTGACCCTTGCTGCCCCTGACACTCAGTAATAACCTTCTCTAGAGTTCACAGGGTGACTTTAAATATAATTGCTTGTGGTATGTCTTTTATGATGATTTAAAATTCTTCTTTAACTCTTAATACACTGAGCTTTTGTGTAGCTTCCTTTTGCTGTTTTGACAGCTTGATTGATGCACTAGTCCTAACATATCTATAGGATTGCCTCATATGTGCATTAAGAGGGTTTCATCATTTGGTGAGGATGGAGGACTCTTCAGTGAGTAAGGGATCACTAATTCCACTAACCTAGAAGTTCCCGCCTCCAAGACCACAAGGATTTTATCTTAGAGATACCAACCCTGATAGGTCACAGAGGATGAAATCCTTGATTATTTAACTTTCCTGACATTTATGACTTGTCTTCCAAATAAGACTGCATTTTGAGATGGGGATGATGCATTGTTGCTCACTGAATTCCTCGGAGCTCCTAGCTCAGGGCTTTGCAGACAGTGAAGGCCCTGGGACTACCTGATTGGAGGATTTAAGCTCGATCATGAACCCAGGCTCACGATTCATTCATCCATTTTGCACAAATTTATTGAGCATCTGCTATGTGCTGGGCATGATTCTAGGATTTGGGATTCAATAATCCCTGCCCTTATGGAGCTTATATTTAAGTAGGGGAGACAGACAATAAACAAGGCAAATCAGTAAAATATACAGTATCATAGGTAATGATATAATGGTAAATGCTAAGAAGGACCAGTAAAGGAGGAAAGGTCAGTATGAGGGGTTGTGGACGGTCAGAGAAGGCCTCACTGAGAAGGAGACTTCTGAGTGAAGACCAAGAAAGGGAAGGAGTGAGCCTTATGGGTATTTGAGGGGAGAACTTTCAGAGCAGAAAGGCCCCCGGGCAGAGAGGTGTGCCTGGGCTCTCCAGTTATCCCTGCTCTGGCCTTCCAGGCCCTGCCTCGTCTGGCCTCTGGTCGCTGTGAGCTCATCTGCTCTCACCGTCCACCTTGTTCTCTCCACACCAGCCACATGGGCCTCCCACACGCGGGAGAGTCTGCCCCTGAGCCTTTCCTTCCCCTCTCACCAGCAGGGCTACGCAGCCCGAGCTAGGGTCCTGGAACTTGGCCCGTCATTGCATGGAGTTTGAGCTGTCTCCTGTCCCTCAGGAAGGGGCCCCTTTTGGAAGGACAATTGCCAGTGTCCTTTAGTACAGTGTCTTTGAAAGGCCGGGAGTGATGGAAGAAGGTGTATTAGAGCATAGTAGGGACACACAGGACATAGTAGGAATGTAGTGCAGGTTCAATGGCAGGAAAGAAGGCAGAGAGCAAAGGTAGGGGCCCACCCATGGCATCTTCTTGAAATGAGATAAGGTGCAGGCCCTGAGCTCACCTCAGCTAGAAGTTCTGACACCGGTGTGCTGAAGGTGTCCCCTCTGTAACCCTGAAGTCCCGTGTTCATGGTTTTCCTGGAGACTTATTTTAGAATGCTCCTGGCCCTCTAAAGATTTGCTCTGTGTGTGTTTGTGTGTGTGTGTGTGTTTAAATAATTTTATATAGAATTGCTATACAAGTATAGAAAAAAGAATGGAAAGCGCCTCGGGAAGAATTAGAACAATGCAGATGTGCTCACCTCTGGATGCTTCGGAAGCTTCAGGTACGGCTGCTTCTCGGAACTGATCATGGCTCCAAACAACAAAAGGGTTTTGATAAAGGAGCAGAAAACACCTTCCAGCTCTCAGATCGAGGGACTGGAATTAGGAATAAACTTTGTGGAAAAAAAATTATAATTTTTATTCCTTTATGTTGGAATTTGGATACAGGTTAAGCTGGTCAAAATGACCATCTTGAATAAACCGAATAATCCCGTCCTCCTTGACTCCTCACACTGTCAGTGTTTTGGGGCCTCAGCTTGGGAGCTGAGCAGCACTGCCCCTTGCCCACCTCTGTCCTGGCAGCACCCACTTCGCCCGGTGCCAACCTGCTGCTGTTCACTGGAGGGCACAAACCCCCCAGGCCGGGGCTCACCACCTGCTTTCCCTCTGCCGCCTGTCCTGTGGGCTGGGAGCACAAACGGGTGTGCAGAAGTAAAAGCTATCACCACCAAGTGGAAGTGTGGACAGGGGGCTGCATGTACTGGGGCTGATGGTGGTCCCTGAGCTGGGCCTTTCGTTGTTGTGTCCCGTCGGAGAGCCATTTACGACCGACGAAGCAGATTCCGGAGGCTTCAGCAGAATGCAAAGGCAGCTGGAGTTATTACCTGTCTGCTCCTCACATTTCTCCTTTCTGCTTCCCAGCTTTTCTTAATAAAAGGTCTGCTCTTCTGGCCTCTGGAAACCTCTGTCTATCCAAATACTCGTCATCTCTTATAGACAAAGTAACAATTAAGGGGCTGCAGGATAGGGAACTTGATGCTTTCCTAACAGTGGATTAGGATAATATTGAGCCACTCGGCACCAGCGGTGAGCTAATTATTGCTTTGTGTGTATTATCCCTGAATGGTATTATTGTCCTCATTTTTTTTTTTTTGTATTTTTCCGAAGCTGGAAACAGGGATAGACAGTCAGACAGACTCCCGCATGCGCCCAACCAGGATCCACCCGGCACGCCCACCAGGGGCGACGCTCTGCCCACCAGGGGGCGATGCTCTGCCCCTCTGGGGCATCGCTCTGCCGTGACCAGAGCCACTCTAGCTCCTGGGGCAGAGGCCAAGGAGCCATCCATAGCGCCCGGGCCATCTTTGCTCCAATGGAGCCTCGGCTGCGGGAGGGGAAGAGAGACACAGAGAGGAAGGGGGGGGGTGGAGAAGCAAATGGGTGCCTCTCCCATGTGCCCTGGCCGGGAATCCAACCTGGGTCCCCCGCACACCAGGCCGACGCTCCACCACTGAGCCAACCGGCCAGGGCCTATTGTCCTCATTTTATAGAGAAGAAAACTGGGGATGAAAGAGGTCTGGAGTCAGATTTTAAAACCCATGCTCAAGCATGTAACCCTTCCCTACCCTGCCCACCAGGGCAAGCTTCCCTCACTCTCAGAGCAGGCTGACACAGGGGGGTCCTGAGGACTGTAGTGCAGGGGGACAGGTGTGCAACTTGGAGACAGAGCTGAGGCTGCTAATGAATGCCTGATGAGACTCAGTGTCTCTCTGGCTACCTGATACCTAACCCTAACCCTAACCCTAACCCCTAACCCCTAACCCTAACCCCTAACCCCTAACCCTAACCCTAACCCCTAACCCTAACCCTAACCCTAACCCTAACCCTAACCCCTAACCCTAACCCCTAACCCCTAACCCTAACCCTAACCCCTAACCCTAACCCTAACCCTAACCCTAACCCCTAACCCCTAACCCTAACCCTAACCCTAACCCCTAACCCCTAACCCTAACCCCTAACCCCTAACCCTAACCCTAACCCCTAACCCTAACCCTAACCCTAACCCTAACCCCTAACCCCTAACCCTAACCCTAACCCTAACCCCTAACCCTAACCCTAACCCTAACCCTAACCCCTAACCCTAACCCTAACCCCTAACCCTAACCCTAACCCTAACCCTAACCCCTAACCCTAACCCTAACCCTAACCCTAACCCCTAACCCTAACCCTAACCCTAACCCCTAACCCTAACCCTAACCCTAACCCCTAACCCCTAACCCTAACCCTAACCCTAACCCCTAACCCTAACCCCTAACCCTAACCCTAACCCCTAACCCTAACCCTAACCCTAACCCCTAACCCTAACCCTAACCCTAACCCCTAACCCTAACCCTAACCCCTAACCCTAACCCTAACCCCTAACCCTAACCCTAACCCAGCAGCAGTGTGGGCATCATCTGCGAGCTCATTAGATATGCACTTTTTAGGAAAATCCTCTTGTGATTTGAATGCACTTGGAAATTTGAGAAGTCCTGTTCTAGAAGTGTCTTTTTGAAACCAAAAGCTCAAGAAAGCTAGTTCAGGGAGCTTCTTTCAGAACGAGGTCTAGGACCATCGTAATACCAAGAAAGCTCCATGCTGGTGGGTCCATGGTGTTGGAAATCTCCCTGCAAATGCTGGACAAAGCCAAACCCACTCTGAGTATTTATTTCCAGGTGAATGAACAGGATAGCTCCAGAAGATGCTCTCAGCCCCTGCCTGAGTTAGGCAGGCCTGACAGCGTGCAAACGCTAGATGGCAATGGATGGACAGGCTTTGGCAGAAAACAGGCGAAGCTCTGTCACTGCCAGGGGTCAAGTTGAAACGATAAAGGCACTGGGGAAGGGGGGTGTGTGTGCGCTGAGCACAGTTGGGTGGTGAAAGGAGATTGTTGGGATGATATTAAAGGAACTGAGACTTCACCAGCAAGTCTGGGAAGGCTGTTTTGTGGAATGAGAGGTTTGGGCAAGAGTAATTGCTTCTTTTTGCCTCCAGCTATGTTAAACACACACAGTCTTCCCACAGGGAAGGAATGTCAGCAGCTGGGGAGTGTGAGGCTGAAGGGAATTAAGTGTAGGCAAAAAAGTTCCCCATCCACTCCGTTCTGCTCCCCGGGGTTAGGGGAGGCCACGGCAGCCAGTAGGCTGGTCAAAGTCAGCCCGCGGTGGGGAGAGCATCCCTTCCCACCATGCAGTGGGCTCGCAGGGTATGCCCACACTCTGCCCAGAGGCTCAGCTCCCAAGGGGGCAGAGCAGGGCTGGGAGGAGTGCTCTGCTTCCTTCCCATGTCCAGCTGCTGGCTGAATTCAGACCAGGAAGAGAAAATGCAGAATGATCTTGGCTCCTAAGGTTCTCTCTTCTTCATTCTCCAGGGGTTCCGGGGGCTAAACTCCAGGATGGAGCTCTGTCATACTGACATTGGGAGAGGTGCAGGTCCTTACAGACTTGAGGAACTTGGCTTCTAAGAAAAACAAGGCAAAGGAAGGTTTCCTAAAATTCCCCAAATTGTGAGGTCACCGGGTAGAGCTGGGTCTCTTTATCCTACAGTGGTTGGTTTCAATGGGACTCTCCCATTTGGGTCAGTGGACCCAAAAGTCAGAGAGTGTTGCTGGCAGTCCCCTCAAGGAACAGTCACGTTTTCCTGCAGCTGCTGGGAGTGCTATCTGCAAACATCTTGGAGTTGTGTCAGGTGGGTGGGGCTCACACGATCCTCAGAGATTTCGATGTTTAAGTTCAGGGTCTGGACTTTTTCAAGTTATTCTCTACCTGTAAGCAAAATTTGGGCTTGGCTGGACAGCTGACCCCTGCAGAAGTCTGCAAGCCTATTGGGAATGAGGTTGTAGAATTGTCAGATGGATGTTCGAGATTGTCCTGTCCCTCTCCTCTCTTGTTCAGATGGGAAAACTGAGGTCCAGAGAGTTTCATGTGGTTTATTTTAGCCAAGTATAAATGAGTGCCCACTCTGTGCCAGGCACTGTTCCAGAAACCCAGGCCATGCAGAAGCATGAAGCAGTCTCCATCAGTGCTCAGCCTGTTCCTCCAGCTTGTGGTTCTGCCTGCCTGGGCCGCCCTGCTGGTAAGTGGTGAAGACAAGTGCTGCTGAAAGGTCCCTCCCTCCCTCCCTCCTTCCCTCCCTCCCTCCCTCCCTCCCTCCCTCCTTCCCTTCTTTCCTTTTTACACATTACTTTCCCCCTCTCCCTTTCTTCCTTTTTTCCTTCTGTTTTGAAAATCTGCGGGTTTTGAAGCCCCGAGGGGCTGTGTATTTACCAGGTGGAAGCAAGGATGCAGTACATTAGCAATTCCAAGGCCGCATTTGATCACTCTGTCCTTCCCCAAGGGCCTCACACAAGACAGTGGTGTTTCAGACAGACCAGGAGAAGCCAATTTTATTCTTTTATTTATAGGAACTTGCCTTGAATTCTGAGGGGGAAAAAATAAACCAAACTAGTCAAGTTAGAGGCTTTTTTATTTTTTTCCTTTTGGCCTGAGGAAACACCTGGGATGGATAAACTCAAAAAACCCCTTCCAGATGATGCCATCCGAACTGATCCAACCTGAGTTTATGGGGAGGCCGCCCTAATTCTCCAAGTTCTCGCCTCTCCTTTTTTTCGGGTTCTATTACTTGAACAGAGTTTGTGGTTAGAAAGAAATGGTGAATTAAGAATAAAGATGTTACCAACCATAACTGGAGAAGTGCTAGAGACTGTCAGCCTAGATTATCGTCAGTGATGTTAAAATCTAACGTGCACAGGCCCGGAGCCTTCTCACTGTAGCCAATCTGGCAGAGGCCGCTGTCTGGGACTCTGTGTCCTCGCTGACCAACTGGAGGAACAAGAAGCCTGACCGCCACCCCTGAAGTTTACATATTATGGAGCTTCCGGATCTCTAAAAAATCTTACATTTTATTCACAAACACAGGCATCTGTTACTAATTAAAGTATCAGGGTATAATTATACCCTTTCTTATTAGTCGATATGGAATCTGACAGTTGCTTAGATACAAAACAAGCAAGCGCAGATTGCGTTCCGCGCCCTGCGCAGGCTGGGGAGACAGAACAGCAGCGTCTTCCAACGCGCGCGCGGCGTAAATGCGTCTGGTCGCCCAGAAAATGTGAAGCTCTGAAATTATCATTGGTAAATTCGCCTGGGAACAGATGTTAATCTCATCATGAGTCTGTGGTTTGAGCTTTACTATCATTCAGTTATTTCCCTGTCTGGGTGCCCTCACCTCTGCACTGCACGCCGACCTCCGAACAGCAAGTATCCATCTTCCCGAGGCACTAACAATGAAAGCTGTCAACAAGATACAAAGCGGCGTGGTAGGGAGAGGGCAGCCGTGGTCCCTAAAGCCGGAAGACACGCGTCTGGAGTGGCAGGGCTGTGTGGTGGCCGGGCCAGCCTTTGCACTGGCCAGAGGTTCGCCGTGAGCCCAGGAGTGCTCGATGTGGCGCCCCGGGGAGCCTCCCTGTCATTCTAAGATACCCTCTCCTCCTGCTCAGCTGTGCCTCCACCTGATACAGTGAAGGAAGTTCCCTGTTCACCCATCAGCTGCAGGAGTTCAGGGGCCTGGTCTGTTTTGGGTCACCCCGTGTCATCTTCAGTGTCCAGCATGGCACTTGGCACGTTAGAAGGCTCTCAGTAACTAGGTGTTGCAAGAATGGAGTCTGCTGTCTCCCTCACACGCAAGCCTCCCTGGGAGAGGTGGTCACTTCCAACCTCAGTGGTCATTTAATCCCCAGTGTGTGTGAGTTGAGTAGCTCAAGACCCAGCAAACGACCTCTCCAGGGCCCAAGTCTGTCTGTCAACCAATTTCAGTATGGCCTTTGAGCTAAGTATAGTTTTTATGTTTTTAAGTGGTTGGGGGGAGGGGGAAATCAAAATAAGAAGAATATTTTGTGTCGTATGAAAATGATGTGGAACCCAAATTTCTGTGTCCACACACACACACGTGTTATTGGAGCACAGTGGTTCCGTTCATTTGCGCGTGGTCTTCGTTGACTCTTGCTTAACTGCAGTGGCAGAGTTGAGTCTTTTCCGACAGAGCCTGCGTGACCTGTGAAACCTAAAATATTTCCTGTCTGGCCCTTTGCAGGAAGTTAACTGGCCGTGGATTAGGTCACTCTCTAGGGTTAGCCTTCGAAGTGGGGACAGGGGTGGGATGGAGGACCGGGAGGGTAGAGGGCCAGCTAGGCGGAGGAGGGGACAGCTGAGACAGCTGAGACAATCTGGAAGAGCCCACTGGTTCTCTTCACACTTCTGCCAGCATGGCCTTCCTCGGTAGAAGTTTCTTGTTGTAATTCTGATGAATGCCCTCCAGGAACGCAGTGATAACCATTTCTCGGTCTGCTGCACTGCTTGGATGCAGCATCTTTCTCTTATTTCTTGATCGTTGTAAACACCTCGTTTAGAAATGCTCTTTCCTTGTCAAAGGCATAGAATTTTGCTTCTCAGGCAGTGTTTGGGCAATAACTCTGTATGTGTGAGCGAGTGGGAGCTGGAGCTTGTCTTGGGAAAGCAGTTGTCTTCCGTCTTCCGCCCCCCAGCAGGCACCCTGGGCCATGGGCGTGCCGGGCAGCGTTTCAGCTTCCTGGGCAGTGCTGACTCCACGGGTTGGAGGCCGTCAGCTTTGCTTCTAAGCTCCCAGCAAGTGTAGAGCCCTACCCTTCCAGAGAAGTGCCTTTGTGATTAAGCTGGCGAGGATGCAATCAGCCTAGTTAAAGCCTTGATAATCCACCTGATCCATCCTAGCTATCCTTCCAAATCCTAGGAGGCATCTTGTCGACCTGAGACTCATTTCTCTGGGGTTTACAGGAGCACCTCCTGGAGCAGACGGTGTCAAACTGTTTCCTTACTAGCCGTCTACATTCCGCATTACACTCTAATTTTCTCCAAACCCCACACTTTATTTGGAAAGAGGTTACTTCTCTGCAGGTTCCTGGAACCCTGACTCATTTCTAGGAGTAAAAAATGCCCAGTGTCTTTTGATGGCGCAGTTAACTGATTGAGGGATAGATTTGCTTTGGGAGTGACATTGATTAACACTGGTATTGCTTACCTTAAGTAAACCTGGGTTTTGAGCATCATAACGAATAAGAGGATTGCCATGTCTTTTTTTTTTTTTTTAGGGTTGACTACCAGGGCTTTCTGTGGGAGCACTCGCCAGTTATCTTGTCTGAAAGGGTTTATTTTGGATGTGATGCAGGAAATGGTTTGTGGGAATAAAATACAATTTTCTACTTTCTAGATAACGTTTGTTGCATCTAATATGCGCTATACACTTTTCTAGGTATTCTGTATATATATATATATATATTCTCTAGTTTTACCCAAATCCTACAAAATAGAAGTTATAATCTCCATTTTACAGAGAAGAAAGCTGGGACTTCACTGGGACGGATAAGTTGCCTGAAATTCCGTGGGTGGGAAATGGCACAACCAAGATTTGAACACGTGAAGGGGGACCCTTAGAGCACATGCACGTAATATCACATGAGACCACCCTTCTGGGATGCCACCTCAGCCACCTCATTCATACTTAAAGCCAGACGGAATTTTAGAAAGAACCAAAAATACAAAAAAAAGGTTAACAAATGGGACTGTTGGGGGAATGCAGATTCAGCCAACAAGTGGTTAATCCACCTGAACTCCTGCAGGGATCATGAAACCCCATATTTTCTTTAGCTAAAGTTTTCATCGTCTTACTTACTACACATTAAAAAAAACAGATTTAGGTGAATGTATTTATTATTATTATTATTATTTTTTTTTTTGTATTTTTCCGAAGCTGGAAACGGGGAGAGACAGCCAGACAGACTCCCGCATGCGCCCGACCGGGATCCACCCGGCACGCCCACCAGGGGTGATGCTCTGCCCACCAGGGGGTGATGCTCCGCCCCTCCGGGGCATCACTCTGCTGCAACCAGAGCCACTCTAGTGCCTGGGGCAGAGGCCAAGGAGCCATCCCCAGTGCCCGGGCCATCTTTGCTCCAATGGAGCCTTGGCTGCGGGAGGGGAAGAGAGAGACAGAGAGGAAGGAGGGGGAGGGGTGGAGAAGCAAATGGGCGCTTCTCCTATGTGCCCTGGCCGGGAATCGAACCCAGGTCCCCCACACGCCAGGCCGACGCTCTACCGCTGAGTCAACCGTCCAGGGCCTAGGTGAATGTATTTATTTATTTAGTGTTCAATGGGTTCAAAACCCAAAAAGGGATAAGAAGATGTATGAGGAAAAGTCCATCTCTTACCTCTGGGAGATTTCTCAGGGGCCTCCTTGGAGGAACGTGAAGATAATACGGTTGATGACAAAAGTGGTCACAGTCCCTGTCCCTCCCTCTATCCACACCTCTTTCTCTGTGACCTTGAAGCTTCTCTGATCAAGTGGTGGAGTGTATTTCCCCATCCCTCGACTCTCGGCTTGCCCTGTGACCTGCTTTGGCCAGTAGGATGTGGCAGATGTGACTGAGTGCCTGTTTTCGAGAGGGAGGCTGAGACAGGAACCAGCCCCAGAGAGAGAGCAGCTGTTCAGCTGGGTGACGGCCCCGCCCCGCGCTCCCACTCTGCCCGCCCTTGGAAACTGACTTTCACCCTCCTTTTCACCAATCTGCTTTCAGGGCCCTCTGCTTCTCCTTTTTGGCATGGTGGTCTGTGGCTCCCTGATGGACACTTCGCTTGTTTCACTCCCTGGATGTGGCCCGAGGCCCTGGGCCAGCTCCCAGGTCTCTCCTTCTCCAGAGACGCTGGGTCAGGGAGAAAAGTGTCACATACTATACGGTGTGCTCCCTTCGGGCTTTCTGCTGCCATTTATACTCAAGTTATGGGGGTGAAACAATAAATGCCTCCCCGGTTCAGAAAGTTGCAGAAATACGCAGACTAGGCCAGGTGTCATACTGTCAGTTGTGGTGGGGCCTGGGGACAAATGGAGATGGCATGTTTTACCTACAGGCCCTTTGAGTCCAACTTTGAAAAACACATCAATGAAGCCTACTTTCAGTAAGGTCCTCTTTGGAGTCCCTCGAGGATTAGAATGAGTTTCACATGGAGTCCGTCTGCCTTGTTGAAAGACCAACTTTTTATCTCAGTAGCCCCATATCTTCACTGGGTTTCTCAGCTCCTCCCTCATTCTCCTTTGGATGGAGCTTTTGATTTTCTGCTCCCCACCTTGAGTGGCTCTCAGGGCCAAATTCAAGCAAATCCCTGCATGGATGTTGGGCCCAAATGGCTCCACATTTTTGGGTGATGGTTTGAACCGGTTGCTGAGACACAAGGGGGGACTTGATACCCTGTGATGCCAAGTGCCCCTGAAAAGATGGCACATCTTTCTTTTTGGGGTGCAGAGGTGCCTCCTCCCTTCCTTGGCCTCATTTTGGC
Organism: Saccopteryx bilineata; assembly: GCF_036850765.1. Taxonomy (NCBI): domain Eukaryota; kingdom Metazoa; phylum Chordata; class Mammalia; order Chiroptera; family Emballonuridae; genus Saccopteryx; species Saccopteryx bilineata. The sequence continues at coordinate 17,373,064 of NC_089499.1, read as the reverse complement.
TTTCTCACAGATGTCAAGAAGCTCAAGGAAATGAGAGTGGATGAGGGTATTGGAGGTGAAAATGGAGTGTTGGGTGGATTTGGGAGGTATTTAGGAATTGAAATGGAATGTGCTGAAGGTGTGGAAGGTAGAGAGGGTTCTTTCTGGGCTAGTGCCTAGGCTTGTTTTGAGTAACAGGATGGCTGGTGGTGCTGTTTTGTGAGATGGGGACTTCTGTGACAGTAGTGGTGGCCATGACTGCTTTGAGTGACTGTCCATAAGTCATTAACTATCTTGCTGTACTGTTTCCTCAAGAATAATCACCGCCAGTGGTTCTTGACAGGGGCACACAGAGAAGGCTGGCAGCTCTAAGTGTTCACAAACAGGAAATAATTCGCAGCCTCCAAAGGACACTTCCCGGGATGCCACGGCTGGCTGCCTTTTCCGGCCCCAAGATGTTGAGCTCAAACCATTGAGACATCCTTGATATGAACAAATGAAGAACGAATAAACGTACGTTGGTCTGAATGATTGGCTTCCCGCTCCGACTTGATGGATGAGTTTCCTGAAAACTCCATTTACTTTAGCCTGAGAGAGTATATAGTTCCGCAGCACCCATCTTCTCTAACAGGTGACACCCGGGGGGTGAGTGAACCCCTCCGGGCCCCAGGAAGAGGCCAGTGATGATGCTTGTGTGTCTTGAGTCTGAACCTAAGGACCTGAATCCAGGTCAGCCCCTCCTCAGATTACTTACTAGACAGCCAGTAGCAGATAATGGCCTGAGGGCAGCCTGGGTGCCTCTCCTCCGGCGGCATCTGCACCTTCCACAGCCATGGCTGCCAGTGCCGTGGATGACACGTTTTAGGGCTGCCTGGTCTATGTGGAGGGAGAGGTGATCGGTGCAGAAAGAACAGATTTGGGCCCTGGTGTCACAGAATTTGACATACACAAACTTCCCTTTCTCCACATAAAGAACTTACTGCCAAGAAATAAGCCATTTTTAGATAAATGTGTATTTTTTAGGAGTATATAGCCTTTAAAGGGCCTTCTATTTTAGTTGAATTGTTTTTGAAAGAAATGGTTTTAAACTGTAGGATGTGACTTCTACCTTTTGAAAGCAGAATACCTTAAGATCAATTCAGCCTTGAAAATCTTTTCTATTATGGAAAATTTCAAGCATATACAAAGATGAGATGCTCATATATTAAACCTTATGATCCCAACAGCCAGCCTCAATAATGGTCAATTCATGACCAACCTTGTACCATCTATATTCCTCACTGTTTCCAAAATTCGCCCTGTTTCTGACCTCAGCTCATCAGTGTAAAAGTGTGTGTGTGGTGCACATGGTACACCCCACCCTTCAGTGTATTTCTGTATTCTTTGGGAGGACTGTTTCTCAATTGCTTCTTTTAACCTAGTCTGCAAAGGCAGGTAGCTAAGGTAGTTAACATTCTGTGTTAAGTAAGAGTACATGGGATTTGAGATAACGTTTCCTCCCTGGATTCTTTTTGTGTGTGACAGAGACAGAGAGAGAGAGACAGAGAGAGAGACAGAGAGAGGGACAGATAGGGACAGTCAGGAAGGGAGATGAGAAGCATCAATTCTTTGTTGCGGCTCCTTAGTCTCCTTAGTTGTTCATTGATTACTTCTTCATACGTTCCTTGACCAGAGGGCTACAGCAGAGCAAGTGACCCCTTGCTCAAGCCAGCGACCTTGGGCTCAAGCCAGCGACCTTGGGCTCAAGCCTCCGACCCTGTGCTAAAGCTGGTGAGCCCCTACTCAAACTGGATGAGCCCGTGCTCAAGCCGGCAACCTCGGGGTTTCGAACCTGGGTCCTCCACATCCTAGTCCAACGATCTATCCGCTGTGCCACCGCTCGGTCAGGCCCCTCCCTGGGTTCTAACCCTGGGTTGATGTGGGCACTCATAGGCTATTTCTGGAGGACTGATGGTTAGGCCTTTTTCATCTCTGAAACATGGAGTGTTTTATTGTGCAGTGGCTATGCTCTCTTATTTTTTTTCTTGAAAATAAAGTCATCATTCATAGATGAAAGAAACAAGGAAAAGATTCATTTTTGAGAAAGACTTTGAGACATAAATGAGGAATTCCAAGTAGATTCAATACATCTACTTTTGTTGGATGAAAATGATGGAGATGGTCCATGTCTCGTGGCTTTACTCAGGAGCCATTTTGAGGAATCACACTCGGTTTTGCACCCGATGCCTCCAGTCTGTTATGTTTTTCTCGCCTTTTGCTTGCTGTTTGCTGTCTTTCCAGATTGCTTGGTTGTTCATGGTCTCTGCTGTTTGCGACGCTTCTGCACTTATAGGAGGAACTGTAAGTAGCTGGGTCAACCAGATAACCACACCTATTACTATCAGCGTGTGTGAAATTGAATTCCTAAACCCCATTTTCTAAAAAAAAGTGCGTGAGAATTTTCCCTGCACTCAGATGTGTGTGCCCGGTGACAGGCTCTGGGAACAAAGATACAGACATGATTTTTGCTGCTGGAGTGTGGTGGTGTAGTTGTGTAAGTGGATTCGTGAAAACGGGAGGGGAAAAGCTTGAGGAGCCACCATAAAAACGTCAGTGCCTTTTAGTCAACAGGGGCTACGCCTACTTTCCAGCACCTTCTAGCACTTTCCAGCACCCTCTGCATAGGGTGGGGTTTCATCCCACCCCCACCCCCCATGTTTCCTAAGGAGCCAGCATTCCGGGCATTTGGGGGAGGTTTCTGCCATCTCCACTTTAATGGAAGAAACGGGGGTGTAGAAGCTATTTTACTCACCCACCTTCTCTTCTTTATTCTCTCTTAATCTCGGCCTTCAGCGTTTCCGCTTTTTATGTTATCTCCCTTTCACAAATGTTTGGCAAACACACGTCCTTAAGGATGAAAATCCTGAAGGCATGCCATCAATCCTTGAACATTGAGAGTGCTCAAAACGGGCTGTTCCGGGGAAACAAAGCTGCCCTTATTTTATGTAATTAGCTGCAGTTCACGGAGAAAGGAACAAGGTGAGGGGGGACTGGCAAGTGGTGGGGTGAGCGGCACAACATGCACCGCTATGGCAGGGCACCGAAGTGCGGCCTGCTCTTGGGATGGGGGTGGCGAGTCGGTGCCCAATTTTTCCGACAAGGAATGCAAGGTGGAGCTTCAGGAGTTTGGCCTGGGCTTTTCCATCTCAGTGCTTATCTCGGTGTCTTCCGTCCCTGGCCCACCCTGTGCCCCCAGCCTTCTTATACTCTGTCCCCCGCCGCCTGTTCCTTCTCCCTTTGCTGTCCCTGCCCAGACACCCGCTTCCCGGCGCTGGACTCCTCTACGGAGACTTTCTCTGTCTCCCTCTTCTCGTCGTCTTCAGGGCTCTCAGACCTGAAAGCCTTCAGGTTCCAACCCTGTGTCTTTTTAGTTTGGGAACAAGGATTTTTCCTTGTGCTGGAGCAAGAGGTGAACCGGAGGATTTTTGGCTCCTTTGGCTCCACCTTGACTTAGAATTGATTCTAATCAAAAGGCACTGACGGGCCCTGGCCAGTTGGCTCAGCGGTAGAGCGACGGCCTGGCGTGCTGGGGATCCGGGTTCGATTCCCAGCCAGGGCACATAGGAGAAGCGCCCATTTGCTTCTCCACTCCCCCCCTCCTTCCTCTCTGTCTCTCTCTTCCCCTCCCGCAGCCAAGGTTCCATTGGAGCAAAGATGGCCCTGGAGCTGGAGATGGCTCCTTGGCCTCTGCCCCAGGCGCTAGAGTGGCTCTGGTTGCGGCAGAGCGATGCCCCAGAGGGGCAGAGCATCGCCCCCTGGTGGGCAGAGCGTCGCCCCCTGGTGGGCGTGCAGGGTGAATCCCAGTGGGACGCATGCGGGAGTCTGTCTGACTGTCTCTCCCCGTTTCTGGCTTCAGAAAAATACAAAAAAAAAAAAAAAAAAAAAAAAAGGCACTGATGGAGGGCCCGGAAAAGCCCAGCTGTCCTGACCGCAGAGGCATCGCTTTCCTGGGCGGCGGTGCGTGTACAGGAGACCCCAAGGCTGGTCCTGTGGGGGTGGTGGGTGGGCAGAGAATGCCTCTGAGCCGGAACGCCGCGGGAATGGCACAAAGTTGGATGGTCGCCGCGATGCCTCCTTTTCTCCCTCGTTCCTGTTCTTACTCTCACATGGAAGAAAAGATAGACGTTAATAATGAAGACCCAGGGAACATCCTGAGACTGTGGGGGCAGCGCTGAGACTGAGGGGCTTCCTCGTGCTGTCTGTCCATCAACAGTGGTAACAAAAGGCTCCGTGGTTGGGAATAATGCCTTTTCTCTTGGAAGTACCGTATTTTTCGCTCCATATGACACGCTTTTTCCCTCCCAAAAGTGGAGGGGAAAATGCCCGTGCGGCTTATGGAGTAAAAAATATGGTATTTTATTAAATATTTTATTTGGTTCAGAATACTTTTTTTCTTATTTTAAAATCCTAGGTGTGTCTTAGGGTCAGGTGAGTCTTATGGAGCAAAAATACGGTAATATTATTATTGGTGGTGGTTCTGGACTAAGAACTGCCCTCCAAATCCTGGTGAACTCCTTCTTTGTCTTTGTATTAAGCTATAATGTACTTTTGAGTACTTATTATGTGCTAGGCATAATGCTTTGGGCCTCCTTACATTATCCATTTAATCCTCAAGATAAGTCTGTTGTAGGGACAATTATAATTGTACTGTATAGATGGGTAAACTGAGGCCCAGACGGTGCTGTCTCCCCTTACCCAGCTGGTGAGTGCCAGGGCTGAGATTCCAGCTTCTGGGTCCATGATCTGGGGCAGCTCGTGGCCCTATCCCTTTTCATGGCCCAGGCTGGGCCAAGCAGAGGCTGGGATTCACGCTGGGGGCCAACTCTGATGATGTCCCGGCCAGCCTCTTGTCTTTCTCTCTTTCCTGTGTCCCTGTGCTGCAGAGGGTCAGTGCTCCTGGGGTCGTGATTCCTCAGCTCACTCTGGAGGGGAGCGCCTCTGCCTGGAGCCTTCTTGAACCCGATTGGCTGGCCCTAAATTTCATTTTGGCTCTGACCCTTCCTCTTACCGGCTCATGCAGGCAAAACTGGGGTTGTATCAGCCACAAGTTGTGGATCGTGTCCTCATATTCCCTGTGGGAATATGACAAATGGGAGAGGGCGGGTCTGTTTTAAGGAACAAGTGTGAATGTGAAGTATGCTGTGCAGGCATTCTGTAGCTGTGCTGTCAGAGGTTTGTGAAACTCAGAAAGAGGAATGGAGGGAGGCCCATGACAATTGTGGCCATTGTCTCATTGACAGCTCCAGGGTATGCTCAGGACAGACCCGAGGTGGGGCTTTTCCAGGTCCAGGGTGGGGAAGGCTTAGTGGGAAATGAATTGTGAATCAGAGGCATAGGGTGTGAGCTTCAGAGGTCCTCACCTTATCTTCCTGTGGGATAGCCAGATCACGGGGACCAGTGGTTCCCTGTGATGTGATGTGGGCGGGGCCAGGATGGTGCGTGTGCGCATGTGTGAGCGTGCAAGGGGATGGCTAAAGCTAGGTACCTGATTGGTGTCAGTGCCTGTAGGCTGTGAGCTCTTGGGTGTTCGCAGATCACACCCTGCATAGGGGTGCTTTGCAGATACAGGCAGTGGCTCCCCAGGCTCAGGGTTCTGGAGGCCGTAGAATCTGGTATGGCTTCATGCTCTGTTGGTTTAAAGTACATCACCTCATTTTTGAAAGACTAGTTATAGTCCAAATGTCACAGACCCAGTACTTAGAGAGAATGGGTGGCAAATTTGGTTTAGTAATTATTTAAAAAAAATTAATACTTTATACTACTTCACCACTTTTAATGTTTAACTAAAAATCTTTTAACATTGTCATACCTGTACGTTTTTTTTTTTTTGCTTCTGGTCAAATGTTTATTTCAACTTTTATCCCCAAAGGGTTAAAAGAATACTTCTTTCAAGCAAGGCAGTACTGCCCTTCTCCCAATTGTCCCTTCCCTTAGGATCTGAGGTCACCTGCAACCTTTCTCTTTGTCAAGTAATTAAAAATGCATTTTACAGCCAAGATGGTTTTTTGTTCTTCTGAGGAAAGAACCCTTTGCATACAGTTAGAGTTAAAAGGATCAAGACTCTGCAATTTGGCATAACGTGGAAACGTGGATCCTGATATGGGTGATTTTCAGTCTCAACAAGATCTGCCCAGTGACGGGGACCCAAAGATTAACTGCCTTTGCACTGGGACTAGATTCTCAGATGTTAATTGCCTATAAAGTCTCCCCCCGCCCACTAGTCGGCCATCTCCTTAGGTAATTTGGTGTACTTCTTGCCCATTGTAGCCATTTAGTAAATAAGAACTTGAACTAAACCATTAGGCAGCGGTAACAATTTTCAAAAAACATATAAATCATTTAAGGATTATGTTTGGATTATGCAAGTTTGTGCTTTTCCTTCATCACAGTTTATGCGCATGGTTTTCTACTTGGATAAATGGAACAAGTTACGGTTTTATCACTTTGTGGGTCCATCATCTGGTCACACAGCCTAACTCTGGTGGTCATCTCCCAGCTGCATGGGAGCTTTCTTCTGAGTAAAGCTTTCTTCTGGGGGACCAGGTAAGGCTGAGTGGCTGACTTGAACACAGATTCAACCTCTCTTCTGAAAGAGCAATTTAGCATTTGGGATAGTTCACAGCCTTTATGTATGTTAGAGGGAATAGTCCATCCATCCACCCATCCACTCACTCATCCACCCACCCATCTACCCATCTGTCCACTATCCACCATCCACCCTCCACCTATCCATCCACCCACTCACTCGTCTATCCAGCAAGCATCTGAGGGTCCCATATGAGCTAGGAGTTCACAGTCTGGTGGAGGAGCCAACAGTCCCAGAGTGCTGAAAGAAGTTTATTTTGAGCAGATTGCCGGAGGCTTGGGACAGTCTGGTAGGTTGGAGGGGAGGATATAATTTAAGTTAAATGACATCATAAGTGAAATTTAGAAGTTCCTTATTGAGGTTCAACTTATATACAGTAAAATAAAATCTTGGGTCTAAGCTGGATGACTCTTTTTTTTTTTTATTATTCATTTTAGAGAGGAAAGGGAGAGACAGGAGAGACAGAAGGCGGGGAGGAGCTGGAAGCATCAACTCCCATATGTGCTTTGACCAGGCAAGCCCAGGGTTTCGAACCGGTGACTTCAGCATTTCCAGGTCAACGCTTTATCCACTGCGCCACCACAGGTCAGGCTAAGCTGGATGACTCTTTACAAGTGTAAACACCCATGCGATCACCAGAACATTTCTACCGTCCCAGAAATATACTCCAGTCTGTACCCACCTCTGGAGATAACCACTGTCTGACTTGGTACCAAAATCAGTTTTGCCTGATCTTGTACTTCATTGAAATGGTACCATACAACGGGCACTTTATGGGGGTTTAACTTCTTTTCACTCAACATAATGTCTGTGAGATTCAGCTACATTGTTACGGATGGCAGTGGCTTGTCCTAGTTCATCAATAAGCAGTATTCCATTGTAGGAATGAATGTACCACTGTTTGGTTAACCTTTTTCCTGTTGACGGACACTTGGGTTGTTTCTAGTTTTGAGCTATGTAGAACAAAGCTGCAATGAGCATTCACGTACGAGTCTTTCTGTGGACACAGGAACTCATTTTAAAATGGATGAAACATCGGAAGATAAAGAGAGTCAACGGATTTTCAGTTTTTCAATGTGATGAAACCCTTTGTGACAGAGAGAAAGCCAAGGCTGACTGGGTTTGGAGACAGGCTAAACGCGTGCCCTCTGAGCGGCATGATCACATTTGAATGTGTCCCTCAGATGAGGTTATGTGAGGAAATCAGTTAATCATGGCGCCTTCAGCTTGGTCACAGATTTCCCTGCAGGAAGGGGGGCTCCCAGTGGTTTCTACTTTTAATTTGTTGGGGAACCAGAGACCCCTGGGAGTACAGTTAAGAGATCTCATCTTCTGGGTGGAAGATTGGATCACAGGCTACCCTAGTGTGTAAGGAGGACCTGGGTCTTCTTGTTGGTCCTGATTCTAGTTTCCAAGCAACAGGGAAGGCTGAGAAGGTGACAATGCACCCTGGTCCCACTGCTTGGAGTTCAAAGTCAGCACATTTTGCAGTGCCCAAGGCTCTGCTCTTCCCGGCTGCGTGCTTGCAGCAACATGGCAGGCCAGAGCCTCGTGACAGACAGTTTAATCTCACCTGCCTGCTGTGAGGTACACTCCCCATCCCAGAGAATGGCAAAGTATAAATTGTCTCTTAACACTGATAAACAGTAAGGAGGAGAAAAAAAGCCCTGACAAAATATTACAACTTAATTGTATTTCTCAGCTGGGCTCGGGAAATCTGCTTCCTCCTTAGGCTAATGCTATTTACTGCGGCTCCCAGCCCCACAATAATTATTTCTTTAACCCTTGGTTGGGGAGGTTGGCCGCCATTAGGTACATAAATCACTGTGACTTCTGGCTTCCAGTTGTGAGTGGGGCAGGAGGACAGGCCGCCCCTGAGAACAGAGGCTGCTGGGGCCGGGGCCGTGAGGAGGCCTGTCTCTGCTGGCCTGGTTTTCTCGTGCACAGGTGTTTGCAATTATAAATAAATGTGCAGCGTCAGTACTCGGCAGCTGATCCGCCAAGACCGAACGTGGCGCTGGGCAGGGACAGGAGATGGGCCCTCTCTGGGCACCTGCCATTATCAATTCAGACCTAATTACATACACAAAAAAATGATAGCCTGGGAGAACTGAGTTTGGAGAGTGCAAGGGACAAGGGGGTGGCCCCCTGTCCGAAATAGGATGTGCTCCGAAAATATCCCTTCGTGGAATCTGGAAGCTCACTACTGAGGGCATTGTTGCCTTTTCACTTTGAGAGGGGTCTCCATGCTTTCTGGAAAGTTAAAAAAACAAAACAAACCACCATGTTTTGTGTATCCATTCGGAAAGAGAAGCCAGAGACCCCAGGTAGCAGAAGCCTTTCCCCCTCACCGAGCAGCGTCCCTCCGTGGCTCCCAAAGGCCTGCCTGGTGGCCTTGGCCAGCGATGCCGCTTGTTTCACCTGGGTGGCCATTCCCTCCTGCCTCGCTCTGCTTCTCTGGTCCCTGTTTCATTCACTGCTATCACACACTTAGACTTAAAAAAACAAAAAACCCCTAAGTCCTCATTGTACTGGGTTCAATAGTGTCCTCCCAAAATCGATGTCTGTCCCTGAACCTCAGAATGTGGCCTTATTTGAAAATGGGGTCGTTGCAGATGTCATTCGTGAAGTTCAGACGAGGTCAGACTGGAGTCGGGTGGGTCCTCCATCCAATATGGCCGATGTTCTTACGGGAGGAGAGACTCACAGAAAGACACATACAGAGGAAAGACAGCCACGCAGGGACAGAGGCACAGACTGGAGTGACGCACCTACGTCAGGGCTGGCTGGCAGCCCCCGGAGCAGGGGGTCACGGAACGAATTCTCCTGCTGAGCCGGTAAGAAGGAGCCAGCCCTGCCGATGCAACGTTCAGTGACTGAAACGGGAGAACCGGCCGGGCTGTTGTTGGGCTCCTCCGAGTAGAGTTTCCAAAACCGGCACCTGAGAGACCCTTCCACCAACAAGGTTTCTTTTGTCACCTCTTCCTTTACTTTGACTTCAGTTACGGCCTTGTGGAGCGCAGTCTGTCTTGGGGATGCAGATGGGACCAGCGGGCAAGGCCTGATGGGATGGTCTTCTTCCTCCTGGTCTCTCTCTTCTGTCCCGTCTGTCCCTTTACCATCCCTTCCATGGCCGGTGTCTATGCCTGGTTTTCCTCACTTCCTGCCTCTGCCTCTTCTGGAGCTGTGGGGAGCCCTCAAGGCTACAGAAACTTCTGAAGCCTGATTCAGAATTTGCATCATTGTCCCACCCCCCCTCCCATTCCTTTGTCCCCTATCCTAGCACTGGAGCAAAAGTAGGTCTCCTTTGTCTTTTTCTAATGAACAGATTTAGCCGCTGTACACTGCCTCCTACACTGGACTGAAAATGCTGTTTGTGAGCCATTGTCAACCGAGACCTGGACCAACACCGACACCTTTTTAATTCCGTGCCATTGATGATGTACACGCTGCAGTTAGGGGGACACTGTGGATCCATTTCCCACTCCGGTTCTGTGCAGCGTATGTGAAATGCTAATGAGTCCAGAATTCTCAAAGGTCATCATCTGAATACATTTCCTTTTCTTCTTTTTTAGAAGAACGGGGATAGGAGTCAAAACAATTAAAATGAAATTTACTTCATCATTTGGCTAACAGCGTCCTCAACTGTACTAATTATGCTGAGATATGTATTCATTTGCTGGTCGTTTGGACAGATCTGAGTGTGTCTGATACTTTGTACAGCCCCCATCTCTGAATTCTACACAAGGTGTTTTTTCTTTTTTTTTTGGTTCTTTTTTTTTTGCCCCATTGATTATGAGAAATAACTGGGGGGAAAGTCCACCCAAACCCTTACAGTATAGAAAGTGCAAATTTAGCACAACCAGCGTTGAATTTTCCAGGGAGTCATTTATCATCCTTAGAAAGTTTTGGTTCTTTGCAAATAAAAAAGAGAAAGGAATGGTAATTGCTCTGCTCAGCTAATTGACAGAATTGTGTCAGAAAAAGGAGGCATTTCAACACTGCCTCCAATGATGACATTTGAAGGTTGTTCCTATTCTCTCTTCACTGCTAAATTAGGTAATCATTATTTCCCTGTGAATCTGATTAATCTAATGCTTGCTCTCTCCCCACCCCCACCCCTCGGTTAGATTTGAGATTCAGACGGAAACGTGAAAATGAAATGCCGAAGGTCAGATAATAGTTTGGCCAGTTCGGATTGTAGTCTCTCGTTCTGCGGTTCAGTGCCTCAGTGGGAGAGAGCACAAGAGGGAATAAGTTTAAATTGCAGTCAGGGGAATTCAAGCCATCTGTTAAAAAATTACCTTCTTGTTATATGAATGGAACCCAGAAGGTTTGAAATCTCTGGTGGTGGATTTTAAGAATAGGTTAGTCCACAGACCGGGCAAGACAGCGGAGGTTGAGAAGCTAGGAAAAGCATAGGCTGGAGCTTCTCTGTATTATTCTCATTTCGGATGGATTCAGGGGGTACAACAGGCTCCGCTGGGTACTGAGGGGCAGTGACACTCTCCAGTTTGTTTTTGCTGTAAGAAAGGACGCTGCTCCTTGTTGGGGAGGGCTTCTGATATGGCTTCTGATGAGACATTAACGAGATAATGGCTGGTTTAAAAAAATTCATGCTTAGTTTTCACTAGATATTAGAACCAAAATGCAGTTCATGATGGAAACATAGTGGAGACTGTCTGGTGACAAAACCAGCAATTCTTCAGCAGGACAGGTGGACAGCAGCCCTGACTGACACTTGGAAAACAGCTGGCTGCCCAGGGACGATAAAGGCAAAACGTGAATGTAATTCCAGGTGATGGTGGCGTGTTGATTACAAACCTTACCTCCTGTCGTCTCTGACAGGATGGAGTTTGGGCAAGACCTCCTCTGTCTGCCTTGATGATCTTTCTGCCCCTGGGAATGTTCTGATGCCATCCCCACAGCCCATCCTCTTGTCCCTTCCTGCCTCTGCCCCTGTCTCTTTGGTCAGGGCTCCTTACAGCGGTCAGTAGGAACAGCCCCTGACCCTGAGGTGAGGAGGCTGAAGGGACTTGGCACGTGCATTCTGGGACATTTTCTGCTCATCTATTTCTTCTAGCTTCCCAAAATCTATGTAACAAAGAGAAACAGAGTAGACGGTGAGTGGGTCTCTGTAGAATCCAAACAAGTCGGGAAAATACTGTTTCCAAGTAAATGACCTTGATTGACCTTTTAGATGTTCCAAATTCTCTCAGACATCCTGGAAACTCTGCATCTTTCTTTTCACTTTTTTTTTTTTTACAGAGACAGAGAGAGAGAGTCAGAGAGAGGGATAGGTAGGAATGGAGAGAGATGAGAAGCATCAATCATCAGTTTTTCATTGCGACACCTTAATTGTTCATTGATTGCTTTCTCATATGTGCCTTGACCATGGGGCTACAGCAGACTGAGTAACCCCTTGCTCAAGCCAGCGACCTTGGGTCCATGCTGATGAGCTTTTGCTCAAACCAGATGAGCCCGTACTCAAGCTGGTGACCTTGGGGTCTCGAACCTGGGTCCTCTGCATCCCAGTCCGACGCTCCATTCACTGCGCCACCGCCTGGTCAGGCTGCATCTTTCTTTTAATACTCATCTTACTCAAGTTAGTTATTAAGATGTACTATTTTAAACAGAAGCCTCTATGAAAGACAGCCTAGCTTTTGCTTTCCCCCTAGACCCAGAGAGAGAACAGGTTCATATTTTCCTCTGGTGAGTCCGTCAAAATCAAATCCCGCCTCCATGGACAGGTGCCAGAGCCTCTGATTCCCACTCAGAGAGGAAGTGATCTGTGACAGTGTCCTTGTTCAGAAACAAGATAAAACGATTCGTGTTGATATGAAACAATCTAGTAAGTGGTATGGATGCTCTCTTCATTTTGTTTTATGATGTAAATAAGTCATTTCTCTCTCTTTTGTAAGACATTTTCCTTTGTAACTTCAATCTTCATAGAGAAGTTCAGTAAACAACATAAAGAAATGGTAGGAAAATGTCATCATTTGAAAATGTTCATTAGTCAACCTATAGTTCCAAGAAAACAGATACAACTATATATATATATATATATATATATATTTATTTATTTATTTTTCTTCCTTTTTCTCTACTCCCTCACCCCCAAATTGCCTTTGTGTTCCTTGGTGTAAGTTTCAAATTTGGTGAACACTCATCACCTTGTAAAGTTACCACAGAATAAAAAGCCAGAGCGATGTGCAAGGTGGAGCAGTCGGAGGGGGCGCCCGTTGCACTTTCCTTGGCCAAGAGATACCCCGTCCTTTGTCACCACCCCTTTGGCTGGGGAAGCCTCCCCTTGGATGTTCACGTGCTAATGACGGAAGATGGAGGAAACGTTCTTGATTTCTATTTTTATTCTCTCTGGCTTTCTCATAGCTTAATTTTCCCATTTTTGGCCCATGCCCACTAGGGACTTTGTATACATTAATCACACAGTGAGTCTTTTAGAAAGCACATCTGGCCTGACCTGTGGTGGCGCAGTGGGATAAAGCGTCGACCTGGAATGCTGAGGTTGCTGGTTTGAAACCTTGGGCTTGCCGGGTCAAGGCACATATGGGAGTTGATGCTGCCTGCTCCTCCCCTTTCTCCCCTTTCTCTCACTCTCTCTCTCTCTCTCTCCCTCCCCCCTCTAAAAATCAATAAATAAAAAATAAAAAATAAAAAAAAACAGAAAAATACGCCCCCCCCCAAAAAAAAAAGAGAAAGCACATCTGTACACGAGACTGCAGCGAAGAAAATGAGTCAAATTTCAGCTCTAGGCCTGGTTTTGGGAGCATCTGACCCACTTTCATGACCCTAGAACCCCAACGTGGCCATTAACACAGTGAGGTGAGATGTATAGGGTAATCTTGATCGAACCTATCATCATTTTCTTTCCTGGGTGAGTCTGTGTGTCCTTTGTTACAGTTTCTAATTGCACTGGCAGCTTTTCACAGGGAATGTTAGGGCAGAGGTTGTTTACATCTGAAACCCGAAGTTTGACATCAGTTAAGAGTGAATGGTTTTTATTTCCTGACATATATTTTAATGTAACATAAACTTTCCGGCCTATTTTCCTCCTTGAATACTATGATTATTTTTTATCATTTAGGTGACTTATTTCACCACTGAGGCAGCAGGAAAGCCTGGCAGGTCTCCCTCCCACCCAGACAAGGACCGGCCTTCACCAGTAGCCCCCAGTTCGGCTCTGGACCGACGGTGCCTGGTTCCCGAAGGTCTCCTTCATGAAACCCCGTAGCTGCAGGTTACGAATGTACCCGCGCTCCTCCAGTGACTTTCCCTCTGCACATCACTCCAGGGATCTCTATTCACTTAACACACTAAAAATAACACTGCAGAACTGCTGAATGGGTGAGGGTGGGCGGCAGGGCTGGGGGAAGGCTAAATATTACTTTGCATTGATCAGAATCCGGTGCCCTGCTCCCCGGATGCTGACTGTTTGACACCAAGCTCATTAAGTACGCCTTTGTGTGTCTGTGGGCTTGAGAGGTAGGAGCTGGGGGGTGAGTTGGGCCTGAGGGCTTGGGGAAGTGAGGTTGCCGTTGTCAGTCACGGAGGTCTTTTCTTACCAATCTAAGCTCCCTTTTTGTCTGAAATAATGCCACTCTTGTGTGAGCCCAGACTGGACCTGTCTTCGTTCTTGCAAGGGTTCTTAGCAGAGAAGAAAGCCAACTCTTACACTGACTTTAATCCCAGCCACAATTTTAAAAGTTTTTCTGATACACAGAGTGTAATGGTCTCATCAAATTGTAGACAGCAGTGTGTTGTTACTTGCTGGGGGCTAAGCAGCTGGTGGGAAAAAAATTAGGATCTGAAGTCTTACCTTCTGTGTTTGAGTCCTTGTTCTATGTAAGGACCAAGAGAAGATCAGAATATCTAAAATAATAGGATATAGGCAGGGCACTGATGGAACAGGGAACTTAAGGGTTACAGGCAGGTCCTGCTCCTGTTCTGTTAGGAATACCATGCCCAAGGTCGTTCAAGAAGCAGAGACAGATAGGGACCCTGTGAGGCTGGGAACAAAGAAAGACAAATGTTTGCATTCCATTGGTTAAAGACCCTTATCAGAAGTTTATGTTTGGAATTCGCCAATGAGCTAGACCCAGCCCCTGTTGCTATGCTATGTGCAGCCCCCTTAGCGAATAGGTAAACGCCACATCTGCTTCTGTATTATGCTTGCTTACTTAGGATATATAAGGAACTAGCTGTAAGCGCCAGGTGCGATTCCCGTTTGTAGCTCCTTGTGAGTAAGGTGTTTCCGGACACCTGGGAATTCGCCCCTGCGCAGGTTAAACTGGCCAATAAAGAAACATCTATATTCCTGAAAGTCTTTGACGTCTGTTATTGTACCCGGTGCATGCTACATTCTACTGTGTGTAAACTGTGCTGTATTGGATGAGTTATTGAACCTCCCCTAGCCTCAGTTTCCCCATTTATAAAATAAAAAATGTTAATTGAAATTAATATATTTTTCACAGGGCTGGATTTCAGATGAGATAGAATTGAGTATTTGGGGATGTGTAAAAACCCATTGTATTTCCCCAAATACCTGTGGTGTAAGTGTGATGGTTATGTGTCACCTTAATGGGGCTAGCTAAGGGACCCCACAGAACTGGTAAGCCTTCTTTCTGGGTGCATCTGTGATGGTGTTCCTGGCAGAGATTAGTATTTAAATGGGTGGACTGAGTAAAGATCTCCTTGATTGATGTGGGCATCATCCAATCAGTAGATGGTTTGAATAGAACAAAAAGGAGCAGGTAGGGTGAATGTGCTCCCTTTCCTGGAGCTGGGGCATCTACATTCTTTAGACTAGGACTGGGACTTAACATCATTGGGTCACCTGTTTCTCAGGCCTTAGCACTTGGACCGGAACTAAATCACCGGCTTTCCTGTGCCTCCAGCTTGTGGATGGCAGTTTGTAGGACTTCTCAGCCTCCATGATCACGTGAGCCAATTATTCATAATAAATCTCTTTCTATATATCTCCTATCGGAAGTACTTCTCTGGAGAACCCTGACTGACATAATTAGGATGAACCAAATGAAAATGCCACTAATCAATCAGTTTTGTCCTATAATAATGGCCATCTCATGTGGTTTAGCCACACATATTAATATGTGGTTTTGGAATGTCTTTTTTCATTTCTCTTGATTGTGCCCAGGAGACAGAAAGATTATAAGCAACCTTATTTTAGCACCTAGGGAAATCTAGGTTTCAAAGTTTACTTGTACCAAGTTGTAAGTCCCACGAGTCGAACCTCTTCTCCCATCACTCAATCTGGGTTTTCTTGACTGTTGGGCAAATGAGTTTGTAAAATTTGTATTTTTTGAGTTTGCTCACCTTTTTTTTTTTTTTTTAATTTTCTGAAGCTGGAAATGGGAAGGCAGTCGGACAGACTCCCGCATGCGCCCGACCGGAATCCACCCGGCACGCCCACCAGGGGGCGATGCTCTGCCCATCCGGGGCGTCGCTCTGTCGCGACCAGAGCCACTCTAGCACCTGGGGCAGAGGCCAAGGAGCCATCCCCAGTGCCCGGGCCATCTTTTTGCTCCAATGGAGCCTCAGCTGCAGGAGGGGAAGAGAGAGACAGAGAGGAAGGAGGAGGGGGTGTGTGTGGAGAATCAAATGGGCGCTTCTCCTGTGTGCCCTGGCCGGGAATCAAACCCGGGACTCCTGCACGCCAGGCCAACACTCTACCACTGAGCCAACCGGCCAGGGCCAGAGTTTGCTCACTTTTATTGTTAAAAAATGGCTCTGGGCAGCCACTTGTGTGCTAGCCCTCAGAGCAGGGCAGTTGATTGCAAATTGCAGATTGCATTCCTGCTTGGGAGGGGCCATTGTTTAGCTAATGTTTGCTGGAGGAGGGGTCTTTGTGGGCCCAGCCAGTTTTGCAGAGAGAGCAGAGAGAATGCAGAGTGCTGAAGAAGAAGCAGTTTTGCAGGGAAAGAGAAGGTGTACAAATGGGGAGCCAGAGCTGAGGGCTCTGTGAGCTCCCCTGAGACTGGTGGGGCCTTTGATTCTAGGAGGAACCAGAAAGAAGTCTCCTGGTTGTGGAACCGGGAATGTGTCAGGGCTTTGGGGGCCCTGAATGAAAGGGAAGTGTTTTCCCTGCCTGTTTGGACGGGCTGAGACTTTAATAAAGGAATGGCCCACCATTTTTTGGCTCCACTGTTTCTTTACCATTTGCCCGAATCCAATGTGAACTGTCAGGGCGACGACAGCAGCAGCCACTGGCCATGCACTGACCTTGGCCTGCTCTTTAAGGGCTTGAGCTGAAAGTGAGAAGCCAGGGGCTGAGACAGGACGGGTCACAGCCTCTGTAACAAATACCAACCTAAGGAGCGGGTCTCGTGGTAGGCACACTTTCCTGAGCCGATGCCAGGCCTCCTGCAGAGATGACTCTCTCAGGGTCCGTGTGAACCTCTGCGGGGCCACTGCGTACTGGCTACTTGTGCTTCTTGTCCATCAGATTTCCCAGAATGCACAGCTCAGGGCTGAGCCGGGGACCTGAGGAGCTGAATCTCCAGTGAGGGGGCGTGGCCAGTCTGCGTCAGAGGATGTACCTGCTCTGACAGGTACATCTCAGCAGGCCTTCTCAGCATCAGCACCGTTGACATTTTGGATGGGGACCACCCTGTGCATCGTATGGTGTTGAACAGGATCCCTGGCCCTCCCCACTAGATGCCATTAGCACTCTCTCCAGTTGTAACAACCCATACTGTCTCCAGACATTGTCAAATGTCCCCAGGGTGCCAAAATCACCCCTGGTTGAGGACTACAGGTTGCAGGGGACTTCTGAGTGGGAGTGAGGGGCTGGCCAGAGCTGGGCTGATGGTAATATGCTTTATGGCCTTTACCAACTTGTCCGATGAGCTCCGACATATCTGGAAAAATTACAATTCTTTCCTTTTCTCCCACCTCGTCCTGAAAAGTGGGGATGATTAGATAAGAGATGAGTCATAGTTGGGGGTATTGTTTCAGTGGCACACGAATAGGGAAAGAGATGGATATTTGCCTAAGGCCTTAGGTAGGAAGAGCAGTCAAACAGAAGACCCTGTTCTCTGGGTTTCCTGGCAAAAACATCTCTCTTCTTGTTTTTCTAGTTAATTATGGATTTTCATGAGCTCACTCAACTAATCAAGTTTAATGACACTAGACCTAAATCACATTATTGTTATTTTTCAAGACCATGTTGGAGCTGGGCTGCATTAACCCTGCCGGCAGCCAGGAGACAACGGCAGTCACTCAAACCCGGGAGCCGCAGTGCTTTTATTAGCAAAGCCACCAGCCCTTTCATAACCTGTCACCGCTGAGATGATGAAGACAGAATAAAAGCGACAGAAAAGAAGGAAATTTTCCATAAAGGACACGGTAGGAACTTTATTACGAAGCAGAAACTTTATTGCAAGATGGCAAGAAGACATTTGTCCTACATTTACTTCCGTTACCAATAAAACTGGTTTGGTGAGACTCAGAGAGGGCGGGTGTGAAGCTGCTACTGCGCCTTCATTTCCATGTCCCCAGTGACAGCTTGACGTAAGGATTTCCCAGCGGGTGGACTGTGACCTACCTTTGATATGGATGCTGTTTGTGACTCTGTCTCTACGCTCTTATCTTGTCCTCTGGAATTCCTGGTGGAGAAGGGACACAGATGCTAATCTTGGCCAGTGCCTCCTGGCCCCACAATTGTCTCCCTTCAGATGAATAAAAATTATTCTTTATTCGGCAAAAAAAGTCGGGTTCTTTTGCCTTGAGACTTTACATTGCCTGGAGAAAAACTCATGATATTTGTCATATAGCATTTCATTTGGTCTGGACCACAAACCCACAGTGGTTTTTTGTTTTTTTTTTTTTTTTTTTTTCATTTTTCTGAAGCTGGAAACAGGGAGAGACAGTCAGACAGACTCCCGCATGCGCCCGACCGGGATCCACCCGGCACGCCCACCAGGGGCGGTGCTCTGCCCCCCAGGGGGCGATGCTCTGCCCATCCTGGGCGTCGCCATATTGCGACCAGAGCCACTCTAGCGCCTGAGGCAGAGGCCACAGAGCCATCCCCAGCGCCCGGGCCATCTTTGCTCCAATGGAGCCTTGGCTGCGGGAGGGGAAGAGAGAGACAGAGAGGAAAGCGTGGCGGAGGGGTGGAGAAGCAAATGGGCGCTTCTCCTGTGTGCCCTGGCCGGGAATCGAACCCGGGTCCTCCGCACGCTAGGCCGACGCTCTACCGCTGAGCCAACCGGCCAGGGCCCACAGTGGTTTTTTTTATTTTTTATTTTTGGAAGGGACGTTTAAAAAAGTAATGAAAAGAATTTTCTGAATTCTACTGCCGAAATGTCCTCGGTTAGATCTTCGCATTAGTTTCAACACATCAGCCACTCTCGTCTGAGGACAGTCTGTAAGTCTTTTCCAGGCTCCGAAAATGGCTCTGTAGACTTGTACATAGTAAACTGTAAAGCCAGTATACAAGGCCAGGGCCACCATCACAGCCGCCTAGCCCATGCAAGTTTGTACTGGATTCGGACAGTCGGTAAAGAACGGAGCCAAAAACTGGTGGGCCATCATCTTTAATCCTAGCTTGCATCCGGCGGGCAAGTAAAAACACACACCGGGCTCCAAAACCCACTCATTCAGTGCTCACAAAGCTACTGACTTATCCGAGTTTCCTAGAATCAAAGGTTTCTAGCTCACCAGACTTATTCACCTCTGTTCCCCATCTCCTTCCTTCTCCCTGCACAAACTCTGTACAAACTGGCTTCTCACTCAACACTCCACCATCTTGGCTGCTTCTTCTGGCCTCCTCTACACGGCCTCTCTCTGCTCTCCTCTCTGCTCTCTCCTCTAATATTAATCTCAGGAACCAAGAGAGCAAGCTCCTGTTCTGCCCCCATTTTATAGTGTAGAAATCAAAACCTTTAATCCAATATACAAATTAGGGAAGTCTCTAATACAAAGTCACTTATCAGAGACATGATGGGATTGCACCACCCCACATCAAAAAGGGTGGGAAAGGCTTAGTCCTAAAACCAAGCCCCAGGCTACAAGGATCCTGCCTGCCCACAGCCTGCCCCCAACACACATTAATATCACCTGGGCAACAGCTTCCACATGGGCAGCACCATCTTTAACAAAGTGAGCATAATATATTTTATCTGCCCAACATAAACTAAAGATAAATTACTTGTTTTCTGTACAAACAAGAGACTTGCAGTTAAATAAATGCAATGTAAAATAGATTTCAGAGAACTTCCGGAATATTATTATGAAGAGCTTTGGGTTATTTTGGCTACATCCAGTCATTGGGCTTGAGGGCTTGAGTTTTGGAGTGAGACTGATCTGGATTTGAACCCCGAATTCTTTCCATTTGCCAGCTGTGCGACACAGTGCAAGTTATTTTTGCCGTTTTAAACCTTAGTTTCCTTAGCCGTAAAATTGATGTAATAATGATAGTTTTCAGATGAAGTTTTTGTGAGTCTAGATTGAGGTAGTAAATGTAAAATACAAAGTTGGCTGTCCAGACTTAGTAAGTACTCATTTGATATTAGGGAATGGAAATATAATTATTTCTAAGCTGGGATGAGCCCAGTGACATTTGCCCAACTTAATCAATGAAACTGCCCTCTTCAATTAGTTTCTTGCTGTAACTATCATAATCTCTCCTAATCTCTTAGATCCCCTTGAACATATTTCTAGATATTTAAATGGCCCCACGACCTCCCATAGTTATTCTGTTGCTTGTCTGCTAGGAAAGCAACAGAGGATGATAAATAACAAGCAGTAAAGATGGTAATGGCAAATTCCAGACGTGAGTAAAATCAGCCCCGAGGGAAGCCATCCACACTTTCCTGTAAAAAGATAGGAAAGAATCAATTGGAGATGTAGGAATCACCGTGGAACTTAAAAAACCCATTGCCACTGCAGAGCTATTGGACTTCATTATAGTAAAGATGGGTCCCTGGTTGTATTTGCCTAAAGATGGCGAGTGAGATCAAGAAGAGAGCAAAAGTATTTTTAATAAGGAGACGAGGCTTTGAATTTTCTCGGAAAACAAAGCAACAATACAACAAAACAAAAAAACATGACTCAAGTAAGTAGGATTCACTCGTACAGGGTGGTTTGACATTGATGGCAAAAGGATGGACAGAAGAAAATTGATTCGGGAGCTAAAGAATTGAGAGGACAGAGCCAGGATCTTCTAGGGAAATCCCTGGACCATCTTTTTTTTTTCCCCCCAAACCTAGCTTGCAGCCTTGTTCTGCAACTGAGGAGGTCACTGAGGAATTCTGGTGTCAGTAGGTTCAGGTCTCATTGAGCTGTTGTTTGGAGGCAGACAGACCGAAGAGCTGGTGGCTGGGTAAAAGTTTTCTGGAGATTTCTAGAAGGGTTCTTTGCTGCCTTGGAGGGAGAATTTTGGGATGAGACGGAGGTGTGCACAGTAAAGGGAACAGAAAGTGGAAAAAGGTTAAGAGGAGGTACTGGTAAATGTGAAGTGGCTGCTATGTCCTGAGGGCTTTCACGTAGGCTACCATATCTAATCTCAAACAATCCTGCAGGGACAATGGTGCTGTCCCTGTGTTAGAGGTGAGATCGATGCTTTGAGGGGTGAAGTAATTTACCAGGTATCATTCAGTTAAGAGGTGGTAGTGCTGAGATTTGGACCCATGTCTAATTCCAAAGCCCATAAAAAAATCACAATTCTGGTAAGATTTTTCCTCTTCCTCCTCAAGGAAAAATTAAAAAAAAAAATCAATAAATATACTAAAATGGAGGAAATGAAATAAATGAGTAGTAGATTAGAATGTCTAAGCACTATGCTTCATCCTGTTGTGCGAAGAAAGACAAAAAGGGAGCTTGAACCATTTATGGAACAAGGCTTTCTGGAAGAAGAAGAAGAAGAACAACAACAACAAACCAATAACCCAGAATAACCCTGGACACAGCTGAGAAGGTGAGGAGTGGGGCGCTGAGTTCTGTTTTTCCGGGGCCAGCCCCTGCTGCCAAGGCGGAAGCAGTTATGGAATGGAGAAGCCACCGGGAGATGGACTCATGGTAGCCATCACGGCAGTTTTTGAAAAATGGGAAAGATGATGAAAACTGAAAATGAGTAACTATTGGAATAGATTTTAATTTCCTCATAAATACCAGGAGGGAAGAAATCTGTAGTTATATGGAGGATAATGGAATCACCAGCAGTTTAGGTCTGTAAACAATCACGCCAGAAAATCCTGCTGGCCTCTCACCGATAGTATTATGGAATTGGTGATGAGGGAAAAATACATTTTAATATATTTTGTTGGAATCCGTGGGAGTGTGAAAAGACCAGAGTAACAGGCTTTATTGAAAAGAAGAAAGGAACCCTGCCGGGCACTTCTCCTGGGGAGAAGGGCACCGGTTACAGACTATTAGGTGAATTTTATAGGGCTTGGGAGAGCCTGAGAGGGTACTGAGTCAAAAGTTCTGGTATGTTCCCTTTTACGGTTTTAGGATTTCAGCTTTCTGAAATGCTCCTCCTTGGGCGGTTGATCAGCTTTCTGGAACTCTTCTGCCTCAGGGGCGATTATCCAGTGAGTAAGGGTGAGGTCAGGCAGCCAGGTGGGAAAACAAAAGGGCAGTTGGAAGTTCTGGTAAATTCATATATCTATCATATTTGAATTTTTGGTAATACATAAGAGAGAGGTGGAAAAAAGATTAATTGACTAGGACATTTTGGCAAAGAATTCGACAGTAGGTTAAATACCAGGATTCGGTTTTTCTTTTAAAAAGTTACTTTAGTTAGATTAGATTTTCTTAGAATTGCCGGGAATGTGTTGGCAGGTGCCTCTTCCAACAATTTTGGATATAATAAAGGATCATGATATTCAAAAAAGAACAAGCCAAAAATTACTCTGGGGATTATTGCAAACTAAAAAGAAAATATCTCCCTTTTGGTTTTAACCTAAATGTCTTGCTTCCTGTTTCAAAGAGTTCATAGGCAAGAAGACATCTTTATCTTTTAACTTATCCCTGTAACAATATGGTAATGCCTCTTTTGTTCCCTTTTCTTGGCCAACACTCACAGAGTCTTCTAGTCTTACTAGGAAACCCACAAAAAGAGATGCATAGACATAGTGGATGGCACATTTAAGACTCGAGCTGCAGTTTGGAAACAAAATGGTGATTGATGAGTTTTCAAAAGTAACTTTTATAGAATATCACCAAACTCTGATGTAAGTAGGGGTGACAGACATAAATGAGTTAAATGGAAAGCAAATGTCCTGTTCTTTATGGTAAAACAGAATGAAGAGTTATCACATTGGGTGGAGAATATAACCTTTGCTGAGTACTTAATGTGCTTCGCGCTTACAGAATTTTAGGGAAGCACATTAACTTGATGATGCTTTTGTTTATCACGGGAGAAGACTTGAGGGTTCTAGGCCTGTTCCAAGAAACACACTTAAAAACTGTTTTTAAAAAGAGGAAGTGTTTTTTTTTATTTAGATATAAGACAAATAACATTAGTTTTAGGTGTAGGACATAATGATTCGATATTTGTATACATTGTGAAATGATCACTCAATAAGTCTAGTAACATCTATCACTACACACAGATTATATATATATATATAAAATCTGTGATGAAAGATTCCCTGCATTACTTGTGTTTTCTGGGTACAGCAAAGAATAAAGCCTGTTTATTTGGAGGAGTCCCTGGGTTGTAGCTCTGGGAAGTCTAAGCTCTGAGCCCATCTTTGGACCGGTGTGGCACCAGCCAAGAAGAATCTTGTACATCTTGAAATACGCATTATTATTATTTTATTGTGGTAAAAGATACATAACATAAAACTTACCATGTTAAACCTTTTAAATGTACAGTTCAGTGGCATTAAGTGCATTCACATGGTTGTGCAACCATCACCACCAACCACCTCCAGAACTTTTCCATCACCCCAAACTAAATCTGTGTAACCATTTAACAATTACTCCCTATTCCACTCTCCTGCCCACTGATAACCCTTATTCTATTTTATGTTTTTATGAATTTGACTATTTTATGTGTCTTATGGATTTCTGTAATATTTCTTCTTTTGGCTTATTTTAGCTAATAATGTTTTCAAGGGTTCTTTCATGTTGTAGCACATGTCAGAATTTCATTCCTTTTTCTTTTTACTTATGGTAATATATACATAGCACAGAATTTACCATCTTAACTATTAAATTTTTTTTTTCCATTGTTGGGTGTGGGGAGAGAGATTGTATCATCAGGTTGTTGTTCCATTTTGTTGCTCCATTCAGTTGAGTACTCATTGGTTGCTTCTCATATGTGCCTTCACTGGGGATCAAACCCCCATCCTTGGTGCGCCAGGACAATGCTCTGTGCATTGAGCAATCCAGCTAGAGCCTTGAATATTTTTAAGGGCATAGTTCAGTCGGGTTAAGTACATTCACATTGCTATGCAACCAATCCCCCTTCCTCTGCCCTTGACAGCCACCCTTGTACTTTCTGTCTCTGAATCTTATCACTCTAGGTACTTCATAGAATTAAGAATCATATGGTATATGTCTTTTTGTGACCAGTTTATTTCACTTAGCATAATATTCTTATGGTACAGCATGTTGTACCATAAGTTAAAAATGTCTTCCTTTTTAACGCTGAGTAATATTTCATTGTATGTATATGTGAACACTGATGTACAAATATCTGCTCAACTCCCTGCTTTGAAATTTTTTTGCATAAATACCCAGAAGTGGAACTCCTGGATCCTATGGTAATTCTATGTTTAATTTTTTTGAGAAACTGTCATACTACTTTCCACACTGGCCACACCAGCAATACACAAAGGTTCAAATTTTTCTACATCTTTACTAACAAATTGCTGCTTTTTACTTACTATTATTATTTTATAATAGCCATCCTAATGGGAATGAAGTAATATCTCATTATGGTTTTGTTTTGCATTCCCTTAATAATTAGTAATGTTGAGAATTTTTTCATGTGCTTTTTGGCCTTCGGTATATCTTCTTTGGAGAAAAATCTATTCAATTTCATTGTCCTTAAATTTTTTGTTGTTGTTTGGTTGTAGTTCTTTATATACTCTAGACTTTATTCCGTTATTGAATATATGATTTGCAAGAATTTTCTCCCATTTCTTGAGTTGCCTTTTTACTCTATTGACAGTGCCTTTTAAAGCATAGCAGCTTTTAACTTAGATGAAGTCCAGCTTATCTAATTTCTCTTTGTTGTCTGTACTTTCAGTGCCAAGGAAAGATTTTATATGTCATTATGACATATAAAATCAGTGCCCAATCCAATGTCATAAAGATTTCCCCCAATGTTTTCTTTTAAGAGTTTTATAGTTTTAGCTACATATTTTTAGGTTTTTGATCAATTCTGAGCTAATTTATATATGGCGCAAGTGTCCAGTTTTATTCTTTATTCTTTTTTTTTTCACTTTTCTGAAGCTGGAAACAGGGAGAGACAGTCAGACAGACTCCCGCATGCGCCCGACCGGGATCCACCCTGCACGCCCACCAGGGGCGACGCTCTGCCCACCAGGGGGCGATGCTCTGCCCATCCTGGGCGTCGCCATGTTGCGACCAGAGCCACTCTAGCGCCTGAGGAAGAGGCCACAGAGCCATCCCCAGCGCCCGGGCCATCTTTGCTCCAATGGAGCCTTGGCTGCGGGAGGGGAAGAGAGAGACAGAGAGGAAAGCGCGGCGGAGGGGTGGAGAAGCAAATGGGCGCTTCTCCTGTGTGCCCTGGCCGGGAATCGAACCCGGGTCCTCCGCACGCTAGGCCGACGCTCTACCGCTGAGCCAACCGGCCAGGGCCAGTTTTATTCTTTTGCATGTGGTTATCCGGTTTTCCCAGCACCATGTGTTGAAAAGACTGGCCGTTCCCCATTGACTGGTCTTGACACCCTTGTTGAAAATCACTTGACCATATATGCCAGGGTTTATTTCTGGGCTCTTTATTCTATCACATTAGTCTGTATATGTTTGTCTTTATGCCAACATCACATTGTTTTGATTACTGTACTTTATAGTAAGTTTTGAAATTAGGAAGTGTGAGGACCTCCAACTTCTTGTTCCTTTACCCCTCCTCCTTCTTTTTTATTGTGGAAAAAACATTTAACATGAGATCTACCCTCTTAAGAAGTTTTGAGTGTTCAGCCCGCTATTGCTGACAATAGGGACAATATTGTACAGCAGATCTCTAGAACTTATTCTTCTGGCTGTTCCTTTACAACTCAGGTTCTCTTGGAACTCCATGTGAATTTTAGGGTTGGGTTTTCTGTTTCTGTGAAGAATATCATTGGGATTTTGATAGGGATTGTACCGAATCTGTAGATTGCTTTGGGTAGTACCGACAGCTTAACAATATTCGATCTTCTAATTCATGAACATGGGCTATTTTCCTATTTACTTCTGTCCTTTTTGATTTTAGCAATGGTTTATATTTTCAAGTGCACAAGTCTTTTGCATCCTTGGTTAAATTTATTCCTAAGTATCTCATTCTTTTTGATGTTGTTATAAATAAATTGTTATCTTCACCTCCATTTTTGATTTATTATTAGTATATAAAAGTACAAGTGATTTTTGTGTAGTAGGGAGCACATTTTACCCAGGGCATCTCACCATCTTTTTCTTCAGTTTACTGTCTATACCTTTTATCCCCTATCAGCATACAGACTCATCTCTCAATATGAGTGAAAGGGCTTTTGGGAGGAATGAGACTACAAAAGCATATTGAGAGATACTTGTTTTTTGTAGATGTCGCTGGTGATCATGTCTTCATTTTCTGAGCTCTAGCCAGATTGCAGCCCACAGCTTTGAGTGACAATGGCTGGCTATCACCTGTGAGTTGCAATAATTTTAGCTGGTGAGTCTCTTCCACTGGATATGTTCAATTAGAGGCTGGATAACAACTTATTAGAGAAACTGAAGAAAAGGTTGTTTATTAGATAGAGGGCTATGAGCAATGGAGTTTAGAGGTTTATCAGCCCTTCCAAATGTCAGGGTCTTTAATTTATACAACTCTGGGGGGGGGGAAATCAGTTGGTCTGGGAAGGCTGGATTTGAGTGATCAGCCTCTGTGAGGCATCCAGAACAAAGGGCCACTAAACCAGTCCCTCAGCAACCACGAGTGAGTGATCACTATGAACAAAGCATCGTGCTAGGCTCGTGAGTCACACAGAATTGAATACAACATTGACCCAGTTTTTAAGGAGCTTTTCACTATGTTAGACAACCATGGGCTCAGTGTATTCAAAGTATCCTACAAAACCTCTCACGGGCTGTGATACAGCTTTTCTGCACTCAGCACATGTGACTCGAAAGTTTCATTTTGGTGGTCTGCATATCTGCAGATGAAAGCTACAAGGACAGGGATAGACGTTTTCACACAGCCTGTCAGTTCAACTTTCCATCTTCTCGTGCTTCTGATGATGCCCGTGGAGAGCCATCTCATTCTGGCTTGTGAGAACTGGTCACGTGCATCTCTTCTCACTCCTTGTTTGGTGACATCACCTTAGTTTGTACTTGGCCATAATGAGAGTACTTATACCACAGAAGTTGGCAAACACTACACATCAGAGCATGTCTTCTGTTCTCCTGACCTCACTTACTAGCAGAACACTGGATGAAAATCTCTGTGAGCCTTCAATGAAATTGAGGCCTCAGCAGTTGGTTTTTAGTGAAAGGGAGTTGCAGTTCTTGGCTTCTCAAGGCTAGTACCGTGGCTCTAGGGCCCCTCGAACAGCTTTCTGGATCAGCTCAGTGGAAGCTGTTCTCATTTCTCAGAGAAATGTTTTCATTAACGTTATAATTCCATTTGTCTCTTTTCTGATGCTTCCAGCCACCCCAGTGATCAGGGAACTAAGGCCTGATGAACAATGATAAACCTTTACTCACATTTTGACGCACCTTAGACTCTGTTGAATTTTCTTCATCACCTGTCTGTGAGAGCTGGTATCAGGATTATGTGAATCCATCAGCGCTATTTAAATATAGAGAAAATCCTTATGATGAGCTTCTTAGCCGAAAGAGCAGCACTTTAGCATGGGAAATTAAGTGGGCACAAGTGTAAACAACGCCTCCTCCTCCTCAATAAGCTCAAAATTTCCTTCGTCATTATTATCATCAACTTCTATGCATGTATAGTTTGGATAATATGAAGTTTTCTCTGGAGGTCTGCCTAGTAGAAGGCAGTCTGGTTAGGTAACTGTTTCTGCAGCCTCTTTTACACGCGCGCGCGCGCACACACACACACACACGCACCAAGTGTGGGTGGTGGCAGGGACAATGTAGTGGGTCCCAGAGGCAGCATTACCTTAGTAATTTTCTGGAAACACTCAGCTCACAGACACGGAACTGCAGTTTACAGGAAGCTATTCATCTTCCTTAAAACAGTTCAGAAAAAGAATCCGTTTTCTTCCATATAAATCCTCTTTGTCTTGTGATATATAAATCATCCCTTCGAAAGAAGACCTTTGAGGTATCAATTCAAGGCATCCTCTCAAAATATCATTTCTCAGCCTAGACCTTGCAGCAGACGCTACTCCTCTGTGGCTGCCCCAAGGCAGAATTCACCCCACTTTTCACTGAGTGTCCCATCTACCACTCTCTGCTGTCATCCTTGCAATTAGGGTAGACTATCAGGGTCAGAATGACCTTCACCAGATGTAGTTATATGGCTATGAAGACCATTAGAGAGGAGAGTCCATCTGACACAGCGATTTCAAATTAGCAGCTCTCTTAATGACGAACCTACTTAGTGAGGGTCTTTATGGGGAAATGAAGCTGTTACACATTTAACTCACGGCTGGGTCACTCACTCACCCTGGTCTACATCTGGAGGGGAAGGATAATGTTAAGGCCTCTCTGCATGTAGTCTGGTTTTCAGCACACAGCAGACAATGATGGCGTCCTTGTTAGATTCTCTGGGTGGCATTTACCAGTTTGGTTTGCTGATTTCCAGCTGCCACCGGATTTGCTGATGGTTCACAATGGCAGCCTTCCCCCGAGGATTGCTCTTGGGTGACTGGAACCACCTCACTGGGAGATACCTTGGACTTATCCCCACCCCCTTATGCTGGAGCAGCACGTGATAATGACTGGTAGGGTTTGGGTGGGAGTTTACCAAACCCCTCTCTCTTATCTCAAGGCAGGACGAACTCCAAGGCTACACTTTGCTGAACGTCTTATTCTTGCTTAGTTTCTGCCTCACCTCTATCACGCTGTCTTACTCCCTTATAGATTTCTTCCGAGAGCACTCCTTCCATAAATCACTTGGACACAAATCCTGCGTCAGTCTCTCTTCTGGGAATCCGAACTTCACCAGGTTCATCTCAAGCTTATTCCAAGATCTTATAGGGGAGGGATTTGTTCTCAAAATGAACGGGACTGTAGTTTATCCCATGTGGTCCCGAAGGTCAGTCTCAATGCATGCCTGAGGATAATTACAACCTTTTCTGGTCTTGATGATTATTAATTTTGAGAATGATATGGTTGATTAAAGCTTTGGCCTAAAAACTATGGCTCTATGTTTGTCTGCATTAAATGAGAATTGGATATGTCCAAGGAGCTGTCCCTCCCATGGACCTCCCACAGTGTGACCCACTGTCTCTGTTCTCTGGATGGCTTTCTAAGGTATACAAAGATGCCTTGCACTCAAGGAAACTGCGATCTAATGGGAGAAATACACCGCAATGAGTTGGTCTCTGAAACTACTTGATGAAAGTGCCCACGGCATACCCACAGGGTTTAGAGGCTTGAGAAGTCCTTTATGGGGTGAGTGTAGCAAAAGAGACGGTTTGGTGAGTGCATTGAATTGTACTTGGGAGCCCGAGAGAAGACTTCAGATAAGGGGAGAGTGTTAGCTCAAGGCTGGACAAGACTTTGAACTCTTCTGCCAGTGGCATTTGCTACCATGCTGGGAATAAGAAGGTGAAATTCAGCATTCCCTTTATTGTAGAAAACCCGTGTGCCATTGTAGAAGGGCACATGGTAAAACTGAGTTTTCCCACCTTCTCTGAAATGGGCAAAGCCACGTGATTTGTTTTGGCCAATGAAATGGAGGTGACATGTGTCCCTGGCAGGCATCTATTTTTCAGAGCTGGTGTATGACTCTTCATCGTTCTCTTCACCAAGATGGAAGCACATGTGGAGATGGAGTCTCTGTTTGAAGCATGCCCCTCTTCTCAGAAAATGCTTTGCAAGAAGACATGTATTATTTCTGGATATATCACTTGCCCTGTGACTTACAAAATAATGATGTGATGATTTAATTACAGAATGATGGGATTTGGGTTGCAACTCTCAGATTTTTTCCCTTGCTTATTTGATTCTTTGATGGAGGAAGGGCCAACGTTCAGTCTTCGTAAGGCTCGTCTCTTTTTGGAAACACAGAGCTGTGGGGGAACAGAAATACCTTCCACTGAAAACAAATCGTTCTTTGTAACCTCAACAGATGAAAAACATCAATCAGAAGCAGGAAAAATAAAATTAAATGTGTTTTGTTTCTGTTGCAAAACCCTGAAAGTTAGACCTTGACCGCACAGAAATGTATCCCCCCTCCAAAAACAAAACAAAACAAAACAAAACATGAATGCTCCCTAGGAACTGTGTAAAGTTTTCACTAATGAACATGGTTGTAGCTCAGATGACTATTTCAGGAAAGTTAGGGGTCTTGTTTATCCCAGCGGGTGTACTTGTGTGTTAGAGATTGTGTAAAGTTCAATTTCTTTATTTTATTTATTGTGCAGAGGAACATCTGTTGTTCCAGCTGATTTCTTTAGGGTTGTTGTGCATATCCTTCTCCAAGTCTATTTTGCTTTCTGTCACCTCAAATCCAACCATAAACCCCTTTCCACTCTGTTTTGGGCATCATTAGAAGCCATTTTGTGTGTGGCAGTGCTGCTTGTACGTTGAGCTCTTGTGGCTTGTGTGCCGGATTTGCCGTCTCCTTCTCAGCCCACCCGGAAATTACCTTCTGCTCAAATGGTCCCCTTTCATTCCCGTACCCAACCATCATTTCAGTATAATTTTCTCTTTCCAGATGATCTGATGCAGTCCTTATGCTGTCTGTTCATGGCAGGGTCTCATGTCCTCATAGAAACAGAATTCTCATTTTGAGTTTGAGAAAAAGATCTTAAGCTTTCTGAAATAATCTGCTATTTAATTATAGAGAACAAGCTTCTGTTACTCATTTTTTTTTTTTAGAATTTACACTTCTGGTAACTGAGTGTTAAAATAGGACTCCTTCTATCTTAGTTTCAGTACAGGCTGCAAAAATCCAATCACAGAATAATAGATGCTATACCTCTCTTCTAAAAGAAGGTGCTAGACCACCTGTACAGCGTTGTGAAGGAGGAAATTGGGAACCAGTGTTGTGATCCTTAATCAACACCAAGTTTGGGGATAAAATATATTTGAGGTTGAACAAGACAAGAGTGGGAGAATATTTTGGAAGAAATGTGATGGAGTGGCCTGATATTTTCCCACTATATCCCCATGGAGGGAAGGGAGAGGATGGTTATGTCTAGTGACAGGTAATTTAAGGACACTCCTGGGAGCCTCGAGATGTGTTTCTTGGAGTTTAGGGGCCACAATATACTGGTGGCTGACTCATGCCTGAAGGGTCAATAGAAGAGAGGTTAGTGGACCGGTCCACCTGGCACGGAAGTGAAGAAAGGTGGTGGGATTGGGAAATAGCAGTCTCCCCACCAGTGTCAATGACAATCAAAGGTGCCTTGATGTAGGCATTACATTTTGGATTTCACTCAAGAAGGTGAAGCGGTTCACCGATGGGCTATGGAACCAGGGGTCGGGTGTGGGTGGGCTGCCTGGCAGCCAGGGGTGAAGGAAGGAGTCACAGTCACTAGGAGCAGAGGAGCATTGTCTGTCCTGAGGCAGGTGCGATCAAGTAACAAAGTGGGACAACTTTCTTGAAATCTATGAAAGAACCCCAAGTGAGAGAGAGAGGTGTTTTGACCACCAGTCAGCCATCTGGTCCCCTTCCCACTTCACTAGAAAAACAGCTCGCTATCACGTGACTGTAGAGGGGAAGGAGGGAAGTTGCTTTCTGTTGCACATCGAGTCTGGGTTAGATCAATGTAATGGTTCTGCTCTATTGAGAGTTTTCCTGTGTATTATTAATGCACTTATTATCATGAGTTATTTGCCAGAATGTATTGTCTTTTAGAATGCCTATTTTCTTTGGCTGTTATTATTCAATTAACAAATGCAAGTCTAGTGCCTGTTACTACGTTATGTATTGGAAAACAAATATGAAAAGAAGAATGTTGGATCCCCAGTCTTTCTCACTTTAGTGGGTGAAGCCTATATCAAACAGGAAATTTGAGTGACGTGTGGGAGGCTCCTCTAAACATATAATAATAATGTAATATAGAAGTGTAATTCAGATGTGAGTGAAGCCACCTTGCTGTTTGATTGATGCAGTCATGGCTAGAAATTTATCTCTTCCTATTTTCTTTAGTTGCAAACCATTAATTTACAAAAGAAGGAAACTGGACCCCTATCTTATACTACTCACAAAATTACCTTGAGATGGATTAAAGACCTGAAACTATATAACTCCTAGAAGACAGTGTAGGGGAAAATAGCTCCTTGGCATTGGTCTTGAGGCTATGATTTTTTGTTGTTGTTCTTGTTTGTTTTTATGAACACAATAGCAAAAGCGGAGACAACAAAAGCAAAAATAAGCAATCGGGACTACATCAAACTAAAAAAGCTTCTGCACAACAAGAGAAACAATCAACAAAATGAAAAGACAATCTAAGGGATGAGAGAAAATATTTGCAAAGAATTTATCTGTGGAGTTCATATCCAAAATACAGAGGTGGGCAAAAGTAGGTTTACAGTAGTGAAGACGTGATGGTGAGGATGTGGAGAAGAGGGAACCCTTGTACATTGTTGGTGGGAATGTACATGGGCACAGCCTCTATGGAAAATAGTATGGAGGCTTCTCAGAAAGTAAAAAGTAGAACTACTGTGTGATCCAACAGTCCCTCTCCCGGGTATATGGCCAAAGAAAATGAAAACAGGATCTCGGAGAGATATACGCACTCTCATGCTCATTACAGCATTATTACAGTAGTCAAGATATGGCAACAATCCGTGTAAGTGACCTTAAGGGACGAGGGAATAAAAACAATGTGGCGTACCCGTACATAATGGAGTATTATTTAGCCAAGAGGAAGAAGAAAATCCTGCCATTTGCCACAACCTGGATAATGAACCCAAGGGCATTATGCTAAGTGAAATAAGCCAGACAGAGGAAGACAAACCCTGTGATATGACTCACACCTGGACTCTAATAGAGGCAGTGTAGGTAGTGAAAATCGGGCTTCTCAGACTAGGTGAGACACAGCTCTGCAGCTTTGATACCCGTGGGAGACTTCACCCTGAATCTGAGCAGAAGCAAGCTTGCTTGTCATCTTGTTCATTTGTTTTGTTTTCTTTTTGCTGTGTTTGAAACATTTAGAGGATCTCTGGTCTTAAATAAATAAGATCTCTGTTCCAACTCCATGCGCTGCACAGGCCTTATGTCCACCCTCCTTGGACAGTTTAAAAACTCAACCTCCAGATTGTCATTGGGTCTAATTTTCCCTATTTCTAAGGTTATTGCAGTATATAACCTTCCTCTTGTGGAATAGGCCTGTTATAGAAACCCACCCTAACTGAGCTCAACCAAATGGGCAGAATGCTCTGCGCTTCACCTGGTAGAAGCACAGACAGACGTAGGAGGAGCTTTGAAATGCCAACCTTTTCATTTTCTTTGTAGTCTTAGCATTTGCTAGCAAGACGGTGTACAGCAAATGCCTAGTTCCTTACTTCACAAACAATGAAGATCCCTCTCCCACTGGAAGGCCAAAGTGGCGGTGGCCCATTTAGATACCACATAACAACTTTCTCCCCCTTCTGTCTGTGAGGAGGCGGTGAGAGGGGTAAGCTGGGACCAGACAGACCCTGAGAGCCCACACCGGGTATGTGAAGGAGTTTAGATCCCTATTTTCTTCTTGAATGATTTATGACAACTTCCAAATTTGTCTTTTGGTAAAAAAAAGTCTCAAAATCTCCCAGTATTGGCTTTAATGATTTCATTG
Organism: Saccopteryx bilineata; assembly: GCF_036850765.1. Classification (NCBI taxonomy): domain Eukaryota; kingdom Metazoa; phylum Chordata; class Mammalia; order Chiroptera; family Emballonuridae; genus Saccopteryx; species Saccopteryx bilineata. Next base: position 17,339,347 of record NC_089499.1, on the reverse strand, counting down.
TAATTTTATCTAAATATATATATATATATACAACTATAAAACCCGGCTCAGTTTTATTATATTTATAGGTCTTATGGAACTCTAAAACCAAACCAAATTGATAAATTGTAGTCAAATAAAACTTCAAATTGTACTGAAAATCAAATAAAAAAAAATGAATCCAATATGTCAGATCAAGTTGCTTTGGGAAGCAAAATTGCCACTCTCGTGTGACAATGATACTGTGTGGGGAAATTAAAATAGTACTACGTGGAGCCCGGGTAGTCAGTAGCGAATACCCAATTTCACGGATGGCACTTGGTTTTAAAGTGGAAATCCAGATGATCCAAAATATAATTATATTAAAAAAATTTAAATATCATTGAAATGAAAAGAGGAAAAATAGTTTAATAGAGATTTTGAAGTCCTACCTTATTATGTCTGAAGACCTTCGCAGTCTTTAGCAGGGAAGGCCTATGGGTATTTCGAAGATGATTCAGGTATTTAGGATACTTTAAATGACAAATGGGAAGATCACCAGGGGAGGGGACCAAACTGAAGGCAGAGAAGAATCTGATACAAAATGTTCTCAACGCCAACAGTGACTACACTCAGGTTGGCAGGGACAGATGGGGGACGTTGCTGTGGATACTGTGGTGTTCCACCCAGATCCCGCTCTGGGCCAGTGTGGCTGCTGGGAAATTCTGGTGTTTGTGGATCTCAGCTGTGTCCTCTGGGAATTACCCTCAGCGATAGGGAACTGCTTTGCCTAGGGTTACACCCCTTCCTGGGGACCCATTCATGGCTAGTGGCTGTCTGATGCGGGGATACAAAGACCTCAATTTTGAAGGGCCATTTGAGCCCCAGAGCTCCGTGCAAGATCAGCTGAGGTCTCAGCTGCAACTGTATTGTGAGTGAACTTCTCCTCTGCCCAATCCTGTCATCTTCCTTCTTTTCGTGTGGATCTCCTGAGGCTTCTCCCTAATGAAACTTGTCCGTGCGATTTCTTTGCTGGGAATCTGATTGTAGACAGCACAATCAGAGGCAGAGATCCATGGGACCAGTGGACGGAACAGAGGGGATGTGTTCACTGCTGTGCCCCTCGTGCGTAGCACAGTGCCTGGCACATAACAGGTGATCAGTAAATACTTGTTGAGTGAAAGGGATAGATTTGAAGTCAAGGATAACTACCTCCATTCTGGCTTTGGATATTGATTGGGTGATGGGGTTATTGGAGGGGGGGAGATGATCAATTTAGATATGACAAGTTCTCTGATTTACATTTATTGCCTGATTTGATGCTTTCTTCTTAGTCCTGATTCTATGCCTCCTCCTCCTCCTCCTCAACTATACGTTGTAGCCTCCACCTTCACTAAGCTCACATTGTATGGTTTTCTTGAGGTGGCTAGTGTTTCAAATGAACTATGAGACGGTGTCAGTGGGATGAGATACGTCGACTGCTCCTGACATGCCTATCTGGTAACCTATAGTTCTGATTCTAGGTCTTTTGATTTCCTTCAGGTATCTTTGAACTATGGCACATCCTCAGGAGGGCTGAGCCCATATTTAATGGACCTCGATGAACATCAATACATCAAATGACAGTAATTAGATGAGACGAGGGGAGGAAATGCTTGGTTCTTTGATTGTTCCAAATTTCATTCCTGGAGGTGTCCGGGGAGTGCTTTCGGGGCGGAGACAGCAGCATTACCATTTTAACGAGCCCAGTCTCTCTGTAGTTTATGACTTCCTTTCACTCCCGGGAACCTGACAGGCTGTTGCTTCCCCTCTCTCCTAAGGTGCCCTTTCTGGCATCCAAGACTAGGGCAGACACTCCTCCCCACTCCCAGGAAGTCTCATAAAAGCTCCTTCCTTTAATTGGAATTCCAGTCCATTAAGTAGCGGCCTAATTTGCTGCCCTGGACTGTTTTTCATATTAACTTTGCCAGAAGGTAAGAAGCAAACCAGATTTGGGTATGGGTCTTCTCCTGTGCTCTGTTTCCTAAAGGATCAGATCTGCATTCCTAGAAGAGAGAATAGTTGAGTGTATACTGTGAGGGGGAGGAGCAGAAGGAGCGGAGGTGGAGACACTTGAATAAAACGTGGAATTATGGAAATGTGGGGGTGGCTGGGCCCTTATAGGGAGTCAGGTATCCCCTGCTTAGCATTTCATACTTCATAATCCAGGGAGGTGGGTTTCTAACCTAAAGTTACAGAAGTGATTTAGGACAGACAGGTGAGCAGCAAATCCTGGGCCAACTGGAGTTACCATATTAGAAAGGCTTTGTAGTTGTGAGGTTGCCCTTGTCATTACATGCATAACAGTCTTCGTTTCCGTTGGTAGTGGAGCAGCTGGCCAAGGCATCAAGGGAGAAAGTTATGCTGTTGGCTCAAGTTCCCCGTTTCTGACTGTGGATCACTTGACCAGGACTGTCACCTTTCCCCTACTTAGAGAGGGCAGTGAATTGCACCTGCCAAGCAAAATCTTAATCAGGAAGTAAAGTTCCCAGATTACAGGACTAGTTGGAGAAATGTCTCGGGCCCGTGGAATTGGAGTTTCTGATCCAATTCTGGATGAATGCTAAGCTTCCCGAATGTAGGGGCTCACAGAGGACCCAGCCTCCTGTGACCCTCGGAGGCGGGCATTACCGACGTCCGGGCTTCCCGCTGCAGGCTTCCCTCTCCCTGGAGTCGGCTTTTGAGATAGCGAGAGCTCTCAGTGGCATTTGGTACCAGTCACTGCCTTGCAAACTGTCACTCTGTGTAAGTCCCTTAGTCCTGCTGGATCTCTGAAACAAAGCTAATCTGCCATCTGACACCTGGGCTCGTCACCTTTAATTCCAGACTTCTGAGCTGCTGTCTCCGGGGAAATAAAGGGAAGGATTTCTCTTCTGCCCTCACATACTCTTGACATCTATTATGTGACTCGGGGGCCTCTGCACCAAGGGGCACAGCGCCGCGCCTCTGCTCTTCCGTTCAACGGAGTAAAGCCATTTCTGAGTTTTTGACCTGCCAGTCGTGCAGTTTTAATTTTTGGGAGCGAAGGATCCCTGTGACCAACACATTAACTCCTTTCTCAGAAGCTGTTTCTGTTAGAAGGTTTATAACAAAGAGAGACTTTGAAACAGAATCTGTTTCCTAATGTTGGAATCGCAGGTACTACGAGGGCCATTATGAGAAGTATTTTGAGGCAGAGAACTACTTCCTTCTACCTTCACCCCCATACACCTACCTAGCCTGCAGATGGTAGGTTTGTTTTTCCCTTCCCTCAGCCTTTCAGGAGTTGGGCAGATAAGTTGTCTGGCTGATTGAGCTGAGTTGTGCAGGGGAAATAGCATTGCTGTTACATGATGGGGCAAAGCAGAATGTATCTGTAAACTAGGAGATACTTGAGGCCCATGTAGTTCTTTGGTCCAGAGGTTAATCCATCAGTACATTAAAATATGCCCATATAGAGAAAGGAAAGAATGGATGATTAATGTATAATATGCAGACCCTATTATATATACATATATAATATATATATATGCATATTATATAACATGCCTAAAGACATACAGGGTGGGATAAAAGTCATTTACAGCTGTTTGTTTGGAAAATAATACAGTACCTAATAAATAATAATATGAGAATAAACTGTGCTTTGTGTACTCACAACTGTAAGCCTACTTTTGCCCTACTCTGTATTTTTTTGTATTTTGTATTTATGTGTATATGTATATACATATACATATGCATACACACACATATATACATACAGTATACACACACACACACATATTTGCATAGCTATAGCTATAGCTTTTTTTTTTTTTTTTTTTTGTATTTTTCTGAAGTTGGAAACGGAGAGGCAGTCAGACAGACTCCCGCATGCGCCTGACCGGGATCCACCTGGCACGCCCACCAGGGGGTGATGCTCTGCCCCTCTGGGGCATCGCTCTGTTGCAAACAGAGCCATTCTAGCGCCTGAGGCAGAGGCCACAGAACCATCCTCAGCGCCCAGGCCAACTTTGCTCCAATGGAACCCTGGCTGCAGGAGGGGAAGAGAGAGACAGAGAGGAAGGAGAGGGGAAGGGGTGGAGAAGCAGATGGGTGCTTCTCCTGTGTTCCTTGGCTGGGAATCAAACCTGGGACTCCTGCATGCCAGGCCGACACTCTACCACTGAGCAAACCGGCCAGGGCCTATAGCTATAGCTTTAAATAGAACATTTTCACCAGATAAAGCAAATAGTGCTGGTTGAAAGTTAAGGCAACATGAATTGTTGTGTGGGGAAGAAGTTCAAAGTCCATTTCTGGCCTCATGACCAGTTTTAGAAATAAGGATTATATCAACTTTTTCCATTTCTTTCTTGCTCTGTTGCATATATGTTTTTTTATCAACTAACTTACTTTTAACCTCTTTCTTTTACTATTTCAAGATGTCTTGTTGGTGGTTAACTGGCCAATGAAATGCTTAGATTATAGGATACCAGGGTGAGAATGTGAGAGACTAGACGGGAAATGAAGATCACTCCGTGACTGATGGGACTCTGGAGAGCCCTTTGAGGAGAGGTGAAATGCCTCTGCTGGAATGAGAGATAGTTGCTGATGCTCTGTGCTGTTCTTGTTGCTGCTTGGAAGATCAAATATGTGTAGAAGGCTCTCTGTGGACAATGAGCGGTGAGGGGGTAGGCTGTGGGAGGTATGGTGGATTGATACCCTCAGATGGCATTTTATTCTCTTTCCAGATGTGGAGATTGGAAAGCTAATACACCATGTTGGCAAGACTCCCACGCAGGCAGGGTAGGTTCTGCCGATGAGATGCACTCGGGCAAAACTGGGAGGCGGAAGTGATTCAGAGTCCTACTGCTGTTGCTCCTGGCAGCAAGGTCACAAAAATGTGCAAGCCTAGAGGCATCTCTGGGGGCTGGATGACTAGACACTCTCGGCAGCTCAGTGTCTAGTCATCAGGTTCAACGGGACATCAGGGCAATTATGTCGGGAGTAAGGGGGGTAGCTGCAGCTTCCTGAAGTCTGGATCTCAGCTTCAGTGGTATGTCATCAAACTCAGTAGTCTGTGGTATCCTTGTATCTTCTATTTCTCCAGTCCTTCCAAAGTTTAGGGAGCACCTGGTACTTAATATATTAAATATCTTTTGGTTTGAAATACCTAACCGGTTTCTATTTCTTGGTTTGTGCTCTGGCTGTTAGGATAGCTTGGAGAGTCCTTTCTATGGAGGAATATCAGGATAATTCACCGATAGCATGTTTTTTTTTTTGTATTTTTCTGAAGCTGGAAACGGGGAGAGACAGACAGACTCCCGCATGCGCCCTACCGGGATACACCTGGCACGCCCACCAGGGGCTGATGCTCTGCCCACCAGGGGGCGATGCTCTGCCCCTCCGGGACGTTGCTTTGCCGCAACCAGAGCCACTCTAGCGCCTGGGACAGAGGCCAAGGAGCCATCCCCAGCACCGGGGCCATCTTTGCTCCAATGAAGCCTTGGCTGCGGGAGGGGAAGAGAGAGACAGAGAGGAAGGAGAGGGGGGTGGAGAAGCAAATGGGCGCTTCTCCTGTGTGCCCTGGCTGGGAATCGAACCTGGGTCCCCTGCACGCCAGGCCGATGCTCTACCGCTGAGCCAACCGGCCAGGGCCACCGATAGCATGTTTTTGAGTTGAGTTCAAGGGTTCTGCTTCCTTCTCAAAATTTACTTTAGCAATTCTAGGCCCCCACATTCTGCACATTCCGACCTTTGCCTGCATTGGTTTTGGTAGGGTGCAATGCCAGCAGCGTTAAACTGGGAGCCAGAGGGCCCCAGTTGGTAGGCACAGAAGATTCAGAGGAAGCCTGTAGGAGCCACTTTAGTTCACCAAAAATTTCCACATCTTGAGATATATCCGCAAAATCAGTAATGGGGAGAGGCAATCTATTTTTAGGCACATAAATAATTTAGATCGGAATATTCCAGGTAGCGTTGCATTATAGTTGAAAACAAACCTCAATTTAGATGGTTATGAAATGATTTCAATAAACATCATTGCTAAAAGCATAAGCATTTTAATTAGCTCATCTGTAACTCCATGGGGCCTGCTGAGATATAAATATACATATATATTCATAATATAGATTGTTGGAATAAATTTATTATTAGTTGCATCCTTTTCTCCTCCTTTCTCATTACTGTTTTGTCATAAAATGACTTCTATCTTTGAGTGAAAGGAGAGTTCTGTTTACTTGTATACTGGGGTCTTGGAAAACGAACACAATTTTTTTTTTTTTAAATCTGGAAAGGGGAGAGGGGCTAGGATGACTCACATTATCTCAATTCACAAAAGAACTTCAGGACTTCAGCTAGAATTTAGACTCCGTTGTTCCCTGGTTCTAGGGAGGAACAGATGAGTTGACCGGGTCTTGTCATGGTTGGGAAGCTATAGCACAGGGAAATCCATTACAGATGAGCAGAAAAAAGGGAGAGGCCGTCTTAGAAAGCCTAGACTTAGTGATAGGTAGGGGGGAACTTTCTATCCTTATTCTTGGTGTGTTTTCTTGGGAATCTTATGAAACAGGCTGTGATTTTTTCCTCTATAGGTGGGGAAACCGAGCTCAGAGAGTAACTTTTCAAGGCCATTTGGTGGTGCCTCCAGTTCAGAACTCAAGCGTGGGAAAGACTGTGGGTTCTATCAGGGGTCAGCAGGGCCTTTGTCCTCAAGTAATGCGTGAAGGAGCACTAGGAAGTTGAGAGAGCTTAGCCAGAAAGGGGGAAAAACAGAAGGAAGCACAGGGCACAAGTAACAATTAGAGGCAGACCCGGAAGGAAAACCACAGCAGCCCTTGAAGTCTGTGCCAGAGAGAACATCTGAAGGCGCTTGGGAGTTTGTCCAGTTCTTTCGTATTCACTGATTGGTGGTTTTGGAGGCAGTGGGGGGAGAGAACTCGGATTTTGTAAACAGGCACACCCTGGGTTGAGGCCCGTTTCTGAGTGGTAGCTGAGAAAGTTGTGTGGCCTGAGAAATGGTCCTGCTCCAGATTTGGGATTGATCCTTGTTTTGCCTAGCCTTGCTGTGTGACTCACACCCGGAGATTTAGTGGTTAGCAGTAACCACAATTTACTTCTCAGGGGCTAATGAGACAGTTTCCTTGCTTCCCGTGGTATCAACTAGACTACTGAGATGGCTGGGAGGTCCAAAATGGTAGAGAACTGGTGCTGCCTACTGATTGAAGGCTCAGCTCGTGTTGTGGGCTGGGGGCCTCTGTTCTTCTCCATGTGGGTCTCTCCACGTGGCTTCTTGGGCTACCTCACAGCATGGTGGCTGGGTTCTAAAAGGAGTGTTCCAGATTTCATTGAGCAAGTATTTATCAAGACCCCACTTCCATCATGCTTGCTAATGTCCCCATGGGCAAAGGTAATAACATGGACAAGTTCAGAGACTTGTGGAAGGGGGCCACACACAGACATAAATCCTGGGAGGTGTGGTTCATTAGGGGGCACCAAAATAATAATAATAATAGTAGCAGTCTGCTACCATCTCTAAGAATCAGCTTGGTAACCATAGTGCGCGGAATAGATACTGTCCGTGGCTTTTCCCCCATTTGAAGTCGTGCCACACTACAACTTTTTCTTTTTTTCAATTGAATTTATCGGGGTAACATTGGTTAACAAGATTACACAGGGTTCAGCACAACTTTCTTGCTAAACTCTGTTAGAATGTTCCTTCTGATACTGAGTCATAATTGGCCTGTCAATTTTACCCACGGGTCTGAGTTCACTTTAGTGCAGGACACTGCCGGGCATTATAAACAACAGAGGAAATAGGAGCCTTGTTTCTGCCTTAAGAAGTCAGCAGGCCAAACGGTGAGATGAAACCAGTACACATGAGAGCAAGCAAGAGCATACGGGACGGAAGTGACAGAAATTCACGGAAGGCAGAGATAAGTGAAGACCAGGTAGAAGGAGAGACTGCTTTTCTACCTGTCACCTTCCATCCCTCCCTCATCCCTCTTTTTCTTGTATTTTTCTGAAGTGAGAAGCGGGGAGGCAGTCAGACAGACTGCCGCATGTGCCTGACTGGGATCCACCCGGCATGCCCACCAGGGGGCGATGCTCTGCCCATCTGGGGCCCTTGCTCCACTGCAACCAGAGCCATTCTAGGCCTGAGGTGGAGGCCACGGAGCCATCCTCAGCGCCCAGGCCAACTTTGCTCCGATGGCGCCTTGGCTGTGGGAGAGGAAAAGAGAGACAGAGAGGAAGGAGAGGGGGAAGGATGGAGAAGCAGATGGGTGCTTCTTCTGTGTTCCCTGACTGAGAATCGAACCCGGGACTTCCACATGCTAGTCTGACTCTCTACCACTGAGCCAACTGGCCTGGGCCCCCTTTTTATTTTTTTTCCTCATTTACCCAACCTCTTCTGATTCTTTACTCATCGTAGGCTGGGACTTTCCTAAGGTGAGTGTGAACCAGCCTCACTTACTATTTTAGTTACCTATTGCTGTGTTACAGAATGTCTTAAAACTTAAAATATTTATAAACTCTCCTGATTGAGTTGTGGCCAGGCTTGGCAGTTCTGGATCAGGGTCTCTCATGAGTTAGCCGTCAAGATGTCCTGTGGAGCGGAGGGCGTCTACAGGCGTGACTGGGGCCGGAGGACCCACTTCCAGGGTGGCTCACTCCCGTGGCTGGCAGGCTGGTGCTGCCTGTTGGCGGGAGGTCCCTCCTCCCCAAGAGAACCTCTGCACAAGCTGCTGAGTGTCTTTATGGCACGGCCCCTGGCTTCTCCCAAAGTGGGCAAGTAAGAGCGCAAGAGCCAGGTGGGAGCACTCCTTTTCATGACCCCCCTCAAAGGCCCGTAGCATCACCTCTCCTCCATTCTGTTTGTGGGAAGGAGAACCCCAAGAAGCGCTTGCTGTGGAGGAAGAGTTAGTCTTCGCCTTCTTTTTTTTTTTCATTTTTCTGAAGCTGGAAACAGGGAGAGACAGTCAGACAGACTCCCGCATGCGCCCGACCGGGATCCACCCGGCACGCCCACCAGGGGCGATGCTCTGCCCACCAGGGGCGACGCTCTGTCCACCAGGGGGCGATGCTCTGCCCATCCTGGGCGTCGCCATATTGCGACCAGAGCCACTCTAGCGCCTGAGGCGGAGGCCACAGAGCCATCCCCAGCGCCTGGGCCATCTTTGCTCCAATGGAGCCTCGGCTGCGGGAGGGGAAGAGAGAGACAGAGAGGAAAGCGTGGCGGAGGGGTGGAGAAGCAAATGGGCGCTTCTCCTATGTGCCCTGGCCAGGAATCGAACCCGGGTCCTCCGCACGCTAGGCCGACACTCTACCGCTGAGCCAACCGGCCAGGGCTAGTCTTCGCCTTCTTAAGGGGGTAGTGTCACAGAACTTGCGGATACTTTAAAGCTAGCATGTCTGTATCTCAAGGGCTCCCCCTGAGGTCCCTCAGCGCGTTCTCTCCCAATTCAGTAATTTCGGAGACATGGACAATCCCCATCGTGATAAGAAACAACTCCAGGGAATAGGGCAGACAAGTGGTTTCTTAGTAACCAAGTCCTTGTTCCCTTTGTAAGGAAGTTCTCTTCTCACACAGGTTGTGGCTGATGCCGACCCCGCCCCCAGCAAGAAGGAAGGGTGGCTTTCAAAAGCCAAATGCCTTTGAGAGACAAAGAATATTTGAGCAGAGAAAACAGCCAGGAGGGACCACTGTCAGTCAGGTAAATCATGAAGGCCAGTGTTCCCCTTTGTCCATCCAGGGGACCAGGCCCTTTCTTTTCTTTTCTTTCTTTTTTATTTTTTTTAATTTTTCTGAAGTGAGAAGTGGGGAGGCAGACAGACTCCTGCATGCGCCTGACTGGGATCCACCTGGCATGCCCACCAGGGGGCGATGCTCTGCCCATCTGGGGCGCTGCTCTGCTGCAATCTGAGCCATTCTAGCACCTGAGGCAGAGGCCATGGAGCTGTTCTCAGCGACTGGGCCAACTTTGCTCCAGTGGAGCCTTGGCTGCGGGAGGGGAAGAGAGAAACAGAGAGAAAGGAGGGGGGGGGAGTTGGAGAAGCAGATGGGCACTTCTCCTGTGTGTCCTGGCCGGGAATCGAACCCGGGTCTTCCACACGCTGGGCCAACGCTCTACTGCTGAGCCAACCGGCCAGGGCCAGGATCAGGCCCTTTCTAAGGCGAACTCTCTGTGACTATCCCTTTGCTTCCCTTGGAACGAAATGTAATTCGACTGTGCTTATTCTTTGCTTCCCCTCGTGTACTCTCTGTGGAGTTCATTATCTCTGATTTAGTAAAGTGCATTACACACCCAACCAGTCAGTTTAACTAATTCCGGCATATCTGCTAACATCACTCCCCTCTCCCGCTACTTCCTGTGGAAGAATCTGCAAAGATGAGCTTCACCCTGCTGCACTGAAAAATACTAAAAGGAGAACTGTGAAAAGAGGAGTGAGCGGCCCTCAAGTCTTAGAAGGAATTATTGGAGATGCCCAAGGACTAGGCTTTGCCATTCATTTTGGGTTTTTTTTTGGTTGTCATCACTTTCTCTGTTCATATTTTCCACTGGGACTTTTGCTTAGAGCTGGTCTTGCCCAGGCTGAGTTCTGCCTGGCCAGCTCAGTTGTACAGAATGAGACACTTGAGCTCAGTGTCTTGGTTGGAGTCTGGCTATAGCACTAGGCACAGCACTAGGCACACGAGGGGCACCCCGCAGGTCTTCGGATGAGTGGTTGGGAGAGAGCGTGGGGAGCACAATGAGACTTGAACTGAATGATGACCCGGATTCTAGCTCTGAATCTGTCGCTAAGCATCCCATCACTTCACTCCTGTGGTTTTGACTGTCCTTCCTGTGAAACGAGAGGGGCAGAGGTAGTTTAGGGACTCTAGGCAGTCTATGGTTCTGGCATACTGAGGTGCTTTGGAGGATTTAGAAATGTAGTCACCACGTGTGGTGATATCTAGGGAGATGCTTTAGCTTAAGACCAGCTCTGTCCTGGTGTGATGGAACAGATTGGATGTGTATCTCTCCAGAGGTAGGTCAGTGACCTTCTCTGGACCACTCTTGACCCATCTCTAGAATAAAGATGCTGCTTTTCTGGTTCTCGGTCTTCTGTTTCCGAGTGTTTCCTCCATCAGCAGCTGTACGGAGTGGGGATCCTATGGGATTACTTGGGCAGTGCCAAACATTGATCATAGAACACACCCAGCATGGCCTTGGGGCCTGAAGTGGGCCGTCAAGATGGTGAGACAGCCTTCTCGTCCTTGGGGCCTGAAGTGGGCTGTCAAGATGGTGAGACAGAGCCTTCTCGTTTTCCATCATGAATTCTGTAGGACTCCCCCCCAGTTTGAGAAGGAGCTGAATCCGGGTATTCAAGGGGCTATTGATTCAGGGTCTTTTAGAATTTGAGACAATTTTATAGATAATTGAGCACAACTCCTTCATTCTTCTCATGAGCCCCAGAGAGTTGAAATGAACAACAATTTAGCAAATTAATGGTTCGGCTCAGATGCTGGTCACTTTTAATTGAGAGTTTCCACCTATGTTAGGCCTATTTATGACTCAAGGAAAAGCAAACAAAAACAAATCGAAGTTCTGTTTATGTCCAATGCCAGAACTCAGTAGGAGGCTGTCTGGAGCCTAGCACAGTGGCCATCACCTAGCAGGTACTCAAAAGATACTGGTCAAAAAATGAATGTGTGAAGTTTTACGAGATAGCTAACTGTTATAGGCTTTTTTAATGGCAAGGTCTAGGATTGGTCTTGCAGATTCTAAGTTAACAATCATTATTCCTTACCAAATTCCTCATCCCCTATGCTATCTTTTATTTTTTATTTTTTATTTTTTTTATTACAGGGACAGAGAGATAGTCAGAGAGAGGGATAGATAGGGACAGACAGACAGGAACGGAGAGAGATGAGAAGCATCATTCATCAGTTTTTTGTTGCGACACCTTAGTTGTTCATTGATTGCTTTCTCATATGTGCCTTGACCATGGGCCTTCAGCAGACCAAATAACCCATTGCTTGAGCCACCAACCTTGGGTCCAAGCTGGTGAGTTTTTTGCTCAAGCTAGATGAGCCCGCATTCAAGCTGGTGACCTCGGGGTCTTGAACCTGGGTCCTTCCTTATCCCAGTTTGACGCTCTATCCACTGCACTACCGCCTGGTTAGGCCTATGCTATCTTTTTTGAACCTTACTCTTTTGGTGAATACTTCAGAAATATTTTCCTTTGATTTATTTTATGGACCATATTCTTACCTCAGTCCCTTTGTCTTGTGATGACAAGACCTAGATACATAGATAGTATCGCTCTTGTGCAAAAACTGTGTTCCTTTCAAACTGATTTATGGGACTGGTCCAAGGGCAGGTATATGTAAAGTCTTGATTCAGGATTTAAAAAGAGGCGTGCAAATAAAAGCTGACGTATCTTTATTGATTTAGGAAACTGTAATGTCAACAGTTATTTATAAAAGTCTGGCTCCTTTTGTATTCCTACAGACTCATTTTCACTGTTATTAATTCACTACTCAGGTTCTCAATAAGGATATTACAAACTTAATTGATTTTGAACTCGCTGATTTTGGAGTTAATGAAAATGTTTATTTCAGTAACTTCACTTTCATTTCTTTTCTTCGCCATTAAACTTGGTGATATAAATCCCAAACCGATTTGCCTAGCAGCAGAAGTGGCTAAAAATAAGAGACCTCAGTTCTCTGAAAGTGTTCCAATTTTATATCCTGGATAATGTAACAATTCAAGAAGACATTCTGGCTCCTTCCCTTGGAAGATTTTTTTTTTTTTTTTTGTATTTTTCTGAAGTTGGAAACGGGGAGGCAGTCAGACAGACTCCTGCATGCGCCCAACCGAGATCCAGCCAGCATGCCCACCAGGGGGCGATGCTCTGCCCATCTGGGGCGTTGCTCTGTTGCAACCAGAGCCATTCTAGCTCTGGAGGCAGAGGCCATAGAGCCATCCTCAGCGCCCGGGCCAACTTTGCTCCAATGGAGCCTTGGCTGCGGGACGGGAAGAGAGAGACAGAGAGGAAGGAGAGGGGGAGTGGTGGAGAAGCAGAAGGGTGCTTCTCCTCTGTGCCCTGGCCGGGAATCGAACCTGGGACTCCTGCACGCCAGGCCAATGCTCTACCACTGAGCCAATAGGCCAGGGCCAGAAGATTTTTTTTTTTAATGATCCCATATCTGTCTTATTATTTAATAAAAAATTGAGTTTCTACTTTGCTTCAAGAATGTTTGATGACTTCTTTCTGCTCTCATGAGAAGCCCCAAATATTTAGCCTGAGGTTTGCAGCTTTTGATTATCCGGGGCTCCTTTCTGTGCCCCTTCTCATCCTTCCTACCGCACAGTCTTTGTTCCTTGACCCTCAAGTACACCACAGACTTGAATAATAATAGTGCACTGGTTATCTACTCTTGCGCAGCAAGTTACTGCAAAGCTTGAGGTATTGTTCCAGAGCTCCCGAGGGCCAGGAGTTGGGCTTCGCTGGGTCTCCTGCCTCAGGGTCTCTCTGCTCACAGGGCTGCAGTCAAGGTGTCAGCTAGGGCAGCAGTTATTTCAAGGTTCAACTGGACCACGATCCACTTCCAACTCACTCATATGGTTTCACTTCCTCTTGGCCTCAGGTCCTTGTTGGCTGTTCATCTGAGATCACCTTCAGTTCCTTGCCACATGGTCCTCTCATTAAAGAGAGCAAGCAATAAGAGAGAGAGAGAGAGAGAGAGAGAAAACCAACAAGATGAAAGTGACAGTCTTTTGTAACCTAATCACAGAAGTGACATCCTATCTCATTTTTGCTGTATCAGTGGGTTAGAAGCAAGTGACTAGGACCAGCACATCCCAAACTGGACAGATGGTATGCAAGGGCATGACCGGGAGGTGGCAGTCATTGGGAGTCACGTCAGTAGCTGCTGACCACAGTAGGATTGACGGTTAACAAGTATTGAGTTTGTACTGTGTGGCAGGCATTCTGCTAACACCTTTCCCATTCAATGCTCACAACTATTCTTTTGGGTAGATAACGTTTTCATTTACATTCTAGGGCTCAGGAGGGTTAAGTAAATAGTGAGTGACACGGCAGGATTTGAACCCGGGTTGTCAGGCTCTGACGTCTTGCACCAGGAGCCAGCTTCCTCGTTTCTCCGTTGATAGAGCTCAGCACAGGCTCCGTGACATAGAAGCTTAGTAGGCACTGAGCAGCTGCTAAATGGGCAAGCGATTAAATACAGGCAGGCTTGAATCACACTGTGGCTGCTTTAGTCCCAACTCTGGTTTTAAATAATAAATAAATTCCCACGTGGTTCAATGAAGCTGAATCGTATTGAATCATCGAGGCGAGCTCTGAATTTCAGGTGCAGGATCCAAGAGAAGAGATAGAGTTTTGTAAGATGTTCTCACGTGGTACAAAGTTACTTCTGAGAACTTCAAGAGGGCATCCAGGAAATTAGAATGCCAGAACCCGGGAAGAGAGATTGCGGAGCGGCTACAGACTTGAGAGGCCTATCAGAACAGTATTTGGAAGGTGGGCTAAGGAAAGACCTTGCTGGCAGGGTTTTTGATCAGACTTACCTTTTCTTCACCATGAATGGGATTAAGGCTAGCAGGCTGATGACTAGCTGAGCCAGAGATACGCTGGTGGGGTCCGAGTGGCAGAATGGATTCCGAGAGCACGGGCAAGCCGGGTCCAAGACAGAGAGATGGCTCTCCCTGCATCCAGTGCATCTCAACCCCGCATCTCCTTTCAGCACTTCTCCAGTTTCAGGAGTCTCTGAGGTGCTTGGGCTTCTGGACAAACAGGTCGGATGGACGCAGCTGCTGTGGATGACAGACAAACCCGGCCCAGGGAAACCCAGCATTTGAGGATATCAGTGCAGTACGTAGCACCGGGCAGTTCATCAAGCGCTTTCTCCTGGGGTCTTCCTTGTGCCCTTGAATGAACCTCTGACATGAACTTGTCAAGAAAACTGGACCAGACCTATCACGGGACTGGGTCCTTCTCTTCCTACGGGGAAACCATGTGATAGTCAGTTCACCATAAGTGTTCCTGAGGACAATGGACCACGATTCCAGTGATCGGTGCAATCAGGGTAACAGCTGGGCAGCCACCGGGTGGGTAGACTCTCAGAGCCAGGGTCTCCCCTTCTTAGTTTGTGGGCTCTCAAAGATCGGTCCTCTGAGTCTCACTTTTCTGCATTCCAAATGAAGTTCCTTCCCGCTTCTGATGGGCACTTCTTTTGTTGATGTTATTGTTGCTGTTCTGAATTAATACCACAGATACAAATGAAGCTAATTTGTTTCTCTTTGTTCAGCTGGCACAGGAAACAGTTTTTCTCTGTGGTGCCATTTGCACAACTGACCTCATATGTTATTTATTGGTTTTATAATTTAGTCTTGCCTTTCAGATGCCTGCAGGATGTCACCTGCTCATGGGCATTATTATCTCCAGTTTATAAATAAAGGAGCGAGGCCTGGAGAAGTCGGTACGGGGGATTGCCCAGGGTAGCAGAGCCAGGAAGTGGGAGAGTCTGACGCACGTTTTCTCCCTTCAAACTCCAAGTTCCTTCCACTCCCACTCCTGCGTCCAGGCTGGTTCCTCAAAGAGTCACAGTAGGGTACTGCCATTGGTCTGCTCCTTTTATTTTTATTTATTAATTAATTTATTTAATTTATATATTTTTTTGTTTTCTTTTTTATTATTTTCTATTTTTCCAAAGTGAGAAGCGGGGGGTGGAGGGAGCGGCAGACAGACAGACTCCGCATGCGCCTGACCGGGATCCACTCCGCATGCTCACCAGGGTGTGATGCTTGGCCCATCTGGGGCATTGCTCTGCTGTAACTGGAGCCATTTTAGCACCTGAGGCGGAGGCTTTGGAGCCATCCTCAGCACCCGGGCCAACTTTGCTCCAGTGAAACTTTGGCTGCAGGATGGGAAGAGAGAGAGATAGAGAGAAAGGAGAGGGGGAAGGGTGGAGAAGCAGATGGGTGCTTCTCCTGTGTGCCCTGACCAGGAATCGAACCTGGGACTTCCACACGCCAGGCTGATGCTCTACCCCTGAGCCAACAAGCCAGGGCCTAATTTATTTTTTAAGTGAGAGGAGGGGAGATAGTGAGACAGACTCCTGTGTATGCCCCCACCAGGATCCACCTGGCAACCCCTGTCTTGGCTGATGTTGAATAAACTGAGCTATTTTGAGCACCTGAGGCTGAGGTGCTTGGGCCAACCAAGCTATCCTCAGTGCCTAGAGCCAATGCTGGGACCAATCAATCCACTGGCTGTGGGAGGGGAAGAGGAAAAAGAAAAGGGAGAGAAAGAGAAGCTGATGGTCACTTCTCTTGTGTGCTCTGACTGGGAATCGAACCCAGGACATCCATGCATGGGGCTGAGGCTCTATCTACTGAGCTAACTGGCCAAGGCCTCTACACCTTTTAAGTGCAGTCACCGCTGGGATATGCTATGTTGTTTGGTGAAGCTGGGCCATGATGAATGGGGTACTAAGAAAAGCCAAATAGTGAAGAGTAAAACTTAAAGAAAGAAGGCACCAAACAGAAAACGGGGTATGGAAATGTTGTGCCCTCTTCCCATCCTGGGGGAAAAATAAGCAGCTTAGTGATACGGGGACTTGCAACCAGGTGCAAAAATGGAGGCTGCCATGACCAGACACTCTCTGGCCCCATTCCCTGGCTAGGTCAGCCATAGCTTTGTCGTCTATCATCTTTTTTCACTGGAGCATCTCTCTTGCTAATAAATGGTCGCTTGGCTGGGTGACAGAGGCTGTTGTTCTGCCATCAGCCGTGGGGCTTGGCAGGAGGTCTGGAATGCAAGTGGGAGCAGCCCTCAATATGGCATGCACCCTGATTAATTTTCAATCTAAAAATAACATTTGATCAAATTAAAAATGTAATTAGGAATGGTGTGCATGCCTTCCAGAGAGAACATCCTCTGGCATACTCTCTGTTGTCTCTTTCTACCTCTGTTCATGCCCCAGGGACTTTTTGAAGTCCCCAAGTCACTACAGATGGCCTCTTTGGATCCCCAAAGCCTTGGTCTCCTGGAGTGTCATCATTGTCTGCATGGGCTCTGGCAACTTCTCCTCTCCTCCCATTAGCAGGAGAATGAGTGTCTCAGACCACATCTCACCTTCAAGGAGCAGGGAGAGAGAGGAATCATCTCATACCTGCTCTGGGCTTGGCTGGCACATTCTTGCTTTGCAGCACATTCAAAACCACCACAACAGGTGAAATGAATTCCGCAAGGCCAACCTGGATTTATAACAGACATTTGGCAAGTCTTCATTGAGTCTATACCATGGCCTGGCTCTGGGCTGCTCAGGTCCCATAGGGAATAAAAGTATGAAGTCAAGCACTCAAGCCCTGTACCTGGACCTAAACAGGCTCCCAATGTGGGGCCAGCTCCTTTCTTCCCTCCCTGATTCTAAAGGAAAGTCATGAACGCCTGGCCTTGTGGTGATGAGGTGATGGGAGAATTGTCAGAGTTCCTAGCACAGGTGCTGGGAAGGAGCGGTTAAAGTTTCCTTTTCCTGGGGCAGTGTGGGTATCAGAACAATGACCATGCTGCCCACTGGACCTCACAACAGTCTTCAGGACCCAGCTGATCTTCTGCTTTTCTCTGGAGGACGTGCCTCGCTGCTTTCCCAGGTAACGATAATTCCTCCGCACAGGACCGTTCATTTGTCTGTGTTCCAGCATCTCAGTTCCACCAGGGTACCTCACCAGACAGCTTGCCCAGCCATCGAGAGTCTGCACACAAAGAGGAAGCTGTCCTAGCTTTGCCTCCCAGGATCTAACTGCATTCTGCTGGCCTATCGATTTAGGAAAGCCGGAGGCTTCTGACTTAAATGCCAATGGAGGAGGGACTGGGGGTGTTTCTAGGGGGCCTGGCTTGAGTCAGGATGACCAGAGGACCCCTGAAAACAGCTTGAGTCAACTCAGATTCTTTTATAACCCCAGGTGCTGACCCAAAGATTGAGATGGGGCCTGCTATTAAGGAACTGGGCAAGTCAAAATCTTTCTAAAGAGATTCTGAATATCTCTTTGTAGATTATGAAAAAAAACATCCAGAGAGGAATGACTCTATAGCTTATCAAATTTACAGAACTCCTTCTGCGGTTATAAATAAATTCTTCATCACTCACTTCAGGTAATGAAGCTTGTGAATTTTCTGCTCTGAAGCTCTGTGTCCCAGCGTGCCTTCTCCTACCACCCGGCTTGTGCCAACTTCATGTTACCTACCACCAGTTGGTCTATGTTTAAAGAATGAAAAATAATTTTAATATTTACCCGGGTAAAATATAATTAGCTTGGTAAATCTGTTATTGAAAAGGACATGAAAAAAATCCCCAGACTAAATAGAAATTATTTCTGGATTGTCTTCTGTTTTCTATTATTTCTATTCTCTATCTCTTCTATTATTACAGGTAATCAGAGGTTGATCATATAA
The DNA here is from genome assembly GCF_036850765.1 of Saccopteryx bilineata. Taxonomy (NCBI): domain Eukaryota; kingdom Metazoa; phylum Chordata; class Mammalia; order Chiroptera; family Emballonuridae; genus Saccopteryx; species Saccopteryx bilineata. Next base: position 17,320,927 of record NC_089499.1, on the reverse strand, counting down.
ATATTTTTCAAAACAACCAAGCCCAAAACACATCAGAGTAAACAAAAACTCATAAATAGGGGACTAAATAGATGGGGAAAATGCAAATGAGCCATAGAGGTGCTTTGTCAATCATGATTCCATCCATCCTTCCATCCATCCATCCATCCATCCATCCATCCATCCATCCATCCATCCATCCATCCATCTATTCATCCATCCATCCATCCATCCACATACCCACCCACTTACCCATACATCTATCCATCCATCCATCCATCCATCCATCCATCCATCCATCCATCCATCCATCCATGCATCCATGCATCCATGCATCCATCCAGTATTTAGTGTGCCTACATATGCAAGGCATGATTCCAGGAGCTGCATGGCAAAGTAGAAATCTCACAAGCTTTAGAGCCACATTGGCCTGAGTTATAATCCCAGCTACATGCCATCTGGTAATGCTATTTTTCTTACTCCTTGCTATATTATCCACTGACTGCCCCATCGTTCTTTCTCTTTCACGGGAGAATTTAGTACCTGGCATACTCTCGTATTCCTCTCCTAAACACTGTCAGCGTTCTCAGTGTCTTTAGCAGCTGTATTGATGACTTATCCAACACCATAGCCTCTCAGTTCCTGATCTCATTTCCATTCACCTTTTAATTTTACAAATAAATGACAGAATGCTGATTAATTGCCAGGCACTATTCTTGTTTCAAGGGCTACAGGAGCAATTGAGTGGACATGATCTTTGCCTTCATGAAATTTATAAGGGTGGAAAAGTGCAAAAAAATAATCAAGCAAACAAGAAAATCTTGCTTTGAAAGTTGCTATGAAGTGGAAATCAATGGGCTATTCAGATAGGGAAGAATAGGGTTGAAGCGTTGAGTTTGCATAGAAGAGTGAGAGAAGTCCTTCTAAAATGATGAAATGTGGAATAGAGACTTGAAAGATGAAAAGGGTCGATCATGGAAGGAGCCAGGGGAGAGACAATTTAGAAAGAGGAGACCAGAAGTCCAAAAAGGCTTTGGGGTGGTGATGAGCATGGAATTTTCAAGGAATAAGAAGTTGTCATGAGTTGCTTAAGCTACTGGATGACGTGCATTTGTGAGGTGTATGTGTGCCTCTTTGATTTGGTTGTTTGTATCTTATGTGCACAAATGGAACTGATCTTCTCAGTTTATTATATACCATCTTTGCTGGTTGGTGGCTGCTTTCTTTTAAAATTTTAAGTATATCATTTCCCCATTTTATTTCCAACTTCCAATTCAATTCCCCTCTTTCTCATACACTTTAATTTTTGTGTATTTATCTTTTATATATATTCTTCCACTCTGCTTTCTATACATCTACTTTCATATGTATATCCGTGTTTGTTATATTTTAAAGTACTTGAATTAATGGTATTGTGCAATAGATTCTTGCTCTGGTCTTTAAATTTTTTCACTCAACTTAAAGTTTTATTGAGATCTCTCCATATTTATATATCTAGTTTACTTTTTTACTTGCTGCATAATATTCCATCATATGTACCTACATCTTTCCATTATTCAATATTTCTCAATTTGTGGCTACCTAAGATCTTTCAAGTTATTTAACCACCATGAACAACATGGTACATGTGTTTCCCAGTGACAGCTTCTTTGGAATGTGTCTCCATCCATGGAAATGTTGGGTCATAAAATGTGAGCATTGTTTAACCTCACTGAATACAGCTAGTCTGACCTCCCAAATTCTATCTATAGCAGTGTATACTCTCATTAGCGATGGGTAGTTTTCTATGTTATATATATATATATATATATATATATATATATATATATATATATATATATCATCATTTCAACTTAAAAGTCTCTTATAGTTGTGTAACTTGATTCTCAGAATACACAGCCACATTAGCCATTCTATTAATTCTCTGGATCCAGAAAAAAGGATAAACCATGTGGAGCAGGGCCAAATCTCTCTAGCCAAATCCAACCTAGATCCAACAGACTCTCAGAAGCATGAGTGGACCTATAGGTCTTTTTTAGGGTATCAGCAAGGTAAACATTGTGGATTTTTTTTTTTTATTTAGTAAGAGGAGGGGAAATAGAAAGAGAGACTTCTGCATGCACTCCAACCAGGACCCACCCATCAACCCCCATCTGGGGCCAATGCTCAAGTACTGAGCTGTTTTTAGTGCCTGAGGCTGATGTACTCCAAGAGAGCTATCTTCAGCACCAGGGGCCACATTCAAACCAGTTGAGCTACTAGCTGCAGTAGGGGAAGAGGGAGAGAAGGGAGAGAGGGAGGGAAAGAGAAGCAGATGGTTGTTTCTCATGTGTGCCCTGACTGGGGATTGAACCTAGGATGTCCTCATGCTAGGCTGATGCTCTATCCACTGGCCTTAACCATTGTTTTAATAATAATATCAAGACTTATTTGCTCTTTTTACTCCCATTTTCTCATGAAGGTACAGTGAAGTTTTCCAGAGGCCACATGATGTGTGATGCTTGCTGCAAGAGGCTGAAGGCAGAAACAGATAGAGTCTTATATTAAGCCAGATATTAATAGGATTAGAAAAATAAAAAAATATCCTTCTAACTAATTTTTTAATTTAGAAAATATAGTACTTTTCATAAAATATATTATTTAGGTTAACGTATAATTATTATTTATTACTGTTATTTAATAATGAATAGATTAATATTTTTTAAATGACTCCATTTTAATTCTTCACATGATAAGTATCAATATATATAATTCTCATAAAGTCTTTTGGGGATCCTCAATCATTTCAAATACTGTCCTGAGACTAACCATTTGGGAATTATTGCTCTCAAGAATGGCCAGATAAAACTGGGGGAGAGATCTGAGAATTCCAACTTCTTTTTGAACATAGAATTTATTTGCTTCTTTTTTCTCCATTTTATCCCTTCCTTTCAGAGGTTCCTGGACCATAGGCAGCGAAACAGAGAGACGACAGAGCCCGTGTTCCTGAAGACATTGTGAAGCTGACGAATCAACCAGCACTGAAGGCTGGATGGAGCCCCGCTCTGGAAATGCTTCTTGTTCTATGAGACAATGACTTTCTAGGACTTGAGTTGGTTGTTACTTGCGGCTGAAAATGGAAGGGAAGCTGAGAGAGGAGAGTGTTTCAAGAATCCAGGAGCAGTTGACTCTTAGATGATGAGCATGGAAGGTTATCCTAGAATTTGCCTACCCAGAGGCCAGAGGTGACCTTGACAGGTCATTTTCAGTGGAGTAGTGGTGGCACAAACCTGATTAACGTGACTTCCGGCATGCTCACTCTCCTGCTGTTGTTCCTTTGTAATTTTCTTTGTCTCCTTTATCTTCCTTCTCTACCAGACCACAAAACACTGGGGTTCTTCTCCTTTTACTCTTCTTCTTGATGTCATTCTTTCCCACACGTCTAAAGGTCATTTTATGTTACTGTGGCCCTACATTGACATTCCCAGCCCAGGTCTCTCCCTGCATTCCAAAGTCACAGATCCAGCTGCTCACCGGCCACCTGCCGCTGAGAATTTCCTAGACCTGTCCAATTTCACCTGCCCGGGGCAGATGTCCTGATGTCCCCACCCGTCCTGCCCTGCTGCCTCCCCTCAGCCGTCTCTGTCCCAGTCACTGAACTCCCCCATCCACCTGCTTGAGACAGAAACGGAAGTGTCGCTGTTGGTTCCCCGTCTTCCCTCACTGCTTGCTTCTAATGCACTAGGAAGGTTTATGATTCACTCTACAACGTGTAATGGGGGGCCAGTCTTCTCTCCTTGTCCAGTTCCACCCTTTGACCCATATCATTACTACAAAGGCCTCCCAGCTGGCCCCCTCCATTCTTGCTCTCCACCCTGAAGACTGCTCTTCTAAAAAAAAAAAATACAACGCAGATGATGTTGCTTTTCCTCCTTTAAGCCCTTTAACTGCTTTTGCCTTTATTATAAGATCCAGACCCCTTCCCATGACCTATAAAGCCCACCCACTCCGGCCTCTGCTATATCTGTCAGCCCTATTGTATCCGTCTCTTGTCCTTGCTCACATCAGTCTAGTTCAGTGGTAGTCAACCTGGTCCCTCCCGCCCACTAGGGGGCATTCCAGCTTTCATGGTGGGCGGTAGCGGAGCAACCAAAGTATAAGTAAAAAGATAGATTTAACTATAGTAAGTTGTTTTTTTTTTTTTTCTTTTTCATTTTTCTGAAGCTGGAAACAGGGAGAGACAGTCAGACAGACTCCCGCATGCACCCGACCGGGATCCACCCGGCACGCCCACCAGGGGCAACGCTCTGCCCACCAGGGGGCGATGCTCTGCCCATCCTGGGCGTCGCCATGTTGCGACCAGAGCCACTCTAGCACCTGGGGCAGAGGCCACAGAGCCATCCCCAGTGCCTGGGCCATCTTTGCTCCAATGGAGCCTTGGCTGCGGGAGGGGACGAGAGAGACAGAGAGGAAAGCGCGGCGGAGGGGTGGAGAAGCAAATGGGCGCTTCTCCTGTGTGCCCTGGCCGGGAATCGAACCCGGGTCCTCCGCACGCTAGGCCGACGCTCTACCGCTGAGCCAACCGGCCAGGGCAGTAAGTTGTTTTATAAAGATTTATTCTGCCAGCCCTGGCCGGTTGGCTCAGTGGTAGAGCATCAGCCTGGCGTGCAGGAGTCCCAGGTTTAATTCCTGGCCAGGGCACACAGGAGAAGCACCCATCTGCTTCTCCACCCCTCCCCCTCTCCTTCCTCTCTGTCTCTCTCTTCCCCTCCTGCAGCCAAGGCTCCATTGGAGCAAAGTTGGCTCGGGCACTGAGGATGGCTTTGTGGCCTCTGCCTCAGGCGCTAGAATGGCTTTAGTTGCAACAGAGCAACGCCCCAGATGGGCAGAACATCGCCTCCTGGTGGGCATGCCTGGTGGATCCCAGTCGGGCGCATGTGGGAGTCTGTCTGACTGCCTCCCTGTTTCCAACTTCAGAAAAATACAAAAAAAAAGAAAAAAAAAAGATTTATTCTGCCAAACTTTGTGAAAATCCAACATAAAGTACTTGGTAAATAATTATTATTATATGCTTTAACTTGCTGTAACTCTGCTTTATAAATTTTATAAAGTTACTTCCTTATTTTATAAATCTCCATTACTGTGGAACTGGTGGGCGGTTAGAAAACTTTACTACTAACAGAGATACAAAAGTGGGCGGTAGGTATAAAAAGGTTGACTACCCCTGGACTAGTTTATCCCGATCTGTTCATTTCTTGAATGATCTACTTATTCCACTTTGGATGGTCTTCTCAACCTTCACTGCTTGGAGAGCTACTTCTGTTCCTTTAAATCCCAGTTAAATGTCATCGCTTTAGCAAGGACTTCACCTAAAATCTGTTGGCTAAGTGATATCTCCTACTCAGTTCTTTGTTTGGTTTGATTTTTAAAATATATATATTTTTATATGTAAATATATATTTATATATAACTTTACATATTTATATAAAAATATATATTTTTTGGTGTGTGCGTATGCGTGTGTGTGTCATAGTGTATATCAGGAATCGGAGTCACTAGATACAAGTATTTCTAATTATTTTGGGTTTGTTGCATAGTAGAAAGGGTCTCACATTTGCAAAGTGCTCCCATGTGAAAGGTGGTTCCCATCATGGCTTTGGCTCCCTTATAAAGAAGCAAGAATTTGTTTCTTAGGAGAGTGCAGTAACTCTTAGTAACTCAGGGCAAAAATAACCAGAGGAAAACATCAGAGACCATACTGACTTTTGGAATTCTAGAACAATTATTTTTGAACTTTCCCAACTAAACCCATAAGAGATTTATTCAATAATATTAGATCCCTTTGAAGATTCAGCCTTTTGTTGTGGATTGACTGGGCATGTTACTGAACCACATGTCCTGTGACTCCCCAGTCTGATTTCTAATAGCAGTGAATTGATATCCTTGTGTCCACTCTTTGAAGCCTGCCGTTCAAGTGTACCTGGGAGGGCCCGCAGAGGGTGGGAGACAGACAGGGACTCAATCCTGGGATTTCTGGCTCAAGGGGGAACTTTTGCTGGACACGGTTGAGGTCAGAGGCGGGGACTGCTGAGCTGCTACCTGGACAATCAGATGAGAACAGACTCAGTGTTTCTGGGCCCCGAGTGTCCATCTCGTCTTCTGACGTCTCAGCAGAACAGGATTTGGGAGGATGTAGCTCTAGGGACTCTCTGTGCTGGGGTGTCACGGAAAGCAGAACCGAAAGCGAGCCCACAGGAGAGTCCTACGCTGTCCTCCTCCCTCTCTCTGTAGCAGCATTTTGGTCATCTTCCCAGGAAAGAAGCGAAAACGTCCTTGGAGGTGCCAATCCGGTGAAAGAGGGCAGGAAGGGACTGCGGCGGAACGTTTTATGCAGGTCTTGAGGCTGCGCTTTGCACTTCTCTGCCCGCCATTGGCTGCAGGCTGGACCTGGGCGGGGGTGAGCCAAGAAGTCTAATTTCCTGTACAAGGCGGGCCAGTCTCGGGAGGGGGCAGCAGTGAGCAGTTAGCAGCCAATAGTCACAGCAGCCGAGGCACCTGTAGAGAAGAGAGGATGGGGATGGGCACCAGCACATCCATGATCGCCCCTGTCCCTGGAGGAGTTGCTCCTCAAAACCCATTCCACCTTCCCCTCTTATCTGAAGAACTTTCTGGGACATCCAGCCCGAGATGGCCACTCCCTCTCCCTTAGTCCCTTGGCCATTCCATCTTCATCTCATCCTCATTGACTCCACTTGCCTGTCTTCTCCACCAGATAGGGCTCGTTTCAGGGGGAACTTGGCCTTACCCCCGTTGTCCCTCTCATCCCAGAGGCTGGCACCATCCTTGGCACAGAGGAGGTAAGTGTATCATTCCCTGGCATCCTAAGCCCTCTGCCCCAGCGACCTTCTCTCAGCCCACACTATTGTCCTCTGTTCAATGCACAGACTCAAGTCAAGGCCATTGATTAAATCATGACCCTGGGAGAATTCGGTGAGCTGTATGTGAAAATTGGGCAGTACTCAGCAGAGTGGAAAGTCTTCAGCCTTGTTTTGGAGTTATATAGGCCTTTAAAAAGTTTATTTAAAACAAACTGTAGCCCTGGCCAGTTGGCTCAGTGGTAGAGTGTCGGCCTGGCGTGCAGGAGTCCCAGGTTCGATTCCCGGCCAAAGCACACAGGAGAAGCGCCCATCTGCTTCTCTACCACTCCCCCTCTCCTTCCTCTCTGTCTCTCTCTTCCCCTCCCGCAGCCGAGGCTCTATTGGAGCAAAGATGGCCCAGGCGCCGAGGATGGCTCTGTGGCCTCTGCCTCAGGCGCTAGAATGGCTCTGGATGCAACAGAGCAACGCCCCAGATGGGCAGAGCATCGCCCCCTGGTGGGCATGCCGGGTGGATCCCGGTCGGGCGCATGCGGGAGTCTGTCTGACTGCTTCCCCATTTCCAGCTTCGGAAAAATGAAAAAAACAAAACAAAACAAAACAAAAAACCCCAACAAACTGTATGTTAAGTTTCTTCTTCCTCCCTCCTAAATGAGACAGTGGAAGACTGTTTTGCTGTGCCCCTCTTGGAGAGATAAAACCTAGGAGATCTTCAAGCAAAGTCATTATTTCCATCGGCAGGAAAGTAATACCCTGTGCCTGAACTGAACAAGGACTGGGAGAGCCGGGCTGTTTAATTTCACTTAATGCCATTTGCAGGTATCCGGTGCTGAGAGGATCACTTTGTTAATTCGGAGCAAAAGAGAAGGCAATGGAGAGAAAGGAGTGTCAGAAACTCAGAGGCGGGGGAATGGGGATGTCTGAGCCATTTCCGCGTTTGCTAGCACCTGCTCTGGAGCCTAGGGCATGCTTAGGCTGACACCTTGCGCTCCCCACCAGACTCCTGAGCAGTAGAGAAGCCAGCAAGACACAGGAGGTGTCAGAGTTTCGGGGACACGCTGTGATCACTCCCTGGAATGAGCGATGGTTGAGTCTCCGGGTGAATGTCTCTCCTTGTCTGTAAGAAAAGCAACTTGGGGAACAGTATAAACTTCTCCTGGCTGCCCCTGGGCCTCTGCATTTGCAAGGTGGTGAGTGAGTGAGCACGCCCGTCACACAGCCGAATGGGGGTGTGGGGAATGTGAGGGGCCATGCGTCATCCATATTCTGTCACAGGCACTTCAGGGTAAGGAGGGAGGAGGTAAAAATGAGCCTTCCCGGATCTTCTAGACTTCCCTGTGTGTCAACGTCCACAGGTACCTTCTGTCTACACTGAATCCCTCCACCTGAAGGTTGTTTTTACAGCAGAATATCATTTTAAAATGAAGTTCAAATGCGTTAAGCACCTCTTGGGGCCAGGCCCTTGGCTAATTGGTGGGGACTTAGATTGTAGTAGTATAGGAGGAGGTGGGCGCGTTAATAGAAGTGGGCGCGGGACACGTGGGATTGGGGAGGAAGGTACTCTTTGCTGCATCAGGGTTGGGGGTAGAGCTCTCTAGGCGGAGGAAGCAGCCTACGCAAAGGCTTGGAAGCCTAAACCACGCCAGCGTTCGGGGCTGGCCAGCAGTTCGATCTGCTGGAGAAGGAGGTCAAGGTGTGTGGACTTGGCTGGAGGCGAGGATGAGGCTGCAGAGTGTAGCAGAGAGCCCGCCATGAAAGGAAAGGAACGAAGAAGATCATTCATACGGAGGGGCGAAGGTGCGTTCAGACTGAAGGTGCTGTTTCTCGATTGTAAATGTACTTGTTGGGCGTGGCGATGACAATGAACTAAGACTCGCAATGGCGGGTTTTTCAGAGTCAGAGCACTGCCGTGTGTATTTTTCATTGTGCAAGAACGTTTCCCTCACTCCCCCTTCAGGCTGCTTCTGAACTAGCCCTGGAAATACCCACTTTGACCGGTTACCATATGTTTACTGAGCCACCTACTATATATATATATGATCAGGATGTGGCTGGGAGATACCGAAGTGTCCCAGGTCACAGAGTCCTGTGCCTCCACCGGAACAGAGCTTCTCTGTGCTCTGCCCACTGCCAGGACTCACCCCCCACCACGCCTGGCTTGACGTAATCCGTGTTCACTCTTAGCTCTCCAGGGCTTCACTGTATCCGCGGCACATGCTCGATAAAGGCTTGATGGCTGAATGACTAGTACAGGGGTCCCCAAACTTTTTACACGGCCAGTCCCTCAGGCCATTGGAGGGCTGGACTATAAAAAAAAAACTATGAACAAATCCCTGTGCATACTGCACATACCTTATTTTAAAGTAAAAAGAACAAAACGGGAACAAATACAATATTTAAAATAAAGAACAAGTATATTTAAATCAACAAACTGACCAGTATTTCAATGGGAACTATGGGCCTGCTTTTGGCTAATGAGATGGTCAATGTGCTCCTCTCACTGACCACCAGTGAAAGAGGTGCCCCTTCCGGAAGGAAGTGCGGCGGGGGCCGGATAAATGGCCTCAGGGGGCTGCATGCGGCCCTCGGGCTGTAGTTTGGGGACCCCTGGACTAGTACATGCAAAATCCTTTGTGAGCACAGGCTGTGGGGAAGTCCTCTGTGTGTCTGACGTTCATGACTGTATCATCTGGAATTTAGGGATGTGAAGGTTGAGCTAGGCTGAGCAAAATCTACCTGCTCTTGCTTCTTCCCTGAATTGTTTTGAGACTGTACAACCCTTGGTGGAAATAAGCCTCTTCTCTGCATCTGTAAGACAGGAAATTTGAACCAGTGTTTCCCTAATGTCCCTTGTAGTTTGGATGTACTAATATTTTAAGTCTATAAATACGAATCCCTAAGAACTCTGGATTCAGAGCCCTGGCCAGTAGTGCAGTGGTTAGAGTGAGTCCTTCCAGTCTGTTTGATCCTGGGGTTGTCGGTTTGATCCCGAGGTCACCAGCTGCAATGCGGGATCTCCGATCCTGAGGTCACTGGTTGGATCCTAGGGTTATCGGCTTGACCCCAGGACGTGAGTTCCAGCCCCGGTCAGGGCACACACGAGAAGCAATCAGTGGCACAACTAAGTGGGACGAATAGATGCTTCTCCCGAGGGTTGTGGCAAGAGGGAAAAGACTCCAAAGTATCACCTGGAGCTTACCTGGCTTAGAAAGTGCTTGTTTTTATTCCTTGTGAAATATTGACTGAGAACCCCACTGTCTACTCTGGGGTGCTATGGCAATTAATTAGTTAATATTCTCGAGGTACAAAAGGAACAGAAAGTGCTGCCTGGAAGAAGTCGTATAAATGCTAAGTGTTATTGTTTTCCATCTGATTCTCCCCCGCCCGAGTTCAGTTGCCTATCAGAGTAGTCATAACAGCGTCAGTTGGGGATCCTCTGGCTAATTACGCTGCCAATAAAAGGGGGGAAAATTCCCTTTCAAATTTCCATGTTAATTTCTCTCTGTCTGTGACCCTCAGCTCTCTTTTTCTCCAGTGTGTTGTTTAGAATTGCTAACTACTCGGGGGTCAGTAAAAGTTGGCACCTTCTGCTTTTTTTTCTCCACCCTCATTGCAGTCAGGGGGAGACTGATGCTCTTCCAGTGTTTGTTAGCATTGGTGGCTCCTGCTCACCCAGCGGGTGGCGGCGACGGAGGCACACGCACAGCGAGCCCAGGTGGGTCCCTACTTTCCAGGGGCTCCCACCTGTGTGGGGAGAGGAGAGGCCCGCTCCCTGCCCTGCCACAGCTGACCACAGTTCAAGCCTGGTGAGGGGAAGGCCGTGGTGCTCTTGACGAGCCACATAATAAACTGGGATGACTGATCCGAAAGCAGGTTCTTCTGTGTGTCGGTGGTCTATTGCCATGGTAATGCCGTGCAACAAACCAACCTAAAACTGGGTGGCCTAAAACAATAAATCTTTATTTAGCTTAAGGGGCTGCAGGTTGGTGATTCAGACCAGGCTCAGCTGGGTGGGTTCTCAAGGCTGGGGGTGAGCTGGTTATTGGCCAAGGTAGACTATCCTCGGACAGGGTGGCCCGAGGGACTTAGCCCTGCCCTGCTGTCTCAAATTCTTCAGCTGGCTGGCCTGGGCAAGGCATTCCTTAGACACTGCGGAGCTGCAGAAGTCAGAGAGGGTGGTTTTCAAGGCCTATGCAAGGTAGGTGGTGCGACACCGACTCTGCTTCTGTGGTGGGAGGGACGGCCGGACCACACTGCAGAGGGCAGGATGCAGGAAGGGGTTGGTGGCCGTGGCTGCGAATGCACCAGTGCAGGACAGCGTGCCTCGGCCCCGGAGTTCCTAATCCCGGGAGGTCAGGACATCTGCATTTTAAACCAGGATGTGCGTTCTTGTGCTCAGTGACGTTGGAAAACAACTGAACATAAGCGAAGAGCAGCAAGCCGACAGGAGATACCCACTCCCGTGGCGGGTCTCCTAGTGTGCAGGGACCTAAACTCTGAGGCACTGGCCACAAAGCAGTGCCATAGCGCCGGGGCAGTCCTCTGAGGAGAGCGGCAGGTGCGGCCCCTTAGAAGCAGACACCTCCAGAAGCTGGGCGCTGGGTGCTGGGCGGACAGAAGTGGTAAGAGGAACCCAAGGACTCTGGTAATGACAGGCTCTCCCGCACCCCCTTTGCCCAGAGGACCTTTCACTTGCAGGTCTCTTGGTGTGGGTGCCTGACACTTACCCAGCTATCAGGCGGAGTCCTCCATCCGCAACCCCCAGGCATTGGAAGAAAACTCCCGTTTCTCTCTGCTGAGGGCTCTTGACTCCCCTCAGCTGTCTCCATTGGGCAGGATCAGATGGCTCCATGCCGGCTCTCTCTTTATTGTCAAGTTCCCCCTGGTCCCCAGAGAACACTGGCTTTTCTGTCCTGGTATCTCTGGGAGTACAGGTCACCCTACCCAGGCCCCTCTCCTGTGCTGTGGCTGTGAGCCAGCCTTATTCCTTGCTCTTGGAATTATTCAAGAAGTAAGACAGCAGTCCACTGTGAGGCTTTAGAGAACCTGCCTCAGTGAGCCACAGCCCAGCTCTCTCTGAAGGAATCCTCCAAAACTCTCCTGAGAGTCTACTCCTAGCCCCTTGATAAGCAAGTCTCGTGTTGTTTTGGCCATCTTGATAAATTCTGCAGATATCTGCCTCTGGTTCCTCAGGGTAAACCTCCATTTCTTACATCCGGTCATGCTTATTTTGTGTGACTTGCTGAAGGACGGCTGTTGGGTTGAGTCCACGAACGTGCAGGAGCAGGGGTACAGGCTGTGCGCTGTGCTGTGGGGAGGCGGGAAGAATCAGAGCTGGTACTGCTGCTCCAGCCCCCCCCCCCCTCCCGAGCACTGGCAGCGTCTTGTCCTTCCGCTCAGGCAACCACCTGTGACAAACCCATCGGCAGAAAGCTCTTTGAACACATGACAGAGCCTAAGACTTTTATATTTCCCCCTTTGATTGAAGGGTGGTGGGGGGCATCCCACAAAAACCTTCTGAATAGTGAATGAAGACGTTGGGACTCCTGGTTTTGAAATGAGTTCTCTCTCGTTCCTTGAAGTAAGATATTAAAAGGAGAAAGTCCTGGTGTCCTCACAGAGCAGTCCTGGAGGAGTCCTCGAGATGTGTCTGTATCTCTCATTTCCGGTGGGTTTATGGTGTTTGTATGTTTCATCAAAGAGAAGTGGGAGGAGCCATCAGCACAACCTTCACCCCCTGCCAGGCTCACCCAAGCTAAGGACAGCAGAGAGAGGAGAGCAAGACCACAAAGTGGTGTTTAAAAGTGGGGGGAGGAGGGAGGTGTGTAGGGGCTCCGACAGGTACATAGTCACTGTCTGAGGGATCCTGAGAGTTTGCGTTCTCTGCAGTAGGGTGGCCCTTAGCCAGCACCACAGGTGTCCACTGGCTTTGTTCCTGTCTGGACTCTACTTCTGGACATGTCTGTTAGCCTCTCTGAGCCTCATTTTCCTTGTCTATAAGATGGGAGCATTCCATTGGGTTTCGGTGAAGCGTAAATGGGGTGTCCCATGGGTAAAGCCCTTGGACATGGTTGAGCGTCCATAAACGTCCATTTTCCCTTTTCCAGGGAGCCTCCGCTGGGGAAAGGCCAGCCTTCCTTGGCAGTTTGCAGGGGTCCTGTGTGCCTGAGTTCTGTCCACGCTGTGCAACGCCCAGGTTGAACGGGTTGGGCAACGGAGACCCGGAGAGCGCTGGAGTGATTTGCTGAGGTCCTCACCGCTGATGGTGTCGGAGCTGGGAGTCAGCCCCTTGTTCTGCGTCCTTGGCCCTGCAGCCGCTTGTTAGGAGAGTAGAGTATATTCTTGTGAAATAAGTCTTGGCTGCAGGGTGGACAGTTTGGACCTCACTCCTTACCCTTACCCCATAAAAGTCTTCTGTGACATAAGGGGAAACAGTTCATTTTCAAGCCAGAAAGCTTAACATGCTTCTCGCTGTCTTGACCTCTCGATGTCGATTTAGGTGGCTGGGTTCTCTTGGGACCCCTGTGCGGAACTGGCGTGATTATTTCTGGGCCTGCTGCCCCAGACTGTGAAGCACGTTATGGATGTTCTTGTTCCTTGTTGTGTGTCTAGGGACTTCTGTCCATCCTGACATGTAGCGGGCCTCAGGGACTGTTTGTTGGTGAATGACCAGACCAGCAGGGTCCGTTCAGCTCTTGCCACCCTCCTAGCGTGATTATATGGGGCACTTCCTTCACCTCTTGGGGAGCCACCAGCCTGGGCCCTGGTAATTGGGGCTCTCATGGCCTTTGGCCTAGGTTAGTGGACCATGATAGCTTCTCTGATCTGGCCCCTTTTTCTCCCTAAAACTTGGAGAATGAGAGGAATAAATGTAAAGCGTACTCACCAGGACAGAGAGCTCAGTATCTAGAACAGTGGTTCTCAACCTTTCTAATGCCGTGACCCCGCAATACAGTTCCTCATGTTGCGGTGACCCCAAACCAAAAAATAATTTTGGTGGCTACTTCATAACTGTAATTTTGCTACAGTTATGATTCGGAATGTAAATACCTGATATGCATTATGTATTTTCCGATGGCTTTAGGCGACCCCGCCGGGGTTGTGACCCACAGGTTGAGAACCGCTGATCTAGAATGACAAGCCTACCTGAATCCTTCCAAGTTCTGGGTAGTGTCCTTCTCTGGGCCGCCTCACCCTGATCTCAGCTCGGCACCCAGGCTGCGAACACCCACCTTGCGCTGGGCCCTGTGGCTGGATCTCTGCAGGGAGGGAGGTGGGCTGGCTGTTTAGAGCTGGGGAAGCATCGGTTCTTTTGGGGCATGGGGGAAGGTCTCGGGGGTGGGGCTCATTCAGAACGGGACGCCCTTTCCCTCCGCTAAGCTAAGCGCTGAGGGAGCAGGATGCTTAACTGGATCACTGCATGGCCTCCCAGGAGGGAACTAGCAAAGGCGGGAGGGGAGTGACACGCACGCATGAGCTGCAGTGAGCCCATAGAACTGGCAGGGAGGGACAGCTCCAGGAGAAACTGTGTCTGGGAAACAGTACAGATGTCGCGGGACTTGTTGGGATGGGGGTAGAAGAGGGCAGAGGGCAGAGCGGGTTGAGATGAAACACAGGGGAGGGTCAGAGGCAGGGATATAGTTATTAAAGTCGAAATAACATGCCAATAACTTTGTGGCTTTTCCTTCAAGTCACATTTTATTCGAAACTCATAAACTCCTGGTTCTGATCGTTTCATTGGTTATATTTGTTCTTGATGTTTGCAACTGAGACTTAAATTCTCCATCAGTGATATTTCTCAGATGCTGTGAGCGAAGTTATATCACTCGGGACAACAGCTAAGCAGGTTCCTCAGAGCAGTGGTGGCTTTGAACTTCTCAAAAGCTAAGCAATTCAAAAGTGGGAGTGAATGACTTCAACAAAACGTATTATTGCTAATGTGAGGGCTTTTTTGTCTAAGTCCCTTCATTCTTCCCTCCCTCATCCTTCCTCATTCATTCATCAAACATTTATTGAGCATCTACTATGCACCAGTTGGGATACACAGATAAACAAAACAGATATAGTCCATCTCCATGCAGTATAGATATGATAGGAGCCGAGAAGCTGCATTTATTCATTTATTTGTTCAATAAGCACTCTTGGAGTGCCTGATATTTGATCGTCTCTCTGCTAGGCATTGGAAATCCAAGGGGGAATAAGAGAGATGTTGCCTTGTCTTTGTGCAGGGGTAGTCTGGGTGTGGGGGGGAGATGTCGTAAAAGTTCATAAAATAAAAATCTAATGACATAGTTTGAAAGAGGCTTAGTGATCCAGTCTGCATGGGTATCTTTTCTCCTTGGCTCAAGTTGCATGACCATGTTTCACCTTGAACTATGGCAATGCACATTTATGTATTAGAATAATTGTGGATGTGTGTGTGTAACGGAGAATGGCTGTTTCCGTCTTCACTCATTCTCAGGAGGGAGTAGCCTCCTGTGGGAAACAGAAGTATCAAGTTAATGCCTTGCATCTTTGTTGGTCCTTCCTCCTGATCACCAAAAAAACCCAAGGGCTCAATGCTGGAGGATGGGGAGCACATTTAATGGGCTGTTGAAACGGGACCCTTCAAGACTGTGTTGTTGGAAAACCAAACTGAGGAGCAGTGTTTTGCAGCCACATTTGGGACTTGTGCTGTCACTGGTTGCAGTGATTTTTGTTATATTTCCAGTGTCTCCAGTCCTCACCTAGAAACCTGAGCCTTATTCCTGCTGCGACAGGGTTCTGACATCTTATGTCAGAAGTAAGGTAGGAAGAGCCACAAACATCACTCTTCATGTCTGCGGCAAAGTGAATTAACCTGTACCTTCAAGAGGTTGACGTCCACAGCTCTTTCCAAACAACCAGTAGTAACAAATGGAAGTCTCCTAAGACAGCTCACTTCCCACATTCCCATCTCACCATACAGAGCAGGCTTGGAGCCGCGAAGACCTTGGACACGTACACTTTCTGGCTATAGGTCTTTAGACAAGGCCTCTTCTCTTTCTTTCTTTGTATACAATGCTGATCTCACCGGGTTTTATGAGCATTTAATAATACATGCCTCATAAAAGTTATTTTATAAGCAGTAAGCCACTGAACTTATTGCTGTTCTTGATTACAGAAGTAATGAGGTCCTTGGTTCTCACGTCTGCAAAAAATAGATTGCTTAGGGGGTTTGTGGATTATGTCTTCCAAAGATATCACAGCAACATCTCCGTGTGCTTCCTCAACTGTCACCCTCCCCCCCCCAGGAGTGTAGAATATTGCTCCGTCCCCTTGACTCTCGATTGACTCCATGACTGCTCTGACTACCTAATATGTCAGGGGGACCCTGTGTCAGTGTTGGGTGCAGCCTTGAGGAGTCCTGGCACTTTCTGCCGCCTGCCTCTTGGAGTCAGCTGCCATGTAAGAAGTAGGACTGTCCTGAGACTGCCAGATGACGTGCCCTGTGGAGAGTAAGTCCAAGGAGCAAAAAGTTGTCCTCAATGTCACATGAAGAAGCCATGTTGGAAGTGGATTTTCCAGCCCTAGCTCCCTGAATTCCCAACTGAATTCCTGAATTCCCAAACTCCCGAATTTCCAACCCATGAAGTTATAAAAAATATATAATGGTTGTGTTAAGATGCTCAGCATTCGGGGTAGCTGGTAACCCAGTGATAAACTAATCAGTCCTTGTGTCTCTTCCAGGTGCCTTTGCCTGGAGGCCTTGCTGATTGTGTTGAATTGAGAAAACACAGGCTTTTCTAGCCCCCACGATCTGGTGTGTGAATCTTGACTCAGCCGCCTGTTAGCTGTGCATTCTGGTAACACTTTGAACTTCAGCTTTTTTTTTTTTTTTTCTAATCTATTTCTGGTCTTATTAAGACCTAGGGGTGTGGTGAGGCTCCATTTTGCCAATCCAATTGGAAGTGGCTTACAATGTATTTGGCCCTTAGTACACTGTCAGGCCCAAGTTAGGAATCAAAGAACCTTTGGAGACTCTCTGGGACCCCTGCAGCTGTGATGAGGCGAGTTCCCAGCAATACTTGAGGATGATACATTCTGGGACCTGCTTTCAGGAAGGGCGGGCTTCATAGTGTAGATTAATGTATTAATCGCTCATAATTGCTGAGTACTTACTACGGTGCCAGTCTCTCTCCAATCTCTCTGTTATCTGTTTTAATCTTACCCGCTTCGTACTTATCTCCATTTTACAGATGGGGAAACTGAGGCACAGAGAAGCTGACGTGGCTTGCCTAAGGACCTATGCTAGCAACGGTGGAGGTAGGGTTAGAATCAGGTTCCTGGGCGCCAGTCCAGTACGATTTGAGACAGTCGCTTAGAATTTTTGATGTCAGCACAAGTGGAGAAGATAAGAGTTTCCAAGAGGCACATCATTTTAATTTTAAAGAATTGCAACTGGCGACTCCTTGAACGACATAAAATTATTGGATCCTTTCGAGCTGCAAACACCAGACGTTTATTCCTTCCAACTGATCGTTCTTGGCAACATAGGCCTACGTGTCATCTTATTCGTTGCATTTCCAGTTGGAGATTCTGTTTTGAGCATGTGTGTTCCTCTGTTCTGGAAGTTTTTCCTTGACAGAAGCAGAGAGGTTTTTGACAAACAACTTTAATATTCTTGGTGTCTGTGTGGCTGGCTCTAATAACACTGCAAGCTTACAAGGTCACTGTTAAGATTAAATCTGAGTCATCAGAGGCAGATGTTGACACATCATTATTTAAATCCTGAGTGGCTCAAGGACTCTCGTCCCCATGAGCTATGATTCAGTGTCCCAACGAACACCCCCGGTTCCACGCAGCCTGCTGAGCAGGGACTCTGGGCCTGCTGGGGAAACAAGCTTGCCTTGTCTGTGGATGACAAAGCCCTCCTTTCTGCTGCAGAAGAGTGGCGTGCACAGGGCGTGAAATAGTTTCAGAAGCTCCTCTACCTTTACCACTTGCTGTGGGCTTTATCTTTTCACCTGTTCTTCTTCTAATTTGTACTCATTTATTTCTTTAGGTAGTACAATGTATTACCTTAAGTGGCTAGCTTAATGACATTTTACAAATATATACTGCAAGTAAGCATCATCTAGATCAATGGATGGGGTATCTTTACAACCTCAGAAATCCCCCTTCTCAATCGGTAACCGCCAGAAAAGTGATCACTAATCTGACTGCAGACATCATGGATTTGTTTAGTCTGTTCTAGAATTTCATGTAAAAGGAATCAAATGGCATGTGCTCTTTTGTAGCTAGCTCCTTTGCTGAGCAAAATGCCATTGAGATTCATTTGTGGTGTCGTGTGTATCAGAACTATGTATGTTCTTTTTCATTGCTGAATAATATTCCATTGTATAGCTATACCACAATTTTGTTTATCCAGTCTTTCGTTCATGGACAAACTGGCTATTATGAATATAGTTGCTATAGCTATTCTTGCATACATCTTTTTTTGTAGACTTTTGTTTTAATTTCTCTTGAGTAAATACTTAGAAATGGAATTGTTGAGTCATAGGGTAGGTATATCTTTAACTTGATCAGAAAATACCCAACGGTTCTGACGTTTAATATTTTGAGTCTTTTTAAATTTTACCCTTTCTGGAGGGTGGGTGTCTAATGGTATCTCAATTTAGTTTTATGTTGCATTTTTCTAATGGATAATGATGTGAGCACTTTCACTTATGCTTATTGATCATTCATATGTATTTTATATTGTGAGAAACATCTGTTGGAATATTTTGCCTATTTAACATTTTTTACTTTATTGGTAGAATGGGTTAAAAAATATTTTCTGGGGACTGAAGTGCAGAATTCAGATAGAGAAAGTGCGGAGTAAGAGTCATCAGGGGCAGTAGTGAAAACAATGGGTATAGTGGTCACCTTCTTCCCAGTCCAACCCATGACCGAGTGGAAACCTTTAAGGATGTCATCGCTCACCTTGTTTCAAACAGAGATCTAAGTGTTAGGTGCAACTATGGTAGTAAACTCAGAGAATTTTACACACATACACGTGCGCGCACACACACACACACAGCATGGTGCAAGGAAGATGAGTTCAAAGGTCAGAAAAGGCCCTGGCTGGTTGGCTCAGCGGTAGAGCATCGGCCTGGTGTGCGGGGGACCCGGGTTCGATTCCCGGCCAGGGCACATAGGAGAAGTGCCCATTTGCTTCTCCACCTCCCTCTCCTTCCTCTCTGTCTCTCTCTTCCCCTCCCGCAGCCAAGGCTCCATTGGAGCAAAGATGGCCCGGGTGCTGGGGATGGCTCCTTGGCCTCTGCCCCAGGCGCTAGAGTGGCTCTGGTCGCGGCAGAGCGATGCCCCGGAGGGGCAGAGCATCGCCCCCTGGTGGGCAGAGCGTCGCCCCCTGGTGGGCGTGCCGGGTGGATCCCGGTCGGGCGCATGCGGGAGTCTGTCTGACTGTCTCTCCCCGTTTCCAGCTTCAGAAAAATACAAAAAAAAAAAAAAAAAAAAGTCAGAAAAACTGTGCTCCAATTCTGGGGCCTTGGGAATTATCATGTAAAGGGGATATACATACAGCTCCCCAAGGGCAGAGATAAAATAGAGTTTATTGGGCACAGAAGCAGAGTGCAAGCAATTCTCTGAGCTCTCATATTCCTGCAGTTTGGGCCAGGCCTAGAGGTACACAGCCCTGTGGCCAATCCCAAAAGAGAGGGCCTCCACCTCCAGAAGGAACCTTATATTGATAGGTTTAGGGCAGCGGTTCTCAACCTGTGGGTTTAGGCGACCCCTGTGTTTTGGTCGTTCGACCCCCGCCGGGGTCGCGACCCACAGATTGAGAACCGCTGGTTTAGGGGAAAGAGAATGTCTGTGCAACTCCAACTCAAGGAGAGCTTCTTGGTGTTATTAAGAGAGCCGGGGGAGCCCAGGAGGAGGGCTCAGTCCTGCTGACCTTGCTCTTTGTCAGGCTACCAAAACTGGGGACTGGGAAGATGTGCTTTCAGAGCTGTCCAAATTTGTCTCTCATCAGGAGAGTTCGTCAATCTCTCTGAGTCTCTGTTTCCCCATCTGTGAAAGGGGAATAATAATACCTATTCTGAAGAACTGTCGTGAACATTAGAAGTAATCTTGTCAAATACCAGCAGTGCCTTGGATCTCATAAGACTCCAAAAATACCAGTTTTCTTCATCCCAAGGGGAGAAAATAAAATAAAATACTTGTAACCAATGTGGAGTCTTCAGGCTTCTAAAGTTCATGTGGTCTAACTTTTGGAGGCGTACATTATTATGAAATAATCAGGTTTTCATAATGGAAAAATTGGAGTATTAAACAAAAACATCAAAAGCTTCCCATTTTATAATTCTCTTAATAATAGCGGCTGGTTTATTATGGGCTGCAGGTTGCTATGGTGACACGAGGGTGCTGAATTTGAAGAGAGTTGAAGTAGATATTCTAATATGGATGATCATAGCTTATATACACTTAGAAAAAGCACTGTGCTTTAAGAAACAGGCTTGAGATACCGTATAGAGTGTTTTATGGTGTCAATAAAATTTCCTGAGTTTCTGTGTCAGAATGGCCTCTATTTTGTAGGTTGTCTGTTTAATTCCCCATTGCATTTTATTTCTCAATCATAGCTGAGTTTATTTACTTGGTGGTTCATTCCTTCCTTCATTAAATGAAAAACTTTTCATAGAATCTATTGTTGTTCTGTTTTTCAGTTTTCTGGAATGTATGATGACATTCTGAGGGATGTTCAAAGAAGTGTCATATGTGGTCTTTCGGGGTGATTTCGTGGGAGCAGAGGCACGTCCCTGTTACTGGCTGACTTGCCCCCCTGACGTAGTTTGCATTCAATCACTGTATTCAGGGATCTCAACAATGGGGAAGTTTAATATAAAGAATTACTAAGTATGATAAGATAGCGTATGTAAAAATGGGAAAAGAACTCGAAACGAGTTACCTGCAGAATGACAAATGTGAAAGGGGGTGTCCAGACCTCACTGAAGGAGGTCCGGTAGCAGCACTCGGAATTTTGTTCGCTGGGTTGTAGGAGCCAGAGCTAGTCCGCAGTAACTGGGTGAAGAACAACAACCCCGTGGGGTGCAAGTGAGCTGAGGCTGGGAGTTAGGAGTACCGAGGAAGTTGGGAGGTGCCACTGTGGGGTTGAGGCTGGGAGCACCCAATCTTGGTGTTTAGGGTCCAGCTCTGCAAACCCAGTAAAGTGGCAGCTTCTGCTAAGTTACTCAGAAAATAAGAGGTTGTTAGCCCTTGTAGTGATACACTGTGGGATGAAGACACTCCCCTTCCGTGATAAGGAGCAGCAATGACATCACAGGCAATGTTGTTTTATTGTTGCTATAGCTACTAAAGGCAAATGCTGTCCCTATAGGCAAAAGATCATGTTATTGTCACCTGCGAATTTTCTTGGCCAGAGAAGATCTAGCAAGTTTTAATATATCCGACAATGAATTGAAGGAAAAGTAGAGGCCAGTAGAGTGAAATATTAAACTAATTGCCTTGGCGACAGAGGGGTGAAGCTCCCCAGACAGACATCTACTAACATGTCTCTATCCTGGGCTGGTCTGTGAGGCTGGTGGCTGTTCACTGAGCCTGCCTGTTCCTGTGATAAGGTGGCCACTCTACCCTGACATTTTTCTGTGCCTTTTTTTTTTCAAAGTTCTATTTAAATTCCGGGGCAGAAGAGTTGATGCTGAGATATTTATGCCCTTTTGATAACTGCTGCTTAAGCTGCTGCTTTCACAGACAAATTCTAATTAAACAGTGTAATAAGTTGCAGAAATACACCGGCTCTCGGTACTTTTCCTGTGGCATGTTACATCCGAAAAAGCCACATCCTGTAACTTGCAGATACATTTTTAGGAACTGTCTTCATAAAGTCCCGCTGGCTGTTTCTCCAGAAACGCTGGTTAGGCTAACACCCTCTCCTATTTTTTTTTGTTTCTTACTGAAAACTATTTTTAGGCAGCAAATTAATTGTAGGGAAGTTGAGGTCAAAGAGATTTGTATTTCCAGCAACTTCTGCCCCTTAGGAATGTTACAACAGCCGATTAAGTGGCTGAATTGGGATTTGAACCCTGGTATTTCTGTCGCCATACATTCCAGGAAATAAAAGGAAAATGAAAAACAACAACAAAGGAATGATAACAAGAACAAAAACACACCAAGGTGCTTGGTTTTGGAGAGGAGATTCGACTTGGAGTTGAGGAGTGGCGGGTGATTACCCTGATGGTACTCAGTAAAGGATCAGAAATGTGGGCCTGGAACTTAGGTGACAAGTGCAGAGTAGAGATGTAATTTTGACAGTCTCCTATTTGGGGCTTCCATTTTTCAACCAAGACAGTTTGTTTAACCTCATTAAATGGCATTTAAAAAAAAAAATAGGTTGCAGCAGAAACAGCACTAAAGGAGAGTCAAGAGAAGCTTTTTTTTTTTTTTGTATTTTTTGGAAGTAAACCAAGAGGCAGACTCCCGCATGAGCCTGACTGGGATCCACCCGGCATGCCCACCTGGAGGCGATGCTCTGCCCATCTGGGGCGTTGCTCCCTTGCGGCTGGAGCCATTCTAGAGCCTGAGGCAGAGCCCTTGGACCCATCCTCAGCGCTCCAGCCAACTTTGCTCCAGTGGAGCTTTGGCTGCAGGAGAAGAGAGCGAGAGAGAGAGAGAGAGAGAGAGAGAGAGAGAGAGAGAGGAAGGAGAGGGGGAAGGGTGGAGAAGCAGATGGGTGCATCTCCTGTGTGCCCTGACCGGGAATCGAACTGGGGACATCCACACACCAGGCCGATGCTCTACCACTGAGCCAACTGGCCAGGGCTGAGAAGCTTTTTATATTGGGTTACCTTTATACTTGCTGTATGCCTTTGGGTGAGTCACTTAACCTCTCTGACTCTGAATTTGATGGGAGTGGGAGGCACTGAGGCTAACCTAGGCTTGTTCACATAAGGGCAGGTCTCAGTCAGCCCAATGGGAGAGTTGCAAGATAATATTGTGAAGAGGTAAAGAAAGAGAGAGAATTATCCTAAGCAATCTACTCCAGATTAGTTTTCATCCTGGGGCCTTCACGGAAAATAAGTGATTAAGATAACGTGGTGATTTGGGCGTGTGATCTGCCCATATCTGGCATTAGCTCAGAGGAGCCGCAGGTGAAAACAGTCAAGGGAAGCAAGACTTCGTGGCTGTGTAGCCTTCAACAAAAATTTGTCAGAACCTTGTTTTGTTTTTATCCTGAGGTTCCCAAAACTTTTATTAAGCCTGTTCTATTCCAGGCACTGAAGCTGCAGACAGAAAAAAAGAGGCAAGCTGTGCGAACTTCTGTAGTTGCATGATTTGCAGAGTGAGGAAGGTCGGAGCCAGCCTCTTTTGTCAGTAAAGGCTCGTGCTGTTTAAAGCACACTGGGCCCTTGCTAGCCGTTCGGGTTCGCTCAGAGCCTGGCCCACCGGACGTTGTTTCACTGCGCAATGCTCAGAAGCTCTGAGGAACTAGACGAGCCCTTTCCGGCAGGCATTTCCCGGTGGGAAATCTTCCCTCATCAGTTCTGCTTGCGAACTGCGTGACCCCTTTGGGGGATGTGCGTCGGTAAAGGCTTCAAGGGCATCTATATTCTGCTCCCTTGTCCTGGTTGGTTTTCAACTTTGTTTTCCATTTGTGAAAAAAAAAACAAAAAACAAACCATATGTCGGAATGGCAGTAATTGGGAATTTAATAATTTTTTGATGTTTCTTGTGGTGCTTGGGAACTCCTCTGAGAATGCTGTATATTTTTTTCAGCGATTCCCCGTTCTGTGCTGAAACTCTCTACGAAGGCTCTTTTCTCCTCTTCTTTCTTTCAAAACAAAGCAGGCTAACTCTGAAGTCAAGTTTCTTTGTTAGAGGGTGTGTTTATAGGTTCCTTGTTTTCTCCTCCCCCCCCCTTTGGTGATAGTGTTCTTTATTACTTTTCCCCAAGTTGTTTTAGAAATAAAAAAGATGTGGGATAAAACTGGCAGAGTCATAGATTCAAACAATCTGAGTGTTATCTCCGCATGAGAATTGCTTTTGTGGTTGTGGGAGGATGCTAGTGTTTTCTTTCCACCTGATGTTATTTGATTACTGGGTCAGCAAAACTTGATCAGCTCCTTTGCATTGACTCCCCAAAGCGGGAGAGTAACAGAGGAATCGCGGGGGTGCTGGTATTCTGTCCCATGGGCTCCAGCGTCATCCTCGAGGGAAGCTGTGGGAAGGAGTGGGAAGTTTTCGGAAGGAACGTAAAGACTTCTGGGTACCGGGGTACATTCAGTTCTATGACCAGGGAACTGGGTGGCCTGGGAAAACCTGCTTCCCCTCTCTGGGCCTTGCTTTCTTCACTGTAAGGTGAAGGTGAAAAAATGCTTTCATTTTAGACCTGAAAGGAAATCTCTCATTACTTGTGTCATGGATCTTAGCTTGAGAGTTATTCAGGTATCTGGGGGAGTCTTATACTAAATGAATACTGTAACTGTAAATATTAAGATTTTTTTTGTGTGTGGCAGAGACAGAGAGAGTCAGAGAGAGGGACAGACAGACAGGAAGGGAGAGAGATGAGAAACATCAATTCTTCGTTGTGGTTCCTTAGTTGTCCACTGATTGATTTCTCATATGTGACTTGACCGTGGGGCTACAGCAGAGTGAGTGACCCCTTGCTCAAGCCAGCGACCTTGGGCTCAAGCTGGTGAGCCTTGCTCAAACCAGATGAGCCCGCCTTCAAGCCGGTGACCTCAGGGTCTCGAACCTGGGTCTTTCGCATCTCATTCTGATGCTTTTATCTATGGCGCCACCGCCTGGTCACCTGTAAGTATTAAGATTTTGACAAAGTTGAAAATAATCCATGCCTTCCCCTCACCCCCAGTGGAGCCAGTTCTTCCTCTCCTGAGTTCTTGCAGATACTGCGATCCCAGACCGGGACTGCTGAGCTCTCGCCTGGCTCTCACTCCCTGTGGTTCACGGTCACACAAAGCCTGACTCCGATGATGGTGGGAATCTGGGTGTAGAGAAGAAAGAGAGCAGAGGTCAGCGCTGTCTTGCAGCCTCGGCACCCTTTAAACCAGGGGTCCCCAAACTACGTCCTGCGGGCCACATGCGGCCCCCTGAGGCCATTTATCCGGCCCCCGCCGCACTTCCGGAAGGGGCACCTCTTTCATTGGTGGTCAATGAAAGGAGCACATTGACCATCTCATTAGCCAAAAGCAGGCCCATAGTTTCCATTGAAATACTGGTCAGTTTCTTGATTTAAATTTACTTGTTTTTTTATTTTAAATATTGTATTTGTTCCCGTTTTGTTTTTTTACTTTAAAATAAGATATGTGCAGTGTGCATAGGGATTTGTTCATAGTTTTTTTTTATAGTCCGGCCCTCCAACGGTCTGAGGGACAATGAACTGGCCCCCTGTGTAAAAAGTTTGGGGACCCCTGCTTTAAACTCTAGTCTTCACTCTTTAGGCGGGGTTGGATGTGTGTGTTGGGTGTGTGGTAATGAGTAAATTTCTTTTCAGACCTGAATTCTCTGACTTGCATGTTGCTGACACAAGTGTTATCACCTCGTTTAGGGACACTCTGGGTGAGTTTTGGGGTGAGACAGCTCATCTCCACTCCTCAGTCTACTTTTTTTTTGCTGCAATTCAAAACATGAGTGACAAGTGGAATCGAAGAGGAACGGAACGGGGGAACCAGGCAATTCATTATAGCTTCTTTTCGTGGTCCTGGGAGGGAAGAGCGCCATCAGTACGCTTTCTGGGAGAAGTCCGCAGATGAATGCGAGCAGGCCGTACTCTGTGATTGGACCTCACGCCCTCCTTACGTTATTGATGCTTGGGATGCCCCGGCTCCTCCATGGGTTACTGTTATGGAGAGAGACCCGCCCTTATGCTAAAGAGCGCAGGAGCCATGCTCTCCCATGCTCAGACAACTCCACTGCTAATAACCATGTCCATGAATCTTCATCAACATTTATGAAATGCCTACCAGGTGCCAGGCACTGTGTACCTACATTCATCATCTCACTGAACGTTGAAAATAAGCCTTTGCACTAGGTGGCACTGGTTATCTCCATTTGGCCAATGGAAAAATTGAGGCAAAACGTTTCTTTTGTTCTTCCTTATCTGGGTGGTAAGTGGTAGAAAGGTGATTTGGAGGCAGCCAGCTAGCTAGCCTCTGGAGTCTTCTCTTTTTTTTTTTTTTTACAGAGACAGAGAGAGGGATAGACAGGGACAGACAGGAAAGGAGAGAGATGAGAAGCATCAATCATCAGTTTTTCGTTGTGACACCTTAGTTGTTCATTGATTGCTTTCTCATATGTGCCTTGACCGTGGGCCTTCAGCAGACCGAGTAACCCTTTGCTGGAGTCAGTGACCTTGGGTCCAAGCTGGTGAGCTTTTGCTCAAACCAGATGAGCCCGTGCTCAAGCTGGTAACCTGGGGGTCTCGAACCTGGGTCCTTCCACATCCCAGTCCGACGCTCTATCCACTGTGCCACCGCCTGGTCAGGCTGGAGTCTTCTCTTAAACGTTGTGCTCTGCTATCTCCACACACACACTTGACCCTCTGTGTCCGACCACCAAGATCACAGGGACTCAGACACTCCCAACTAGTTCATATTCCTGCCACTAGCCTCAGCCCCTGTCAGGCGGCGTTACTCGGAGCTGCGGATGTGGCGGGTCAGCAGTGCCGTGGAAACTTTGCGAGCTCCATCTTTGGAGGACCCATCGAGAGTCCGGGGTGGGAGCATGTCTGTTGCCGCTTACCTTCCCATCACCCGCAACGCCTCCACGATCTGCTCCTGTGTGACCTCCACCTTCACTTCTGAGCACTCTCTCCTTGTCCTTTAAACCTCAGCAATGTCGGAACACTTGTCCTGCTCCCCCGCGGCCTGGGGTGCTGGCCTCCTCCACCGTCCTTCCTGCGGTGAATGCTCTCTGGTCCTCCAGCCTGACCAGATGCCTGCCTGGGCATTCCCGGACATTCGTCTAGGTTTTTCCTGGTTCTGTGGAAGTCCTTACTCTCGGTCTAAAGTGACAGCCGTTGAGCATCTACCATGGCAGAGCACAGTGATTTCTTTCATGTCTGTTTCCTAAGCTTCCCTAGAACAAGGACTGGATACTATTCACCTGGCGCCTCCAGAGCCCCGTGGGAAGACAGTTGATGTATGTTTGGCATATTGCCAGTCCCAAACAAACTTGGGTAATAGGCTCTTTTCTCAGTGAATAGTGAGCTTTCATTGCTTTTTTTTATTAGATTGAACAATGTGAAATTGCTGTTTTCATCAGTCAAAATTGCTTGAATGCCAGTGTTCCAAATGCATGCTTTTCTATTCCCATGAACATTTCCATTCCGTCCCTCTCATGGGTTCCTCCCCCTCTGCTTGTACACACCAAAGGCTACCCCACCATCTCACACACATCTTTGCTTTATTCTGACACTATCGTCCCTGGAGTCCTAACCTGTTTGAAAAACTTGTTTACCTGGACTCTTTTCACGTCCACAGCAGCCACTCACGCTTCAGCGTTTTGCCATCGGACCGTCCCCTCTCTCGACTCTCCTGAAGCTGCTGGGGTTGTTTCTAAGCCATCCTGGAACTACATCAGCGGGGGCTGTTCCTGCTCTTCTTCACTGACTTTCCTGCTGCATGGACACGCTGTGGTGCCTCTCTGTCTGAAACCCTCACCTTCCTCGACTCCCACGACAGAAAACTCTCCCTGTTCTGCCTCTTCTGGCTCTATAAT
Source organism: Saccopteryx bilineata (assembly GCF_036850765.1). Classification (NCBI taxonomy): domain Eukaryota; kingdom Metazoa; phylum Chordata; class Mammalia; order Chiroptera; family Emballonuridae; genus Saccopteryx; species Saccopteryx bilineata. Next base: position 17,293,379 of record NC_089499.1, on the reverse strand, counting down.
TGACTCTTCTTCCTGTCCCTGCTTTTAAATATTCATATTCTCCCAAGTCCTGCCCATGGATATTCTCGTCTCTCCTGTCCTCCCACTTGGAGACCTCATGCACTTCCACGGACGCATCTACCGTTGGGGGATAGATGAGTCACACATCAACGCATCCAGCTCTACACGTGTCCGGGCTCAGAGTTCCATAGTCATTGGTGAACCTGACGTCATCATTTTTTACATTTTCCACAGTGACTAGCACTGTGCCCGTGTTAAATAGGGCTTCAGCACATGCAGGTTGAGCCAAAAGAAATTAGTTTTTTAAGTGACAGGTATAATGTGACTGCATTGGCTCAAGTTTAGAAAGTAGAAGAAATAAAAAAAAAATCACTCATAAACCTACCACCTCAGCAGACTGTTCCAGTCACTTTGGTATATTCTCTCAGTAGTTTCCCTACTTCTGTTTTTGTGTGTGGTTTACAAAGTTGTCACTGTTACCCCAGAAGCTCCCCAGAATGCAGTTTCTCAGCCCTGATGCAAAGGGCTATCTTGTAGCCATTGATGTTGCTCACCAAGTATCTCCAGCTCTCTACCTTGCTGGCCCAATTGTACTTCCTAGCTCCCTGTGGTTAAACAAGGACATGTGACCAGTTCTGGCCAATGATCAATGAATTGTTGATCCCTCAGAGTTCTGTTTCCATGGCTACTCCATCAACCGTGGTCCTTGAGTGAGATCATTTCACAGAGGAGCCCCTAATAACTCATGAAGGATATGCAGTGGGAGTGAGAAAGAAAGTTTCACTTTAAGCCGTTAAAATTGGAGGTTTATCTGTTACTGCAGCAAACCTTAGCTCAATCTGAGCTAGCGATCGCTACTTCTGGGAGCCAAAGAAAACCCGAGAGTCTCTGGTTTAACACCACCATTTCACAGATGGAGAAACTGAGGCTCAGAGAGGGAAAATGATCACGGAGAGCTGGTACCGGCACTGGGCGGGACAGCACGGTCTCCCTGTTGGGCAGCACGGAGGCCGGCCTAGCCCGATGCTGCCCTGCTGTTCCTCTTGCTTGGTGGGAGTATTTCTTCTGCAGAATGTGTCAAGCCAGGCCTGACCAGGCGGTGGCGCAGTGGATAGAGCATCAAACTGGGAAGCGGAGGACCCAGGTTCGAGACCCCAGGTTGCCAGTTTGAGCGCAGGCTCATCTAGATTGAGCAAAGCTCACCATCTTGGACCCAAGGTCGCTGGCTTGGGCAAGGGGTTACTTGATCTGCTGAAGGCCCATGGTCAAGGCACATATTAGAAAGCAATCAATGAACAACTAAGGTGTCACAACAAAAAACTGATGATTGATGCTTCTCATCTCTCTTTGATCCTGTCTGTCTGTCCCTATCTATCCCTCTCTCTGACTCTGTCTCTGTAAAGAATAAATAAATAAATAAATAAAACAAGATCCTATAAAAAAAAAAAAAAAAAAAAAAAGAATGTGTCAAGCCAGGCTGTCCCCGGAGTCTGGGTCACTGGCCCGCTCTCATTTTATACCTTGACAGGCCATCTGAGAAAAGCCTTGGGACCCACTTTTGGAGCCCTCTGCAAAATGCCACAACACAGGTGCCCATGGCAGCACTAAAGCAACTAGAACAGGGCTTCCTTCCACGGACCGTCGCCTCCAGTTCCGTGCAGAAGCGTGTCCGTCCACGTGCAAGTTCGCCCATTCTACTTTGGCATTATCCGGTGCTGACGAAATTTTCAGATTCAAAGGTATGAGGATAATTAGAACTCTTTGTTAATCATCTTGTATCCTTCTCCTCCCCTCCCCGCAAGCCTCCCCCCCCAGCGATGAGATTCTCACAGATTAATTACTGCCTGCTATAAATAGACACAGAGAAAAGCAATCTGCCTAGAAGAGGCAGAGGGTAACTGTCATTTAATATATCACAGCTTTCCGCACACCTGTTCTCCCTTCGCTGTTGCCATGGAAACCACACTTTATAAGAGAAGCTATGCATAATTAGCATGGATGGAGGTCTATATCAATCAGAATAATTTGGAAGAATACTAAAAACCCAAAGGAGCAGGCGAAACTACTTGTCTCAGTGGGGAGGAATCGGATCTCCACTGTGTGGTAAATGAGGAAGCAGTTACAGTAGGAAGTCAGCAGAATTAGCAATTCTGGGTCAGCTGGCAAACAGAGAGCCAGCCTTCCTCCACACCAGAGAAAGGAAACTTTGTCACCGAGTTCAACTTCTTTTAAGTGCTATTTAGTCGCACAAAGGAATCACAAAACCAAACAAACACCAGTTCATTGCCAGGTGATGGGGGCCCGGAGGACAGGCTCTGCAGGTCGGAGGACCCCCCACTGCAAGGTTAGGCAGTGACGCTGGGCTCCAATTCTACAGCGGTGGCAGGTGCAGGTCGCTGAGCGTGGGGTCCCTTCAGGGAGCAGTGAGCGGCTTTCAATCAAAGTACAGGACTTGACGGGTGGTTGGAATCACCAAGTTGATTTTTAGTGGTGGACGGGACTTCTGAAATAATCTAGCTCAAATGCCCTACTTTTCCGAGGAGGAATGGGAATCATGGGGTGATGCAACTTGCTGGAGGTTTCAAAGGCAGCTGCTGGTCAATCCTGCACTAGACCCAGCTCCCAGGTTCTGGTTTAGGACAGTTTGCAGAGGTCGGTGGTCCAGCCAGCACTGGGTTGGTCATCCTGGCCAGAAGGTCTTCCGTTCCTTAGTACTCTGGGGGTGAAACTGAACACCTGGTGCAAGGAGGCATTTGGACTTTGGATTCTTTGGTCTTTGTCAATTTCCCTTCTTGTGTAGACATGCAAATTCATTATTCATTCATTCATTCATTCATGCGGCAAACATTCATGAAGTAAAACAATAATATTAAGTTCTTTTGAGACATGCACACAAACCTGCCTATAAACTCTAAATTTCCAGAGCTCTTACTGGATCACTGTTTATATTAGTTTGTTTGTTGTTGTTTTTGTGACTGAGACAGAGAGATAGAGATAGGGACAGACAGACAAGAAGGGAGAGAGATGAGAAGCATCAATTCTTTGTTGCAGCATCTTAGTTGTTAATTGATTGCTTTCTTATATGTGCCTTGACCTGGGCGGGGTGGGGGGGGGCTACAGCAAAGCGAGTGACCCCTTGCTCGAGCCAGTGACCTTGGGCTCAAGCTGGTGAGCCTTGCTCAAACCAAAGAAGCCTGTGCTCAAGCTGGCGACCTCGGGGTTTCGAACCTGGATCCTCTGCATCTCAGTTTGATGCTCTATCCACTGCGCCACCACCTGGTCAGGCTGATTATATTTTCATTCATTCAAGTATTTATGTATAGAGTACCTACTGCAAACCAACTATCTCCTGAGTGGTGGGAAACAGCCAGGAGTAAGGCATGAAGATCTCTGCCCTCACAGAGCTTGCATCCTAGTGGGAGAGACAGACCCTACACATGGAAACAAACAAAAATAAAATAGTTTTCTAGGCCCTGGCCGGTTGGCTCAGTGGTAGAGCATCGGCCTGGCGTGCGGGGGTCTCAGGTTCAATTCCCGGCCAGGGCACATAGGAGAAGTGCCCATCTGCTTCTCCACCCCCCCCTCCTTCCTCTCTGTCTCTCTCTTCCCCTCCTGCAGCCAAGGCTCTATTGGAGCAAAGATGGCCTGGGCACTGGAGATGGCTCCTTGGCCTCTGCCCCAGGCGCTAGAGTGGCTCTGGTCGTGGCAGAGCGACGCCCCGGAGGGGCAGAGCATCGCCCCCTGGTGGGCGTGCCAGGTGGATCCCGGTCGGGTGCATGTGGGAGTCTGTTTGACTGCCTCCCCGTTTCCAGCTTCAGAAAAATACAAAAAAAAAAAAAAAGTTTTCTATAGTGAAAAGGTCAGTGAAGAAAATAGGGCAGGGTAATGGGCCAGAGTTATACATTTGCATTTTATCCTAATTGTGATAAGCAGTAATCACAGTGCATTAGGCAGGGGTGGGGAGTGATCTGAGTAATTGGTACCTTTCCTTGTTCCCCCAAACAGGACCTGAGGTCACTGCTCTGGGGGATACGTGGGCTAGTCGGGACCCTGTGTCCATGCCCAGAAGCTTCCATCAGACCCTCAGAGCAGGCCTTGGGGATAATGATGAAGGGGCCAAATCCTGGGTATGTGACTTTGCCTTATGTCACCTTTCTTTCCGTCCTCAGTCTATGCTTTATCTCATCATGGTCCTGCTAATAATTAGAACAATAGAAATGAGAATAACAACAGCAGCCTAAAGACAATAATAGCAAACTTTTACAAAATGAACCATTACCATATGCCCGGCGTCGTGCAAATTGCTGTATGGTATTTAGCTCATTAAACCTTCAATATGTGGAAACTATCATTATGTTGATTTTACAGACAAGAAAACTAAGGGTAGAGATTAAGTAGGTTTTTTTTCCCAGGTCAAATACCTAATTTAAAGCTGGCGCTAGGATTTGAAACCCAAACCTGTCTGTCTTTGGGGTTTATGCTGTTAACCTTCATGCCAATTTGGTAAATCAGTAGGGTGAATATGTTAACAGAGAAGGCTTGAATGCGACGGCTCCCACGTGAAGGGGAATGGGAAGCAGGGAGGTGTAAACACAGCGTCTAGGTGCAGAGTAGATGGGTATCGCGTAGCTCACCGTCAAGAGTAAGAAATGGAGATTCAGAGATCCTTAATAACTTGACTAGGGGCTGCCAGGATTTGACTTTTGGCCTTTGTGAAAAGTCATTACTGCAATTAATTCACCACAGCATCCTTTCAATTCATGTTTGTGAAGAAGGATGGATGTAGGAGGCTGTTCTCACCAGGAACAGGTGACTTAAAGTCTTTGTTCCCAAACTTGTAGTCCTCTCTTTTATATGACTTCTAATTTTGGGCACCGTGGGCATTGTCTTAGAGTGTGCAAATACTACCATTCTCTGTACTTCCTCTGGGCGAGTTCTTCCTTCCGGAATTCATTCTTCTAATACTGTTATTTGTTCAGTCACTTGTCTAAGCAGACTTCATCCCTTGCATATTTAAAATTTATATATTGTTTTTTTATAGTTAATAGACTATTTCTCAAAATGATGGTAGTGTGACCCAGGTTGAGGCAGGTTAAAGAGTTTTTTCTCCAGTATTTTTATGGATGTTGTGCTGGACTTGCTAATCTTAGTGTTTAGGCAGAGTTTCTTTGGAAAAATAATTATCCCAGCCTGGAAACTGGAATGATATTTTATTAGAGAGGCCAAGCTTAATGGTATTTTTATAGCAACAAAATATATCTTGAATCCAAGCATTCCTCTTTGTTCCCGAATCTTATCAATAATTACTTTGGCCAAGGTTTACTACAAAAGATTGATTTTCTGTTTATCCCTTTGGCTTTTATAGGACTGTGTATTTGTACTGTTGTACGGAATATGGTTACTTATACATATGTACATGAATAAAATATGTTTAATAAGCATGCATAAAATATATGAACTTGAAAACTGTTCCTAGATGGAACATTATAGTCTTGGTTGAAATATCTAGCTGACTTCCAAAAGGAATCATTAGTTCCACTCCAGTGTATTTTGTTCTTGCATAGGAGGTCACACGGCACAGAACAGTGGCTCCTAAATTTGTTGTTGTTGTTCTACAAGTCCTCTGAGAATTCTGGTAACTTCTTGTGTACAGGACAGAACAAATTAAAAAAAAAAAAAGCTCTTGGGTTGGTTCCTAGAGGGGCAGTTAAGCCTTTTGATGTAATTATTTTATTGTGGTGGAAGACCTTTGAAATGAAGAAATATGGTGCTCTGGTAGATTGCAATTATGCTCCCTATTATCAATCCCTCTCTGTGTCTATGCCCTGCACAAGGTGACTTTGTAACTCTTCTCAGCAGGAGATGACCTGTATTTCTCCACCTCTGAATCTGGGCTGAACTTTGATTTGCTTTGCCAATAGAATTTGGTAGAAATGACTGTTGCTGTTTTTGAACACTGTCCTTCAAAGATCTTTTGCATTCACCTCTCCTGGTATCCATCCTCTACCAATGTCATCAAGCCCAAGCCAGCTTGCTGGAGAATGAGAGGTGATCTGAACCAGAACCAAGTGAGCCCGAATTCTCAGATAAGACCACCAAATATCAAGAAAGCTTTCCTCAGCAGCTGACTGCAGATATATGAATGAGCACAGTCGAGATCAGCTAAGCCTGGCTTAGAATTGCAGAGCCACTTATTTAACCTATAACTCATGAGCAATACTAAATATTCAATACTTGTTTTAAACTGCTAGTTTTGGGATGGTTGTTATGCAGCAGTCATTAACTTGATACAGACAGGATCACAAGAAAGTAAACTTCTTGAGGAAAGGGTCATGTTTGATTCTCTAGTTAATATGAGTTTCTAGCAAACAACAGATGTTTATTATTAAATGTTTATTAAATTTAGGAGCACAGTGTGATTTGTTTGGTTTCCTGGGTTGGAGGTCTTGCTGGCAGCATAGCCAGTAGGATGGTCATTTCCCTTACACATCATGACATTTCTATAGGAGAGAGATGTATTCTGTAGCAGAGATGGTAGTTGTCCCACAGTATCTCCTCTCACTTTCTTCCTTAGTCCTGGACCCTGGGTTTTTAGTTGGACAGATGGCGTTCTGCAATAAAGATGACATTTTCTGGCCTGTTTCATAGCCACCTATATGACTGAGCTCCGGCCAGTTGGATGTAAGTGGAAGGCAGGAGAAGAGACATGCTCCTTTTCCCTCCCCTCCTTTTCCCTCCTCCCTCATTTCTGCTGGGCGGGCTGCCGAGGTGCTGGCCAGGTTCAGTGTGCCCAGATTGGAAAATGAGGGTAGCAGCCATAAGCTGAGGGTGCCACAGCGGTAAGTGGAAGGGTCTTGGTTCCCATGAACCAACCATGCTCTAACCAGAAGCGACCCTGCTTAGCTTCCGAGATCAGAGGAGATCCAACGCTTTCAGGGTGGTATGACGTCATAGATGGTTCAACGGCGTAGATGGTCTCGGTTCCATGATGTCTTCATGATACTTTCTGTGCTCGATGTTCTTCCTCATTCTCTATTCCCTGCAGGAGAATAATTGATTCTTGACCACGTATTTTTTTAGATTTCCTGATAATTAATGTTTTCAGTGTTATTAAAAATGGTATATTAAAGAAACGTATTGTCTAATTGTTGGCATAAATCAACGCAGTTAGTTTTTGAGTATTGATCTTGAATCTAGTATTCTTGCTCAGTTCATTTATTCTAAGGGTCGTAGATTTTTTTCCTCATGTATACAACCATATCATTTGCCAACAGTGGCAATTTCATTTCTTTAATATTTACACCTTTTTTTCCTTTCTTTTGTCTTATTGAGCCAGTAAGTATCTTCAGTACCGTGTTGACTGACTAGAAGGGTGGATGGCAGGAATATTTGTTCCCAACACCCAGGGAGAGCTCTGTGGCTGGACAGGACCACCTGATTTCATTTTCTTAAGTGCTGAGGAATATAAGAGGGACAAAGGGGAACAAGAGAGAGAGAGAGAGAGAGAGAGAGAGAGAGAGAGAGAGAGAGAGAGAAATGGAGGAAAGAGAAACAAAGAAAAGCCCTGCGTAGGATACAGCAAGCCTCCAATGCCGTGACGGCTGAGGCAGCGCAGGGCTTTGAAGAGAGAGCAACAAGGTCGCTGTGCAAAGAGCCCGCAGTAACCGCTAAGGTTGCAGAGGATGCTGGCTGGCCCAGTATGGCTCATGGATGCTCTTTGTTTGGCCAATGAGGTTATTAATTTAGTTCTTACTTTGAATGTCTATATATCAGTCATGTGTACCCCAGGGCACCTGGGGTATACATTTCTTTAATATACCATTTTTAATAACACTGAAAACATTAATTATCAGGAAATCTGAAAAAATACGTGGTCAAGAATCAATTATTCTCCTGCAGGGAATAGAGAGTGAGGAAGAACATCGAGCACAGAAAGTATCATGAAGACATCATGGAACCGAGACCATCAACAAGAACAGAATGCCTGTTCCACAATGATGGTAGGGCACTGTGTTTTCACTGGGATGGGATTTAACTTATATTGCATTTGTGTATGGAGTTGAGGACTTGGACTTTTGACAGTTTGATCTTGTGTTGAAATGATTGCTTTCAGAAAGGACAAGAATTAAGTTACTTGGTGGTGTTGCCTTTGCCATGGAAGGATAGTCCTCACGTGTCATTTATATATTCATTTTGTTTCCTAATCAGACAGTCATTAGTGTGGAGCACCCACAGTGTGCCAGGTACGAGGCTGGCAATGTTGTGTTGATCATTTTTTTAACAACCAGCTTTCTGAGTTAAAGACTCCTGATTTTGAGTGTTTTGCCAATTTCTGTGGTATAAATACTTCCATCAAGGTTGACTCCAACTTATCAACATGTGACACTGTCCGTGGAGTTAGGAAGAGATGCTATCAATGAGTCTGTGCAAACTCATGTGACACAGCTCTAATACAGTCCCATATCCCAGGCACCGTAGATCACCAATGGCGAGAGAGACATAAAGTCCGAGACAAGAGGTGATGTTTGAGTAGGAGTTAGCTAGGCGAAGAATGGGGTGGAACCAGGTGGGTGAAGGGGAAGGAATCTCAGACAAAGAGCATGGGACCCTGTGGCTGCAACATAGGCAACAAGAAAAGAGGTCACCCGATGAAGACGTTAAGTGGAGTTTTTCTCTACAGGCTCTGGGAGCTTGGGGAAGGAATGCCTGCTGTGTACCATCTATAACCAGAGAGAATGGGTGGATTCCTAATTGGCTTGTCATGACTTAGTTTTACCGGTGGTTCTTAAGCTTCAGAATGCATTAGAATCACCTTAAGGGTTTGTTACAACAAAGATTGCTGGAACCAACCCAGTTGGTCTGGGGTGTGACCAGGTGATGCTGTTGCCGCCGCCCTGAGGACCACACTTTGGGCACCATTGGAGTGGCTCCTTTGGTGCCACCAGAGCTTGGACATATTGGCCCCAGAGACCGTGCTCTTGTTATTCTTTTGTTTTTCAGGGTCTTTTTGCTCAGAGGGACTATATTTTCTTGTGCGAATGAAATATTTTGCTGCATAATTCTGTGTCCTATGAAAGATGGTATTTCAGAAATGAGATACTAATATCAGTAAGTTAAATATCAATAAGCAAATATCAAGTCAAATTTGAGAGTCATAGTTTGAGTGCTAAAGTCTTCTTGGCAGGCTCAAGCGACTATACTTTGAAGTAAATACAGCTCTTCCCCCTTTTGGGTGAGTAGGGTTGCCACAAATACCCACAAGTTGACATCCCAGGACAGAACGGGCTCGCAGCACTATTTATGTGCAGTGGTCACCTTCCTTTTCCATGTAAGGACTGGTTTGGAACTCCTTACCCACTACTTATAAATTCTGTTCTTGACCATCTATTAAGGAAATCAATCAATTAGTTCATCAACCGTGTATAATTTATTAAACACCTATGATATGCTGTGATCTTGGCAACCTCTTCTTTAATTTGAAGCTACTTTTCACTTCCTCTGACTTCCTGGCCTTGGCTGAGATTTCACTTGTGCTTTTGACTGGGAGATCTGACCAGCTGAACATGATTTCTTTCTGCTGTGTGAAAATCCCGTTCCTTATTTTACCTCATAGCTGTCAGCCAGCTCTTGGAAGCCACGTACTTCTTTGGATAAGAGAGATTTGTCCAAAATTCTTAGCTACAACACATCTTGCAGAAGTTCTTTTGGTGACTTACCTATCCCTGTTGATACTTTTTTTTTTATTCAGTGAAAGGAGGGGAGGCAGAGACAGACTCTTGCATGTACCTCGACTGAGATCTACCCAACAAGCTCACTAGAGGATGCTCTGCCCATCTGGGGCATTGTTCTGTTGCTCAGCAACTGAGCTCTTCTTAGCACCTGAGGTGGAGGCCATGGAGCTATCCTCACTGCCTGGGGTCAACTCACCCAATCGAGCAATGGCTGTAAGAGAGGAAGAGAGAGAGAGAGAGAGAGAGAGAGAGAGAGAGAGAGAGAGAGAGAGAGAAGTGAGAGGTGGAGGGATGAGGGATGGAGAAGCAGATGGGCACTTCCCCTGTGTGCCCTGACAGGGTATTGAACCCAGGACATCCATATGCTGGGCTGATGCTCTGGCCAGGGCCCCTGTTGATGCAATTTGGTTCGCAATGATAACCACGTTTTTTTTTTAGAGATCATAAAGTGGTTTAAAATAAAAACACATCATGCTTCTTTTCAAAGCCTTTTTCATTATCAACCTCCAACAAAACACTTGATACATTTTTCAGATAAACAGTTATCTCCGTGTGGACCAGCTGCATATGTCTTCATTGCTTTATTTCACTTTCCCAAATAAGAAAGAAGAGGTGTGAGGGCAAGACTATAGAAATAATAGACTATTTCATTTGATATTGACCACCTGTTGTCTGCATAGTTATTCTGTCCAAGATGCTGATTGTATGCTGAGAAAAGCAATGAGTCAGAGTTTGTCTGGCGAGATAAGAGATATGAATATAGCCCAGCTAATTAACAATGTAAACCAAATGGCAAGAAGAGTGATTTTAGGCACTAAACATTCCCAGAGTTCATAGGGCATGTTGAGTAAGAAAGTGTAGAGTGGGTAGCAGCCTCAGGGATAAGGAAGACAGGTATTTTGGATGTTGGGCTCCATCCCGATTCCTACCTTTTCCCAACAATAACCCTTGTATTGGTGGGAGAGGGCACCCTGTGGAGAGTGAGGGGCTTCCTGAGGGGCAGAGGGAGCATGCTGAAGCGTGGTGAAGGTGGGCAGGTGAGGTAAGGTGCGCCCATATATTGGAGTCACTTCAGTGCCATGCTGCGGTCTTTGAACTTGAACCTACAAATTCAAATGACCTTGAACTTGAACCGACAAGTCAATGGATATAGCTGCGGGTATTTTAGAGAACTGGTGCAAGGCAGAGACCTTGTGTTTTAGGAAGACTAGTTGTGTGGTAATGTGCAGGGACTGGGTTTGGGTTCAGCAGAGACGTCGGTACTTCAGGTAGGGGGGAGGTAAAGAGGGAAGATGGAATTTTTTTTTTTGCAAAGGAAGCTATGAAATCGACCTAGTGGCTAGATGTCAGAGCTGAATACGCTGTAAGAGCTCAACTTGCCTTCTTTTTATGCATGAAAATGGGAAGGTTGCTATTGCCACTGAGAGAAATGGGCCAGCTAGGAGGACTCCGGTCAACGAGGATGGGCTGATGCCTTCAGTTTGGGGTCGCTTGCCTGTGCAATGAGCACTGGCCATCTGCAGCAGTCTGTACAGGGGGTGGCTGGCAGTGCAGGGCTGGGATCGAGCTGAGCGTGGGACTGGAGGTGGCTACCTGACAGTGGTCAGCAGGAGCTCTTGAACTGGCACCAATATTGTCACTAAAATCAAATTGCCAAGCGACAGTATGCAATCAGAAAGGGTAAGAACAGTGAATATTTGCAAAACCTTTTGTTCATTGGTTATTATGTGTCAGACATGGTGCCGATTACTTTGCATGCACTGTCTTGCTTAATTAATCTTCACCCAAATCACTACCCTACAGGGCAGCACCCCAGAAAAGAAAGAATGGTTGAAGAAAGGGAACGATGAAAAGTGGAGAGTCAGCCCTGGCCGGTTGGCTCAGCGGTAGAGTGTCGGCCTGGCATGCAAGGGACCCGGGTTCGATTCCCGGCCAGGGCACACAGGAGAAGCGCCCATTTGCTTCTCCACCCCTCCCCCCTTCCTCTCTGTCTCTCTCTTCCCCTCCCGCAGCCAAGGCTCCATTGGAGCAAAGATGGCCCGGGCGCTGGGGATGGCTCCTTGGCCTCTGCCCCAGGCACTAGAGTGGCTCTGGTCACTGCAGAGCGACGCCCCGGAGGGGCAGAGTATCGCCCCCTGGTGGGCGTGCTGGGTGGATCCCGGTCGGGCACATGTGGGAGTCTGTCTGACTATCTCTCCCCGTTTCCAGCTTCAGAAAAATACAAAAAAAGAAAAGTGGAGAGTCACTGTACGGGGATGGGGTTGGATGGCTGAGAGGACTGGCTGTGTTCCCTCGGGAGTCACTGTACGGGGATGGGGTTGGATGGCTGAGAGGACTAGCTGTGTTCCCTCGGGAAACTAACTGAACCTCTTAGAGGCTCCATTTGCTCAGCGCTAAAGTAAGGATGATAATTATAATCCCTGTGCTCCGTTACTTATTGCTGCATAATGAACTACTCCACACTTGAAAGAATAATCCTCATTAGCTGTATTTGTGAATCTGCAGTTGGGGCAGGGCCAGGTAGGGACAGTTTGTCTTGGCCCCAGAAGGGCTGAGACTCTGTTGGGTTGGCTTGAAGGGCTGGCACTGGCCAGGAGTCCCTTCGGCAGGAAGGCTCGGGGCCTCTGCACGTGCTCACTCCATCATGGCCGCTCAGAGTTCCAAGAGCAGTGTCGTAAGAGACACAGAGAGGCTACCAGCCAATCGAGGCTGAGTTCTGGAAGCTGGTGCAGATGCACTCCCGCCATCTTCTATTGGTCAAAGCAGTTCTAGATTCAGGGGAAGGAGACAGACTCCACCCCTCCATGGAGTGGCCCACTTTGACTGCCATTTCGTAGCCTTGTCGAAGGTTAAATAAGGTAATGACCATGAAGCACTTAGCATACCACCGGAACCATCTTAACAGCTCCTCAATGGTAGCTCTTGTCCTAATTCAGAGGTAGTGTCAGGACCACCAGGGAGAGATGAGATACTGAGGAAAGATGCTGTGATGTAATGACTAAGAAGCCACTGGTGATTTTATAGAGGCAGCAGCGGCGGCCTAGGTTTTGTGGCTGAGGAGGAGGTAGGGTGGTCAGTGCGCAGGAGGGAAGGAGAAGGGAGTGGGCGGTGACTCCAGGAAGGCGGCACCTGGGCTGGAGAAGTTCAGCTGCAGAAGGACAGAGAGACATTGGGGAGTGGCTGTGGGCAGGCAGGGGGAGGGGCAGGATTGTTCTGGGGGGGGGGGGAGGCAGGCCTCAGGGGCAAGGTGGCTCGGAGTGGGGAGACTGCAGGAGAAGAGAAGGGCGTTTGGGGGAGGCAGAGGCAGAGCAATTGTGTGGGTCTGTGTGTATTTTAAAGGCCAAATTTATTCTAGGCAAGCTGTTTATTTAAGATTTGCATGCAAATGAAAACAACCAGGATATAAACTCAGTAGGGAAGGAGGAATTTTAAGGAGAAGGGTATGCAGTCCTCATGGCTTTGGTTGACCTGCAGACACCCAGGCCGGCCCAAGGCCCAAGGGCGAAGCTTAAACCAGGAGGGGGGCAGGATGGGTGCAGAGGGAAGTGTTTGGTGTCTGCAGTTGGGGACGTCAGCTGTACATTTAAGAGCAGAGGATGACATACAACTAGAGGAGTATGAATCTGACCAGTTGGTGGTGCAGAGTGTTGGACTGGGATGTGGAGGAGTATGTGTCAGAGGCCACATCAAGCATCGTTTTGAAACCGCTGAGAATGGAAGTGTTTATGGTTCGCCCCTGATCCCTATGTAATTTAATTTAATAAAAAGACAAAATTAAATTATAAAATTAGTGTTCAGTAGTCAAACAAGGTTTGACTGAATTTTTCCTATGATGCTTTGATGCTTCCTTTAAACTAGAAATTGCAAATGTTTTTAAAACTAAAGTTTTGGTGCCTTTGCTTTGCGGGAGTAAGTTTGGGCCTGGCTGGCCCGAGGGCTCCTGGCACTGTGTGTGAGGCCCACTGTCCCCAGCGCTGTCCCCAGGAAGCTGCTGGCTTTGAAATTCCTCCCTCGAAAACTCAGCTTTTTGGGTAAGGATTCCTCCCAGCTCCCTAACCCCTGGGCCAGACCCAGTCTTGCCAAGTCACCTGCCACGCTGTTTGAATATCCCTGGTGATTTATTCCTGGGGAATTCCCTTTGTTTCTGACATGAGCTTTATCAGGACGGGGAGGTTTTTGGTTAGTTTGTGCTTTGCTCTGTCCCCAAGCCTCACCTAGTGGCTGGCCCATGGTTGGCATTTGATCACTGCTGAGTGAAGGTAAGAACCAAGGGGACATTACAGAGGAGACGGGTGCAGAAGGGGAGAGCTGAGAGCACACCTGGGCCATCACACATTTGTAAGTGGCTCTGCAGGGAGAGACTGAAGTAGTTCGAGTAATCGATGGTCAATTCCTTAAAAAAATGATTTCCACGTCTCAGGGCTGAAACTGGGGAGTGGGAGGGGAAGGAGGATTAGCGCCACGGATTCTGGGTAGGGTTAATTTTTTCCCCTTACAAAAACTGAGTTTATAGTTCTGTTTAAAATTCAGAGTGAAACTGTGTACAGCCCTTGAAAAAAAAGTAGAATGCATTTGCTTATGCGCAGGCCATATGGGACTTTGGAGTAGGTGTCAGGGTACCAGAATAAACTCCCTGTATCCGCAGCCATGAGCAGCTGTAGGACTGGAGCGAAGCTTCTCTTTCACCTTAAAAAACTTGCATTTATTTAGAACAATTGAAAGCAGAGTGGGCTTTTCCCATTATAAAGCCAGGGCAGGCCTATTATAGAAAATCGGGAAAGCACTGGAAAGGCTGAGCCTTGTTAACTAAACTTTGCGGAGGGTGGGGACGGCGCTGGCGGATGGCTGCAGGGCGGGCCCTAGAGCGAGGGGGAGCCCGAGCGCCAGGGGTGGATCCGGGGCGACCTGGAGAGGTGGGCCGCGCCGGGGCCACTTCTGTCTTTGAAGAACACAGGTCCTATTTGGGGCTGGGGGCAAGGTCTATACCAGGGGTCGCCAAACTATGGCCCGTGGGCCACATGCGGCCCCCTGAGGCCATTTATCTGGCCCCGCCGCACTTCTGGAAGGGGCACCTCTTTCATTGGTGGTCAGTGAGAGGAGCACTGTATGTGGCGGCGCCGCAAAGCGCAGGGTCGCTCGTGTACAGTACTACTTCCAGTGACGCGGGACGGATGCCTCACGGCTCCAGAAGTGTGTCATATCACTTGTTACAGCTAGCAGTGACAAATATGGAATTGGACATTGACCATCTCATTAGCCGAAAGCAGACCCATAGTTCCCATTGAAATACTGGTCAGTTTGTTGATTTAAATTTACTTGTTCTTTATTTTAAATATTGTATTTGTTCCCCTTTTGTTTTTTTACTTTAAAATAAGATATGTGCAGTGTGCATAGGGATTTGTTCATAGTTTTTTTTTAATAGTCCGGCCCTCCAACAGTCTGAGGGACAGTGAACTGGCCTCCTGTGTAAAAAGTTTGGGGACCCCTGGTCTATACTATTCGTTCCTGTAACTTCACATTACAGAGACCTGAGTTACTGTGACCCCCCAAAGGAAGACTTGTGTCTCCTTGGGGACAGGAAGCAGTCTGCTGTTCTGTAACACCAGCCGCTTCCAGGGGGTGTGCGGGGACCACAGGGAGGACAGGGAAGCCCAAATGAACCCTGAAGGCCAACAGGGCTTCTTCTTCCATCCAATAACTCGTTAGAGCATCCCTCCTCCGCAGCAGCCCTGCACGGGGATACGGTGGTGAGTGAGTCGGCCTGCAGCCTGCCCTCATGGAGCTTACGGTTTGGTTGATACCCGCCTAGTCTGCACGTGTCCTCAGACTTGACTGCGCGGAGGCGATCACAGGATTCCAGGAAAGACTGCCGTCCCACCCTTTAGTGCTAGCCAGCTCTATTTATTTTATTTTATTTTATTTATTTAATTAATTTATTTGTTTTTCTGAAGTTGAAAACGGGGAGGCAATCAGACAGACTCCCGCATGCACCCGACGGGGATCCACCCGGCATGCCCACCAGGGGGCGATGCTCTGCCCATCTAGGGCGTTGCCCTGTTGCAACCAGAGACATTCTAGCACCTGAGGCAGAGGCCACAGAACCATCCTCAGTGCCCGAGCCAACTTTGCTTCAATGGAGCCTTGGCTGCGGGAGGGGAAGAGAGAGACAGAGAGGAAGGAGAGGGGGAAGGGTGGAGAAGCAGATGGGTGCTTCTTCTGTGTGCCCTGGCTGGGAATCGAACCCAGGACTCCTGCACGCCAGGCCGACGCTCTACCACTGAGCCAACCGGCCAGTGCTAGCCAGCTCTATTTTTGGGGTGGGGTGGTCCTTATCATTTTCACAGACCCACTCTAGAATCCTTGGAGTTTTTCTTAGTTGTCCTCTATTACCTTGGCCCCAGAAGAATGTTCTGGGGGGTGAAGGCAGCAGGGAAGGCTGATAGATTCAGGCCCGGCTGTCCTTGCGGATGGCGATGAGGGAGGTGGGGAGCGCTGGGCCCCTGCCCACGGGATTTATGCCACAAGAAGGCAACAAGCCTTGAGTCAGCCCATGCTGGCTCCTCAGACAGTGGTTAAGAGAGGAAGTGTTTTGCAATAGCTTGTTTGTAGGAGAACCCTGGATGTAAAAGTGTTCAAGCCCTGTAGCGTGAATGCTGCTTGCACAGCATATGTACCACCTTGGAAATTCAGCCCTAGAGAGGCGCTGCCAGGCTCGCCCGTCTTCTCTCTCCCTTCCTTGCACACATGCCGCGGAGATGGCTCTCGCTAACCCAGCTCCTCCGCTAGGATTTCCTTAACCCACTCCGGTTTCCAATAGGCTTGTCATCGTCCACGCAAACCACGACTTTAGAAGCTCTACTATTTTGGCATCTAAAGGTCACATTACTCATTGTCTCATACCTAGAAGTAAGTAAAACCCTTTCAGTCCATTTATGATCGGAAGAGTTTCAGGAGTACACCTGCTGGATTTCCCAAGCTGCGGCTCTGTGTGTAGCGCTATGATCGCCAGGTAAGGAGGGCGATCGTGCTGTGAAGCAGACATCCTGGTTACTCACAACAGCTCCAACTTCAAATATTCTGTCCCCCAAGGCAAACCCACCGGTTCTGAACTTTGTTTTGGAAAATAGACATCCGTAGTTTTCTGTAGGGACAAGGACTTTGTCCCTGTTTCAGACTCCTGGGGGGGGGGGGGCAATGAGAGGCAGCACCACTTCCATTCCAGAAATCACTGTGAGATTTCACATCGGGAAAGTGAGACTTGCCCTCTTAATTTATGACTTCTTCTACACTCACTGCACTATCTTTTTCTAAAGACAGAAGCTTCAGTGAGATTGAAATGCAGCTGTTGGTTCAATGCAGACCTTGGCTTTAGAAATGCAACAGGACTAAGGTAGCAGCCAAGTTCGTACATTCTGGGGTGGTTTCTTGGGGAAGGAAGACCTCTCTGTGGTCCTGTATCCCATGAGTGTGCATTCACTCACTGGTGGTGGCCTGTGGGCACATTGGGCTGACCTTAATTGATCAGTAGATCCGTTTCTCACCTTGTGCTCCATCTTGGGTGCCTTTTAGGAAATTCTATGAATCTGTGTGAATCTGTCTTTTGAGTGTTCTCCACATCTTCTTTAGTTTTTTCTCCTGTGTATTTATTATATAAATATTTTTTACAATAAAAGTTTAACAAGATAATTTTTAAAAATAAAGAAATAGAAACAATAATACAACGTTTGTTACCAAACATGATCGTTATTTTTATATATCTCCTTCTCATTTTTTTTATGTATGTGGGTTTTTCCTAACTTTTAGAGCACGATTTTATGGCTATAGTCTATGCAATTTTTATTGTAACATTTTTACTAAACATTAAAACTTAATTAGTAATTGATATTGCTATTGACTATTCTTAATTACTGGTCATTATGTGGCAATGCTTTAAATTCTTATGTGATCCTCTGTTGAGGGTCATTCAGGTAGTTTCCAGGTCATCATTATTATGAAGAACCCGTAGTGAATGTCTTTGTGACCATCATTTCATAACATTTAAGATGATATTTTAAAGAATATATTCCTAGGGATAAATTTTTTTTTTTTAGAGCTAAATTTTTGATATTCTGTGGGCTATCAGCACTTTACTGATGCTTTAAACTTTTTTTTTAAAGTCTGTTTTTAACAATTCTTAATTCCTACTTTAAAAGTGTTTTAAAGACAAAGAATCACTGTGACCTAGAACTCCGTGACTGAGTATGTCAAGACCTTTACTGCCCATTCACCCTTGTGCTGGAAAAAAATGTCTTCTGAAGAGAGCGTGGGTGCTGCCTGCAGATGTCTCCTGACCCAATGCAGAGCAGAGCAGAGCAGAGCAGAGGTGGGCCCTTCTTTGACTGTGTGGCTCTTGGAATCTTTAAATCCTCCTACATGTCAATGGATGTCACTGCACAGGGCTTTCCAGCTATTTGTCAAACAAATAGCATTTGCTCTCTGGCTATTTGTCAGAGAATGCAGCTTAGAAATTCTGCTGCCCAACTCTGGTCAAAGATATGGATTAGGCCCTGGCCGGTTGGCTCAGCGGTAGAGCGTTGGCCTGGCGTGCGGGGGACCTGGGTTCGATTCCCAGCCAGGGCACATAGGAGAAGCGCCCATTTGCTTCTCCACCCCCCCCCTCCTTCCTCTCTGTCTCTCTCTTCCCCTCCCGCAGCCAAGGCTCCATTAGAGCAAAGATGGCCCGGACGCTGGGGTTGGCTCCTTGGCCTCTGCCCCAGGCGCTGGAATGGCTCTGGTTGTGGCAGAGCGACGCCCCGGAGGGGCAAAGCGTCGCCCCCTGGTGGGCAGAGCGTCGCCCCCTGGTGGGCATGCCGGGTGGATCCCGGTCGGGCGCATGCGGGAGTCTGTCTGACTGTCTCTCCCCGTTTCCAGCTTCGGAAAAAATAAAATAAAAAAAAAAAATAATAAAAAAGGGAAAGATATGGCATAAAAAAATAAATTCAGAGGATTTCTTGAAGGAGGATATTGTTATGGACTCGATGTTTGTATCCCTCCAAAATTTCTATGTTAAACCCTACCTACCAATGCGACGGTATTTGGAAGTGAGACCTTTGGGGAGGTGATTACAATAAGATGATGTCCTCATGATGAAATTAGTACCCTTATAAGAAGAGCAAGTGACACCAGAGCTCGCTCTCTTTCCCAGGTGAGGATACAGTGAGAAGACAGTCATCTGTAGGCCAGGAATGGGGCCCTCACGAAGAACCACATCTGCACCTTGATCTCAGACTTCCCAGCCTTCAGCTCTATGAGCAAGAAATGACCAGTGGTCAAGCCACCCATTCTACGGGTTTTTGTTACAGCAGCCTGAGCTGATTAAGGCAGATGTGCAGGCTTCCACTCTTTTAGGCCTTCTCCATTTTATCTTTGGATCTAGCTGGATTATCGGAGTTTAGGCCAACTTGTTTGGATCCTTCCAAATGATGACTCTTTCTGAACTGTGTGTGCAGTGTTGCTCTCAGCTTCCTGGGAAGTGGGGCTGCTCTGGGGAACTGGCAGGACAGGAGTCTGTCCCCAGGCCTCCTGGCGCTGTCCTCTGTCACCTCACACAGGGCCCTCAGGAGGCTTCTTTGCAGGCCACAGTTCCCCGGGGCAATTTCACATCTCAGGGACCTTGGGGTTTTTTGTTGTTGTTGTTTTTTGTTTGTTTGTTTGTTTGTTTTGTATTTTTTCTGAAGCTGGAAACGGGGAGAGACAGTCAGACAGACTCCCGCATGTGCCCGACCGGGATCCACCTGGCACGCCCACCAGGGGGCGATGCTCTGCCCCTCCAGGGTGTTGCTCTGCTGCGACCAGAGCCACTCTAGCTCCTGGGGCAGAGGCCAAGGAGCCATCCCCAGCGCCCGGGCCATCTTTGCTCCAATGGAGCCTCGGCTGCGGGAGGGAAAGAGAGAGACAGAGAGGAAGGAGGGAGGGGTGGAGAAGCAGATGGGCGCTTCTCCTATGTGCCCTGGCCGGGAATCGAACCCGGGTCCCCCGCACTCCAGGCCGACGCTCTACCACTGAGCCAACCGGCCAGGGCCGACCTTGTTTTTTATTGACACTACACGGTGTTGCTTAACTAGCCAGAATTCTTCCCAAAGTCAAATTATTAGTTTGTCCTCAGTCATGGCATTAAACTTCAGTCTGGAATATCCAACAGGCAGTTCAAATTCATGGGTAGGTTCCCCAAACATTAATTGCTATACTTTTTTATTTTTGCTATACCCATGGAGAATTTTACTAGCAGGAAATCTAGATAAAAAAGCTATTTTAATTTCAATGCAGATGTATGCTTTTGTGTTTGGTCTACTATTGCTTTGGCCTGAATTGCCTGCATGGGGATGGGAGGGGGGCAAGTATGATTCTAAAGACCTTAGTCTGGCCTGATATCATGGCCACTTTTCTGGACTCATCTTCCCTCTGCCTTGATATTGTCGTAATTTTGCTACACGTTGTTTATTTATATAGTTTGACGTGCTGAGTACTAAGTACTTTTGAAAGTCACCTCCAGTTAGTTTGGCAATTAGATGGGCTATAAGCATAATCCATAAATAAGAATGTCATTATTGGGTCAGAAAGGTGAATGTTTCTGAAGCTGTGACACAGGCTTTCATGAACTTCCCTTTCCCTGGTTACTTGTTAAGGCTGTCCTCTGTTTTTTCTTGGACTTTAGACTGATACTAATGTGAGCAGCCATTATTGAGCTAGTAACAATGGGTCTACAAAACTCTTAGCAATGAGGCCCTGGCCGGTTGGCTCAGTGGTAGAGCGTCAGCCTGGCATGCGGGGGACCCGGGTTCGATTCCCGGCCAGGGCACATAGGAGAAGCGCCCATTTGCTTCTCCACCCCCCCTCCTTCCTCTCTGTCTCTCTCTTCCCCTCCCGCAGCCAAGGCTCCATTGGAGCAAAGATGGCCCGGGCGCTGGGGATGGCTCCTTGGCCTCTGCCCTGGGCGCTGGAGTGGCTCTGGTTGCAACAGAGCGACGCCCCGGAGGGGCAGAGCATCGCCCCCTGGTGGGCAGAGTGTCGCCCCTGGTGAGCGTGCCGGGTGGATCCTGGTCGGGCGCATGCGGGAGTCTGTCTGACTGTGTCTCCCCATTTCCAGCTTCAGAAAAATACAAAAACAAAAACAAAAACAACAACAACAAAAAACTCTTAGCAATGAGATAAGTGGGTTAGGGTTCACTTGCCTGGAAGTTATCAGTGAAGGCGAGATCCATTTTTTAACATTTTTATCCAACTCGTTCTCCCCTCTGTTATAGGTCGGGTTCTCTGGGAGGCTGACCCTGAGATTGACTTAGTGTTCAGGAGGCTTCTTAGGAAGTGCTCTCGGGGTCCACACCTGTGGGAGGGAAGAGAAGGAGACAGGACTGAGAAGAAGTAGAGTCTGGGTAGTGCTGCAGTCTCAGGAAAGTCTCATGGTGAGTCCACAGGGTGCTCTGAAGCTGGGATGGCCCTTCAGAGCTGTTCCAAGTAGGAGGGAGAAGGCCCGGGAGTTCCGGTCAATGGAACCAGCTGCTCACAGACGCAGGTGTGACCACAGGCAAGGCACTCATCACAGGGGGCTGACAGCTGAGCGCGGTCTGGCAGGAGCACTTCCAGCAGGTGGGAATGTTGTGAGTCCTGCAGGGGGACCCGGGCAGTGTATCGCGATGTCCAGCACACTCTCATTGACAAAGGAAGCCTTCAGGTATCACCCAATTGGGGCCATGGCTAGGCCTGTGGGTATTTCTTTGCGAGAGAATTTAGTCTGCATTTCCGAATTATTTTCGCTTTCGGCAGCACTTGGTATCATTGCCACCTGCGATTTAGGAAATTCGCGTCGTGGTTAGCCTTCTAATTTTATAATTACCTTTCCAGAATAATAACCCCATCCAGGTGTTTTGTAACACAAAACAGCAAGGGAAATTAATTTCAATTAGAAGGGGAAAATTACAAATTGAAGTGGAGTCGTGGAAAGGAAAAAGCCCAACATGCATTTCTTCAGTGTATTTTATATAGGTAATTAAATCCCTGCCATGCCACTGAACCATTGGCAATGGTGCCCTTTAAAGAATGACATTTAAAAACGACACGACTCTGTAGAATATGGCACTCTTCTGACTGCCCAACGCACATCCGGAAATAAAAGGGGTGGAGAGAGAGGAAGATGGGCTAGAGGCTCAAGGGAGATAATAGAGACACAAAGGAACATTCTTCTTTTGTGTTTTTCCACTTCATTATTATTATTTTTTTTGCATATGACTGAGCCCTGTAATTACAATTTCAAGTTAGTTTCCAGCACTTTGAAGGGATATAGAGGGAACTGAAGGCACACTGGAGACCTACAGCTTTTACTGAAGAAGAAAACATAGGGGTTCTTCTTGTCCTCTCCTCTCTTTTCCTCTCTTGAAGGAGGTAATTATGAGCCTAGATTTCCCTGGCTGGCTTGGCTAAGTGTCCGAGAAGATGGTTTCCCATTAGACATGGAGAGCTGGCAAAGTCAGTGGGCAGCAAGAGAGAGAGAGAGAGACCAGTCATAAAAGAAAAGGGGGTGGGGAAGAAGGACCTTCTCCCGTTTCTCAGCTGAGACCCATGTCACCAAGAAGCAGCTGTTCCTTGGAAGGGCGGTGTAGTGTCTGGGTGTCATGCCCAGTGCTTTGGCTCTGCCTAATATCCCAGATGAGCTGACCCACTGATAGGTAGAGCGCCCAGAACACTCAGTACGGCCAAGGCTATTGGAGATGTTCCTTTAAACAGGTAAGTCTCTGTGAGGTTGCCACACTGTCTCCAAAAACAATTGTACAATCTTCTTCCCCTGAGAGAATTCTTCTGGCTTTCCTGGTCTGCTCTGGACAGGAAACTGAAAATTACTTGTTAGATTTATTCTTCTGGATCTACCCCAAATGGTCCTTATAACATTAGTTCCCCAATAATGAAGGGAGAGCTTCATGGGGAAAGTGGCATTCGGGGCAGAAGGAACGTGACCTCTGTAACCCCTGTAGTTAGTACCAACATCCGGAGAACAGGCTCGTCTGGAAGGACGCCCGTGTTTAAGTCAGGCAGGGGAAGAGCCCCACGAGTTGAAGTTTTTGGGTTGACCTGAATTTCTTCACATTTTGGAAAGGGTCAGGAAGCCCAATTATGGATCTGTATAGAGTCCTATATTTTTGAGGTCTTGTTATTATTAATGAGTTTAAGATGATAGGTTCACCTTTTTGGAGATTTTTATACTTCTGCACACTGATCAGGGTCTCGGGGGCGCTGGGTACCATCAGTGCTATTAGCATACCTTACTCTCTCATCTCTTTAGAAGCAGGACCCATCCCAAACCTGATTTAACATAGATCAAAGTAAATGCTCTGCTGTACTCATTTTAAAGGGAGCACGCTTTCGCTTTCCAAGGAATCAGTCCACATGGTGAATAACTTTTTTGCAAATTCTGAACTGTGTTCAATCTGTTCTTCTCTAGGTAGAGCGGTTCTAAGAAAGCTTTGGATTGCATTTATGCTGCCTATGAATTCTGCGGTCCCTAATTCTGTGGTCCCTTCCTGCCTTAATACCCGCAGGCGCACGGGAAAGGCGGAAGTCCATTTTTCTATTAGGCAGAATATGCATCATGGTCAATCACAATTTCACTTCAAGACAGGTTCTTAGGCAGTTAGTCCAACTTTTTTCTTTTTTAAAAAAATGAACAGAGTAACTGAAAAAAAAAAAACCTGAACTGAGTGTTTAATTAAACTAGCTTTATCCTAAAATCTGGATTAATATTTCCTTTCATGCATCCCCTTGCATGTTTATCTCAGCTCATTTATTTGCAAATATTTTCGCATGCCTTCTCTTTACTGGGACCTCTGTGCGTCCCGAACTTGCCATACATTTGGGACTTGGTATCCAATAAATAGTCTTAGAACCTCCATAACTGCTAATTCTGAATAGCTCAAGAAAAGATTTTCAAATAGTGGTGGTTTCCTTGTTCATTTTGGGAATTTTCTAGCATTTTCCTACTCTGATCTCAGGAGGTCGTAAGGGAGGAGCTGTTCTTAGAATGTGTCTCCTAACTTCCTAGTTATTTTGTAGTTACTGCATGACCACCAAAGACATTTCTCCAATCAACAACTCTATAGCTACCACTTGCTAAATAAATAAATAAATAAATAAATAAATAAATAAATATATATATAGATATATTTTTTCTCTCTCTTTATTAAATGGTCTCTTTGAAGGGGGGGCACTGAATTTTGGAACAGCCATATTTCTGATTTGATCAAACTGATTAATTTTATAGGTGAGTACTCTGTTGCCCAGAGAAGTTAAGAAACCTACCAAAGCTCACACAGGAGGCCCCTAATCTCCCATCTTCATGTTTGCTGTGTTTTGTACCCTCTTCCTCAGAACGAAGTTTATAAAACCTATAAACAGCCACTTAACCAGAGCTTTTTTCTCTACTTATTGGTTACTCTTAATTTTATTTCTCCTTTCTATCTTCTTGTTTCTTATCTTTAATTGCACAGCAAAGCTCATTAATCTCCCCTCATTTCTAATATACACTTTTAAGACTATAAAATTTTCTTTACACACTACTAACGTACCTTCTTTAACTTTTGGTATGCAATGTTTTTGTCATCGTATTTCTAAAGATATTATTATGTATATCATTATTTGTCTTTTGACCTTGAACATACTCAAAAGTATGTTTTAAAACTTTTAAATATACGTACTGCTCACAAAAATGAGGGGATATTTAAAAATGACTATGAAGCGATAAAATATCCCCTAATTTTGGTGAGCAGCATAGATGGGTCATTTGGGGTTATCTTTTTGTTATTGGTGTCTAGTTTAATTACACTGTAGTCAGCGATCATGGCTTCTATACTTTTCATTCTCAGGATTTATAGCAAATTGCTTTGCAACGTCCTATGTGATCTATTTTTATAAAAGTTTCATGCTGCTTGTAAAAATGTGTATTCTCTAATTGTTGTGAATGGCATTTTATATCAAGCCATTAGAGTGAATATTTTAATTTTTTATTAAATTTATGGGGGTGACATTGGTTAATAAGATTATATAGGTTTCAAGTGTACATTTCTATGATACATGATCAGTATATTGCATTGTGTGCCCACCAACCAAAGTCAAATAATCTCTGTCACTATATATATATATTTAGCCCACTAGAGCAAGTATTTTAATTGTGTTCTATATTTTCACTAGTTTTTTACTTGCTTAATTAGATACTGAGACATGCACATTAAAATTTCTATTACGATTGCAGACTTGCTAATTTTTCTTTGCAGTTCTGTAAATGTGTGTTTCATCAATTTCAATGTTGTGCTGTTAGCAAAAAACAAAACCAAAAGAAACGAAAATAGAAAAAAGTGTACAGTTTAGACACACTGGAGGCAGACTGCCTGGGCTTGAATGATGGCTAGGCCATTTACTATTTCTGAACCTTGGGAAAGTCTTTTATTTCCTGTGATTCAGTATTCTCATCTGTAAAATGGGTTATGCCCTGAGAATTATTGTGAAGGTCAAATGTATTAATATATAAATAAAGCACATAGAACAGTGTCTGGCACATAGTAAGGGCATTGTTAAGTGTGAGATTATTCTTACTGGTGAATTCCCCTTTTATCTCTATGTAATGATAGATTATGACATCTATCTCTACATGTGTATTTTTCTGTTTAGTCTTTATTGCCTGATATTTCTGTTGCTATACTTTTCTTTTCCTTTAGTTAGAAAGATATACCCAGCATATCTTTTTTTATTCGTGTACTTTTAACAGTCATGTCATTACATTTCAGGTGAGCCTTTGGCAAATAGTATCTGGCCAGCTTTATAAATATTTAATCTGAGAATTTCTGTTTTTCTTTAAATTAATTCATTAAATCTAATTAATTTATATGATTATGAATATTTTGAAATTATATCGACCACCTTATTTTATGTTTTCTATTTACCATGCAATTTCTCCGCTTTTTTTCTTTCCTACTTTTCCTTGGGTTAATAAAACATTCTTTATTACCCTTTTTAGCTCCAACTGTTTTTGAAATATCGTTATTCTAGTTCTATTCTTTCATTGGTTACATTTTAATTTTTAACATACATAGTTAATTAAAACAGCTACAACCATAACATTATCCTGAATAATTCAAAGATTTTAGAATATTTTAATTCTGATCTTTCCCATACCCATGATTCCTTTTGTATAATATTTTAATTCTACCTGTTTTAATTCCACCAAGTATGTCCTTGTTGTTATTCATTTTATTTCTTCACTCTATACTTGCATAATGCTGTCCGTGTATTTACTGATTCCCTAGCTTACCTTGCTTCCCACAACCCACTCCTGCCTTACAGTTCTGTGCGTTCTCTTTTCCTCTGTTATTTTCTTCGAATGACTATTTCCCCTTCCTTCTGGAGTCATATAGAATTCTCAAGTGATATTGATTTCACCTTCCTCATTGAAAGGTATCAGTCTATTGTATTGTTGCTTCTGTTGTCACTGGTGAGAAGTCTGGTGTCAGAGAAATCCGGTGTCAGGTTTTTTTTTTTTTTTTTAATGAGAGAGACAGATAGGGACAGACAAACAGGAAGGGAGTGAGATGAAAAGCATCAATTCTTCGTTGTGGCACCTTAGTTGTTCATTGATTGCTTTCTCTTATGTGCCTTGATGGGGGTGGGGGGATACAGCAGAGCAAGTGACCCCTTGCTCAAGCCAGTGAACTTGGGCTTCAAGCCAGCGACCTTGGCCTTCAAGCCAGTGACCTTTGGGCTCAAGCCAGACACCATGGGGTCATGTCTCTGATCCCACACTCAAGTCAGCGACCTCGTGCTCAAGACGGTGACCTTCGGTTTTGAACCTGTGTTCTCTGTGTCCCAGACCAATGCTCTCTCCACTGAGCCACTGCCTGGTCAGGCTGGTGTCAGTTTAATTATTATTATTATTTTAATAGATATCAGCCCTCCTCCCCTACTTTTTTTTTTTTTTAATTTTGATGTTCTGGAGTTTCACTATATATGCCTGGGTTAGGATTTTTTTTTTAAAATAGTATCAAATTTTTAGCATTCATTATTCTTTAACTAAAGATTTATGTCTTTCATTAATTCTAGAAGAGTCTCATCTATTATCTCTTGGAATAGTACTTTGCTTCTCTCTTTTTAAAAAGTTCTGTTTGACATCTTTTACCTCTTCATCTCTTATTTCTTTACCTTTTTCCTTCAATTAATTAACTTTTGAGTTTGTGTAATCTGTTGTTTGTCTTTAATTCCTTAACGTTTGCCATTTTTTTTCATGTTTTTCTGATCATGCCACATAATTGTATTTCTTCTTTTTTAACTATTTAATCATTTAAAAAATAATTATCTAAGAGTGTTAAGATTTTCTTTATCACAAGTTCTGTTCTGCCTACTAGTTGTATAGATATCTATGGATTGCTGTCGCTGTGAGTAATGAGTGCGGTTTATAATTTTGTATTGTGAACTCAGTTTCAGCAGAGCTTTTCTTACTTTCTCTTTTGGGAGTTTTATGGATGCTGGATTGTAAAAGAGTTACTACAAAGTGGGTTTTCATTTGATTTAGTTGGGGGTCCTAGAGATTTTCCTTTCGTATTTAAGACCTTCAAAATGCTTGTTATTGTTTATATCAGTAACGTGGGAATTTTGCTTCATACCATTTGTAAATTTGAGCTCCACATCCCTGTCTGATATAAGACCATGGTACTTTTTCTACTTGTGGGAGACTTTTTTCCTACCCAGAATGCCAGGTAGGGACAAACTTCCTTATTATTTTCCTGAGCCAGTAGATACAGTCTTTCCCTTTAGTTTTCCTTTTTTGAAGATCACCTTTCCATGGTCTAGTGTTAGGGAGTGATTTCTGTTTTGACCCCAAACCTTATCTCCCATTCCTATGAAACTATTAAAGACATAAGATCCTTAGGGTCTATGTTTTGTATGGTATACCTCTGGAGTGTCGTGACTTTGCCACATGGTTTTATCCTGTCCCCCCACCTTTTTTTTTGTATTTTTCTGAAGTTGGAAACGGGGACGCAGTCAGACAGACTCCTGCATGCGCCCGACCGGGATCCACCCGGCATGCCCACCAGGGGGCAATGCTACGCCCATCTGGGGCGCAGCTCTGTTGCAACCAGAGCCATTCTAGGGCCTGAGGCAGAGGCCATAGAGCCATCCTCAGCGCCCGGGCCAACTTTGCTCCAATGGAGCCTTGGCTGCGGTAGGGGAAGAGAGAGACAGAGAAGAGGGGGAGGAGTGGAGAAGCAGCTGGGTACCTCTCCTGTGTGCCCTGGCTGGGAATCGAACCCAGGACTCCTGCACGCCAGGCCGATGCTCTACCACTGAGCCAACCAACAAGGGCCCCCCCTTTTTTTTTACTTCAAGAACTTTCTCCTTTTAATCTAAGCTATGTATTTAATATCCCCTATCTATGATTTCTATGCGGTTGCATTGCTTGGTGATAGGAGAAGGGCCATGTTAGCTCAGTCTATCATATTTCTAGAACCCAACTTGCTAAAATTTGTTTTTTTTATTATGGAAACATGAAAAAAATAATTAAAAAAATCAGGATAAATGACAAGTTGGAAAAAATACTTATAATATATATGCTATAGGATGTTAATTTTTATTTATTTATTTATTTTGTATTTTTCTGAAGTTAGAAGCAGGGAGGCAGTCAGGCAGACTCCCACATGCACCTGCCCAGGATCCACCTGGCATGCCCAGCAGGCGGTGATGCTCTGCCCATCTGGAGCATTGCTCCGTTGTGGACGGAGCCATTCTAGCACCTGAGGCAGAGGCCATGGAGCCGTCCTCAGCGCCCAGGACAACTTTGCTCCAATGAAGCCTTGGCTGTGGGAGAGGAAGAGAGAGAGAGAGAGAGAGAGAGAGAGAGAGAGAGAGAGAGGAAGGAGAGTGGGAAGGGTGGAGAAGCAGATGGTGCTTCTCCTGTGTGCCCTGGCTAGGAATTGAAGCCGGGACTTACACATGCTGGGCCGATGCTCTACTGCTGAGCCAGTCGGCCAGGACTGGATGTTAATTTTTAATTAAGAGATCTTTAAGTCCAAAAAAGATAAACAACCTAATAATAAATTATCTAATATAAATAATAAGAAAGTGTGTATGGAAAAACTCAACTGCTGTATTAGTTAAACAAATGTACATGCAAATCATAAAATATTTTATTTTGGGCCCTGGCTGGTTGGCTCAGCGGTAGAGTGTCGGCCTGTCGTGCAGGGGACCTGGGTTCGATTCCCGGCCAGGGCACATAGGAGAAGTGCCCATTTGCTTCTCTACCCCCCCCCCCCCTTCCTCTCTGTCTCTCTCTTCCCCTCCCGCAGCCAAGGCTCCATTGGAGCAAAGGTGGCCCGGGTGCTGGGGATGGCTCCTTGGCCTCTGCCCCAGGCGCTAGAGTGGCTCTAGTCGTGGCAGAGCGACGCCCCGGAGGGGCAGAGCATCGCCCCCTGGTGGGCAGAGCATCGCCCCTGGTGGGCGTGCCGGGTGGATCCCGGTCGGGCGCATGCGGGAGTCTGTCTGACTGTCTATCCCTGTTTCCAGCTTCAGAAAAATACAAAAAAAAAAAAAAGAAAAATATTTTATTTTGGCTATCCTATTAGAAAAAGTTAATTTCTAATGTCCAGTGTTGTTTAAGATGTGGAACACTCTTAAGCACTGTTGATGGCATATTTGAGAGTAATTTTTGCAAGAACAGTTGGGCAATATGAGTGAGAAGTTGACAAATGTGAAGAATTCTTTGGCATGATCACTTCCAGGAATTTTTATTAATGATCTCATTGGGTGTGTATGTCAAGATATATGTATAAAGATGAAGCATTATTAATAACGGCCAGTGATTGAGACAGAAAAACCTGGTTTGGCTCCTAGGTCTGCCTCTTCCTTCTTGAGAGTCTTGCAGACTTAAAGGGTGAAAGCTTTTTATAATTTCCACATGCAAATGAATGAGATGAGTCTTCTCAGCAACGATTTGAAACGAGAGTTAAAATGACATCTTAAAAGTATAAAACTTTGTCTTTAAGTGCTCACTGAAATTCACCTTACCCTAAAGGTCTGGGGAAGCTGTAAGAGGTAGACACTTGGATGAAGTGGGCATTGTTGCCTGGGGTTTGTTTAGATTTGTACTAATGGGCTCAGGGAAACCAGGAGGCCTCTGAGCAGAATGCTGGAATTCAAATAAAATAGGTATCTAGACTGCATATTCAACTTTTATTATTTATTTATTTATTTATTTATTTATTTATTTATTTATTTATTTATTTTCTGAAGCTGGAAATGGGGAGAGACAGACAGACTCCCGCATGTGCCCGACTGGGATCCGCCCGGCACGCCCACCAGGGGCCACGCTCTGCCCACCAGGGGGCGATGCTCTGCCGCGACCAGAGCCACTCTAGCGCCTGGGGCAGAGGCCAAGGAGCCATCCCCAGCGCCCGGGCCATTTTTGCTCCAATGGAGCCTCGGCTGCGGGAGGGGAAGAGAGAGACAGAGAGGAAGGAGGGGTGGGGGTGGAGAAGCAAATGGGTGCTTCTCCTATGTGCCCTGGCCGGGAATCGAACCCGGGTCCCCCGCACGCCAGGCCGACACTCTACCGCTGAGCCAACCGGCCAGGGCCTATTTTATTTATTTTTTGAGTGACAGTTTTGGAGACTTTTGGAGACGTTGAAGAGCTTCAGCCAAATGCTCCATGAAGCTGGAAAGTGTAAGACTGGGTAGGACATCTGTGAGGGAGACTGGAGAAGGCTCTCTATCCATCAGGCCGGTTATCCCGTTAACCCTAGCGGTTTTCTACCCAGGGGGTGGTTAATTCACTCGTCCTGGTGGCTGTGCAGTGGAATGAGTAACTAATTCACAGGGCTGTTGCGAGTCAATACCCTGAACCAAATTTTTGTTAAAAAGTTGAGTTTTCTAACTTGTAAGCATATGTAATAGCCGACAGAGAGCTGCTGGGCCTTCCTCTAATGATTACATGGGACTCGTTTGACATGAGCACATTTACTTTTTGAATTCAAATGGATGTTCTTAATCTGCTTACAAATGAGTGTGTTCTTAAACATTTGCCTGGCAATTTTGTGTTTTAGAACACTCTGCATATATTATCATAAATCACAGAAGGGAAACTTTTTCTCTGCCGTAGTTGATTTACCAACAGTTGTAGATTAATGCTACGAGGAGGCTGGTAGGCTTGGGAGGAAACCAGTAGAGAGGGGTCCTTAGCATGGGGACCCACGTGACTGTTCAGACCTCTGGTGGGAGAGGACAGGGTGCTGTCGGGCCCAGGGGGGCCTCGGTGCAGAGGCGGGTGGGAAATAGAGCTGACTGAAGTCTATGACCTGCCACTGTGGTCTTGGGGGACCCTGGGTGGGCTGCCCTGGCCTGAGTTTTGCTCTGGACCTCACAGCGCTGTCTGGACGTTCACTTCTGGTCACAAAACTTCTAAGACATAGGGCTAGAATACATTCTCTTCTTTACCAACAGACTCTGCAAAGGAGGTTGAAGTCTTCTTATCCTAGGCAGAAGAAAGCATCAGAAATACTATTCATAAACCGAGAAACATTTGCTAAGTATCTTTGAAGTTCTCGTTCGTATTTTTTCCCACATTGAAAGTGTGTCTTAGACAAAATCATGTCGGTTATGCAGCATTAAGAAGTGACTACACCCACATGTTTGGCACACGTGGGGTTTTTATTTCACAATCTGCTTAATCTTTTTGCATATTCCAAGAGAGGCTCACTGTAGGAGGATGTGTGTATCTTCGACTTGCAGTCAAGTTATAAAAAAGAATCTAGGTCTAGAGTTTGAAATTATAGGAATAAAAATACTCAAAAAAAAAAAAAAAAAAGCCTGGATAATAAGCTCACAAAGAAAAAAAGTGCTGGTTTCATTTTAATTTTCTTGCAAAGTTTGTAGAGTTTCTAAGACCTAGCTCAACGTAATCTCCATAGGGACCCAAATCATTCTATTTCACATGAAGCTGAAAATTAAATTTTAAGCAAAGGTTTGCATTTTGTTATTTGGTGACATCTCGCTTATCATAGACACAAAATCCATGATTTAATAAATTAAAATAAAGATTTAAAAATTTTCCTTGGACATTATTAATGGACCACAGGTACCTCAAATTCTTTGAAGACATTCTTTCATTCATTTATTTTACTCTTTCTATTCTCTTTCACCCCAATTTTCTAATTCTATTCCCTATCCATAGAAGACTGTTAAATGATTTTACGGTGTATCCTTTTGACTGTTGCTGTTATTGTCATGTTTCTCTTTAATTCTTTACATATAATTTTCTTTCATTTTTTGAATATACTTATAATGGCTACTTGATAATTTTTGTCTGCTGAATCTCACATAGGGACACTTGGAGACAATTTCCATGGCCTGC
The DNA here is from genome assembly GCF_036850765.1 of Saccopteryx bilineata. Lineage (NCBI taxonomy): Eukaryota > Metazoa > Chordata > Mammalia > Chiroptera > Emballonuridae > Saccopteryx > Saccopteryx bilineata. The sequence continues at coordinate 17,261,234 of NC_089499.1, read as the reverse complement.
TTTTTTCCTGAATATGGGTTGTACTTCTGTGTTTCTTTTTATGTCTTATTTTTTTTGTTGAAAACTTGGAATATTAGATAACATATGATAGCAAATCTGGATTCTTTTTTTCCCCCTGAGGGTTTTTGTTTGTTTAGTAACTTTCCTATAGAATCTGTTGATGTCATTGCTCACTTAAAAATATGTAAAATATTATGTTTTTTGAAATATTTTTGGTTTAAAATTTTTTTGCATGTTTAAAAACAAATATATGTTTAGATATCTAGAAACATATTTGTTATATATAAATATATATATATTTAGGCGCACACACACACACATACACACACACACGTATTTGTTGTTTTTATTTTTAATTGAGTTTTCTAGGTTCTTGTGCCTGCGTAGCTTAGTGGCTTGGTAGTGACTCTTCAGGGGTATGTTTTATACCTTCAGCCAATAAGACTTCTACTCAATGCTAATAAATCTGTGTGTTTTGAAAATGCATCCAAAGTTCAGGCAGTTTAAGGCCTGCCTGGCTGTCCCTTTTCACCAGGCTCTCTGGTGTCTCCTGTACACGTGTGGTGACTCTAGGTCAGCCAGAGATACGTGGCAAGATTGTCAAGGGCCACTGTAAGTGTCTCCTTCCTTGGAATTATCTGTTAAATTTCTGGCTAGTTCTCTAGTCCAAATGTTTGCCTCAAATATGGCCACCACCTCAGACTGTTGAAATGACTGACCACTGAGATTGCTGCTTCTCATTCACAGAACCAGATTTTCACTTTAAGCTGCAAATGGTTATTCCTTTCTGGAAGTGGAGCTGTGGTAATGGACAGCCTGCCCACCTGTTAGAACTACTGGGCTAATTGGTCCGAGAGGGTGATGGGAGGTTGATGAGATAAGCCAGGCAGATAGGCTGCCGATTCTCACTGTTCTTTTTTTTTTTCTGAAGTGAGAAGTGAGGAAACAGAGAGACAGATTCCTGCATGCACCTGACTGGGGTCTACCCGGCATGCCCAACAGGGGGCGATGCTCTGCCCATCTGGGTCACTGCTCTGTTGCAACTGGAGCCATTCTAGCTCCTGAGGCCGAGGCCATAGAGCCATCCTCAGCGCCTAGGCCAACTTTGCTCCAATGAAGCCTTGGCTGTGGGAGGGGAAGAGAATGATAGAGAAGAAGGAAAGGAGGGAAGGGTGGAGAAGCAGATGGGTGCTTCTCTTGTGTGCTCTGACTGGGAATCGAACCCAGGACTTCCACATGCAAGGCCAACGCTCTACCACTGAGCCAACTGGCCAGGGCTTCTCACTGTTCTTATCCCATGGTTTTCTTATGAATAAATCTTCTCATTTTATTGTAGGACTTGGGTTGATTTCCAAGATCCCAAAATAGCCATTTTATTAATATTGTCCAGTATTTGAGTTGTTTTTAGGGAGAGGTTTTGGTAACCTCTGTTACACAAACAGTTTTTAATCCATGATAATTAACCCCTGATATTTAAAATGTGATTTGCCCTATAGAGCAATTAATTCTAGGCATCCTTCTTAGGTTGAGTGTTTGCCTTTAGAAAAAAAAATAACAGTGGGACCTCTCGTAACCAACCTCTACTAAACCAATTCATTCCAATAACTGAGGAAGTTACGTAACTTATATACTGTAAACCAAGGAACACTGAGTATTAACAAAAGAACTGTGAACTGTTTCCATGAAAAAAAAATTGCATGCCTTGAAAGGACTCGATAAATGAAAGTTGCTAAAAAGTTGTTGAGTTAGGAGTGGGTGAGACAACTATAAATGATTGCAGAGAAGCAGAGATTACCTCATAAGTGTTGTTAAATTTTCACTTTGCTTTAAAGAAATGAAGACTGAAAATTGTAGGTGATGAGTTATGAATGTGGCTTTTGAAGAAAGATAATGGAGAAGTTTTATCAATGTTTTCATATTTAAAGAGAACTCCTTGGCTCTAGATAAAAAGTTAGCAGAAAAAAAAGCATGTTTATATTTTAAGTCACAATAAACTATTTTGGGTGTTATGCCTCACTTTTTATGTAATGATTCTCTGCTTTAGTCAAGTTTTTGGTTAACCAAATTATTACTAGTCCCAGTTGGAAAAGTAGCTTCTTTACTTGTCCATTGCTCTAGCAGGGGTCCCCAAACTTTTTATACAGAGGGCCAGTTCACTGTCCCTCAGACCGTTGGAGGGCCGCCATATACAGTGCTCCTCTCACTGACCACCAATGAAAGAGGTGGCCCTTCCGGAAGTGCGGTGGGGGGCCGGATAAATGGCCTCAGGGGGCTGCATGCGGCCCACGGGCCGTAGTTTGGGGACGCCTGCTAGGGAGATCTCGGGTAAGCTTGCTGGGGACACTCCCCCACCCTCAGACTCTGCAGCTGCTCTCCTGAGTTAGCCCAAAGCTCACCCTGCTGCCTCCCCCACTCCACAGTGGGGGAGAAGAAGTACATATGTGCGTGGGGACAATGGGGAGTCTGGAGCCATTGTGCCATGTCAAGGAAACTTCAGAGAGATAAGCAAAGAGTTTCAGTTTCTTTCACACGTTCGGCAACTCTTGGTGATGATGTTGAGAGGGGAGTCCAGAGCCATTGCCGGGAAGGTGCAGGAGAGAGCCCTTTATACCTTAGGGAGAAATAGTGTCAGTTCCTTGGCTTTGTCTTTCAAGGTTAGCTGATAGGAGATGGACCAACCAAGGCTCTGTATCCAGGGTTCCTGCTCTTTGAGTGACAATTGGTCTAGACCAACTCACTAAGGCAGTGTTTTGTTTGTTTGTTTTGTTTTTTGTTTTTTAAGTAGGAGGGGAAATAGTGAGACAGACTCCCACGTGGGCCCCAACCTGGATCCACCCAGCCATGTCCTGTCTGGTACTGATGCTCGAGTACCAAGCTATTTCTAGCACCTGAGACTGATGCTCAGACCATCTGAGCTATCCTTTTCCCCCAGGGCTGAAGTTTGAACCAATCAAGCCACTGGCTACCAAAGGGGAAGAGGGAGAGAAGAGAGAGGGAGGAGAGAGAAGCAGATGATCACTTCTCTTGTGTGCCCTTACTGGGGATTGAACCTGGGATATCTGTATACCGGCCCGACGCTCTAGCCACTGAGCAAACTGACCAGGGCCAAGGAGGTTTTTGATAGGAGTTCAAAGCTGAAAACCTGTGACAATGATACTGTGCATTAACTCAGATGATTTTCTCTTCCTCTTTCCCAGAAGCACCTCTGGTGACCCCCAGATGCTGGTCAATAAAGCCCATTTTTAGATTCCATAGCAAGCATTTCCCACTATCAAAGAAACAGGTGTGAATGTCCTGTCCCCCACTTTATGTATTAGAATTCATTCATCCCAAATCACACGTCGTCAGTTAATCCGAAAACACATTCACACTGAAAAGTTAGGGAAGCTGGTCCTGGTATCTTTGTTTTTGGATAGACAGATCTTTTGAAAACAGAGAAGGGGTACCATGAACGTGGGCTTTTAGGCACTGATGTTAGTTGATGGAAAAGATTTTATTTTATTTTATTTATTTATTTTTTTTATAATTTTATTTTTTTAATGGGGTGACATCAATAAATCAGGATATATATATTCAAAGATAACAAGTCCAGGTTATCTTGTCGTTCAATTATGTTGCATACCCACCACCCAAAGTCAGATTGTCCTCTGTCACCTTCTATCTTGTTTTCTTTGTGCCCCTCCCCACCCCCTATCCCTCTCCCATTCCCCCCTCCCCCCCGTAACCACCACACTCTTGTCAATGTCTCTTAGTTTCAGTATTATGTCCCACCTACATATGGAATAATACAGTTCCTGTTTTTTTCTGATTTACTTATTTCGCTTCGTATCATGTTATCAAGATCCCACCATTTTGCTGTAAATGTTCCGATGTCATCATTTCTTATGGCTGAGTAGTATTCCATAGTGTATATGTGCCACATCTTCTTTATCCAGTCATCTATTGATGGGCTTTTTGGTTGTTTCCATGTCCTGGCCACTGTGAACAATGCTGCAATAAACATGGGGCTGCATGTGTCTTTACGTATCAATGTTTCTGAGTTTTGGGGATATATACCCAGTAGAGGGATTGCTGGGTCATAAGGTAGTTCTATTTGCAGTTTTTTGAGGAACCACCATACTTTCTGATGGAAAAGATTTTAGATTGGCAAGACTTGTAGTGCTGCTTAAACCGTATGACAAAGGAAGCTGCTCTGTTTGTCTTGACTCTGGACAAGCAGGGCTCGTGGCAGTGGCCACCATAAAAGGAATAAGGCCCAGAGGAAGGCATGCAAGATTGTAATAAGTTTGAAAATCTGGTTATCTTGATAATGGATTCAGGGATCACAGGATACTTGTTTTGTCAAAAGCATTGTAACTCTTTGAAATCTATCTACACACATGCATTAAAACACAAGCACGACAAAAGCAGCGTTTTAGAATTCCTTGCTTTATGTAAAGTCTCGTGATTTAGCTGCAGCTTGGTGCTTCCCGTTTATTCCCCGAGTCTGATCTAGGTCTTGATTCCCAGACTTCGGTGCACAGTGCCGGCCAGTAAACCCATGAAGCCTTGAATGAGAAACTGACCTTAGGAAGTCAGTGTGGCCCCTCTCGCTCCGGAACTCAGGAGAACAATGTTTGTAGGATGCTGAGACCCTGGGGGGGGGGGGCTTATGAGTTTTTGGAAGGGTGTGAGTTTGGCATGAAATTTGTTAGCGAGCCATGGACCAAGAGGCTGTGAGTTTTCCACGGAGCGTCAGAGCAGGGCCTTTCTGCGTGTTGGGGCAGGGAGGAAGAGAAATAGCTTTTCTCACCTCCCACTCTATTTGACGTCCCGCTCCATTCTCTATCCTCCAACCCTTCTTCTGCAGGCTTTTTGCATCATGACCCAATGAGAAGGTGAGAAAAAAGCCAGCAGAAGAAAAGGAGGTGAATGGGATTCTTTGGCGTGGGTTGTCCTCCCTCCATCTCTGAAACTGAAAGCCCTCCCTCAAAGGAGACCGTGCTGGCGCCCCTCCCCACCTGGGACGGCCTTCTCCCCAACAGCTGCCGTACCCTGTGGCTCTATTTGTGTGTCCTTTCTGGCTTGTTGTTGATAGAAGGCATTTCTGTTTTTCCTCCTCTCTCTTTAGCTCTGTCCCCCTCTTTTTCACTCTAGCTTCTAGCTCTCATCGAGTCCTACTGAGAGAACATAATACCGCCTTATTTGTGACTCTGCAGTCATTTCCATGGCAACCGACCCATGGCCCAGGTACGAGCCTGTGCCTTCCCCGTAGGACTGTGCAAGAGAAAAGGCCTTTATTAAAGCTGCGTGCCAGCCTCCCGCGGCCCTTGCCCAGAGAGAAACTTCTGCAGGAGTCAAAGGAGAGGTGCAGAAATGAAAAGCTGGGTCCCCTGCTTTCTAAAAATGTCCCCAGTGTAAATGAAAGACCCCTAGCCCCTACCTCCCCGTGCCTGTGAGCGCGCGCGCGCACACACACACACACACACACACACTCCCGCTTCTATTTCTGCACCCTGCCTCAGAGCACTTTTCCCTTTGAAGGGAACCAGCTCGGCTTCCAGGCGTTAGCCTGGGACAAAAGCTTGTGTTTGAAATGAGAGGTGGGCCCGGCAGTTTCTAGGATGGGGGTGGGGCAGAGAGTGGGGTCCGCAGCAAGGACAGGGGTGGCGATGTGGGAATAGGGAACACATTTTAGAGCCCTTAACTCAATGACGAATATGAGAGATGGGGAGGAAGAAGGTTTTAACGGGGAAGTTCGTAGAGCAGGAGTTCAAAAGGTGTCCGTTACGGTCCCGTGGTGACACGATAAAATGCTATGTAATGACGAGGGAGCCTGACATCTCTCCTTACTACCCCTCTTCCTTTGTTCCATTCCGCTGTTGCCTGGGTCAGGGGAATGCCATATGGGACAATGCTAGGAAAACCCTAGTCATATCCTCAAGGCCCCATTTTCTACCTCCCCACTGCCTTCCGCCAGAACTCTTTGAATCCAGATAAAGAGATGACAGGCGAGGGGGGTCTCTTGCCCCTTGCTCCTAAGAAAAGTCTGCTCATTTACAATGAACGGAGCTCGGTGCAGTTGGGAGCGGAGAGGGTACTCCGGGTTTGCACTGCGACCGGGTCGACTTAATCTTTATTAAGCAGATGTACAGAGGTTCAGCCCGGCTCCATAACATCTCCATGGCCACCCGCTCCCCATTTCTTTTATTGATCTGCCTGTCTAAATGAGTACTTCTAAACTCAGTGGGAGTTTTCCAATTAGATAAAAGGCAATTCATGTCGCCTGCTGCCTCTGTGCTGCACTAACAGCCCCAAACCAAGAGAGCATATTCAAGACTTCTTGGCAGAACAACCTGCTTTAATCAAGACAGCCCCCTCCTGAGCACCCTCGTCTGCAGGACATTTCTCTTAATGTTCAGAGGCTTTCTTTATTGGAGGTGGAGAAAAATGGGCTGCTTCTCCAGGAGTTGGGGTTTCAAGGTGAGCTGTGTAGTTAATGGAGAAGATGCATGGCCCGCTTTCTGGGCTGGGGTAGGAAAGGCTGGCTGTTTGGCAATTATTTTTGGGTCCAGCAAGGACTTGAAGATTTTCAGATCTCTGAGACTCCTGCTAGGAGCTCTGGCCTTAGACCTGCACAGCCTCCTGGCTCTGGGGTCCTACTGTCTCTGGACGAGTCCCCCGGTATAGCACAGTGTTCTGCAGGCTCTACTCACCGTCAGGAGGGCTGAAGAGATCCCAGGACGTGCATTACCGCCCACTGCTCAGCGTGGGTGGCCCGCAGCCTGGACATCGGCAGGAGCCTCCTGTGGCCTGCTGTAGCTCCCATGGTTCAACCACTCTGCCTGAAGTTCAAGGTCCTTTTCACAAGGCAGCCTCATTTCTCCTGCCTCTGAACCTTCCTGGTCCAGCTCATCTTCCTCCTAGCCAACTGCCAACTTTTCCAGCTTTTGGTGGTAGTGTTGTTTTCTTTAAAAGCTGCACTCACTGGAGAAAGGGAAGCCGTCCTCAGCTACCATCTGTCCCCCTTCTTCAAGATTTCTTTATGCTGTTTGTGTTGTCTTGCTTTATTGCTTAGTCACTAGTTGGAGTGACTGTCCTTTCTTGAGAGCTCACCATGTGCCAGGCACTGGGCTGGGTGGTTTACGAGCCATCAACAAAGCCAGACTTCACAATGTTGCTGTGGAGCAGGTCATTATGATGGCCATTTTACTGATGAGGAAACTGAGGCATATGTGTATTTGGTTCTACCTCTTTATGATGCCAGAATTCTTAGGTTTTAGCATGCACAGTCAGGGGTGAAGAATCATCATAATGGTAGTGAAAATAAGTTACAGGTTACTTGCTTTTGAAGCCACTTGGAACAATCATGTTTGTATGATATAAGGGCTCAGCAACCCCGTCTGTGAGACCTTCCCAGGTAGAATGACTTGGGTCCCCAGTCCTTATGTCTTTAAAGCACCAGCAGTTTAAATGGAGACCAGTAAAGATTTCCTGTAATTAATGTGGGTGCAGATCTCTGCAGCAGTGCCTGGGGACCCCATTTTGTGGCGACTACAGAAAGTCTACTTGGACTATGACTGCAAAGCATTTGCTCCCCTTAAGTGTTGTAGCTTCTAAAGGGAAAGCCTGGTGTCATTCGACTGTCTTACAGCTTTTTCTCTTTCAAGGAACTTGGACCAGATTGTCCCAGGATGGGATCAGGGGACATTTACAAATAACGCCCTCAAAAATGGCCACTTCTGTCAATCTGAAACGGTTTCAGGAAAGAGCCGAGACCCCTCAATTCATAGGTCTCCCCTTCCTCTAGACAAGTCCTGTCTTCTATTTAGATTTCTCCCAAAGGTGGGAGACGTTTTTATTCTTTTTCTTATTCAAAGAGTCTCCATTCTGGAGTTCTGAAGCTCTGAAGTTCACGCACCAGTCCCCAGAATTGCGCTTTACCGTTCTTCCTAGAGAGGCAGACAGGCTTTATGCAAAGAAGACCGTCGGCAGCAAGAGCGGGTAGGTCAGATCTGTGAAGTCTGGTGTGATGGCCAGGTGCCTTCCTTCACACCCTCAACTCCAGTGTATTATTTCAGCTGGCTTAGTCACACCTTGAAGCGGGGAGTGTAGCCAGGCCCTCTGGTGGCCGCCACAGCCCTGTGCACTGGGCGGCAGGTGGAGATGCCTAAAAACCCCTGTTCATGTTGGTGCCTTGTGAGCTCAGAGCAAAGCTGAAGATTAAGGTGGGGGATGTGGCAGGAGGTCATTGATAGTGAGATGTTGAGCCTCGCCCCCTTGCCTCCATTCCCGCTCCCGACACAGTATTTGCATGATCCAGATCATCTGTGTTGTCTAGCCCCACAGAGGGGTGGGGTGTCCCCATTAACTCTCCTTTTCTCATTTGTTTCCCCTTCCCACTCACAGCACAACCTCAGAGAAGAGTCCCAGCTTGGTTTCCCCTTGCTTGGCGAACAAAGCAAGGCCCTTCTCTGACCCATGATAATCACAGGCAGCGTGAAGAGAGCTGGAGCCGTGAGAAATGACACGCCTTTTGAATACTGAGTTTTTGGGTCTTGCTTCCCAGCGGTGGCATCTTCTCTCCCGTCAGGCATTGCCACAGCGTTGTCTGCATCTGGGGAGTCAGAGTCAGAGCCAGAGGGCGATGGAGCTGTGTTGTTCAGAAGCCTTAGGCACCTGCTGCTCAGAATCTCCATGAAGCCCCTGAGGGGGCTCTGGAAAGAGGCACTCGACCTTCCCTCATATTAGAAGAGAGAAGCCGGGAACTAGCATTAGAATCAGTGCCCATTCTAGCGGGAGGGGTTCACCTTGCTCTTGGAAAGAAGAAGAAGGAGGAGTGTTTGAAGATTCAAGAAAGCTTCTGTTCATTATCAGACCCCAGCAGGACTTTATGATAATTTTTATAATTTCTTCATTCACAACTCTGGGTGCTTTGAAGGTTAATAACTTGTGTTTATTGAAACTTTCCTTCAAGGAACTTGGAGAGCTTTGTAGACATTATCTAATTCGGCAGCACCACAGGGCAAGGAAACAGGAAATGGGGGGAGGATGAGCAGACAAGTTTATTCCAATTTAGGAGAACTGATGATATTAATAACCCCAACAGGGAGTTTAAGTGAGCTTTAGAACATCGCAAAACAAGTCGTGAGCCATCCATAAAGAGCTCATTTCGCACCTCAGACCACCATCTGGCTCTAGCACTGTGAACAGGGGCGGGGGGAGGGGGAGGGAGGAGCTGGACCTCTGCCTCAGTTTCCTTATCTGTAAAATGGGACAATGAATCCTACTTCTTGGCATTGTTATGGTATTTAGCGAGGTAAAGGAGTAAAGATACCAGCACTGTGCCTGGTACGTGAATATTTCCTCCCGTTCCCACCTTCTTCAGGGAGCCATGGGATGTCTTCCTGGCGGACCGGAGGAACGAACTGCAAGTCTTCACTCTGCTGAGCACAAGGGAAAGGAGTAGGAATACAGGGGCTTGTCCAGGGATGAGGGACCAGTGGTCATTTTTCTTTTCTGGAAACTCTTGATATCTAATTGGTACAGCCCAGCTTTGTGAGGAAACAACCTCCTCCCCCTGCTCCAAAATCTGAAACAAAAGGAGCCCAGATCCCCAAATGGAAGTGAAGTAAAGATCTGAAGAATTTTATAGTTGATCAGGGCTGGAAAAGGGCCTCTGCTGAATTGTCTTCTGGGGGTTGGTCATTGTGGAGGTCCCCATTTCCTAGCCAGCTGCTCCAGCCTTCCATTTTGCTCTCTCCGGAAGAGGAAGCTTCGGCAGAAGGTACCTGGCCTGTGTCTGCTTTGGAGCATTCCAGAATGGTGTGGGATTTGAAATTTTAGAGCAGGACATGGCTTGAGAGATTTTTCTCCCCAAACCCACCAATAAGGATGAGTGGTACTAGCAACCTTCTTCAGCAGCTGTGGCCTTTTAGGGTCTTAAAGTTATATGGAGAAGAGAAAAGGGAGGGCACATACAACCAAAAGATCCTTTGGGCTTTCCTGGTGTTCTGGTGACGGACCATGGTTGGGAGACAGGGCATGGCTGCTCACATTCAGACCCCCACTGTACAGTGGGGTGGGGGAGGAGCCTTCTGTCAGTTCTGTCAGTTCCTGTGTCAGTTTCCTACAGGTTTTTTATTTTTATTTTATTTTATTATTTTTTTTGTATTTTTCTGAAGCTGGAAACGGGGAGAGACAGTCAGACAGACTCCCGCATGCACCCGACCGGGATCCACCCGGCACGCCCACCAGGGGCAACGCTCTGCCAGCCAGGGGGCGATGCTCTGCCCCTCTGGGGTGTCGCTCCACCACGACCAGAGCCACTCTAGCACCTGGGGCAGAGGCCAAGGAGCCATCCCCAGCGCTCGGGCCATCATTACTCCAATGGAGCCTCGGCTGCGGAAGGGGAAGAGAGAGACAGAGAGGAAGGAGGGGGGGGTAGAGAAGCAAATGGGCGCTTCTACTATGTGCCCTGGCCGGGAATCGAACCCGGGTCCCCCGCACGCCAGGCCGACACTCTACCACTGAGCCAACCAGCCAGGGCCTGTTTCCTACCAGTTTTAGACCCTGTTCACCTGTAGGAATTTATGGGATTACCATGAGAGGCAGAATCTGATTTGTAGCTTGAGGTCTGAGGTCCCTTTTGGTCCCTCATACTTGGCTGGGTTCATCTGTCTTTGGCACATTCTAGCCCTGGAGGGCTTTGCTGGGTGTCTTACCATCAGTCATAATGTCTCTTGTCCTGCATCTCAGAGCAAGTGAATTTTGGACTTATTTGATTTGCATATGTTAACCATCTTAAAAAAAAAAAAAAAGGCAGACTTACCAAAGCAGAAGAGCCGGTGGGGCATCACCAGGTGGTTCTGGTGATAAAGAAATGTTAACTAGGAAGTGACTGTCACCTTGCTTAATCTCCAGGCCAATTTATTACCTAAAAAGAGTCCAGACCAGCTCCCTCAATTCCAACAGGGCGGCCCTCAGGCAGTAAAACCATGCCACCACACGCTCACCGTGCTGTAGATACAAGAATAGGTACGGCCCCTTTTGTTTACTGACAGCCAGGCCCTCTCTCTTGTCTATAGACTAGCATTAATATTCAAAGTTTAGAAGAGGAAGCAAAGACACTCATCCATTAAAAGTTTCTCTGCCTGTTCCAGCCTCGTCTACAAGCCATACAGATTGCTCTGCCACCTCCCCCCCCCCCCCCCGAGACACATTTCCTCCCGTGGCGTTAGCTGGAGAGTGATGAAGCTGCCTTCCCTCGCTCTGAGCCGAGGCCTCCGAGCCGGGTTAAAGCTTTCCTGGGACCCTTCCCTCTGAACGTCTCAATTCCAGCAGTTTTAAATCTCAGCCATAAAGGGGTTAGAAGTGTGCTGCTTCCTTCTTGCCCTGGATATATATGCTCAGTGATTTAATGGTTCAGCCTATGACCTCGTATTGCCACGGCTGGTGAATGTATAGTATAATTCTCCATTTGCAGATGGGCTTTGTGGTTTCATTGTTCTCCTAGGCTTTAATTGGGGAAATGTTTCACGGAGCAGCATAAAACACAGGTGTTCAGGACCCATGCTGCAGTTAGGAGGGAAATCCAAGCTAACATCCGACAAAGAAAGGAGGGAGTTGGGAGGAGGCCGAGTGAAGAGCAGAACTCGGCTTCTAGTGTAGTGGGCATTAAGTTAGACCACATTTAGTAGAGTGAATTGCAGAACCTATGAAAGGGGGAGCAGGGGTGTTGGGGGTGGGTGGGAGGGGAAGCCATACATTGTTCAAGACCAGTTCCGAGAGGGCACTGGCAAAGGTGCCGGCCAACGGGCGGGGCCAAGGTTAGCTGTCAGGTTTCAGGTCCAGTCGGACTGGCTGTGGAGAACCACCCAATGCCGTAGTCTGTCTGCAATGCAGGGACATGCATGCTCTCCTAATAAGTGGGGTTCCCCCTGGCTGAGAGGCCACTGACTGGCCCGGAGGCAGATTTCTAAGGCCAGACACCCGAGGAAGGACTTCTCCTTTTCACATTAGTTCTTATCTGCTTCCCAAGGAGCTGAATATCTTCCCCCTGCCCCCTGAGAAGTTACAGTACAGTCACTCATTTATTTATCAAACACTTTTTGAAAGCCAGGTTGCGGACAGAGTGCAGGGACTAGAGCAGGGGTCCCCAAACTTTTTACAAAGGGGGCCAGTTCACTGTCCCTCAGACCATTGGAGGGCCGGACTATAAAGAAAACTATGAACAAATCCCTATGCATACTGCACATATCTTATTTTAAAGTAAAAAAACAAAATGGGAACAAATACAATATTTAAAATAAAGAACAAGTAAATTTAATTCAAGAAACTGACCAGTGAGGATGACGTCAGAGTAATGGCGGGGTAGGAAGCAATACCGATAAATCTCCCCCAAAACTCAACAAGATCTTCAACCAGAAACAGAAAAACCTATACTTGGAGCTTCCAGATGCTTCGCAATACACCCAAAGGTATGATTGAGTGAAAAATTGGCTAAATATATAACCAAACCCCGAAGGAAATAGGGAGTAAGAAATGCTCCGCCTTCCTCACTAACCTAAACAGGGCGGCTTTCTCTGGTAACTGTGAATATAGAAACTAAGGCGGGCAAAGGGGGTGAATAGATCCAGGCCGCCGCGGCACAAACGGCCGAACCAGGCTGTGGCACGGAGATCCAAGCCAAGGAAAATCTGATCCTGTGGCAACCCGGGCAATACAAGCTAACACTCGCGCCAAACCCAAACAAAGAAAGACAAGCAGAGCGGCCATTTTACCCGGTCTCCTGGTCGGTGCGCAGTTAGTGGGCGAGAATTTCTTCCTAGGCCCCGAGAGTGGGTGCCCGTGTTGCCCCACGGAGAGGCAGGGTCAGAGGCCTTTCTGTGGGCCGAGGACAGAGTCTCTGGGCAGCCCCAGTGCCCTAGGAAAGCCACGCACGGGAGGGAGTGAGAACTAATTCCAACGGTGGAGATTTTCCGTGCTGGAGGGTGTTTCACTCAGAGGGAAACGCGGCCGGCCTCATATCCTGGTTTGCGCGCGCAGATAAGGAGTGAGCAATTCCTCCGAGTGCCTCAGCAGTGCGCGCCCGTGTTATCGCACAGAGGGGCAGAGTCAGGGGCCTTTGTGTGGGCCAAAGCGGAATCTCGAGCCGCCCCAGCGCCTTGCAAAAGCCGCGCACGGGGATGGAGCGAGACTCAATTCCAACGCTGCAACTTTTCCCTGCGGTTGGGGGTCTCACTCAGAGCGTGAGACTGCTGGCCGGATATCCTGGTCGCAGACAGTGAGTGAGAGTTTCCTCCAAGCGCCCCGGAAGTGGGCGCCCGCCTGTGTTACCGGACAGAGTGGCAGAGCCAGAGGTCTTTGAGTGGGCGGAAAGCCCGCCTGATTATGCTAGCAGCTCTGACTGACTGAGCCTTACCCAGAGCCCTGTGCTGAGTGGAAATAGAGTGGGGAGTTGCCAGCTCTTTGAGCCTCTTACTATCCAGGCAGAGGCAGCAGCAACCCCATAGCTGGATTATCAGGCTACTAATTGAGGAAGGAAAGACTAGGAGAAAGGCTCCAGGAACACGGACTCTCTCACTGTCGGAGCCTATAAATGCTAATGAGCTTTGACTGCCAACGAGACTAAAGCACAATACATGACGTTGCCATAGAGACTTATCAACTGCAAACCTCTACCTGAGCGTGCCAAAGGGGCAGAACCCGGGGTACAGAGTCACCGACCAGGAAGAGGGAGAGAAAAGAAAAAGCAAGAAGATAACCTCTCAAAATCAAGAATAATCTGCAGACTTTATAACCTATCCCATTTTATTATATTTGTTTGTTTGTTTCTCTTATCTTCATTCTTGATACTTTTTTTTCCTCCTCCAATTTGGCCGATTAACTCTCTACTGGTCTTACTCTCTCCTCTCCTTGAACTATACTACCCATAAGTGTTACATCTCCCATTATCTTTTCTCTTCTCTTCCTTTCTCTCTATGAGGGTTGCACTCCAAAACCCTTAACTCTCTCTCTCTCTCTCCTTTGTTTTTTCTTCTTTTAGTGGTTCCCTCTTTTTTTCTCTCTCTTTCTTTTCTCCCTCTATATCAGTTTCTTCCTTTCTCCTTTACATCTCCTCTCATTCAAACCTCAATAACAAACAAATTATCTTATCTGGGACTCAAACCTATGTTTGTGGCATTTTGGGGGTTTTTTACTTCACCTTTTTAACTCACTAGCAGTGCTCCCATCCCTGGCTCTCCATAATATCTAGTTCTTGTTCCACTAAATACAATAGTAATTTTTTAATTTGTCCCCCCATTTTCCCGTTTTCCTCTTATTCCTCTCATCATAACTCTTAGACAACCAACACCTAAAAGCAAATCATTTTATTCTTGACCCAAATTTTTTCCTTTTTGCTCTTTGTGGGTCCATACGCTCTTTTTTTTTTCTTTTTTTTGCCCCTTTATTACTTTTCCCCAATTCAGGCCCTCCATCACAGGCATTGTTTGTTATAATTCACAGTCCACCACAAGATTTTCTCAAGAAAGAGGGGAGAGGAGAGGAGAGGAAAAAAGGAGGGGGGGAATAATTTCCTTTTTTTTTAATTTTTATTTTATTTTATTTTTCTTTATTTCATTATTAATTTTTTTTAAAAAAACAACTTTTTTCGATTTTTTATTTTTTTTAACTTTTTATTCTTTATTAAATCTCATTAATACTATCAACAAAACCACCCTCAGATGCCATTAAGGAAGAGAAAATCGAATATCATGGATACAAAAGAAAGAGAAGTAACACAGCTAGATGAGGAAAAATCTATGGAGAAAAAATTTAATATATTGGAAACCTTGGAGCTAAATGACAGAGAATTCAAGATAGAAATCCTAAAAATCCTCCGAGATATACAAGAAAACACAGAAAGGCAATTTAGGGAGCTCAGAAAACAACTCAATGAACACAAAGAATATATTACCAAGGAAATTGAAACTATAAAAACAAATCAAACAGAGATGAAAAACTCAATTCACGAGCTGAAAAACGAAGTAACAAGCTTAGCTAATAGAACAGGTCAGATAGAAGAGAGGATTAGTGAAATAGAAGACAAGCAACTTGAGGCACAACAGAGAGAAGAAGAAAGAGACTCAAAAATTAAAAAAAATGAGATAGCCCTACAAGAATTATCTGACTCCATCAAAAAGAATAACATAAGAATAATAGGTATATCAGAGGGAGAAGAGAGAGAAAATGGAATGGAGAACATACTCAAACAAATAATAGATGAGAACTTCCCAAGCCTGTGGAAAGAACTAAAGCCTCAAGTTCAAGAAGCAAACAGAACTCCAAGTTTTCTTAACCCCAACAAACCTACTCCAAGGCATATCATAATGAAATTGACACAAACCAACAGCAAAGAAAAAATTCTCAAGGCAGCCAGGGAAAAGAAGAATACAACATATAAAGGAAGGCCCATTAGATTATCATCAGATTTCTCAGCAGAAACTCTACAAGCTAGAAGAGAGTGGACCCCAATATTTAAAGTCCTGAAAGAGAGGAACTTTCAGCCACGAATACTATACCCATCAAAGCTATCCTTCAAATATGAAGGAGAAATAAAAACATTCACAGATACAGAAAAGATGAGGGAATTTATCATCAGAAAACCCCCACTCCAGGAATTACTAAAGGGGGTTCTCCAATCAGATACAAAGAACAAAAAAAAACAGAGCCACAAGTAAAAGCTCCAAGAAGAACACAATAAAACCAAATTTAAACTGTGACAACAACAGAAAGAAAGAGGGGGAGAAGATGGAGATAAACAGTAGCAAAGGACGATGGAGTGCAAAAGTACTCACAAAATAGTTCACTACAATGAACAGGGTAGGGACCCTTTTCATTACTCAAAGGTAACCACCATTGAAAAAACCACCACAGAAGCACATGAGATAAAAAAGATAGCAACAGAGGAAAGATGTATGGAATACAACCAAATAAAAACAAAAGATAAAAAAACAAAAGTGAAGGATCAAACAAGACACAAAACTAACAGAAAGCAAGATATAAAATGGCAATAGGGAACTCACAAGTATCAATAATTACACTAAATGTAAACGGATTAAACTCACCAATAAAAAGGCACAG
Organism: Saccopteryx bilineata; assembly: GCF_036850765.1. Taxonomy (NCBI): domain Eukaryota; kingdom Metazoa; phylum Chordata; class Mammalia; order Chiroptera; family Emballonuridae; genus Saccopteryx; species Saccopteryx bilineata. The sequence continues at coordinate 17,245,130 of NC_089499.1, read as the reverse complement.
AGTAGCAGAATGGATTAAAAAAGAAAATCCAACTGTATGCTGCCTACAGGAAACTCATCTAAGTAACAAGGATAAAAACAAATTCAAAGTAAAAGGCTGGAAAACAATACTCCAAGCAAATAACATCCAAAAAAAAGCAGGTGTAGCAATACTCATATCAAATAATGCTGACTACAAGACAGGAAAAGTACTCAGAGACAAAAATGGCCATTTCATAATGGCTAAGGGGACACTGAATCAAGAAGACATAACAATTCTTAATATATATGCACCAAACCAAGGAGCACCAAAATATATAAGACAGCTACTTATTGATCTTAAAACAAAAACTGACAAAAATACAATCATACTTGGAGACCTCAATACACCGCTGACGGCTCTAGATCGGTCATCCAAACAGAGAATCAACAAAGACATAGTGGCCTTAAACAAAACACTAGAGCACCTGGATATGATAGACATCTACAGGACATTTCATCCCAAAGTGACTGAGTATACATTTTTCTCCAGTGTACATGGATCATTCTCAAGAATTGACCATATGTTGGGCCACAAAAACAACATCAGCAAATTCAGAAAAATTGAAGTTGTACCAAGCATAGTTTCTGATCATAAAGCCTTGAAACTAGAATTCAACTGCAAAAAAGAGGAAAAAAATCCCACAAAAATGTGGAAACTAAACAACATACTTTTAAAAAATGAATGGGTCAAAGAAGAAAGTGCAGAGATCAAAAGATATATACAGACTAATGAAAATGACAATACGACATATCAGAATCTATGGGATGCAGCAAAAGCAGTGATAAGAGGGAAGTTCATATCGCTTCAGGCATATATGAACAAACAAGAGAGAGCCCAAGTGAACCACTTAACTTCCCACCTTAAGGAACTAGAAAAAGAAGAACAAAGACAACCCAAAACCAGCCGAAGAAAGGAGATAATAAAAATCAGAGCAGAAATAAATGAATTAGAGAACAGAAAAACTATAGAAAAAATTAATAGAACAAGGAGCTGGTTCTTTGAAAAGATCAACAAAATTGACAAACCCTTGGCAAGACTTACCAAGGAAAAAAGAGAAAGAACTCATATAAACAAAATCCAAAATGAAAGAGGAGAAATCACCACGGACACCGTAGATATACAAAGAATTATTGTAGAATACTATGAAAAACTTTATGCCACTAAATTCAACAACCTAGAAGAAATGGATAAATTCCTAGAAAATACAACCTTCCTAGACTGAGTCAAGAAGAAGCAGAAAGCCTAAACAGACCTATCAGTAGAGAAGAAATAGAAAAAACCATTAAAAACCTCCCCAAAAATAAAAGTCCAGGCCCTGACGGCTATACCAGCGAATTTTATCAAACATTCAAAGAAGACTTGGTTCCTATTCTACTGAAAGTCTTCCAAGAAATTGAAGAAGAAGCAATACTTCCAAACACATTTTATGAGGCCAACATAACCCTCATACCAAAACCAGGCAAGGATGGCACAAAAAAAGAAAACTACAGACCAATATCTCTAATGAATACAGATGCTAAAATACTAAACAAAATACCAGCAAATCGAATACAACATATTAAAAAAATAATATATCATGATCAAGTGGGATTCATCCCAGAATCTCAAGGATGGTTCAACATACATAAAACGGTTAACGTAATACACCATATCAACAAAACAAAGAACAAAAACCACATGATCTTATCAATAGATGCAGAAAAGGCATTCGATAAAATACAACACAATTTTATGTTTAAGACTCTCAACAAAATGGGTATAGAAGGAAAATATCTCAACATGATAAAGGCCATATATGATAAACCATCAGCTAACATCATATTAAATGGCACTAAACTGAAGGCTTTCCCCCTTAAATCAGGAACAAGACAGGGTTGTCCACTCTCTCCACTCTTATTTAATGTGGTACTAGAGGTTCTAGCCAGAGCAATCAGACAAGACAAAGAAATAAAAGGCATCCATATCAGAAAAGAAGAAGTAAAGGTATCACTTTTTGCAGATGATATGATCCTATACATCGAAAACCCCAAAGAATCCACAAAAAGACTACTAGAAACAATAAGCCAATACAGTAAGGTTGCAGGATACAAAATTAACATACAGAAGTCAATAGCCTTTCTATATGCCAACAATGAAACAACTGAGAAGGAACTCAAAAGAATAATCCCCTTCACGATTGCAACAAAAAAAAATAAAATACTTAGGAATAAACATAACAAAGAATGTAAAGGACTTATATAATGAAAACTATAAACCATTGTTAAGGGAAATCGAAAAAGATATAATGAGATGGAAGAATATACCTTGTTCTTGGCTAGGAAGAATAAATATAATCAAGATGGCTATATTACCCAAAGCAATATACAAATTTAATTCAATTCCCATCAAACTTCCAATGACATTTTTTAAAGAAATAGAGCAAAAAATCATCAGATTTATATGGAACTATAAAAAACCCCGAATAGCCAAAGCAATCCTAAAGAAAAAGAATGAAGCTGGGGGCATAACAATACCTGACTTCAAACTCTATTATAGGGCCACGACAATCAAAACAGCATGGTATTGGCAGAAAAATAGACACTCAGACCAATGGAACAGAATAGAAAGTCCAGAAATAAAACCACATATATATAGTCAAATAATTTTTGATAAAGGGGCCAAGAACACACAATGGAGAAAAGAAAGCCTCTTCAATAAATGGTGCTGGGAAAACTGGAAAGCCACATGCAAAAGAATGAAACTGGACTACAGTCTCTCCCCCTGTACAAAAATTAACTCAAAATGGATCAAAGATCTAAACATAAGACCTGAAACAATTAAGTACATAGAAGAAGACATAGGTACTCAACTCATGGACCTGGGTTTTAAAGAGCATTTTATGAATTTGACTCCAATGGCAAGAGAAGTGAAGGCAAAAATTAATGAATGGGACTACATCAGACTAAGAAGTTTTTGCTCAGCAAGAGAAACTGATAACAAAATAAACAGAAAGCCAACTAAATGGGAAATGATATTTTCAAACAACAGCTCAGATAAGGGCCTAATATCCAAAATATACAAAGAACTCATAAAACTCAACAACAAACAAACAAGCAATCCAATAAAAAAATGGGAAGAGGATATGAATAGACACTTCTCCCAGGAAGAAATACAAATGGCCAACAGATATATGAAAAGATGCTCATCTTCTTTAGCTATTAGAGAAATGTAAATCAAAACGGCAATGAGATACCACCTCATACCTGTTCGATTAGCTGTTATTAGCAAGTCAGGTAATAGCAAATGTTGGAGAGGCTGTGGAGAAAAAGGAACCCTTATACACTGTTGGTGGGAATGTAAAGTAGTACAACCATTATGGAAGAAAGTATGGTGGTTCCTCAAAAAACTGAAAATAGAACTACCTTATGACCCAGCAATCCCTCTACTGGGTATATATCCCCAAAACTCAGAAACATTGATACGTAAAGACACATGCAGCCCCATGTTTATTGCAGCATTGTTCACAGTGGCCAGGACATGGAAACAACCAAAAAGCCCATCAATAAATGACTGGATAAAGAAGATGTGGCACATATACTACTCAGCTATAAGAAATGATGACATCGGAACATTTACAGCAAAATGGTGGGATCTTGATAACATGATACGAAGCGAAATAAGTAAATCAGAAAAAAACAGGATCTGTATTATTCCATACATAGGTGGGACATAATAGTGAAACTAAGAGACACTGATAAGAGTGTGGTGGTTAGGGGGGGGGAGGGGGGAATGGGAGAGGGATAGGGGGTGGGGAGGGGCACAAAGAAAACAAGATAGAAGGTGACAGAGGACAATCTGACTTTGGGTGGTGGGTATGCAACATAATTGAACGACAAGATAACCTGGACTTGTTATCTTTGAATATATGTATCCTGATTTATTGATGTCACCCCATTAAAAAAATAAAATTATTAAAAAAATAAAATTAAATTAAAAAAAATTAAAAAAATTAAAAAAGCCTTGAGCCAAAAAAAAAAAAAAAAGAAACTGACCAGTATTTCAATGGGAACTATGGGCCTGCTTTTGGCTAATGAGATGGTCAATGTGCTCCTCTCACTGACCACCAATGAAAGAGGTGCCCCTTCCAGAAGTGTGGCGGGGGCCAGATAAATGGCCTTAGGGGGCCGCATGCGGCCCGCGGGCCGTAGTTTGGGGACCCCTGGACTAGAGTGTGCACAAGCACAGTCTTGCTCCGGGAATTTTGGGCCCCATGGAGGAGACGGGCATGCACAGGTGCTTCCCATTGGAGGCTGGTAGCTGCAGGGGTCGGGAACCTATGGCTCACGAGCCAGATGCGGCTCTTTTGATGGCTGCATCTGGCTCGCAGACAGATCTTTAATAAAAAAAATAATAACGTTAAAAATATAAAACATTCTTATGTCTTACAATCCATTCATTTCCTACCGCTCATGTTCATGGTTGCGGATAGCTGGAGCCAATCACAGCTGTCCTCAGGGACAACACCAATTTTTTTTTTTTAAATAAATTTTTATTAATGGTAATGGGATGACATTAATAAATCAGGGTACATATATTCGAAGAAAACATGTCTAGGTTATTTTGTCATCAAATTATTTTGCAAACCCCTCGCCCAAAGTCAGATTGTCCTCCGTCACCCTCTATCTAGTTCTCTGTGCCCCTCCCCCTCCCCCTAACTCTCTCCCTCCCTCCCTCCCATGTCCTCCCTCCCCCCCCACCCTTGGTAACCACCACACTCTTGTCCATGTCTCTTAGTCTCATTTTTATGTTCCACCAATGTATGGAATCATGTAGTTCTTGTTTTTTTCTGATTTACTTATTTCACTCCTTATAATGTTATCAAGATCCCACCATTTAGCTGTAAATGATCCGATGTCATCATTTCTTATGGCTGAGTAGTATTCCATAGTGTATATGTGCCACATCTTCTTTATCCAGTCTTCTATTGAAGGGCTTTTTGGTTGTTTCCATGTCTTGGCCACTGTGAACAGTGCTGCAATGAACATGGGGCTACATGTGTCTTCACGTATCAATGTTTCTGAGGTTTTGGGGTATATACCCAGTAGAGGGATTGCTGGGTCATAAGGTAGTTCTATTTGTAGTTTTTTGAGGAACCACCATACTTTCCTCCATAATGGTTGTACTACTTTACAGTCCCACCAACAGTGAATGAGGGTTCCTTTTTCTCCACAGCCTCTCCAACATTTGCTATTACCCGTCTTGTTGATAATAGCTAATCTAACAGGAGTGAGGTGGTATCTCATTGTAGTTTTGATTTGCATTTCTCTAATAACTAATGAAGCTGAGCATCTTTTCATATATCTGTTGGCCATTTGTATCTCTTCCTGGGAGAAGTGTCTGTTCATATCCTCTTCCCATTTTTTTATTGGATTGTTTGTTTGTTTGTTGTTGAGTTTTATGAGTTCTTTGTAAATTTTGGATATTAGGCCCTTATCTGAGCTGTCGTTTGAAAATATCAGTTCCCATATAGTTGGCTGTCTGTTTATTTTGATATCAGTTTCTCTTGCTGAGCAAAAACTTTTAATTCTGATGTAGTCCCATTCATTTATCTTTGCCTTCATTTCTCTTGCCATTGGAGTCAAGTTCATAAAATGTTCTTTAAAACCCAGGTCCATGATTTTAGTACCTATGTCTTCTTCTATGTACTTTATTGTTTCAGGTCTTATATTTAGGTCTTTGATCCATTTTGAATTAATTTTAGTACACGGGGACAGGCTGTAGTGGAGTTTCATTCTTTTGCATGTGGCTTTCCAGTTTTCCCAACACCATTTGTTGAAGAGGCTTTCTTTTCTCCATTGTGTGTTGTTGGCCCCTTTATCAAAGATTATTTGACCATATATATGTGGTTTTATTTCTGGGCTTTCTATTCTGTTCCATTGGTCTGAGTGTTTATTTTTTTGCCAATACCATGCTGTTTTGATTATCGTGGCCCTATAATATAGTTTAAAGTCAGGTATTGTAATGCCCCCAGCTTCATTCTTTTTCCTTAAAATTGTTTTGGCTATTCGGGGTTTTTTATAGTCCCATATAAATCTGATGATTTTTTTGTTCCATTTCTTTAAAAAATCTCATAGGGATTTTGATGGGAATTGAATTAAATTTGTATATTGCTTTGGGTAATATGGCCATTTTGATTATATTTATTCTTCCTATCCAAGAACAAGGAATATTTTTCCATCTCATTGTATCTTTTTCGATTTCCCTTAACAATGCTTTGTAATTTTCATTATATAGGTCCTTTACGTTCTTTGTTATGTTTATTCCTAGGTATTTTATTTTTTTTGTTGCAATCGTGAAGGGGATTATTTTTTTGAGTTCGTTTTCTAATATTTCATTGTTGGCATATAGAAAGGCTATGGACTTTTGTATGTTAATTTTGTATCCTGCGACCTTACTGTATTGGTTTATTGTTTCTAATAATCTTTTTGTGGAGTCCTTCGGGTTTTCGATGTATAGGATCATATCATCAGCAAAAAGTGATAGCTTTACTTCTTCTTTTCCGATATGGATGCCTTTTATTTCTTTGTCTTGTCTGATTGCTCTGGCCAGAACTTCTAGCACCACGTTGAATAAGAGTGGAGAGAGTGGACAACCCTGTCTTGTTCCTGATTTAAGGCAGAAAGTACTTAGTTTTATGCCGTTTAATAGGATGTTGGCTGATGGTTTATCATATATGGCCTTTATCATGTTGAGATATTTTCCTTCTATACCCATTTTGTTGAGAGTCTTAAACATAAAATTGTGTTGTATTTTATCAAAAGCCTTTTCTGCATCTATTGATAAGATCATGTGGTTTTTGTTCTTTGTTTTGTTGATATGGTGTATTACGTTAACCGTTTTGCGTATGTTGAACCATCCTTGAGATTCTGGGATGAATCCCACTTGATCATGATGTATTATTTTTTTAATATGTTGTTGTATTCGGTTTGCCAGTATTTTGTTTAGTATTTTAGCATCTGTATTCATTAGACATATTGGTCTGTAGTTTTCTTTTTTTGTGCCATCCTTGCCTGGTTTTGGTATGAGGGTTATGTTGGCCTCATAAAATGTGTTTGGAAGTATTGCTTCTTCTTCAATTTCTTGGAAGACTTTGAGTAGAATAGGAACCAAGTCTTCTTTGAATGTTTGATAGAATTCACTAGTATAACCGTCTGGGCCTGGACTTTTATTTTTGGGGAGATTTTTAATAGTTTTTTCTATTTCCTCCCCGCTGATTGGTCTGTTTAGGCTTTCTGCTTCTTCATGACTCAGTCTAGGAAGGTTGTATTGTTCTAGGAATTTATCCATTTCTTCTAGATTGTTGTATTTGGTGGCATATAATTTTTCATAGTATTCTACAATAATTCTTTGTATATCTATGATGTCTGTGGTGATCTCTCCTCTTTCATTTTGGATTTTATTTATTTGAATCCTGTGTCTTTTTTCCTTGGTGAGTCTTGCCAAGGGTTTGTCAATTTTGTTGATCTTTTCAAAGAACCAGCTCCTTGTTTTATTGATTTTTTCTATAGTTTTTCTGTTGTCTATTTCATTTATTTCTGCTCTGATTTTTATTATCTCCTTTCTTCGGCTGGTTTTGGGTTGTCTTTGTTCTTCTTTTTCTAGTTCCTTAAGGTGTGAAGTTAAGTGGTTTACTTCGGCTCTCTCTTGTTTGTTCATATAGGCCTGAAGTGATATGAACTTTCCTCTTATTACTGCTTTTGCTGCATCCCAGAGATTCTGATATGTCGTATTTTCATTTTCATTTGTCTGTATATATCTTTTGATTTCTGCGCTTATTTCTTCTTTGACCCATTCATTTTTTAGAAGTCTGTTGTTTAGTTTCCACATTTTTGTGGGTTTTTTCCCCCTCTTTTTTGCAGTTGAATTCTAGTTTCAAGGCTTTATGATCAGAAAATATGCTTGGTACAATTTCAATTTTTCTAAATTTGCTGATATTGTCTTTGTGGCCCAACATATGGTCAATTCTTGAGAATGTTCCATGTACACTAGAGAAAAATGTATACTCTGTCGCTTTGGGATGAAGTGTCCTGTAGATGTCTATCATATCCAGGTGTTCTAGTATTTCATTTAAGGCCACTATATCTTTATTGATTCTCTGTTTGGATGACCGATCTAGAGCCGTCAGTGGTGTATTGAGGTCTCCAAGTATGATTGTATTTTTGTTAGTTTTTGTTTCAAGGTCAATAAGTAGCTGTCTTATATATTTTGGTGCTCCTTGATTTGGTGCATATATATTAAGGATTGTTATGTCTTCTTGATTCAACTTCCCCTTAATCATTATGAAATGACCATTTTTGTCTCTGAGTACTTTTTCTGTCTTGTAGTCAGCATTATTAGATATGAGTATTGCTACGCCTGCTTTTTTTTGGGTGTTGTTTGCTTGGAGTATTGTTTTCCAGCCTTTCACTTTGAATTTGTTTTTATCCTTGTTGCTTAGATGTGTTTCTTGTAGACAGCATATAGTTGGATTTTCTTTTTTAATCCATTCTGCTACTCTGTGTCTTTTTATTGGTAAGTTTAATCCATTTACATTTAGTGTAATTATTGACACTTGTGGGTTCCCTACTGCCATTTTATAAATTGCTTTCTGTTAGTTTTGTATCTAGTTTGATTCTTCTCTTTTGTTTTTCTATCATTTGTTTTTGTTTGTTTGTGTTCCATACTTGTTTCCTCTGTTGCTACCTTTTTTAAGTCAAGTGTTTTTGTGGTGGTTTTTTTAAGGGTGGTTACCATTAAGTAATGAAAGGGGTACCTACCATATTCATTGTAGTACCCTATCTTATAAGTATTTCTGCACTTCATCATCCTTTGCTACTGTTAATCTCCATCCTCTCCCTCCTTTTTTTCCTTTGTTGTCACAGTTTAAGTTTGGTTTTATTGTGTTCTTGGTGGAGCTGTTACTTGTGGTGTTGTTTTCTTTTGTTCTTTGAATCTGGTTGGAAAACCCCCTTTAGTATTTCCTGGAGTGGGGGCTTTCTGTTGATAAATTCTCTCATCTTTTCTGTATTTGTGAATGTTTTTATATCTCCTTCATACTTGAAGGATAGCTTTGATGGGTATAGTATTCTTGGCTGAAAGTTCCTCTCTTTCAGGGCTTTAAATATTGGGGTCCACTCTCTTCTAGCTTGTAGAGTTTCTGCTGAGAAATCTGATGATAATCTAATAGGCCTTCCTTTATATGTTGTACTCTTCTTTTCCCTGGCTGCCTTGAGAATTTTTTCTTTGTCATTGGTTTGTGTCATCTTTATTATGATGTGCCTTGGAGTGGGTTTGTTGGGGTTAAGAAAACTTGGTGTTCTGTTTGCTTCTTGAATTTGAGGCTTTAGTTCCTTCCACAGGCTTGGGAAGTTCTCGTCTATTATTTGTTTGAGTATATTCTCCATTCCATTTTCTTTCTCTTCTCTCTCTGATATACCTATTATTCTTATGTTATTCTTTCTGATGGAGTCAGACAATTCCTGTAGGGCTTTCTCGTTTTTTATTATTTTTGAGTCTCTTTCTTCTTCTCTCTGTTGTGCCTCAAGTTGTTTGTCTTCTATTTCACTAATCCTATCTTCAATCTGGGCTGTTCTGTTAGCTAAGCTTGTTACCTCGTTTTTCAGCTCGTGAATTGAGTTTTTCATTTCTGTTTGATTTGTTTTTATAGTTTCAATTTCCTTGGTAATATATTCTTTGTGTTCATTGAGTTGTTTTCTGATCTCCCTATATTGCCTTTCTGTGTTTTCTTGTATATCTCTGAGTATTTTTAAGATTTCTAGTTTAAATTCTCTGTCATTTAGCTCCAAGGCTTCCAATATGTTAAGTCTTTTCTCCATAGATTTTTCCACATCTATTTGTGTTACCTCTCTTTCTTTTGTATCCATAATATTCGATTTCCTCTTTCTTATCGGCATCTGAGGGTGGTCTTATTGATAGCACTAATTAGAATTAATAAAGAGTAAAAAGTAAAAAAAAAAAAAAAAAAAAAAGGTAAAACACCCCCCACACAAAAAAACAGTAATAATTTATTATTTCCCCCTTTTTTTCTCTCTTCTCTTTCCCTCCTCTCCCCTCCTCAGGGAAATATCGTGCCTATAATGGAGGGCCTTATTTGGGGTGAAGAGTTCAAGGGGCAAAAAAAGGGAGTAGGGACCTACTAAATGCAAAAAAAAAAAAAAAAAAAAAAGGAAGAAAATCTTAGACAAGCATAAGATGATTTGCTTGTAAGTGATGGTCAACTAAGAGATATAATGAGAGGGATAAGAGGGAACCAGAAAAAAGGACCAAAAAATAATAATAAAGAAGAAAAAATAAAAATAATAAGTAAAAATCTGTTGTATTAAGTGGAGCGAAGACTAAATACAATGGAGACCTTGGGTTAGGAGGACCCAAAATGCCACAAAAATAAACAAACAAAAAAAAAAATAAAAACAAAAGCAAAAAGAAATAAAGCCAAAAAAAAGCCTTGAGTCCCAAATTAACTAATTTGTTCGTGATTGAGGATTATATAGGAGGAAAGTAAAATGAGAAAATAAAAAACGAATAGAAAGGAAAAAATAAGAAAAAGAGAAAAACGAAGGAAGAAATAAAATAGGAGGAGAAAAAAACAAAATAAAGCAAGACAAAAAAAAAAAAAACAAAAGAGGAGAGAGTGAGAGTTAAGTGTTTTGGAGTATAACCTTAAAGGAGGGTGAGGATGAAGAAGAAAAATAAAATGCAACACTCATGGGTAGTGTAGTTCAAGAAAGGGGAAGCATAAGATGGGCAGAGAATAGAAGGACCAAGGTGGAGGAAATAAAGGCAAAAAGATAGAAGAAACAAACAACAACAACAACAACAAAAAATTAGTGGATCAAGTTGTAAAGTCTGTGGGTTTTTCTTGATTTTGAGAGGTTAACTTCTTCCTTTTTCTTTTCTCTCCCTCTTCCTGGTCGGTGACTCTGTACCCCAGGCTCTGCCCCTGTGTCACTCTTAGGTAGGGATTTGCAGTTGATGGGATTCTATGGCAATGTCATATAATTGGCTTTAGTCTTGCTGGAAGTAAAGGCTTGTTGGCGTTTGCAGGGTCCAACGATGAGAGAGTTTGCTTTCCTGGATTCTCTCTCCTAGTCCCCCCTTTCTGAATTAGCAGCCTGGTGATCCAGCTATAAGGCTGCAACTGCTTCTGCCTGGGGAGTAAGAGGCTCAAAGAGCTGGGAAATCCCCACTCTATCCCCACTCAGTGCATGGCTTTGGGAAAGGCTCTGACAGTCAGGGCCTCCAGTGTAATCAGGCGGGGGTGGGAGTCAATTGTTGTCAAGGTGACTGTTCAGCGCCTATCATTTAGTTGGACCTCTCAACCCAGGTTTTCCACACTTTGTAGCCTGTTTTTGCAGGGAAGAAGAGGCACTAGTCTCTGCTTACGACTAGTGTAGTATAGACCTTATTATCTGCCAAGTCCTTCTTGTTAGCGTTTATCCCTGAATATGGAGGCTCTATCAATCAGAAGTTGCCCCCGCCCCTTTAGCGAGAGGCACTAAAAAATATCACGCCTCTTGTCTTGGATCGCTGAACTGAGAGAGATCTTATCAATTAGAACCGAGGGTGCGCAGATTTTATGGGTTAAGCTAATTTCAGTGATTGGGTCGCAGCTGTGTTTCCGAAGGTATTTTAGGCTGCCCGCGCGCCCCTCCCCCAACGCTTGATTGTTAGCTTGAATGGCTGGGTGAGGTGCCCCGCCCACGGAGAGAATCTCCCAAGCCTCTCCCGCTCGCCCCGCCGCTGGCGGCTGGACCGCACCAGGCGCAGGATAATGGAGCCCCCTGGGTGTGCGGGCCAGCAGGGCGCCCTGGGCGCGTGAATGGGGCGCTCCGGGCACCGGTGGCCGGCGACCTCCACTCGCAGTGTGCGGGCCGCTGGGAACGTCAGCGGTGCTCAACCGGACCGGGCGCGCGCGCCGCGGCTCGCAGCGGCTGCTCGTGGTGGCCGCTCGCGGTGGCGGTTTGCGGCGGCCGCTCACGGGGGCTCCCGGCGGCTGGCCGCTTGCGGTGGCTCGCGGTTCCCAAGTATATGGGCTGACTCACCACAGGCGCACTTCCTTGCGGTTTGAAAGAACGTCCCTGTGGTCGATTCCTCCACATCCTCGTCTCTCAGATTCAAGTGATAACAGTCCTTTTGCTTTCAGTTTGTGTGGAACTCCGGAATGCTCCGAGGATAAATTTTTCTGTTTCTAGTTGATAAATTTGTTGTGATTTAGGGGAGAGCTGTCGGACGCGCTGCTCACAGCGCCATTTCCGTGACGTCACTCTGACAACACCAAATTTTTATTGGATAATGAGTAATGTACACGGTGGTTGTATGGCTCTCATGGAATTACATTTTAAAATATGTGGCATTCATGGCTCTCTCAGCCGAAAGGGTTCCTGACCCCTGTGCTAGGGTGAACGTTTGTACACATGAAGGGAAGATATTAACCTAGACGTGTGTGTGTGTGTGTGTGTGTGTGTGTGTTTTCCTGGGAAGGTTTCTATAGAGAGGTAGTAAGTCTCAGGGCAAGATGGAGTTAAAAGGCAGACTGGAAGCTGGAGGTAGGGATGAAATAAAGTCAAAACAAGAAGAATACAATGGGCATGAGAGAGAACAAGAGCACGTTAGCCAAGTGAGCTAAGCCAGACGTTTCCAAGCTGTCCTGTTCATTTCTGGAGGGCGCGCTGCGGGGGAGAAGGGAGCAGCAGGAGCCTGTAATACCTCACTGTCCCCACAAGGGGCGAGAGAGGCTTTTCTTGGTCTGTTTGAAGGGAAGAGTGGAGCGCACAGTGGAGTCGCCAGACCTACCACATAAAAATCTGGGCTGTCCATTTCCATTTGAACTGCAGATGAATGACAATATTTTTTTTTTTTGGTCTAGATATGTCCTATAGAATATTATAGATATACTAAAAATGAGTCATTGTCTATCTGAAATTCAAATTTAAGTGGGTCCTCTGTATTTTATCTGGCAACCTGTCAGAATTGAAGAGCTGGAAGAGGTCCCAAGGGTTTGGAAGGCCTCGTGGTGGGCCACTGGGCAAGATGGTGCTCAGGGGCTTCTGGGTTCTTGTTTCTGATCTTGTAGAAAACGTTGCAATTTTTATCATTATAGCACCACTAAAACCACGACATGTTCTATGTTTTATATGGCCAGTTCATTCATGCATTCACTTTAAATTCAGTCGAGACATAGTTAATATGCTCCTGGACCTGTGCCAGGTACAGCATACATGTCGTGAGCGAACACAGACTGGGGGGCCAGTTCTTGATGTATTTTTCTCATACTTGTGACAAATCTTATCACATTTCCAGCAGTTGCTCTGTTTTCTGCTACCTGAACCCAGGAAGACCCTTGATTCCTCTCTCCTCATCTTTCCCCCACCTTGTTGCAAGACCCCACCTTCCCTGACCTGTCTCTGCTCACGCCCTGTGGGCTTCTTCCAGGAACACCCTCTCAGTCACCTCCCCTACCCCGGGTTGCTCTTCCACTCTCCCGTTCTCCCGGGCTCTTCTAGGGAATCTGGTCTGATGAGAGAATTCCTGGTCGTTCTTGAAGTGTGGGGATGTTTGCGTGAGCCATTCTTCTGGAAGCATCTGGGTTTTGCAGGTTGTATGTTTTCTGTGAGCACCGTGAGTCAGGATGGATTTGAGATGCCACCCGTCTCTCAACACCCTGTCATTAGCAATGCAAGGCTTGTTGTGGGTACAGGCAGGAGGGCGGACTGGCCCTGGGGGGGGGGGGGAGGCGAGCCACTGTTTCCACCCGCCTGGGCGGCGCATTCTAATCATATTTCCCTCCATCAAGCCAGCCGGACTTTCCATCTTCCTGCGGAGTCTCTGCTTGCCTTCCGCTCGGATCAGAAACAGACTGGCGTGATCGTGGCTGGCAGTACATCATTTAGAGATTTTCATCTCTATTAGTAGCCAAGGACCGGTCGTATCTTTTGTGTTTGTGTAAATCCTTGTGTGCCTTTTGCTTTTAAATAGTAGGTGGCACTGCTTCTGATTTTGATGTGCTGGGTATTTTGCCCTTTAATTTGCTGTAAATGATTGAGGTCATGGAGAAGGACAAATCAGCACAGAACAAAAATGCTATGATGATGAATCATCATAGAATTCCACCTGTGAATTCTACCCAGCGTAGCGATTCAGGTATCTGTCCAGTGTTTTGTAATTTTCTTATAAATTGGACTATGATATGCATACACTATAATGCCCAGATATTAAGTATAGACCTGTATATATATTTCCATATGTGGATACTCATGTAGCCACTACCCAGATCAAGATAGAATCCATTTCCAACACCCTAGAAGAGTCTCTGGTGCCCCTACCCTAAGGAACCACTATACTGATTTATATCACTATAGATTAGTTTTTCTGCTCTTGAACTTCATATTAATGGGATCGTACAATCAATTGTTGTTGTTTGTTTTTTTTTTTTAAAACGTGGCTTCTTGATCTATTATTTTGTCAGTAAAATTCATGTAGTTATATGTTGTGGTAGTCTGTTCTTTTAAAATTTCTGTTTTCCATTGTATAAATGTACTACAATTTATTCTACTCTTATTGGATCACTTCCAGTTTTGGGCCGGCTTATATTATCAGAATGATCTTGGTGCCTAAGAAGTGATGCCATGCCCCTCTACCACAAGACGCCTGCACAGGACACAGGCTGGAAATTTGTATCCTTATCTGCATTTGATAGATGAAGAGTCTTCCCAGAGAATTTCAGGGACTCACCTGAGGTCACACAGCCTCGTATGAACAGAGCCAGGGCTAGAACTTGGGTCTCTCGACGGCTGGTCCAGTCATCTTCCCCAGATCCCTGCCTGTATTGCTTCTGAAATTCTTGACATCCAGAGCCCAAGTTAGGGGGCCTCTCCACTTCTAGGGGTGGATGATAATAAAATTGGCCTTCGCAACTGCCACGACCCTGCTGATGCCCCTTATTGCTCTGGCACCTGTTTCATGTTTGAATGAGTGCAGTTTCCTCAATAGCCCTTCAGCCTCGAGAGACATACTTGACAGTTAGGGAGCAGCCACAGTGAAATCTCTTCCAAAAGGAAGCAGCTGAAACCCCCGCTTGACCTGGTGCCTCTTGCAGTTACAGCAAAAAACTTATGCCTGTCAGTCATGGACGGGGAGCAAGGACATGCTGTGTGGACATCGCCTGTGAGGACATCACCTGTAAGGACACGTGGGCTTAAATCTTGTCACTGCAATGGTCCCTGCTTGGGGACGGCTGGCAAAATCGACAAGATGTCAGCTCTCAGGAGCAGGCCCTGCTCTGGGGCAGCGTGTCAGCACTTAGGGATCCTGTCACTCTGTCACATGCCTCACAGATCTCTGCAGTACCCAGGCTCGCTCCAGCCCGATGGCAGCGGGCTCTGTGGCCGTGGGGGCTGCCGCTGCCTTCTCCCACCATCTCTATCATTGTCCTGCTCATTTTCCCTTTCTCTCATTCTTCTTGATTTTTTTTTTTTTTTTAAAGCAAGGAAGTGTCTCTTTGGGTGGCAGGATTCAGAGAACATTTCTGTCATAAGGAATGCCTCTGTTCTTCACGGTCTCCATGCCTGTTTGGTCTTCTCATTATGTCTTTACAGGTGAGCGAGTGGAAACTCAGAGGCTCAGCAGAGCAACCATCTCATCCCGGTTTTCCTAGGTCTATACTGGGTTTGGCGCCGAAAGCCCTGCATCCGGGAACCCCTTTTAGTCCTGGGCAAACAGGGACAGTTGGTCACCGGAAGGTAAAGTGACTTGCCTAAGGGTATAAGCCAGGAAGTCCCAAGGCTGAGATTTGAACTCAGATCTCTCTGGTTCCCAAAGTGGTGTTTTCCTGGCTCTTCTTGCTATTAGTTTGGATTGATTGAGAAGGTGCTTTGAGGGGTACGGCTGGCACCTGAAGACATGCAGGCAGGAGCTGCCTCTGAGGGGGGCTAGCCGATACAGGAGACGATGGGGAACAACCTCAAGGTTAGCTTAATTTACAGACAGCCTCAGACGCGCCCCCATGCTCCACCTACCTGCCTGGTGCAGCTGGTCTAGGCTGGGAGGACGAAGAAGCCCATTTATTTAGTCACTGCTAATGCAAAGGGCACAGCAGAATCGCTGTTCTTCCTAGTCTTCCAGTCTCGACTCAATTAGAACGTTCTCAAGGTTTGAGAAGAGAGAATGGTTAGTGACGGATGTAACATAGTGAGGACTCTTAGACGATGCCCTGCAAGGTGCTAGATTCCTAATTTTTGGCCTTTTTTTTTTTTTTCTATTTTTCTGAAGCTGGAAACAGGGAGAGACAGTCAGACAGACTCCCGCATGCGCCCGACCGGGATCCACCCAGCACGCCCACCAGGGGGTGATGCTCTGCCCCTCTGGGGCATCGCTCTGCCGCGACCAGAGCCACTCTAGCGCCTGGGGCAGAGGCCAAGGAGCCATCCCCAGCGCCCGGGCCATCTTTGCTCCAATGGAGCCTTGGCTGCGGGAGGGGAAGAGAGAGACAGAGAGGAAGGGGGGGGGGGTGGAGAAGCAAATGGGTGCTTCTCCTATGTGCCCTGGCTGGGAATCGAACCCGGGTCCCCTGCACGCCAGGCCGACGCTCTACTGCTGAGCCAACCAGCCAGGGCCTTGGCCATTTTTTTGAGGGAAGTAATCTGGGTTTAAGTAGGTCTCAGTCTTCTTCTTTTTTTTTTTTGCACAAGCTTGTGGATGGGGGGTCTGTCATATTAGAGTGAGCCCCAATCCTCTGGCTCCCCAGAGCAAAACCAGCATTCCCACGGTCCTCCTTCCCAATGACAATGTACCTCCACAGAGTGCTTCATTTTCTTTGACCCAGCTTATCTCTATTACTCAACCAAACAGGATTTGACCAACTATCGACATGGAAACATTCTCTGTTAGCTTTTACTGTTTGGTACAAAATTAGGTGTTTCATTTTCTGCTCTGAGACAAAGCATGCTTATTACCAGATCCTTGGACTGGGGTGTGGCCCCAGGGATGTTCTTCAAAGTGGACTTACCCCCACCCCCACCCCCAAGGCTGACAGCTGCTTTCCTTTCCTGCCACACAAACACAAGTAGGTCATTCAAATACAATCGAGGGGAACACCTCCTGGACACATTCAGAGTGAAACACACTTGAGCTGGATAGAGCTGAAGTTCGTGGACAAGCAGAGCAAGAGGCACGTCATCTTTGTTATGAGGGTGCTGGCCCATGGGAATGGTAACACTTCCAGAGAGGGTGCAATGGTGTGGGAGGCAAGGGAAGGCCAGGGAGGGATCGATGGACTGTCATCTGTGTGCCAGGCATCAGACTTGTGGCCTCTTATTGAACTCCCATAACAAACCTTAAGTAGTACGCGATTTACACATGAGTGGGTAAGTGACTGGTCTCATGATTCACACAGTCATTCAGTGGCCAAGCCAACATCTTAACTGAGTCGGAATCCAAAGGCCAAGTTTCTCCTAGAATACAATAGGGAGGAGAATGGGATGCTTAGAACATAATTCTTGCATGATTCCTATTATTGGAGAACATTAGGAAATATATATATATATATAATTATAAGTATTTATATCTTTGTATACTTTTTTTCTATCTTTTTAGAGTGGAGAATACTCCTTGAAGCACTTCTTAAAATTTATTTTTAAAAGCAAAGGACTTCTAAAATATGGTAAATGTCCTTGAAACAATGAGCTGGTTTACATAAGCAGTTTTAAACCGAGGGTGAGAAAGATAGTTAAGAATGTTCCCAGCCCATGGTAAGTCAAATTTATTCATATAGGTGAAAAAAACAACCACCTAGAATAATGGCCAGATGCCAGTATGGATTCTGACTGCTTGGGATAAGCTGAGTGTCTTGGACAAGCTCCTGAACCTTGCTGAGGCTGCTGCCTCAGTAATAACTCCCTTTTTACAGATGAGGTGGCGGTTGTTTAGTGTAGGAATCTGTCAACAGATGCTAATTTTTTCCTTTCGTAGAATTCCTTGCTTCTCGGAAGCACTGTCTTCTAATGCTGGTGACAATGTGAAGAGCCACCAGGTAGAATGCCAATGGAGGGCAGAAGGTGGACCAGCTGTGCTCCTCGTGGCATTGCCTTTAGAGCAGGGGTAGTCAACCTTTTTATACCTACCGCCCACTTTTGTATCTCTGTTAGTAGTAAAATTTTCTAACCGCCCACCGCTTCCACAGTAATGGTGATTTATAAAGTAGGGAAGTAAATTTACTTTATAAAATTTATAAAGCAGAGTTACAGCAAGTTAAAGCATGTAATAATAATTAGTTACCAAGTACTTTATGTTGGATTTTCGCTAAGTTTGGCAGAATAAATCTTTATAAAACAACTTACTATAGTTAAGTTTATCTTTTTATTTATACTTTGGTTGCTCCGCTACCGCCCACCATGAAAGCTGGAACGCCCCCTAGTGGGCGGTAGGGACCAGGTTGACTACCACTGCTCTAGAGGATGACTTCTGCAAGTTTGACCCATCGACACCTAGCTTTCTCTCTGCTCTCCTTCTCCTGGCCATCCTTTTGGTCCATTGAGCCACCTCCTTTCGAAGCTGAGCAGAAAGGTTCTGGGAGATAACTTGATAAGCCAATGCTCTCTATTTCAATCATTGAAGAAAGATTAGGAAGAGAGGAGTTTTATGTTTGCCTGAGCATTTTTGATTGTGTGGTTGCCTTTTTTGGACCTCCGTCAAGAACTGTGTAAACTGCCCTCACATCTGCTGACACCTGTGTCCCAACAAACTGGGGGATGGAGCCGGCTCCGCAGGCTAGATCAGCATCTCTGATGTGATGGGAGGACCCAGCACCCCCGCCATGCACACATCTTCCCACATAAGACATTGGGGCTCTCTTAGATATCTCTGGGGTCTGACCTTTGACTTCACGGCACTCAGCCTGTGCCCAGGTAGAGTCCAGGGCAGGCTGGGATTCAGACAGAGCAAGAGGAGCTGGGCGGAGGTTCTGTGGTGTGTGCACATGCCCTCTCTAGTTCCCCACCCTTTTTCCTGCACCCCAACCACTTTGACTAGTCATGGATCCTGAGTGGTCACACTCCGCCCTGCTTGAAATCCCTTTTCCTCTCTCTTCCTGGCATTGACTCCTCCTTGACAGTTCATCTGGGTACTGTCAGCTCTAGGGTGCCTTTCTACCTCCTCCCTGTCCTCCTGTCTAGGGAAGGCAGCTCTCTAGGCTCAACCTCACCTGTTCTTGGTTTCGTTACACTGCATACGAGAGTCTGTTGATGACTTCAAGGGAGGGGTTGCCACTTGTCAATCCTGGCTCTTCCTCTTTGTTTTTGAACCTGACCCTTTCTCTTCTCCCCTGCTATGGTTCTCCCACCTAGGTCCTCCTCCTCTTTAGCCTACTGCCCTCTGATTCACACTGACCCCAGAGTGTCCTTCTGGAATGTACATCTGGGCCACTCCTCTTAGAAGGCTTTCATGGGCTCCCTCACGCCCATGAGAGGCTGCACTAGCTGAAGTCCAGTTGGGTTGCACCAGAAGCAGACCCTCAGACAATGAACCAAATGCAAATAGGTTATTTGGGAGATGAAAGGAGCATGGGAGCAGGTAGGGACCTGAGATGGGGAAAGGGAAGGCAACCGATATGGGTACACCAGTGAGCAGGTCACCACCGAGGACTATCACAGTTCAATCCTGCAGGGTGCCTGAGAGCCTGTAGGGTGTGCCTCTGCGATATCACCAAAGTGCTTAAAAACCCAGGGTTTCCCCCAAAACTCCCATTGGTCATTGGCTGCCTGTACTCCCAACATGTTAGTTAGTCGCTCTGGTCTGCCCTGCACAGGGCTTCAGCAAGCTCTAGTGGCCAGAGGATGCCTTCCGGCAGAGAGGGCAGAGCAGGCAGGCAGGAACAGTGAGAGCTGGGGGCGGTCCCTCACAGCCCGGTTCATAAGGCCTTGCCTGAGCCCACCATTCCCAGCTCTCCAGCTGCACTCCTGCACGTGTCCTCATGCTAGAGTCGCCCTATGCTGTCTTTGGCTCCCTGCATACTCCAGGCTTGCTTTTTGCCTTCATGCTATTGCTCATGACAAGCCTCTGCCTTGCATGTCCTTCTCTCGTTTTTCTGTTTCACATCTGCCTATTCTTCAGGGTTCAGCACTACCTCCTCCAGGAAGCCTTCCTTGATCTACCCCCTCCCTACCCTGATTTAGATGGCCTTTTGCAGCATCTTTCATAGATCTGTTTCCTTCACCAGACCATGGGATCTGTGGCACATGCACCCAGTCTGCTTCCTCTCTGAGTCCCTAGTGATGAGTGAGCTTGTGGCATGGCACAGGGGAAGCACTTATTGAACATGTGATGGCCTGAACTGTGCATCTGTGATTCGTTGTTTAGCACATGGTTGAGACTCGATGTTTGTGTCCTGAATTGAGCTAATCTTTTCCCAGCTTCCTTGTTTCACTGGCAGAGGCAGCAAGGGAATAAAATGGAACCCTTGCTGCCCTGGGAGACAGAGGCACTTCACGCTCCTACCCAGAGCGACTGGAGCTGAGAGTAGTGGCCAAGGGAGGCACAGAGAGGTAGGACACGGAAGCAATCAGGGAAATAGACACGTGCACACCCACACGCATGCGCACTCTGAGCTGCAGGCAGACCCACACGCATGCGCACTCTGAGCTGCAGCCAGACCCACACGCACAGGAAAGAGGGAAAGCTCAACAGGCGGAGTGGAGGGGCTGGTCCCAGAGGAAAGCAAAAAATAAAACAATGGACTGACAGAGGAATAAATGGAGTGGAAAGAAAATAGATAGAAAAAGGGAAGAATAGAAGGGGGGGGGCGAATAAGGGAAAGGAGAAAATAAGGTCAAATAACGTGCTGATTGGGAAAGCAGTGAATAAAACCTCCGGGGATAGAGTGCTCAGCTCTCAGGCGGCAGAGATGGAGCGGAGGTGCGGTTCTGAGCTAGTCTGTGTCCTTTCCCATTGCCGGCCCAAGGCAGAGGTGTGCGTTGGGAGGTTGCGGGGGAGGGGGAGGGGCTGCTGGCGGAGCCTCATGACCGGGCACACAGTCACTGCCATGGTCCAGTGGTGCCTCCGTGGGGGACAAGTGATTGTGGTATTTCCCGGCCCTCCTAAGAGGCTCCGCTCTGCAAGGAATAGAGCAGAGCGCTGCTGCCGTGGCCGTGGCTCCCGTGTGCTCGCTTGCCCTTGGCCTTATGCTGTTGGGTTTGTGGTAAGTAGCTCATGAAAGAATAATGACCAGATGAAATTGTAAAGCTGCCTAATGTTCCTCTCAGCCCGGCTCTCTATATGTTTACAAAGCAGGCACCGTGGCTCCCCAGGAGAAGGCCATGGAACATGACTGAGTGTCAGGTCTGCTGCTGTGACAGCTAGCACCCTAGACTGACTGTTCCTCGGTGGGAGTCACAATGCTGGGGAGGGGAGAGAAATGGTTGGACCATCATGGGGGTCAGAGGGCAGGAGCTGAGAGAACAGTACTGTGCAGGGACTTGCTTCTTCCTGAGTTCCTAGGTAGACTGGACTCGGAAGCTTGGGAAGATTTAAAAAAAAAGTCAGCCAGTTCTTCGATTAAATCTCTCACCACAGATATTTTTCTTCCCTGTGTATGTTTGGTAGCCGCTGTGCCAGTAATTAAGCTATTATCTCTCAGCTCCAAGGCTAACATTCTGCTCTTTGCTCAGGGATTCTGGGTCGAGACTCTGCAAACCACACTCTCGCTTTGCCAACTGGGTCCC
Organism: Saccopteryx bilineata; assembly: GCF_036850765.1. Taxonomy (NCBI): domain Eukaryota; kingdom Metazoa; phylum Chordata; class Mammalia; order Chiroptera; family Emballonuridae; genus Saccopteryx; species Saccopteryx bilineata. The sequence continues at coordinate 17,223,360 of NC_089499.1, read as the reverse complement.
TGTTAAGTTTTGCCAGTAGGAGGCACGAGGGGGAGGGGGGCGCCCCCTTCCCGTTCCCTGCTGTTCTTGCGAGCAGCAGCCCAGCAGGGCTTCCGCAGCCCAGCAGCCTGGCTCACTCACCGACCAGCCGCTGAATGCACGGGGTAGTTCTTCCAGCCCCCACTGCACCTCCTTGGAGATACCAGCGCCCTCCGGTGGTGCCCCTCCTCCCAGGCCTGGATCCCATCTCTGAGGAGCTCCTCCTCCAAACTTCTAATGATTCCAGTATCTTCCCCAAGCGCTCTCGCTCCCAGCGCTCAGAATTGTATAAGGTGACCGCCCCATCCTGGTCTTCCTGGCTTGTGGAGTATTGAGAGTCCGCTATCTCAGTAACCCGTCAGTCCCGGGTCAATCAGGAAGGTCGGTCACCTTAGGGTGGTACCTGCTTCCTGCCCTTGCCACCTCTGTTACTTTATTAACCATTTTGTATCAAGATCATTCTTTGTAATAAAAATGTCTCTGTGAAAATACTGGTGTGATTTCTGTCCTCTGACTGCAGCGTGATACATCAGCACGCGGACTTCTTAGGAAGTGTTTTTAAATCAGAGGGCATCCATTACTTGTGGGGACAATCCATGGTGCTCCATTAAGGAGCATTACCTTGTTTTATCGCCGCTCTTCTGATTACTATGGCTGTCGCCGCAGCCGCTGCCCCAGGGATAACAATTCCTCACGTTATGTAGAGCATCTCACAGTCCACAAAACACGCCGGCCACCTCTTCTCTCTTGTTTTCCCTAACAACTCTTGTTATCCCCATTGAATTCGGAGAGGGAGGGTGACTTGCCTACAGTCCTAGCTCGTCACAGATGGCTGAATTTCAAACTAATTTTTTAAAATTTCAGTTCTTCCTCTTTTTACCTTGCTGCCTTTCTGGAATTGAATTCAACAGCAGGGAAGCAGCGGCTGCCTTCCATTCTCTCCTTTCCTGCCCCCCCCGCCTCCCCTGCTCTGCACCCCGAAGCCTTTGAATGTCCTCTGGCTCTGCGGGATGAAATGGACCGCAGGGACGCGTGACTCGGAGAACCGGGCTCGGAACCCTACGCATGCCGCCGGACGTCTCCTTAATGAGGGCATGTCTCACATTTCCAACGGGTTTGCGTCTAAAGCTAAAAGCTTTCTAGACTGTTGGACCCAGACCTGCTTCACTTAAAAGGCCTTTCCCAGAACACTCAATCATATTAATACTATGAAACACTCTGTGTTAAATAGCTGGATCATTTCATATTCAGAAAGCATCCTCCATATGAATTGCTCTGTTTGGACAGTGACTGAAGTTTTCCTGTAAATGGTGTTGCGAGGTGGCCCTGGAAGGTTTGCCTAGAAGATGGAGATTGAGGGGAGTAGGAGGTAGGGGGCTGTGGACACATGCCTGAGTACCCTCCAGTATCCCCCCCCCCCCTCGGGTGCCATGGAGACCACAAGCGTGTGTGATGTGGTCCCTCTTCTCAGGCTGCTAACGGGGCAGATTCAAGGTTGGGGGAATTGATTCTGCCTCTATTTTTTTTTTTTTTTCTGAAGCTGGAAACGGGGAGAGACAGTCAGACAGACTCCCCCGCATGCACCCAACCGGGATCCACCTGGCACGCCCACCAGGAGCGAAGCTCTGCCCACCAGGGGGCGATGCTCTGCCCCTCCGGGGCGTCGCTCTGCTGTGACCAGAGCCACTCTAGCGCCTGGGGCAGAGGCCAAGGAGCCATCCCCAGTGCCCGGGCCATCTTTGCTCCAATGGAGCCTTGGCTGCGGGAGGGGAAGAGAGAGACAGAGAGGAAGGAGGGGGGCGGTGGAGAAGCAAATGGGCGCTTCTCCTGTGTGCCCTGGCCGGGAATCAAACCTGGGTCCCCCACATGCCAGGCTGACGCTCTACCGCTGGGCCAACCGGCCAGGGCCGATTCTGCCTCTTGCTAGGAGGAGTGACATGTGGGCAGTGGTGGGATTCAGCCGGTTTGTGCTCGTTTGCACTGGTTCAGCAGAACTGATAACCTAATTTTTTGTTGAGTTTGGCGAACTGGTTGTTGAAACGGCACTTGTAATCAGGGTTCTCTCTAAAGTGGGGTTTTTCAAAGATGAACATAATATGTTCAGAGAAGAGAAGTCACCTAACTGTTTCTAATATATCAAACACGATGACTATTAGTCTAATCGGCCTACCTCTAAGGAATGGGATCCTACTCCTACAGTGAAAAGATGGTTAAGGATAAATCACACAGCCGATGATGCTCAGATAAAAGCAAAGAAAATTGCAAGTAAGGACGCCAATCAAGAAGTAATAGGGAAATATCTTAAATAACAGTTTCATTATTTATTGTCAGGTATTAATATTTTAAAACTCATAACAATCTAGTTTTGTGTACCTTTTTTATTCTTATTTAAGTATTAAATGCATGAAATAATAAACTACCTTTTGATGTTATCTTTTTTTATACTTAAAACAGTCATTAGGGCAGAGAACCAGTTGTTAAGTTATTTGACTCCCATCACTGCAGGTGGGCATTGGGATGGGCAGACGCCAACTGCTGGCACTGCAGTCTGCCCCACTGCACCCTGATCCTTGTGCTAATCTGAAAGGCGGGGTTCAGTTTAACCATGCAGCAGTGGGGATGATCCAAGTGGAAGGATAGCTTCCCTAAGGTTCGGAAGCTCTGCCAGCCCTCAGGGGCCTATATTCCTGTGGAAAGCCAGGACCTTTTGGCCAGAGAAGTTTCAGTCCCGGCTCAAGGAAGAGGAAGTACAGGTGGCCTGCTTGGTTCTGGATGTACCATTGTCTTCATCTCTGAGAAGGAAGCCCCAGATGGAGCGCCACCAGGATTTGAAAACATTGCCTTATATTGGAGGCACTTCCGTCCAAAGGCAGGTAATGTGTTTTGTTCACCAGGAAAGCCATCCATCTCCTTGATGAGCAGATACAACAAAAGCTGAAAATGAAAGACCTAAAATTACCATGGTGATGCGGCTAATTGTGGTGAATCTGCATCTGTTAGTTCACAGGAACACAAACCACGCACTCTTCCGGGTTGGCTAAAGTGCTAAGAAGGTACAGATAGTAGTTGTTCTGTTTAAAATGTAAAAACCAGCCTGTTCTGATTCACCTAACATTACAAATATCAGCAAATTAAACATTGTTTAATGGTGAATGGGAAAAGTCAATCACTGCCCCCAGAGCTATTTGAGAATCTGGTTTATTCTAACATGCGGAGGCCTGGAAGGGTTGGTATGCTCTGTGCTCCAGAGAAATTTGGAATTGAGTATTGATCTTTTGGGTCCTCCTATCTCCCTCCCAGCAGACTTTTTTTTTTTTTTTTTTTAATGTTGGCCTCCTCTTTCCCAGATGCCTAGACATCTCCTCAGGAATGGGCGTTGTGGGAGAAACTATAGGGAAAACAAAGAGACAGGCCCTGTTTTGAAGAAGAAATAATAGGCTGAACTTTACCATTATACCCCGAAGGCCTCCACACCTGCCAACCTTGGGCAAACAGATTCCCTCGCTGAGACTTCATTTTCTCATACGTACAGTGGGGAGGGTATGTACCTGGAATGAGAGAATGGGTCGGTTAATGTCAATGGTATTAGTTGGAGAGAGAATAGGTTGGTGCGCAGGACAGGACGGCTGAGTCAGGGGAGACGACAGGGGTGCGCTAAACTGGGGTGTGGACTCAGAGTTCTGGAGAAATGCAGCAAAGGAGGTTGGACTGGGTGTAGCTGGGGCAGGCAGAAGGTCCCGAGATGAGCGAGGCGCTGCTCTGGGAAAACATCTCCTGCCAGGAAGGTGTGGAGGCAGAAATAGGCACTTTGGTGGGCACTGGGAGGTTTAGACGAGATCGGGAGTTCAGGGTGGTATGGCCATAGACTACACTGGGAGGTTTAAATGATGTGCATAAAAGAAACGGAGACTAGCATTAGGGTCACATCATGGAGGGCTCGGAAACCCAGGCTCAGGAGTATGCTTAGCAAGGAGGCTTCAGCTCTGGGTGCCCTTAGGACATGATATAATTTTCCCAATTACTCTAAGTTTGTGCGATGTACCTCTTCCCTCTGTCCCCCCGCCAAATCCATTTTGGTTTCCTTTTCTCTCTCTTTTTCCAAATTACCCTCTCATCTTCACTCTACAGGGTGCTGTTTACTTCCAAGTGCAATTAACGAACTGGGCCAAAAAGCCGACGGAGCGCATCCTGCCAACTCCACCTGCAGATGCGTCGCACGGGCTGAACTGTGGCTCAGATTCGGAACGACCTGGAGAGGAAAGGGCAGTGGTGTCGGGGCGGTGACAGCACCATCCATTACCTTGCCGAGAGCCAAGCAATGGAGCCAGTGGCACTATTAGAGAAAAGATGAACCATGAAGCAAAACAGGGGTTCAAGAGTATCAATAATTCCTCAGGCCTGGGTTAGGATGCGCAAGTGTTTGAAACTCTCTCACTGCCAGTAACTCATGTAAGTTTTAGGACAACCCTCTGAGGTTTTTACAGAAATAATTGTCCTTATTTTATGCGTGAGGGGGCTGGAACTGAAAGAGGAAAGAGGGCTTGCCCAAAGTTACATCGCAAGTAAATGGCGAAGGTAAATGGAGACTTGGGTTGTTGTCTACTCTATGTCACCTGTCAAACATCTGTTCTGTGTTTACTGCCCTTGACCCTCCCGCCCCCCCCCCCCCCCCCCCCCCCCCCCGGCTCCTGTCCTGGTGGTAGACTGGGAGATGCCGGATTAGGGATGGAGTAGTTGGGAAACCAGTCAGAAGGCTGTTTTGGTAGAGCAGACACGAGGTGAGGGACTGTGAGATTCTAATCCTTCACTTTTTCTCACAGTCCCTCTGGGCATTGTTTCTCAGTCTCCCATGTGGCGGTCTTTCTTTTGTCCACCTTGACATCTCCCAGTGTTTGGCTATGGTCTCTATTCTCACTCGCCATGTTCACATGGGTAGTGTTCGCCATTCTCCACCCTGGCTTTTATCATCAAATCGGAATTCACATTTCCAGCCAGACTCATCTCCTTAGATCAAGACCCATTTAAGGCCTGACCAGGCGGTGGCGCAGTGGATAGAGCATCAGACTGGGATGCCGAGGACCCAGGTTCGAGACCCCGAGGTTGCGGGCTCATCTGGTTTGAGCAAAGCTCACCAGCTTGGACCTAAGGTCGCTGGCTTGAGCAAGGGGTTACTCGGTCTGCTGAAGGCCCGAGGTCAAGGCACATATGAGAAAGCAATCAATGAACAACTAAGGTGTCGCAACTAAAAACTAATGATTGATGCTTCTCATCTCTCTTTGTTCCTGTCTGTCTCTGTAAAAACAACAACAACAACAACAAAACGACCCATTTAAGGGTCTTAACGCACAAATCTCACCTATTCTAGCACCTAGTGATGCTTTCTCTGCTCACCATATGAGTGTTCTTAGCAGGAATCAACATAGCGAATTAGTTCATATTCCTGGGATGCTCTTCTCTTGGCTTCAGTGACACAACACTCCTGGTTTTCTTTCCAGTTTGGGGAGGCTCTTTCTCTTCTCCTTTGCTCGTCCTCTACTGAAAACTGATTCGGCGGTTCTGCTCCACACCTTCTCCCCTCACTCTGTGCATAATCGCCTACATACAAGTCTCCCATGACCCCCTGTTATGGAGGCAACTTTCACATGTACAATCTAGCTTACGTCTTTCTTCTGATTCTCAGACCCACACAGTCTACCTATTAACAAACTGCTCTCCTCGGATGCCTTCGAAAGACCTCAAACGTCACATGCCCAAAAGTGAACTCAGAATTTTTCATCTCAAATATGGTACTCCTTTAATGTTCCCTATTCCAGTGAATGACCCTCAATAAATTTAAGTCAGAACCTCTCTGTGTCTTCCTTGACAACTCCTGTCTCATATCCGGTGCCATCCATCACCGTTACCGTCCAAGTAGCTTTTGAATCTACTCACTTCGCCCTGTCTCCTCTGTAACCTCCGAGTCATCACTGTATCTTGCATGATGATGAAAAATCTCCTACTTAGTTCTTTCTGGTTCACTTTTGTCTCCATCCAGTCTTCTTCACCCTGTAATGAAGAGACCTTTTATCATCTCAGTCTCTGCTAAAAGCCCTTGGATATTTCAAAGTTCTCTTTGATTAAGACAAAGTCCTTCACGCCGCTCCCTCCATCATTCTACTATTGCCTCCTTCTGCAGCCTCATGTTGCTCCATTCCTTTTGTTATTTCTACTCTGTCTCCTTCCCACCTCAGTGTAGCTGCACACTTTCCCCTGTGCATAGAATTCTTGCCCAGTTCTCACTTATGCAACTCTTCACTGTCTTTGCACATCCAGTTCGGAGGTTGCTTTCATAGAGGTGGTTCCCTAACCTACTCTATGTGATCCCCTATTCATATGTCTTTACAGTTCTGGCTTTGTTCTCTATGTAGCCTATTTCAGTGTGCAATTCTATATCTATGTGATTGATTAATAATTCCCCTCCCCCTATTTGACTGTGGACTCCATGAGAGTAAGAACGGGTTACTGCTTTTACTTCCATTGGATCCTGGAACCTACCTGAGAGCCTGATGCATAGCAAATACATAGTACTGAGTATCTACAACTAGATATTGCTAATCTTTTTTTTTTTTTTCCCCAGAGACAGAGTCAGAGAGAGGTATAGATAGGGACAGACAGACAGGAACGGAGAGAGATGAGAAGTATCAATCATCAGTTTTTTGTTGTGGCACTTTAGTTGTTCATTGATTGCTTTCTCATATGTGCCTTGATCGGGGGGCTGCAGCAGACCGAGTAACCCCTTGCTCAAGCCAGAGACCTTGGGTCCAAGCTGGTGAGCTTTTTGCTCAAACCAGATGAGCCTATGCTCAAGCTGATGACCTCAGGGTCTCAAACCTGGGTCCTCCACATCCCAGCCTGCCTCTCTATTCACTGCGCCACCGCCTGGTCAGGCGATATTGCTAATCTTTACATAAATACATATCTTCAAGGCATACCTCAAACCGAACTTTCCTATTCTCCCTAACCTGGACCCTTCCCCTCCTTCCCGTGGCATTTTCCCTGTTAAGTAAGTGGCCTAGCCATCCACCCAGTCACTCCACTAGAAATCTGTATATCATTCTTGATTCTTCCATTTCCGACCATGCTTAGTCACTAAGTCCTTTAGATTCTATCTCAATGTCTCTTGTATGTGTGTCCTTCTCTTGAACTCCCACCTTGTCTGTCTTTAGTAAAAGAGTCTTTTGCTTGAAATAATTGCAACAGCTTCTGATTCGTGTTCTTGACTCGAACCCTGTCTCCTAATTTTCCTTTCACTGTTGTTCTTGCCTTCCAAGATGAATATTGATGAATATTGATGATATAATGTTGGAGTCATCTTTCCAAAATACTACTATGCGTATTGTTTTTTTTTCCCTCAAAGTTGCAATGGTCTCCTATTTGGGTGACAGATAAAATCTAACCTTTGTAGCGTTCCTTCATGCTGGTGCTGATTGTTGCCAACAAGTCTGAAGTCTCCTCTTTGCTTTCTTTCCTCTCCTCCCTCTCTTTGTTCCTGACACATTGATGCCCTTTCTATTGTCCTCAAATGTTGCCAGACTTGCTTGTGCCAATGTAGTCTTGGTCATGCCCTTCCTTCTTCTAGCATGCCCACCTTGCCCACCTAGCAAATGTTTCCCTATCCTTCTAGCTCAGCTGTCCTATATCACCTCCTTCTTCTGGGAGGCCATTCTTGCTCCCCTTAGGAAGATTGCACAGTGCTTCTCATGGGTTCCTGAAGGACCTCTCATACACCTATTCTTAAGTAAGTGCCTATTTCTGAGTTTGGGTTCCCAGGAGAAGAGTCTCTGCAGTGCTCAGCACTGTCATGTCAGGCTGGCACTCAATAAATGATTCTTGAATATATGGATGTGTTTTCATCAAATGAGATGATTGGTTGTCAGACACAGGGGCCCACCCACTTAGGCTGGTTTATGTAACAGAATTTATGATAAGGCCTGGAAGTCTCCTGGCACCTAGTTGTAAGCCGTATTGCTGAGGCTTTTCAAAACACTAGGAAATTGTCAGGCAGCGGCTCTCTTTATGTCTCTATCTCTGGACATTCATGCTTTCTTGTCTGCTCCTATCTGCACATCTTCTCCGTTCTCCTCTTGCATGCCAGCTTTCTCTGAAATCTCTCTTTTCTGAATCTCTATCACTTTGGCTTGTGCCCAGCTTAGGGTCATAGGCCTGCCATTGACACATGCTGCAGTGCCAACATCTGACTTTCAACAGTCCCTATGTTTCAGTTCAAAATATCTAGGGAAGGTGTTAGTTCTGGGCCAGCCAGTGGGGAGGCTAGCTTCGAATTGGTTCTGTTCACTCTTCTTGGTTCCATCCTCTGTTGTTAGGGGGAAACGTCAATTGGCCTGAAACTATTGGTTAGAATGGCGTCTCTCAGAAGGGATGTGGGATGGACTGGAAAATCGACTGACTACTAATGAAGGAACAAAATCATAGTTTGGTAATTTGCTTATCAGGACCACTGCAGCTGGGAGGGATGTGAATAACTGAAGCCATGGACAGTCAGTTCTCCAAGCTTTCTGTACCCTAGGGAGTCTGATTCCTATACCAGCTCCAGGTCATTCATCATCTCTAGCCTTAATGTCTTCCAACCCAGCAAAACAGCCCCACACATATGACATCAAGTAGAAACCAAATGGTAACTCAGCAAAGGTACGGTTTAGCTGTTAGGTATTTGTTTAAACCAGGTTTAATTGTATAAAAGTGATTCTGGGCAAATAGGGTGCATCGTCTCAAATAAGAATCTCTAGAGGGCGTAGCTCTGCGTGAATGTACACTCTGGCAGAAACTTCCAATCTCTGACTCTTCTCCAGGAAACTACTTTGTGTATTTGAAAGTATCAAGAAGTGGTATGGAATGTCAAGACCACAAATGGGGAATCAGACAAGTTCCTGTTCCATTTTGTCATCCAGGGGGTATGGTTAACAAAATTCAGACTGTAAGGAAGTCTATAAGACAAACGACCCAATTTGTTCAACAATAACACAGTGCCAGAGAGAGAGAGAGAGAGAGAGAGAAAGAGAGAGAGAAGGGATTTATAGATTTCAAACATCTTACTAAACACCAACAATCACAACATATGAACCCCATTTGCATCCTGATTCAAACAAAAAATATTGTTAAAACAACAAGAACAATAACAACAAAAACCTTTCAGCCTATTCAACCTTGGGGACATGTGAACATTGACTGGGTATTTGTGGTATTAAGGAATTATTATTACTTTAGTTTAGATGTTATAATGGTTTTGTGATTATGAATTTTAAAAATTTTCTGCCCCCCAAGATGATTATTGATGAATGATATAATATCTGGAGTTAGCTTCAAAACAATTCGAAGAGGGAAAGTGGGAGGGAATTTAGAGAGAACACAACCAGCCATGAGTTGATTATTATTGAAGATGAATGATGGGCTTCATTACATTATTCTTTCTATTTCTGTATTTGTAAAAATGTGTCCACAATGAAAGTAAATAAGGGAAGAAAGAAGTTAAAACTCGGCGAGGACAGTATCAGGTTCCCTGGTAGAAGGGTTTCTAATTCCTACAAGGTGATTTTCTTGGTGGGCGGAGGAGGGCTCAGAAACATCTCAGCTGGAGACTGTAATTTCTGACTGCATTCATTCTGGGGCTTATTCATCTGTCTTGCTAGCTCTCCTTTGGGAGAGGTGGCCTAATGGGCTGTTCACATCTCTTACTCTGTCCCTCTGTCACCCCGTTTGAGAAGAACAGCCATAGCTGTGGAGGTAGATCATTTTTGCTACCCTGGACATACCTGATTTTGCTGACCAGCAGTGACCGACTACTCCTCTAGTAGTTATATGGACCATTTTCCTTTATGCCTAGTTTAGTTTCATATTTTGATCTCAAGAATAACTTCTGTTATCCCTTATAAATAAAAAAAACTTCTGAATGCTACTTTTTTCTCATATTGCCCCCATTTATCTTTAATATTTTGTAGCCGCTGTTTGTAGCATGTGTGCTGCCGAAGTGAGCACCTGCTGCTTGTTTTTAGACACCATGCTCTTTGCTTCCTTCCTCCCTTTCCTTTGAATTCCATCCTTACCCCAAAGCACAAAAGCTGAATGCTTTTGTGCTTTGCCCAGATCCCCTTTCCCGGGGATCTGGTAAACCATCCCTAGTCCTGGCGGTGTTGGCAGCTAATGGCTCACAGCTTCCAGAGACTTGTGGAGGGCCAAGGGGTAGCTGCCCCCACCAGGGACAGTACACAGCCAATGGCTGGCTGACACGGGAGCACGAAAATCCAGCACTTGGCCACAAGGGGGGTCCATTCTGTAGTCCAGCTCGTGCTCCAGAGCTCCCCACGGGATCAGGCGAAAGTGGGCACCCGCTGAGGCCACATCTTCATTTCCTGTCCCGTCTTGTTTCCCTCATCCCTCTTCTCCTAAAAGGACTCATTCCGTAAACTGTGTGAACCTGCTCTGCTTGCTTCAAGGGAACTTGACCTAAGATAGCCCGTGAGCTTTAGCCTTCCACTCAAAGCGTCTTCCATTTCTACTCAGCCTTTGAGAATCATGCATTTCCCTGCTTGTCTCTTTCATTCTTCGCCTTGATTTATTTCACTGCCAAGTTTTGTTTTTTACCTTCGCAGCGCTTCACGTGTGCCGCAGAGCTGCTGCCCCTGGAGCTTCACGTGTGACGCATCTTTGCTTTGTAGTTAATGGGACAAACCGGAATACGCTTCTCCTTCTCAGCAATAAAAGACCCTCACGGATGCCATATGGGAGGAGAACCTCATTCCAATAACTGTCCCTACTAGAAAGGCTTGGGACTGGAGGCAAATCGAGACCCTGCCTTCCGTCTCCACCATCTGTTTCCCTGTTGGAGGTGGGAAGCCTACAGGATTGAATGAAAAGATGGAGTGACCTTTCTCAAAGACTTGTTTTCAGTACAGTGTCTTAGAGGCTGCCTTTCCCAGAGCTAAATAAATACTATCTCTGGTAATAAATCTGTGCAAGCTGTGCCAAGTTTCCCAGGGCACCAAAGGGCCAGTGAACAAACTGAAGAAATCTGTAATTTGGTGGTTTCAAAACTGTAAGCTAAACTAAGCCTATTTGGGTGATAGATACCCACCCCTGGACTCACAGTGTTCTGTGGTCAAACAGGTAGATTAAACAGTGCCTAAAAGGAAATTAAACGGCCTTTATTTAGACTTAAAGAAATTTATCGCAACACTGCCAGAAGTTTAAAAATGCTACTATGAATTAAATTTGGAGGTACAATAGTATGTAGCACTTAGCAAGTCTGTTTTGTGATACAACTCATTTTCTCTCTTTTATTAGAATATCTTATAATAATCTTGCAAAATTGAGTTTAACTAATACTGCTAGGTATTTTTTAATTATTTTTATTTATTCATTTTTAAGGAGACATAGAGAGAAAGAGAGAGAGGGAGAGAGAGAGAGAGAGAGAGAGAGAGAAGGGGGAGAGGAGCAGTAAGCATCAACTCCCATGTGTGCCTTGACCAGGCAAGCCCAGGGTTTTGAACCGGCGACCTCAGCGTTCCAGGTCGAAGCTTGATCCACTGCGCCACCACAGGTCAGGCCTTCTAAGTATTATTTATGTATATAGAACTTTGTTAAATGTTGCAGTAGATGAGATAGCATTTGCATACTAGTCAGGACTTCCTCAGTTGTAAGACATTAAGACCCAATTTTAGCAGCTTCAGTGAAAAGATGGAATTGATTAATTCATGTAACTTGGAAGACCAAGGCATGTCTGGCTTGGGGTGTAGCATGATCAAGGTGTTCAGATGATATTGTTGGCTGTCTTTGTTTCTCACCTCTTCTTGGTATCATTATGAGACAAGCTTTATTCATGTGCCAGTGGTCTTAGGGTAGGTTCCCAGGAAACGGACTCTAGGATGGAGAGTTGCATGGACGTTTATTGGGGAGAGCTCTTGGAAAGGACCCCTCTGTGGAAGTGGGAAGGACGATAGCACAGAGAAAGAAGTTGAGCTTTGATGTGTTTTCAGCTGAAGCCTCAGTTAATCCTATACAGAGCTCTGGAAGCTTTCAGAGTTGTCCCCAAGTTGAAGCAAAGAGTCTATGACTTTATCAGTCGGTCATTGGCGATGGGCTGTTCTCGGGAAAGGTGCAGAGCTTTGATGAAGTGTTTCCTTGTGGCACAGAGCAGTTCCTGGTGAGAGACACAGCGCTTCAGCCATCAGCAACCAACACTTCGGGCAGTGGGGGAAATGAGTGTGTCTGCCCTGAATAAGGTAGCTGGACCGAACACCATGAGGTCCGCTACAGTCAACCAGCGTGGCCCTGTCAGCTCGAGCCTGAACCATATTACTCACTGTTTCAGAAGGGAGAGAAAGGCTTTCTTTTCAGCTGAGGTTTTTGAAAAGGAGTTTTATTATCCAGCCTGTGTCCCTACTGACCCTGTGATGGAAGAGGTGGAGATGGTGTTGTGAACAGTTCTATTGTATGTGGGAGGGACAGTCCTCAAAAGGAATACATGCTGCCCAGATAAAAATGGAAACCAATGTCATCTACAGCCTTTAGAATTTTATTGCAGAGACCCAGAAAGCGCATCCACAGACAATGATAACAATACAAGAGTTTATGGCAAAAGGTCCTAAGAAAGATGACCCGGGCCCACCTAGTCTTATTTTATAGGGTTGGAAAAGGGAATCTTTTTTCTAATTTACACTCACACTTATTACTAAATCTTTGCTCTATGACATTTTAATTTGGAAGGTTACTCTACATGTACCATAATGTGGGCTGGTCTATTTTGATTAAGAAGGTAAGATAAAAAAATTATAAAAGTTGGAATAATTCTTCTGTTGTATATAGAAATACTCTTCTATGGATATGATTCTCTAATTTTACTCAAGGTTTATCTAAGGATGTACCATGAAAGGTAGTCCTCCCATTATCAGGGGGGATATGTTCCAAGACCACCAGGGGCTGCCTGAAATCACTGATAGAACTGTACCCTATATAACTTCCCCCCATTCATATATACCTATGATGAAAATTAATTTATAAACTAGGCACAGTAAGAAATTAACAATAATTAATAATAAAATAGAACAATTATACCAATATACTGTACTAAAAGTTATATGAGTTCTTTGGGGCCATTAGTAAGTAAAATCAGGATTATTTGGACATAAACATGGCGATACCCATGCCAGGCAATTGGACAACCCAGACTAGTGGGCAGGGAGCGTCTTCAGAGAGGATTCGTTGGACAAAGGGATGATTCATGTCTTGGTCTGGACAGAGTGGGTTGGCTTGAGATTTCATCACACTGCTCAGAATGGTGTAAAATTTAAAACCATGTGAATTGTTTATTTCTGGAATTTTCTATGTAATACTTTTGGACCATCCTTAACCAAGGGGCAACAGAAAGCAACACTTCAGATAAGGTGGGACTACCATCGTGATATACTTGCTCACATTTGTTGAATACTTACTATTTGCCAGAAACTCAGATAAGCAGCTGGTATTCATCAATCGGTCTGTACTACAACCCTGACAGAAGTACATTTCATGTACCCGCTTAACAGATAAGGGAACTGAGTTTAAATGAGGTAAAAGTAATTTTCTCACTGTCTTATAACTAATCAATGGGATTTGATTCTATAAAATCTGGTGCTTAACCTCCCTGCTCTGTTGCCTTATTACTAAGTTGGCATTTTTTGATGAGATCTTTTCAAAACTAGAATTCTTACTCTAGTTGAAAACTTAATTCCTTAATTCTTGTATGGTGAATTAAAGATACTGAAATGAAAAGATATAACAAAGTTGTATCCTTTAACTTTTTTCATAAGATCTTTATCTGTATGGCAATCATGTCTTTAATGTTTTAACATTAAAGGTGATTGGACAAGCAATATTAAACACCACAAAAAATAACAGAGGTGAAAAAGTTAATCTTTATAAACGACCATTCCTTGAACTGTTTTTCTCCTAGATCTAGTCCCCAGAAGATGTTATTTTTACCTATCTGTATATATGACAGAATTATTATGTTAAACCACTTTCAATATTTTATATTTTTCCTACAAAAATTGTAGGAAGACATTTGGGTTGATACGCTTCAACCTAATATTTTTAAGCTTTAATCCAACACTCTGTATTAACATTTTCCATGTTACCAGGTAGCTTTCATTTCAATAAATATCTGATGTTCCAGAGAGTAAAAGTTCACTTAACCATTCTTGGTCAGTTCTTTGGTCTTTTCCTATTGTAAATAAATACATTCATGCACAGACATTTCTCTTTCCTTTGGATTAATTACTTAGAATAATTTCTTAGTGATGAAATTATTGGAACCACAAAAAGTGATATATTATGGCTTATTCTAGCTATAGTTAAATTACTTTACGAACAGAATTTATTTAAATTGCTTTTTACAGTGTATAAATGAACTAACTTCATCAGAACCTGGTTAGCCTGGAGTATTATCATTATTTTTATAATATAATAGGTATAAATGGTACTTAATGAATATTTTAATTTGTTTTTCTTTGATCACAGCAAGGTGGAGCATTTTGGCATGTTTGTTTACTAATTTCAATTCCCTCTACATAGATGATCAGATTATATTCTTTGCTCGTTTATCTATTGGGCATCTTATTTGAATATAATTGTACATCTTATATAATATAGCTGTTAACCCTTTGTATTTCTTTCAGAAGCATTTTAATCCCTTGTGTTTCTCTTCATTTTCATTATCTTATTTTAGAAGTTACAAAATAAATATTTTATCAGATTTATATTTATATATTAAATCTGAATTTTACCCCTCAGTTAATGCTTAGAATGGTTTAATTCCTGCACATATTTAATTTTATTGCCATATTTTATTAGATTTAGAGATATTTACATTGTTAGTGATGCAAAGTTTATTTTGATTTATGGTATAAACTGAAGATATAGAGCAATTTTACTTTAAATTTGCTAATCAGATATTCCCTAACATTTTTTTTTTTTTTTTTTTTGTATTTTTCTGAAGCTGGAAACGGGGAGAGACAGTCAGACTCCCGCATGCGCCCGACCGGGATCCACCCGGCAGGCCCACCAGGGGCCACGCTTCCCACCAGGGAGCGATGCTCTGCACCTCCGGGGCGTCGCTCTGCCACGACCAGAGCCACTCTAGCGCCTGGGGCAGAGGCCAAGGAGCCATCCCCAGCGCCCGGGCCATCTTTGCTCCAATGGAGCCTTGGCTGCGGGAGAGGAAGAGAGAGACAGAGAGGAAGGAGGGGTGGGGTGGAGAAGCAAATGGGCGCCTCTCCTATGTGCCCTGGCTGGGAATCGAACCTGGGTCCCTTGCACGCCAGGCCGACGCTCTACCACTGAGCCAACTGTCCAGGGCCTTCCCTAACATTTTTAAAATAAGTTTTTCTTTTTCTGTTGCTTAGAAATGTTTCCTTTACAGGTGCAAGTACATTTAATATGATAGTCTATTTCTGAAGCACTTTTTTTGGTTTCATATTTTTTTTATGGGGTTGGATGTACTTTTCTACTTATTTTCAAATTGAGAACATTTGAAAATTGTTCTAATTTTCAAATATTGTCTCCATTCCCCCCCCCATTTCTTTTCTTTATAAGCTAATTTAATAATATTTCACAATTTTATAATTTGGTCAGGTTTAGAAAGTGTATTGGTTTCCTTTTGCAACTGTAAAATAACATGGTGGCAGATTTGATGGCCTAACACAGCACAGATTTATTACCTACAATTCCATAAATTAGATGTCTGACACTGGTCACCCTGGGTTAAAATCAAGGTGGCAGCTGGGCTGTGTTCTGCTATGGAGATTCTTAGTGAAGAATTCATTTTCTTGCCCTTTAGTGCTTCTAGAGCAGGGGTCGGGAACCTATGGCTCGCGAGCCAGATGTGGCTCTTTTGATGGCTGCATCTGGCTCGCAGACAAATCTTTAATAAAAAAAAAAAATAACGTTAAAAATATAAAACATTCTCATGTATTACAATCCATTCATTTCCTACCGCTCATGTTCATGGTTGTGGGTGGCTGGAGCCAATCACAGCTGTCCTCTGGGACAACACCAAATTTTTATTGGATAATGCATAATGTACACAGGTCGTTGTATGGCTCTCACAGAATTATATTTTAAAATATGTGGCGTTATAGCTCTCTCAGCCAAAAAGATTCTCCACCCCTGTTCTAGAGGCTGCCTGCATTCCTTGGCTCCGCCCCCTTTCCATCTTCAAAGGCAACAATGTTTCATCTCTCTCTGACTGTTTTTCTCTGTGAGCAGAGCCAGGAAATAGTCTCCAATTTTAAAGGCTTATGTGATTACATTAGGCTCAAGTCCAGGACAGTTCCCCCTAAATGAAAACTCTTCACCCTTAATCACATCTGCAGTCTCTTGCCATGTAAGATAACACATTTATAGGTACTGGGATTAGGGTGTAGACATATTTTGCAGGGGGCAGAGAGCATTAATTTGTCTACAATTAAAAGCATTGGTTTTGTTTGGGACTCTGTTAAATATATGTTAAATTATTTTGGCAGAGTTGGCATTTAAACAATAGTATTTCACTTCGCCATCCATCAGAAAGGTATAGTTCAATCTTCATGGTGATTTCCTGGTGACATTTTGAAGATCGAGTCATTTTAAAGACCTTATCTCCTTAATTGTATTCCTTACACTTCTTTTTTTGTGCATTGCTAGTGTGAACAGGAATCTTCTTTCCCTGTATTCCTCCCTAGTACATTTCTGTAACAAGTTATTGCTTGATGTTCTTCATTCTTCATGAAAATTTATTCCCTAGTTTATTCTTAATTTCTCATTCACTCTACAAAGAGAAACATATGCTAGCAATACGTGGTGCAGTGTGAATGCAGTTCCCAGGGAATCAGTGCAGCTATGCCATATTGAGAAATCTCCATTTTCATTATTTATTTGAAAAGATGCAAAAATGCTGAGCGTTGAAATGACTTTCAAAGCTTAAGAAAGGTTGCTAAATACTCTGTTTGGCCTAGTTTGCTCCATGTCCGTAGCAGAAGGACACCCAGCAGTCCAGGGGCTTCCCTGGCAAAGGGAAGTGACATATGGACCTGGGGTGGAGAGGCAAAGCTTTGCTAGGGGACCCCGCACAGCCCCTCTCTCCAAATGATTAATGTCTACTGCAGCAGGTTACAGTTTGCAATCCACTATTTTCCATGTTTGATATTCATATTGGAAGCAGACTCATGATGCAGAGGAAATATTTTGGGATTAGGAAACAGGAGGCCTGGCTCCAGCCTCAACTGAAAGCTTGGTTGAGCTATAAGGTGGTGAGGAAATGATTTAATTCTTCAGGGGATCAGTTCTTTTGTTTGTCATATGGAGGGCGGGACTAGATCTGTCAATCTATAAACTGATGGAGATTTTAAGGAAGGCAGAATCCATTTGAAGAAGGAAGAAAGCTCCAATCGTTTCAGATCTCACTATTTTTTCCCTCTCTTTTCATTAGTTCTGGGGTAACGTGTAGAAAGTAGAAGTTCTCCTTGACCCTTTTACCCTAGAAACATCTTTGACTTTGTGAACTAATTTTCATCTCAGTCTCTGAGCTCTTGAGAACCCTCTAAATCAGCGGTTCTCAACCTGTGGGTCGCAACCCTGGCGGGGTCGCCTAAAGCCATCGGAAAATACATAATGCATATCGGGTATTTACATTCCGAATCATAACTGTAGCAAAATTACAGTTATGAAGTAGCCACCAAAATTATTTTTTGGTTTGGGGTCACCGCAACATGAGGAACTGTATTGCGGGGTCACGGCATTAGAAAGGTTGAGAACCACTGCTCTAAATGTACCCTAGGTTTATTGCAGCATTATGTACAGTGGCCAAGATACGGAAACAACTGAAGTGTCCTTGGATAGAGGACTGGATAAAGAAGTATGGTACATATATACAATGGAGTACTACTTAGCCATAAGAAATGATGAAATATACTGCCATTTGCGAGTGTCATGCGAAGAAAAATAAGTCAGAAGGCAAGTCAAGAACCATATGATTTCACTCATATGTGGGATATAAGACTGAAAGCAACAAATGAACAAACAAACAAATCTTTTTTATTTTAATGGGGTGATATTAATCAATCAGGGTACATAGGTTCAGAGAAAACATCTCCAGGTTATTTTGACATTTGATTATGTTGCATACCCTTCACCCAAAGTCATATAGTTTTCTGTCACCTTCTATCTAGTTTTCTTTGTGCCCCTCCTCTCCCCCCACCCCCTCCCTTCACCTCCCCACCCCTGGTAACCACCACACTTTTGTCCATGTCTCTGAGTCTCATTTTTATGTCCTACCTATGTATGGAGTCATATAGTTCTTAGTTTTTTCCCCTGATTTACTTATTTCACTCAGTATAATGTTATCAAGATCCATCTATGTTGTTGTAAATGATCTGATGTCATCATTTCTTATGACTGAGTAGTATTCCATAGTGTATTTGTACCACATCTTCTTTATCCAGTCATCTATTGACGGGCTTTTTGGTTGTTTCCATGTCTTGGCCACTGTAAACAATGCTGCAGTGAACATGGGGCTGCATGTGTCTTTACGTACCAGTGTTTTTTAGTTATGGGGGTATATTCCCAGTAGAGGGATTGCTGGGTCATATGGTTGTTCTATTTTTAATTTTTTGAGGAACCACCATACTTTTCTCCATAGTGGTTCTACTACTTTACATTCCCATCAACAGTGGATGAGGGTTCCTTTTTCTCCACAGCCTCTCCAGCACTTGTTATTACCTGTCTTGTTGATGATAGCTAATCTAACAGGTATGAGATTGTAGTTTTGATTTGCATTTCTCTAATAACTAATGAAGATGAGCATCTTTTCATGTATCTGTTGGCCATTTGTATTTCTTCCTGGGAGAAGTGTCTGTTCATGTCCTCTTCCCCTTTTTTTATTGGACTGTTTGCTTGTTTGTTGTTGAGTTTTATGAGTTCTTTGTATATTTTGGATATTAGGCCCTTATCTGAGCTGTTGTTTGAAATATCATCTCCCATTTAGTTGGCTGTCTGTTTGTTTTGTTGTCAGTTTCTCTTGCTGGGCAAAAGCTTCTTAGTCTGATGTAGTCCCATTCATTTATCTTTGCCTTCACTTCCCTTGCCTTTGGAGTCAAATTCATAAAGTGCTCTTTGTAACTGAGGTCCATGAGGTTAGTACCTATGTCTTCTTCTATGTATTTTATTGTTTCAGGTCTTATATTTAGTTTTTTGATCCATTTTGAATTAATTTTAGTACAAGGGGACAAACTGTAGTTGAGTTTCATTCTTTTGCATGTGGCTTTCCAGTTTTCCCAGCACCATTTGTTGAAGAGGCTTTCTTTTCTCCATTGTGTGTTGTTGGCCTCTTTATCAAAAATTATTTGACCATATACATGTGGTTTTATTTCTGGGCTTTCTATTCTGTTCCATTGGTCTGAGTGTCTATTTTTCTGCCAATACCATGCTGTTTTGATTATCGTGGCTCTATAATATAATTTGAAGTCAGGTATTAAAACAAACAAATCTTAACTACACAGAGAGCAGTACGGTGGTTACCAGAGGGGGAGGGGGTGGGGGAGGTACTCAAGGGTAAAGGAAGTTAACTGTACGGTGATGGAAGGAGATCTTACTTTGAGTGGTGAACACATAATGCAGTATACAGATGATGTATTATAAAATCATATACTTGAAACCTATATAATTTTATTAACCAATGTCACCCCAATAAATTTAGTAAAAAACCATACTGGTTTTCTGACAAGGGATCTTCCAGTCTGTGTTCTATAGAAAGACTTTGCAGATAGGCCAAGAGGAGAAAGTTCATGGGATTGTCTTCGGAACCCAAATAAAGTCTGCATGGATTTGGCTTGCTTAGGAATCCTTCCCTATGGGTCTTGTAATTCTCCCCTCGCACTCCGCGCATTGACGTATCTTGCTATTTTGTCTCTTCATCTGTAGATCAGGGGTGCTAACGTCTGAAGCACAGGGAGTGGCCAATGGGACCCAGAGAATGGCTTGAAGAAGCCATGCTCTCAGCCCCAGACTTCTCAGATCACAGTACTTTGCACCGAGCTTCCACTTGTGGCCCACCTTCTATTTTGTATCAGTGGTCCCCACATAAATAGAGTCTGGTGGGTGAGTCCATTCCCACTGGGAGGGCTAGCCAAGCACTGGCATTGGTTAGATCTGTGGTTCTCAACCTTTCTAATGCCATGACCCCGCAATACAGTTCCTCCTGTTGCGGTGACCCCAAACCAAAAAATAATTTTGGTGGCTACTTCATAACTGTAATTTTGCTACAGTTATGATTTGGAATGTAAATATGTATTATGTATTCTCATTGCATAATGTATTCTCATTGCCTCTCTGCCTCCTAGGCTTCTGTCCTCCGGCACTTGCTGCACCCGCCCACTGATGACGTCAGCAAGGGCTGGACACACGTAATGCAGTGCTATGGACTGTGGAGCGTTTCCCCCACTTCCCCCGCCCCTGAGGCCCCGGATGGATGATGCAATCACGTCTGCGCATGACCACAGGCATTCAGTTTGGAACGCACGTCCATAACGGCGTGCGTTCAAGCTGAATAGCGCTGCTGCAGACGGTAGCGTGGCTTCTCAGCGGCTAAAGCCCTCGGAAATATGTATTTAAACATGCGTTTTCCTCCCTTTGTCATAGCTGAGGTGGTCTTT
Organism: Saccopteryx bilineata; assembly: GCF_036850765.1. Lineage (NCBI taxonomy): Eukaryota > Metazoa > Chordata > Mammalia > Chiroptera > Emballonuridae > Saccopteryx > Saccopteryx bilineata. The sequence continues at coordinate 17,202,625 of NC_089499.1, read as the reverse complement.
GTCTCTTACCACAGGAAGTGTTTAAACTTCTGCTGGTACCTGATGCTGACTTTTCCAATCAAGGTTACAACTTGCTGTAGTCAGATACATCCAGGTTGTCCCTGACTTGTTCGTGTGTTCAGCAGGGGAGTGGACCTGAACTTCCTAAGTCCCAGGAATGATGGACAGCATTGCATAGCATAGCTTGCAGTTTCAGCAATAAAACACCTGTCTTAAGAGTTTATGAACTAGCCCCCCCGCATATGATTTTTCCTAAAGCATGAAGACTCATGTTTGAAATTCAGACATAGAAATAGTTCATTCTCGTGTGGTATGACATATATGATAATGATAGAGCACAGATCTTGCTGTTGACCTGCTGGACTGAGACGTCAGTTCTTGGGGGGGGGCAGTTAGCCTTGTGATGAAGAGAGGTCCCAAGGATTAGAGAAACAACACTAGCATGGCATTCTCAGTATTCTCTCCTTTTGAAGGTGTAGTGAAGAGCATGGAAAAAGATTTTGCCAATATTATTGTTGTTGTTATTTAAAATTTAGAGCTACGGGAAACTGATATTTTGGACCTCAATCTGGTGAGTCCTGGTGGGCTATTCAGTGGGGTAAAGGTAGTGGGAGCCATTACGGCGCTATCCTAGTGTTCCAGAAAGTCAGGGAGCTGTAGGGTGGCGCGGGCACAGAGGGGATCTCCACTTCAGGAGAACTCAGGACTCCCGACGCGATGCTGGCAGGTGCCCTGGCCTCCAGCCCGGGTGCAGTGAAGACTGCAGGGAGAGAGGAGCCCTCAGGACCCCCGACAGGATGCTGGCAGGTGCCCTGGCCTCCAGCCCGGGTGCAGTGAAGACTGCAGGGAGAGAGGAGCCCTCAGGACCCCCAACGCGATCCTGGCAGGACCGCGTTTCAGAGGACAACACCCCCTGAGGGTCCCCTGGAGAAGAAAAAGGAAAAAGCAGTGTTCTTGAAAAGAGACATGACAGCACGTTGGATCAGGAGGTGACCTGCGTCTGCGGTCCAGAGGGTCAGGTAGAGGGGCCCAGGCTGGGCTGGGCTGGGCCAGAGCCTCAGCTGCCAGGCCAGATGGGAATTCAGAGCTACCAGATGCGGCAGATAGTTGTGCCCGCAGGCTGCCTGCCTGCCTCCCAGGTTGTGGGCACGGGTGCGATCAAGCTTTATGCTCCCTTACCCAGCGACATTAAAACAAATGTAGGAGTATGGACTCCCTTCAAAGCATTTTTACAAAGAAGGTGGCTGGCGGTGGTGGGAATGAGGCCTGAACGATCTGTGTGTAGAAATACAACTTGTCTGAGCCGCAGTTAGAGGAGGAGACTTGTGTCTGAGGTGGGGAGGGGGGACCAGGTGTCTTTCGTCATAAACTTATTGTAGAATCTCTGGAAATGCCCTGAACTTGTGCAGATGACTTTCTCTTCTCTTGGGAACGGCCTTGCTTGTTCTTCCTGTTTTGGGATACCCCTCTCCAGTGGGAAGGAGCATGCCCGCCTGGGCTCCGGAGTTCATCCATAACCTGTCCCGCACCTTGCCTGAGACCAGGAACCCAGCCTTGACTCTGTTCCTGGGATGGTCGAGAACCTGCAGGCAGACTCTCAAGTGGATGGTTGGTTGCATTAGTTAGCTTGGGCTGCTGACACAAAATAACGTAGGCCGGGAGTTTCGACCTCAGACATTCACTCCCTGCAGCCCTGGAGGCTGGGAGTCTGAGCTCAGAGTGCCAGCACAGTCTGGATCTGGGGCGAGCCTGCTTCCTGGCGTGTAGGTAGCCGCCTTCTCACTGTGTCCTCATACAGCCGTGCAAGTTTCAGTTCTAGTCTCTCTCTCTTCCCAGACACTGATCCCATCGTGAGGACTCCGCCCACGAGACTTCTGAACCTAATCACCTCGGAAAGGCCCCACCTCCTAATGCCATCCCGTTGGGGGTCAGGGTTTGAACATAAAGATGGGGGGCACATATGTACAGTCCATTACAGCATCTAAGCCTTGGTTTAGGCAGGGGTCCCCAAACTTTTTACACAGGGGGCCAGTTCACTGTCCCTCAGACCGTTGGAGGGCCGGACTATAAAAAAAAACAAACTATGAATAAATCCCTATGCACACTGCACATATCTTATTTTAAAGTAAAACAACAACAACAACAAAAAAACCCAAAATGGGAACAAATACAATATTTAAAATAAAGACCAAGAAAATTTAAATTAACAAACTGACCAGTATTTCAATAGGAACTAGGCTCCTCTCACTGACCACCAATGAAAAAGGTGCCCCTTCCGGAAGTGCGGCGGGGGCCGGATAGATGGCCTCAGGAGGCCGCATGTGGCCCGCGGGCCGTCGTTTGGGGACCCCTGATCTAAGCCTTGGTTTAGAGGGTAAGGCCAGGCTCAGACCAATAACTGCTATATTTATTTAGTCTGGAATTGAGGGGCTGGGCTTGGTAGTCAGCAGAACTCCAGGTCTCTCACCCACCACCTGAGTGTTAATTCAGCACATTATTTAGCCTTTCTGAATCTCAGTTTCCACATCTGGGCTTGCTGGGATAAAATTTTCTACACTCCATAGGGTTAGGGAGAGGAATCGCTGGGATAAATTATGTAAAGTACTTCATTTATAGTAAGTGATCAATAAATGTTAATTACTGTTATTATCCATGTCCCACATCCATTATTATTCATCCATATATTTATTCCCTTGCACACGGATCAAGAACCCGTCAGAGAAGATAATTGAGTTTTGTAGATAGAAAGCATTTGAATAACCTCTATTTGGTTGGGTGAAATTTTCTGCTCATGTTTATTTGCAAAGCTATAATCCAAGTTGCATGACTAGCCATCAGAGAGGCATCTAGGAATAAAAGTTTTCAAGGGCAGATGGAGATAATGACACCTTGTGGAGCTGGGCTGATGAAACGCAGAGTAGAGAGAGGTGGAGGGATTTAATGATGAGGCACTCCTGAGAGAGGCACCTGTATTTTATGCTCTTTCAGAGCTGAATGCAGGTAGTCACGAGGGCCCCTGGCTCCGTACACTAAATGAGCAAAGAAAGGCCTCCGTGATCCTGGACCAAAGCACTCTTGGAAAGGGCATGCACGAAGCCTCTGTTAATAGCACACGTTGTCTGAGCTGTAAAATAAACCATGTAGAAGCTCCAACTTGCTATTTCATTCCTTCTCTGATACCCAGATGACATTGTTAGGACATCGAGGATGATGGCAATGATGAAGCAGCCACCATTGACTGATCAGATGCTACTTGCCAGCTGCGGTACTAGATGTTTTCTACTCGTTACATCCTACCCGGACAGCACTGTGAGGTACACCCATCCCATGGCATCTCTCTTGGTCTGGGGACTTGTGCTGGAGCTGAGGCCCGGGGCTTGACTTACTCTAGCTCACAAAGCTGGGAAGTAGAAGAGTTGCGGCTCAAACCTTGTCATCTGAATCCAAAACCTGTGCTCTGTCTTCCATAACTGTTACACCCCCCTCCCCCAATACCCCGAACTACCAACAGACTATAGCAGGAGTCAGGAAACTTTTTGGCTGAGAGAGCCATGAACGCCACATATTTTAAAATGTAATTCTGTGAAAGCCATACAATGACTCATGTACTTTTTGCATTATCACATATTTTAAAATGTAATTCTGTGAAAGCCATACAATGACTCATGTACTTTTTGCATTATCCAATAAAAATTTGGTGTTGTCCCGGAGGACAGCTGTGATTGGCTCCAGCTACCCGCAGCCATGAACATGAGCGGTAGGAAATGAATGGATTGTAATACATGAGAATGTTTTATATTTTTAATGTTATTATTATTTTTTATTAAAGATTTGTCTGCGAGCCAGATGCAGCCATCAAAAGAGCCACATCTGGCTCGTGAGCCATAGGTTCCCGACCCCTGGACTATAGAGTGTTGCTGCCAGCATCCAGCTGGCTATGTGATTAATTTGTATATTTAGGTTTTTTTATAGCCTTCATAGATATATATTTTTTCCATTTAAATCATGGGTTGAGAGAAGTAGATTAAATTAATCTAATATATGTCTGTATTTTTCCTTGTTTTTGGTACCACATCCTATGTCCTAAATAGTGCTTTTTTTTCTGAATTCAATCCTGTCTTAGTGAAGATTCAGAGCCTCTACTTTTTGATTTGTATTTGCCTGCATATCTTTTTTTTTTTTGTATTTTTCTGAAGCTGGAAACGGGGAGAGATAGACAGACTCCCGCATGCGCCTGACCGGGATCCACCCGGCATGCCCACCAGGGGGCAATGCTCTGCCCACCAGGGGGCAATGCTCTGCCCACCAGGGGGCGATGCTCTGCCCCTCCGGGGGCATCGCTCTGCCGTGACCAGAGCCACTCCAGCGCCTGGGGCAGAGGCCAAGGAGCCATCCCCTGCGCCCGGGCCATCTTTGCTCCAATGGAGCCTTGGCTGCGGGAGGGGAAGAGAGAGACAGAGAGGAAGGAGGGGGGGTGGGTGGAGAAGCAAATGGGTGCTTCTCCTATGTGCCCTGGCTGGCAATCGAACCCGGGTCCCCCGCACGCCAGGCTGACGCTCTACTGCTGAGCCAACCGGCCAGGGCCCACCTGCATATCTTTGTGCAGTTTTTATTTTCAACCTTTCTGAGTTAAAATGTCTCAGATGTGTCTCTTGTAAGCACGTCATAGATTTTTACTTCATGGCCCAATACAAGAATATGTTTTTTTCACAGATGTTTACTTTATATCCATTGTTACCAAGTAAGTTGGGAATTAATTATGTTGCCTTATTTGATGTTATAGCTCCTATTTTTGTTTGCTTTTCAATAATCTTTTGTTATCTGGTCAGTTTCCTCCGCTTGTGTGTGGTGGAAGGGTATTATATGTGTGTACTTTCTGGTGATTTGGAAAGTTTGTGGTCTGTTTTAGTATCTTCTGGTGTTTGCATTGATAATTTATCTTTTCTCTTTGTTTAGATTCTATTAGCTTTGCTGTAACCACTTTTGCTTCCATTCCTCTCATTTCATCTTTCCCCATTCCATACCCAATTTTTTGTCAGTTCTCTCTTTTCTTTAATTTTTTTATTTTTTATATATTTTTTCAATTCAGTGAGAGGAGGGGAGGCAGAGACAAACTCCTGCATGTGCGCCTACTGGGATCCACTGGGCAAGCCCACTAGGGGGCGATGCTCTGCCCATTTGAGGCATTGCTCTGTTGCTCAGCAACCGAGCTCTTCTTAGTGCCTGAGGCAGAGGCCATGGAGCTATCCTCAGTGCCTGGAGCCAACTTGCTCCAATTGAGCCATGGCTGCAGGAGGGGAAGAGAGAGAAAGAGAGAGAGAAAGAGAGGGAAAGAAGTGAGAGGGGGAAAGAAGAGAGGTGGAGAATCTGGGACATCTACATGCCAGGCATTCAAAAACATTTCTTTTAAAGAAATGTTTAAAATATTGACCTTTGTATTAGAGATAAATTAGAAAATGAAAAGGAAACTTCCTCTTTCAGTCTTTGTGCCAGTTTTTAAAACTATCTTAATGTGTTCCGGAGTTAGAGATGAGGTAGAAGGGAAGGAACCTACAGTGCTGGCTTTGGGAAGCGACCACCGAAACCTCTGAGGAATGGGCCTTTGCTCCTTGTGAGCCTATTTGTAAGTCAAAGGAGGGAGGTGAGCAGTGGTGTTAGAATAGTAGGTGCTGTCTACTTAGCTCAGTGGTCTCTGCCTCTGGGTTTCAAGTATTAGAATAGGTCAGACAGTGGAGCGTTAGTGATGTCTGTAAATCATTCTCACAGTCTTCATGTTTTTCCCCCACATGTTTGTTTCATGCTCAGTCACCAGATTTTTGTTTAGAGATGAGGAAGGCTCAGGCTGAAAAATTGACTTCTTGTTCTGCTTTTGTACTAACTTTCCTTTCAGACACTGGATGAGAGAGAGGAGAGAGGGGAGGAAAGAGGAGGTATATTGATATAGGTAGAGAGAGACCCACTTAAGTCTCTGCACCCTAAATTCACATTTTCTGCTGGAGAATCTGATTGGTTTGGCTTTCAAGTTTTTTACATGGGTAAAACAAAGGTGCCCAGCTGAGAGGTATATTGTCTGAGAAGGGGGACTTGGACTGAGGAGGGGATGTTTGGCATCTCTTGGCCATTAAATTGCTATGTTAATGATTGGGACCCTGCTGTGACAGGGCACTTTGCACTCTGGCTTCTCAGTGACTGGGGACACCAGTCCTGCCTCCATTCCCAGCCCAGTCCCCAAACGTGCCCTCGTGCTGGCCTGGTTTCCCCGTGTTGAGTTCATTTGCTTGAGTTCATTAGTTGTCTGATGTGGACGGTTCACCCTTGCAGTTGGTGCTGCTTGTTGGTTCCTGTGCCCTCTTTAGAGCAGTGGTTTGCCTGGCATGTCAACTTTGCCTCTCTCTACCAGGTGATCTCGCCCTTGAGCACCTTGCCATGGCAGCAGGGCACCCTGGCTCAGACCTCAGCCAAAGTTCTGGAAGAAGGGGGGTGGGCAGCAGTCCTCCGTGCCACTTCCCTGCACCTCTGTACACATCATCCCAATCTATTTTAAACATTGAGCCGAACAATCTCAGGGGGACATTTCATCCCTAAAAAGTTCTCCAAGGAAAGTTTAAAGATGGGCTGTTGTTTAGAGATCAATGAAAAGGAGATGGAATTTAAATATTAAGAAGAAAGCTCTTGCCTTCAGGTGAAGCTGACATTTGCATAATAATGAGAGTGACTAGGCAGATGGAATTGAGAATCTGACTGGAATCTCAAATCCTGGTGAGGGAAGATTCATTTACCTGAAGTGGCAGTGGGAAATATGCTAATCAGAGGCTTGCTGCTGTCCATCACGTTCAACAGATTCCCAGACAAAGAAATAGAGTTCACAAATAGGAGGTGATACAACTTGACATTCAACTTAATTTGGTTTGTTTTCTCATCAGCCCTTGGCAGATGAGCAACTATGGAAGTCTTTAAGGGGGGTGAGGGGGAGAATCACTCTCTTCTGTCAGAACTGCGTGACAGTGTCATCACCAGTGCTGCCATTGTCACTATCGTTATTTATTGTGTGAGAAACAAAAAGAGGGAGGGAAAGGAAATCTGAGTATGACCTGAGTCATTATTGAGAAATAATGGTGATATCTAAGGAAAAAAAAAAAAAGTAAGAGGAGAAGAAATTATAAGGACTCCAAATAAACATTTTTGTGTCTTGACGGTCAAGAGAGGGGAAAATTAGCATCTGGGTAATAAAGTTAATAATTTAGAAGACACCTGAACTTGGAAATTGGATTCTGTGAGGTAGAGAAGTTTGTTAGGCTGTCCTAGACTTGAGCCTGAATTCTTTTACTTATGGGTAACAAGAAGCTATTCTGGGGGAAGATAGCGAAAGGTTGTGGTAGACAAAATTCTAGGATGGCCCCTGTGATAGCCTCCTTCTGGTGTATGTCCTATATAAGTCTTTCCTTTTGAGTGTAAGCAGAACTTGTGGACTGCTTCTAAGAGAATCATTCCCATGATTATGTTACGTTGGATGGCATAGGTGAAGAGATTTTTGCAGAGGTAATTAAGGTCCCTCAACAGTTGACTGAGTTGATCATAGGGGAGACTATAGTGGGTGGGCCTTTCCTAATTGGGTGAACCCCTATCAGAAGAGGGTGTAGCCCTATTTTTGAAGTCAAACACTCTAAGCAACAGACTCACCCTCTATTGCTGACTTTGAAGAAGAAGCTGCCATGAAAGTCACAGGAAATGACTTCTGTCAACAACCCAAGGGAGTCTGTAAGTAGATTCTGCCCTTGTTGAGCTCCTAGATGAAACCAAGGCCCTGACCATTTTGATTTCAGTCTTGTGAGACCTTGATCAGACAGCCTAGCTAGGCCATATGTGAACTCTTGGCCCACAGAAACTGAGATAATAAAATGAATGTTCTTTAAAGCTGCTGAGTTTGTGATAATGTGGTACATAGCAATAGAAAATTAATACAGAAGTTTATACTTAAATAGGTCCATTAAAGAGATGCTAGGTGCGTTATTAGCCTTTCTGGTGGAAGGGCAGGGCACTGGGAACCAACAACACCCGAGTCACATGTATATTTCTGTAGCCAATTAGATGCCAGTCTAGGCTCTTACCTATTTAGGAAGTCTCCACAGGCCTGGATGGCTATTATGGCCCGGTCTCTATCCCAAAATCACCACCTGTTCAGCTGGTCTTTTTTACCTTTCCAATGGAACAACTGAAAAATGTGTCTACCCAAGACTACACTTTCAAGGCAGTAAGTTTATGTTAGGGTTGTAGCCATTCTTCATCCTTAAGCATCCTGACTCCTGTTACTCAACTAGTTTAGTTCAAGTGAAGACAGCATTTGTTGAGCATTTACTATAGATGGGCTTCTTTTGGGGTGGGGACAGGAAGTTGGAGTGTTGGTAATGATTGAAAGAATGGAGGACAGAATCAAAGCCAAGGTCATACAGTCCTATAGACATTTCAATTGGCATCTACTGTAGAAGCTATTATACATGATGGATTGTCAAGTATTGTAACAGGTAGCAAAGGGTTGTGGCTTCACTATTTTCTGATTGGTTGACCTTAGGAAAATCCCCAACCTGAGCTTCTTCTGAAAAAATAATATTAGTGATAATTACAAAATAAATAAGAACAATGATAATAGTAATTATAATATGACTTGGAAAATTAAATCAGCAAAACTACATGCGATACTGGCATTTTAGTGAACTCCCAATTTATGTTACTATTAGAATATTATTGTTTATGAGGGAAATAAATAAAGGAGAGCTTCCTGTAGGAAACAACATTTTAATGAAGCCTGAAACTGTTGTTAGGTATTTGATGTAGAGAGATATGGGATGATTCAAAGGAGAAAGACCATCGATCAAAGACTCAGAGGTGAAAGGTGAATTACGAGTTGGGCAAACAGTGGCTTCCTATAGTCTTTTTAAAAAATCATATTTACCTTCTTACCTTCTGAAGAAGTTGACAGTTTATTTTTTTCAGACAACAGTTGAGATTTTAGAATGGCATAAATGCTGGCCTCCAAGTTCCCATTAAGTTTATTTTTCTCTCTGATTAATACTGGAATTTGAACCCTGACACCTAAAAAAATAAGGACACCATGTCCACTCTTTCAGAATGGCACAGTCTTAGCTCCAGGTGGGGCCCATTCAGATAGCTAACCATAGGGTTCGTGGGCTGCAGTTACCCCAGCCTTTGGGGAATGGGAAGAAGGTACACAGCTCAGGTGTGGAAGCGTCCATTAGTGATTAATTTCAGTGAAAAAAAAGTAGTCTTTGTAGCTCTGCAAAACCAAGTGTGTTAGGGTAGGTTCTTTCCTTGTCCTCCCCTTCTTTTCTTTGTCTTCTTCCTCTGGGCAAAGAGTCAGAGACTCAGAGTAATAATACATCCTAGTTATATGAAAGAAGGCTCAGTGTTATCCTGAAAAAGAGCTTGTGACGATCCACTTTGAAGACTGAACTTTACGCCTCCTCTTACAAAAGGCAGTAGACACTTCCCTGTGACATATTAGGGAGGCCCCAAGACCCTGGGGTGAGGATAGAGGACTGGAGGGTATACATGGACACAGGAAGGAGGAGGGACATTATTAAAGAGAGGGTGTCTTGGATGTTCATACAAGATGAGTTGTGTGGGGGATGAATTGCATATTGGTGGCCCAGTAGAGCAATACTTCACCCACCTCCTGAATCCTGGCGTGTTTAGGACAGTCTACTTACTCTCTATTGTGGACTCTACTGGTATCCCCCCTCCCCCCCCCATCCACTGCCCTCAAGCTCTGGTGTTTTTGTGGGGTGGGTGGATGTTGAAATTGCATGAGACTGTTGAATGCAGCACCCATTTGGGACTCTTCGCGGGCATAAGAAGATTCTTGGGTAAGTGGGAAGTATCACAGCACCCTATTGCTTGGCACCAGTTCTGCCCGGAGTCTTAGTGCTGGAGGGCACTGGTGAACTGGACACATTTACCACAAAGTTCAAGACATGAGGGTCAGAGTGGTGCTCACTGTGGCTGACAGGATTGGTGGTTTTGCTTGTTGAACATTATCTGGTATTTGCTTCCAAAAATTATACTTGTGAGACTTGTTAAACGATACACACAGGACTCAGAGTACTAAGGTCAAATGTCTATCACTGATACACGGTGGACCTGGACTAGTTCAAATCCTAGCCCTCGGCTTGCTTGTTGTTCTCCAAGGTTGGGGGTCTCAACCGTGTTTCTCAAGACACCGATCACAATTTATATCTTGTTTATTTATATTCTGTTTTCTCTGGGCTGTGCATCTCATCAACTGCTTTATTCCCACACTGTAGCTTGTTGTACTGTCAGTGCATATTTGTTGAATAAATGAATGAAGTTCAAGTGAAACTCCTCTAAGTCCATGAATATGTATTGTTCAGTGTCAGTGTGCCTCGAGTTCTTGTAAGGTTGCTGGTTTGTGGGTTCAGTGTGTTCCGGGCCTCAGGAATGAGGTCTCTTGTGTGTTTATATTGATGAGTCTTCTCCTGTCAGACATGGCTGCCATTTTCTCTCTCCCCAGCCCCTGCTCCTTCGTGCTTTCACCAGTGGCTTTACTGTCTTTCCTGTAACCTACAGTTCTTTTGGTGACTCTATTACTGGGGAGCTAGTGTCTGCTAATTATTTTAAAGTTTCAAACCTGTTCTGCCTCTTTGGTGGGAGGCCCAGGGTGGGTGGCTATTTGGTAAAGCAGGAGAGACAGGTCGCAGCAGCAGAAGTGGGGCAGCTGTGGTGCAAGGCAGGAATGAGGAGATGCCCACATTCCGTAAGTGATGAGTACTAGGGAGTTCTTCATCTAGAGCAGGGGTCCCCAAACTACAGCCCGCGGGCCGCATGCGGCCCCCTGAGGCCATTTATTTGGCCCCGGCCGCACTTCCAGAAGGGGCACTTCTTTCATTGGTGGTCAGTGAGAGCGTCGCTTACGTACAGTATTACTTCCGGTGATGCAGAACACATGTGCCAGGGCTCCGGAAGTGCGTCATATCACTTGTTACGGCTAGCAGTGACAAATATGGAACCAGACAATGACCATCTAATTAGCCAAAAGCAGGCCCATAGTTCTCATTGAAATACTGGTCAGTTTGTTGATTTAAATTTACTTGTTCTTCATTTTAAATATTGTATTTGTTCCTGTTTTGTTTTTTTTACTTTAAAATAAGATATGTGCAGTGTGCATAGGGATTTGTTCATAGTTTTTTTTTTTTTATAGTCCGGCCCTCCAATGGTCTGAGGGAGAGTGAACTGGCCCCCTGTGTAAAATGTTTGGGGACCCCTGATCTAGAGCCTTGTGGCCTTAGTGTTGCTCAGATTGGACAACCTAGGGAGCATCTGTCAGCAGAAAAATTACCCTTCTCTTCTCCCCCTTCCATTGACCTTCCATTGTGGGGTTCAGGCGCGACTCTGAATGTACTCAAGCCGTCACTAGCATTTTCCTGGCCCTAATATACTTGAGAACTTGGCCACCTGTGGATTGAGACCTGAAGGATGTCTTCCACTGGATATCTAAGATATGCCAGGTATATGGGTCAGAATTCTCCAGAGAAACAGAACCCAAATATATTTATGTATTTTTATGTGTTTTCTTAGCTATCTGGACACCCCCTCGCTTAGTCGAGTTGACAGTTAACCATCAAAACTAAAAATTAACTATCACTGGGTTTTCCCACAAGTCCGGATGGAAAGTAGAATAGCACATTGGTTGTCCCAGGAACTGGACCCAGAGCAGGGGCCTCAGACACAGGTCTCCCTACTGCCGAGATTTTGATGGGTGAACTGTGGTGCCTGCTTTGAGGTTGGGCTGGCGGCTATGGCAGTGTATATATAATATTTGCATATCCATCGTGCTGGAGGAGGGGGAGGCACCGTTCCAGTGACGTGTTGGTTGTCTGAGCTGCTTTTTCCCTTCTGTAGCATAATGCCACTTGTCACTTACAATTAAACTGTCACTTCACAACTAACACAGTCATTCTGACCGGCAAGAGACTATTGGAGAAGTACTCATCCCTGAGAACACCAAACTGGCACTGAGCTGTTTGTCATCACTGTTGTCAGTGTCTTCCTGTGGATGTGAGTGTTATTAATAGTGACGATCATGATCATTAGGCCTAGGAAGAAAATAATGATAAAACGGCTCTAATTAGGCATTATAAAGACATCATGTCCTTATTATGTTGTCTAGTATTAATTATAATCACTATAATCACTATAACAATATGAATTTCTGCCTGCGTTTGTCTTCTATATGATCAGAGCATTGGAAGGCTTGATCTCGATAGCTTTCTGACATGCCGGTAAAGGGAGCTCCAGTTTCAAATTGTGGCCTGTGTTGGAGTAACGATGAACTGAAGGGGATGTGATAAAGAACTCCAGAAACCAACACACGAAATGCAGCAAAATAAACAGCGAGTAGACATTGTAGGGGAAGTATGTCTGCTGTTGCACAAAGTCTAAAATGAAATAAAATTTTGGGAAGTTCAACTTTACCTTCAATTTGACTTTTGCTTCTGCCGCGTTCCAGCTGTGTGACCTAGAGGAATCTGCTTTGTCTCTCTGAGCACAGTGATTGATCATGATTTTATTCTGTTATCGTGATTAGGGACAGCACACACTTTCTATCTCACTCCCCTTTTAGTTTAATGAAACAACGCAATGCAGCCTGTCATTGGGTCCCAGGCTGTGAATTCTAGGAAGAAACCATGTGAATATTTACTCCAGCACCTGGCACAGGGCGTGGCACCTGCTTGGTTGGTACTTCAAAGATGTTAGGTGAATGAGTGAAAATATCAAAAGAGATTGCCTTCATACAGAATTTATAGCTAGGAGAAATTTTACATAGATTGATTAAGTTCTGGTATATAACTAAGCTTCTGAGATGGTGGAAGTCAGGGCTAATCTGCTCTTTGCCCTGGTCAATTGTACCCTGAGGCTCTGATTGCTTTTCTTCACTCACCTCCCCCCAGTGCTGGTAAGGACCCCTGAAGGCAGCTTTTGGGGGCGGGGGTAGGAGATCTCTGGGCTATAGGCATTTAAAAATGTGGACATGGGTGAAGATGGCCCATTAATGCCCACCATTCCTACCGATAGCTCAGTGGGCTATGCTCCCGCCCATCCGCTCACTTGCTGTCTACTGTGACGGGAACCCTCACTTAAAGACTTGCTGCTCCTTCGAGCATCCCTGAGCCCAGGTCCACTCTTTAAACTCTTCCCACAAACAAACGTCTGCACTGTGCCTTGGACCAGGACTCAGGGAGCTTATCTGAGGAATCCCTAAATTGCCTAAAAATGGTCTGGCCTCTGAGATAGTCCAGTGTCCCCCTGTTCCGTGCAGCTTACACTCTTATTTGCCTCTAGGAGGTGTGCTGATAAAAGTAATCTTGGTTTTGTCTTAAATATTGAAAATTCCTTATTTGTCGGGAACAATTGAATAAGGTCTTCACTGTCTTTTCAAAGGACCAATCCTGGAGCCTTTGCACAGCGCCCGCCAACTTTGAATGACCTGACCTCATTCACTCCTGGCCAGGCCAGCGACTTCCTAGCATTGTGACATCCAGAAGACACTTCCCGGCCTGGCTTTAAACCATCCAGTGCGACTGTCCACGCTCTTGCTTTCCCCTTCTCCAGTGTTCTCAGAGGCCATGCGTTTGGCATAGAAGGAGCCTGGATCCATGTGGAGGAGAAGCCGCAAGCAAACGGACCCCCACAGGAGGCGGGGTCACGAGAGCATCAATCCTGTGTCCCCTGCCTCCCTGAGAGATGTGGGCTGTTTGTTACAGCAGCTGGTATGTTTCCCTAACGACTATGGACACTGACCCTCCTGGAAAGTGAGGTGTCGATGAGACCGGCCTTCAACCGAGAGAGACAGACATTCTACGTGGGGCGGGACCAGGCTTCTGCTGCCTGGATGTTTAGTCCTCCATTCTTCTCTTGTACTGATTGCAACCGCCCTTCTGGAAGTTAGCAGCCGGCTTGCGTTGACCTCCTTGTATGACTCCCACAGATGAAAAGTGGGGGAAGCTGCTGTCCCAGGATAGCCGGCGTCAGGCACAGTGCCCTGCCTCTTCCCTGGCCTCTCGGTTGGTCCCGTGTTCCGCCCATCGGCTCCTCTTCGGCCGCTCCAGAAGTGACGTTGCCATTGATCTTCCATGCGCTTGATCTCTGCCTGCGGGCTGGCCGCGGGGTCGAGGCATGGGCCACCGAGAACAAGTGCGATGCGAGGTGGCCGTAATTTCAGGCTAACGAACACTCCACAGGCTGCTGCTGCTGCTGCTGCTTCTTCTTCTTCTTTCTTCTTTCTTCTTTCTTCTTCTTCTTCTTCTTCTTTCTTCTTTCTTCTTTCTTCTTTCTTCTTTCTTCTTCTTCTTTTTAGCTGGTTGCCAGCTCTTGGCTTTGTGTGCTGGAAACATCTTGAACAAAATGTCACGGAACATCTTTGCAGTGTCCTGCTGACTGAGGACACGGGGCTGCCGGGGGTGCCATCTGCCTGCAGCTTCTCGGAGGTAATTAGATCAGAGTCGCTCAAGTCCTAGTGCACGGGGGGATGTCAAACGCCCTTCCCTTCTTCTCCGAAGGTAATTTTCCTTCTCTCGTTCCTTTAGAGCGGCTCGGCGCTACCGTCCCCAGGTGTGAGGCAGCGCAGAGAGAGGAGCTGCGGAGTGTGCCCCTGGCGAGGACAGGGACACCGCTGGGGGCGGACAGGGGGAGGATGTGACGGGGGTGGGGGTGGGGTGGGGACTGAGGACCCGGAGAGGGGCACATATGCTGATTTTGGCAACTTTTAATTAAAGGATAGGCTGGAAGAATTCCATTATTATTACGGCTCCACTTTCTGACTAGAGTGGTTTAATGTCCCCTTTATTAGTGTACTCCTCTGAAAGCGTTTCCTTTTTTCTCTGATTGCTCATTTGCATGAGAAAAAAGGAAATGTGTCTGATAGCTCGTGGAAGGAAAATATTTTCAGAATTTGCTGAAAACAGAGCTTTATACTTTTTCCCTCTGCTCCTCCTCCTATTACTTTTTGTTTGGAATGGGAGAAAAGGGGAATTTAGTTCTAAAATGCAAGATGGTTAATGAGGCTCTCATTTGGTGAAAGAAATGCCAAGCAAGTCCTCATTGGAAACATACGTACATACACACATATGTACATACATACATATATATATATATTTTAGATTTTATTTATTGATTTTAGAGAGCGGAGGGGGGGAAGGAGTGGGAAGCATCAATTCATAGTTGCTTGTCGTATGTGCCTTGATGGGCAAGCCCGAGGTTTTGAACCGGTGACCTCAGCATTCCAGGTTGACATTTTATCCACGGCACCACCACAGGTCATGTAGGGTTCCTTCGAATCCCTGGCTTCCTCCAACTGTGACAGTGTTCAGAGCCCTTCTGGAGAAGGTGGGGCCGCATCGTCTTTCGTGTACCTACAGAATTTTTATAAGAAGAGGCTAGTGACTAAGACTACAAGGTCGCTAGAGGGCTGGGCAGCTGTCTAGGTGCCCTTGGGTCAGGTAACAAAAGGCTTGTAGACATTAAACAGTTGGCTTGGAAACATTATTTCCTTTGTTCTCACAGCAAGTGTACAAATTAGGCTTTTTTTCAAAAAATCATTTCACAGTTGGAGAAATTGAATTTTCTAAAGAAAAAAAAATTATCCAGGGTTGCCTGGTAAGGAGGCTAATGAACTCTATTTTCTTGGCACTGAGGGAGTTCCTGGGACATGGGACTTTCAGTTTTAAAATGATGACAGTTCTTGGCAAAGTGGGACAAGTTGGTCACTGTTGGGCAGATAAAATATATTATGCTCACTTTGTTAGAGATGGCGCTGCCCATGTGGAAGCCCGTCGCTCAGGTGATGATATTAGTTGCCCCTATGCTTGGAATGGGCGTAATTATATTAATGTGTGTTGGGGGCGGGCTGTGGGCAGGCAGGATCCTTGTAGCCTGGGGTTTGGTTTTAGGACTAAGCCTTTCCCACCCTTTTTGATGTGGGGTGGACTTTGTATCAGAGACTTCCCTATTTTGTATATTGGATTAAAGGTTTTGGTTTCTACACTATAAAGTGGGGCAGACCGGGAGCTTGCTCTCTTGGTTCCTGAGATTAGCATTAGAGAGCAGAGCAGAGAGAGGCCACATGGAGGAGGAGAAGCAGCCAAGATGGTGGAGTACTAAAGAAAAAGCCAGTTTTTTTTTATATTTTTCTGAAGCTAGGAATGGGGAGAGACAGTCAGACAGACTCCCGCATGCGCCCGACTGGGATCCACCCGGCACGCCCATCAGGGGGCGATGCTCTGCCCCTCTGGGGCGTCGTTCTGTTGTGACCAGAGCCACTCTAGCACCTGGGGCAGAGGCCAAGGAGCCATCCCCAGCGCCCGGGCCATCTTTGCTCCAATGGAGCCTCGGCTGCGGGAGGGGAAGAGAGAGACAGAGAGGAAGGAGAGGGGGAGGGGTGGAGAAGCAGATGGGCGCTTCTCTTATGTGCCCTGGCCGGGAATCGAACCCGGGACCTCTGCACGCCAGGCTGACGCTCTACCACTGAGCCAACCGGCCAGGGCCAAGGAAAAGCCAGTTTGTGCAGAGTTTGTGCAGAGAGAAGGAAGGAGATGGGGAACAGAGGTGAATAAGTCTGGTAAGCTAGAAACCTTTGATTCTAGGAAACTTGGATAGGTCATTAGCTTTGTGAGCACTGAATGAGTGGGTTTTGGAGCCCAGTGTGTGTTTGTACTTGCCTGCTGGGTGCAAGCTAGGATTAAAGACGATGGCCCACCAGTTTTTGGCTCTGTTGTTTCATTACCATCTGTCCGAATCCAGTGTGAACCTGCATGGGCCAGGTGGCTATGATGGTGACTGTGGATACTGGCTTTACAGTCACCATACTAGTAAGTTCAGTTATGCACCTTCAGATCCAAGGACAGGATTCTTTCTTGTCCCTCACAGCTGCCCTTGGTTTATGTACTGTTTTAATG
This sequence comes from Saccopteryx bilineata, assembly GCF_036850765.1. Taxonomy (NCBI): domain Eukaryota; kingdom Metazoa; phylum Chordata; class Mammalia; order Chiroptera; family Emballonuridae; genus Saccopteryx; species Saccopteryx bilineata. The sequence continues at coordinate 17,185,640 of NC_089499.1, read as the reverse complement.
GGATTTAGTTAAGCTTTTATTCTTTTACACATGGATACTAATGACCCTGCCAGTGAAATAATATGCAGGATTTAGAGCTATACAGGAGAATAAACACATCAAATATTAACCATACTGGCTTGTATATTTTGAATAATGGCCCTTGAGAGGTTACATACTTAGTTCATTGCTCACAATGCGTTTGGAAATCCCACATCTTGAGATTTGTTGTTAGACTCAATATTTAGGGCCATTCAGGAGACAGTCTCATTATTTCACATCCTTCATATTTTCATATCCTTCAGCAAAATTACCTTTTAATAATTTGCCTCTGGTTTCACCTCCCTTGCTCTTCTTCCTAGTTTTGATACATTGTTATATCCTCATACCGACTTGTATCAGAGGTCATGTTTCTATAACAGTAGAAAACGGGATTAGATTATAAATACAGATGTTATTTAATGGCCACCGATATGGTTTAATGAGTAACTAGAAGTAGGATCCCATTGAATACTGAGGACATTGCATACCAGTGTCATTTGATATAATATTATTCAAATATAATATAAAATTGGCAAGGATCCCTAATTTGGTTAATAAAAAGTAAGAATTGTTATAGTACCATCAGTGAAACCCCAAGAAGGTTTTAGAAAAGATATTAAGCAGAATGTATCAGGATAGAACCGTAATTACAGGACATGTACTCTTGGCAATAGGCTAAACACTGATTATTTAAAAAGTAAGCCAACAGGGAATACCAGTTTCTCTTTAAATTTAGTAGAGATATTATAAAGCATCTCAAAAAAAGAAGCATTATGACCTTTTCCCCACTAAGACCGTTTTCTCTTTTATTACTTCTTAGCATTACATTTCTATAAAGCATTAGGTCAGGAATTAGTTGAATCAATTGCATTTCTTTTTTTTTTTACTTTGGTTAGAAATCATCAAGTATTGGCAATTTTATATTGTTCCACCTACCGTAAGTATTTCTATCTTGCTGAGGGAAACATGGAATTTACAACGAGACCGTGAGTTATTGGAGAAATAGGACAGAGGGCTACCTAGTTCTTCTGATCCCCAATACGGTGCTTTTTGTTTCTTTTCTTTTTTTCTTCTTTGTATCTCCAGCTTCAGTGGCTGTCACAGAGTAGTGACTTGATAAATGTGTGCGGCGGTTTTGAAAAAAATGGCCAAAATTTGTTGACACTCTCACATTGAGAGGTGGTGTCTGTGTCCTCATCCCTGGAATTTGGCAGTCTTGTGATTATTTTGAGCAATAGGATATGGCGATGTCACTACGTGAGCCCCAAGGCCACCGTCATGCCGGCTTTGCCCAGCTCATGTGAAATGCTTTCTAATGACACTGCTGTGCTGCCCAGTTGCCACGCTGTGAGAAGCCCCAGCCACGTGGAGAGGCTACGGGGAGGCGCTTCCTCATGCAGGTGCACACGTGGAGCCCAGACTTCCAGTGGCTCCAGCTCCAGCAGCAGATGAGTGAGTGGTGCAGGGTCCCTCCAGGGGTCAGCCCCCAACCATGGAGGCTTTCCAGCTGCGACTCTGGACTCCACGGACCAGAGTAAGCTCTCCTTGCCATGTTCTAAAATTCCATGGGTATACTAAAAGGCCCATCCCTTTAGGCCACTACATTTACGGTGACTTGTTAGTCATTGGTAATGCAAACAATGCAGAAAGAAGGTGTACGTCAGGGGTCCCAAACTTTTTACACAGGGGGCCAGTTCACTGTCCCTCAGACTGTTGGAGGGCCGGACTATAAAAAAAACTATGAACAAATCCCTATGCACACTGCACATATCTTATTTTAAAGTAAAAAAACAAAACGGGAACAAATACAATATTTAAAATAAAGAACAAGTAAATTTAAATCAACAAACTGACCAGTATTTCTATGGGAACTATGCTCCTCTCACTGACCACCAATGAAAGAGGTGCCCCTTCCGGAAGTGCAGCGGGGGCCGGATAAATGGCCTCAGGGGGCCGCATGCGGCCTGCGGGGCCTTAGTTTGGGGACCCCTGGTGTACGTCCTGCCTGGGAAGTTGGGCGTCAGTCTCATTTACAAAACCGAGATGGGCGCCCCAGGTCACCTGCGGGGCAGCCTGCTGCTCTTACGGCCAGCTGAAGCTCATGCTGTCCCCTGGCTGTGCAGGGGCATAGAACACGAGTGTGGAGGCGACACTGCCCCTAATGGCCCGCTGGTCCCAGGAGCCTGAGGACGTCAGCCTCCTGTGGGAATCTCAGTCTGCAGACACGTGGGTTTATCAGACGGGCATGCCCCTTTAAGAAAGTGCGCTGGAGTGGGTTCTAGAAGGTGCTGGAATGTCAAAGAAGTCCTCACATGTGTAAATCTTTTAATTTAAAAATATTTTAAGAGGAGCAATGCATATTTATTAGAGCATGAACTGAAAATACAGACACGCCAAAGAAGAAAACAAAAGATGTTTAGGGTCCCATTCAAGGAGAAGTGCTGTTACCATCTTTCAGACTGTCTGTTTTGGGCATAAATCACATGCCCCAGTTGTATATAATATAATGTAATACATGATTATTATAATATTTATAAGCATATTATATATACATTCTAACCTATGGGATCATACAAGCCATGTTGTCTTTTTAACCAAACTTTTTAAAGCCAAAATGTTGTTGTCATTGTTCCGTGCCCGCATATAGAGCTCTAATATTTGTTTGTACTGATTGCACACGATTCATTGAATGATTGCACTACAATTTGTTGCTTTCTCTGTTGATGGATGTTTACACTTTTTTATTTCATATTTCTACTGTGCAAATCATGCTGTTATCACCTTCGAAAGATAGTGCTTCAATATTTCAGGCTGGCTGTTGGTTGATGTTCTTTCTTATCTTTTGCACATTCTGGGCACATTTCTAATAGGAAATGTTTTCCCCTTATCCCTGAGGTCTGTTCTCCCCTCCCTTCAACACACACACACACGCACGCACACACACACACACACACACGTATGCATGCACACACACACACGCACACACACACGTATGCACGCACATGCACACACACGTATGCACACACATGCACACACACGTATGCACGCACATGCACACACACACACATGCACACATGCACACACATACAGTGGGAGACCGTGCATAAACACACAAGGACATTCAGGAAGATGGCTATGGGATCTTGAGGTTAGTTGCTTCCAAAGAGAGCCAGCATTTTCTTTCTCAGACTTTGCTCAGGGTTGTGGTAAACATCTGCTCTTTCAAAGAAAGAAATATTTTAAGAAGCTGCAGGAAGTAGCTTGGGCCAAACATTGAGAGGCTTTTCCTTCCCTCACCGTTCGTTGTGTTTGTAAATATGTCCCCTATGGTTTTTGCAATTGGGAAATGTCAGCTGAAATGTAAGATAAAAACAGGCTGGCCAGCTAGGTGGTTTAGGTTTTCTAAAATGGAGGAAACAAAATGGAGACTTAAAATGGTATCTACGTGAGTGAAGATATCTTTTTTCCCTCCTTTTTCATTTTTCCTTCTTTTATTTTTCTTCAAAAGAAAGATCCAGAAGGGTTTGATTGGTGTTCACTGAAAATCAATAGAGTATAGGGTTTTTTGTTTGTTTGTTTTTAACATTCTTTGCTGAGTAACCTTAAACATTTCACGGGATAATAGCAATGTTGCGCAAAGGAAGCACTTAAATCAAATGCACTAACCCTATGGAGACCTGACTAATGGAAAATGAATACATTTAGGGGCTAAACAGACATGGGTTGAATTCTATACTCACCATTTGCATTCACTTGCCACATGAGATTGACTTAAAATTTGGATTTCACTCTAATGAGATAAAAAAAAAAAGGCTGAGAGGCACTCTCTTGATGTGACTGCCACTTCTTCTGTTACCTTTCCTGGTCTTTAGTATATTCAGCAGCTAAGACATTAACTTGGAACTGGTTGAATGGTTCATTGTTTGGATAAGAGGGTAAGTGTAGAAGCTATTGAAGGTTGGGGGAAAGTTAGGTTTTGCTGTCAATCAGAGTTGAGTTTTACCCCAGTTCCCTCATTTACTTGATGTGAGACCTGGAGTATATTTGAATCTCCTTGCATCTTCCAAGTTCTACTCTCTCTGATGCAGACCACACAGAGTTGGCTTTTGAGAGGGATGCAGGAGGGAAACTTAAAGTGATCAGCACGTGATAAATAATTACCATATATTTCGCTCCATAAGACTCACCTGACCATAAGACATACCTGGGATTTTAAGGAGAAAAATAAGAAAAAAAAATATTCTGAACCAAATGGTGTGTTAAAATATTTAATAAAATACTGTATTTTTCACTCCATAAGACGCACAGATATTTCCCCCTCCACTTTCTGGGGGAAAAAGTGCATCTTATGGAGCGAAAAATATGTTAAATACTCACAAATGTTGGTTCCCACCTTTGCCTAAGACTGCCATTTGAATGTCATAGTGTAATGAATGGGAGAAAGTGAAAGTCACTAGAATCGTTCTGATATTGAAAGAGATCTTTGAGGCAAAGCATTTTTATAAGAGCCTAGGGTTGCATTAGTTACCCCCCTCCTCATCTGTCCAAAAGGGCCAGGGTATGTTCTGAACATATTTTGTGTGGCTGGTGGAAGCCATTTCGTTGGCTGTTCCGGAGATGCTGAGAGAGAAAGCAGGGGATTCTGGGAAGACGTGAGCTCTGTGAGGTAGCCCATCTCCATGTGTCCCCTTACATCTTCAGGAAGTCTCCCCAAATCATGAAATACTTGACTTGAGTGGTGGCTTTCTTTGGGCAACTAGTAAAAGTGCTGAGGGCGCTACGGAATGAAAGAGAGCCAGGGATTCAGAGGAGACAGTAGGAGCAGGAGGAATGAACTTTTGAGTTGGCAGATAGCGTGGAGAGGGCTTTTGACTGTTCGAGACAATGGAATTGGGAGTCAGGACAAGTTTAGCTGAATCACCCAGCGGCAGGCCGACTTCTGGGCTAGCATTTCTCTTTAAGGTTGTGCGTCATTTGTGATTAATGTTTCTGTTTGCATCTGTTTTGGATACGGGAGCAGGACCACTTTTGCCAAATCACTGGGAAATAAAACCCTTGAGTCTCATTCTTCTGACTTTCAAATAGGTTAAAGAATCCTTTGGCCTGCTAGTATTTTTATTACCTTATTAAATATTTAGTGGCTTTCCCCATAAATCCTGGTGCCCTACTAGAAATAATATAGCCAGTAGCACGGATAGGTCAGGGATGAACAGAATGGAAAATATATGCAAGAAATGTACTTGTTCATTTGCAAGAATATAATTTCTTTCTATTCTGACCCATCCTCCCACTCAGGGCTTGGACTTTTGCTTATCTGAAAGTCTATACTATCATACATTTTACACTCTACCATCCTTTCTGTTCAAGGAAATAGGCTGTAAGTTAAGAGCTAGACTTGGATTCCAAAGCTTGGGAATAAACCATTCAGGATCATAGATAGGGAACCTATTTTAGGTCGACCAACCAGTAGGAGAGATGGTCTAATAAATACATATAGATGGTTAAAACTCTTTTCTCTTGGATATACATATATTCAATAAATTGCGATCTATCTTTATATTAACAACTTTATTATGGTTATTATTGAAAAGAAGAAAGGTCAACTTTGTGCTTCTTAGACATCTGATGTCTTGCAGTAGATGTCTAAACATAGACCCTGCATGTAATAAGGCCAAATGCCCCTGAAAGGGTTATAGAAAAACGTTTTTATTTTAAATAAAAGTAAAACATGTCATTTGGAGTTACATCTGATAATAAAGATATCACTAATATTGGATATAGGATAATACCTTTATGGCTTGTAATTTCAGAAAAAGCTAGTAGAATAGTAATTATAATGACTCTTTTCAGTGAGATATTATAAGTCCTGCAAATGCTACTAAATGCCAAAGCTGTTAGCTAGAGAAGAATACTTGAGGAAAAGGAAATGCATACCTTTGAATACCCATTAAGTACCAGATACTTAAATATATATTGTTTTCTTGAATACATGTAATAATCTCGTGATATAAGTATTATTATTTTTACAGATTAAGGACATAAGGGTAAGTCAGGTTAAGGATTTGATCAATCTCATGTGGCAAGTGAATGCAAATGGTGAGTATAGAATTCAACCCATGTCTGTTTAGCCCCTAAATGTATTCATTTTCCATTTAGTCAGGTCTCCATAGGGTTAGTGCATTTGATTTGGAAGATGTTTGGCTTCAAAGCCCAATTTAGGAGGTGGAATGGTTATCCACAAAGTCAAGAAATGAGAAGCTTCCACTTCACATTATTTTGGCAGTTGGCAAATGTCCTTCTTCCATTGTTTCTCTAGCTTCTAGAGAGAAGAATATGTTCACAAGTGTAGTGAACAGAATGTTCACAAATGTAGTGAAAAGACTTGCCAAAATGTTTTTCAGACATAGGATGTTGAGAATAAAGATAATGAGCTGAAGATATTAAAGAGAGGCTGGCTGACTTCTTAGGGTTTAGAGTGTGAGAACTGTGGTGGGCACTCCCAGAAACTAAAATCGCCAGTGCCCATATTGAGAGTTGAATGTTAATTGACAAAGTTAGGTTTCATTTCTTTGGCCATATACTGGTGATCAGTCTCAAGGAAAAATTGTTTGGGTACTAAGATAATGAGGACATAGACTTTGTAACTGGAAGGTTTTTCAGCAAGTAGATTCAGAAGGAATGGAGTGGGATCACCACTTGGCTGTTTTCTCCAGACCACAGATCAGAGTTCATGCTGTGCTGAGTGACCAGAACATTCTCTTTCTCTCTCTTTTCTTTTCTTTTTTTGAATTTATTGGGATGACACTGGATAACATAAATATACGATTTCAGGTGCTCAATTCTACAACACATCTCTGTACACCATATTGTGTGTTCACCCCTCCAAGTCGAGTCCCTGTTCATCAACATTTATCTCCTCAATACCCTCCTCCACCTCGCCTCATCCCCGGCAGTCACCACACTGTTGTTTATGTCCCAGAGGTTTTTCTTTATCTTTTGCCCTTTTCCGCTCAGCCTCTTCACCCCCTCAGCCAGCCCCGCCCTGACAGCTGTCAGCCTGCCCTCTCTCTATGAGTCTGTCTCTGTTTTGCTTGTTAGTTCATTTTGCTCATTAGAGTCCACAAATGAGTGAAGGCATATGGTGACAAGAACATTCTCATCTGCTAGATAACAAGGACACCATTCTTCCTCTTTAGTGCCACTTCTAGACTCCATACGACCTTCCTCCTTTCTGTAGATTCATTAATTGTTTACGCAAGTGCTACAAAAATACACGCACTAGTCCCCTTAATTGGATCCCTACAATGTCCTGCATTATGCTGTTTTGAATGTGGAAAACTCAAAACCAGTCTTCTCCATTAATATAAATTTCAGATGTCACATTTATTCCAAGATTTGAGGTTAACTTTCTGCAGCTTCCCTGTGTAACGAACAACAGGCACATGAGACCATGTATAGAACTGATTTAGTCTGACCTGACAATCAGCAATGAAATGGAATTAGGAAAATTATTAGCGAGAGATTAATGTGTAGGGAAAGAAAATTAATATAAAATGAACTTAGGGAAAGATTTCTGTAAATAAGAATTTATTGCAGAAGCAATGTAGTAAAAAGGAAGAGATGGACATTACATTTTATTTTAGGCAAGAGAAAGAACTAGAAGAAATATTTGCCAGGAGAGAAGGGAGGGTTCTAATTTACAATTTTTATGAAAGATGGCAATAATTTGAACATGTTGAAAAAAGTTTCTTTCAAATCACTCAAGGAGTTCTGTTTATCCCCGTTATGATATGTTTCTCTTAATGTAATTGACAGATATCTAACGAGCATTCATTATGGATGAGGTAACTACTGGACATTATGAATAAACAGAATAAGATGGTGTCTTCCTTCAAGGAACACTTGCTTTAATTCCCATGATAAAATAGTCATTCAGGTAAGCTTTATTTAAAATCCAGGGCCATTTAACCTCTTGTGCCCAGTGGAGGCACATCCCACCATTGAGAAGAATTTTTGTAAGATCTTGGAGGTCAAGAGCAGTGCAAGGTCGTATTAACTCAGATTAGGGAAGTTAATGAGTGATGTTAACTCCCAGCAGAGGTAGGGTGCTCCTGTCAGGCATGAGTCCTTGGTAGGGTACTCAGGTTTCCCAGAAAGTTATTGTTCCTATTTCCAATTTGACTACTTGTGCAGGGCAACAGCCCTGTACTTTTTTTTTTTTGTGTGTGTGTTTTTCTGAAGCTGGAAATGGGGAGAGACAGTAGACAGACTCCCGCATGCGCCTGACTGGGATCCACCCGGCACGCCCACCAGGGGGCAACGCTCTGCCCACCAGGGGGCAATGCTCTGCCCCTTCTGGTGCGTCACTCTGTCGCGACCAGAGCCACTCCAGCGCCTGGGGCAGAGGCCAAGGAGCCATCCCCAGCGCCCGGGCCATCTTTGCTCCAATGGAGCCTCGGCTGCGGGAGGGGAAGAGAGAGACAGAGAGGAAGGAGAGGGGGAGGGGTAGAGAAGCAGATGGGTGCTTCTCCTGTGTGCCCTGGCCGGGAATCGAACCCAGGACCTCTGCACGCCAGGCCGACGCTCTACCACTGAGCCAACCGGCCAGGGCTAACAGCCCTGTACTTAAATGGCTACGTAGATGTCTGTATTTGCGTACTTTCCAGGAGCACATTCTGGAATTTACATCTGTCCAACAGTTATTAAAATTATAGCCCAGAAAAAGCAATGTTAAGGATGCATGACATGAAGGACAGGCTGTTAATTCCTTCTTTTGAAATGCAAACAATTTCTTCCAGGCCAGGAGAGCAGCGAACCTGGATTGAATAGTAATAGTCCAAAAAGACTTGTCCTTTGGGGTGAGTCATGAGCCTGTGTTGAAGAACATTTTAAGAAGCAGCCCTAGGAAACGTCTTGTGGAGGCTGTGGAGAATGAGCCTGAGAATGTCTTTTCTCATGGAGGGCAAAGCATGGATATTTAAATCTATTGGGCGAGTTACCTGGTCAGTAGTCTAGGCTTTTTCATTGGTGATTTCTTTTGGGTCTTTGATTTGCTCATTTAAAATGTGGGGGACGGATTGAGAGGGGTGAACAAAGGCAGTGAGATAGGCCGCGTCCTCTGTTCTCATGGGCAGCTCTCATTGCAGATTTGGCCTTCTGCTTTTCACAATGAGCAGAAGTTTAGTGTGAGTCTCTGTGAAGCTGTGAATATCACCATTCCCTGGAGATTTAATGTGAACAATGTATACACTGAAATGAATAATATAATGAAAATAAAATGCTCATTACCCAATTGAAGTAAGTCAGTTGTTCAAGCAGCAGTACCATGGAGTGGGGAGAGCTGGACTATTGGCTAACTTTTTAAATGGTATTGAGATAAAAAAAAAGACTAAGCTACAAGAGTAGTCACAGCTACGTTTATTGATCAATGATTTAGGGACAGGTACTTTCTAGGTGTTTGCAAGCAATGTCTCATTCACTTCTTACCTCTGGAAGCAGATATTACTGCAGGCATTTTACAGTTGAGGAAACAGAAGTTCAGAGGCATTAAATAACCTGTCCAAGATCATTTAGCCTGTAAGTGGCAGAGCTGGACCCTGATTCCCGTTCTTCATCTATCTTAGTAAGGGGCGTGGGAAAGGTCTTCCTTCATTAGATTAGAATCTCACTCTTATGACAGCAGTTTGTAGATACTGGATCAGGAGTGTTGTGGAAATGTTTCTGTTATATGTAAATATTACAGAACAGGGTAGGAGTAATCACTGCGATAACAACAGAAAATGACTGGCTGCAAACGTTAAGCATTAGAGCAGGGTTGCATTTCCTACATGAAAACTCCTCTCGTAAAGCAGAGGATATGGATACAGAAGGGTTAGATCTTCTCACGATTAAAAGGGATGAGGAAAGGGGCTCCATAGTGAGCTGTGGGCTGTCACTCTGTAAGCCAACTGAGTAAATAACTGCATATATCTCCATGGAATACTCTCATCCTAAAGTGCTGTGAAAAGTCCCTTACTGTCCATTAGACTTCCCATGAGATGCTCAGAGCTGTCCCAATTCACGCAGAGGGTTTGTCTGTTCTTAAAGAAGTCGTTCTAAACCAGTTATGTTGTCTCCCAGGGGACATCTTTGATTGTCACAACTGGAGAGGGTGCTACTGGCATCTAGTAAGTAGAAGCCAGGGGTGCAGCCAAACAGTTTACAATGCACAGGACCCCTCCCCACAGCAAAGAATGATCAGACTCAAGACCTTAGTAGTGACAAGATAGATCTCACATTAAGTTAAACAAGCCAACAGAGAGCAGACCTCGTGTTCTCCAGGTCCTGAAGACAGCAGTGTATGTGAGAGGGTAAGGTTTGGACGGGGGGGGGGGGGGGGGGGGGGGGGGCTAGAGGCTATGAAGCCTCATGGAACTTACACTGAGCTTTGAAATTCAAGCCCATCCTTTTTGATTCCAAACCCGGTGATTTCCATAGTTCCACCATCTTTTATTTATTTATTTAAAAAAATTTTTTTTATTCATTTTTTTTTAACAGAGGAGAGAGAGAGGGGGAGAGAGAGAGAGAGAGCAAGGAGAGAGAGACAGAGAGAGAGAGAGAAGGGGGGAGGAGCTGGAAGCATCAACTCCCATATGTGCCTTGACCAGGCAAGCCCAGGGTTTCGAACCAGCGACCTCAGCATTTCCAGGTCGACGCTTTATCCACTGCGCCACCACAGGTCAGGCTAGTTCCACCATCTTAACTTAGCAAATGTTCTGCACGATTTTGTAAAAGATTCCTTTGGCAGAGAATGTTTTGTTAGAAAATCACTCCAAGTGGAGTTTAAAAATATCAACAAGTGTGTTAGTGCCCAACACTTTTAAAAATAAAGCTTTCAGTAAAGATGAATCAAGGTTAAAGTACCAAATCTCAACTTTCTATAATTTTTGAAAAAAAAAATCTCACCTTTGAGAAAATGATGCAAATGTGTGAACATCTACATAACAGTCCCAAATACACCTAATTTCAGTAAGCTGGTGGAAAAATTGCTCTTGGTTTTAGAACCAATATTAGTCTATGATGTGATGCTATGAAGAAAACCTAGATTTATATAATAATTGGGGGGTAAATTTTGCTATTCTTTCCTGTTTTTCTTACAGTGCCTTTGTATCACTATTTTACCCATGTGTTTATTTACTTATTTTTATCCATTTCATTTTCCTGGATGAGCTCCTGATGGGCTGTCTCTTGGTAGTGATGGAAGGGCATCTCGGATGCCCAGATGAGCCTTCCAGACTTCTCTACACAAGAGCTTTCTTTTCTGCCACAGAGACAGACTGTTCCTGATAGTATGGCTCATCTCTGCTTTTTCTCTTTTCTTTAGAGTGTAGGCTCATTTCCTCTGTCTTTCCAGTTGAATCTAGTCCTGGAGAGCTTTCTCCTCCTGCCTCGCTGACCCCCGCTCCTGCCCTCTGAGTGGCGGACGAGAGGCAGGGTTGGCTTCAGGCTGTGTTCTTCATCTTCAGGGAGCAGATTTTTTTCCTGGCATGTTCTGAGATCTACCGCTGCTGGGCCTTTGACACTGGGCTTGCTTCTTGTGCAAGCTCCTGCTTTTTCTCGGCTGCTCTGAGGAGCCCTTATGAGAATTTGGGGCAGTCCACAGATTAGATGTATCCTGGTTTTGCTGCAAATGGAATTGGTGCATTTTTGCTTCCGTAAGATTTTCAGACGGAGAAGAGGCGCTTATATGAGAATTCTCCAATTGTAAGGTATTTTCCACCGAGGAAGAGAGAAGGATGTAGCCACCAAGTGTGGAACAGCAAAAGCTTTATTTAGTGCGCTCCCGGGCGAGGTTCACTGGTCCGAAAGACAGGGGCCAGGGAAGTCGCGCAGCTTTTCCTGCCCGGGGGTAATTTATAGCATTGGTAGGGTGGTGGTGGTGTGATAGGTCGTGGCGAATTTTCATGGGCTGACAGGCAGTTTCAAAATGCTCCTGGGCCGTTTCTTTTAGTGGTCATGGGTGTGGGTGGTTTCGGTCAAAGTTCCCGGACCTGGTTCTCCACGTGACTTTCACCCATTGCCAACCGACCTCACACCAATTGTAAAATATGGCGGGCACACTGCTCTTGCAGAAACACAGACCAGGGCAAAGCGAACATGTGTCATTTTTAAAATATGCTGTTTCACCCACACACTTAGGAGCGATGGTGAACATGGGGAAGGGTCATGGTAAACCTTATTTATTTAGCACCTTTTTTAAGTTTTTAACTCTGGTTTCCTTCTCTCACATCTAAGACCGGTCATCTATACAATACAACTAGGGGCATGTTTCTAATCTCTTGAAGACAGCTGCATTGCTCTAATTGGGCAGTCACTTTAGGGACAATGAGACAGGCTCTTTGACGGTCTCTGTAGTGTGGCATTTGTGTGTGGTTGGTTCCCCACAGTCTCACACCATCTTGATGGTCCCACTGACCCACAGACAAGCTGTGAAATGTAGGGGAATAACTGTGCGTTATAGGCTGGACCTTTTAAAGCCACAACTCATGATACAGAGTTCGTGAGCATTGCAGAGAATGCTAAGTCATCCCATTGAGAGCAGACCCTTTTTGGGGGAGAAGGTATAAGTATTTCATGAGGGTTGGTATTTTCACTCCCATGACATTATACCATCCCTACTGCCATCTTTGAATGTCAAAGACAAGGTTATCAATGTATTTCTTTTATTATTATCTTTCACAGTCACTTAGCTGCTTAGCAACGCTCTAGTACATTTTTGGGGGGTTATTATAGGTCAGGTTGAAGGCAGAAATGGTTGGACAATGAGTTGAGTAGTGATGGCAATGAATAGGAGAATGGTTTTATAAAAAATAAAGAGCCTTTTGCAATATATTAAGTTTTGTGCTATTGGTAATACAGAGCTGAATAAATCATATGCCTCAAACTGAAATGGAAGGCAGTAGACTAGCACTTATTTAACACCTCCTATGAGGCAAATATTGGGTTAGGCATTTTATTTAGTCCTTTCCATAACTTTAGTGTGTGGGCATTACTAGCCCTACCTTACAGAGAAGACATCAGGAGCTCAGAGGAAAGGGGTAGAACCCAGACTTGGATGGATTATCTCAGATCTCACCACACTCCTACCACTTCATACCGGTCACATGTCAGTATAGGGAACAGGTATAAAAAACAGTTCCCTGACCTATGAGTGATGGGCTGGGGCTAGCAATGAACGTTAAGCAGCCTCAGTGTTCCCCATTTCTATCCCTATATTAAGGTGCCTGCTACACCTGGGTCCTAAGGGTATGGATACTCTTTGAAATCCTGCCCGTGTCTGGAGACTGGAGAGTGGGCGGAAGGTGAGTGGGGGCTGAGGGGATTAAGCACTTGTGAGGAGCTTAATGCCAGGAAGATTAAAAAACTAAATCAAGCATAAATATTCCTGAGAAGGCATTGTTTCTCACAGAAACATATGTAAGCTAGCAGGTCTTACCTAGTCTTTAAGGGAAAGCTTATAAAAAAGCATGCCCTGCCTGACCAGGTGATGGTGCAGTAGATGGAGTGTCAACCTAGAATGCTGAGGACCCAGGTTTGAAACCCCAGTGTCACTGGTTTGAGTGTGGGCTCATCTGGCTTGTGCGTGGGATCATAGACATGACCCCACGGCCACTGGCTTGAGCCCAAAGGTCACACTGGCTTGAAGCTCAAGGTTGCTGGCTTAAGCAAGGGGTCACTGGCTCAGCTGCAGTCTCCGATCAAGGCACACATGAGAAAGCAATTGATGAACAACTAAGGCGCCGCAACTACAAATTGATGCTTCTCATCTGTCTCCCTTCCTGTCTGTCTGTCCCTATCTGTTCCTCCATCTCTCTCTCTTTAAAAAAAGCATGCCCTATACTTCTTACTCCCTTGTGGCTGTGTTCATACACTTTCTGGCTTGGCATAAGTGTGGGAAGTCTGATACTCCTCTGTGCCACTCTGGTGGAGAATTCGATGGTACTGGGGTTGGCTCTTTTTCTACCATCTTCATTCTTGTGGACACACTAGTCCAGGTTATCTTCCCACCTGACCCTCATGGGCTTTTGTGTTTGCATCCACTGTACTCTCTTCTCCACACACATTTGCTTACAGTGCAGGCTATTCGAACTAGAACTTTGCAGTGTGTCATTTCCTATGTCACGCTAAGATGCTGTGGCCCTGTAATTAAAAGGTTTAGCAACACTGACATTTCTAGTGTTTGTGCTAGAATTATCTTGATATCCCCAGGGCTTGAAGAATGCTGCCACCTGCTAAGAACATATGCATATGTTTGAGCAAAGGTTAATGAGTCTATTCAGTGAAATGAGTCAGGTGTGGGCTCAAGAGCTGCTTGTTACATTCTAAAGCAGGCCTCCCCAAACTACTGCCTGCAGCCCGCATGCAGCCCCCTGAGGCCATTTATCCGCCCCCCCACCGCACTTCCGGAAGGGGCACCTCTTTCATTGGTGGTCAGTGAGAGGAGCACTGTATGTGGTGGCCCTCCAACGGTCTGAGGGACAGTGAACTGGCCCCCTGTGTAAAAAGTTTGGGGACCCCTGTTCTAAGTAACAACACCCTGTGTTCTGAGAACTAGGTCAGTTTTGGGTAAGCAAATTTGAAAGTTTCCTTTTAGGGAGGTAGTGAATAGAGTTGTGGTTTATTTGATTATTCGAACCTTCAATATAAGACAAATTTTCCCTGGCTTGACTAGATGCTCCACCTTGCAGGTATGTGTGCAGATATTAATCCTGTGTCAAACTAGTGCATATTTTGGGGGGACAAATGTCTCTTTGTCTTAATTTCTATATCTTTGTCTCTGTGTAGCACAATGCTGTGCCAAAAGATGGCAGCCATTACGGAGGTGTCTACACAATGACTTAGATTGTTTTTATCGAATATAAACGCAGGCAGTCCCCAGTTTATGAACGAGATAGGTTCTGCATGTTTGTTTTTAAGTTGAATTTGTATGTGTTGGTCAAATAAGTTTGTAAATATGATATATATGTTTGCTTTCTTATGATTTGTGTTGGATGTAGGGGACAGGCTGTAAGCAGGCAGCATTGTTACAGCGTAAGGCTTAGTTTTAAGACTACAACCGGAGTGGGCACTGGCTCCTTTGTTGGATGGACTTACAAATTTTGGACAATGTGAAATACCCAGATGGGGGTGGGGGGCGGCTTTGCTGGAGGACCTCTTCCTGCCCCAGTAAGCTTTTTAAATGGTTTGAAAGAAGGTCGAGGACATTTTGTGCTTTTGGAAAAGTGCTCAAAGATTGGTGAAATGTACCTTTGTAATGAAATTGTATGATTTGTCATGTTGTTGTAATTTGTGTAATGTGCCTAATTTCCTTGTGCAGGAATACCTTTGCTTTAGATTGTGAAGCGAGCAAAAGGGGTGGAATGTTGGTCAAATAAGTTTGTAAATATGACATATATGTTTGCTTGCTTATATGTTGTATTGAGAGTGGGGGACAGGCTGTAAGCAGGCAGGGTTGTTATAGCCTAAGGCTTAGTTTTAAGACTAAGCTTTTCCCCACACCCTTGACTGTTCCATGATGTGGGGTGGTGCACTCTCATGAGGAATCCCATTTATGCCTCAGATAAGTGACTTTGTATCAGAGACTTCCTTATTTGTATATTGGATTAAAGGTTTTGATTTCTATACTATAAAGTGGGGCAGAGGAGCCCATGCTGGAGGAGAGCAGAGAAAGGCCATGTGGAGGAGAGGAGAAGCAGCCAAGATGGTGGAGTGCTGAAGGAGAAGCCAGTTTGTGCAGAGAGGAGATGGGGAACAGAGGTGAATAAGGCTGGTGAAGTATAAACCTTTGATTCTAGGAAACTCGGATAAGTCAGTGGCTTGGGGAGCCCTGAATGGAAAGGGAAGTGTTTTTCCACTGAGTGTATTTCTTGCCCAACGGGTGCAAGCTAGGATTAAAGCTAATGGCCCACCAGTTCTTGGCTCCGTTGTTTCATTACCGTCTGTCTGAATCAAATGCAAACCTGCACGGGTCAGGCGGCTGTGATGGTGGCCGTGGCTACTGGCCTTACAGTATGTAAGTTGGAACAGAAACATTTATCTATTAAATGCAACTCAGGTAGATGTTTATCTTAACATAGTATTTATTTTTGCCTTTCTGTGCATATAAATGTTTAAACATTTTCAGAACCTATCTTGTTTGTAACCCAGAGACTTCCTGTAAATATAGGTTGTTAAATTTGATACTATTTAGTTAAATACACCCTGCATATCAATTCTCCATTCTCTGAAGGTCTTCTTTAGTTGAAGATGATAGCCAAGCTTTTGAAAATCATCTAAGTCCCCAAGCCTTTGGGGAAAAAAATTTTTTTTTTTTATACCTATTTATTGAACCATCTTTGTCTTTGATTTACAAAGAGCAATAGTACACCATTGAAAATTGCTCTTTGAACAAACAAGACATCCTTCTCAAATCAAGATGGTGGCTTGACCTGAAGAAGACCTTTCCCCTTCCAGAGAAGCAGAATGGTGAAACTTCTCTCTCTTTTACTCAACTTGCCTTACTTTAAGAAAGGACTTGTTCATTTAAAAATAGTCATCTTTTATTCCCTGCCTGTCAGGGCCTTCTGCCTTCTCTTAAAAGCCAGCATTTACTGATGTTCTTTGATTGACACCCTCCTCAGTACTAAAAGGGAAAAGAGAATGGGAGAATATTCCATTTTATTGACAGGCACTGAGACCTTGTCAGGGACAATTGCTTAGCAACCTCTATGGTGCCACTTCTGGGAAAGGGGGAAGAAAAGGAAAGAATTACATATAAAGGAAAGGGAAGCGTGCGTGTGACAAAGGCCAACTATCATAAAACACTAAGTATTTTTTTTAAACTAGTTCTTTAAGTTAATAAGATAACTTGTAAAACCTGTACAAATTATCTTTTTCTTCCCTTGGGTGATTGGATTACTGGAGAGTTGACATAATGTTAGGTTTCTGCAGAATATACATCAGTGTGGGGCGAGAGAAGATAGCTGTGTTCCGGGAAAGAGGACCCGAGTTCTAGTCTCACTTCCCATCCTGGCTGTTTGACTCTGCCGGCCGCATCGTGTTGCTGAGCTTCTCCAGTGAAGCTGGGAAAACCGTCCTGGTAAAGACAGGATGAGATGAATGGGGAAAGTCATTGGTAGGTTTCGACCAGATTGTTATATCAGGACAATCAATTGCTTTGTGGTGGGGAGGATGGATTAGAGCAGGCATCCCCAAACTACGGCCCGCGGGCCACATGAGGCCCCTTGAGGCCATTTATCCGGCCCCCCACCGCACTTCCAGAAGGGGCACCTCTTTCATTGGTGGTCAGTGAGAGGAGCACTGTATATGGTGGCCCTCCAACGGTCTGAGGGACAGTGAACTGGCCCTCTGTGTAAAAAGTTTGGGGACCCCTGGGTTTGAGGGAGGCGCTGGTGAAACCAAGGTCAGGGAGGCCAGCTCTGAGCCTAGAATGTTTGAGAAATACACTTGGAAGAGTGGTTGTGAATGGAGAAGGAAACAGATGCAAGAGAAATGTCAGCTGTAAAACAGAGCCTAGCAACCGATTCCATGCGGGATGTGACTAATAAGAGGTGGAGGAGAAGAAGAAACACATCTGGGAGGAAGAAGAATGAGTTCAGTTACGCTGCTGTCGAGGGCGTGAGGTGGCCATTCCCTTCGTGTGGTATCGAAAGAAAAATCAGTATGCATTCACCAAGTTGGTACCCGGAAGAGCGTCCCTCAGAAAGCTCTATCCAAGTCCAAACTCCGGTGCTTGTGTATGCGACTCTATTTGGAAATGCTCTTTGAAGATGGAATTAAGGATCTCCAGTTGAGATCGTCTGGATTCAGGGTGACTGAATCCTTAGAAGTATTCTTATAGAGGGAGGAGAAGGAGGTCTGACACACACAGACACATGGAGAAGGCCACGTGAAGACAGAGACAGAGGCTGGGGTTTCACAGGCCAAGGTACTCCAGGAGCCAGGGGGAGCTGCAAGAGGTCATAAGAGGTCCCCCGAGGAGCCTTCAGTTGGAAAGTAGCCCTGCTGATGCCTTGATTTCTGACTTCTGGCCCCCTGACGAGTGAGAGCATAAGCTATTGTTTTAAGTCACAATTACCAGTTTATGGTAATTTGTTACGGCAGCTCTAGGAAGCTAGTGCGGTACGCAGTACTTCTTTTCGGACTTCAGTATATATTTTTCGAATGATGTTGTTTCTGTGTTGTGAAGTAGGGGGAACTGAAGCTATTTATTCATCTTTATTAGCGTGTTGTTTCTGGGAATTTTCGAAGGTGGCTTTTCTTGCAAATCAGCAAACGTAGAAATGAAGTAGTTTAGAAGAATGAAGTTTAGGACACCTTAGCACAGGGGTCAGGAGCCTTTTTGGCTGAGAGAGCCATGAATGCCACATACTTTTAACATGTAATTCCGTGAGAGCCATACAATATGTTTAACACTAAATACAAGTAAATGTGTGCATTTTATGTAGATCAACACTTTTAAAGTACAATAAGTCTCTGAATTCTTTTTAATAACGTTGTTATGCTGTTGCTAACCAATGATGAATAAAGTACTTCTTACCATTAATGTGACTTCTGGTGCTGCATGGTTTTGCTGATGGCTTTATAGTCTGGTTGATACGTGGTGAGGTTAAGCTTCATGCAGGCATTGAGACTTCCATCTGTTAAATGTGATCGTAGGTTGGTCTTAACGTTCTTTAGATGTGAGAAAGTCTGCTCACATGCATACATAGAGCGAAACATTGTCAGTACAGCAATACTCACATGCTGCAGTGTGTGGTATGTGACGGGAAGTGCATTCCAAGTTTTGACAATTAGCTGGTCCGCGGGTTGAAGTTTTTTCATTTCTCCCCACTGTGTTTGCTCGCCAGCTCTGCTTGCTGTCGTGCAAGTCTTTCCAAATCTTCATTCATTGACTTGAACTTATTCACCCACATGTCTGAGGCCTTCAGGTCAGCAGCTTGTAGCTCAAAATCTCTGACAGAGACACCAGGGATGTAACTCAGGTCGGCGCTGTCCACAGCATACTCATGTGGATGGGTGATGAACTTAAAAAGACGAGTACGCTCACGAAATTCTCCAAAGGATGCTTTGAATGACTGCAGGAGATTAGATGTGAAGCCTGCTAGTTGCTGGAGATCAAGATGTTGAGCAGGGTCACTTGCTGTGCATGCATCTTTAAACTCTCCCAGTTTTTCAAAGTGTAGTAAACGACCTGTTTCAATGTCAGCGATGAAGAGTTCCAGCTTGTTTTCAAATGCAAACACTGCTTGTTGAAGGGATAAGACTGTATTTCCAATGCCTTGCATTTTCACATTGAGCTGGTTCAGATGTTCAGTCATGTCCCCGAGATAGAACTTCAGGAGCCACTCAGTGTTAGCTAACTCAGGATGCTTGATGTTTTTCATTTCAAGAAAAGTCCGGATTTCGCTTAGACAAGCCGCTAAGCAGCTGAGCACCTTCCCTCTTGACAACCAACGCACATTGCTGTGCAGAAGCAGACCAGGATAACTATTCCCAACTTCATCCAGCAGTGTTTTAAACTGGCCATCATTTAAAGCTTGGGCAACAATAAAGTTGACCTCCTGAATGACCAGTGACATCACCTCACCAAGCTGCTCGCCACACATCTGAGCACAAAGCGCCTCCTGATGTAGGATGCAGTGAAAACTTAGGATGGGTCTCTTTTCATGTTCATGAAGAAGCACTACGAATCCTCTGTTTTTCCCCACCATGCACAGAGCACCATCAGTACACACCAGAATAAATTTATCCATTGGTAGATTTTTTTTTCTTTAACAAACTCAGTGAAAGACTTGAATAAATCCTCCCCTCTTGTCTCTGTTGTAGGCAAAACAGCAAGACTTTCCTCACGTAGTGTGTCACTGACAGCATACCTTGCAATCACGCTGAACTGGGATAAATGGCTTACGTCTGTTGACTCATCCAAAGCGAGAGAAAAGAATGGTGCTGTATTTATGTCCTTCACTTGCGTTGCCTCAATTTAATTTGCCATCATGATGGTACGATTGTGAACAGTTCTGGCCGACAGAGGCATGTCTTTTATTCATTTGATTATCTTGTCTTTATCCGAAAAGTCGTCAAAAAGTTCATTGGCAACATCAAGCATGAATGCTTTGGCATCCTCCCCATCTGTGAATGGCTTTCCTTTTCTCACAATTGCTAAAGCACCAGCAAAGCTAGCCGAATTCCAGTCACCTTGTTGGGTCCAAACATGGAGTTGCTGCTGACTAGCTTGCACTCTGCACAGTAGCTCTTGACATGCTTTCTTCCTGCTGTCCCCGCTGGATATTTCGATACAAATGTAGTATGTGTGTGTCGAAGTGCCGCTTTATATTTGACCATTTCATTGATGCAATTTTATCATTGCATGTTAGACACACTGCAGAACCTGCTCTCTCCACAAAGGCAAATTCCTCTGTCCATTCCTGCTGAAAAGTACAATACTCCTCATCTTTTTTTCTTTTAGCCATCTTCTTCGTCAAAATGGTTTCTGCAATTAGCTAGCTGACTACTTGATTAAAAGGAGGGAAGTTTACTTCCTGACCTCACAAAGACCCGTGTACGTTATACATTATCCAGTAAAAATTTGGTGTTGTCCCGGAGGACAGCTGTGATTGGCTCTAGCCACCCGCAACCATGAACATGAGCTGTAGGAAATGAATGGATTGTAATACATGAGAATGTTTTATATTTTTAACGTTATTATTTTTTTTTTATTAAAGATTTGTCTGTGAGCCAGATACAGCCATCAAAAGAGCTACATCTGGCTCATGAGCCATAGGTTTCTGACCCCTGCCTTAGCAGGTATAAAAGTGATTAAGTTAAGATTAACTCTCTCCCCTTCCTCGTTTATATTCATTTAATTATTTCCTTCCTCCCTCCTTCCTTTTCTCCCTTCCTCATCCCCATCTTTCTCCTCTTTTTTTTTTTTTACAGTATCTCTCTATAAATTGGGAGATTTCCTGCCATTCAAAAAATCCAAACAAATTCGTTTAAAATTCATTTTTTTCATTTCTAGTTTTCAATCAGAACATTTCACCTTGGTATGACCAGTGTTACCTCAGTCCAAAATAACTGGGTCCTCTTATTCTGGTTAAAAATGTGATTTTTTTTTTTCTTTCAAGACTTGTGAAGTATAGAAATATAACTTGTAGGCCCTTCTAACTTTATTGTTACTGTCGGTATTTAGTGAGATGTTACTGTCCAGGAGGTCCTGTTTCTGTTTAGCCCGCTTCCTAACACAGGCTATGGCTCGAGTAGGTGTCCACATACGTTTCTTGATTTCAGCTATTGCCTGAAGGATTGGATTTACTTATCTAATTCTGCATAATTCTCATAGTGAATTTTCCTAATAGTTGGAACCATTCGTATCTCAGGTTTTCATGAACTTGAAAAGCATCATATGTTTGCTTGCATGTCAGTAAGAATGCTTTCCATTGCAATGATCAAAGAGCCCAGGTCAACATGTCTTAAACAAAGGGAATGTATTGGCTTAGGGAACAGAAATGCTAAAAGTTTTTACTTCAGGTAAGGGTTGTTCAAGCTGCTCAATGATGCCAAAAAGGAGCCAGTTTCTTGCTGTTTTCTGTTCTTTGTTCCTTGGCATTGGTTTTATCTTAAGGTGGGATTCCCTTGCAGCTCTAGAATGGCAGACAGATTGAAAAACAAGGACCTGCTTATTCGTTAATATCCTTGGGAAAGACTATCTCTACCTAAGCTGTCAAACAGAAACCTTGAATGTTCCTCTGATTGGACCAATTAGGGCACATGTCTGACTCTGAATCAATCACTATGGCCATGATCTGTAGTTATACGATAAGAAAGACCTCATAGTTGGTTTAATGGCATGTTGGCCTAACTCCTAAGGATAGGGTAACTGAGTCCCATTTGGGCTTGGCAATTCTTAGTTCATAGATTCACTAGGATAGGTTTGTAAGGTTGAGAATAATAATTAGGACTAGATTTGTGTCCAAGTGTGCTGCACTGGGCCATATGTTTAGTTACATTATATATGATACAATCTCAAAAGTGATGGTTTGTCACTGACCCAAACGAGGGAACCTCAGGACTTATTCAGACTAGCCAACCTGCAGAGGACTTCCGGCGTTATTTGTGGAAGGAGAC
Source organism: Saccopteryx bilineata (assembly GCF_036850765.1). Lineage (NCBI taxonomy): Eukaryota > Metazoa > Chordata > Mammalia > Chiroptera > Emballonuridae > Saccopteryx > Saccopteryx bilineata. Next base: position 17,163,455 of record NC_089499.1, on the reverse strand, counting down.
GGCTGAGTATCCAGCAGTCTGATATGACCTTACTTTTCTAAATTTGTCATCTGTAATTGTGAGTCTATTGTTTAGAATCTTTATAATCTGAAAACTTATAACTCTTTTGGAGAGTGTTTTTGACTTCTTTGCTGAATATATTCTGTAGCAGCCCGACTTCCTTTTGTATCTTTCAGTTAGTAAACCTTGCTTGATTTGCCAATGCCGAGGTCAGTGTCTATTCTTTCTCAGTGGATCTGAGTCTACTATTGACGTTTGCCAGTTCAGCCAGTTCAGCCTATAGCTAACTGGCTTAGGCCAATCCTGAGCTACTCCTGGAACTGGAGCTGGGGTTAGTCTCCCCTAAACCACATAGCATGCTACAGTGAACCAGGGCTAGAATTGGTGCTAGAAGGGACAGTCGCAATGTATGCTCATTTTCATTGTTTGTTCAACTCATAATGGATAATTTACTTGTTGTCACAGAGACTATTAATGTCTTCCTTTTGCAAATGAGAAGCCTGTGAGATTACACTCTCCTAATTTAAATTATTCATCAGTCTAATACAGATTCTTTGCTTATATAAAGAATAGTTGGAGGTATGAGAAATGTTCCCGGAGCCAGCATGCTATAAGAAGGTGGTTTTGATTTGTGTTTCATGGAGACACAGGGCTTCCCTGAGAGATCTCAAGAGCTGAGGTGGACAAAGGGGGTTTGAACCCCGTTTCACTCATGATCTGCTTTCTTAGATGTTTCATGCATATTGTAGTCACACCTGCGGGATTCCATGTAAGACCTGATGCTGCTAGCGTACAGGTTGAAAACCACTACTTCGTCTTAGCATTGTGACCTTGAAGAATAAATCTCTACCCCTCTTCGGTCCTCAGTTTCCTTTACTTGCAAAATGAAGGGGCTGGACAAGAAGTTCTTAAAAGTTCCCTTTTATCTTTAGTAGCCTATGATCTTGTGACTCTTGCCTTTGGCCAAAGTGGTACTTATTAGTTGCATGACAAGTGACTAAATTACCACCTTAGAAGTTATTAATTCAACACAGCGTTCCCCATCTTAGTGAGTTTTCAGCCGGCTAATGCCCCATGACAGTCATAAGATGCCAGCATTGCGGTGTGGCATGGAGTTAACAGTATGAGATTTGCTAAGTGTTTCTGTGCGATCAGTGTGAAAGCAATCACATCTCCAGAGTGAGAAAGGTCACTGCCCTGTAGCTGCCAAACCTCACCACACTAAGGTGACAAGAAGGGGACTGCCACCCGCCGAACACAAATCAGGCTCAAAAAATAAATGCCCTCTGCAGTTGTAGTCTAATAGCCCCGAATGTCAAATGACATTACTATGGACAACCGGTGAGTTCCCTTCTCAGTGCACGGCAGTGCACAAATCCCCTCATCTCATTGATTAATCGGAGAGACTATAGAATCTGTTACTAGGCTTGGAAAACATGACCGTACTGTGATGGTTTGTCATATTACAGCGCATGGAAATTAAGTCCCACTTTTTTATTTATTTTTCTCCTGGTTCCAGATTGCTTCAAAGGGGGGAAGAAAATCTCATTGATCATAGCTAATTAGTGTCCTGTATGAATTAATGTTAGTGAATATATACCTAAGAAGAAAAATAATGGGTTATACAATGAATCACAACCCCTGTAGGGTCAGGACTCTGTGTATCTTGAAGAAGAGGCCTCTCTCTCTCTCTCTTTCTCTCTCACCGCCCATTCTTTAAGCTCAGAAACAGGCAGTCGCACTTGGCCCAGAGGAGACCACGGTGTTAGCAGTGGTTCTCTCTAGCTGGTACGATTACAAAGGATTTTAAAATTCTTTTTGCTTTTTATAGCTTATACATTTTTATAGGAGGTACAAATTATACCAAGAAAATACATGTATTGTTTCAAAATACATTTTTGCTTTGTTCATTTCCAGGTCATTCTTTTCCCCAGAAAGTCCACTGAGAACACTGTCTTTTTCTCTTTTTTTTCCTTCTTCCCTCCATCCTGCTCATAATACGAGGAAGCTCCCTGAAACGCCGCGTGGAACAGACGAAGCGAGTCCTGCCTGGGAAAGCATCCCGCGTCTTCCTATTCAAGACCCGAGCCTCTGCGGCCCGGCAAGCGGTAAGAAATGTGATAATAAAGACGATGAGCCACTCCAGGGCTGGATGTCATTTCCAGCTTAATTAAATCCGAGAAGCACACCTGACCTCTCGCTTTGAAGAGCTGCTGCCAAAGCCAGGTGCCCTCGCCGGCTTGGGCTCGCCCCGCGGTGACGGTGGGAAGCCGGTCTGAAAGCCGAGGGTGGAGGGAGGCGGAGGCCGGCGGAGATGAAACAGCAGAGGCAGGCAGCAATATTTCAGAAAAAGCCATTGTATCCAGCGGGCAATCTATTTGCCCTTCTGCTTAAAAGGTGAACAGCAAAGCTAACCTACGAATGTACTGAATTGAAACTCTCCCAACGGCACCCCACGGCCCCGCCACCTGTCCCCCTCCACCAGGTCCTCGACCAGCTCCCTGCCCCCACCCGTTGTGGTAAAGTGGACACACATTGCCCTTGGTCTGCACAGGTCCGACCAGCCCGTCGGTGAGGTTGACTGGATCCTCCTGCATCTACGAACTCGTGGCTGTTTCCAGACCTTCAGCCATTATTGCTGCTGCTACGGCTGCCTGGGGTCTCTTTGTTCTATATCCCGGAGACAGGAATATAGAACATCTGGAAACATAAACACAGAGGAAAAATCCTTGATTTGTTGAGCCCTGTCATAGTCGGAAGAAGCAGAGCCTGAGACAGGGGTGTGGGTGCCTGGCGTTCAGGGAGGACGCTCTTCAGAGGCAGTGAGGCCGGAGAGAAAGCAGGAAAGATGAGCAAGGGCGTGGTCTCAGGAGACTCAGCTTTGGCCTGATCCCTGAGGGAAAGGGTTCTGCAGTATCAACCATACTGTGGAGTGGTCCCCACCTGGAGCCAGGAGGCCGACTGAACTTTTATCCGTCGTCCCTGGGGCTGAGCACATGACTCTGGAGGCCAGGAGGCTGTCATCAGCCAGGGGCTCTCTGAAGGGAGTGGCCAGTTAGTGCTCATGACCCTCAGTATTTACGGTGCTAGGGGGATAATTGTACCAGGCTATGCAGGCATCCCCAAACTACGGCCCACGGGCCGCATGTGGCCCCCTGAGGCCATTTATCTGCCCCCCCGCCACACTTCCAGAAGGAGCACCTCTTTCATTGGTGGTCAGTGAGAGGAGCACTGTATGTAGCGGCCCTCCAACGGTCTGAGGGACAGTGAACTGGCCCCTTGTGTAAAAAGTTTGGGGACCCCTGCAAGGGTCTCTGGCAGGGTACCACCAGCACCCAGTAATCCATACTCCATCCAGAGTGCTCCCCTTCAGCACCAGCAGATGACTCTCGGGTTGGGGTGACTAGGCTTGGTCACTTTCGTCCTTGTGGATTTGGGAAGATTGCTGCCAATGTACCTAAACTGTCCAGTGCACAAGGGTACTTAGTAAGATAAAGAGTCCCCTGACCCTAAACTAAATATTTCCTTCTTCCCTTGGATTTTTGAGTACTTGATACCTTCACAAAAGCTACCATTATATTTATTTTAAAAAAGTCATTGATTGATTTTTAGATAGAAAAGGAAAGAGGGAAAGAGAGACAGGAACATCTATCTGTTCCTGTATGTGCCCTGATCGAGGGTTGAACCAGCAACCTCTGTGCTTCTAGGCAATGCTCTAACCAACTGAACTATTTGGCCAGGGTGCTATCATTATATTTAGAAAATGAATATATATCCATCTCTTTGACTCAAGTGTGAGGTTCTCAAGGGATAAAACCTTGCCTTATATCATGTGTAACATACCTGCTTGTACACGTGCCTTGTGCATAGTAGGCTACTAATCAACAGCAGTTAAGTACTTCTTGAATTTGGGGAGGGCGCACTTGATACTATTATTTCATTCAATCACTCAACATTAATTCAATGTCTGTTAGTTGTGAATAGATAAAAGGGGCATCGTGTCGGTGGTTATCTGTTTTCTTTTCTACCCATCTGCCCAAGAGTCTCAGAATCCACAAAACAGCAGTAGGAGGTGAGCTCTGAGGTCATTCTGCTCTCATAGAGGTTTAGTTACTGAACCAGGAAGAAAAGCAGTTAGGAGGTCGTATAGGAGGAAGAGCAGGCCTCTTGGAATCAGGACACTTGGAACACCACTCATCATTAGTTCTTGCATCTTTAAAATGGGACAGAAAGGCTGTCTGGCTGAACTATGGGCTGTGTTGGAAAATCAGAGGAGACAATACATGTGAAGTTCACGTGTAGAGAATATTAATACATGTTTAAGCACCAAGAATGGTTTAAAGGCAAGGATAGTGGGCAAAATGGCTTGGAATCCCTCCCTGGAGTTCCGGTAGCACATTCTACCTTTACTTCCTGTATGCTCAGAATTCAGTGCCTCGGGGGAAAAAAGAGAAAAGGGAAAATCAGCGTTCTTCCCTCCTCGCCAACAAACTTTAGGTATCTATAGTGGTGTAATTAGGGCCCCAGCTTACACCTCCAATTTCTGCAAGTTTCCCATTGAATTTTACAAGGGCATATACACTTTACGCTGTCTGACACCTGCTCAAGCAGGCAAATAATTGTTTTGACACTGTGACAGTTATAGAGAGTATATTTAAAAAATGTCTGAAACCTGCCAATGGGATAATTAGAGTCTAATTCTTATTTTCCAGGGCTAAATGACTCCCCGATGGCAATGTCAGCACCTTTTCCGGGTGCTTATTGGCGGGTAGAGGTTTAGTTCCACATGATTGCTCTATCCCTTACTGATGACTGATTTTTGACCTTTAATGATAATACCAATTATGGATTGAGTGCATCTCTTGTTGGTTTCTTTGGATGAGCATTTTGCTACTACTCTCATTGCTTGAAAAAAATAGACTTAACTTTTTTTTTTTTTTTTTTTCATTTTTCTGAAGCTGGAAACAGGGAGAGACAGTCAGACAGACTCCCGCATGCGCCCGACCGGGATCCACCCGGCACGCCCACTAGGGGCGGTGCTCTGCCCCCCAGGGGGCGATGCTCTGCCCATCCTGGGCATCGCCATATTGCGACCAGAGCCACTCTAGCGCCTGAGGCAGAGGCCACAGAGCCATCCCCAGCGCCCGGGCCATCTTTGCTCCAATGGAGCCTCGGCTGCGGGAGGGGAAGAGAGAGACAGAGAGGAAAGCGCGGCGGAGGGGTGGAGAAGCAAATGGGCGCTTCTCCTGTGTGCCCTGGCCGGGAATCGAACCCGGGTCCTCCGCACGCTAGGCCGACGCTCTACCGCTGAGCCAACCGGCCAGGGCTAGACTTAACTTTTTAATTAAATTAAATATCATTTAATTGTTGGGCTATTCAGGACTTCACATCCCTTGTGGAGGGACCCTGCAGGTGGCCCCAGACTCTGGAGCATGGGGAAAAGCAGAACTAGCATTTCTGCCCTGGCAAAGGTAGCTAGGGATGGAGAAATGATCTCCACTTTTTTTTTTTTTTTTTTTTTTTTTTTTTTTTTTTTTTTAGGAATAGAATCCAAAAAAGAAGGTAAAGAGAAAATCTATCCACGAAATGGAGATTAGTAAAAACTGTCCAAAAGCACTATGTTGTGTTTTAGGGTCTGATTTTGGAAGGGTTCAGGGAGCGCTGGGGATGGAGGAAGTGGTGTGGTTTGCTTCCTGGACCACTGGGCCATGAACTTGGGAGCTGTTAGGTTGGCGAGCCAGGCCAGGCCAGGCAGCCTTCCACAATCCTGGGGTTGGTTATAGATCTCAAAGAACATCTATTTTATTCCTACAACAAAGTGGGTGTAGAAACAAGTCCAGATTAGTGAAGTGACCTGTCCTGTGTCACAGAGCTTAAAGATGTTCAATTAAAGCAAAATTTATTCTGCTCAGCTCTCTGGGAGACATAAGAGAACGCTCAGGTATCTCTAACTGCCAAAGATTTTTTTTTTTTTTTTTACATAATCCTACTCTGATTTGTGATTAGGCAAATAATGGAAATAACCATCAAACTTATCATTTCTTTTCCAAGGGGGCATGTCTTGAATCTTGTCTGTTCATATATACCAATTATTGACTCACAGAATTTTGGGTCTTAGATTTGTCCAGAAAAACTTAAGGAGGAATTTTTGTGACTCTTATTTTAGAGTCTATTTTATCCAGCTGTGATTTCCTGACATTTATAATCTCTATTAAGGTGCAAGTTTAAATAATTTGGACAAACATGCTTGAATTTTTTTTTCCTGGTTGTGTACTGAGCTTCACAGCAGGCTCTTCACAAAATATTGTGCACTCACCTCCTTCACCTTCAACTTCTCCAAAGAGAAGATTTATTCTTATATTTCCAACGTGTTTTTTCCCCCCTTTTTTCCAAGTGAGAGGAGGGGAGATAGAGAGACTCCCACATGTGATCCACCTGGCAAGCCCAGTCTGGGGCTGATGCTCTGCCCATCTGGCCATGCTTGCAACCGAGCTATTTTTAGTGCCTGAGGTGGAGGCTCCATAGAGCCATCTTCAGTGGCCGAGGCTGATGTACTCAAGCCAATCAAGCTATGATTGTGGGAAGGGAAGAGAGAGTAAGAGAGAGAAGAGGGAAAGGAAGGGGTACAGAAGCAGACAGTCGCTTCTTCAGTGTGCTCTGATTGGGAATCGAACCCGGGACATATACACACTTGACTGATACTCTATCACTGAGCCAACCAGCCAGGACCCCAACATGTTCTTTAACTTTATAGCTTTGCAATCAGCTTAGTGGCTTATGTTTATTCCTAAATTATGACTCCTTAGTCCTAGGAATCCATAAAAAAAAATGGAAGAATAAAGATGATCAACTTAATAAGTGGTTGGGTTTAAAGCCAACTAACTAGAAAGGTTGAATTTCTGCTTTGCCTTTGGGGTTCATTTTATAAAAGAGCAAATTATGTAAAATTATAACCTAGTTCTTCTACATCCTAATTCTAAGCCTTGAAGTGAATATTTTATTATCTTGATTTGGTTAAATAATTTTTCACAGTGACTATTCCCTTGGAAGTCAGATATGGTGTTGAATTTTAACAGCAATGTATTGGCCCAAAAGTTCATCAGTTACTGAGTTTGTATGAGGCTGTCAGGTCCCTGTCTCTGGGTGTGGTGCTCAGGGGATACAGATCTTTATAAAACACAGCCTCGCCTCTTAAGGATTGTTTCCTGTAGGCTGATCTGCATTCCATGATATGGATATGTCTCCTGGCTGTTGGAAGGGCTGAGAAACACCATAAACACGGGAGGTGATAGCTCAGTGGAAACAAACAAGTTGGATTGTTTTGAAAGGAATGAAATGTTTGCTGAATTTTTATTCCATATATTCAAGAGACCAGGACTCCTAAAGTGTTCTGCATTGCTTCCCAGTTGAGCATGCTCGTTCATGCTCTGCTCCCTCTTTGCTGGTTGGCCTGGACAAAGCTCCTAGTCCCTTCTTTACCTGCGTCCACATGGGAGCCTGTAGTGGACTTCAGTGCTAGCTCAGTGTCACTCATACTAGATTGGACCCTTAAAAGCAAGTTATGCATTCTCTGTCTTTGGATAATTAGGGTTCCTTTCTGACACACACACAAAGCACTTAGCCTCGTTTAAGACATGTGAAAATACTCATCAAATATCAGTCATGTCTGGAAGGGGCCTCCTCACCTTCAAAGAACATGTCAAGTGTCACCTTCTCCGGGTAACTTTCCCACCCCATGTTCAACCATATTTGGTACGTTTCCCTCTAAGCTCCTATAGTATTTGCACTTATCTCTCTCACTGCACATCTCAGATTATATTATAATGATTTGCTTAGTTATCTCCTATATGCGAGTCTCTTGAATCGTGAGAATCCTATTTTAATTTTTACTGTAATCTCAGTATTATAAAAGTGCCTGGCACCTAGTAGGCATTCAGAGACTGTTGCTGATTAAATAATTAAGACAAATTGCTCTTTGATTGGAGACAAGATGTTATGGGAAAATAAGAGAGAGAAAAAAATGGAGTTAAATTATAGAACACGGGGGAGGAAGACATGTAAGGATTTCATGTTTTTCAATTGTTTGGCTGGCTGGGAATGAATGATTATAAAATATCTGATGTGACCCGACCCTGTGAAAATTGGGCAGGTGAATGAAATTCTATTTGGGGAGACTGGCATTCTTGAGAATGGACAGCGGCCATTATCTACCATCAGCTTTAGCATTATTTTGGTTCTGCTCACAAGTGGCTGTTAATGCCTCATCCTAATGATAGCAGAACCTAATATCCTTCCAAATGCCATGGTCTACAAACAGTAAAACTATTTTTTTTTAAAAAAACAAAATCCCCAAGTTTTTCTAAACCTGCTGTGATGAATTTGCAATTATTGTTATTATTATTTTTTGGCCTAGAGAACTTCCTTTTAAGATACAGTTTTTGAAAACATTTAAAAACACAATTATTACATATGTAGGAGAAATCTTTATTCTGGAGATTATTTACCTGTGGCCTGAACCTTTAAAACTGTTTGGTTAGACCCTGGCCGGTTGGCTCAGCGGTAGAACGTCGGTCTGGCGTGCGGGGGGACCCGGGTTCGATTCCTGGCCAGGGCACATAGGAGAAGCACCCATTTGCTTCTCCACCCCCTCCTCCTTCCTCTCTGTCTCTCTCTTCCCCTCCCGCAGCCGAGGCTCCATTGGAGCAAAGATGGCCCGGGCGCTGGGGATGGCTCTGTGGCCTCTGCCCCAGGCGCTAGAGTGGCTCTGGTCGCGACAGAGTGACGCCCCGGAGGGGTAGAGCATCGCCCCCTGGTGGGCAGAGCGTCGCCCCTGGTGGGCGTGCCGAGTGGATCCCGGTCGGGCGCATGCGGGAGTCTATCTGACTGTCTCTCCCCGTTTCCAGCTTCAGAAAAATACAAAAAACAAACAAACCAAAAAAAACCACAAAAAAAACCCCAAAACTGCTTGGTTTATGGGGGTTTATGATCTATGCTGGGCATTTTTCTCCATGAAGGAGATGGCTCCGCCATCTACTAAGAGTGAATTTGATTGAAGAAGTATCATTGTTAGGAGGCTAAATTGGTTCAGGAGATAATGAGACTCAAAAGATTGTTCTGCTCAGATCTGCAGGGACAAAGCAAGTAAACTGAGCCTATGTAGGACCCTGGGAAGGTGTCACCTTGGACGACAGACTGGAGATAGTGAAACATTTTAAAACAATGTTTAAATAAGGATTATTTTTAAAGGTCTGTGGTGCAAATCACGTTAATTGTGATCACACCCTATCTCCATAGGTGAGCTGAACAATTTACATACATTATTAGTGAAATAGACAGGTAGCTGCACTTTTTTTTTGTTTGTTTCTATATGAGTTAGCTCACTAAATTCAATTCCTTGGTGGTGATAGTCCCTTTAGCTTAACTTTTCTTTAAACATCTTGTTTCACTGGATCCTCATGGCCGTCTTGTGAGGTGGCCAGCTTTTCCCATTTCAGAGATGTTGCAATTCAGACTCACAGAAGTTAATAACCGGTTCATGATCACAAAATATGTGACTGTAATGGTCAGTTTCATGTGTCCACTTGTCTAGGCTATAGTCCCTAGTTATTCACTCAAATGTAGGTGTTGCTATGCAGGTATATTACACATGTGATTAACATCCATAGTCAGTTGGCTTGAAGTAAGGGAGGTTACTCTAGAAAACCTGGATGGGCCGATTCAGCTGGTTGAATGGCCTTCAGAGCAGCAGTGAGGCTTCCCAAAGCAGAGATCGCACCCGTGGACTACTTCAGCTCGTGCCTGAAGGTTTAGCCTCTATATGCTTCCTTTGTTCCCTCAGAGTCAGCAGGAGACAGCCACTTTCCTCTCTGCCCAGACCTGAAAGATGGACCTCTCTTCCCCACTTGGTGAGTGTTTCAGGGGATGATTTTTCTTGCTCATAGTTTTCTAAATGTTCAGGCTAACCAAGTTAGAAGACATCACAAAAAAATGTAAGTGATTTAGGATAGATGCATCAGACAGGAGAATTGAGCAGGAGTCAGCAAAGTTTCTCTTGAGGAGCCAGAGAATAAATATTTGAGGCTTTAAACTGCAGGCGTCCCCAAACTATGGCCCACAGGCTGCAGACGGCCCCCTGAGGCCATTTATCCGGCCCCCCGCCGCACTTCCGGAAGGGGCACCTCTTTCATTGGTGGTCAGTGAGAGGAGCACTGTATGTGGCGGCCCTCCAACGGTCTGAGGGACAGTGAACTGGCCCCCTGTGTAAAAAGTTTGGGGACCCCTGCTTTAAAGGCTAAGAGGCAGCATTGAAGCTGATATGTAGGTGTTGATATAACCATTTAAAATATAATGGCATAAAAAAGTTAAAAAAAAAATCTTTAGCGTGTGAGCCACAAAGAAACTGGCTGGCTCGGTCTGTGGCTGCAGTTCCCTGACTTTTTCTATGGAAGACTGACCGGAGGGTGAGGAGCAAGGCAAGGGGGCCAGGTTGGAGGCTGGCAGATGAGGGTGATGAGGGTTAAGGTTGGATGGTCACAGTGGGAGGAAGGAGGAGCCAGAAAGAGATGAGAGAGAACAGGACTGAGTAGATGTATATACGGTGCATACATGAGAAGATGAATCAGATGTGATCTGGAGCCGTGGTTTCCAACCTTTTTTATACTTGAGACCAGTGATCAAGCCAGCTAGAAACAGAAGCACACAAGTGAATAAAGTTTTGTCTTACCGCACATCCCAGTGAAACGTGGTACCAGCTGGTGCTTGGTTTCCGAACTCCACGCGTGCAGTGCACTGAATACCACCTGAGTTTGTCCGAACGCTTCTTGTCTACTGGGCATGATTTGTAAGTGCTCTGCACAGTGCAGAAGGTTTTTCGAATGAGCTTATAAGTTCCAAAGGTATTAAGACAACCCCAATGGTATTTGATCATCGATGATACAGACTGGTAAGTGGCAATCACCCTGAGCAAAAGCGACTTCAGCTAAGATCACTGGGTATGTAATCTTCATACAACATTTCAGAGTGGTTAACTGTTTCATGGACCGGCGGGCTATCTCTGGCAGAGCAGCACTGGTCCGTGGACCAGAGGTTGAAAAACACTGATCTAGACTCTCGATTCTAGAGGACTGGCTGCCCCCCTGTAGCTCTGCCTTGGGGATTTACACACCTATGAGTACATTGAAAACTCTAGCACATTCTACAGTAAGTAAAACTATCTTTGTTTAGTCCAGCGTTTCTCAATTATTTGTCCACTGAGCTTTTATTCCTGGACTACCTCCTAATGTTCGCAGTGAAGTAATGTATCATGTACTGTGTAAGCTGTTTCCCCGACTTGGTAAGTGCCTTGCAAAATGCAAGGTCCCATCAGGAAAGCAGGAAACATACCAGTTATTTAACATAGGTAATTTAACCTAGGGAATTGCTAAACAGCCATTTGGAGGACTGGAACTGCAGAAAGGTGTTGTAGTAACTGCAGGAGACATTGACCACCCTTAGGGCAAAGGGAACAAAGGGAAAAGGTTGGGGTTATGACAACCTAGAAGGTTAAATGAAGGCCACCAGAGAGCTGAGAACCAGGCTGTAAATCAGGAGGTGACACCTGGCTGGTAGTGCTGGTGTCCTGAAGAGGACCCACCGAGTCTGGTTCTGAGAATATGGAAGAAAAGGACCCAGAACAAACTTGCTGTTGTTAGGGTGGAGAATCATCATGGAGGTGACATTAGCAGGAACAGGAAGAAAGAGCAAAGAGCAAGTCTCTTCTCCTTCCTGTAGACTTGGGGTCTCACTTCAATACCTCTGCTGGCAGATCCTAACAGAAATCCAGGTGGCAAAGGAAGAATTTCGTCTGTGGAGTCCAGCCTTAGGATCAAACATCAGAGAGCAGCAGGGCAGATGGTGGGGGAGATAGTAGCTTCCTAACCAGCCTTGATCGCAGCCTACACGCATGGTCAGTTTCCAAGCAGCCTGAGTCTGGAGGACTCGAGAGTTCTTCTCCTCCTTCCAAGCACTACGACAGCCATAGGTATCTTATTAAGGAGTTTCTTCCTTCTTAGATAGCAGAAGCTATTCAATTAAGCAGAGAAAATAGAAAATCATGGTTTTAATTACATTTCTCTTATAATTCAAAGGGTTTAAAGACAAAGAGATTTTGGCACGTTGTCCTAGGGGGCTTCTCGGCATCCCTATATCCAGCTTTGCCTAATCCTGTGATTATGCGCTTTGATTTTCCATTTTAAGTACCAGGGATTACGAGGCACCTCCTTTATTGCTGGTGGAGGGTGCTTAGTAGACAGCTAGGGGACAACAGGCCTATGTGCTGAAAAAAGTGCACAGGGACCAAAGGGGAAGAGGCACCTGTTTCCCCCAAAATACCCTCTTCTGAGAGATGCAGGGGGAGACACCTTTCAGGAGGAGATAAAGCATCCTGGAGCTTTTCTGTAGATGTCCCAGTGGTCACTGTGGAATGAGTTCTTACCAACGAAACTCCACCTGTGTAGAAGTCTGGCTTACGGCAATGTGTATAGTTTAATATCAATATTAAAAAAAGAAGACAGCTGGCTTTGAACCCAGCTCAGTCACTGGCTATCTGGGTGGCCCTGAGATAGTTCACTTTATTACCTACTTCATTATTGATAGTAATCTTATCTGTCCTTTCCTCTTTTTTGTAACCCTCTGAAGATCAGAAAATATGGTGGCTAAATATGAAAACATATTGCAAAGAGTAAAATTAAATACAAACACAGGAATCAGTAACAATTAAGTTTTGGGCTATTTCAGTTGGCTTGGTTCTTCGTTCTGTAAGACGTATATATGGTCTATAAAAGATCCATGTAAGAGAGATACAGCCTTTCCAACAATTTCTGTTATAGAGAAGTTATAGTGTGTATGTTCTGGGCTTATGTTGTGTATTTATTTCCATACAAATATTTGTCTTTAATGTTACTATCAACAAACCTCCCAATGTGCAAGTAAAAGCAAACCCAGGAAAAATACCTCTGTGTTCCCAGAGCAATTCAGTTTTCTGTGTTTATTATTTTCAGTTTTTCTTGGAAACAAAATGGAGTGGATGTTTTTGAAAATTTAGTTTGAATCCGGGTGTCAACTGCTTTCCCCCCTTCCTCTTCCCTCTCCCCTCCCCCCTCCTCATTCCTCTTTCTTGTTCTTCCCCCTCCTTCTTCTTCCCTCTTCTTCTTCTTCTTCTTCTTCTTCTTCTTCTTCTTCTTCTCCTCCTCCCCCTCCTCCTCCTCCTCCTCCTCCAGCTCCTCCTCCTCTTCTTCTTCTTCTTCTTCTTCTTCTTCTTCTTCTTCTTCTTCTTCTTCTTCTTCTTCTTCTTCTTCCCCCTTCTTCCCCCTTCTTCCTTCCTCTGCCTCTTCTCTTTCTCATTATTACAGTTGTAAAAGTAGTAGCATTGATTGAGTGCTTACTGTATGCTGTACACATATTAAAGCAGTTTTTACTATGTTATCTATATAAAACTATCCTGTGCAGTAGATACTGTATTTATTCTCATTTAATATTAGAAAATGGGGCATAGAGAGGTAAAGAAACCTGCTTGAGGTTATATATAGATAGTCAACCATGGAGCTGGGATTTGAACCCATGCAAACTAGTTACAGAGTCTTAATTCTTAGCCACTCTCCTGTATTCGTGAGGTACTTTCTCGTACATTGTATAAGTCAAAATTGTCTCCCTATGGCTCTTATTTGTTCACATGGAGACATAATTTATTAAACACTTACAAAGTTCCAGATAGGTTTCTAAGCATTCTCTGTGCATCGTTTTATGTAATCCTCATAATATATATTTTATTATCATCCTTATATATCAGACGAAGCAACTGAGATTCAGAGAATTTAAGCAAATTGCTCCATCAGACTCTCTCTTTCAATAATTGTTGATGTTAATATTTGAGATCTGGTCTACGTGACTCAAAACCCTGCATTTTAATAAGTCACATATCTGTTTACTGACCATATATATTCTTTCCATTTCTCATGGAGTGTTACTCAAACTTCCCTGAACATTAATATAAAGCTTCTAACAATAAGAAATGCTGAAATAAAGCTAAATAACTATGAGAAATCATGTCATATCCACAGGGATGGAATAACTATACCTAGAAACTGGGGTAAGGGTAATGAAATAAAGCTTAATGTTCAAGCTTTGAACTTGTTAAAAGGCAAAACAAATGAAAGAGGGAAATCCAGTTTATCCAGTCCTTATTGTCAGACAGAAGAAGTGGATCAGTTATGCAGAAGGCATACTTTTACTATTATTCAGTGTCAAGAGAATTTATCATAAGTCTTGTATTTGGACAATAGTCATAGTTTGCAGGTAGCTTCCATGATACACAGCATGGTGTGAATGAATACTTGGTGAAAGAGATGTATTAGAATTTATATTGTATGTGAGATAGCTGGAATAGTTCCAGAGAATTTTTAAGAGAAAATGTACATATTTCTGGCATTCTTTGAAAAATTTCTATTTCAATGCAACATGTCAATTAATGTCCTTAAGTTGGTTATAAAACTATATGGGCCCTGGGTGATTGGCTCAGTGGTAGAGGGTTGACCCAGAGTGTGGATGTTCCAGGTTAGATTCCCGGCCAGGGCACACAGGAGAAGTGACCATCTGCTTCTCCACCCCTCCCCCTCCCCTTCTCTCTCTCTCTCTCTCTCTCTCTCTCTCTCTCTCTCTTCCCCCACTGCAGCCATGCTCAACTGGTTCAAGCACATTGGCCTCAGGTGCTAAGTATGGCTCTGTAGAGACTTCTCTTCAGGCACTAAAAATAGCTTGGTTGTGAGCATGGCCCTAGATAAGCAGAGCATTGGCCTCAGGCAGGGTGTGCCAGGTGGATCCCAGTTGGGGTGCATGTGGGAGTCTGTCTCTCTACCTCCCCTCCTCCCATTTGGAAAAGAAGAAAAAAAAAACTATATGAATAGATGTATGTACTAATTGCTTAGAAGAAAACAACTTCACTTATGGACTAAGAACCCATTGCAGTTTTTCTTGAAACACTGCAATAAAAATTTAAAACTTGTTCACCTTCAAGTCAACAATTTCTACCTCGTTTCTTGTAAGGTCTGGTTGTACCTCAGGCTTGCTCACTCATTTGTTGGTCTGACTTATAATTTGATCCCATAACTAGTTAAGGTGGGTCCTAGGCTTGGCAAGCACCCAGGCAAAAGAAACAGAAGAAACTTTGGCCAAGGACATAGTGGATTCCAATGGCCTTTGGTCCATTCATGAGCTCTGTGTACAACTCAGTTAGCCGAGCCATCCCAGTTAGTGTTAGGCTGAAGCTAACTATCAGTCATTCAGGAAGGTAAAAAAAAGAGATATGAATACAATCAGGAGATAAGTCAGCATTACTGAGGTAGAATGGTGACCTTTCTTGAATTATTTTATTTATTCATTTTAGAGAAGAGAGAGAGAGAGACAGAGACAGAGAGAGAAGGGGGGAGGTGCAGCAAGCATCAACTCCCATATGTGCCTTGACCGGGCAAGCCCAGGATTTTGAACCGGTGACCTCAGTGTTCCAGGTCGACACTTTAGCCACTGCGCCACCACAGGTCAGGCCAGGTGACCTTTCAAAGCCAGGGAAATAAAGATGCTCAGAACCAGGCTTACAGTCAAGTGATGACAGCACAACATACCTGAGCTTGGGACAGCAGTGCTTTGGCAAGCCCTCATCTCACCCACACAGTCTGGGGGTTCACACTTCTTCTGCGACATCACCTGATGGAGAAAACCACAAACAGAGAGGTCAAGGGTGAATTGAGATGCTTATTGGATTCTGGTCATGTGTACAGATGTATGATCATGAATGGATTCAATGGTTTTACTCAAATCTGATATCTATTTATCTAAGTCCGTTGGCCCATTCATCTGTCCATCCATCTATCTGTCCATCCATCTATCCGTCCATCCACTCATCCATCCATCCACCCATCTGTCCATCCACCCATCCATCCATCCACCCATCCACCCATCTACCCACCCACCAACCTGCCAATCTATTCATCTACTTATCATCTAAATAGAATTACATCTACTGACTTGGGAATTAAACCTAGTTCAATATTAATGGAAATAAAAGCTAAATTAAAATTTGTTACTTCACAATAATTAAAGGAATACAATAGAAATGACACAAAGCATAAGTAAACTATGAATTCATTTATAACCATGATGACCATTTATCAAAACATTCTTATGTGCCAGGAGCTATGGAAAAGAGCTAGAGAGGGTACAAAGATGAATAAGACATGGTTCTTATTTTTTTAGAATTCAATCTAGTAGAAAATATTTACATGGCCATCTCTGATGTCATGTTTTCTTCCCTTCACTCTAAGATCCTGTTCTCCTTCCTTTTTCTAAAACATACCAAGCATCTAGTGCCTCAGGGCCTTTGCAGTTGCTGCTCTTTCTGCCCAGAATGTTCTTTCCTTAGATATGCACAGCATTGACTTCTACATTTCCTTCAGATTTCTGCTCAAATGTCACCATCTCACTGAGGTCTTTTTTTGAATATCCTATATAGCAGCGGTTCTCAACCTGTAGGTCATGACCCCAGTGGGGTCACCTAAAGCCATCGGAAAATACATAATGCATATCAGGTATTTACATTCCGAATCATAACTGTAGCAAAATTACAGTTATGAAGTAGCCACCAAAATTATTTTTTGGTTTGGGGTCACCAGAACATGAGGAACTGTATTGCGGGATCACGGCATTAGAAAGGTTGAGAACCACTGTTATATAGGATAACAACTCCCTCTCACCCAGGAACATTTTATCTTCATAGTTCTGAATTGTTTTCCTTCCTAATTATATATATTTACTTTTTTTTATACTTGTGTATTGTTCACCTTCTTTTAAATGCCTATTAGTATACATATTTCACAAAAGTAGGGAACTTGGTTTTGCTTACTACTCTGTCTCCTTGTTTAGAAAAGAGTTTGGTAAATAGTAGGTACTCAATAAATATTGTTAAGTGAACAATACAAGGTAGAAAATGATAATGCTAAAATAGTCTAATGAATTGTTTGAAAGCAATGGGA
The DNA here is from genome assembly GCF_036850765.1 of Saccopteryx bilineata. Classification (NCBI taxonomy): domain Eukaryota; kingdom Metazoa; phylum Chordata; class Mammalia; order Chiroptera; family Emballonuridae; genus Saccopteryx; species Saccopteryx bilineata. The sequence goes on along the minus strand of NC_089499.1, from coordinate 17,146,395 downwards.
AAGAAATGATAGTAGGGAATGTGCCTTATGAATCCTTGAATCAGAAGGTATTACTGTGAAAAAGATCAGATATATGGGACAGCTACATGAATAACTTTCATGACAGATATATCTAATGTTTCTGGAATCAAGGTGCTGGTTAGATGTAATGAATGACCATATGATGTCTGAAAATTTCCCACTACCCTTTACTTTTTTTTTTTTTTTTTGTAGTCTGGGACCATCTGGAAACAAATAGGTTTGACCTCATTTCTAAAACTACTTATGAAACCTATTTCTGTTAACCAGGAGCTAAATCTTTGCTAGTGGGCTGTTGATGCTTGATTCTGTGCTCTAATCTTTACAATTCTGACTACTGATGGGACTCCAGAGAACACTGAGCATTTTCTTTGTTGCAAAAGCCATCATTCACCGGAGACCGGGAGCAGGGATGAACTCTAATATCCACTGGAATGGCTCAGTGCAACTCGAGCTGCCAAAGAAAACAGGTGTTCCGTGATCTCTGGAACCACTTTGAGGCAGAGAATCCCAGCTGTGCCTGGGCCATGTGATCACTTTCCTCACAGCGTTCGTGATGTCAGACAGGTAAATGAGGGCTCTCCGGCAGCCAGAGAAGACACTTTGGGGCAGCATCTCTCTCCTACAACCAGTCAGTCAACCGTTATTTACTGAGCATCTGCCTTATGCAAGGGGCAGAGCATGACCCAGTCTTGATCCAACTAGAACGTCTCTGCAGTAAATTGGTGGGCTCCCCTATGGATTTCAGGGAGCCTTCTCTTGGAGATTGTTTTAATCAAAAAGTACTATTTGAAGGAAGGAGAAACTCATTTAAACAAGCTTCTTTAAAACAGAGGAGAACAGGGGAGAAAATTTCCAGAATCCATAGGCAAGAGGTGGCAACACAGCAGTTCATACTATATATTTCTCCACAAGGTGTCGTGTTCTCCGATCACACCACTTCAGCCTCCTTTCTTTTCTTAAACCTGGTTCCTCTAATGCTCAGCATTTCGGGCCAACAAAGGCCATTTCATACCTGACTGGACAGAACTGTCCAGGAGCATTCAAAGGAGACCCCCACCGTCCCTGTGTTTCATTCCAAATTCCCAGAAGAGAGTACCTGATTGGCTCATCTCATATCTGGGGTCCTCTTCCATCCAATCAGATATAACCAGGGGATACTCAGCAGGGCTGTTGGAGGTGACTCTCTCAGAAGGTAGAATGAGACTATAGGGAGGACATGACTGACATCTCTAGTGTAACTCGAAGGGTTGTTCAGAGGTAGGGACCAGCAATTTTAAACGGGACCTGTGGGCACAGTACTCCATTGACAGGAGCTATTAGTTTGATATAGGAAAGGGGAAATTTGGATACCAAGAAGGAAGCCTGGACAACGGAAAGAATGGGGCTTCTGCGGGTCACCATCCAAGAACCTGCAGGGAGGCAAATGCCTACTCACACTTCAAGGCATTCAGTTCCACACTAGCTAGTGACATCCTTGAGGGGAGGAGCTATGAGCTTGTTTATTGGATTTCAACATTCAGCACAATACCTGGGATATTGTTATTTAAAACGTTGTTGATTGAGTAAATGAATGAGTTAATAAAAATGCGTGAAGGAGGATCACTTCCTCTGTAAAGGTTTTAATACTTTCTCCAACAAAGTCAGAATTCCCTCTTTTACCCTCCCAACATGCTAATAACATTTTATGGTCATTGTCAGATGACAAATGAGCCCCCATTATACGAAATAAACTCTATTAAGTAGAAAGTGGGTTCTGTTAAACTAAAGTCAACTACATCAAACTAAAAAGCTTCTGCACAGCAAAGGAAACAATCAACAAAAAGAGAAGGCAACCTACAGAATGGGAAAAATAATTGCAAACCATATATATTTATATGTTAAAGGGCTAATATCTAAAATATACAAGAAACTCATACATCTCAATAGCAAAATAAAATAATTTGTTTAAAAATGAGCAAAGGGCCTGACCAGGCGGTGGTGCAGTGGATAGCGCGTCGGACTGGGATGCCAAGGACCCAGGTTCGAGAACCCGAGGTCGCCAGTTGAGCGCGGGCTCATCTGATTTGAGCAGAAGCTCGCCAGCTTGGACTCAAGGTTGCTGGCTCGAGCAAGGGGTTACTTGGTCTGCTGTAGCCCCACGGTCAAGGCACATATGAGAAAGCAATCAATGAACAACTAAGGTGTTGTAATGTGCAACGAAAAACTAATGATTGATGCTTCTCATCTCTTCGTTCCTGTCTGTCTGTCCCTGCCTGTTCCTCTCTCTGACTCTCTCTCTCTCTGTAAAAAAAAAAAAGCAAAGGACATGAATAGACATTTTTCAAAGAAGACGTGCAAATGGTCAACAGGTACATGAAAAGGTCCTCAACATTACTTATCATCAGGGAAATGCAAATCAAAACCACAATGAAATATCAGCTCACACTTGTTAGGATAGTGCTATCAGAAAGACGAGATAAGTGTTGGTAAGGATATGGAGAATAGACAACCCTTGTGCACTGTTGGTAGGAATGTAACTTGGTTTAGCCATTATGGAAAACAGTATGGAGGTTCTTAAAATCATAAAGTAGTTAAAAATAGAACTACTCTATGACCCAGCAATTCTACTTACGGGTATTTATTTGAAGGAGACAAAATCAAAATCTCAAAGAGATATCTGCACGCCCATGTTCATTGCAGCATTATTTGTACCAGCCAGATATAAACACAACCTAAGTGTCCATGCAGAGATGAATGGATTAAGAAAAAGTGATATATATATATGGGAAATTCTGTCATTTGAGACAACATGGATGAATTTGGGGGCTTTATGTTATGTGAAATAAAGCAGACAGGGAAAGACAAACACTATAGAATCACTTATACGTGGGATATACAATAGGTGAACTCACAGAAGCAGAGAGTAGAAAGGTGATTTCCAGGGACTGTAGACTGGAGCAAATGGGGAGATACTAGTCAAGGGATGTAACTTTCATTTATAAGATGAGTAAATTCAGGGAATCGAAAGTATAGCATGGTAGCCATAGTTACTAATACTGCATTGTAGACCTCAACTTTGCTAAAAGGGTAAAGTTTATTATTTTACAGAGACAGAGTCAGAGAAAGGGTTAGATAGGGACAGACAGACAGGAACGAAAAGGGATGAGAAGCATCAATCATTAGTTTTTTGTTGCGACACCTTAGTTGTTCATTGATTGCTTTCTCATATGTGCCTTGACCGTGGGGGCTACAGCAAACCAAGTAACACCTTGCTCGAGCCAGTGACCTTGGGTCCAAGCTGATGAGCTTTGCTCAAACCAGATGAGCCCGTGCTCAAGCTGGTGACCTCGGGGTCTCGAACCTGGGTCCTTGGCATCCCAGTCCGATGCTCTATTCACTGCGCCACTGCCTGGTCAGGCTGAATTCTCTATCTCTTTATCATTGAACTTACAGGCTATTTCCAGGTTTTGCTATCATAAAAATATCCTTATGAGAATTTCCTTACATGTGGCATTGTTTGTTCCTCTAGTATATTTCCCAAAGTGGGATTATGAGACCGAGGGCATGCAGGTTATGTAGGATGCTTGGTGATTACTGCCCACTCCCTCTAAGGGACCAGATTACTTGATGCCAGTTGGGTATGACCGTACTTGTTTCCTCACATTCTCACCCCCAGGTGGAATTATAACTAAGAAGATGGCAGCTCGATCCCTGGCTCAGCGCAGAGAGCTCGGATTGCCCGGGAGCGGGGTCACTGGCTGAGGGTAAGTGGGCCGTGGTAGGGCTGAGATGACAACAATGTAGTTCACGTTCTCGAGTATTTTAGATTCTTTGGGGTTGGAGACATTTCCTGAACATCTCATTTTAAAGCAAAGACAGAATAAGAACATCAATAACTGCAGGGCCAGCAGGAAGACAGGCACAGGCTGCTCATCTGCAGGAGGCATTGGACACCAGTCATTTCTCAAGGTGTCACAGAAAGAGAAGGGAGGCCTTGGTGGATGCTCCAGCCTGGTGTGATGTTCACAACAGGGGGCAGGTGCCCTGTTTGGGGGCATCTTTGGAAGTTCACCAGCTGTCAAGAGTGACAGATAAGGACTAGGATCTTTATTTTTATTTTGGTATTTTTACAAAGTGAGAAGCAGGGGGAGGCAGACAGACAGACTCCCGCATGCGCCGACAGGGATCTACCCAGCATGCCCACTAGGGGGCGATGCTCTGCCCATCAGGGGCGTTGTTCTGCAGCAGTGGGAGCTATTCTAGTGCCTGAGGCAGAGGCCATGGAGCCATCCTCAGCTCCTGGGCCAACTTTGCTCCAATTGAAGCCTCGGCTGCGGGAGGGGAAGAGAGAAACAGAGAGAAAGGAGAGGGGGAAGGGTGGAGAAGCAGATGGGTGCTTCCCCTGTGTGCCCTGGCTGGGAATCGAATCCGGGACTTTCACACGCCAGGCCAACGCTCTACCACTGAGCCAACCGGCCAGGACAGGACTAGGATCTTTAGGAGGCCACTAGACTCTGCAGCCCCTTGGGCTGTGGGTTTCCTGATCCTGTTAAGGATCGAGGGGCAGCTTGGGCACTCTGGCCTGAGAGGACGGAGCCAAGGGCCTGGGCTTCCTCCCCAGTGACTCCAGGAGCTCATAGGGGAGTGACTAAAAGCCCTGAGGTTATGGCTTCAGGTGGGGGCAGGGCTGGGAAGCAGTTTCTCAGGATGGGGTCATATATACAGGCTCAGGGGTAAGAATCATCCCGGTGAGAAGATGCTGAAGACAAAGAGACCAAGGAGGTGAAAATGAGTGCTAGAGAAGAGCACCTCTCAGCATTGTCCTACCTTCCTCTTCCCTCTCCAAACCCATCCCCTTCCTTCTCTAGTCTCTCTAGCCTCCAAATTCTTAGATCATTAGGCAGAAGGAGTGGTCTCTAAATACTTTGTTTGCTTACAGACCAAACTTTTGGGGTTTCAACTTCCCCAGCCAATGCAGCCTATCTATTTTCGTAAGCAAATTTTTTTTTCTTTTAAGAGAATATTTGGTTGTAGCTATTAAAATGAGTTGTTTTTTTTTTAATCCCAAGAAACAAAGATCCTAGCCCAAACCAGATTTTCAATAGACATTGGATTTCCTCGGGTCCCTTTAGTAAAGCCCTAGATTGATGCTGACCCCTCTCTGGGCTCTTTTGAATTATATGCTGGCTCAGGCCAGGGAAATCTTGAAGGTAGAAACCTCTCTGGAGTTGTGAGATGTCTGGTCTAGCTTTTGGGACGTAGTCATCCCTGACAAGAGTGGATGGGGTCAACCATTGGCCCTGCACAGAGTGGGAGATTAAGAGCACCTCCCAGTGTGGGACCCCAGACACTGCTCTGCATGGACCCACAAGCCAGCGCCTCTCACTGGGGCACAGAACCAGTGGGTGCCAGGGCAGTGCCTGTCTCCCCAGTAGCTACTTCCTGTTCTGCAGGTAAAACGGGTGAAAGACACTCCCCTGGTCTGACAGGGAGCTGCCGGAGAAGACACTGAGAGATTAATGGACAGTAGTCTGTGAGTGTCACTGGCTGGCATTCCCTTTCTCTTTGAATCCGGGGGGGTTGCCTTGCACAGCTGGGAGTCTCAGTTCATCATTGTAAAACATGATTCTGAGCTGCAAATAAGAGAAAGCAGGAGGACTGGTCTTGACTGCAGTGTGTGAAAGACAGAGGTGTTCTCCCCTGTTCTAAGGAAGAGAAGGAAGAGCCATCTGTTGAGTAACTGCTATGTGTTTGTAAGAACAGACTGACGTGGATGCTATTGGTGCTCCACCCAGCCCCCCCTGGGCTATCTTCTGCCATGTCTGTGCGTCCCTTCTCCAGCTTCAGTGGGCATTTCCTTCCAGACACTGGCCCTCGAGACTGTTCTTTGTCAGACTGTGCTCTGCTTGGGTGTTGCTTCGCTCACGTGGAGAGTTCGAAGTGCCTGCAAGCGTTAAGTTTCTCTTCTAGCTCGCATGGAGGTTCTTACCTGGTAAGTGAGGGATACAGCATATGAAGGTCCTGCTCTCTTGTCTCTGGTGGGGACAAACTCTAAGGCATGTCATATTCCAGAGCTCACTTGGGGAGTCAGGCTGAGGCCACTTGGGAAGGTCTTTCCCTGCAATGACACACTCACCTGGCTTCCTCCTGTTCCCTGTCCTGCTTCCTCTCCGATGTCGCTGGTCTCCCAGGGCGCATTTTCTTATTTACTCCCTTGCACATGAATCCTAGTCTTGAGCTGTACTTCTGAGGAACCTGATCTAAACTGCCTTGCTCTCATTTGTACTTGACAAAAACCTTGCAAAAGTAAATGGTGTTATCCCTATGTTACAGATGAGAAAACCGAGTCTCAAAAGGTAGTAATATGCCCAAAGCTAGTGATTCAAATTCAGTTCCACCTGGCACCATGAACTCAATGCCATGAAGAATAATCAGCACATAGGTGAAGCTGGCTGGCGGCCTCCTCACAGATTCAGTTGCTTTCTCGAAGCCACGTACATAAGTCTTCTGAATCAAATCACAGGAATTATGTCTGGTGCAGGATTGGCCTATAGCTCCGTGACATTCTTGCTGACTGTCCTACTTTCTTCTTGAGCCTGTTCCTCCCCATTTCCTTCATGTATCAGCACTCTGCTTCAAGAGTCTGCTGTCACACATGGCTCCTGTGCAAGCCAGCTCAGGGAGGACCAGGACCGTGTGCCCCTTCCTGCCAAATCCCCAGAACCAATCACGGTGTTTGGCACCTAAGAGGTATAAATGAATATATCTTCAATTAAAGAATCCAGCCACAGGGCAATTGCCTTCATGAAAAGTCCACTCTGGAGAAATCAATTACGTCAAAATAAAAGAGATTTTCCTCTGTTCTTAAAAAGAACCACTGTGTCTTGAGTTCATTTCTTAACTCTCTTAGTAACTAGATCATGGCTTAGTGCAGAGAATTCAGCTAATATACTCTCTCTGTTCAGAGTGTCTCCTCTGGGGATTCCTTTCCAGCAGTGTTAACTCATTCTGTCAAAAGGCTTTTTACCCTGGATACATTTTCAGATGATATACATATTTTAAGGGCCCAGTGACATCAACTCTAATTCTGGATAATTATGAATTCCTCTTCTTAATATTCTATGTAGAAATCTTCCACTACTAAAGTCGAGCCTAATCATTTTATTGGACCAAACATGAATGATACTTAGGGTATAATTTAACCAATTTTGTGGGTCAAATAATGGTATTATTGTTATTTGTTTAATTGTGAATCAATAAAGTTGCTGTGTTTTTCTATTGATGCTGCTAGTGTGTTTTTGTCAACTCTCCCCCTAGTGTGCCGACTCGGATGATAATTCAGATGGATATTATGGCCCACTGTTCCTGGAATTTTCCTTTTTAAGAGGTCTGTAGGTGGACTTTGTGATTATGTAAGCACAAAGCTAACAGGACTGGCAGGGGGGCCCAGCTGAGACCTGGCAGTGGCGTACAGCCCTCCCTCCGCAGGGCTCTGCTAATGTAATGCCTCTCTGGATGTGGGCGGCGGCTGCGCTTCTGCATGCAGCACGAGCTCACTGCCTACTGCGCCCTGTCACATCGCGGTTCCCAGCTGTGACTGAGAAATATGGGGCCTGGCTCTTGGACTCCAGCAGCCTTTCAAGTCACAAGGCTGGACCGGGGGATGTCCGTGATAATGAGCAGGTTGAACTGAGTGCTTAGGTTAAGCCCTAAACTCAAGGGGAAAATAATGCGTAGGCATGTGGGTCAGTGGTCTTGGGCTGCCTAAGAAACGACCCCAAGACCCAGTAGTAGAAAGTATCATGACTTTCTCATCATTATGAGGATTTGTAATTTGGACAGGGCACAGTGGGGGTTGACTATCATGTGTGGCTTCCGGGGTTGGAATGTCCAAGATAGCTTCTTTACTCTTACGTCTGACACCTGATCGAGGATGGTTTGAATGGCCGGAATGGCTTGACTAGGATCAAACATTTGACCTTGGTTCTCGCTGCTGTTGGCTGCTTTCCTTGGTTGTCCATCATGTAGTTTCAAAGCTTCTCTCTCTCCGTAGACCCCTCTCATGCACTCTCTCCAGCAGGATAGTGACAATTCTTACAGGAGAGCTTAGGGGCTCCCAAGGCATAGGCTAGGAACAGACACAGATTTGCTTGCACTGTATTCTTTTTTATTTTTATTTTTAAAAAATTTCCATTGATTTGAAAGAGAGACAGAAAGAGAGGAAGGGAGGGAAGGAAGGAAGAAAGAGAGAGAGAGAGATAGAAGCATCTCTCTTTTGGTGCGCTGGGATGATGCCAGTGGTGGGAATCAAATAATTTAACAACTGGTTCTCTGCCCTAATGATTGTATTATGTATAAAAAATGATATACTAAAGGTAGTTTATTATTTCATGCATTTAATACTTAAATAAGAACAACAAAAAAGGTGCACAAAACTAGATTATAAGAGTTTTAAAATATTAATGAAAAATATTAAATAATACCTGACAAAAAACAAAACTGTTATTTAAGATATTTCCATATTGCTTCTTTTTTTCTTTTTTCTTTTTCTGAAGCTGGAAATGGGGAGAGACAGTCAGACAGACTCCCGCATGTGCCTGACCGGGATCCACCCGGCACGCCCACCAGGGGCGACGCTCTGCCGCGACCAGAGCCACTCTAGCGCCTGGGGCAGAGGCCAAGGAGCCATCCCCAGCGCCCGGGCCATCTTTGCTCCAATGGAGCCTTGGCTGCGGGAGGGGAAGAGAGAGACAGAGAGGAAGGAGGGGGGGGTGGAGAAGCAAATGGGCACTTCTCCAATGTGCCCTGGCCGGGAATTGAACCTGGGTCCTCCGCACGCCAGGCCGATGCTCTACCACTGAGCCAACCGGCCAGGGCCCATATTGCTTCTTGATTGGCATCCTCACTTGCAATTTTTTTTTCACTTGTGGACTACTATGGGTGCTTAGAATGTGCTGTTACACAGATGAATGTTAATAAAGAGTAAGGAATGTAAATTGGTGATTTCCACATTGGGTGGCTGCTCAGGCGCCCACGTTAGAGAGAACCCTGGTTACAAGTGCCATTTTAACAACCGGTTCTCCAAACTCAAGAAAAAAAAATTAGGTAATCAGTTCTGCTGAACTGGTACAGACCAGCTGAATCCCACCCCTGGGTGATGCTCTATCCACTGAATACCCAGCCAGGGTCATTTGTACTGTATTCTTGCTAATGTCACAGGTTGGCCCCAATTCAGGCAAAGGGAACTCTACAAGGATGTGCAGTGTTGGAGGCGTGATCCCCCCGAAACCCACTGATGAAACAGACCTCGGCAGTCTGGTTTGAGGAAGAGGGTGTACAGACGTGGGACATGCAGCACAGAAAGGAGTGGCTGGGGTTTGAGAAACGCCTAGGGCTCTAAATGAAATCCAGAACCCAGTTACATTTGAATCTCTGAAAAACAATAAAGTTTTCGGTATAAATATATGCCATGCAAGTCAGCCAAGCGTACAGTATTGGGACCATACCAGTATTTATTTTAAAATTGTGTGTTGTTTTTCTGAAATTGAAGCCTAATTGAGCATTCTGAGTTTTTATTCGCTAAATCTGACAAGCCTAGGTGAGAGCTGTGTGAACAGGAACAAGGTCCAGGTCCTGAAGGCTGTCTACTGGCCACCGGGGAAGGTCTTGCACTGCAATGACACCCTCACCTTCTTCCTCCTCTTTCCTCTCCTGTTTCCTCCTCTACGGCGCTGGTCTCCCAGGGCTCATTTTCTTATTAAATCACTCACACCTGAATCCTCGTCTTGAGTTCTTCTTCTGAGAAACCTCATCTAAACTACCCTGCTCTCATTTGTACTTGACCAAAACCTCGTGAAGTAAATGGTGTTATCCCCATGTTACAGAAGAGAAAACTGAGTCTCACCAGGTGGGAATATGTCCAAAGTCAGTGATTTGAATTCAGTTCCGCCTGACATCGTGAACTCGATGCCACCAGGAATCATCAGGAAAAGAGGACAGAGGTATGAGAACGGGGAGGTTTGAGCCTTTGCCCCTGGCTGAGGGCAGTAGCGCTCAGTAGGAGGCCAGAACGTTCAGTGTCCCCGAGTGCCCGCAGTTGGGACATGCGCAGAGTCAGACAGACCAGAGACTGTTCTAAGAATCACTCCCCCACCCAGGTTTTCAGGGAGGCAGACAGTACCGCTACTTCACAGGGTTGTGGTGAGGGTTAAGTACAGGGGGGCCCCCCCCGAGTGCACTTGGCGCAGTGCCTGGTACCTTGTAAGTGCGGAGAAATGGGTTCCCTAGCAGAGCACCAGTGGCGGTCATGATCACGTGTGCGGGGTATTGGAGCTGGTGCGGGGAGAGGGGGAAGAGGCCCAGCGGGACCTGTCGTTCCCAGAACACGCGCCTGGCACTGCGCTCAGTGCTCGCCGTTCATCTCCCTTAATTACCATAGCCTCTGCAGGCGCAATAAATCAATTTTAAAGACTAGTGAATTGACTTGGAGGAATTGATAAGTTTGCCCGCGTGGCGACATCAGGTCTGTCTGCCTCTAGATTTTTTTTTTTTCCTCCCATAATGAAGAACCAGTTAATATAGTTCATTCAGGGGAACCTGCAGTTTGGGTTTTCCATCAGTGTTCTGTTGACAGCCTTTCCCACTGACCTCTCTGTGGCCTTGACTCTGAGCCTTCCCTACTCAGTTGGAAGGTGAGAGAATTAACACCCATATTGCTTCTCCCGGAGTCGATTGAAATCATTCGCTGCAGTAAAGGCTGTAGAGACATTTGCCAACCGCTGTGTCCCGCAGGAGTTGAAATTGTTTTAGAAGGCCTAGTACATCAAGTGTCAGTGGGATTGAATGTGCTAATCCTGTATTCTGCTAATTCGGGGCCTCGGCAGGGTAAGGAGTGCGGCTGTCCTGAAGACGGGGCTTGGTGAGGCAGGGAGAGGGGGAGAGGTGAGATTTACAACGTGGTGCGTTATGCTGACATTTCCCCCTCTAACACTCTAGAACAAGATTCTGGGAGTGTATCTTTCTCCAGGAGACTTATAACAGGATTTAAGGGCAAAACAGGAGGGGAGGACAAGAACATAGGGTGAGAGATCTCTAGCCCTCACCCTGCTCTTGACTTCTAGGTGGGTGGCCTTGGCAATCCTCCCTTGCCTGAGGCATCCGGAGGTCAAATCCAGGGATTGATAACATGCTGATTTCACATTTCTTTCATTGTCTGCTAAAGATTTGGGACTTATTTTCAAGGCCACTATGAACTTTTAGACTTCCCCAGAGAGAAGCAGCTTAGAAACATGTGGAAATATTGTCATTATCTGTTTTATGGACGAGCAAGATGTCAGCAGTGACTGACAGAGCTTGAGTGAGCTGGCGCGTGCCACGGGCCGGGGTTTTCTCTGTCTCTCATTCACTCTCAGCCTGAATTTCTGTCGCCCCCAGCACATCGGACGTGCAGTGGCATTCATTATTCTCACCCGCGCTGCCCAGATCTGTCCTCGAAGGAACAAAGTGACCTGCAACCACAGACTCATTTTCTGGGCAGTAAATTATGATAACACGACGAGAGAAGGTTCTGGTCATGACACACGTTTTCCAAGTTTGTTGGAGGTACTAGCATAGCTGGTGGTGGTGGTGCGTGTGTTTCTGTGTGATGGGGGTGGAGTGAATGTGTGGGTTTCCGAAAAGGCATCTTGTGAACACCGCAGTAGAGAGAGAGAGAGAGAGAGAGAGAGAGAGAGAGAGGTGAGAGCATTTGCTGCTTGGGTAAGGAGATTCAGTGTTATGGGGCTGTTATTTTTAGCATTTAAGCTGGGAAAATCTCATTCTGTCCCTAGAGGCCTCCTTTTCTCTGCCATTCTTTTAGCACAGCAGGTGAGAAATCAAGTGTCATCTTTTAAAAAAAATGATAACAGATTCCAAGTTAGCTTGTAAAAGAAACGACTCCCCCAATTGGAAGTGTTCTGTGTGGTAAGAGTCATCTTATAAATTGGAATTTTGATTTGAGATGAGCTGGGGAGGGACAGAGGAAGAGAGAGGATTTAAAAGTCTCAAGTTAGATAAGGAGAACTAGAGCTAAAGAATTTTTTTAAAAAGTGGAGTTTTCTATTCCTTACGAATAATTGAGCATAAATGTCTACTCAAAGTATGTGTATGACTTTACATACAGATATACGTATTCATATGTATTATTTGCATTTCCCATATATGTGTGTGTATGTGTTTCTGCTGTCCTTTTGATGTGTTCCATGAATACTTGTTCGGTGATTTTGCTCTCAAACCTCTTCCTTGGTCATGCTCATATTTTATGCCCATAGTCATGCCCATCAAATTTCTTTAGCAGAGCTGGCAAAATGATTGCAGTCTTCCAGTTTTCACAGGCTTTTCTACTTTGACTATGTAAGCTCCAGAGACAGGATTTCTATTGTTACATATCTTTTGCCTGCTTATTATTCAATTAGTAAAATCCAGGAGACTTGAACAAGAAGCTGCTCATGGCTTCAAACACCTGCATAACTTCCGAATGTATATTTTCAGCACCCGCATTTCCCATGAGCTCCAAACTTGTAAGTTCAACTGCCTACTGGCCAGATTCACCTGAATATGTATTAACTCAAACTTAATACATCCCGTATCAAACTCATCATTCAGTTCATGACTATTCCTTGTTTAATTCTGTGGTGGCTTTCTGCTTTGCAGTAAATGTTATCAGTTTTTCCTGAGTCAAAAACTCATAAAATCAGCCTTGATTTCTGTTTTTCTCTCCCAGCCAATGTACCCAATCCATCAACAAATGTTGTCAGTTCTACTTTCAAAATATATTCAGAATCTGACCATTTGCCACCTCCAGTGCTCACACTGTGGTCCAAACCACTACCATCTTTTCCCTTTAAATTATTGCAGTAGCAATAACTGGTCTGCCCTTCCTCCCAGCGGATCCTTGGACAACAGTGTGCACGATCCTTTAAAACCTGGGCCAGATCGCATCCCTCTTAAGTTCAAAACCCTACAGTGACTTCTGAGTGAAAGCCATTGTGGAAGTGACAAGCCAAGTGAAAGTCGGATCCTTTCATCGGCTGCAAGGTCACGTGTGCTGTCCCCTGGTCCCACCACCTTCTGCAAGGTCATGTGTGCTGTCCCCTGGTCCCACCACCTTCTGCAAGGTCATGTGTGCTTTCCCCTGGTCCCACCACCTTCTGCAAGGTCATGTGTGCTGTCCCCTGGTCCCACCACCTTCTGCAAGGTCATGTGTGCTGTCCCCTGGTCCCGACACCTTCTGCAAGGTCATGTGTGCTGTCCCCTGGTCCCACCACCTTCTGCAAGGTCATGTGTGCTGTCCCCTGGTCCCACCACCTTCTGCAAGGTCATGTGTGCTGTCCCCTGGTCCCACCACCTTCTGCAAGGTCGTGTGTGCTGTCCCCTGGTCCCGACACCTTCGGCAAGGTCATGTGTGCTGTCCCCTGGTCCCACCACCTTCTGCAAGGTCATGTGTGCTGTCCCCTGGTCCCGACACCTTCTGCAAGGTCATGTGTGCTGTCCCCTGGTCCCGACACCTTCTGCAAGGTCATGTGTGCTGTCCCCTGGTCCCACCACCTTCGGCAAGGTCATGTGTGCTGTCCCCTGGTCCCACCACCTTCGGCAAGGTCACGTGTGCTGTCCCCTGGTCCCCACCACCTTCGGCACACTCATTAGCACTCTCTCTTCATCCACGCTTATATCCCAACTCCCCATGAATGGGCACTGTTAAAAGATAAACTGAGGCATATTAAAAATTTTAAGAGCTTGAGTAAAAATTAATTCAAATTGGGCAGCGTCCAATTTAGCAGATTAAAGGGGCTCCAAGGAGCTGTACAAAATGGAAGGCTTTTATAGCCAGAGGGGGGTGGGAGGAAGGAAGTTATACTAGACAATAAAAGTGGATTGGTTATTACCAAGTGACTTTCCTTCAGTGAGTTGCAGGGGTCTGTTAGGCCGATTTTCTGAGTAGTGCTGATCAGGCAATTCCCGATTGATTGTTTTAAGATTTCATTTCTGGGAGAGCTGATACCGTATAAGCAACTTCATTTTGGGCCTATTGGCTCATTCTATTCTATTCTATTCTATTCTATTCTATTCTATTCTATTCTATTCTAATTTTTAACAATTCCCCCTTTTTGTTCAGACTCTCAGCCCAACTTAAAATTTAAGACCTTAGCTTGACTTCCAGTTACCGCCTACTCTTGCCATTTATTTTTATTTTTATATATTTTTTATTTTTGCTGATGAAGCTCTGTGTGCTGTTCACAGGTCACAATGTCAGGTCCATATTCCTTAAGTTGGTCTTTCTCCTTTTTCTTAGTTCCCTTTCTGATGTTGTCATCTTAGGGAGCTCTTTTGCTCGTTGGTTAATGGCTGTGAACAAACATTTAAAGATTTGGAGGATAATTCCCAATGTCTGGAGTGTATTTTGGAGCCATGGTCCCCAAAACCAATCAGAATCAAATCAGTTAAAGAAAAACCTCACTGAATGAATTACTTTCTTAAGCCAACTGGCTTGTGCCATGATCTTATGTAGCTATGTCACAATCTCCCTGGAAGTGTTGATCCAACTGCAGCAACAGCACACACACCGCCTTGCTCAGCTAGAAGAAAATCAAGGACTACCTGTTACCAAAAACAACTTTGGCCAGAGAGTCTAGGGCAGGGCTCCCAAACTACGGCCCACGGGCCGCATGCGGCCCCCTGAGGCCATTTATCCGGCCCCCGCTGCACTTCCGGAAGGGATACCTCTTTCATTGGTGTTCAGTGAGAGGAGCATAGTTCCCATTGAAATACTGGTCAGTTTGTTGATTTAAACTTACTTGTTCTTTATTTTAAATATTGTATTTGTTCCCGTTTTGTTTTTTTACTTTAAAATAAGATATGTGCAGTGTGCATAGGGATTTTTTCATAGTTTTTTTTATAGTCTGGCCCTCCAACGGTCTGAGGGACAGTGAACTGGCCCCCTGTGTAAAAAGTTTGGAGACCCCTAGTCTAGGGGTTTCTATTGAGTAGCAAGTGCTGTAGATTCAGGGATAGTAGCCAAGAGTTAGGAGCCCTGTTTCCTCATGCATTGACAGGGAGGAAAGCAAGTAGCAAAAAAGGCAAAAGTGATAAAGTTTTTATTATATTGGAGATGAAGGTACTGATCTGTGATCTTGGGAGAGCTGCTCACCTCAAGATGCCATCTGTTTCTGAAGAGGAGCCTCCCTAGTCAATATTAAGTTTAGCTATCTAGCTTGGAACTATGCAGTTCCAAGCCTGGAGAATTCCTTTTTCATTGGGGTATGTGGATGCAAGGCTCACTTCCCTGAAGTTTGATTGTCATCTGTGTAGTGATGAGGACCTGGGGTATAGCCCTTTCCAAGGAGGTTTAGGGGTGCTCTTTGTTGTTAGTGATCCTAAATCAGAAGGGTGGGAAAATATTAGAAACATAAGTTTGGAGAGCTGAAGCTAGATATTTGAGGAAACCAGAAGAACTGAGGATCTAATCCAGTTTGTAGGTGTATAACCAAACCTCAAAGACAACGAACGGGATAGAATCTGATACCCCCAAAGTTGTATTATTTTCTTCTGAAACATAATTTTTTTCTCTTCTATCACCCTCATTTCTACCAAAGATAATCACATGTAAGACTGATTTATTTGCAAAATGAGTCTAGTCTCATTAAACTTTGACTGAAATTATATAAATGCAGCAAGAATAGTGATTATTTAGGCTATTTTGAAATCTGCTTCCTTACCCACATGGGTAAGCTGCCAGGAACCCTGTAAGCAAGGTATCAGGCCAGCTTTTTCTTTTTTCTTTTTTGTATATTTCTGAAGTGAGAAATGGGGAGGCAGAGAGATAGATTCCTGTATGCGCCCAACCAGGATCCACCCGGCATGCCCACCAGGGGGAGATGCTCTGCCCATTTGGGGTGTTGCTCTGTTGCAACGGGAGCCATTCTAGCACCTGAGGTGGAGGACCTGGAGCCATGCTAAGCTCCCGGGACAACTTGGTTCCAATGGAGTGTTGGCTGCAGGAGGGAAAGAGAGAGAGAGAGAGAGAAAGGAGAGGGAGAAAGGTGGAGAAGCAGATGGGCGCTTCTCCTGTGTGCCCTGGCTGGGAATCAAACCCAGGACTTCCATATGTCAAACAGCCAGGGCTGTTTAAATTTTATTTATAGAAGTAAAATTAAATTTACAAAATTATTGTAAGTCATAGATAGCTTAAGAAAAGAAAGAGAAAGTTATTCTTAAATCTGGAAAATAAGGAGTCAACAATTCAATCTTAGATTATTATTATTATTATTATTATTTTTGTATTTTTCTGAAGCTGGAAACGGGGAGAGACAGACAGACTCTCGCATGAGCCCAACCAGGATCCACCCGGCACGCCCACCAAGGGGCGACGCTCTGCCCACCAGGGGGCGATGCTCTGCCCCTCCAGGGCATTGCTCTGTTGCGACCAGAGCCACTCTAGCGCCTGGGGCAGTGGCCAAGGAACCATCCCCAGCGCCCGGGCCATCTTTGCTCCAATGGAGCCTCGGCTGCGGGAGGGGAAGAGAAAGACAGAGAGGAAGGAGAGGGGGAGGGGTGGAGAAGCAGATGGGCACTTCTCCTGTGTGCCCTGGCCAGGAATCGAACCCGGGACCTCTGCACGCCAGGCTGATGCTCTACCACTGAGCCAACCGGCCAGGGCCCAATCTTATATTATTAATTCTTATACTTGTTATGTCCCATTTTTTTCCATTAGTTCTAGCAATTCTAACCTAGTTCAGTTTTTTTTTATCTTACAGTTATCAGAAACCTATATTCTAGAGTACTTGTCAGAGTCCTTTTCGTGATCTTTCTGAAGAGGAATCACTTTTGCAAAAGCATTAGAGTAACTGTCTGTAAATCATGACTTAAAAATGCCCATGGTTATAAAGCTGATCAGAGTTCATTAGAGTAGAATTGATAAGGAAATTTGGTTGTTTCTGTGACATTCAACATTTTAAGATAACTGGAATTATAGTGATAACATTGTACCAGGACATATCAGATTTTTAGGGATTTCATACAATTTCTAGAGCACATATTAATAACATGCATTCATATACTATAACCCAAGATGATTTATTATCACTTATTTAACAATGCTTCCCATGTCATTTAACATACCAAATAAACCTAATTAGTCTAACGTTTTTCTTTTACAAGGTGAGAGACAAGTCCTTTGAGATTTTCTAGGGATCCTCTGGGAAATATCAAAGTTAGCTTGAGGTCAAAAAGGCTTCATTTAAAATTTGATTTTGAGAAAATGTCAAAAGGTTTGAACATTTGATTGAGTAGGGTCACATACCATAATGAAATAATAATTATCTATTTAACCAAGGTGACAGTAGAAGGTGTGAAAGGCAAAAACAGAAGGTTGCATAGTTGTGAACAAAACTTGGGTCTCTTAATATTGAGAAGTCTGGGGTTTCTTAAGTAATCAAAAGTCTTATAAAGACAATGTGAAACTTTCTCTTACTAACTACCAAAGAAGGATCTTAGGTAGCTCATAGAATCAATGGAATAGATGAACAATCAGGTCTTAATAAGATCAAGACCCAGGCCTGATGGGGGAAGCATGGTGTCATAATCCAGTGAACTTTTCTCAGTGCTGACATGCTGTGAGAATTCTTTAGGGTTTGCTCCGACATTTGGCCCCTTTGTGTCCTCACTCAAGTGTAAAATATCTGAGCGAGCGAGAGAGAGACAAATTGGCCAAGCGTAAGTTATATATCCACCCTAAAAAATAATGCTGGGAAGAAAAAGAAATGAAAAGATGTATACTACATTCCACTCCCATATTGCCTGTTGGCCTGCAAGCGAAGGCCTGTCTTCAACGGTCAACCTGGTGAATTCCATTGGTATTAGTCATTACTGCCTTCATTTGCTCTGAAATGAGTTTCTTTGTCAGGCCTGGGTTGTTTGAGATCCTATGATTGGACATCAGGATGGACTAGAGTAAGCGTGGTGTCAGAAAAGAAAACTTAAAGCTAGGACAGTTTTTGTTTCATTTTGGACTGGTTGCTGCTTTGTACGGAGTGACAAGAATCATCTCTACTTGACCGGCTGCAGGTACCTGGCTGGTCCCGGTGTACCTCATTTTAGGACAGGGGTCCCTAAACTTTTTACACAGGGGGTCAGTTCACTGTTCCTCAGACCGTTGGAGGGCCGGACTATAAAAAAAAATATGAACAAATCCCTATGCACACTGCACATATCTTATTTTAAAGTAAAAAAACAAAACGGGAACAAATACAATATTTAAAATGAAGAACAAGTAAGTTTAAATCAACAAACTGACCAGTATTTCAATGGGACCTATGCTCCTCTCACTGACCACCAATGAAAGAGGTGCCCCTTCCGGAAGTGCAGCGGGGGCCGGATAAATGGCCTCAGGGGGCTGCATGTGGCCTGCAGGCTGTAGTTTAAGGACCCCTGTTTTAGGAGATCGAGGTGGGTGGCATGCTTTTGTTTTTACTTTGTTGACTTAGATGTAGGTGATTCTTTTCATCTCTTACCAATATTTAAACTTTTAAAATATTTTGTTTCTGTAAGCATTTTTGTTTTAAAATAATTTATGAAGTGGTTTTGATGTAATATGCTTATTAGTCATTCCTTTTGTTACTTCCATTTTTTTTTTTTTTTGCTGTTGTAAACAATTCTGGGGTGGATGTTTTTAAAATATGAGTTTTTTGCACAAGTGCTTCTTAAAGCAATTCTTTTTTTTTTAATTTTATTTATTCATTTTTTAGAGATGAGAGAGAGAGACAGAGAGAGAGAGAGAGAGAGAGAGAGAGAGAGAGAAGGGGGGAGGAGCTGGAAGCATCAACTCCCATATGTGCCTTGACCAAGCAAGCCCAGGGTTTTGAACCGGCGACCTCAGCATTTCCAGGTCGACACTTTATCCACTGCGCCACCACAGGTCAGGCGGTGGATGTTTTTATATATAAGTCTTGTGCTGTGCTTACACTCTCTTGAAGAAAGAATCTGAAGAACTTGGGAGAGTCTTCCTGAGTTCAGACGCTTGTGTGTAGGGCTGAGCATGTTGTATATGAGCTGATGAGAATGGCCCTTCCTATGTGGTGCTTGCTGTGCTCAACTCGCACAACCATATGTGGTGGCCCTGCATCCTGGTTTTGCCACATACTTACCGTGTGAATTTTCCAAGTCTTTTTATAGCCCCGTTGCTTCAATTTCTGCATCTCTAAGTTAGGGGAACTAATTTTTTATAGGGTTGTTGTGACAGTTCAATGAGTTAATATATCTAAAACCCTTTGAACAGGACTGGCACATAATGATTGCTATGTATGTTTGATGTTATTATTATTTATTAATATTGTCAGGGGACATAAACATGTGAAGACTGTGACTGTGGCCTTGGATGGGTTGTTCAGTAAATAGAGCATCATCCTAGCGCACTGGGGTTGCAGGTCTGATCCCCAGCCAGGGCACAAATGAGAAATAACAAATGAGTGTACAACTAAATGGAACAACGAAGTGGAACAACTAGTTGATGCTTCTTGCTCTTTCTCCATCTCTCTCTCTCTCTCTCTCTCTCTCTTTCTCAAATCAATGAGAAAATTAGGAAAAAAAAAGGGCTTTGGTTGTAAACTGGTAAGTTGAAGCTCATGTGTGAATGACTGAAGACCTCTAATATAAGGTCTACCGGAAAGTTCTGTCCGTTTCTATCACAAGTTTCGACACGTAAGCACATGTTTATTTGGCGCATGTGTGCCTCTCTATTTTTATCACTTAATGTATACATATTGACGTAGCAAATTAACTAAAACAAAGTTGATTCACGTTAGTCTTATGTGTGAAGTGATAGTGGACCATGGCTACTGATAAAGTTCATTTATACTACTGTAATTTTTACGAATTTCAACAAGGAAGAAATGCGACAGAAGCATGTCTGTCACATCCACCATATTCCCTGGACTTAGCACCCTCTGACTATCACTTGTTTTTGTCCTCACAAAATTTTTTGAAGGGCAAAAATTTCAAAAATGAAGAAGATATCAAACAAGCAGTGGTTCAATTTTTCGCATCAAAAGATAAAACATTTTTAAAAAATGGGATATACAAATTGCCCTCATGCTGGCAAGAAATCATTAATAATAATGGCAATTGTATTATTTAATAAAGTTTATTGACGGTAAGAAAAATTTGTATTTTGTTTTATTCCAAAAACGGACAGAACTTTCTGGTAGACCTTATATATATAATCCTCTAAATCTGGAAGCCTGGCAGCTCTTGCTGATGTTATGATTTGGATTCAAAACTCTTCAAGAACCATTGACTAAAGTATAACTACTCTCGGTGCCCTGTTGACATGAGGTGGGAACACTAAGCCTCATCTTCCAGACAGGAGGCACAGAAATGGGAGGTTCGATGGGTCTGTAGAGGAATGGGAAACCAAGAGGAAGCATGTGGTTAAGGAATCATGATTACAAAAAAGGAGAAAACAAGTGGAAAAGGCAGGTGGTGAGGAGTCGGGTGGAAGAGAGGCCTTTGCTCTGTGGGGAGGAGAGATGACCACGGACTTTTCGTGAGCAGGTGGAACAGACGTCTGGTTCCCACCAGAGGCCAGTGCTTTAGAGACGTCTGTCACAGTTAATTCTGAGTCTGGGCATCTTGTTTACCCTTGGCTTCATGTAGCATTATGGTTCAGAGGAGAGTTGCATGCTTGCATCTGTTCTCCCTCTCTGAAAATTTTCCTCTAGAACAATGCTCGCCTCGTTAACCAACACCAAGAATTTTCAAAGCCTCTGGAAAGATGCAACGTGCAGCAGAATGCTTGACCAAACCCATCTGGTGTCAGAAGATCTCCTCTCCTCAGACGTGTCTCTTCTCATTAAAACAAAGCCTGCAGATTGCAACGCCTGGGAATACAGGGAGAAAAGTGTATTGCAGGCAGCTTCAGGGACACCGCCATGTTGAATAAGCAAGTTGAAGGCTTGGGCGTGCTTCTTCCTGCGTTGGACGGACTGTGAAAGGCTTTCTGCTCTTTCACCTTACACGCTTGCTCCTCCACTTCCCCTCTTGCCTTGGAGTAGAAGCTAATCAGACTGTTTGGGGGCTAGGGTAATCTTTGTGGCCACATGGAACTAACAGTCAGGGCTACTGCGCTATCTTAGCTCAGAGGAAGAAGACCCCCAAGACAAGATTTTGAGTCCCAAGGAATTTATTTGAGAGGTGTGAAAGGAACTGAAGAGGAGGGTGGAGAAGCAGGACAGGGAAGGGAAGTCAGCCAGTAAAGGGTGTGTTAACAAGCCAGTTACCACCGAGAGCAACTGGGGCCTAATCCCATAGGGATTCTGGGAAGCAGAACAGGGCTCAGGACTTGGAGGTATCTCACCTTGTGGTGAGGGAGCTGTTGTGTTTATATACCAACTTCCATCAATCATCAGTTGAAGGCTGCTCTGGGAAATGTTAATTCCCTGCATTTCCAAGACTCAAAGGCCTGCTGGGAGCTTTGCTAAAAGCCCTCAGGCAAACAGATACACATACTGGCAGCTGGAAGTTTGCTTGCACACACCAAAATGGCAAGGTCAGAGGATTATGGATGGGGAACTCACAAGTCTGTTACATTCGGCTAAAGATCAGCACCCAAACTCAGGTATTGCTCTGGTCCATTTTCCTGAGGCAAATTTTGGCAGACCCATGTGGCTAATACGGGCAATGCTGATTAGACAAGTAATAAATCACATTCAAATAGAAAAAAATTGCTAGATTAAGTAATATCTATGGAAACGTACCTTCTGTATGCAGTGATGTATCTGGTCTTGAGGATTATACTGTACAATAATATTTTGTTGTTGTTGGAAGCAGAACGTATGGAAAAAACATATTGGTTAGGAAGTAAACCATGTCTTGGGAAACATGACATTTAGAGTCACAGACATGTTTCAGAAGAAGAGACTGCCGAGTTTTTATATTTTTGTACCTGCAGGATAGGTTCCAGTAGAGAAAACTTCTGAGATTCTGCTGAGAAGGGTTGAGTTGGATGAAAAAGGATACATTGGTCTTGTGACCTTCAGAACATCTTGGGAACGGCACATACCTGACTGTCTTCCCAATGGTGTGGTCATAGCCAAGGGAGACCTGCCAAGACTGTAGGAGGCCCTTCTGCTTTCCAGCTCCTCGCAGCCAGATCAACTGTGTGGAGAAAACTTTGGGCCGAAGGACATGGAATCCACCTTCTGGTGGATTCTGTGAGTTGGCTTGGCTCTTGTCACTGTGCTTAATGCAGTATAAATAGGAATCATTCTTTCCACACAAACATTTTTGTAAGATTTTCCTTCCCTACATTCTGGATGAGGTCACAGAAATATTCTATTACTTTTTCAGTCATGTTGAGGTATTAGAACCGTTTCATTTCCAAGACTAAAAAGTCCAAGCTACTCTAACATGAAAACTTTAGTCTCTCCAATCCAAAACATCTTCTTTCTTCCAAAGCCAGACTGAGCTCATGGCTTGAGGTTAGGAAGGAGACAGGGAAGGCAGTGGTCTATTCTTTCTGTGTTCTTGTACTGTCTCCTTCCCAACTAACTCTACTGAATTTGGCTTTTTCAGAGCCAGAGGATAATAGAGTGGAGGATTTATTGGAGGCAAAGTCAATGTTTTTGGTTTGTTGTTGTCATTTTTTAACCCAACACTGATATATGTCTCTCTTGTGGCTGTCAAAAGTCCTCTGCCAAGGCAGGCATTTAATTGTTGGTTCTTTTGTGTATTCTCAGAGACCACCAGTGAGGACCTCTATGTCTCACTCTTTTCTGAGGCGATGGGCACACTCTCTGCTAACTTCTAACAACCCCTCTCCATCTCCAGCCTGCCAAGACACGTCTCTGGGAATGCTTTGTTCCACCAGGCAGTCCTCTTGGGTGAAGTCTTCTCAAGCTACTTAAGCATGAACTGAACTTCACAGGCTCCACATGGGAACCTGGCTTCCTGGATTTCCCCAATCTTCAAGGTACAGTTTGTTTCTATTCTGTCCTTGGGTGATGCTCTACTAGCATCTCATCTCATCTTAATATCTCCCCAGGTTCTAGGAAATCCATGTCAGTTTCTCCCAACAACTCTCTCACATTTCAATCTCGTCACAAAGTTATTGGGTTTTACATATCCTCAGTCAGTTAGAAAGTTTCTACTTTTCCTCCTATCAGACAATACCAATCTTTAAAAATGAGTTTTTGGGACCCCTCCCTTGTTTGGGATAGAAGAAGGAGTAAGAATTTTCTCTAACGATTCTACCTTGAATTAACTTATTTTATGTAGGCTGGATGTCAAAGATGAGAGCTGAATGATTTTGGTTATTTTGGTTGCTTAGTGGTTCAAACTACATAGATGTGTAAAATACTGTTGCAGTCATTATAGGAATTGCTACAACAGCTCCGGAATCTCAGTGGCTTCAAGCAATAGAGTCTTATTTCTTGATCATGTCATTGATCCAAGGGTGTTGTTGTTTATAGGGGAAGTTCTGCTCTGCCCAGTTGTTGAGTATCTAGGCTTCTTCTACGAATGTCTTTGCTATCTTCCACGTGCAGAGTCTTATTTCATTCCCTGGCTTCCTTTGGAAGTCTGGTGAGGCCTATGGATACTTTCTCAGAAAAAGGTTTTTAAGTGAATAGAATACAATGATCAAAATATTAATAAAATGTTTTGAAAGTAACATATATGCTTCTTTATGGACACATTAAATAACAAGACTGAGGTAGCATCTTTAGTGACCTTCATAATTTAAAAGTAGTGTAAAGTAGTCTTAAATAAAACAGCTGAAATATTCTATGAAAACAACTGTGACTTCTATTGTTGACAATGTCACAGGTACTGCTACTCCTAGGTAGTTTTGTCTACATCAACAGACTGAAGAAATGCCAATATCATTTATTTATTAGTGAACATAACAGTGCAATTTTTCTTTTGTCATCCATGTTCATGGATTTCCTAAGTGGATCCCTTGACGATCTGTGGACTCTGATTTAAGAATATTTATAGGACCCTGAAGTCCTCTACAAGATTTTGCCAGTGTGATAAGAGAAGGCATGTCTGCTGGATAATGGGAAGCATGTGGCCAGCAACGCTGTCACTTTAGCTAACCGCCAGCCAAACTTCAGAAGTAGAGAGGCCAGCTGACCTGCGTCTGCCTGCAGACATATATGAGACATGATAATAAGACCAGAAGAACCACCTAATGAAGCTCATCCTGAGATCTAAATAACTGATTGCTGTTTTAAGTAACTATTTTGAGGTAATTTGTTTCATAGAAATAACTGATGCAAGAAAAATAGCCCTGCTTTTAATGGACTTGTCTAGGTTGTGAGCCAGCAGTTCTTTGCACTTACATTCCATTGTTGAACTTTATTGATAGGGCCCCACCTACATCCAAGGCGGCTATGATACGCCATTTAGCAGCTCATCCAGGAAAGAGGGACCTAGATACGTATCAGTAGGTCTCTGTTATAAGCTCTTACCCACTTTTCTCTGCTTTGGAGTCTCAGGTGAAATTCCTGTACAAAGACAGATGTTCCTTGTAAAATCCTATTATGCCTCCTGTTATGCCTTGTGATAGGGACTGTGACCACCTGATGCTCCAGTGACAGTCCTTGCTCCCATCTGCCTCCAAGGAGGGTGAGATTCTGGTTAAGTACACTCAAGGCCAGTCACGGTCATCTTTGAGGAAGAGGAAGGAGGAAGCATGCAAGCCTGAGCCATTATCTCCATCTACAGTTCTTGAGCACCTCTAGTTTCCAGTGTCTAGTTCCTTTGGGACCCCATGTGGAGGCGGCTGTCATGGCAGGATTCATATATTTGTGTGTTGCTGTGTTGTGATTGATAGCATCGCTGCAGCATCAATATCTTTGTTCATTGCTCTTAGGATCCTGTCAGTATCCAGTCTAGTGTCCGTGGTGCCTGTCTATATGATTTATGATTCATGAGTCTGAATGATGTCTCGGGAACCCCAACACCAGACACAAAAATCACAATATGTCAGATAGACCCATGTCTCAATCCTTTCTTTCTAACTTACCAATTTTGTGACCTTGGGCAAAATCTTTACTTGCAGAAGCTGTTGTTGTTGTTTTTTTCCTTTCAAAATGTATATAATCATAGCAAACCTACATGTTTCTTCTGAGCATTACATGAAAAATGAAAGTACTAGGCACTAGTAGATGCTGTGTAAATACTAACTGAATTTAAATTAAAGGATGAGCAGGCTGGTGTTTTCAATCATACCTTAAAAAGTGGATACAGGTTGGAATACTGAGTTAATCATAGCACATTGTAAACATAAGTTCATGACAGGCTTTCTCTCTTGTAGGTATCTATTGATTTAATTTCCTTTTTTTTTCTATTCTATTATCTCCATCTTTTCCCATAAATATCCATTCTAATGTACTTTATACACATCCTTAAATTCATTTATCTTTGGAAAATATAATGTTGTCTTGTGTTAATGTACAGGTTATGCAAATAGTATTGTACTATAAATTTCTTTAACCTTTTTAATCTGCCAGGTTTTAAACAACTGTCCATGGTGCTGAAAGCAATCTCATTCAAAGGATACATTGTATTATGTTGTGTTTCCTACTTTTTTACCCGTTCCCCAATTGCTGGATATCTAGGTTACTTCTGATACCCAACACATAAATTAAAAGCATTTCCTAAAATGCTCCTTTACTAACCTGCTGGAAATGTATGCTAAAGAAAGTACTGATCCCAGGTTGAGTACAAAGTTGACGTCACAAAGGACAGTTAGGGGGCTTTCCACAAGAGCAGTTTAGATGCCTGCCACTACAATATGAGGAGCCTGTTTCCTGACATCTTCATCATCTTTCTATTTCTTTTATTTTAATATATATAATATAATATCTCACTGTTATTTTAATTATTACATCTCTGCTTTCTTGTGAGTGTAAGCCTATCTTTCTGTGCATATTGTTCCCTTTATCTTGTCTTCATATCCTAGAGAATCAGTGTTCTCAACTCTGTGTACTAACCAGACCATCCTATCCCCATTGCTTTAAAGAGTCACCTTTACTATGTGTGTATAAACTGGGATCTATTCTGAGGTCTCTATTTCTGTTCCACCTTCGTTACATTTACCTCTTCCTGCACCAGTCCATGTTATTTATATTACAGTGGCCTTTTCCTACATCTCAGTATCACGTATAGTCACGCTCTCCCTGCTCCCACTTTGCCTCTTCTATCTCAGAATTGACTTAGCTCTTCATGGCTGTTGTTATTCCTTTTATCCCCAGGGCCAACTTATTCTTCTGTTGTCCCAACACAATTTATTGAAATAGGTTAACTTAATCATTAATCTATAGTTCTAAGATATTGTATGCTGTCTTTTTACTTTTGTTCATTTTGTAGTGGACATTTTATTTTCCTCTTTGAATAAAGAATTATTTTGGAGAGCGATTTTCAACAATTCTATGTGGTTTATTTTCAGGGTAAAAATGTTCTTATTTATTTTTACGGGGTTTTTTTTTTTTTTTTCATTTTGATTAGAGAACGTGGCCTGAAAAAATCCTTTTAGAACTCTTGATTGTCTTTGTGGTCTAATATATGAAGGATTTATGTAAACAGACCATGGGTGATGGAAATCTCCATAGAATTAAAATTTGGTAATTATTAAAACAATTCATTAATTGTTTAACTCAAATCTTTTTATCTAGTATTGTTAATCCATAGAGGTGACAACTGAGTTTATGGATGGGCTTCAAGATATCCAAAATCCCCTAACATAAAGGTACTATGCACATGCTTGTGGCAAGGAGAGAGCTTTCATGAGATTCTCATGAAATCCAAGAGTCTAAAAAGATCAAC
The DNA here is from genome assembly GCF_036850765.1 of Saccopteryx bilineata. NCBI lineage: Eukaryota > Metazoa > Chordata > Mammalia > Chiroptera > Emballonuridae > Saccopteryx > Saccopteryx bilineata. Next base: position 17,119,536 of record NC_089499.1, on the reverse strand, counting down.
AATCAGAAGATTTTTTTTTTTTTCTTTTCTGAAGCTGGAAACGGGGAGAGACAGTCAGACAGACTCCCGCATGCGCCCGACCGGGATCCACCCGGCACGCCCACCAAGAGGCGATGCTCTGCCCCTCCGGGGCGTCGCTCTGCCGTGACCAGAGCCACTCTAGCGCCTGGGGCAGAGGCCAAGGAGCCATCCCCAGCGTCCGGGCCATCCTTGCTCCAATGGAGCCTTGGCTGCTGGAGGGGAAGAGAGAGACAGAGAGGAAGGAGGGGTGAAGAAGCAAATGGGCGCTTCTCCTATGTGCCCTGGCCGGGAATCGAACCTGGGTCTCCCGCATGCCAGGCCGATGCTCTACCACTGAGCCAACCGGCCAGGGCAATAATCAGAAGATTTTGATTTTTGTTTTATACTTCTATTTGACCCATTAATATCATTATACCTATGCTTTTACAATTTTGTTTTGTTTTTTAGCAATTTTTATTTTAAATACTGAAATGATGTTAACTGATACATAAAGATTCATGGAAATTTATGATATCACCATGAATTTTATGTTTTACAATTATAAAAATACCTTTTAATAGGTTTGCATTGACGTCAGCTTTATCTGATTTTATCATCACAATTGTAGCCTTTTGTTTATCTGTGCTTGTCTGACATATTTTTTCAACTTTGAGTTTCTTGCTTAATTGAATTCTTTTCATATCAAGCATGTTTAATATGGAATATTATCCCTTTTATGTTCATTGCAATAACTGATATACTTGCTTTTACTTCTATCATTTTTTTTATTTGGTTGTTGATGTTCATGGTTTTCTTTTTGTTGTTTCTGTTTTGCTATATGGCTTTACATACATCGCTTTCTCTTCAGTGGTTTGCATATTTCTATTGCAGTCTATTTTAAAACCATATTTTTAATCCTTTTAAAATTTTTCCAAATATATTCTAGCACACATCTCTCTATTTGATATAAAATTGGTATCTCTTAAGTCCCTTTATATTTTAAGATAAGAATTTGAACATACTTTCACATTTTTGTATTGTTTTTAGTCTTACAAGAATTTTGCCAAATTATATTGATCGCTATGGGTAGTCTCTAATAATTTCATACTGTGATAACTCATTTCTTGGTCTCTTGAATTTGTTTTATTATAATATTTCCATTGTTTTATGCCCATCTTCAATGACCGGTTTTCAGGTCCCTCTTACCCCTGAGAGAATATTTCTTTACCTCACCATTTATATGACAGCTACAGTGAATGTGAATGCATTAGTTAGCAGTTTTTGCCTAAAAAGTCACATCAGAAATTAGTGACTTAAAACAATAATCACTTATTTAGCTTGCAATTCTGTAGTTTGCCCATTTGGGCTGAGTTCTTCTGGGAAATTCTTCTGGTCTACATTGGTCTCGCTCACGCATCCGAGGTCAGTGGCTAGGTTGGCTAGGGTCTGGCCTCATTTGGAATGGCTGGTCCCTATGTGCATTCTCATCCTACAGCAGGATAGCATAGGCCTGGCCACTGAGCAGGGTTTCAGATGCACTGCAAAGCCCTTTAAGGCCCAGGTGTGAAACTGGCACAGGATGGCTTCTTTATAACATACTGTATTGACTGAAGCAAGTGACCGAGACCATCAGCTCATACCGAAGGGATGGAGAGATGGACTCCACCTCATCATCGGAGATGTTGCAGTCACGTTGCAAAGAGGGATTCGTACAGAAAAGGGATGCGTGTTGCCATTTCAGATATAGTTGATACTTACTTGTCTTTACCCTCGATTTCCCAGAATTGTTTCTTAGCTTCCCAGGTTTGCCCTTTATCTCACACATTTAATTTCTGTTGCATTACTTTTACTCCTTTATTATTGCTTTATTAAATGATCTTGCATAAGCCTTTTCCGTAACAGTTCTCTTTTTTATCACCTCATGATATATATCTATATCTATGTAGACACACCTATTATCTTTATCTATCATCTATCTATCTATCTATCTATCTATCTATCTATCTATCTATCATCTATCATCCCTCCCTTCCTCCCTACCTACCTGCCTGCCTACCTGCCTACCTATCTATTCTCTTTTCTGATCAGGAAATTTTATTTTAAGCTATCTGGTTATTTCTAGGAACACTGTGTGATCTCTGAGTGTTCTCCTTTCTTTGTTTCATAGATTAAAAAATTTTTCATATCTACTTTTGTCCTTATAATCAGAAAAGCAAGGTTTATCTAGAAACTTTTTTTTCTCCTTTCTTGTACTTATAAAAGTTAAATGTTAAAATTGTGTTATGAAAGTGATATATTCACATGCTTCAAAAATCAAGTATCAAAGATAGCATGAAATAAAAAAATCTCTTAAAAATTTTGTTGAATGTTAAAAGAAACCACACCTTAGACACTTCCCCACATCCTAACCTTTTGTTGGTATAATCACTGTCAGCAGTTTCATGGTGTACACCAGGAACTTTTTTTTTGCATACATACCTATTCTACTTAAATAAGATACAATAGTCACATTGTTCAGCACCTTTTTTTCCCCAGTTAATAGTATATTTTAAAGCAGTTCTTGTGCCAGTACACATTGAAACATTGTGTTTCTTTTTAAAAGCTCCATAGAATTCTATTGGTTGGATCAATCAACAATTATCTACTTATTCCCCTATTGTCAAAGATTCAAATATTTTAAAAATGTTGTTAGCATGGTTTTTTTCCTATCACATAAAATTTGCAATGAATACCATCAAGTTTTTCTCTGTGTGTATTTCCAGATACATTTCTAGAGAAGGAGTTTCTAGGAAAGACCACGTGTCTTTGACATTTCAAACTGCCTTTTGAGAAAGTAGCACCAATTCCCAGCCTCACCAACATGAATGACCATACAACTCTGCTCATTTTTAAAATGTTTGGTTTTAACATTTAAAGTTGTTGATCTGCTCAATATTGGTATCTTCGTGTTGTTTCTTGGCATCCTTACATGCTTCTCAGCCATTTCTATTTATTGTTTTGCAAATTGCTTGATCATATTTTTTATCCTCTCTTTTATTTAAATTTGGCTGTTAGTCTTTTTCTTGTTGATTTTTTAAGAACTTGTTCTAAAATAACATAAAATGGTGGTTTGAAGCAGGAGCACGTGTGTTTTACGTTCTGACTTCACTATTTATGACCTGGTGCAAGTTCCCTACTCAATCAGTACCTCATTGCCATCGTCTGTAAAATGTGGACAATAAAAGTATGTGAAAATTACATGGATAATTCATAGAACGTACTCACCATAGTACTTGATTTATAGTTTGTGCTAAATAGGTGTTAATAATAATAAAATAATATTTAAAATATTGACCTATTGTCAATCATCTGCACTGCAAAGGTACTTTACTAGCTTTTAATTTTTTATTTATTTTTTTATTTTTTTGTGTGTGTGTGACAGAGACAGAGTCACAGAGAGGGACAGATAGAAATGGATGGGCAGGAAGAGAGAGAGAGATGAAAAGCATCAATTCTTCATTGTGGCTCCTTAGTTGTTAATTGATTGCTTTCTCATATGTGCCTTGACTGAGGGGCTCCAGCAGACCGAGTAACCCCTTGCTCAAGCCAGAGACCTTGGGCTCAAGCCAGTGACCTTGGGCTTTAAGCTAGCAACCATGGGCTCAAGCCAGCAACCATGAGATAATGTCCATGATCTCACACTCAAGCCAGCAACCCCACACTCAAGCTGGTGAGTCCCTGTTCAAGCTGGATGAGCCCACCCTTAAGTCAGCAACCTCGGGACTTCAAACCTGGATCCTCCACGTCCCAGTCTGATGCTCTATCCACTGTGCCACTGCCTGGACAGGCTAAATTTGTTTTTAATTTCAAATGCATTTTTAGTTCAAGATCATTTTAAAAAATCACTGATGAGTTTTTCTAATAATTTTAGGGCTTTGTTTTTTTTTATATTATCAATTTATCTGAAATATATTTTGGTATAAAGTTCAGAGCATTGATCCAATTTTATTTTATTTTTAAATGACAAATCAATACCTTTTTCATTTTTGATAAAATATACCAACTTTATCATATTTTAAATTTCCACATAACTTTAAAGTTATTTATGGATTTTCTACATTTCTCTATTGATTTTTCTATCTATTCCTTCTCTAGGACCAAATTAGTTTTAATTGCTATGGCTTATAAATATTTTCACCAAATAGAGTAGGTCTCTCCCCTTTTTATTACCCATACTTTTAATTATTTTCTGGGTTAAAGATACACATTTATTTATTGGTAAATTTTAATATAATTTAAGATAATTTTAATTAAAGATTGAATGATATAAATGAATTTTTATTTTTATTTATTTATTTTTTTAAAGACTTTATTTATTCATTATAGAGAGGGGAGAGAGAAAGAGGGAAGGGGGGAGGAGCAGGAAGCATCAACTCCCATATGTGCCTTGACCAGGCAAGCCCAGGGTTTTGAACCGGCAACCTCAGTGTTTCCAGGTTGACGCTTTATCCACTGCGCCACCACAGGTCAGGCGAATTTTTATTTTAAGTAATAAATAGTAATGCTGAATGAACACTTGTGTCCTCACTCACCTGGGAGATAAACATTTTTTAGAAGTAGCACTTAGTAGGCATCTGTATGCCCATTAGCACTTAGTAGGCTTCTGTATGCCCATTTGCAATCTAATCTTGGGATGTAAATACTATTTTGAACACGTGCTTACATATTTACATACATTATAATGGATTTTATTTTAGCTTTGCTTGTTTTAAACTGTGTATAAATTAAATTATATTGAATGATCTCTTCTTGACTTGATGTTTTTCTTTTTACTGCTGTTTGTATTTCATTACATAAATACACCACAACTTATGTATACATTTCCTTGATGGGTATTTTTTTGGGTTGTTTCCAAATCTTTTTTGTTTTAAATTGACTTATTATGCACACTATTGCTATGCCCATTCTTAAATATTTCTTTCTAGTGTATTTATGTGAGATTTCTCAAGGAGCGGGATTACCGGGCATCGGGTGTCTTCAACATTGTTAACTACTGCCACGTGGTTGAAATAATTTATAATCCACCAGAAGGTTATAAGAAAGCATTTTTTTTTTCAGGTTCCCTCTCCCTTCATTCCCCAAATACCTATTTCTATAGTAACAACAACAACTATTATTGTTTTTTTAAATTTATTTAGAACCACATCAGATTAAAAAATTAACAGAGGGATTTAAAAAAATTAACATAGGGAGAACTGGTATCTTTACAGTTTTGCATCTTTTTATCCTAGCAAAATGGATATCTTGCCATTTAAGACGTCATTTATGTTCCTGAGCTTTAAAATTGTCTTCAATTTTTTGTTAGACATTAATATTTTCATCAAGTTTTTAATACGAACATTGTCAACCATATAAAACAGAGTGATGCATATTATACAATGTGTCCGTAAAGTCATGGCGCACTTTTGACTGGTCACAGGAAAGCAACAAAAGACGATAGAAATGTGAAATCCACCAACTAAAAGGAAAACTCTCCCAGTTTCATACCTATTCAGTGCAGTTCAATGTGGGCTCACGCACAGATTTTTTAGGGCTCCTTAGGTAGCTATCCCGTATAAGCCTCTACAGACTCGTCATTGACTGATGGCCTACCAGAACGGGGTTTCTCCACCAAACTGCTGGTTTCTTTCAACTGCTTATCCCACTGAGTAATGTTACTCCTATGTGGTGGTGCTTCATTATAAACGTGCCAATATACACATTGCACTTTGGTCACAGATTCGAATTTAGCGAGCCACAGAACACACTGAACTTTCCTCTGTACCGTCCACATCTCGACTGGCGTGGCCGTGGGCTGCTCCGCTGTATACACGGTGTTACGTCATCATCTGCACATGTGCACATGCTGCTACATCATCTTACAGAAACTGGGAGGGTTTTCCTTTTATTTGGTGCAGATTTCACATTTCTATCATCTTTTGTCGCTTTCCTATGACCGGTCAAAAGTGCACCATGACTTTGCGGACACACTGTATTATGTTTGCTGAGCCATTTGAAATTATCAATAGATTGTATACATCATGACACTCTATCCCTAAGTATATACTTTGGCTTAATTCTCCTAAGGATAGGAATATTCTCTTACAGAAGCTCATTGTCATTATTCTACTTTTAAGAATTAAAATTGCCTGACCTGTGGTGGTGCAGTGGATAAAGCATTGACTGGAACACTGAGGTCATGGGTTTGAAACCCTGGGCTTGCTTGGTCAAGGCACATATGGGAGTTGGTGCTTCCTGCTAGTCTCCCCTTCTCTCTCTCTCTCTCTCTCCCTCTCTCTCCTTTCTAAATTGAGTAAATAGAATTTTAAAAAATAAAAAATATAAAAAAAGAATTAAAATTAATTCCTTACTATAAGCCATTCATGTTTTTCTAGTTATTCCCAAAATGTTTTTGTAACTACTTTTTCTAAAGAGGATTGAATAAAGGTTTATATATTACATACTGCATTTAATTATATAATTATAATTTCCTTTTTCAAGAAAATAGTGTCCTATATTTAATTATCTTTCTGTGTTTTATTGCAGACATTTTTTACACGTACATAGGAGTCCATGGATCAGTAAGTGTCCGGACACATACCCATCACCTAGTTTTAACAATTATCAGTATTTTGCCAGCCTTTTTTGCTCTATTTATCTCTTTTCACAGTCTGTGCACTCTGTTTTCTCCCCTTGCTGACAGCTTTCAAAGCAATTCCCAGATATCATATCAGTTCGTCCTTAAATAATTCATTATGCATCTGTAACTGGTGAGAACTTTCCGCTTGTAACCACCATGCCATTACCATATATATATGAAAAATAACAAGTTCTTAGTATTATCTCATTACCATTTCATATTCAGATTTACCTGATTGGTTCAAATGTTCTTTTGAAGTTAGGTTGTCTGCAATTGGATCCTAACAAAAGCCCACACATTGTATTTTGCTGTTGTCTTATGTTACAGGACGTGCAGTCGAGTACTGACTTCAAATGTCAGTTGAAATGTTTATTTTCTAATTTAGAGAAGGTTTACTTCCTTTTGCATTTAGCATTTTTTGTTTTGGAATGTGCAAAACACTTCCATGTTTCAAGAGTCTAAAGTATATAAGCGAATGCCCAGAGAATTCTTGTTTCCAACCCTTCCTCCTCATTCTATTACTATTTCCATTACCTCTGACTTCTCTAGGTAACCATTTGTAGTAGTTGTGACTTATCCTGGCATTTTTCCTTTTGACAACAAAAATTGTGCATGCATGTGTGTGTGTGTGTGTGTGTGTGTGCATGTGTATTTCCTGTTTTGTCTTAAACAAAAGCTATCATCTTTTATATTCTGTTTGAAGCCTCCATTGGCCACTCATTAGTATATCTTGGAGACTGCTCGAAATCGATTGGTACGGAGAGCCTTTTCTCATTGTTTCTGTATGGAGGCCGAGCCCTGCACTGAGTGAAGAGACCCTGGTTGTTTAACCAGAACCTTCGGGTAGTACGAATGTTCATGTACGTCCTCGTGCCTCCTGACCGTCCAGAGTACGATCATACAAAAACTTTTATTTTAAAAATGTGTAAGGCAACATTTGAAAAAGGCAAATGTATGTTCTTCTTGTTTCCAGAAATTGGCTATCAAACAAACATGATTTTAAATTAATAAAACTGGAACTGGAACTAATTTCATTAAGAAAAAACCAAACAGGCCCTGGCCGGTTGGCTCAATGGTAGAGCGCTGGCCTGGTGTGCAGGAGTCCTGGGTTCGATTCTCAGCCAGGGCACACAGGAGAAGCGCCCAGCCCATCTGCTTCTCCACCCCTCCCCCTCTCCTTCCTCTCTGTCTCTCTCTTCCCCTCCCACAGCCAAGGCTCCATTGGAGCAAAGTTGGCCCGGGCGCTGAGGATGGCTCTGTGGCCTCTGCCTCAGGCGCTAGAATGGCTCTGATTGTGGCAGAGCAACGCCCCAGATGGGCAGAGCATCGCCCCCTGGTGGGCATGCTGGGTGGATCCCGGTCGGGCTCATGCGGGAGTCTGTCTGACTGCCTCCCCGTTTCCAGCTTCAGAAAAATACAAAAAAAACCCCAACAAAAAACAAAACAAAAAAACCCCCAAACAAACCCTCAATCCTGTAGGACAGTGAGCATGAAAAAAACCCTCACTACTCAGAGGGTTAACTAGTCCTCTGAGTAACCTTGAGTGCATATTGTCCAGTATTTGTGGAGGAGTACCACCAGGGTAGAGTCTGAGATATGAAATTGGTGGGCAGAAGGAAAGATGCTTATGTAATTTATAGTTAGCTATTGCTGTCATAGCCCAGGGTCTTTTTTATCCCCCCACTATATTTTCTATCAGGCCAGACTTCAGCATTTCTCAATAGCCTGGCTTTTGGTTACACTCTCTGTCCATTTGTGCTGTGATTGAATTAATCACAGGCATTCCAACAAAGGGCAAATAAATCTCTCACGGTTGACGGTTCAAGCTCTTATTTCTGGCAGGCTTTGACTTTCTTTATCGGGGTGATGTCTTCCTCTCTTGCCCACACTACCAGGTCCTGAGTGTTGTATGTGCAAATCTACAATTCCTAGGATGCGCTGACACCCGGGGCCTCCTTTGCTTCTGCCTCTGCCCGGGACACTTTTGTCGTGAAACTCTGACTGCCCCAGACGTGTAATTTACCTGAACACATGCCGTCTTAACTGCTGCTCAGGTCATTTCTGGGCATTGCAATCTTATCCTGGGTGTAAAAAAAAATTGCACTTGGTATTGAATATTTAGGGAGTAAGAGAGGGTGGGGTTCCTATTCTGCTTTTCTTATAGAATGGTTGGGAGTGCAGACAGCGAGCGCAGAGGGGTTGCTGTCCAGTTTTCAGTTCTCTTGTTAATACTTTTTAGATGGAACTTTCTCTCTGTTATGCTTGTTCTTTTCAGATTCATGGATTATCTTTCAGCCTGAGTGTTTGGGAAGAGTATGATTTTTCAACTTCTGCTATATTTTCGCTGGTATTTCGGTGAGAAGACAGATAGAAAACATGCACTGGGACTGCTAGTATATGTCATTTTAAGCCAGACGAAATCATTTTTTTCTTTTTCTTTTTTTTTTTTTATTCACTTTAGAAAGGAGAGAGGGAGAGAGAGGAGAGAGACAGAGAGAGAAGGGGGAGGAGCAGGAAGCATCAACTCCCATATGTGCCTTGACCAGGCAAGCCCAGGGTTTCGAACCGGCAACCTCAGCATTTCCAGGTCGACGCTTTATCCACTGCGCCACCACAGGTCAGGGGAAATCATTTTTTTCTAGAATCGTATCTGTCAGCTATCGATGTGTAACAAACCTCCTCTGAACTCAGTGACCTGCAATAGCAACAATAATTTGTTCTTGCTCATTTAGTTTGGCTGAGCACCAGCTAGTCTAGGCTGGGTTTGTCTGGGAAGCTCTGTTTCACTTGTCTTACTGGGCTTAGTTCCCCGCTGCGGACTGGGCTCAGGTCTGCTCGGCACGTGTTCATTATCAAACACGGGCTGGGGGATCTGGGAAAGGTTTTCTCACGGTGATCAAAGAAGTGCAAGAGCGATCATGGAAACATGTCTTCCCTTTGAACGCTTCTGTTTGGAACTGGCACACTGTGATCTGGGCCCAGTTTCACTGGCCCAAGCAAGTCAGATGGCTGAGTCCAAACTCAAGAAACAATGAAGTCTATTTCACTGCTAGTGGAAAGGATGATAAAGAGCATGAAATCAAGGAGGAAGTAAAAAATTTGAGCGAAACACTCAATCTACCTATAATAGTTGTTGTGTTTACGGCTGCTACGCCACACCGTTCCCACAGATTGTTCATAGCTCCCCAAATACTTATACAAAATAAGTTTTCTTCTGTTTCATAATGAAGACACGGGGGTGGCGGGATTTTCAATGACTTACCATCGAACACTTTTTCAAGGACATAATTGGAATTTCAAACGATGTCTTTTCTATCCAGCAAGCTTATGCTCTTCTGACTCTTACTTCTCCAAATTAAATGTCTACCCCAAACCCCATGATGGCTCAGCACTTTGTAAACACATGGTGCTTGTGGAGAACAATCAGAGACGGTCATTCTAAGCCAGGGGTCCCCAAACTACGGCCCACGGGCCACATGCGGCCCCCTGAGGCCATTTATCCGGCCCCTGCCGCACTTCTGGAAGGGGCATCTCTTTCATTGGTGGTCAGTGAGAGGAGCATAGTTCCCATTGAAATATTGGTCAGTTTGTTGATTTAAATTTACTTGTTCTTTATTTTAAATATTGTATTTGTTCCCATTTTGTTTTTTTACTTTAAAATAAGATATGTGCAGTGTGCATAGGAATTTGTTCATAGTTTTTTTTATAGTCTGGCCCTCCAATGGTCTGAGGGACAGTGAACTGGCCCCCTGTGTAAAAAGTTTGGGGACCCCTGTTCTAAGCTGTCTGACGTTTGACAAGCTGCCCTCAACTACTCCCTGCTGAAGGAGGAAGTGAAAGAGGCCCTCTTGGGAGGTATTGTGATTTGGTTAATGAAAAATGGAGCTTACGCCCAGTATCAATGAAAGACTCTGGGTAAGCGTGTAGCTTGGTGCTGGCTGAATCACCGGGCTTGGAAGAGTGATGTCGGGCAGACCTCAGGAGAAACAACGCCGGCCACACCTGCCGTCCCATGGTTAACATTTCCACACCTGCTGCACAGAGTGCGGGCGCGGAGGAGGAAACCTCAGCTTTGGAGGCAGATATAATAACGAGTCACGCAGTCATTAACGTGTGAACCCAGGCAGGGAGCTCGCATTCTCTGTGAGGGAAGAGTTTTTGTTCAGTCAGAAGTGCTCCCCTACTGGGTCTGGAATTGTCCTCTTCACCAAAAAAATGCCTGGCTTCATTTTCTGTGAATTTAGAAGGACCCTCACAAAGATGTTGGCTTCAATAGAAAGAAAAACTTTTTATAAAGCAAAAAAAAAAAAAAAAAAAGAAAAAGGAAAAAAGATTAGTAGAATATGAGTGAAACAGTATCACTGAAAATGCTTCCAATAAAAATAGAATAAAAAAAATATTAAGACTCTGCTCTGCCCCCGGCCCACTCACTGGGCCGTACATTATTGTATATACAGGTCCAGTATTGTTTTCCTAGAGAAGAACAAAGGAGAAAGCCCGGTGGATACAGATTGCACATATTTTGCAATAGAAATAAAAATGGAGGCGTCTATTAAAATGTTGTGACTATAATAACCCTTAAGAATGAACTCATGCCCTGGCCAGATAGCTCAGTTGGTTAGAACATCGTCCTGAAGCACAGAGGTTGCTGGTTCGATCCCTGGTCAGGGCATATACAGGAACAGATTGATGTTCCTGTCTCTCTCTTCCTTCCTCTCTCTCTAAAATCAATAAATAAACATTTAAACAAATTAACTTATATTTTAGAATGTCATAAAGTATTATAAGAATTCTCAAAAAAGGAGAATTCAGAGTTTGGGCTTCAAATATTGGTCCTGACAGGATATTATGGGTTAGTCTGTCTCCTGTGGTCTTAGTCTCACTAACTTCTCGTTAGTGGTTAGTGGGCTGTACAGATACGTCAGGTTGGTCATCTTGCCCTTGTAGAAAGATCAGTTTACTCCTCTCTCCCACTGGGTACAAACAGAAACAACCAGGGTCTAGTTTGCACCTATGGGAACTTGAGGGAAGATTTTTTACTGTTCCAAGCAGAAGACATTATAAAAGCATTAAAAGTTGGGAAGTCAACTCTAGGATGAACAACAAACTCGAACGTCATTTCCTACCTGGGACTCTAGACCTTTCATTGGGGAGGGTAATCTTTGGAAATGACCCAGGGGAAAGTACATTTTGAAATAGAATCATCTTTTTTTTTTTTTTTGTAGAAGCTGGAAACGGGGAGAGACAGTCAGACAGACTCCCGCATGCGTCCGACCGGGATTCACCCGGCACGCCCACCAGGGGCGATGCTCTGCCCACCAGGGGGTGATGCTCTGCCCCTCTGGGGCGTCGCTCTGCCGCGACCAGAGCCACTCCAGCGCCTGGGGCAGAGGCCAAGGAGCCATCCCCAGCGCCTGGGCCATCCTTGCTCCAATGGAGCCCCGGCTGCGGGAGGGGAAGAGAGAGACAGAGAGGAAGGGGGGGGGGTGGAGAAGCAAATGGGTGCTTCTCCTATGTGCCCTGGCCGGGAATCGAACCCGGGTCCCCCCGCACGCCAGGCCGACGCTCTACCGCTGAGCCAACTGGCCAGGGCCTAGAATCATCTTTTAAAAAAGGAAAACTCTCACAGAGCCTCTCTATATCTTTTCTTACATCACATTGTGTCTACAGGCCCCAGGAATATTCAAGGAAACTTGATCCAAAGACTATCCCTGCCTGTCATTTCTTTTGATCATATGATGGGGTGATGATGTCTTAGGCAGGGAAGACTCTCTACCTTGATATTACATGCTTTCCTCGGAACACAGATCCTATATAACCTGTGTGTACATACAAGCTTTCTCTTGAAGGATTGTTTTGTAACCAGCAGTGCCTTGGAGTGGTCATTTTGGTAATTTGATTATGGTTACTTTTTGTATAAGCCTAAGCAACTTAACTGAGTAACAGTATCTGAAACTCTTCATTCAGTTCTCCTCAGAGATGACTGTGGACTAAACTAAAATCAGAATCATGCCAAGGTTAAGCATCTGACGGGAGGAGGGGACGCCTCCTAAGGGGATGCATGTATATTACCAGATTGTGAAGGCTCCCAGCCTAAGCTACCCAGATCCCAAGGTTCTGTGTCGATAGTAAATGAGAGAGCTTTGAGCTATTTTCAATAATTAAGACACTTACCCATAGACAGTCATCTAGCAGCTAAATCAAGTTTCCTCATTTGAACTTTAATTTTATCAACTTCAAGGGTGGTAATTGGAGTTAACATGTGCTGAAGAATAATTTATAAATACCAAATATTTGTTATTCAGAAATCCATCAGAGATGTGATTTACATTGGAGATTGAAAATCAGTTTGAATGATGAAAAGTCTGGACTCCCGAGTTAAAGAAATAAAGATTTAATTGCAACATTTTAGATTCCAGCTTGGGACTGTGATGAAGAGAGAAGGAGCACCAGAAAAAAATAAAAATAAATAAAGAACTCAGAAAATGTGCCCTTGCTCCGTGTCTGGTTAGACACTTATATACATAGTCATTCACTAGGCTGTGGTACCTTCATTTTGGGACAGTGTTTTATTCCAGCCTGTCTGTAGTGTTTAGTGCAGTAATTGCTTAGTTTGTGTAAGGTACTCCATAAACATTTATGAAATGGGACGGCAGGCGAGAGAACTTAACTCACCTGAGAACACAGGTATGGAGCTAATATTAAAATCCAGAGCCGTCTTAGTAAATTCCATTTCTTTTTATGTCTCACCATAAATTTATATCAGTGGGATAGAGAAGAATCATCCTAGGTGTTCTGAAGTCATTCACACAGAAAATTGCAAACTGTATCTTGTAGATTAGCCACCTATTATCTATCTGCCCAGCTTGAAGGTATTGTTCTTCTTGATGTGGTTATTTGCTCTGAATTGGAAAGCTTTCTGCTTTGTATAGTACCAATTATTTCTCTATATCACTCCAAAAATTACAAACAAAAAAAAAACAGGGTCAGAAATGAATGGCGGCCTGGGCTCAGTGGATGGAGCGTTGGCCCAGTGTATGGATGCGCCAGGTTTGGTTTCTGATTGGGGCACACAGGAGAAGGAATCATCTGCTTCTCCCCCTCTCCCTCTTCACCTTGTGCAGGTAGTGGGTCAGTTGGTTTGAGCATGGCCCCAGGTGCTGAGGATGACTCAGTTGAAGTGCATCTGCCTAAGGTGCTAAAAATAGCTTGGTACTTGAGCATTGGCCCCAGATGGGATTGCTTGGTGGACCCTGGTTGGGGTACATGCAGGAGTCTGCCTCACTATCTCCCCTTCTTTTACCTAAGAAAAAAAGAGAGAAATGGGTGGCTTGGGCTTTGTGAGCCCTGGGACCCCGTGGGCAGAAGCTTTGTGTGCGGGCTGTGCTGACACTCATGGAGCCTGGCTTTGAGCTTTTGACCTGGCTGGGACTCTGGGGTCTCACTCTCCCTCAGGTCTTGCTGGCACTGCCCTTCAGGGCCTGCACAACAAGCTGGGGCTGACCTGATTGGGAAAGCTCAAGGTTGGGCACATTAAGTCCAGATGAAAAAGGGAAAAGAAAAAGAAACTGACAAACAGTGTGAACCTGGAGAAAAGACTCCTTTCTGGTCTGGTTTTATCAATCAGCCCCAGAATTCCTCTGCAGGGCTGGATGGCACAGCTCCGAATAGAAGAGGGATGACGCTGGGGATGGAACAGAAACACACACACACACACACACACACTCACAAACTCACACACTCACACACGTACATGTGCACAGTCACACAACATAGGCATGCTGGGAAGGAGGGAGGGAGAGAGAGAGGTGCGGTGATTAATTATATCTTGTGTGTTGGGGAAGAGAGCTCTCAGCTCTCACAGTTGTCTTATTTTAACTTCAGTAAACATTTCCCGAGCACCCACTCCGTGGAGCACTGCAGCGGGTACTCTGCAGGCTCTGAGTGGGACAGAAAGCCCCCCGAGACACGTCTCTGCCCTCACAGTCTGGGGGGGCAAGTTAAACCCAAACCCAAACAAAACCCAAACCACTAAGCCAGCACCAGGCTTGAGAACTTCCAAGCTCTTTCACCAGCGCCTCAGTGCTGTTCGCAAGGCAAGGAAGGCAAGTGTTGTCTGCATTTTTCAGGTGAGAACAAGGGCCTCGTGCAAGATCGCAGAGCCAGCAAGTGGCAGCCCCAGAATCCAGGTCATCGAACTCCTGATTCAGGGCTTTCCTTACAATACGACGCTGCCTCTTTGTAAACACTTGGTCATAATACAGCGCTGCATTAGGAAAGCACAAAGTTAGATGGAAAAAAAAAAAAAAGATTAATTCTTCCCTGGCCAAGGGAGATGGAAGATTAGGCTTCTCAAAAGAAGCAATTTTCCATAGGGAGAGGAGATACGGACTGTGCAGGCAGAGAGGCACAATGGGACGGGAAGGCAGGCAGTGCTCCATATAGGGCAGCGGTAAAAGGCTGCTCTATTCGATCCGAACGCTACTAAGTGCTCAGATCTGGGTCCAAGAAAGAACAGTTAGCGACCTCAAATCTTCTGTCTGCGTCCAGCTTCCCTCCTGGGTTTCTACTTCCTGGGTGAGGACCCGTCTATTTCTCAGGAAATGGATATGGGGAGTGATGATCCCTCTTCATTACCTCTAATCCCCCCTTAATCCAGTGGCTTTGCAGACCTCAGTGTGATGCTCCTGTCGCTAGACGACAGAATATGTATTAGTCGTCATCCACTGGACCCAGGCATAGGAGTTAGGGTGTTGTTTTATTTCATAAAATGCTTCTAACTAAACGTGTGACTTGGAGAGCATCGTTCAGCTCCCCTAAATCTATTTCTTCATCTGTCAAATGAGGACAATCCTATCAGCCATGAAGGGTTGCCATGGGGGTCAAATGAATTGATGTTTGGGAAGCATATAGCACAGTGCCTGAACCACAGCTATTTGTACATAGGAGTGATTACTGTTACTGTTCAAGCTAAGGAAGGGACATGGGGAAAGATATGCTATGTGCTGACCCCAATTCTCCTCCTTTGCAGTCAGATGTGGCCCCTGCGAGCCTAATGAGACCAGAGGCTGAATGACCTCCATTATCGTAGGTAAGTGCCATTCTTTGAGATAGCTGCCGAGACCTCTGTCTCATGCGTTCATGGAGAAGAGGAAGCAGGAGAAATCAGGGTTTAAGTGTCTGGCCTGGCTGAAGGAGTGGATATCAGTGTGTTTGCAAAGCAGTGGCTTCGGTTTGGGTGGTTCCGTTTGTCAGCAAGACATGGTACCGGGCAGATGATACTCAGGATGGGGGGAAGGACTAGAATAGAGCACAGCTAGCCAGCCAGGGATGGGAGGAGCCCGGACAGCAGCTGAGGGGGAGCAGGGACTGGGGCTGTAGCCGCGCCCAAAGGGCCAAGGGGAGTAAGTCCACCTTCCTGGCGAAGATGGCTCTGGGATGACGTGGATGTACATGGCTCATCCTGGCTCAGCAGATCTGACGTCTTTGGCAGCACAATGAAATCCAGATCCCCATCAAATAGGTATTATGACTGAGGCTGCTCATGCCCCTGATAGCCTTACACAGTGGACTCAGGATTTAAGCAAGATGGGTGGGGATGTCTGGGACTGAGCAGGGCTGGGGAAGAAAGGGGCGGGGGCCCACCATGTAGTCCCAGCAACTGGTCGCTCCTTGCCACAGCCAAACTCTGTGCTTTCTCTGGGATCTGCTGGTTCCACAGGATTGTTTACCAAAGTAAACATCTGAGACTTCAGACCGCACTTACATTTTGTAGTTATATCAGCTGACTTCTCCACATTTTCAGGAAGTAGTATTGTATTTATTTATTTTCCTGCGGCTAGTAATGCTTTCGCATTTTGGGGGACTCTTAAGTATGAAGGAACTATAAAAGGCAGTGGAAAAAATATATGAATCCGGAAGGTATTCCCTTGGTTTACAAAGGGATGATATTTTTCCCTAGGTGGGAAAAATCAGGAGAACATGCTTGGGAATCTTAACTGTATTCAGACTTCACTCATGACTGCGGTTGACTTTTCTGAAAGTCAGCTATATATTTCCTGTGGAAGAAATGGAAATGGAAATTCATTTGACTTGATGATACACAGGTAATAGGGCTAGAAGAATCATGATTTAACGGTGGAATCTAGTTCAAAGTATGTGATATTATTATTGCGGTACAAGCAGGATCTTAGCTGATAATGTAGACTGGCTTACCCCGCACCCATTCCACCTGTCTTTCAGCTTGTACGGAGACCAGAAAGCTAAAAACTACATTTCCCAGACTCCCCTGCAGTAAGATTTCCATATAATCTCGATTCTACCAGGCAGGAGTACCTGCAATAAGACTGGTGGCAAATAAGAGCAATGTGGGGCATCAGTCATGCGGAGACAGATGTGATCTGGAAAACGTGGCAGTGGGCCCTTTCTTCAGCATCTTGTTCTCGTTCCATAAATGCAATCTCTCTTCTCATTTCTTTGAGGTGATTGACCTCAAATCTCTGCAGGGATTTCCCTTCTGCTGGGTTGCCTGTCCCTGCCCCCATCCCCTTTTGGCCAGTACATTTTATATGAAAGGTTTTTGTAGAAGGCTGGCAATTCTTGGCTGTGCGGGGACTGGACCATTGGAAACACTGAGGAAATGAGATGGTCTGAATACCATTCGGTATTTTCCAGTCATTTTCTCAGGCAGGGCAGAGGGAAAGGCATGGCTGGCACTGCCAGCCCGGGAGCCTTCTGCCAACCTTCTCAGAAAGAAACGTCCAGACTTCTTCCCAGGTGAGAAGTCCTCCCATAGCGTGGGACGAGCACGGGATCTGGGACACTACTCTCCTTTTGAATTTGTCTTCTCTCCCACTTCCCCTAATTGGATTTTGGGGGAAAAAAAGAAAAGCAGGTGTTTTCAATGTACCGTCTTTATGTGCAGCTGTCTGCCTAGTTTTCATCCAGTTTCCATCACTTATACAAGATTCATACCACGAGTAGAAATGGCCTTCCACTCAATGTGTAAAGCTATGACAACAGGAGGAGCATGCTTCGTATTATGATACTTTTGAAATGTTTCTATTGGCTATGTCAGGGGTCCCCAAACTTTTTACACAGGGGGCCAGTTCACTGTCCCTCAGACCGTTGGAGGGCCGGACTATAAAAAAAACTATGAACAAATTCCTATGCACATGCACAGATCTTATTTTAAAGTAAAAAAACAAAATGGGAACAAATACAATATTTAAAATAAAGAACAAGTAAATTTATTTATTTATTTATTTTTTTAAATTTTTTTTTAATTTTTTTTATTCATTTTAGAGAGGAGAGACAGAGAGAGAGAGGAGAGACAGAGAGAGAGAAGGGGGAGGAGCTGGAAGCATCAACTCCCATATGTGCCTTGACCAGGCAAGCCCAGGGTTTCGAACCGGCGACCTCAGCATTTCCAGGTCGATGCTTTATCCACTGCGCCACCACAGGTCAGGCAGAACAAGTAAATTTAAATCAACAAACTGACCAATATTTCAATGGGAACTATGCTCCTCTCACTGACCACCAATGAAAGAGGTGCTCTTCCAGAAGTGCGGTGGGGGCTGGATAAATGGCCTCAGGGGGCCGCATGTGGCCCATGGGCCGTAGTTTGGGGACCCCTGGGCTATGTATTTCAGAGCATAGACATGCCTTCGTTCCCATACCTGAGTGGGGGGAATGTTAGCTATACAGGTTTTGATGGTTCCTTCTTGGTCAGACTGAATACTCAGAGAATCAGGCTTTTCCTTTTCACTAGAGTTGAATAGTTGTTTTGTTTTACTCGTTTCACCATTCTGATGAATATTTCTGTGCATAAAACTTTCTCATGCATTCGAATGATTTCTTCAGGCTAGAGTCCCAGGAGTGGAATGACTAGATCCCAAGCTAGAAACATTTTTTAAGGCTTTAGCATTTCACTGTCAAATTTCCTTCCAAAAGTTATGGCATATTTGCTTAACAGAGGACCAATGGGTCGAAATACGTTCGCACACACCTTTGGGAAAGGGTGCGCTGAGGTAGTCGTGCATATATAAATGCGCACAAAATCTTGACATTTTCTCCTTTGCCCACTTATGATGCCAGCTCATTTGGTTATTATGACAGTAGCCAACCCCAGACTTTACCTGCTATCTGGAGGTCCTGCCAATTGTGATCGGAGGAGCACTTACTGTGAGTTTAGATTGCACCTTAAAACAATAGGGACAATTCTGAGTGACAGCTCCCAGTTTTAGCAAAACTTTGAAATGTTCCAAACAAATCTTGTGGCAGTCCCTGTGATGGGACTCCTAGGCCTTATTATCATCAGAGCCCCTCCCTCAGGGTCTGTCTTTCCATAGATGTGGTCAGACTTGCAAAAACGGTGTATCATGAACAAGAAGAGAAGGGTCCTCAATGGGACCTTGATGGTCATTGCAGCCCACCGCTCCTTGACTTGTACAGCACTTCTGATGGATGCATGCCATCTTCCTTAGCCATGTAGGAGCAAGGCAGGACAGTCCTGAACAGGCTTGAAGGAAGGAACATGGGCTCACATTCCCAAAGGAGGACCACATCCTTCATCACCCTGCAATGGTCAGGGAAGGAGTCACTTTAGTAGAGTCCGAAAAACAGATAGAAAGGGAGGCTGTTACACAAACACACTTAAGCTGAAGCCATGGCTTTATTTTGGGGTGGGTGTGTTTAGTGTTCCGGAAATGATGGCTCCTGGTTGTTACTTATCAGTGTTCGTGGATGATCCACCCTGTGGTGGTTGTGGGGTGACGTTGAAGGATGGGGAAGGTGGAGGTGGTTGTGCTGCAGGGTGCTCATGGACGAGCCGAGTGAAGATTCACGTGTACCCCATTCTTAGGCTCTCAAGACCGAGTAAAGCGATGCTTTGCCCATCTGAACCCCAGACGCATTTTAAAGGACTGATGCTTTGAACACATATTTGAGCAGAACAAGTTTGCCTCCCATACAGGACCCCGATTACTGAACATTGCAACTGCCTCGGCGATTTTCCTTAGTATTTTACTGGCACATACGCATGACATGTCACAAAGGACAGCACCCGAAAGCTAAACATATTGTAGAGAGAGATTACCCGTTAGTGTTGGAGGGGCTCGAATGCTGAGTCATCTGTCTACTCCTCGGCGGTTTCTACTTCTAAAATGGGAACGTAATATTTAGCTCGGAAGAGTGTTGTGAGATTAAATAAAATAACCTTTGTGGATACATTGGGCACAGTGTCCACCCACAGCCTCTGCCCAAAGGGCTCGATCCCTTCTTTGGTCTCAGAGGAGAAGTGCCTTTGGTGATGGGTCCCAATCAGGGAGTTTCCCAGACAACCCATCAGGGACAGAGTGCCTGGAGCTTTCCTTCCACCTGCTTCTGCCAACTCTAATAGCTGCTGCACCTCTGGGATGATTCCCTCCCCTCTGCCATCTCCCCGCCTGCCACTACTCAGTGGTTCCCAGTGTTGGTCCCTGAAGCAAGAACATCAGTCTCCTCTGGGAAATTGGAGATGCAACATCCTGGGTCTCACCCAGACGTTTTAAATCAGACACTGGGGCTGGGAACCAGCAAGCTGCGCTTGAACAAGCCTTTACCGGGAGACGGTGTCAAGTTTGAAACCGTTAGTCTCAGGACTCCGGACTCTCATCATTCCCTGTTTGGTCTGCAGTACAGGGAACGGCTTACCTGCCTTGGGACGGAGAAATCAGCGAAAATCTCCACCCACGTCTCCAACGGACGCTCAGCCTGTAGCGGAACTTTTATCCCGTCCAAATGATAGCGTTGTCTTCTCACCTCGCCTGCCCTGGCGCACACCTGCGGCCTCAGAACTTGGCAAGGCTCAGCAATCCTGTGGCCCTGCATCTGGATTAAGGGGGGGGGGGACGCTATTGTAGTTTTCTTTTTCACTTTGTGGTTCATATCCTGTCAGTCCTTGAAATGCTTGCGTGGCGCCAGAATGAAGAGAAACCCTTCAAACGTTGCTGAACACTAGAATAGTCTTGAGTGTTTTTTTCTCTGATCGGAGGTTCAGAGCATATGCCGGCTTTCCCCTCACTTTTCAGCTCCCAAATCTGTCACCTCTTTGGTAATTGAAGGAAAATTGTCACCATGTCAAACATGGAACCCAAAATTCCTGTAACTGTAATATGTAAAGTTGGGTTCCTGGATATCACCATTAACATCCTTATTTCTGTATCCCTCCTGCGTCTCGCAGAGGCTCAACACAATAAGTCTCCATTGAATGGGCATGCTCAGTGCGTAGCCGACCTCCTTAGAGCCTCCAGGTTTGGCTTGATCAGCTGTTGGCCTATTTTGAATGCTATTGAGTTAAGACTTCCTTGAAGAGTCTTGTGTTTATCTTGCAAGGAACTTTGCCAAGATGAAATTAAATTTTATAAGGTTCTGCAAGGTTCGAGGAACCATCACAGGGCTTTAATATTTCAGAGAGCAATTATGTTAGGTTTGATATCAAGACCCTGGAAACTATACACCATCTTTTGTGTCATATTTTGTTGGAGGTTATCAGGCACGACGATCTGAGGCATCAGAATACCCTATTTCAACAGTTGTTGGCTTTGGCCAGAATTGAAAATGACTCCGTGGTCCCAACAGAAATGCTATGGCTGGGAGGTCTGCTTTTGAAACTTGGGGACTTTATGCCTGTCCTACCCTCTGCCCTGGAGCACTTGTCTAGATCTTCTTTTTAGTGCTAAGAAGTAGTTGACTGCAATAGTTAAGAGTGCAGACCTGAGCTAGACTGCCTGGGTTAACTGCTTCCGCCCTCTCTTCCTAGCTGTGTGAACTTAGGCATGTAATCAAACCCTGATGTGCCCCAGTTTCTTCAGGACTGAAGTGGCAGTAATAGTACTGGCTTCATGGAGTTGACGAGAGGAGTCGAATCATTCACACATGTAGAGTGCTCTGAACAGTTCTTGGCATGAAGGCAACTCTCCATTGTTGTTAACTATTACAATTATAATTCCGGGTCACTTCCAAAGCGACCCATTCTGAAAGAGCCTCCCTAACCACCCAATCCAAGGCAGTCATTTCTAGCCCAATTTAGTCTTTATCACATCGCCATTCTATGGTCCTCGTGACATTTAGCGCAATCTGGCATTATCTGAGTCGGGCATTTGCTCAACTGTTCATTCTGTGTGTCTCGCCAACCCCAGAACAGAAGCTGCATGATAGCAGGGATGGTGTCTTGGTCACTGCCAAGTCCTTGGCACCTAGAATACTGCTGAGATCGCAAGAGTCATTCGGTAAAAATTTGTTGAATGAATTATGAGCTTCATAATTAGTCTACTTCGGACCCAGCTCAGAGCCAGTGTTCTCTCACATGATGGAGAGGTATTGCATGATTTGGGACCCCCTGACTCCATGGATACCAGCTTTTCTCTTGCAGTGCTGGAGACTTTGAGCAGCTTTTTGGGGGAACTTTGGAATCTGATTCATTCCAGCATCTTCTAAGGTCTCAGAGAGATATGCAAAGAAGTGGTCAGTAGGAGCATGGTAAACAGGGATGCTTCTGGCCCTTTACAGATTAAAATGATTTGATCTTTCTGGCCCTTCAAGGATTGAAAATAAATCAAGGATTGAATGTATCTATTGAGAAGGCGTGGCTGTCTTCATGCAGACTCAAGAAGATGGAGGCAACTGGGCTGCAGCACTTGTCCGGCCACTCCAGTAGATGACTAGTCACTCCTGCTGTGAGGGTCTGCTATTCCAGGTCTCAGCATAGGTCGCAGTGATCCTTCCTGTGAGGAAAAAAATCTCATTTTTTTTTGCTGCCAAGCTTGGCAAAGGGTGCATAAAATTTGGATGCCTGAATTGGTAACTCTCTGTGTTGGGCTCCTTTATTTGTACGTGGATACATTTTCTAGAATACAAGGCAGTCTTGGGGCACTAGACTAAGACCTTACTGGGGTCAATACTTGATAACTGAAAGATATGCTTGTTCACGCAGGTTGTGTGGTGGTTTCTTTTCTAATCCTCTTCTGTTAGTCAGGATAGGATGGGCTATGCTGCAGGAAAGAAAAACACAATCCCTAAGCCAGTGCTAATGCGGGGAAAGTTTATTTCTTACTCTTGCAAGGTCGAGATGACTCTTCAGAGTGAAGGAGTCCTCAACACGAGGCTTCCTCCAGGATCAGCAGAAGATGAGAGGAGGGAGTCTGCTTCCCTTTCATGGGCCAGAGCTGGTCACGGCTCAGCTACTACAAGGACCTATGAAGCCCGATCCTCCACGTGCTCAGGGGGGAGGAGAAGTGGGGTCCGGTGAGCTCTGATGATGTTTCTACAGCTCCTGGAAGAGAATGACTCTGTGGCACAGAAAACTGAGACTGTTCACTTTGTACCTATTGTCAAAGGGACATTATCCCAGCAATTCAAAAGAGATTTGCTCTGGGGATTCTCAGCTTGTTCAGGAGGGCAGCCTAGGCAATGAACCTGGAGTGGCTGGACCCTTATCTGAAAGAAGGAAGATGGGACCAAATAATCTTAGCTTCTCCCAGACCTTGCTTCACTGCTATCTTCTGAAATGGAGTTGCACATGCTAAAAATCTCTCTCTCTCTCTCAAAATCTCTTTTTTTGCCTGGGTTGCTCATAAGGCTGTGGACTGCAGAAACAGATAAAAATTTGTCCTTGGCTCACTCCTTCCCCCCTTTCTAAACTCCCTTTTCAAAGCCTTCAGCTGCCTTCTGTCCCCTTTATGTTCACAAACAACTCATGACATAGAAGTCACTTTTAGCCTCTGCGTCTGGTTGGAAGGCTCTGAGCCCGGTTTTCCTATTGTTCCTCTGTCTCCTGTTCGCAGGGGCCCCCATCCGGCTGAGGAGTTCGCTGGCTGGCCCAAAGAAGCCTGGGCCAGCGCTGAAGGTGGCATTCGTGGTTACTCCTCTCCCACACGGAAAAAGCATCAAGTTTCTGGCATGCGGGATAATACTAAGCGTGGCTGGCTGGGATTTTTATTTTCTACTTCCCCTTCCAAAAAGCTTTGCTTCATCTTGGCACAGAGACAAAATGCAACCATCCCCTTCAGCAAACGCTATAAAACCAGCTCCAGACCAAACCTCCTTGGAGCTTTAATCAGGCAGCTGGAAGGTCCCGGGTCCAGGTTGTGCTGAGGGATTATGTGCAAGGATGAGGTGTTCCAGGTCACCTTAGACACTGTGGGCTGTTTTCGCTTGTCATTTAGCTCTTGTTCTTGTGGGTGAACTGGGGAGGGAGTAAGAGAGAGGAGGTGGAGAGAGAGAGTGGCAAGAGAGAGAAAGAGAGAAGCGAGGGAAGGAGAGAGAATGAGAGGAGATGATGGAGGTGGGAGAAAGAAAGGATAAAGCCATTGAGGTGGGGTGGGAGGGAGGGAGGGAGGGAGAGAGAGAGAGAGAGAGAGAGAGAGAGACCTTACTCATTGCAAAGAATTTTGGAGGAAGAAAGACAATTCAGCTCCGTTGTATTGAGGAAAGATGGTTATGTATAAACAAGGAAAAAGAGGAAAACCCTCCGACATTTAGGCAGACCCAGGATCAAAAGACATGAGGGATGTGAATGGTCGTGCTGGGTTTTGGGCCCAGGGCACACTAGCTGCCTAAGCCCTGGTCTACCCACCACATCCTCACCTGTCCAGGTGTTGCCTGAGAGGTCTCCTTGAAAAGGAGCAGGGCTTATGATTGCGACCTTCTTGCTGATTCTCTGCTGAGTGCTACAGAAAGGAGATGCATTAGGGGATCTACAGAAACACAGGGTGCAGGGTTCTGCCTCTGTTCCTTGCCAGCTTTGGCGATTGCCTGACCTTTCTGAGCCTCAGTTTCCTCGTGTGGAGAATGGGGATAACAGTAGTGCTGGTGCTGATTGGATGGCGGTGTTGTTCAGTGTAGGTGCTAATTGGATGGTGGTGTTCAGTGTAGGTGCTGATTGGATGGTGGTGTTGTTCAGTGTAGGTGCTGATTGGATGGTGGTGTTCAGTGTAGGTGCTGATTGGATGGTGGTGGTGTTCAGTGTAGGTGCTGATTGGATGGTGGTGTTGTTCAGTGTAGGTGCTGATTGGATGGTGGTGTTCAATGTAGGTGCTGATTGGATGGTGGTGGTGTTCAGTGTAGGAGGCTCCCTAGGGCATCGTTTTCATCCCTTTCCCCATGAACTTCCCCAGTGGGCTTCCCTGGGTGTTGTGGAGGCTTGTTTCTTCCCTGCACAGCCTGCCCCCCTGGGTTCCCAGGAGTAAGGTCTGTCCCCGGCATGGGCTTGTAGCTTCCAGCCAGGCCCAGAAACACCGCCTCCCTGGCAGCTATGAAGACTCAGTCAATCTTAGTGCAGCCATTGTGAGGAGCTGGGAATACGATGAGGTTTTATGCTGACTTTTGGCTCCTAAATGCCTCACACTTTTAGATGTTTTGGGCACTGGGCGTGCTAATGAGTGTTGATGGTCAGCATGAAGCTGAGCAGGTGTTTCCAGCAGGCTCTGCTCACGCAACACAAGAGGATGTGCAGCTCTGTGCTCCCGTCCACTGGCAGCGAAATACAATCAATGAAACAAGTGCCCCCCACCCCCCAATCAGAGCTGATTTCTTTCTCAACTCTTTCCACTACCTTTTTGGCTTGCCATTCTCCAGGTCCAGTCTTCCACCCTGACTTGGACAAGCTTACGAGGCAGCTTGCCCTTGGGTGACTACCAGGCAGAGTCCAGAGACTTGACGCTGCCACACAGAGAACACAGTGCCATGGTTTCACTTATTCTGTCTAAATGGGTCAAAGCAGAATCTCCCAACCAACACACTCATTGTGAAAATCGCTTTCCTAATACCATTGTTTACCAAACCCCACCAGCGGCCGGGCCCCATTCAATAGATGCTTCAATGTATCCTCACCGCATCCGCCTTGGGCTAGCGGGAGGTAGGGCTCCAGTTTTCAAAGCAGACATGAGGACGCTCAGAGAGCTGAAGGACTGTGCTCAGGCTCAGAAGTGGTGGAACCAGGAGGGGACAGGGTCCGGTGCTCCAGACTCACGGACGCAGAAGTCCCAAGAGGAGTCCTCTGGAGTGCCGGGGGGAAGACATTGGTTAGGGTGTGTGTGTTGGGGGGAGCCTGAGTCCATGTGCACAGACAGAACAAAGCCCCCTTGATTTTTCCAGGGGTCAGCATTGTGGTGATTGGCCATTCGGCTGAAGTTACATGAGGTAGGGACCCTGGCTTCGTCATTTACTCCCATGGTAGTAGTGTGATGAATATTTGAGAAATAAGCCCAAAAGAGGGGGGCATGGCAAAACCTCAGACTGGGATGGCTTTGGTCCTAGAACTATAGAAATTTAGCTTCAATGGGTGCATATTAGTAATGGAGGATATAAAGAGAAGAGACAGGCTTTCCCTTTCTTAGCAACGCACCCACACCACGCACGCACGCACGCACACACGCATGCATGCACGTCCCCACCTGGAGCTTCAGGGAGCAGACTGCACTGCTGGGACCACTCGGGCGGCCTCCTTCTCTCCTTCCCTCACTGCTTCCAGGGTCCTTCTGGGCATTCTCTCTGCTGTGTCACAGGAAAGAACAGGGACAGTATGTGGGATGGAGCTTCATTTTCTGTGCCCTTTCCTCGCCAGGGCTGCTGGGTCTGTGCCAGGGCTGGAGAGGTGAAGGGTAAATTGTGTCCTTGTGTCCCCTGGGGCTACATTATGTGCCCAGGGGTTTGGCTCGGCCTCTCTGCTGCACCAATCAGTTTGCATTACAGGGATCCGTTTCCAGGGCTGTCTTCGCCCTGTGCTGTCAGCTCTACCTGTGCTTTGTTCTCTCTGCGCCCAGACCCTGCTGGTGGAGATGCTGGGAAAAGGCATTGGGAAAAAGGTAGAGGAGGGTGGCTTTACCCTGACACCCTCTTCACAGTTCCAGGCCTGTCCCTTCGCCTGCAGACATGGAAGTCCAGACCTACCCATGGAACCAGCATCCCAGGGAGCTGGCCTAGCGAAAAAGTGTTAGTTTTACAATAGAAACTAGACTCTTTTAAAACCCAAAGGGCTGGAATAGGCCAGATCAGGGCCTCATTTCCCTGTGATTGTCCAAACCTGCACCGGCTACACCGGACTTTGGTTCTCCGTCTGGAGAGCTCGCCAGGTCTCCTGCAGGGCTTGTTAAAGCACAGGAGGCAGGCCCCTCCCCTGAGTTTTTTCTTGAGTAAGTCCAGGTGGGGTCTGAGAGTTTGCAGGTCCCTGGTGGTGCTGATGCCCCAGATCCAGGCCCCCCCCCCAAACACACACACACACACACACGGAAAACCACTGTCCAGGCCAATCTGAGGATGACAACGGCAGGCGACATGGCTCCAGGGGTCTCCTGATGCTGGGGACCTGCAGGGATAGCTAGACATTTCATCGGGGGTTATTAGGTACTAAATACCTCCATTCTTCTTTCACTTGTCTCCGCTTTGTGAAAATATCCAAGCCACAAGGAAAATAAGTCCACAACAAGAAGACGACCCTGCCCAATAATAACCACCGATGCAATAAAGACAAAAAAAAACAAAAAAAAACTGTAGCCTGGGTATGTTACCATGGTTTTGGACCTTGTCCTTGGTTGGAGACAACCCCAGTTTGGGACAGCTAGGAACTCTGGCCCAGTCTAGGTGGGCTGGCGTTTGCCAGCAAGACCTCCCAGGTCAAGGGCAGGGGGAAGACCCCGGCCGCTGGGAGGAAACCACGCCAGAATGCTGGTGTGAGCATGAATCACACCCACACCTGTTCTCTCCTTGCCACAGCTGTCTCCCGAGGCCTGGACGCCTCACCATCTGTGCTTTGAACGTGTGAAACAACGTTTTAAAAATACACTATTTAATTAAAAATGATATTTGTCAGCCCACTGCAGCGCCAGCGTTCCCCCCCCGCGGTCTTGTTGCCGGGGGAGCTACCGTTCCGCCAGGGAAGCAGGCCCCGGGAGGTCAGTCTTCCAGGGGGCTGGGGTTGGACAATAACATGAAGAAGTTTCCGTTTGGGAAGTTTCCGTTGAAGCCAAAGAGCTATTATAGCTCGCAGTCATACCTTCACGTTGTCCTTGGAGATGTGGGACCCTCCACAGGTCTGGGGTTTTACAATCTAAGGTACTGACATTTCTGGAAGGGATGGGAGCCTCCTAGACCCTCCGTAAACTTCTCCACCCTGTCTCGCACCTGCAGAACAGTCCCTGTGGGTAAATATTAATCACTATGTCTATCTAAAAACACCCTAAGAATTTACAAGCCGCACATCCCTGCCTGGAAGCCGCCTGTGTACTCTGGGTTTCAGAGCTATCAATAGAATGGACCTTCTTCTTCCAAAGTCCAAATTATGCCTGTGTTCAGCCGGTTTGCTCCTCTCCACGGAGGAAACTCAGGAGGTTTTTCACAGCCTGGATATAACAGATTTGTCCCTGCTGTGCTATGAATTCCTGTCTGCTCAGCCGCGCCACCTTCCCGCGAGGTGGTGTCTCGGGGTGTCATCTGGGCTTTTAGCTCCGTTGTCACCTTTGAAATAAATTGTGACCACATTTTGTGGCAAAAAGGGAGGAGACGAGGGATGGAAGAAAAGAGAGAGGGGGAGAGAGAGCCTAATTCTAGACAGATACATTTTCTGATTTTTGTCTCCAGAAAAATCTTCCCAGTTAATGTGTGCCCCACAATTGTGTATATGGATTTTCTGCACATTTTTATAGCTTTCATTTTAACTTGTGGTTTGAAGGCAGACGGACCACCAGGTGGTGCTAAAGAGAGGCTTGTTTTAGATGAGACTCCAGCCAACTGGCTTACTTAGAAAAAAAAAAATTCGTCTTGGAAAAGAGTTCACTTTTCATATCTTAAAATGAAAGTTAAGACCCAGTAAATCTTGCAGTTCATGTTTCTTCTATAAAAAAAGGATCCATGCTTTTCATAATGCCTGCATCGTCCCTGCAACCCAGAACCAACTTCAGGGACCTTTCTTCCTCCTTTTCTTCTTTCCTCAACCTTCCTTCCTTCCTTCCTTCCTTCCTTCCTTCCTTCCTTCCTTCCTTCCTTCCCTCCCTCCCTCCCTCCCTCCCTCCCTCCCTCCTTCCTTCCTTCCTTCCTTCCTTCCTTCCTTCCTTCCTTCCTTCCCTCCCTCCCTCCCTCCTTCCTTCCTTCCTTCCTTCCTTCCTTTCTTCCCTCCCTCCCTCCCTCCCTCCTTCCTTCCTTCCTTCCTTTCTTCCCTCCCTCCCTCCCTTCTTCCTTCCTCCCTCCCTCCCTCCCTCCCTCCCTCCCTCCTTCCTTCCTTCCCTCCCTCCCTCTCTCCCTCCCTCCCTCCTTCCTTCCTTCCTTCCTTCCTTCCTTCCTTCCTTCCTTCCTTCCCTCCCTCCCTCCCTCCCTCCTTCCTTCCTTCCTTCCCTTCCTCCCTCCCTCCCTCCCTCCTTCCTTCCTTCCTTCCTTCCCTCCCTCCCTCCCTCCTTCCTTCCTTCCTTCCCTCCCTCCCTCCCTCCCTCCTTCCTTCCTTTCTTCCCTCCCTCCCTCCCTCCCTCCTTCCTTCCCTCCTTCCTCCTTCCTTCCTTCCTTCCTTCCTTCCTTCCTTCCTTCCTTCCTTCCCTCCCTCCCTCCCTCCCTCCTTCCTTCCTTCCCTCCTTCCTTCCTTCCTTCCTTCCTTCCTTCCTTCCTTCCTTCCTTCCTTCTTTCCTTCCTATCCTCCTGCCTCCTGCCTTCTCTTCTCCTTTCCCTCCTTCCTCCTTTCTTCCCGCCTTCCTCCTTCCTTTCCTTCCCTTGCCCCATTATGATTTAATGACTCATTTGTCTGTTGGGTCCTTCTAATCTGCCTCTTTTCTCTAAGCACTGTTTTAGAGAGTAGCTGTAAGCAGAAGCTGTGCAGATTCTGAACGAAGGGGCAGAAGTGGCCCAGTCTCTCATGTCAGAGCTCATTGTTCTAGACACTGATTAGCATCATTACTCTGGAGAAATTACTTCAGCAAACTTCCAGCTGAATATTTGTGTAGCATTTCCCAGGAATGTTAGAAGTTCTCAATAATCTGACGGAGTTTCATCTCACTGGCATACTTGCAATCTGTCCTTCTCTGTGAAATATTTGAAAATCGCCCCACCACCATTTTAAAATGTCATGGAATAGTTTTTAACAGTCATAGCTTTAAATACAAACATTTTAAAGTTCAGAGTGCAGAAATAATAAATAAATAATGCTTAACATTTTTTTGATGAGCTGGTAATTACTTTTTGCAAAGAGCTTTGGAGATAAAAAGCATTTCACAGATCTGTCCAATTTTCCCAACACCATTTATTGAATAGACCAGCTTTATCCCACTGTATGCTCTTGCTTCCTTGTCAAATACTAAGTGACCGTAAAGGTGTGGGTTCATTTCTGGGCTCTCTATTCTGTTCCATTGATCCATGTGTCTGTTTTTATGCCAGTACCATGCTGTTTTGATTACTATGGCCTTGTAGTATAATTTGATATCAGGTAGCATGATTCCTCCAACTTTGTTCTTTCTCAAGATTTCTGTCCCTATTCAGGTTATTTGTGGTTCCACGTACGTTATTGGAATATTTGTTCTAGTTCTGTGAAATACACCATTGATATCTTGATAGAAATCACAGTGAATCTATAGATTGCTCTGGGTAGTATGGACATCTTGATGTTTCTATACATGAACACAGTATGTGCTTCCACTTAGTTGTATCTTCTTTAATTTCTTTCTTCAGTGCCTTGTAATTTTCTGAGAACAGGTCTTTTTACATCTTTGGTTAAATGTATTTCTGGGTATTTTTTTTTTTAATGTAACTGTAAATGAAATGGCTTTCCTAATTTTCCTTTCTGGTAATTCCTAATTGGTATCTAGAAATGCAACTGATTTCTGAATATTAATTTTATATCCTGCTATTATACTGAACTCATCTATCTATTTTAGTCAGTTTTTGGTGGACTCTTTAGAGTTTTCTTTATCAGTATCATGTTTTTACAAATAATGGCAGTTTTACTTATTTCTTTCCAATTTTGATCGAGGCCTTTTATTGTTTCTTCTTGTCTGACTGCTGTGCAGAAAAGGGAACCCTCCTGCACTGTTGGTGGGAATGCAGATTGGTGCTGCCACTGTAGAAAGCAGTATGGAGTTACTTAAAAAAAATTTAGAAATGAAACTGCCTTAAGTCCCAGAGATTCCAATTCTGGGACTATGGCTGAAGAAACCTGAAACACTGATTTGAAAGAACATATACATCCCTGTGTTCGTTGCAGCATTATTTGCAATAGCTAAGATTTGGAAGCAGCCCAAGTGTCCATCAGTAGATGAGTTGGATAGAAAAGCTGTGGTACATTTACACAGTGAAATATTAATTGGCTGTAAAAAAAAGAAGGAAATCTTGCCTTCTGTGACAGAGAAAGAAAAATACCATTCAATTTCACTTATATGTGAAATCTAATGAACACAATAAACTAAAACAATAAAATAGAAACAGACTCATAGATACAAAAAAAACAAGCAAACAAACAATAGAACCTCATAGACGCAGCCAAAAGTATGGTGATTACCAGAGAAAAGGGGGAGTGGGCGGAGGGAGGAGAGGATAAAGGGGGTGAATGGTGACCGAAGGAGACTTGACTTGGGGAGGGGAGCACACAATACAGTGTACAGGTAAAGTGCTGTAGAACCGTGCACCTGAAAGCTAGATCATTTTATTAACCAATGTCACCTCAATAAATTAAATTTAAAAAATTGTTGCATATCATCATGTCAAATTAGTATCGATGACAAAGATTTTTAAACTTAACACTATGTGAATGTTGGCTTTTTCAGACCTCTTATATTGTGTTTCCAGAACCAAAGGACACTTCTTTGCACGCTTGCATCAATTGTGGGAGACATGAGAGAAAGGTTCAATGACCTTGACCAACATAGCAGTCTGATAGCAAACTCTCTCTCTCTCTCTCTCTCTCTCTCTCTCTCTCATGCTCGATAAGAATGTTGACTGCATTAGGAAACATGGTTTGCATCTCTCTCTCTCTCTCTCTCTCCCACTTGCATGCTCGATAAGAATGTTGACTGCATTAGGAAACATGGTTTGCATCACACTAAGGGCAGGCTGGAGTAGGGTGGGACTAGTGATGGGGAGAGGGTCCGTGGGACTGCCCACAAACGCGTCTTTTCTCAATTTCAAATCAAATGAGATAATGAAGAAAACTGGATAAATACATTGATTCAGTCCTGAAAGGTCAAGAAAAACCTAGTGGGAGACAGGAGAAGGCAGACAGACCTCAGGAAAGTGCCCCACAAAGTAGTAACACAGAACACAGACAAGGGTGCCTTGTGGGGACAGCACTCACCCTACTGTTTATTAGTGATACAATGTTGGGAGTCGCCCACCCTCTTTGAGTCTCAGTGTCCTCTCTGAAAGTTGGGATAACAATACCTCTCCAAGGGGGGATTTTAGATGGTCAATGAGATAAACAAGCAAAGCACTGGCAGATGATTTTTTTTTTAAGTTATCAGGATGCTTGGGGACACTCAACGATGGTCTCTTTGAAGCATCACAGGGGATAAGGACCCTACAGCATTAGAGTATCTGAGCCATGTCCAGCAAGAAAAATAACTGACGTGTGCATCCTGCATGGAGTTTGCAGTGGTGCATCACACTTCTTTTCTCGTCGTGTCCCCACCGGGTTTTTATGAGGATGTCAAGGCAAGCAGTATTTTGCCAAAACCAGAAATGAGAGAGTTGAGCGCTTTGTCTACCTTGAGTTTTTCTTTCCAAGCCTCATGTTACCCTGATGCGTCCCTGTGGCACCGATGGGCACTGGAGGGTGTGAAAAAAAAGGAAACTGAGCTAGCTCTTAGTTATGGAGTGGAAGGGTCATTCCTTTGATACCAGATGCGAGAGGACCCCCGATGTCTCTTATTCCTGTGGATCAAAGAGCACACATACATGTGTACACACACACACACACACACACACTCTGAAGATAACTTGGTGTCTAGTTAAAATCATTTTCCAAGCGCCTGCCTCTACCCCATTAAAAAGGAAGGTGTCATTTCCAAGGGCTAATCCCCAGGTTTTTGAGAAACAGAATGGGAAAGTCTGACTTAGAGATCGGTGGTATGAGGGAGAGACTTGCTGGGTTAATTCTAGAAGTGCGAAAGTCACACGCTAGTCTGAGTATTAAGCTGCTGCAAATTTCATCCCCCTGCCGCCTGCCACAGCTTTACCCTAACGTTTTTCTTACACATCCCTTCCTTGTCTTCATATGAAATGATGCTGGCGAATGCAGAGAAGACTTTTATTTTGTTAAACAGAGCTTTATTTCAGACAAGTTTCCATAACAGCAGACTTTTTATATATAGGAACAGCACTACCTACTTCAAAAGAAATTCTTTTGGAATCAAAGTCTGAGTTATTTTATATCTGTCAATTCCTAAGTTGCTCTGGGGGTAGGCTAAAGGGGTCCGCAAACACCTTCAAATCAGTGAGCTCATGGGCTACTGGACTGCCAATTGCTTCACCGGTTTTCTCTGTGGATTCCCTGCCTCCTGAGGCCTGGGGGACCAGGCAGCATCCGCACGCGGAAGGCTGGAGGGGATGCTGAGGGCTCCCCGCATCAAGTAACGGGCCCATCTCTGGTCACCTCCTTGCTCCCTCCTCTCTCTCTCTCTTTCCTCACTTTCCTTTTCTTCCCTTCTGACTTAGCAGGTTAACAATGTGCTGGCCCCTTTGCCATAGATAGGTCCCAACTTTGCTATCTGGCCCAATCACTTGGGTGAGCTGATTAAAAGTGATGGATTCTGGGGCCTCATCCCAGAGATCCTGAATTGGGCTGGAAAATCTGCATTTGTAAGCTTCTCCCCGGCCCCTCCCAGAGCACCTCTGCAATAAGTACAACGTCCCTGAAGTCCTGTGTCAGACTCTGCCTCTAGGGAGCTTGTGCAAAGCCACATGTCTATTTCTTTTCTCACTTCTTCATTTTGGAGAAGGGCCGTGCTACCCTTCACATCGATTTCCTTGTACCACATTGGAGCGCCCCCTGCACCCCCACGGACACATGGAGACAGCCAGACCACCCTTACTTGTACACGCTCCTCGCCACCCGGCTCACCTCACGCACCATGACCGAAGCGTGGCAGCCGGTGACCAGCGCCCCGGAGCAGCCCTTTGGGACTCTCCACTGTGTGCATAAACAAATGACACATTGAAGCCCGGATCAATGGTTATGAATTTCATGTCAGATTGGGTCTCATTAGTTTGTGAGCATTGCTTCGAGATAATCAATACGGTGTGATTAGAAAGCAATTTTAAATGTCACCTCACATCCTAGCTGGAAACCCAAATCACTGTCTCGCTGCCTCCCCCTTTACGCAGCCAAAGTTTAAATTAGACCAATTGAACGGAGCTGATTGTTGGTTTTTCCTTCAGCAGAGAAGACATCAATTAGGCTGCTTCTTGGCCAGCCTGAACGATCGTGGCCAGGCCAGAACCAGGAAGATGGACCGTGGTCTTTAACAAGCACAGAAGTGAGCACAGAAGTGAGACTCAGAAGTCTTGCAGGCATCCCTGACTGGTTAGCTGTGAAACCCTGGGTATGCTCCTTTAAAAGCTTTCGCTTATTTTCCCGTAAGATGGAGCTAATAATATACCGTTCCTTGCTTATCCCAGGAAACAGGAATAAAACTAATAGAGTGAAGGTGCTTTGTAAGCACCTAAGGTGCTGAGGGAGGGAGGTATCACTGGTCCTTTTTATCACATGAGCATCCCATTCTCCTTTGGTCAAACTTCCTCCCTCTTCTCATCCTTATCCAAAAGCCAAGCCCGTGATGTCCCTTTCTCTCTCCCCATCACCCAGCAAAGCCTCCAAAAGGCCTTTGCTATGACTTTTAGGGGGACTCTGAGTCTCTCATTAGAGTTCTTTTTCTTCATGACTCTGACCAAGAAGCTATAAATCTAATCTAATAATGTTCTGATCTTGCTGGAATTTTATAGGTATTTTAATTACTATAGATGCTTCAATTTGGATTAATACATGGAAAACAGAATGTGTCCCGTTTTGTGACTTTGGCTTATTGTTTTTTCAACAATAAGATTTTGTATTCTTACAACCAAGATATTGAATAAGCCCTGGTATCTTTTTTTTTTTTTTTCTACAAAATATCCCCAAAGTGCTCAGCATTTCTTTTATGAAATGTCTGGGCCCTGGCCAGTTGGCTCAGTGGTAGAGCGTTGGCCTGGCATGCAGAAGTCCCGGGTTCGATTCCCGGCCAGGGCACACAGGAGAAGCGCCCATCTGCTTCTCCACCCCTCCCTCTCTCCTTCCTCTCTGTCTCTCTCTTCCCCTCCCGTAGCTGAGGCTCCATTGGAGCAAAGATGGCCCAGGCGCTGGGGATGGCTCTGTGGCCTCTGCCTCAGGTGCTAGACTGGCTCTGGATGCAACAGAGCGATGCCCCAGATGGGCAGAGCATCACCCCCTGGTGGGCATGCCAGGTGGATCCCGGTCGGGTGCATGCAGGAGTCTGTCTGACTGCTTCCCCGTTTCCAGCTTCAGAAAAATACAAAAAAAAAAAAATGTCTGGAACTAAAGAATCAGTCTTCTTCAAAAAAATCCTTCTTCCGTGTTCTGTGATCACGCAGCAGCTAAGGAATTGGTAGACATGCGAGGGAGGGTGGGGAGCTTGTCGTAGTGGGGCTGAGATGTCTCGGTTTGAAGACTGCCTCCCTTGAGTTCAGTTTTCACTTCTTGCTTCTGAAAATATACTCTTAATTCCCTCCTTCCCACATGAAATCAGATATTAGCATCCTCCCTGAAGACTGCCTCCATATGGAGTGCCAACAACATCAAAATATAACAGCCCAGATTTTGTATGCTATAAAAATACAGCATTTATTGACATGAAGTTAATTATATTGAAGTTCACCAGAGGAAATAAAAAGATTAAACTTCTACCCAAGACATTCCGTTTCTCAAAATTCATGCACTTTACCGCAAAACTTGTTTAGGAGACATAGTTTTAGTAGTTGAGTAGCCCAAGGAACAATTCAGGGCCTGAACCTTCTGGAAGTTATTGATGTTTATTTCCTGATCTTGCCTGGTGAAGTCTCCAGGGAGTCTTAGTTGCATCTTATCAGCAAGATTCACACTGAAAATGCACAGACTACTCAACTGGGTTGAACCTGGATGTTTTGAGCTTGACAGTTTACAGAATGTTTAGGCTACAATCGGGAATGCTTTGATGCATTAGAATGCCATCTCTCCATAATCACAAAGCAACATCAGCAACAACTACTATTACCTGCTAAGTGCTGACTCAGTAACTAGCCCTCTGTCCACTGCTTACACCAGCTGCAGAAGCTTTACTCTCAATTCCCATGTCTAATCTCTCACCAAGTGCTATTGAGTCCACTTCCATAATTCTTAATAATCCTTTCCATTTCCCTGCATTGCTACTGTCTCCACTGAACCTGAGGACCTGTCATATCATGCCTGGATTATTGCAATGATGTCTTCTTGAAGTCATTCTTGCCTCTTTCCCACCCAGTCTCCTCACTTCCACTGGAATGACCTATTAAAATGCACACCTGGCCCTGGCCAAGTAGCTCGGATGTTGGAGCATTGTCCCCATAGCCAAGGTTGTGAGTTTGATCTCCAGCAAGGGCACATACAAAAATCAACCAATGAATACATGAATAAGTGGAACAAAACAAATCAATGTCTCTCTCTCTCTCTCTCTCTCTCTCAAATCAATCAATAAATTTTTTTAAAAACGTGCATACCTGGTTTCAGTTTTAGTAAGGCAGACTGATAGGCCTAGCTTTCCTTTCTCCCAAAAGCCCCCCAAGAGGACAAAGAGAGATTTTTAGGAAAAATAAACATAACTGTGCTAGAAGACAAGGGCAGAAGCCAACAGCAAAAGAAGAAGTTTAAGGACATCCTAGATGATAAAAGACAGTTAGGATCAGTTTGACAGAGACGACAGAACTGGAGAAATAACAGCCTCAAACGCCTGAGATGTGAGCAGGCTTCTCCAAGGGAGAACCCAAAAAGCTTCGAGGTCAATCAAGGTCAACAAATACAAAATTCTGCCCATAGGGTAGGTATTTAAAAGCCCGAAATTACCACAGCTGAGCCTCCTGGGGCTGTCCCTCTTTCCCCCACCCCACTTCCCCTCATCCACAGAGCATATGACAATGCCACAAAACCAGTCTCTCAAGAAAATGTATGATCTTCCTAGGAGGGCGTCTTCCTGTAGTTAGGGGATCTGCAGAAAAACTGAGCAGATTAGAAATGAACTCAGCAGAAATTAGAAAGAGAAATAAGGACATCAAGCACAAAGCCTCTCAACCCAAGAAATCATTTCAATGGAAAACCCACTCTCTCTTTACAGGGCATTTGTGGGGACCCCACCCTCAGACAGGTCCTTCGCCCTGCACCCCTGGGATGTCTGTAAGTCACCAGCCTCTGCCCCCTACAGGGAGCCTTTTATATACATTTATATAGAACAAGCAGAAAAAAAAGGAATCCCTGGAAACTAAAAATATGTTCCATAAAACTGGAAAAAAGAAATTAAAGGGCTGATTCAGTAAGAAATAGAAAAGCCAGGGTTAAAGACCAAGGCTAGAATACAAGTCAAAGAAATCTTGCACAGTGAAAAACAAGCTTAAGAGGTCATCCTGTCAACAGTAGAATGAACATAGATTGGATTATAGTCACACGTGGAAAAGTAGACAGCAATGAGGATGAGCATGCTGTAACTACACACATGTGGCCCCCTGAGGCCATTTATCCACCCCCACCACACTTCCGGAAGGGGCACCTCTTTCATTGGTGGTCAGTCATGCATCCTGTGCTCCTGGAGTACTGTATGTGGCAGCGCCGCAAAGTGCAGCGTCACTCACGTACAGTACTACTTCCGGTGACACGGGACGGATGCGTCACAGGTCCGGGAAGCACGTCATATCACTTGTTACGGCTAGCAGTGACAAATATGGAACTGGACATTGACCATCTCATTAGCCAAAAGCAGCCCATAGTTCCCATTGAAATACTGGTCAGTTTGTTGATTTAAATTTACTTGTTCTTTATTTTAAATATTGTATTTGTTCCCGTTTTGTATTTTACTTTAAAATAAGATATGTGCAATGTGCATAGGAATTTGTTGATAGGTTTTTTTTTATAGTCCAGCCCTCCAACAGTCTGAGGGACAGTGAACTGGCCCCCTGTGTAAAAAGTTTGGGGACCCCTGATGTAGAGGAATCTGGGGAGCATAATCCTGAGCAAAAGAAGCCAGCCACAAAGAGCATATACCATAATACTCTGTCTATCTGGCTGTCCATGCATCCATCCATCCATGCATGCATCCATCCATCCACCCATGCATCCATACATCGATCCATCTACCCACCCACCCACCCACCCACCCACCCATCCCCCACCCACCCACCCACCCATCCCCCATCCACCCATCCACCCATCTAGTCCAGAAACAGGCAACAGTCATCTATGGCATTAAAAGTCAGAAGAATGTTACCCTCAGGAAGGAGGCATGGGGGGCATTTGGGTATGGGTAACATTCTTTTTCTTAGTCCCAGTTGTTTATGAAAAGTCATCAATTTGTATACTTGTATACATTTTTATCTGTGTACTTTGATAAGTTTTTTTAAAAATCAAAACCAGAGGCAAAATTATATAACACAACTATAAAGCTTCATGCATTCAAATTTATGAAATTACCTTTAATAGTTCTGGGTTTTGTATTTGATTCAGAAAGCCCTCCTTGTCTGAGATTACAAGTTTCTTTCTCCTGATGCTTTCTTCTGGTACATGTGTGCTTTAATTTTGTTATAGTTTATTACATTGCCTGCCCATGTAGATTTCCTTTTATAGATCATCATTTTAAAAACGACTTCACCTCTTACCAACAAATGCTTAATGATTCATTTAATCAACCTGCTGTTGTTAGAAATATAAGATGGATTCAGTATTCACTATTTAGGAAAGAATAAAGCAGTTGAGCAAGAAGGAGTTAAATATTCATTTGTTAAGAGTTCCTGAAAGAGAACAGAAATAATAGAATGGAAGAAGCAAATGGAAAATAAAGGAAAGTGTCTCAGAATTGAAGAGTAGTCTTTTTTTTTTTTTGTATTTTTCTGAAGTTGGAAATGGGGAGGCAGTCAGACAGACTTCCACATGCACCTGACCGAGATCCACCTGGCATGCCCACCAGGAGGCGATGCTCTGCCCATCTGGGGCGTCACTCTGTTGCAACCAGGGCCATTCTAGCACCTGAGGTATAAGCCATGGAGCCATCCTCAGCGCCCGGGCCAACTTTGCTCCAATGGAGCCTCTGCTGTGGGAGGGGAAGAGAGAGACAGAGAGGAAGGAGAGGTGGAGGGGTGGAGAAGCAGATGGGCACTTCTCCTGTGTGCCCTGGCCGGGAATCGAACCCAGGATTCCTGCACGTCAGGCCGATGCTCTACCACTGAGCCAACCGGCCAGGGCTTGAAGAGTAGTCTTCACAGTGTAATGGCCTAACCCACATAAAGCAGGCTGCTATGAAAGAAAGGTCCATGATTAGAAGCAACCAAATTACAATAGAAAACTCCAAGGATAAAGGAAAATCCTAAAAGTTTCTAATAACTAAAAAGTAATTTACCTGAGATGCAGTGAGAACCAGCTTGACATCGGACTCCTCACGGTCAAGGGTGAAGAAATACATTTCTTTTGTTGTTGAAGAAAACGACAGACTTCACATTCTGAATGTTCCCAGCCATGCTTTCAATTAAAGATATTTCTCAGAAATCAAGTATTCAAAAATATTTTCTACCCATGGAGCCAATGTGAGCATAATTACTTGAGGAGTTTTCCTGAAACATTAAAAGAAATATAAAAAGAAAATGACTTGAGGTACGTGAAATGGTAACAACTGAGGAAGGGACAGTGAATGAAGGAGCCAGAACACAGTGGAAAGAATCAGCTGGACCTATGTGATGCTGGGAGCCTTCTCTAAGCGGCAGGGTTCTGATGACATCTGTAGTGGGTCTGCCTAGGCACACAGTTCTCAGACATGCGAAGGCAATGTAACTTCTTTATTTCCCTGCAACCAATCGAACGTTAGTAATAAGCATCATGTTCTCCCTTTCCATCCATCACTGAAGTTACTAAATAAACTTGTCAGATATCCCTTCTAGTCTTTGTTTTAAACTATATTTCTGAGGTAAGTCAGCATTTTTCTGAAAAAAAAAAAAAAGGCAACTCTCATTCTTCATTTTCTTCTTTGTCCTTCCTCCGATGTTATTGGGTCTTTGGCAGGGGCATGGTTACGTGTCTTTATGGTGTGGCGGGGAGATCCTTACATGTGTTAACAGAGATCCTGTGCTGCTTCTGGGTTCCTGTTGGCCTCTACCAGGAAATGGATAATTTGGCTGGTTGTTGTGCTAGGTTATGGTTGACCTTGTCTGGCCTTCCGAGGTGTCTGGTGTTGCCTAAAGCTGAAGTCTGATTGCAAAGTCCGGGTTCTCCATGACCTCTTTGTTTAGACCACAGACTCAGTTGACTCGGCTGTGTTCTTGGTATTCTCATGTTCCCTCATCAGGATGTAGCAAGTCTTCTGAGTCCCCTGCTTACCATACGCCAATCAAGCTGCCACCTTAGGTCCTGTATTTCAATAACTCTCTACACCTTTGTTGTATCATCAATCTAGAGTCATTTTGGACTTTGTGACAAGCTGAATGGAGGGTTTCCCCTAAAGCATTGCAGCTTCCCTCTAGCTATGATCTAGGAAGGGCTTTGCTAGCCCCCAAAGGTCTCATGAATTTTTGTGCTAACTAGAAGGTTTCCATTATGCACCAAACCTTTGGGGTTTCAACCTGGAGGGAAGCCAGGATACCTGTTTCTGACTGCTTCTCCATCTCTTTCCTCCATATTCATCATATACCAGAAGGCTTGGACAGTCCCGTGGAGTGGGATTTATTGTATCTTGAATTCTCTCTTTTCCTTAGGTTTGTGGTTCAACTCTCAGCCCTTGAGAGACCAAACAATATAGAAATTTTTTTATCTTCTCAATATGACAGTTTCCTTGATAGGAACTTGGAGGTCCCTTATTGAGTAGTTGGAAACTGAGTCTTGACCCGTGTTCTAGCTGGTAGCTACTCTTTTTGTGTGTGTGTGTGATGTGATGTCTTAAATTTCATCTAATCTGAGGGCAGCTAGCATTTCTTCGATTTCTCCTAATCTAAACCAGACCTGCCAGGCTTATCCACAGGTGGGGCATGACAGTTATAATTGCTTTGTGTGACTAACTGCTTATTGCATGGTTCCCCTTAGAGTGTACACTCCATGTGAGGAATGCCTCTAAGTAAACCTGTGAAACACTCCGAGACTCAGAGATTTCAAACCTATGGAAGACAGCTTCTACCATATCATTGCCATGAGAACATATTAAATATTCTCACGTCTCTTTTTCTTATTGCATCACTTTGTGCTTCCTTTCATATCCGTTGTTCTTTTAAATTCTACAAAGAGTCATGTGGGGTGGCAGGGCCATGCTCCTGTGGCCATTTTGATGTGGAGGCAGCAAAAATAGCAAAGCTGAAACTCAAGCCTTGTTCTGTTGATTCCTCTTTGGCTCTCCTTCCATCACTGAGTACTGAGCCCGTGTAGTATTTATTCATTTGTAAAATGAGTACTTTAGCTGGCTGATTTGTCATCAGCTTGGTTTGTTCATCTGTGTAATGAGGGTAGTAATATTTACCCAACTGGATTTGTTTTGAGTATTCGTTAAGGTATGTAAAGGGCTCAACACCGAAAAGAGAGTAGAACCCATGATGTTTGACAGCTTCTGTTGTGAAAATTAATTTCTTCACCCTTGTCAATTATAGTTATAATAATAAGGAAATTGTCTCCCCTAGCCCAATGTTGTGACAATTTGCAATAATTGCAAATGCAGATTCCAAATGTTGATTATAAGAAACTGGTCAGTCACCCAGAATAATTCTGCGACATCTGGTTTGCTTTTACTTGCCTTGTGGAAGATGGTTTCTGACCAAGAGGAGAGGTCACTGAGTCAATTAAATTTATTCTGTTGCTGTATAGCAGGTAGCAGAAACCTCTACCCAGAATTGTGATGGATCGATTACTAATGGCTTGATCAGCACTGTTTTGGGAAGAACTCTCAGGCTGCATCCAGACTCATGATGAGAGGGAACTGTAATTGATTACTGATATCTGTAAGGAGGGAACTGTAATTGATTACTGATATCTGTAAGGAGAATTGGCGGTTGAAGCTGTAGCCAGAATGTACCATGTTTTCCACTCATAACTTTTGAAAACAAGGCAAACTTTTCATTGGACACCAGAAGACCCGAAATAGACAAAGCTATCTTGAGAAAGAAAAAACAAAGCTGGAGGTGTCACACATCCTGATTTCAAACTATGTTACAAAGTTATACTAATCAAAAAGGTATGATGCTAGCATTGAAAACAGGCACATAGACTAGTGGAAAAGAATGGATAGCCTGTAAATAAATCCATGCACTTACAGTTCTGAGGATTTAATAAACAGTATGGTGACAGGTGGTGAATGATTATAGTGCATAATATAGTACTGGATACTTAAAATGTGCTGAGGTAGATATTAAACATTCTCAGCACACACACACAAGAGTTAGCTATGTGAGATGATCAATGTGTTAATTACCTTGATGTTGGTAGTCATTTCATAATGTATAAATATAAATATATCACATCATCCCATTATGCAATTTAAATACAATTTTATTTATAAACTACTCCTTAATAAAGCTGGAAAACGCTATGCAATCTACATGATAAATGAACAAGGTAAACTAAATATTATTTGAAACATGTGCTAAAATGTACTCCTTCCTTAGTCTGAATTACATTCCTCAGTTACTTTCTTTTTCACAATAGCTGAGATCCTCCACATTAAGGGAAACGCTGTTTTGAGAACAATAGAGAAAAGCCAGAGTATTTCTTTATTCTCCTGCCTCTGTAGCTGGGCCCTCCATGACTCCACTTCCCATTGTGTAGCTCGAGAAACGCTCTCTCTCCACCCTACCCCATCAGCCACAGGGGTTAGAAATGGTGTTATGCCTTCCTGATGTCTGAATGATGCAATATTCTTTGTTTATTTCCTCAACCCTTTCTATACCTCTATAAGTGGTCCCTTCAAAAAGCCTCTTCATCTGAACCATCCATCAGAATTGAAAGCTGAACCCTGGTGGGATCTTGGCTAATTCAGGGTGTAAGTCCAGTGGCCGCTGCTGTCATGGCCATGCAGGTTCTCACTGAATTCAGGCAGACAGTAAAGAAACAGTGGAGCCAAATAATGGTGGGCCATTCCTTTATTAAAGTCTCGCACTGGCCGATGAGCAAACGGGCAGGGAAACACTTCCCTTTCACTCAGAGCTCCCAAAGCCGTGATGCATTCTCTGGTTCCACAACCAGGAGAATCATCTCTGGTTCCTCCCAGAAGCGAAGGACTCACCAGTCTCAGTGGAGCTCGCAAAGCCCCTCAGTTCTGGTTCCCCATCTGCACACCTTCTGTCTCTCTGCAAAACTGGCTTCTTCTTCAGCACTCCGCATTCTCTTGACTCTCTCTGCAAAATTGGCTGGGGTCACAAAGATCCCTCCTCTAGCAAACATTAAGCAAAACAGCGGCCCCTCCCAAGCAGGAATGCAATCCGCAATTTGCAATCAACTGCCCTGCTCTGAGGGCAAGCACACACGTGGCTGCTGCCCAGCGCCGTTTTTAAACAAGAAAAGTGAGCAAACTCAAAAAATACAAATTTTACAAACTCATTTGCCCAACACAGGGTCTTTGGTGATCCAG
The DNA here is from genome assembly GCF_036850765.1 of Saccopteryx bilineata. Taxonomy (NCBI): domain Eukaryota; kingdom Metazoa; phylum Chordata; class Mammalia; order Chiroptera; family Emballonuridae; genus Saccopteryx; species Saccopteryx bilineata. The sequence goes on along the minus strand of NC_089499.1, from coordinate 17,076,072 downwards.
ATGGTGAATGAGTCGTGGTGAGGGAGGGAGAGACTGGAAGGACCTGGAAGAGGCAGACGTTGTCTAGTTCAATCTTTTGGCAAGAGCAGTCCTTTTTCTTTGCCCCCTTCCAAAAATTGGGTACATCACATTTCCCTTAAAAAAATTAAAAGAAAAGAAAAAAGGAATCTGAGAGTAGAAAGGGACCTGGGAGTAATATTTTCTCATTATGTTGTCTCAGAGCTCTGAATGAGAGGATTGAGTAGGTTAGATTTAAGCAATATTATCTGGTCCTGGCAGGAGGTTCCAAATATAATACTGGAGGATTTCTTCTGTAGATTTGGCCGGTTAAAGTGGACCCATTCCCACCCTCAGATCTGATTTCTAATCAAGAATGAGTGTGTGTGTTTTTAATGAGATGTAATTGACATATAACTGTATTACTTTTAGGTTTGCAACACAATTTGATATATGTATATTTTGCAAAATGATAACCACAATAAGTTTAGTTATCCATCATCGCACATAATTACAATTTTTTTTTCTTGTGATGAGAATTTGGAAATTTACTCCCCTAGCAAGTTTGAAATATGCAATATGGTGTTGATAACTATAGTCACCATGCTGTACATCACATTCCCAGGACTTATTTATCTTATAATTAGAAGTCTGTCTTTTGGGTAGGTTTCATTTCAGTGATTTCCCCCGAGTTAAAACCAACTGTCAGGGCTGATCCTTGAGGAGGGACGCCAAGATGGAGGGAGAGGCAAATCTCTCAATCAAGAGTAGTCAGGACCCAGGATTCTTACACAATGCTTCTCTCTCCATCTCCATTTCAACCTGCCAACTCCCCAGTTTGGAGGTAAATAGCTGGGAGTTCCCTGTAGTGTCTGCTTCTGGAGCATTCCTTTCTAGTTCAAGGTGCCTTTAATGTCAGTATGTCTGTGGACAATCATGATGGGACAGACCCATCCACATATAGAAGCTGGCTCAAGTCTCATGCTTCAGACTCAGCACAAAGGCCACATGGGAAGGACCACCCTGTGGTGCATCTCCCAGATGCTAGGATCACGGACACAGGGGCCCAGGACTTCATAGGAGCAGTTGTGCTGAGAATCAGTTTTGCCTTTTCCTCCTTTCTTCCTTCCTCTCTTCACCCCCCCCCCTTTCTTTCAAGGATGTCTGAACAGTGTTCTTTGCAAGGATACCTGACACATTTTATAACCTCTGTCATATTTTGGTGTTGTCTTTGCCTGTTTTTTTCAAATGCATTAGACATTATTCTCTCATCTCTTCCTTAGTTTTTGAAATGATGTAGTTTCAGCATTTACTTATGAGGTAAGAGGCCTGGTCTTAGACATTGTAGTGTGACTATGGGAAAATTAGTTCCCCTCTTTGGGCCTCTGGTTGAACCCCTGCACAAAATGACTGAGTAGGACCAGATTATTTCTAGCGCCTGTGTCTTTGATGACAGTTCTATAATACTTTGCTTTGAAGCAAAAACAGGGTGGACACGTGGATGCATCTGCCCATGATTGATGGCTCTCAAGACTCAACTTAGAGATGTTTCAAGGGGTATGTGGACTCATATTAAGAGCAAAACTACCCAGAAGGAGCAGGCTAGTGTGCTGGCAGGAACCATCTTCCATACTGACCTGCCTCGTAACAGAGCCAGTTGTGGATTAGTGAAGGGAAGAAAGTGCAGAAAGCTAAAATCCACAGACGGGTTTCAAACCTCATCTTCGATAAAGTTAACCTCTTCTCCGATCCCATTGACATTTTTATTTTTAATTTTTGCTTTCTCTTAAGATGAGAGCTGCTAATAAGAAAAAAAAATGAACTGATTTGAATTTCATCCTCTTTAATTTTTTTCAGTGCAGACTGAAGTAGAGGTGTTAATGAGCAGTGGATAGAAAGACTACAAGGGTTCATTATAGGGGTGAGAAGAAAGTCTAGAGAGGCCAGAGTCCCCACCTAAGTGGGGAAATTACAACGAGTGAAGAGCTGGGGTAGGATATGTTAGGGGCTAGAACACAGAATCCCCAAATCTTCTGATCTCCTTGCCTTAACATAATATAGGTTTATTCTCATTTATGCCATTGCCCAATCAATGCAGGTAGTGAGTGGTGATGCTCTGTTCCATGCGGTCATTCAGGAATCCAGGGTTCTTCTATACCTCGAGGCATCGGAGACCTCCACTGGATCCTCTGTGTCTGGTTTGGAGACAGAGTAAGAGAGCATGAAGGACTGTGGGGAGGTCTTATAAATGTCAGGCCTGAAAGTAGCATGTATAACTTCTGCTCACATATAACTCAATCACATGGCCCCTTTCTGCTGCAGGGGAAGCTGGGAAATGTAGTCTAGCTGCATTCCCAAGAAGAAAAGAAATGAGGTGGTGAACATATAGCCTTGTCTCTGGCACCAGGTCTTTTGTCTGTGCTGGTTGATTTCTCTCAGGGGGCTCAGTGCTCTGAAATGGGGGAAAATAACTTTTCTCAGCAGTACCTCTGCTCCTCCATGATCTTACTCATGACTCTTACTTTTTTCTCTTTCTTATGTGAATGCAGTGAACCTCCAGCACCCAAACCATAGCTTTTCTAGGTCAGGTGAACTCTTTCTGATGGTACCTGACTTTATGAAGGAGGAAAGAGGAGAGAAAGAACAATTATGTCTTTATAATCTAGTGGTTAGGGATGACTTTAGTCAAGCCCCTCATATTTGACTTGAATCCTTGCTGCATCCTCCACCTTTCTGGGCCTGAGTTTTCTCAACTATAAAGCAAGAAATAAAAACCATGTCTCATAAGGCTATTGTGATGTTGACGATAGTGTTTGTCATAGTATACAGATCCAATGTTGTATTAATCTGTAACTCTCAGAAGACTCAGAAAGGGAAGAAAACTTTCAGACTTCACTTCTAATCCCAGTAACTCTTGGGGTATTGTTACCTTAAAGAGGAATGACTTTCTTTGTGCTGTCCCTTTCCCGCTGACAAACAGACATTGAATCTAGTCATGACTTTCTGTAATCAAGAGTGCAGAGGTGATGGTGAAGAATATCCATTTCTTCCCTTCTGGAACAAAAATAAGGTTTGGAAAGGGATGTTCAAGTATCTGATTCTGTCATTTATAGGACATTAAAGGACCAAGTAGATGACTATGGAATTCCATTGAAAGAAGTAGGGTTGATTTTGAAATTTTGAAGCTTAGAAGACCTTATATAAATCTTTTCCTCTGTTTCTGTGGAAATAAAATAAAAACATTTCTTAATTCTCTCAGCCCAAAGGATCTGTTTGAATTTGTGCTCTCCCAAGACTGTAGGGCCCACAATTAAAATCCTGATTAGTGTAATATTAAGGGCAACTGACTTGAACTAAACAAATTCTCCTACTTAGTAGTTACTATATGTCAGGCTCTTTCCAACTTGTTTATTCCTTTCATCTTTGCATAGGTAGGATTTGGATCCAGAAACAGTCAGCTACAGAGTCCAATCTTTTCCATAAAACAATGTCATCCCTTGAGGCTGTGTAGCAGTTAGGGCTGTAATTCTATCAAATTCATGTGACGATCCTACCTGTGACAAAGCGGTGCCTTTTAATGTGGCTTGAAAATTATATAACCTTTGTTATACTGCTTTGTAGTTAAGCAGTGGTGGTGGTGGGGATAAAAATAATTTAAAAACAGTTTTTATTAGGAATGTATAGTATTTCAGTTCTAGTCTAGTAGGTAAACTAGGTTCCAATAGGTCCAGCTTCCCCCCAGTCTTACGAGTCACAGTGAAGCTGGATGTTCAAAGCTGTGTGTCCAGGGCCAAGGCTCCCAAGGGAGTTACAGAGGAATATTAAAGTTCTAGCAAGGGACCGTGTGGGGATGGAGAGGACCACCCAGGGAGGGGGAGAAGGAGTAGAATGGGGTCTGGGCCTGTCAGGTGAGTCCTGGCATCTTCTTGGAAGTTATTTGACATCCAGGGCAGGTGGGAATGGTCTAAGAAAGGCCCTGGGTTCATTAACCTAATGGGAAGAACTCTTGCTGTGTCCTGGGCTGAGGTAACCCTGGTGAACAAGGTGTGTCCATCCAATGTCCAAGTGTCAGGGTGGCCGCTGTGGGCTCTAAGGTAGAGGCTGACTGAAGCTGGGGTTAAAGCTGAACCAGCCCTCCCTCTATCCCCTTCCCCAAGAGGAGAGTGAGGATTCCAATGCAAACATTTTTTATTTTATTTTACAGACTTCCCGGAAGTGGAGGAAGGACAAAGCTAACTCCTGTTTGACATTTCTGCAGCCTTCTCCTTCCCTTCCACCCTCCGTAGGAATTCAAAAGTACAGGAAATTACTTTGTTAGCCAAATGGGGAATTTAATGAACCTCCTGATATCAAAAGACAGACCTGCAATATCTTTATCAGTATAATTAATTAGCTTATGTCTGTGAAGTGTTGCGAGCATGAAGTGCCGCAGATATTTTGTGTTATTAATTATTATTATGCGTGGGAAACATGACTGGATTTCTTGACCTCTGTGCACTTAGCAGCTCCTGTTTAATGGTGCATTAATTGTAGCTTGCTTGCTTTATTTATTTATTTATTTATTTATTTATTTATTTATGACCAGCTTCAGTTCTCCTTAGGCAGTGATATATTGAGATACTTATTCATGCCTTTCAAGATTTTTCTTTCGAAAATCAAGATTTGAAAATGTGTGTGCAATATGAGTGTCAGTGGGAAGCAGCTGAAGGTGTCTGACAGGGGGAGGGGTGTGTGACTGCAGGGCAAGCTGGGTTTAACCTGTTAATATGAAGTTAAAGTCAAAGTAGGGAGGCTGGAAGCAGAGGTGAATCCTGCTTCAGCATAAAGTAACACAAATCTGAATGAGGATAGAGATTGGGAACTGAGGTGTGTATGGTGGAGAGAAAAATGTATTACTTTAGGGACTGCTGAAGATGATTCCTAGGGGGTCCTCTGGTATGGTAGGGAAAACCTGTCAGTAGCTTCATTACCCTGTGTTTAAAAACAAAAGGAATTTGGAGAGCTGAAAGTAGCCATGCAAATAGATGCAAAACTAATTTTTAAGGAGAGCGCCACAAGTGTCCAATGGGCTTGAGGAGGAAGGGGCAGGGGTGTGGGTTGGTAGTGTGTAGCAGGTATGCCACAGCATAGCAAACAACGTTGTTTGCTAGTCTATCCTTTGATGCAATGTAATACTCATTTTTACCATGAAGAGTCAGTCAAAGTATGCAACACACAGTGTTGTGGGAATGGTGCTTTGGGGAAGTCCAAATGGTCCAGCTCTGGGCCAGCGGTAGACAGAGAGACATGGACTTCGGGAGGATGCAATGAGAATGTGCAATGAGAGTTGGGTGGAGAGAGTCAGCCAACGTGGTTTCATGTGACTATGGGAACAAAAAGCCACATGGAATTCAGTGAACTCTTGAGTAGGGTTTGGATTTCCCACAGTGTGTGAGATGGGATCGAACCCACTGTATTTCATTTTCAAAACCTCAGCTAACCTCTAGATAGCAAAAGGAAAGACATCCTAGAGCTGGAGATACATTCTAAAATTGAGGATTATGTACAGAAACTTATGCAAGACAGAAGCCCACTGTCTTTCTCTAGCTTTGCCCTATGTATACCCAGTCATTATTTTTTACTTTTCCAGAATGGTTATACATATCTCGATGAGGCAAACAATCTTTTCAGAGCTTTCTGAAAATCCTTTTCTTCCAGAGACATGCCTTTCTGGGTTACTCTGGGCACTTAATGTCATAAAGTCTAGATAACTATTCTGGAACATTTTGGATTTTTAATGAGATGAGATCCAGAGAAATCTATCCCAGGCCGCTTTGAACTCGTAATGAGGTGAGGCTAACAGAGGATGGACTAAGTTTATTTTCCCAGGCTTCTAATAGACTAAATATGGTTCTACCATCCCAGGAAATATTTATTTATTTTTGTATTTTTTTTCTGAAGTTGGAAACGGGGAGGCAGTCAGACAGACTCCCGCATGCACCTGACCGGGATCCACCCGGCATGCCCATCAGGGGGCGATGCTCTGCCCATCTGGGGCATCACTCTGTTGCAACCAGAGCCACTCTAGTGCCTGAGGCAGAGGCCACAGAGCCATCCTCAGCACCCAGGCCAACTTTGCTCCAATGGAGCCCTGGTTGTGGGAGGAAAAGAGAGAGACAGAGAGGAAGGAGAGGGGGAGGGGTGGAGAAGTAGATGGGCGCTTCTCCTATGTGCCCTGGTCGGGAATCAAACCCGGGACTCCTGTATGCCAGGCTGATTCTCTACCACTGAGCCAACCGGCCAGGGCCCCAGACAATCTTCACAAACAAGAATACAAACATATGGATAAAGACTTCCAAATTGCTACATTCTTTCCCTGACTCCTCTCCTTTTCTGTTCTTCATGTTGTTTTTTAATTCAGAGTGTGTGTGTTGGTAGGCATTATCAGTGGTGAGGTAGAGGTTGGAAATTGTTAGAGCAACTGTTTATTAATTATAGATCTGGACAGCCTTTGTCACTAAATAGCCGTGTGACCCATGGGAAGTCACCCAGTCTTCCTTCCTCTACCTACTTCTGATATTCTATGCACTGTTTAGTATTTTTGTCAGCTTGCTTGTTTAGCTGCCTCTATTGGCAAAATGCTCAGGCTAACTGGTCATTTTAACTGCCAGAACAAAAAAGAATAAAATGTTTCAACTGTTGTCTTCTATGAATAACAACATCGATACCACATTATTGTTAACTTTTATAACTCTGTGAGTGGTGATCCTTCCCTGCCTGGCTTCTGGTACTCACCTGTAAAACGACTTCAGTGTTGGAGCCGCCTGTCTTCAGAGAGAGAAATTTCACTCCTTGTGGAAGTTGCCACCCTTACCCAAGAATGCAAGTCATGTGAAGGATCCCAGGCAAAGCTCACAATACACGTCTCTAAGATATATTTCATTCCCTGCGTTCCTTTCTATTGTCATTCTAGGAGGCAAATGGGTTGAAGACAGGCGCCGTCTTTAATGGAATCTGAGCAGTACCTAACCCCTGTGGATATCTGTTGAATGTTAAATAACAACAGTGATCATGTAATAATGATGCCCAGCTCACTTGGGAGAGAATACCAAATAGCTTGGAATTTTCTCCGTTACTGGCAGCATGGCCCAACAGCATCCTGAGGTGAATTTAAAAACCTCACCGATTCAAATCACATTTCCCACGGGAAATAAGTCTTCTGGCTTGGAGTAATTGTTGGGCTTATTGCTGGTTTTACCGTGTGATTTGTTAGTCTTTGTTTGAATCTTCCAGGTCTGGAAGAAAGATACTGAGCTTTAATGATAAATAATCTCAAAAAGAGGGGGAAAAAAATTCAGCTAGCTCCCCTGGCCAGTGCCTTTCTCCTTTCTTCCCGTAGCTGGTATTTTCCCCAATTGCTTCTGAAGTAAATTATTACTGTATGAGCTCAATTCAAAGAGTGGCTGTGGAAAACAAGCTGCTACAAGCTATTAAGAAAATAACCCTATTTCAGTTTGGAGTGAAAAGGGAAAAAATTAACTCCATTCAAGATACATATGTATTTTTTTTATTGAACAAGAATCTTTTTCTATGGTGTCAATGAAAGGGAACAGTGACCTCTTATCCTCCCTGCTTTTCTCCATCCGCCCCCCCTGCCCGCCCCCGTCTTACTCCATCGTGTCCTGAGGAAACTGTCAAAAGTCTTGGTTAAAAGCTTTCTGATGGAGACGTTAATGATTGGTTTGGAAGGAGCCCGGGTTAGTGGGTGTGCGATGGCCCCGCCCCTCCCCAAGGTCTGCAGCGCTGCGCGGAGCACAGACGTCTTCCTCTTGACAAGCGCCTAAATATCACTCGGGCATTACGGGGCTTGAGCATTCATTCCTTTATTCATTTATGGTCTCCTAAGTGCCAGGTATGTTGCCAGCTGACAAGGATAGAATAAAGAAGATACAACACTGCCCTAAAATCACCTCACCTTAGAGATAAATAAACAATTATGGGCTACCTCTTGCTGAATATCATAACAGTGACAGAACCGAGTTGGAGGGACCACAACCTAGAAGCACCTTCCCCATCTTAGTGAGATCATGGAAGCTTCCTGGAGGAGGTGACACCTGAGTTTCTTTCAAGGACAAACAGGAATTTGCCAGTTAAAGAAAGGACCAGAGCCTGGCCAGGCGGTGGTGCAGTGGATAGAGCATCGGACTGGGATGCAGAGGACCCAGGTTTGAAATGACAAGGTCACTGGCTTGGGCAAGGCTCACTCCCTCAGTTTGCTGTAGCCCCCCCCCCCCCGTCAAGGCACATATGAGAAAGCAATCAATGAACAACTAAGGTGCCGCAACCTTTCCTGCCTGTCTGTCCCTCTCTCTGTATCTCTTTCTGTCTCTGTCACACAAAAAAAGGGGGGAGCAGAAAAGAGCCTTTCATTGTAACAACTTACTTGCTCTTGACCGTTGAGATTGACGTAGTTATTTTAACCCATACTTCCATTGTCCAAAAAATGTGACCTTCTGGTGGCCATTTCTGCTCCTCTCTGTCCCCCACTAACTGGGCAGCCACCAGGCACCTGTAATGAAGCTGGTGCTCCGTTGGGTGCTTGCAAACGTCTCATTTGTCTTAATTCTACTCCGGTATTCACAGGCAGGGAAGTGAAATCACACAGGGAAGAGTCCAGAGAGCTTGATCTGTTTTCCAAAAATCTAAGCTCTTCTTACTCTAACATGCTGCAAATTAAAAAGAAAAAAAATCTATATGGTCTAAGCAGAAAGAATGCCCCAGCCTGACCTGTATACTCTCTATCATGAAAACCTGTGGCAGGTGTGTGCTATCTGCCTGAATAGATAAGTGCCATTATTATTTTTCTATTTGCACAGCACCATTTGTCGCACTCGCTTTCTAGTTTTCAGTATTGTCGGGCTCTGGAGAGTACATTTTTTTTTTAATAGTACATTTCCATTTCTTGTGACAACACCTCTCAATGCTTCTATATAATTTGTCTGTTGACCCCCAAAGAAACTTGAGTTCCCGGGCCGATTGCTTTATGAAACACTGAGTGACTTGAGGCCAAGGCAGAAAGGTTGGAACTTTCATAGTTTCCTGCTCCTCTGTGGATATAATGATATATGAAACTGGATTCTCAAGGGTCTATTTAGGGCTTTCTTTCCTCTGATGGATGTATAGAAATTTTAGGAAGTACAGTAGGAAGTTTTGATCATTATCCCTGGACTGGTCCTTAGGCAAAGACCAGTGGCTGTGTAGGAAAATGTTTTCTCTTCTTCTTTCACGTGGGGCTAAGACAACATCACCACGCCTTCTCTGCAGGTCAGCGTGGTCATGTGACTGCGCTCTAGCCAATGGGCTGTGGAATAAATGATGGACAGCACCTGAGGTTTAGCTCATAAAACATCCCATGTAAGTTCCTCCAGGCTCCTCAGCCTTTCCGAAGTCTGGACTAGAGCTGGCTTTTGGGGTGATTTGGGGGAGCTAAGTGTTAAAGATCCACGATCGACTGCCTCCCTGAATGACCGTGTGGAACGATCCGTTCTCTGCCAAGAACTGTAATGTGAACATGGAATAAACTTTTATTGTGCATCTATTATTTATTTGTAGGCTTATTTGTAACGGTATCTGGTATCACTGTAAGTGATACAGGCCATCATCCTCAAAGACTTTATTGTCATAAGCTTAATATCCGTGTCCTGACCCCTGCAGTTTCCACTGTGGAGAGCTCAGCAAGGATAAGGTCGAAGGACTTTGGAAAGATTAAAATGGAAGGCAAACAGGTTACATTCATCAGACCCAGTGTTGGCCTGTATCTGCTTTGCAGGACTTGTCTGTGCCCTGAGGGCTTTTCAAGCCCAGGATGGTCCTGGGGCAGTGTTCTGACTGTGGTCTGCTCTTTTCCCTGGATTGATACGTCCACCCCGTCCGTTCCTGCTGCTGGGTTTCTGAGGAGATTTCTGACCACCTGAGTCGGCCATCTCTCAGTCTTTATTTCACCCTTCTTCTCTTAAAGAGTTATCCATAGTAGTGGCCTCATTAGCTCTGACTGTTTCCCAAATTTTACTCAGGGCAGAGAAGCTTGGAGCTTCCCACTCTCAGAAGACAGAGCTGTTGAGTGAGAGCTGAGTTTGAGAGAGAACAAAAATATTCCTTCCTTCGTGCCCGCTTATCAGCGGAAGGTACTGGCGGGGAGCTGGTGTCAGCTTTTTTTTAAAAAAAATAAAGTTGAAACTCATGAATACGGATAACAGCGTGGTGATTGCTGGGGAGGAAAGGAAAGGTAGAGGAGGGGGTGGCGGGGTAGATAGTGATGGACAGAGACTTGATGGAGGGGAGGATGAACACACAATACAGTTTACAGAAGATGTGTTGTAAAATTGTGCCCTGAAACCTGTATAATTTTGTTAACCAGTGTCACCCCCATAAAGTCAATTAAAAAGTAAAATAAAATAACATATGAAGTTGAAATGTAGTGTTGAAAATTTTCTATATATCCTGTCGATGTTTTTCGAGGTCTTCCTCAATCTGAGGTTTGGGGACAGTTTTTTCTGCATAGATTTGGGGATCTGGGCTCCTTATGCCACTGCTGCCGTGTCCAGCCAATATGCAGACAGGAAGCCAGGAAACATCTCTTGCTGGGTGAATCTAATTCTCACTTTATTAAAATGTCACAGAGCATGACCTCATAGGGAGCGAGCAGAGTGGTCCATGACCCTGTTACAGTAGATTTCAGGCTCTGAGAACTGGGGGAAAATGCTTGCTTCTCCGTGCCTCTATATAGTGTGATTGCCTTCTTATTTCTCCAGGCAAGAGAGGGCTGAAGCAGGAAGGGTGCCTGTGTGTTATGCAGTAGCCCACAGATGGTGCCTTCGAGATATGCCCGTCTTCCTATTTCTGCAGACCGGCCATTCGGTGGAAGTGGATAGGAATCAGACAACTCAGCAGCCGAGGCTTTTGAAGGTATGTTTGATATTATGTATTATTGCTTTTATATCCAGATTTTTAAACTAACATGTTACCACCCAGACTGAATAAATTGAACATATTATTATTATTATTATTATTATTATTATTTGGAAAGCTACCTGGGCATTTGTCTCCCTTCAACCACAATATTCCTGACACCATCTCAAGGGCACTGATAATATACTGCTCAAAATTAGGGGATATTTCAAAATGAATATGAAACGATAAAAAAAAGAAGCATTTGATTTTGTTTTTTTATTAAACAAGAACATCAGAAAAACAAATGACAAGCCAAAGAAAGTTGTTCAGTTATGCAAGTGAGATGCAAAATCAACTTTTATTTCGTTGGTGAAAATGCACTATTCAGAAGGCTGAAAGTACTGGAGCATCTGCCCATTCTCTGATCTCTTAATTTTTGTGAGCAGTGTAGCTACATTACTTAGGCGAGGCCATAGCTATGTTACCTTCTTTAAAAAATACTGTGCTTAAATAATTCCGACTTTCTAACCCCCATCGAAGTTCTCAGATTGATTGTCCCCATTGGCACACTGTCCCAGGAGAAATTGGGGGCGCTCCCTTAATAACTGCTCTTTTATTTAGATAATCTGGACAGAATTTCTTCCTAGACTTGTTCACAATGTCCGGGATGGCCTCTCCCTGCAGGAGTGTGCATTTTCAAATAAAGTGGAGCTCCCTGAGCTCACGTGGGGGCCGCTCTGACCTATGTTAAGACCCATTGACGGTGAACCTTCTACAGCCAACCACCTGCATCCAGCAAGGTTAGGTGTTTCTTCTGGGTGCATACAGATGGGTTCTCCCCAGCTTGACTGATTAGTCTCCCTCTCGCACCCAAAGGTTTTTAAACCTGGAGACAAATTCTCAGCTCATTCAAAAAGTAATGGTGGACTGCAGCAGACTCAGAACCCAAAATAGAAAAGCATTTTGACATTGCAGTGATGTGTGGTTTCTGAGATAAACCACATGTGCTAGAATTTACATTATTTTATTAATCCTGGCACTTACGGCGGTCTTACTGTTTACTGGCCTTGATGGAGGTAATTAAATATTTGAATAACTTATACTGGTGTGTGCCCCCTGAATATCAGCTGTAGTTACATTTCCCCCATCCCTAAAAGGTGGCCTTAGCAAGGAGGAGCTGAATGATATTGCTCGATCCTGAATGCAAATATAATTATTTGGGGACTTTTTTTTTTTTTACGGTTGAGGGTGGGGCTAGCCACATTCTCCTTCTTCACCAGAGCAGCCTCTCAGCTCTGTTCAGCGTGGAAGGTGGAGTGCTTCACCTGACCGCCGCCCAGAAAGACAGACACTGCCTGAGTGTCCACTGCCTTCCTCTCCTGGCTGAGGGGAACACATCATTCATCATCTGTGTTATACTTTTTTCTTTAATTTTATTTATTTATTTTATTTTTTAGAATATTTTTTTCTGAAGTGAGAAGCGGGGAGGCAGAAAGACAGACTCCCGCATGCACCTGACCGGGATCCCACCCAGCATGCCCACCAGGGGGTGATGCTCTGCCCATCTGGGGTGTTGCTCCGTTGTATCTGGAGCTATTCTAGCACCTGAGGTGGAGGTCATGGAGCCATCCTCAGCGCCCGGGCCAACTTTGCTCCAGTGGAGCCTTGGCTGCGGGAGGGGAAGAAAGAGATAGAGAGGAAGGAGGGGGGAGGGGTGGAGAAGCAGATGGGCGCTTCTCCTGTGTGCCCTGGCCAGAATCGAACCCGGGACTGCCATGTGCCAGGCCGTTGCTCTACCACTGAGATAGCTGGCCAGGGCTTTCTTTAATTTTAGAAACATATTCTCCTCTGCTAGGGAACTCAAAAGTAGATATTATATAGAATTGTGAACTGTAAAAGTGTATCCTGTAATTTCTGGTCAATGTGCTTTGAAGGTGAAAAACACCCGCTAGTCATACAACATTACGGGAGCCTCTGTCTGGCCTTTTATCCGCTTTTCCCCCTAGTTTGCTAGCTGACTTGAGTAGCCTGCCAAAGAGATCTGAAGAGTGAAGGAGAAATGAAGAAGCACACTGGAAAAATTCTTCATTTATTAACTTAAAACTCCAATTGACTTGCTTCCCCCCGGGCTGGAGACGACAATGGGAGTGTGGAGTCGGTCGGGTTAGCCTCAGAAAACTCAGAGAGAGAGAGATCCGTGTGGTGGAAAGATCCATGAACTGGGAGAGGGAAGAGATGAATGCTAATGGCCGTGTTCTGAGTCCCTTAACTTCTCAGTGACTCAGTTCATACCTCGGACACTTTGTTTCCTGTTGTTGCTAGCTCCTTCTTCTTGTTATTTTGTGGTTCTCTTTTCTACTTCCTCTAAGGCTTAGGACCATAACAGATAGAAAATGCCTAAGACTGTGTATTGGTTAACTTGGGTTATGTAAAAAAAAAACATCCTATACCTTTGTGGCTTAAAACAAAAGCCACTTTATTTTGTTTACAATTCTGTGACTCAGCCAGTTCTGGCATGGGCTGGCTCAGCTGATCATGGCTGGCTGTCAAGCATCTGCTTTCAGCTGGCATTTCTGCGGGATGATTGAGAATAGCCTCCCGTGCATTCTAGTGATTGGCAGGTGGCACCCAGGGTCTGGATGCTTGTCAGCTGGGGTGTCCCCTAGGGTGTAAAGGTGCTCGTCCACATGACTTTTCATCCTTCATCAGGCTAGCTTAGACCGACTCTCGGGGTGGTCTCAGGGTTCCATGTACGGCGGGTGGGCAAGCCAGAATGCTCAAACAATTTTCAAGCCTCTGATAATATCCCATTTGCTGGAGTTCAATTGGCCAAAGCAAATGACATGGACAGTCAAGAGTCAAAGTGAGAAGAAATAGATTTCATTTCTTGGTGGGAGGGAAGAAATTTATGGCCATCTTTCCATAGGAAGCATTTTGAGACAGCTGAAAACAAAATAATGATAATGACAAATGACAATTTTGAGTGTTTGCTATGTACCAGATGTCACACTAATCACTGAATTTATGTGATCTCTTGACGCTTGACCTCAGTCCTATGTCTTCGGCGTGTCCATTATAAAAAAGGAAGTAATGGTTGAAGAACCCTGCTCTGCTTTCCACAGGAGAAATGGTGCAGAAACGTTTCTTGCAAATAGACATTTTGTAGCTTAAATTATATTTTCAGCACGGACAGAGTTGGCTATTTCAAAGAACCCTGTTGTGAATCCCTTTTGAACATAAAGAATCCTCTCGTAACATCCCAAATCACCTCGTGTCTTTGCTGCTTGGTAGGTCAAAGTGAAGGTATTTCAAAATATAGATGATATAGAAGAGGGCTCTGAGATGGAGGTGACCTGCCCTAAGTTCAAGTCTTACTGGCTGTGTGATTTGGGGCAAGTTACTTAATTTTGCTAAGCCATAGTTTTTTATTATTATTTAAGATTAATAGATACCTACCTCCATCAAGTTGTTGGGAGGATTACATACAAAAGGGGAAATAGGTCAAGGGCCAGATGTTTTATAAAAGTTCAGTAAATGAGTACAATGTATTCTTCTCTACTATCAGATGTTAGATTCTGTGTAACTGCCTGTCCTGTCATTTCCCACCAGGGACCAGAACTTTTTGAAATATTTGTTTGCCAGCTGGGAATTAGCTGGGTTTGCTTCCCTTTGTCTGTTCTTCTGCAGGCTTGCCATAAAGCTTTACAGCCACTTTCATTCCTTGATCACATTCGAGAAGGTGGGTGAGGAAATAAATTCATAGCTCTGTAACCATTACTGAATAAAAAGTCTGTACTAAACCAATTTAAAATAAATTAGCTGAAAATAAGGCAGGTGCTGCCTAACATAGTTGACAAAGTTATCTTTTCATCCAATCAGCAGAGCAGGAAAACAATGAACAAGTGGGAAGCCATCCCGGGGTGTTTGAGGGCCACTGCCCACAAGGTGGTCATTGGAGAGGTGGCCGTGGACTTTGGGTCACCAGGTGGGCCTGCTGTGTCAGCACAAAACTATGGACTTGGAGTGACCAATCTCCCAGTGATATGAGAGCATTGGAAGGAATTTATAACTGGTGAATTACAAAAGCAGCTCTAATTAGCCCCCAGAGGCAATTGCATAAGAACTACAGAGAACATTGCAGACTCATATTTGCTTCCTTCTCGGGATTTTATATGAGCCTGGTAATGAATGTTCTTTAACAATAGGAGCTGAGAGACCTTAGCTCTAATAGCACTCTCGAGGATACAGCCTCCTTTATTTGCAATTCTGCAAAGATCAGTGGGGTACTATTATTGTTAAACCTTGACGTCGCCCCCCCCAGTTTGCATTGTGGCTTAAATCAGAAGGGAGGATCATAGGGGAAGAATTCTTCCTTAACCCCCCAGCCCTCCTGCAGTAATGAACAGTAAATAATATAGTGCTAAATTAGGTCCCTGGACCCAATTCCAGTGTGTGTGTGTGTGTGTGTGTGTGTGTGTGTGTGTGTGTGAGTGAAGAGAGTGTTTCTTCACACCACCAAGCAATTCTTGTACACCAGATGGGTGTCCGAAAGTTCAACTCTATTCAACTCATTTCTGACGATGTCTACCCAAACATAGCATCAGACGTGGCAGGTTAAGGGCTCAATCTACAAGACTCCTACCCCTCCCCTGTCCCTTTCAGATTCCAGCTGCAAGCCCAGGTTCTAAAGAACCCCCTTCCCTGTCTCAGGTTTAATTTGCTAGAAGAGCGCGCAGAACTCAGAGACACATTTTCCCTACTAGATCACTGGTATTATTATGAAAGGATAGAGCTCGGGACCAACCAGATGGAACAGACAAGACGCACAGGGCAGGGTCTGAGGAAAGGGCATGGAGCTAGCACGCCCTCTTCCGGGCACCACTCTCCCTGGTTCCCTTAGTCGGCTTTCTCTAGGTCTGCATGAAACGGTATTCAGGGGGTTACTTCTCTAGTGGACTTTTGAAGAGTGGCTCAGAAATGATTTTCCTTCTTATTTCCCTCCACTTAACAAATACAAGGAAAGCCTGCCATGGAAGGGCCACTGTTCCGGGTGCTGGACATGTATCAGGGAGCCCGATAGATTGGTGCCAGATCACTCTTAGGTCTTCCCTGACCCCACAGCCCTCCAGCGTTGCGGGTTGTGGCCGGAAATGCAGACAGGGAGCCGCACGGATCTTTGTGGGTAACAGTGGGGAAGTCAGCCACGTCCTCACGCTTGTCTTCCCTGAAGCAGGTGAGGTTCCAGGATGAGGCAAGTCCGGGGAGGACTCCAGCCCTGTTTTCCTCAAGTCTGATCGTATGGTTGTAATGGATGTCAATACAGGCAGTTCAAAAAGAAGAAGGAAAAGAACCATGTTTTCCTTGGCACTTTTTTTTTAGCCCATGCCTGGCCCCGGCTGATGCAGAGCAAGAATGGCAGATGTCACCCAGGAGATGGTCCAGCCTCGATGACTCGGTTGCTGGAGTCACTTAAGAGCTTATTAAGATATTGACTCCTGGGCCCCATCCAGGGATGACAGAGTCATTGTATCCAGGGAAAGGGCTGGATTTCTGCCTTTTTAATAAGAACTCTTTTGATGCACTTCTTGGCTAAAAATCTCAGGTGGACCCATTTGGCTTACGTGCCCCACATTAGATCTTGAAAGCACCCACCCTCTCTTCCTTTGGCAAGAACATCTCACTTTCTTTGGTAGAACTACTCTGCCCATCTGGGGAGTAGAGAAGGGTGCAGCAGTGGGTCCTAGACCCTTAGCTGACCCAGTCAGACGCTCGTTTCCCCAGAGCGAGGGAACACTGGGACTCCTCTGTTGGAGCCCACTGCTTCTGCAGAGGTACCATGCCCAGCTGGTGTTAACTTCTGCTACCTGAGTCTTCAGCACCTCCCGGGTCTCAGCTTCTGTCCAAATTCAGTCCCGCAGCCATTTCTTGGGTTCCGTGAACCATCACAAACTCTTCAAACAGCTCACTTTTGGACTTACGTCAGCCGGCATCATCTTGTCGGTAAAGCCAAAGAAGCCGGAAAAGGTGTGAAATCCTGACATGTGGTTGACGTTCTGGTTTTCGGCACGTGTTGTGTCTATGGTGGCAGTGAAGCTCTTTCCTCGGCATGGTCCATGAAAGGGGAGTCTACTCCGGCCCCCGCCTCTGCCCCAGTGGGTGTAATGTGTTTCTTCTCTCTTCTGGAGCTTTGGCAAGTCTGCTGTGCATATTTTTCTGTGTATCTATTTCTCCTTCTAGGCTCTGAGAACAAGAACTGGGTCTTTCTTCCTGTCATTCCAAGAATCAGCGAGAGGTTTAGAATATAGAGAGACTTGTGTGGGGGTGATACAAGGTGGGGCTAAAGTTGGTTTATACAAGTTTATTCTTATACTGTATTATTATTATTATTGATTAATCATGCCATTTGAAAGTGGGTACAACTGTAAACCTACTTTGGCCACACCCTGTATTCTGAACTGAGCTGTGGTGCAGGGTTGGGCTTTTGTTTGGGACCCGACCTTCCCTCTGAGCCCCACCTGGCTGGCTGGGACCCATTCCTCTCTGCCTTTGACCTCACCTGTGCTTCCTAAGAAAAAATAACTATGTTTCAGCTGCCTCCAACTGGGCCATTATGCTTAGTGTTCGAAGTCTGTAGGTCTCTCATTGGCTTAGGATTTTGTATATTTCTTGATTTAATTTCTCATGCGGGGACTTCCTTTTATTTTCTGCTCCTCCCAGGTCTACTCTGCGCTCATGGCACGGCAGACAAAAGAAGCATATCCCTCTCTACGCTCCCCAGGACCTCATGAAATAAAAGTTGCCAATTAGCATCCGTTTCCTGGCAGCCCAACTTTGTGATTAAAGAGCTTTGTTGGCTTTGGAAAGTTTCAGAATTTGAAACCGGGTGCTGCCCGAGACCCAGGGGCATGATCTTGTGAATACAGGCCTGAAAGGAAGGCAGGAAAAACAGATGGAGCTGTTGAAAGGGGAGGGGAGAGGCCACCGTTTCTGGAGAGGCAAGGGAGGACAAAAATAGCCTCCCGAGGTCATGCGCTCTCCCGCAAGCGGAGTCACTGGCGAGTTCCGGAGAGGCAGTGTGGTCTGAGGACCAGGAAGTTCCAGGGGACTCGTCTTTGTGCCTGCTTTGTGAGATGCCTCGGAATGAATCCAGGAATCCTTCTTGGTGCTTCTTTCTCTGCAATCTCACTACATGGCCTAGATGTGCCCCGAAATAGTGCTTGTCAGGCAGCCGTGTGGGGTATCAGAGGCCAGTGTAGTAGTACGGAGAGGTGGAATGTGACAGGCTTGATGTCAGGAGATGATAGGATTGTGTCCCCTGTTTAACCACCTGGTTTATGTCATGCTGCACGATAGTTCACCCCTCTGCTCCAACTTACTGCTGTTCTGTATTGCACTGTGCTCTCTTCCATCCATGCCTTCACATGTATTGTTCTTTCTGCCTAGAACATTCTTCCCCCCTTGACTGAGGTAGTGTTCCCTTAAAAGCAGAGAGGAAGATGGGGATTCATATGATTTCTAAAGGGAGTGGTGACAAAGGAGGAAGAAAGCAGGACAGGATAGGGGAAGGAGCTTGGCGAGATGTGATTTCAACGGATGCTATAGGGAGCTCTGAGTATGAAATGCACCATGGAGATTGCAAGGCCCATGGACCTCCATGTTCGTCATGGGAGAGGGCTATACCTGCTACCTGTAGATGCAATGTGTCACCTCCCCAGTGAGGTGGCTGCCACTGGCCAGGAGCGGTTGTCCTGGGAGGAGGACAGGTATGAACCATAGCTGTCAGTGCAGCAGCTGAGCAATGCCAGAGCACTGTCCTGGTAAAGGAGGTCTCGGTGGGGGATCACTGGCCTCCTCTCCAACTCCCATTTTTAAGTTTCATTCACTGGGTTTTTAAGACTTTGGCTCTGTCCTCATGTTCTTTGACAGTTTTCTTCCTTCCTGGCACATTAGGTGTCCCTCGTCTGTGGTCGACAGCCTCCTGGACTTACTCACCTCCATCTCGTCTTACTGCGTATTAATCAATTAACTCCTCAATTTGATATCTCCTTGGTGACGTGGGAATACCTTTCCAGTCTCCATCTACCATGCTTATCTCCGCAGATATAACTCGATAACATTCCATAAAACTGTGCTGAGTAGATGAATAAAATCTTGGCTCTCTCATTAGTTTTCTGTGTGATGAAGATCATGTACCCAACTTCCGCGAGCCTAAATGCTCCCGTGTATATGTAGGCAGTAATACCTGTCCAGTGGTCTCCTAGAGTTGTTGTTGAGAAGGTTGAGCCAGCCCGCACTGTTAGCCATGAGGCGTGGTGTGGAAACCAGGTCTTTCTTTACCTCATTCGCCCTCGTGCAAGACCCATAAGGAGAGGGTACGCAGCCTTGCGAGTGTCCCTTCTGCCTGGTCCCTCAGTCAGCACCTTGGAGAGTTCCGACAGTTGTTTCCATTTTGTGCTGAAATCTGTCTATCAGTTAACTTCTCCCCTTGAGCCTGAATCTTGTCTCCTGCAGCCGCTCGGAATAAGTCTGCTCTGCGTTTCACATGACAGTCCTTCAGGATCGATTCTCTCAGGGAGTGTTGCTGTCTCATCTGCAGTTCTCACCTCTTACTGACAGTTGCAGCCAAACCTTTGAAATTTGAGTTCTTGCTTGTCTACTTCCTTCCTCGGTTGTCATCAGCGCCTTCTGTTTCCCAGAAGAGATGGGTTGGAGGCTCAGTTGGTGTTACATTCCCAGGAGAATGGCCTTCAGGAAGGTCTTTTGAGGACAGACACGGATCTTGGCTCTGTTTTGCTAATTCTGCCAACTTCAAAGAGGACCTTTCTGCTTAGACAGATCCTGTCATCCCCTATTCTGCCTCAAAAATGTCTTGATGATAAATGACATCATATTCATAATTAACTTTTGTCTTTTCTGGATAAAGTATGACTTTATTAGGGTAATGAGGAAACACCAGTGCACCAGGGGCTGGAATATCTTGGCTTTTCTTCTAGGGGCCAATGATTACCTAGATGATTTTAGGCAAATGTCTCTCTGTGTTCTCTGGATGTGGCTACAGCAGCTCTTTACAGTTGAGAGGTGTAAAGATAGACAGCAATGAATAGAACACATAAATACTGAAGGGCCTGAACTCACAAGACCCGGTGATGTCTTTTATGGGGGTGGTGAGGAAGAGAGAGAAAGTTCAGGAATGACCCTTAGAGACTATCGGATAGAGAGGAGGAACCCGCAAAGAAAAGATAGGAGCAGCCAGGGAGGTGGGAAGAAGACTAGGGGATTGTGGGAGCCCAGATGTTTACAGATGAGGGGACGAGTCATCACCACTGTGGAGGTTTCAAGCAAAATGAGGACTAAAAATTGTCCTTGGACTTCAGCAGCAGAGAGGTCACCCAATGCTTTCAGAGGCCTTTTTCAAGCCTATCATGGGGGTGGAAGACAGAGTGGAGTGAATTGAGAAGTAAGTGGGAGGGGAGCATATGGAGACAGTGAGGATAAATAACTTTCTGGAAAACTTAGCGTGTGAGGGGGAGGAGCGAGGGCGTCGGCTTCAGGAAACGTGGAACGGAAGGAAGATATATATATATTTAAGGTGGGGAAGACTCGAGTTTTTCAAAGTGCTTTTGGGAAGATGTGATTGAGAGGAATAGGTAGACTATACAGAAGAGAGGTGAACTAACTGATACCCTGAAAAGACCAGGGAAGAGATCAAGACTCCAAAAGGAGGAACTGACCTTGGCAGAGAAGGACGCTGCCTTGAATGGAACCTCAGGAGCGTGTGTGTTGCGGTGGAAACCTCAATAATTCACCTGGCCGGCTGCCCACAATATCTGTTAGGTCCCTTCTGTCTTGGCCTCAGTTCTCAGCAGCCTGAACTCCATGTGTGTGTGTGTCACACGGGGGGAAAGAGACTGTCCCAGGACTTTCATAGGCGTCTCCTTAGTGATTGAGACAAAGCTCTTTCTTGCTCTGTTCACACAGTGTCTGACCAAGCGAGTTACTCACACCCAAGGTTCTTGGCACGCTCGTCCATTTCAGTGTTCATTCTCACCCAACTTCCTGAGTTCACATCCTGCTGACCTGCAGCTGGTTCCCTTCCACCCTCCTCTCAGACCAGGCGAACAATTGCAGGGTGTATCATGGTCCCATTTTCCCTGGTTTGGTTCAAGCTACTCTGTGTCCGGGTCCAGAATGGCATTCTCCAATGTTCTTGTCCATCTCTGTTTTTCTGATAGCTGAGCTTCCTGTCCCCATTTGCCTAGTTTATGAAACAGCTGAAGAGAGGCCCACCTAGCTCTCTGGTGTTTGCTAAGTGGCTTGAATCATTTAATCTAACTTCAAGATACACGACTAAATTCCATGTTAATAAAATGCTAACTATATTTAAAAAAAAAAACGTGTCACATTTTTAAAAAAAGCCAAGATGCAATGATAAGAAACACCAATTAACTAAGAGTTTTAATATGTTCATATGTGCTTGTGCCTGACTGGCTTTCTGAAGGCCTTAAGACAGAACCACAGACTCTTTCAAAGCACCAAGAAACTGCGAGTAAGTCACTCAACCTATCCCCATGCCACCCTCGACTCATCCAACCCAACAATAGTGAAACGCACACTGACAAGAGCAATAAGAAAAATAATAACATTATCACTGGATCAATGTCTATTGCTGGCTTTATAAATGAAGGACTTGGCTTCCCATTGATGTTTCATTTTTGTAAATGCCTCTGGAAATGTAAGTAGCAGTAGGAAAACATTATCCTGAGACAGTGTTCAATTTCTCCTGACATAAACTCTTAAACCTTGGACGTGTGCACTTTCAGTCTGGGACGAACTCAGGAGAACAAATATCTTTGAAACAGGCCGTGGAAGATCTATTTTAAATAGGTTGGGTTTAGTGCTACAGGTCTAGGCGACAATAGCGGAGATTGGTGGTTTGAACAAAGGGGCAGAGAAATCCTAGAAGTCTGTTTAGTCTGTGGCTCATTTTGAAGTATCCATCAGCAAAATGGGAATACTCTTTCTCCTCTATCCGTGTCCCATGGCTGATGCTGCAGTGTATGCTCAACTTGTAAATACATGGGGACAAGTGTGGAGGCTTAGAAGCATCCACCTGCCTCTGTAGGACACTACGATGTCCTAGCATTTTGTCACTCCCTGCTGTATCTCAGCTGCTCTGGTATCCGCATGGACTCAAATTCCCAGGGCTGAATAATTGTACCTGAGTTGAATAACAAATGAACTCCTGCTAGCTCTACCCTAGGAAAATCATGAGAGCACTTTTTGAAGTCATGAAATCTTAGATATTAAAGCTGAAAGAAGTATCTTCAAGAGATCTTCTAATCTGGGATTCTTCAGCTTTCCGGCAGGTAAGGTATCAATGTCCTCATTCTTCAGAAGACATTCTGAAGATCCGGCTCATTAGCATAGAAGGCAGGTAAGTGATGTCCAAGTCTTTTGCTTAGAGCAGTGTTTCTCACGCTTGAGCTTGCACAGAATTCCTTGGGGCTTATTAAAGCCCCAATTGCTGGACCCCACTTTCAGAATTTCTAATTCTGTCTATCTGGGGGTAGGGCCCAGGAATTTCTAATGAATCTCTAGGTCATGCCAATGCTGTTGGTCTTGGTCAGGAGACTACAATTTGAGAATTGGGGGTTGAGTTCTCCTCTCTTGATTTCATGAGTCAGATGCTAGGCTGTCTGAAGCGAATAGGTGAGTCTTTCTGCAACGTGTGGGATCAAATGGGGGCAGAAAATACCCACATCCCCCCACTGGGACCCCAAGGCCCTGGCTCCCACTACTCCAAAGCCATGGGGAGGACTTGGAAAGACACTGGGATTTCTCATGAATCCCAGCCTCTGACCTCCAGTCTTTTACTTGGAGAGGAGACCGATTCCCTTCCTGGGAACGTGGAATAGAAAGGCAAATCTGTGAAGGCCTTTCTGCCATCCATCCGAAGAGCTGCATTTGCACTCACTGCGGTGAGCACTCAGTGTCCTGTGGGCCCGACAGTGATGAATGATGCTGGATTCCACTTAAATTCCATCAAAGCCTGCAGGGTGGAGACCTCCGTCACTGAGCCTGTGCCCTCCGGCCCTTCCTGTCACAGCAACCGCAGGACAGGAAGACATTTGAAAAGCTGACAGGCAGCGAGGAGGAGAGGTGGAGGGACAGAAGCATGGAGGTGGGTGTGGCAGCTTCAGTATTGAGCAGACGAGGCAGTGATGAAGGTTAACGGGATCGTGGGAGAAAAGGGGAGGGTAGGAAACAATGGAAACATTACCTGCAGCCTCAGGAATTCTAGACTCTTATTCCACCTTCCTTCTTCCCTGACGGGGAGAATCTACATGCTTCAGAATGCAGTGCTAACACCGCCTAAATCAAAGCCGTGGGAACATTTGGGCGCTTTTTTTTTTTCAGTTGTGTGTTCTAAATATTCTCGCGTGCATTATGTCTTACGTGAAATTACGACTACAAAGACGTCGGTCTTTTCGAGTCATTGCCCTGCTTCTCTCTGCCTTTCTCGTGACAAACTAGAGAGATCATCCCCGGAAGCAGAGTCCCTGCAGCCTTCCTACACCTGCTCCCACCTTCATTTTGTTTTCCCTTTTGTATTCTTTCTCTCCGGCCTCCCGCCTCTTTGTTCCTCCTTGAGGAGTTCCGGTTTCTGCTCCTCCACCCACACTTCTCCCCAGCCCCTGGCTTTTCAGAGCCAACTGTGTATGTAGGTGGGTATGAAACACAAAGTCCAGTTCTGAGAGACTCCCCATGCCATTTGCATTTCATGGAAATGATCTCACCTTCGCTTCTGTTTTTTTTTTTTTTTAATAAATTTTTATTAATGGTAATGGGATGACATTAATAAATCAGGGTACATATATTCAAAGAAAACATGTCTAGGTTATTTTGTCATCAAATTATGTTGCAAACCCCTCGCCCAAAGTCAGATTGTCCTCCGTCACCCTCTATCTAGTTCTCTGTGCCCCTCCCCCTCCCCCTCCCCCTAACTCTCTCCCTCCCTCCCTCCCATGTCCTCCCTCCCCCCCCACCCTTGGTAACCACCACACTCTTGTCCATGTCTCTTAGTCTCATTTTTATGTTCCACCAATGTATGGAATCATGTAGTTCTTGTTTTTTTCTGATTTACTTATTTCACTCCTTATAATGTTATCAAGATCCCACCATTTTGCTGTAAATGATCTGATGTCATCATTTCTTATGGCTGAGTAGTATTCCATAGTGTATATGTGCCACATCTTCTTTATCCAGTCTTCTATTGAAGGGCTTTTTGGTTGTTTCCATGTCTTGGCCACTGTGAACAGTGCTGCAATGAACATGGGGCTACATGTGTCTTCACGTATCAATGTTTCTGAGGTTTTGGGGTATATACCCAGTAGAGGGATTGCTGGGTCATAAGGTAGTTCTATTTGTAGTTTTTTGAGGAACCACCATACTTTCCTCCATAATGGTTGTACTACTTTACAGTCCCACCAACAGTGAATGAGGGTTCCTTTTTCTCCACAGCCTCTCCAACATTTGCTATTACCCATCTTGTTGATAATAGCTAATCTAACAGGAGTGAGGTGGTATCTCATTGTAGTTTTGATTTGCATTTCTCTAATAACTAATGAAGCTGAGCATCTTTTCATATATCTGTTGGCCATTTGTATCTCTTCCTGGGAGAAGTGTCTGTTCATGTCCTCTTCCCATTTTTTTATTGGATTGTTTGTTTGTTTGTTGTTGAGTTTTATGAGTTCTTTGTAAATTTTGGATATTAGGCCCTTATCTGAGCTGTCGTTTGAAAAATATCAGTTCCCATATAGTTGGCTGTCTGTTTATTTTGATATCAGTTTCTCTTGCTGAGCAAAAACTTTTAATTCTGATGTAGTCCCATTCATTTATCTTTGCCTTCACTTCTCTTGCCATTGGAGTCAAGTTCATAAAATGTTCTTTAAAACCCAGGTCCATGATTTTAGTACCTATGTCTTCTTCTATGTACTTTATTGTTTCAGGTCTTATATTTAGGTCTTTGATCCATTTTGAATTAATTTTAGTACACGGGGACAGGCTGTAGTCGAGTTTCATTCTTTTGCATGTGGCTTTCCAGTTTTCCCAACACCATTTGTTGAAGAGGCTTTCTTTTCTCCATTGTGTGTTGTTGGCCCCTTTATCAAAGATTATTTGACCATATATATGTGGTTTTATTTCTGGGCTTTCTATTCTGTTCCATTGGTCTGAGTGTCTATTTTTTTGCCAATACCATGCTGTTTTGATTATCGTGGCCCTATAATATAGTTTAAAGTCAGGTATTGTAATGCCCCCAGCTTCATTCTTTTTCCTTAGGATTGTTTTGGCTATTCGGGGTTTTTTATAGTCCCATATAAATCTGATGATTTTTTGTTCCATTTCTTTAAGAAATCTCATAGGGATTTTGATGGGAATTGCATTAAATTTGTATATTGCTTTGGGTAATATGGCCATTTTGATTATATTTATTCTTCCTATCCAAGAACAAGGAATATTTTTCCATCTCATTGTATCTTTTTCGATTTCCCTTAACAATGCTTTGTAATTTTCATTATATAGGTCCTTTACGTTCTTTGTTATGTTTATTCCTAGGTATTTTATTTTTTTTGTTGCAATCGTGAAGGGGATTATTTTTTTGAGTTCGTTTTCTAATATTTCATTGTTGGCATATAGAAAGGCTATGGACTTTTGTATGTTAATTTTGTATCCTGCGACCTTACTGTATTGGTTTATTGTTTCTAATAATCTTTTTGTGGAGTCCTTCGGGTTTTCGATGTATAGGATCATATCATCAGCAAAAGGTGATAGCTTTACTTCTTCTTTTCCGATATGGATGCCTTTTATTTCTTTGTCTTGTCTGATTGCTCTGGCCAGAACTTCTAGCACCACGTTGAATAAGAGTGGAGAGAGTGGACAACCCTGTCTTGTTCCTGATTTAAGGTAGAAAGTCCTCAGTTTTATGCCGTTTAATAGGATGTTGGCTGATGGTTTATCATATATGGCCTTTATCATGTTGAGATATTTTCCTTCTATACCCATTTTGTTGAGAGTCTTAAACATAAAATTGTGTTGCATTTTATCAAAAGCCTTTTCTGCATCTATTGATAAGATCATGTGGTTTTTGTTCTTTGTTTTGTTGATATGGTGTATTACGTTAACCATTTTGCGTATGTTGAACCATCCTTGAGATTCTGGGATGAATCCCACTTGATCATGATGTATTATTTTTTTAATATGTTGTTGTATTTGGTTTGCCAGTATTTTGTTTAGTATTTTAGCATCTGTATTCATTAGAGATATTGGTCTGTAGTTTTCTTTCTTTGTGCCATCCTTGCCAGGTTTTGGTATGAGGGTTATGTTGGCCTCATAAAATGTGTTTGGAAGTATTGCTTCTTCTTCAATTTTTTGGAAGACTTTGAGTAGAATAGGAACCAAGTCTTCTTTGAATGTTTGATAGAATTCACTAGTATAACCGTCTGGGCCTGGACTTCTATTTTTGGGGAGATTTTTAATAGTTTTTTCTATTTCCTCCCTGCTGATTGGTCTGTTTAGGCTTTCTGCTTCTTCATGACTCAGTCTAGGAAGGTTGTATTGTTCTAGGAATTTATCCATTTCTTCTAGATTGTTGTATTTGGTGGCATATAATTTTTCATAGTATTCTACAATAATTCTTTGTATTTCTATGATGTCTGTGGTGATCTCTCCTCTTTCATTTTGGATTTTATTTATTTGAGTCCTGTGTCTTTTTTCCTTGGTGAGTCTTGCCAAGGGTTTGTCAATTTTGTTGATCTTTTCAAAGAACCAGCTCCTTGTTTTATTGATTTTTTCTATAGTTTTTCTGTTCTCTATTTCATTTATTTCTGCTCTGATTTTTATTATCTCCTTTCTTCGGCTGGTTTTGGGTTGTCTTTGTTCTTCTTTTTCTAGTTCCTTAAGGTGTGAAGTTAAGTGGTTTACTTCGGCTCTCTCTTGTTTGTTCATATAGGCCTGAAGTGATATGAACTTTCCTCTTATTACTGCTTTTGCTGCATCCCAGAGATTCTGATATGTCGTATTTTCATTTTCATTTGTCTGTATATATCTTTTGATTTCTGCGCTTATTTCTTCTTTGATCCATTCATTTTTTAGAAGTCTGTTGTTTAGTTTCCACATTTTTGTGGGTTTTTCCCCCTCTTTTTTGCAGTTGAATTCTAGTTTCAAGGCTTTATGATCAGAAAATATGCTTGGTACAATTTCAATTTTTCTAAATTTGCTGATATTGTCTTTGTGGCCCAACATATGGTCAATTCTTGAGAATGTTCCATGTACACTAGAGAAAAATGTATACTCTGTCGCTTTGGGATGAAGTGTCCTGTAGATGTCTATCATATCCAGGTGTTCTAGTATTTCATTTAAGGCCACTATATCTTTATTGATTCTCTGTTTGGATGACCGATCTAGAGCCGTCAGCGGTGTATTGAGGTCTCCAAGTATGATTGTATTTTTGTTAGTTTTTGTTTTAAGGTCAATAAGTAGCTGTCTTATATATTTTGGTGCTCCTTGGTTTGGTGCATATATATTAAGGATTGTTATGTCTTCTTGATTCAACTTCCCCTTAATCATTATGAAATGACCATTTTTGTCTCTGAGTACTTTTTCTGTCTTGTAGTCAGCATTATTAGATATGAGTATTGCTACACCTGCTTTTTTTTGGGTGTTGTTTGCTTGGAGTATTGTTTTCCAGCCTTTCACTTTGAATTTGTTTTTATCCTTGTTGCTTAGATGTGTTTCTTGTAGGCAGCATATAGTTGGATTTTCTTTTTTAATCCATTCTGCTACTCTGTGTCTTTTTATTGGTAAGTTTAATCCATTTACATTTAGTGTAATTATTGACACTTGTGGGTTCCCTACTGCCATTTTATAAATTGCTTTCTGTTAGTTTTGTATCTAGTTTGATTCTTCTCTTTTGTTTTTCTATCATTTGTTTTTGTTTGTTTGTGTTCCATACTTCTTTCCTCTGTTGCTACCTTTTTTAAGTCAAGTGTTTTTGTGGTGGTTTTTTTAAGGGTGGTTACCATTAAGTAATGAAAAGGGTACCTACCATATTCATTGTAGTACCCTATCTTATAAGTATTTCTGCACTTCATCATCCTTTGCTACTGTTAATCTCCATCCTCTCCCCCCTTTTTTTCCTTTGTTGTCACAGTTTAAGTTTGGTTTTATTGTGTTCTTGGTGGAGCTTTTACTTGTGGTGTTGTTTTCTTTTGTTCTTTGAATCTGGTTGGAAAACCCCCTTTAGTATTTCCTGGAGTGGGGGCTTTCTGTTGATAAATTCTCTCATCTTTTCTGTATTTGTGAATGTTTTTATATCTCCTTCATACTTGAAGGATAGCTTTGATGGGTATAGTATTCTTGGCTGAAAGTTCCTCTCTTTCAGGGCTTTAAATATTGGGGTCCACTCTCTTCTAGCTTGTATAGTTTCTGCTGAGAAATCTGATGATAATCTAATAGGCCTTCCTTTATATGTTGTACTCTTCTTTTCCCTGGCTGCCTTGAGAATTTTTTCTTTGTCATTGGTTTGTGTCATCTTTATTATGATGTGCCTTGGAGTGGGTTTGTTGGGGTTAAGAAAACTTGGTGTTCTGTTTGCTTCTTGAATTTGAGGCTTTAGTTCCTTGCACAGGCTTGGGAAGTTCTCGTCTATTATTTGTTTGAGTATATTCTCCATTCCATTTTCTTTCTCTTCTCCCTCTGATATACCTATTATTCTTATGTTATTCTTTCTGATGGAGTCAGACAATTCCTGTAGGGCTTTCTCGTTTTTTAT
Organism: Saccopteryx bilineata; assembly: GCF_036850765.1. NCBI lineage: Eukaryota > Metazoa > Chordata > Mammalia > Chiroptera > Emballonuridae > Saccopteryx > Saccopteryx bilineata. The sequence continues at coordinate 17,047,316 of NC_089499.1, read as the reverse complement.
TATTTTTGAGTCTCTTTCTTCTTCTCTCTGTTGTGCCTCAAGTTGTTTGTCTTCTATTTCACTAATCCTATCTTCAATCTGGGCTGTTCTGTTAGCTAAGCTTGTTACCTCATTTTTCAGCTCTTGAATTGAGTTTTTCATTTCTGTTTGATTTGTTTTTATAGTTTCAATTTCCTTGGTAATATATTCTTTGTGTTCATTGAGTTGTTTTCTGATCTCCCTATATTGCCCTTCTGTGTTTTCTTGTATCTCTCTGAGTATTTTTAAGATTTCTATTTTAAATTCTCTGTCATTTAGCTCCAAGGCTTCCAATATGTTAAGTCTTTTCTCCATAGATTTTTCCACATCTATTTGTGTTACCTCTCTTTCTTTTGTATCCATAATATTCGATTTCCTCTTTCTTATCGGCATCTGAGGGTAGTCTTATTGATAGCACTAATTAGAATTAATAAAGAGTAAAAAGTAAAAAAAAAAAAAAAGGTAAAACACCCCACACAAAAAAATAGTAATAATTTATTATTTCCCCCTTTTTTTCTCTCTTCTCTTTCCCTCCTCTCCCCTCCTCAGGGAAATATCGTGCCTATAATGGAGGGCCTGATTTGGGGTGAAGAGTTCAAGGGGCAAAAAAAAGGGAGTAGGGACCTACTAAATGCAAAAAAAAAAAAAAAAAAAAAAAAGGAAGAAAATCTTAGACAAGCATAAGATGATTTGCTTGTAAGTGATGGTCAACTAAGAGATATAATGAGAGGGATAAGAGGGAACCAGAAAAAAGGACCAAAAAAGAATAATAAAGAAGAAAAAATAAAAATAATAAGTAAAAATCTGTTGTATTAAGTGGAGCGAAGACTAAATACAATGGAGACCTTGGGTTGGGAGGACCCAAAATGCCACAAAAATAAACAAACAAGAAAAAAAAATAAAAACAAAAGCAAAAAAGAGAAATAAAGCCAAAAAAAAGCCTTGAGTCCCAAATTAACTAATTTGTTCGTGACTGAGGATTATATGGGAGGAAAGTAAAATGAGAAAAGAAAAAACGAATAAAAAGGAAAGAAAAAGAGAAAAACGAAGGAAGAAATAAAATAGGAAGAGAAAAAAACAAAATAAAGCAAGACAAAAAAAAAAACAAAAACAAAAGAGGAGAGAGTGAGAGTTAAGTGTTTTGGAGTATAACCTTAAAGGAGGGTGAGGATAAAGAAGAAAAATAAAATGCAACACTCATGGGTAGTGTAGTTCAAGAAAGGGGAAGCATAAGCTGGGCAGAGAATAGAAGGACCAAGGTGGAGGAAATAAAGGCAAAAAGATAGAAGAAACAAACAACAACAACAACAAAAAAAATTAGTGGATCCAGTTGTAAAGTCTGTGGGTTTTTCTTGATTTTGAGAGGTTAACTTCTTCCTTTTTCTTTTCTCTCCCTCTTCCTGGTCGGTGACTCTGTACCCCAGGCTCTACCCCTGTGTCACTCTTAGGTAGGGATTTGCAGTTGATGGGATTCTATGGCAATGTCATATAATTGGCTTTAGTCTTGCTGGAAGTAAAGGCTTGTTGGCGTTTGCAGGGTCCAACGATGAGAGAGTTTGCTTTCCTGGATTCTCTCTCCTAGTCCCCCCTTTCTGAATTAGCAGCCTGGTGATCCAGCTATAAGGCTGCAACTGCTTCTGCCTGGGGAGTAAGAGGCTCAAAGAGCTGGGAAATCCCCACTCTATCCCCACTCAGTGCAAGGCTTTGGGAAAGGCTCTGACAGTCAGGGCCTCCAGTGTAATCAGGCGGGGGTGGGAGTCAATTGTTGTCAAGGTGACTGTTTAGCGCCTATCATTTAGTTGGACCTCTCAACCCAGGCTTTCCACACTTTGTAGCCTGTTTTTGCAGGGAAGAAGAGGCACTAGTCTCTGCTTACGACTAGTGTAGTATAGACCTTATTATCTGCCAAGTCCTTCTTGTTAGCGTTTATCCCTGAATATGGAGGCTCTATCAATCAGAAGTTGCCCCCGCCCCTTTAGCGAGAGGCACTACAAAATATCACGCCTCTTGTCTTGGATCGCTGAACTGAGAGAGATCTTATCAATTAGAACCGAGGGTGCGCAGATTTTATGGGTTAAGCTAATTTCAGTGATTGGGTCGCAGCTGTGCTTCCGAAGGTATTTTAGGCTGCCTGCGCACGCCCCTCCCCCAACGCTTGATTGTTAGCTTGAATGGCTGGGTGAGGTGCCCCGCCCACGGAGAGAATCTCCCAAGCCTCTCCCGCTCGCCCCGCCGCTGGCGGCTGGACCGCACCAGGCGCAGGATAATGGAGCCCCCTGGGTGTGCGGGCCAGCAGGGCGCCCTGGTTGCGTGGAATGCCCAAGGCACGCGCGCGAATGGGGCGCTCCGGGCACCGGTGGCCGGCGACCCCCACTCGCAGTGTGCGGGCCGCTGGGAACGTCAGCGGTGCTCAACCGGACCGGGCGCGTGCGCGGCTGCTCGCGGCGGCTCGCGGTTCCCAAGTATATGGGCTGACTCACCGCAGGCGCACTCCCTCGCGGCTTGAAAGAACGTCCCTGTGGTAGATTCCTCCACACCCTCGTCTCTCAGATTCAAGTGATAACAGTCCTTTTGCTTTCAGTTTGTGTGGAACTCCGGAATGCTCCGAGGATAAATTTTTCTGTTTCTAGTTGATAAATTTGTTGTGATTTAGGGGAGAGCTGTCGGACGCGCTGCTCACGGCGCCATTTCCGTGACGTCACCCGCTTCTGTTTTGATTAATGTGAATGTTGACTAAAGTGCAACCAGCCTGCAGGAAAATGTACATATCACGTCTTCTCAACTTGATGGATTGTCACCGAGTGAACGCATGGAGTGCCCAGCACCCAGATCAAGAGACAGAACATGGCCAGCACCCCCAAAACCCTCTCCTGCCCCTTTTCAGTAATTCCTCACCCTCAGGAATTTCCACTATCCTGATAACACCACAGATTAATCTTGACTGTTTCCTGACTTTCTATATGTGGAATCATTCATTATGTACTATTTTTACAACCAGCTGTTTTTCTCAATATTACGTTTGTGAATTTCACTTATGTTGTTATATGTTCTGGTAGTTTATTGATTTCCGGTGTGAAAATTCTCCCCACTATCCTTTCTGCTTAATAAACATATCACACTTTGTTCATTGTACTATAGATAGACATTTGGATTTTTCCAGTTTGAGACTCTTAGGACTTTTGCTGCTATTCACATTCTTTTATAGGCTTTTCACTGAACACGCATCCTCTTTCTGTTCGATTTATATGTAAGAGTGAAATTGCTTGTTTCTTAGATCGGCATGTAGTCTGAATTAGTTGATACCCCTAAAGCAGGTGTCCCCAAACTTTTTACACAGGGGGCCAGTTCACTGTCCCTCAGACCGTTGGAGGGCCGGACTATAAAAAAAACTATGAACAAATCCCTATGCACACTGCACATATCTTATTTTAAAGTAAAAAACAAAATGGGAACAAATACAATATTTAAAATAAAGAACAAGTAAATTTAAATCAACAAACTGACCAGTATTTTAATGGGAACTATGCTCCTCTCACTGACCACCAATGAAAGAGGTGCCCCTTCCGGAAGTGCTGCGAGGGCCGGATAAATGGCCTCAGGGGGCCGCATGTGGCCTGTGGGCCATAGTTTGGGGACCCCTGCCCTAAAGTGTTTTCTGAAGTTGCTTTACTGATAAACGCCCACCAGAGAAGTGCATGAGTTCTGGTTGCTCCACAGCCCTGCCAACATTTGACATTTTTAATGTTAGTCACTCTAATGGGTGAATGTTGACTGAGGATTGTGGATTTAATGTGCATTTCTGCAGTAACCCATGAAGTTGGGCATCTTTCATATGCTTCCTGACCCGTTTAAATACCCTTTTTAGCGAAGTACCTGTGAACTATGCCACCCATTTAAAAATTGGATTATCTGCTCCTTCTCATTGTTTGTCGGTGTTCCAGTGGATATGAGTTCTTCGTTGTGTTCCCTTGAGCGGTTGTCTTTTCCCAGTCAACGGCTTACCTTTCCACCCTCTTCATTAAAACCTCCTACTTTCCAACGGACAAACCCCTACTTTAAATGTTAGCTCAAATGTCTCTTATGCAGTGACTTTTTCCTCGTCCCCTTTCTCCCAGAGTGGTTTTTCACCCCTTGTCCTCCCACAGCCTCTGCCTAACACTCTCTCATAGCGCTTGTCCCTGTAGTGACCATGATCTCTTTTCTTACCCCCACCCCCTGCCAGCCCAGGAGCTCCTCAGGCACAGAAACATTGGCTGCCATTTTTGTGTGGAGGTTCTAGGTGTGTTTTGTTTGTTTGTTTCTTTGTTTGTTTTTACTTTGCAGTTATCTGTGTCTCAACTTTTTCTACTGTTCAGTGAAAAGCCTATAAAAGAATGTGAATAGCAGCAAAAGTCCTAAGGGTCTCAAACTGGAAAAATCCAAATGTCTATCTATAGTACAATGAACAAAGTGTGATGTGGTTGTTAAGCAGAAAGGATAGTGGGGAGAATTTTCACACCGGAAATCAACAAACTACCAGAACATATGACAACATAAGTGAAATTCACAAACGTAATACTGAGAAAAACAGCTGGTCGTGAAAATAATACGTAATGAATGATTCCACAAATAGAAAGTCAGGAAACAGTCAAGGTTAATCTGTGGTGTTATCAGGATAGTGGATATTCCTGAGGGTGGGAAATTACTGAAAAGGGGCATGAGGGGGTTTTGGGGGTGCTGGCCATGTTCTGTCTCTTGATCTGGGTGCTGGGCACTCCATGCATAGAGAACTGCTTTTATAATGGTAACAGAAGTATGGGTTTCCTTGAGAAAAGAAATGTGTGTACACGTGTACCCTGATCCCTGCCTCGTCACCAGCACTGTGTGTTGGATAGCTATCTTTTCCAGAGGAACTTTCAATTCAACATGTTAAAAAAAATGTGCTCCTCAGTTTTCCAGCCCCACCCAGGGTTTTGTCATGGCCTCTGTGACAAGGTGGGGTAGCAGTGCCAGCTCAGAAGCCGGGGATAGCAGAGAACCTCTCTGACTTGTCAATGTTCTTTCACTCCCTTCTCCTCCTACAACCAAACCATGCTCTTCTGCTCTATTGATTTACCTTCCTCTGCATTAAAAAAAAAAAATCTTAACAGCTTCTACATGGTTTCTTTGTCCACCCTTGTCAAAGAAAAGTTATACTTGGTAGGGTTAAGTACAATAGATAAGGAAGATTTTAGCCTGTACTATAGCAATAGAGGTCGAAATTATTGCCATAGGGTGGTAAGATTGAGCTCCACTGAAAGAAATGTGACTGAAACAGAAGACGAACGAGTTTTTAAGCACTGGGGCGAATTCGTGTGCAGAGTGCTGGTGGGTGTTGGGGGGAAGTTGGTCAATGTAATTAGGCCATCTGTGTTTGCTAACTGGTGTTTATCAAAGTTAGGCTCCTGCTCTCCCACAGAGATGGGGAGATGACTGTAATCATTTCTTTATGATTACATTTCAAAGCAATGGCTCTCAGGTCCCAGAGAAAGACATTCTTGGGTTGTAATTGGCTGGGAGAAGATTTACATCTCAAAGGACAAAGACTGAATTTACAATTGCCAGTTTTCTAAAGTAAACTCTGTAGGAAAAGGAAGGTCAGAGTCTTACAGTTAGGGAGAAACCTATCTAAAGTTTAGACAAGCTGAGGGGACCCTTAAAGCTGCCTTGATCACCCTCACTCTGCTTCAAATGCCAGAATTGAAACTTGGTGTTAACATTCTACCCCCCTGGCCTGACCGGGCAGTGGCACAGTGGATAGAGCGTTGAACTGGGATGCGGAGGACCCAGGTTTGAAACCCCGAGGTTGCCAGCTTGAGTGCGGGCTCATCTGGTTTGAGCAAAGCTCACCAGCTTGAGCCCAAGGTCGCTGGCTTGAGCAAGAGGGTCACTCGGTCTGCTATAGCCCCCTGGTCAAGGCATGTATGAGAAAGCAATCAATGAACAACTAAAGAGCTGCAATGAAAAACTAATGATTGATTCCTCTCATCTCTCTGTTCTTGTCTGTCTGTCTTTATCTATCCCTCTCTCTGGCTCTCTCTCTGTCTCTGTAAAAAAACAAAAACAAAAAAACAAAACAAACAAAAAACATTCTACCCCTCTATTGGAACATTCCATGGTTCTATGCTCACAACCAAAAAATGAGCTCTATACTCAGGCATGTACTGAAGAGTCCCCATGGTCTCACCCCAACCTCCCTGAGACTTATTCCTGTCATACTAGAGGCGGCTTCACCATGAGGATTCTGAGAATGTCACAGCTCAGTGTGTCAATGGGGCTTCTCTCTCTCTGGAGTGATTGGACCAGCCATAGGGAGTGCGGAGAAAGATCATATGTGGGCACCATTCTCTGGGGCTGGAGCCAGCGCAAGGGCTCCCTGCATCTCTCAGTAAACTCTGCCTGGGGGTGTGAGCTGTGGCCGACCCAGCCCCAGCCATCGTTGCTGGTCCTCTCCTCATCTCTCTGTTTGAGAAGGGGCAAGGCAGAGCCATAAGGGCCAAGTCAGCAAAATGCTCCCAGCTCTCTCTGCCCTGCTTTCTGCTAAGGTGAGGGTGATGACACATTTAGCTGCATTTATTGATCTTTTAGTATGAGCTTATGGGTAACCTTTTTATTTCAGCTTAGCATTTTATAGACATTGCATTTAATAGTCTCTGTGTCTTAAAGGTAAGGATGCTGAGGTGGAGGGAAGTGAACTTTATAGTTTCACAGGATATAAGTGGCAGACCCAGGGGTGATATTAATCATGGGCTGGAGCAGAAGAAATTAGCCCAGGTAAATTCCAGTCATTTGACTTCAGCCAGATATGTTTCTGGGAAGACAGGCATTTCCTCTCAGGCAAGTCTGAGAGAGGGACCTGCCCAGACTTTGAAATAGCGGCTGCATGCCCTTCAAGGGTTTTCTGATACTGTGGTTGCATCATCTCAGGGTCAACTGAGGAAAATTCTGAGACTTTCCTCATGTGGAAACCACCTCTGTTCCGCTAAGGTCAAGGTTGCGAGTCAGTGAGACAATCATGTCCTGTGCCCATCTTCTGAAGGTCAGAGATACGGACATGGCTCCCCCGAATGTCCCCAAAACGACAAGGAAAATCTAAGATCCCCTACCTTCCTGCTGCACTGAATGTGCAGAACTCAATTGAAAGGCCATCACACATTTAAGCGTCTGAAATTAAATCTGGAGTCGAAGCAGCCACGTTTTATTACTTTTAATCAGTGCAGTGCACGAAAGCTCCTTCGGAGAAATCATTGTTTCACCTCTCCACGTGGAAGGCAGAACTGCCCCTCTGCTTCCCCTGGTTCCTGGAAAACGACAGGGACTCTTCATCCTGTCCCTCTGTCAGATCTGGAGCTGCCATCAGCGCCTCCCCGGCCAGGGTTCGGGTCAGATTTAATATTCTCAGGGCTGCTTCTTCGGGTCCCACTTTGCATGGCTCTCAGCTGTACTTTTCGTATTAATGGGACATGAAGCTGAGGGATTAGTAACTATAGTTACCATTTATCAAGCACATTCTTTATCAGTTAAGGTTTTCAGTAGCAAACAAGAAAAACTGATTTGAGCAGAAGGGTTATTTATGAAAGGATATGGCTTGTACACAGCAAGGCTAAAGAACAGAGTCGGAGGCTGTGCAGCCACAATGTTGAAAATCTCACAGCAGAACTGGAGGCAACGGGAACGTCACAGCTGCCAGCCCTGGGCATGGCACCACAGCTGCGGATGCTGAACACTAGAAGCCATGTCTAATTCTCCCTGCAACAGCCATGAAAGGTAAATATTATTGTTTTCATTTCACAGAGGAGATGGAAAGTTCAGAGATGTTGGGTACCGTGTTCCCAAACTTAGCTAGCAGCTTTCAACTGTCAGTTCGGTGAGAATGGGGGCTGTACTGATTTTGCTCACCATGGTAAGCTCAGAGCCTAGTACAGTGCCTGGCCCATAGTAGGTACTATATATACAGTGTGTCCATAAAGTCATGGTGCACTTTTGACCGGTCACAGGAAAGCAACAAAAGATGATAGAAATGTGAAATCTGCACCAAATAAAAGGAAAACCCTTCCAGTTTCTGTAGGATGATGTGGCAGCATGTGCGCATGCGCAGATGATGACATAACACCATGTATATACAGCGGAGCAGCCCACGGCCATGCCAGTCGAGATGTGGACGGTACAGAGGAAAGTTCAGTGTGTTCGGTGGCTCGCTAAATTCGAATCCATGACCAAAGTGCAACGTGTATATCAGCGTGTTTATAACGAAGCGCCACCACATAGGAATAACATTACTGGGTGGGATAAGCAGTTGAAGGAAACCGGCAGTTTGGTGGAGAAACCCCGTTCTGGTAGACCATCCAGTCAGTGACGAGTCTGTAGAGGCTATACGGGATAGCTACCTACGGAGCCCTAAAGCATCTGTGTGTGAGCCCACATCTAACTGCACTGAATAGGTATGAAACTGGGAGAGTTTTCCTTTTATTTGGTGCAGATTTCACATTTCTATCATTTTTTGTTGCCTTCCTGTGACCAGTCAAAAGTGCACCATGATTTTACGGACACACCGTACTTATGGGACAGATACATGGAGAAAGTGGCGGAGATGGCTATGTTTGTCGTGTTTGTGTTTGTCCTCCTTAAACACCACCTATCCTTTCTCCCCTCCCTTTGGGATCATGTCCCATGTTTCTAGCCAAAGGGTTGGGCAACTTCCTCCGGATCAAGCAGTCATAATTTATATCTTCCTACTCATGGTGATCAGTCCCAAAGTTTAAAGGGTGTGAGTTTGGCCAGGTGTCCCAGTATATGGAGTTCGACCGACTGCAATATGAAAGAATAAAGCCCACATTCAGAAAGAAGCAAAGACAGTATTTATGATTTCATTTTCCTGTGTGTTATTAATATCGACTCTTTTGTAAGCAAATACTATTGCTGCCATCAAGAAAGGCAGGTTGCAAGTGGTGACTTGTTCCAGGAAGGGGGTTCTATTTTGGATGTCAACTCCAGTGCCTCATTGGATGTGTGTGCTTCTAGAAATAGCACAGAACTGGGTCAACAGGCATATCTTCTTCCTCCTTCCTCCTCTCTCCTTGGCAAGCAAGCAGGGGCAGCTTACCTTACCTACATGTGAATGGAGTCTTCCCGCAGTTTCACCCACAGTTTCTCCATCTCCGACCCCTTCCTCAGTGAATATCTCTGAGATTTGATTGTTGGGATAACTGTTGACCCAACGATGTGATGATGATAGAGGAAGGTAAACTGCAAGGTATCAAAGCAGGTTCTGGTGGCCAGGGCAGGTTCTGGGCATTTGTGAGAGCCCTTCCGTTGGAAGCAGTGTTGGGTTCTTTTTTTTTTTTTTTTTGTATTTTTCCGAAGCTGGAAATGGGGAGAGACAGTCAGACAGACTCCTGAATGCGCCCGACCGGGATCCACCCGGCACGCACACCAGGGGCGACACTCTGCCCACCAGGGGGCGATGCTCTGCCACGACCAGAGCCACTCTAGTGCCTGGGGCAGAGGCCAAGGAGCCATCCTCAGCGCCCAGGCCATCTTTGCTCCAATGGAGCCTTGGCTGCAGGAGGGGAAGAGAGAGACAGAGAGGAAGGGGGGGTGGAGAAACAAATGGGCGCTTCTCCTATGTGCCCTGGCCGGGAATCGAACCCAGGTCCCCGCACGCCAGGCTGACGCTCTACCGCTGAGCCAACCGGCCAGGGCCAGTGTTGGGTTCTTATGGTGGCCAGGCACAGAGCACTCATTCAGGCTAGCAGAGCACTCTACTTCTGGGACTACTGTGAAGTTGTCAGCGAGGGACCCAGACCTCTGGCAGAAGCACAGCCATAGGACGGGCTCTGTGGACACCAGAATGTAATTTGGAGATTAGATATCAGCTCAACCCAAGGGAGCACTTGCCTCAGGCCATCTTGGCACACCCTTGTCGTACTGGGGTTTCTTCATTATCAGGACTCCATAATCTCCCTTTGTTTCTGCTCCAGCTCCAACCCTGACAGCATGACCTCCCCTTCATTCCTCCTGTGGGTCTCAAATGGCTCACAGATGAACTTCTTAGGGACTGTTAGAGTTTCTGATTCAATCTGCTCTTGCAAGGAGTCCAATATCACATGGTATTAACCTGGATGTCTTATTTGCAGCTAACTCCTAAGACTGTTTCTTTTGCAGGGTAGACCTGGGAGGGCAAGGAAGCCATTCTAAAGCTTGAATTTTTGCCTTACAAATGATGTTTATAATTTTACTCCAAGAAAGCAGCTCAGAATAATTTATAGAGGGTAATGAGATTCATAAGTGCAACAGGTAATTGTCATGCACCAAGCCACTTTCAAACCCCTGCATGTTTTCAGTATTCATGTCAAGTGAAACCCTGTGTGTCCCTTTTGCTTTATTGGTTCAGAAATTTCTCTGAAGCCGAGAGAACCGCTCAGGTACAACCACAGTGGTGGAGGAATTAACAGCCCGCTCCCTCGGAGAGGCCCTTAACGAGATGGGGATAGGAATCAGTGGGGTCCCCTTGGCTTCCTTGTTCTTGGAGATGTGTTCTGTCTGGCACCTCAGATCCCAGCAGCACTGAGCCCCCGGTTGCCCGCAGAAGTAATCAGCACTTAGTGTCCTCTGTACTGGCTTTCTGCCTTCTCTGTCTCATTCCTTCCGTGTTGCCTCTTGGGACTGCCTCTTAAATAAGTTGCCCGCACCCAAGCTCTTTGTCTCAAGCTTTTGTGTTCTGACACCAATTCTCTGATACCAGCTGGGTGTCCTAAAATTCAGTTCAATTTAGACACTAAGTACCTGCTATTGGCACAGACCCCAGAAGTTAATGGCAAAGCCCTTCACAATACTGCACCATTTCAGATGCCACCTGGAAGCTTCAGAAGTCACCTGCACCTTTGTCCCATCAGCTATAAATTCAAAGACTTCCATGCCCCTCACAAGTTTGATAATTTGCTGGAACAACTTATAGAACTCTCTGAGAGTGCTATACTTGTGATGACAGTTTTATTATTAAGGATCCGATTCAGGGACAGCCAAATGGAAGAGGTGGATAGGGCAAGGTCCAAGAGAGGCAAAGCGGGCTGGACTCCTTTTCTGTTTCACATTTCCATGCTGTCTCTTTGTGGGATCTGGACATATCATCCCGCCCTGCACATCAATATGTTCGCCAACTAGGGAGACTCACTGAGCATTGATATCCAGAGTTGTTACTGGGGCTTTATTATTATATGGGCATTGATCCACTCATTGGTCACATGATTGAACTTCATCTCCAGCTTTTCTCTTTTCCCCAAAGGTTGGACTGACTTAAAGTTACAATCCTGTCATCACTAGTTAGACCTCCTGGTGACCAGCTCCCATCCTGAAGCTAGGTATGGCCTCTGCCAAGAGTCCTCTTATTACCATAACAGAGACACTCCTATTTCTCAGAGTTCCATGAGTTTTTAAAACTGTGCCACAAACTGGGGTTCAAGACCAGATATATTTGTTAGATTATAGCTGTACTCTGTGGGGAATTCAAACTGAAACAAAAGAACGTTTTATACCCATACCCAACACCTACGCTGGCAGGTTCCACCCTTCTCTCAGGGGGTGAGAGAGAAGAAGTCACAGATGTGTGATGGGATGACATCATGGGAGGCCTCACATTCTGTGCATAGAGTGAAAAAAAAAATGACAATCACTTCCATTTCCTGAGTACAGAATAACTGACTCAACACACTGATCTTGAATTCCAGCAGGATCATATGCAGAGCAGGGATTCCTGAATGAGTCTTCCTGGAGGGCCTTGTGGGCATCTGTAGTTGTCACAGTCAGACTCAGGGCCCTGGAGGTGTCAGAGACCCGCCTCTGCTAACTTCCATCTGTAGGGAGACTTCACAAGACTTGCAGATCCTGCCCATTCCAATGTGTTTTAGAGCCTCTGAAATACTGTGGCTCTGTGTACCTGGATACCTCACGAGGGTGTCTGAGCTTTGCTTATTTCTATACTTGACGGGTAGAGCGGCTGCCTCTACTGTCCTTCCTCTTGTCCTACCGGATGCTGCCTCCTACCCAACCCTCTCATCTCCCAGGCTTCCATTTCCCAGGCCCATGGACGTGCTCACCTTTGGCTGAAGACTTTCCGGGGCATCTCTTCCACTTCCCCAGAGGCCTGGGCTCTGTGCCTTGGTGTCCTCCGTGGGACGCTAGCCTTTCTGCATCAGCCGGAGGGCGGCCTGCTGCTGCTCTGTCCCATCCATGCTTGCCTTGGTAACTTTGCGTTTCATAATGAGTCTTCATTGTAAGTTTTATTGACAACTTGTGTTGTGCCACAGGAACTCATCTGGAATCAATTAAAATCAATTAATCACACTGTGATTCACTTTAATTGTGGGATGTTTCCTACACTTACAAATAACCATTCACATGTTTCAATGAATATTTTTACCCCCCCCTTTGTTGACAAACGATCTATTGTAGTTAAAATTAATTAAAATGTTAGCGTGGTCCCAATTAACCTTGCATTAATAATAAAAATGCCTTGATTGTCTGTAATGAGCAAAATCTGCAACTTACAGGGGTCCCCAAACTTTTTACACAGGGGGCCAGTTCACTGTCCCTCAGACCGTTGGAGGGCCGCCACATACAGTGCTCCTCTCACTGACCACCAATGAAAGAGGTGCCCCTTCCGGAAGTGCGGCTGGGGGGGGGGGCAGGATAAATGGCCTCAGGGGGCCGCATACAGCCCTCAGGGCCGTAGTTTGGGGACGCCTGATTTTTGCAGGATATGTTATTCAGACACAGTAATAGTGGATGATTTGGTTAAAGTTTGAGGCCACATTTAAAACCATTGAAAATCTTTGAATTTTTTTACTCTGACTTGAGATAAACAGGAAAAATAAAACCTTATCCACCCAGAAATAGTTGCTTACCTTTCTATCTCTGTTTCCCTGAGACAAGATTTAATGTCTCTAGATGATTGTAACTCCATGTAGTCTCTTTTTATTTTATTCAATATTTTATATTATTTTTGTGTCTCATACCGAAGACTGTCTCATTTCCCTCTATCTTGACTGTTTCTCTGCCTAAATGCTGTAGTGCTATAAATTCAAAACTGCATCTTTAATATTTTATTCAGGCTTTGTTTTTAAGACCCATCTTAAGTAGGCTATGTAGGTCTGCTTCATATGCAAATGTTATTTATCTGTGTCTGCGTTAATAAACATTCACATCACTCCCAACACTTCGCTTTTATAACCAAGGCTACGATAAATATTATTGTGCATCTAAATTTGAGTACCTGTCTGAGATCTATTCCTAGGAAAGTGATCATTGGCTCACAGGGAAAGAGCAAGCTGAACTCTAGAATTGGCTGTATTTTACAGAGGGGGAAACAGAGATCTGGACATGTTAAATAATTTCTGAGGTCAAGTGTGTGGCTAGGCTTGATCTCTGATCTCAGTCTTTTTTGAAGTGTTTATTTCACAATGTGCTGCCATCTCAATTTCCCTGAGTTCCCTGGAATTTTCTAAATTTTTCTAATATGATAGTTTGTGTCACAGATTGGAATCATCCTTATTTTGGTCACTGTAATTCAAGAATCAGTATTCAGTCTGTAAGTTGTGGCTGACCCAGCTATATATTATCAGGCAGTGGTGTTGGGAATTTAAGCCCAAATAATGGTTCTCTTCCAAAAATCTGCCTTTGTTATTGCGCAAGAGCCTATAAAACCAGTCAAATATTTTGGAACAGGTGATAGAAATACAGCAATTATCAGTCTCAGATATCAAAGTTTCTCTCACCAAAGGGGGGAAAACACTGCTTCAGTGAGCAAATAACATTATCTCTCAATTTTATCTTTTCAAGTTAGCTTGCCCTGAAGAGTATATATGTATATTTGAGAGATATAAAATAATATAAATCTTCTAAGCTTTTAAATTGTCTTTGGAATTTTTATTTCTTTGGGGTGTTTGAAGACGGTTTGACTGCTAGAATGCCACCCCCAGATACATTATTGTCCTTATTTCCCCTGCTTCAGTTTTCATTAATTCCTTCAAGTTTAATTGAGCAACTACTGAATCCAAGCATTGGATTACAAGAACAGTATACATTCCTTGTCCTTTTAACGCAAGACAGAGGGAAGTAAGTGACAAATCTGAGTGCTTAGCCAAGTGCTGTGGGTGACTAGGAGAGAGAGACCCTCATTCTAAGAGCCAGTGGTGAGCAGGGAGGTGATCCTTGAGCTGGACTTTCACAGATGCATAGGAAGGAGGTGGTCAGATGGAGAAAGAAAAGGTGCCATAAGTATGGGAAACAGAAGAGCCCTTTTTTCTCCTCCTGCTACACCTTCCACCTCCTTCTCCTGCTCCCCCCCACACCCAGTCGCCATGTTCAGAAATAATCCAGCATCCCAGGGGAAGATGAATAAATGTTCTACACTGCACCGTGCTAAGCATACCCCCCTAGTACTTGTGCCTGTGAAATGCATTTCACGCCTCATCTGTTGCCTAAATGAGATGTGAAAGCAGTTTACACCTCGTTTACATTTGTGCTGTTTTACCAAACAGCACAGATACAGCTCCATCCAAAGTAATGAAGTGAGGCCAGTCACCCCTTTCTCTCCTTGGATTGAATCCACCCAGCTCTTCATAAAGCTCCTCCCCAGCCTCTGTGGCTCCCAGGCAGCCAGGAGTCTACGTGCCAGGAGAGAAGGAAGGAGCTTGGAGGGTAGGTGTGAGGAGCAACTGATGAAATGGCCCTTCTTGCAAGCTGATAGTACAGTACCGTGTACAGTTTAAGTAAAAGGCAGAATTTTAAGTGGACACTGGGAAGAATTTTAACTCTTACATATACCTGTGTAACCAACACCCAGATCAACGTATCGAACATTTCTCTTACCCCTAGAAATGTTATGTGCTTTTCCAGTCAATGGCCTCTCCCCAAATATAACCACTATTCTGGCATTTATCACCACCATAGTCACACTGTGCCTATTCTAGAGCTTCATATTCATAAAAGCATATAGTATATATTACCTTGCCTCCTTTTGCCCACATGATATCAGCGAGATTCATATGTTGTTGTGTGTGTCTGTAGCTCCTTTAAATTTTTGAGTAGTAGTATTTCTTTTTTTAAATTTTTATTAATTTTAATGGGGTGATATTAATCAATCAGGGTACATAGGTTCAGAGAAAACATCTCCAGGTTATTTTGACATTTAATTATGTTGCATACCTATCACTCAAAGTCAAATTGTCTTCTGTCACCTTCTATCTGGTTTTCTTTGTGCCCCTTCTCTCCCCCCACCCCCTCCTTCCCCTCCTCACCCCCGGTAACCAATACACTCTTGTCCATGTCCCTGAGTCTCATTTTTATGTCCCACCTATGTATGGAATCATATAGTTCTTAGTTTTTTCTGATTTACTTATTTCACTCAGTATAATGTTATCAAGGTCCATCCATGTTGTTGAAATGATCTGATGTCATCATTTCTTATGGCTGAGTAGTATTCCATAGTGTATATGTGCCACATATTCTTTATCCAGTCATCTATTGAAGGGCTTTTTGGTTGTTTCCATGTCTTGGCCACTGTGAACAATGCTGCAATGAACATGGGGCTGCATGTGTCTTTACATACCAGTGTGTTTGAGTTATGGTTGTATATTCCCAGTAGAGGGATTGCTGGGTCATATGGTAGTTTTATTTCTAATTTTTTTGAGGAATGACCATACTTTCTTCCATAGTGTTTGTACGAGTAGTAGTATTTCATTGTGTGAATAAACCACAGTGGTTCTCTTGTTCATGGACATGTGGGTTGTGTTCTGTCTTTGTCTATTATAAACAAAGCTATGAATATTCATACACACATTTTTTTATGGACATAATACATTCATTTCTCTTGGGTACACAGCGAGGAGGGGAATTTCTGGGTCATAGAGTGGCTGTATTTCAACTTCATTAGAAACTCCTAAGTAGATCTCTAGTGATTGTTCCATTTTACGCTCTTAGTAACAATACATAAAAATTCTGGTTGCCTTTGGTGATTCAAAGAAATGGAGTTATGTTGGCAATCCCTGTAAACTAGCACAATTTCAGTTAAGGAACATGAGATAAAAGGCAAACATTGAACAGTTTGGAAGAGAACGAAAACATAAAACGGTCATTATTGTCCCAAAATTACCTCTTGAATGTCCTGATTCTTCCTGTAACTCACTATATTTTATAATGCACCATACATTTTGTCTCTTCCAAACTACATATATGCCCAACAGATGTAAGAATAGTGCACTTCTTGTTTCTCTTGTTGTTTTTATCTGTTTAGGTTTCTTACCTCTCAGTTTCTATTTCCTTTGAATACTTGTGTGCCCATTGAGAGAACTGGTCTGAATGACTTAGCCTGCTACTATCAGAAGTGGAAGCTCAAGTCTCTGATTGAGTTTATCTTCATCCCTAATGTTCAGTAACTCCGTCAGGTTAGAACTTGCTAAGTGAATATTTTGCAATCAATTTCCCCCAACATTGTTACTCAGGATCTAGTATTTCTTTATTTCAGACAAGTTTGCACCTATTATTTTGGTTATACTATTACAATAGTACAATATACAATTGTACTATTATTCTGCTGCTATTAACAACATTAAAAGTGAGCTCTCTATAAAGTATATATGCATATATATATAAAATATACATAAAGTATATGCGGTTTCTTTTTTTTTTTTTTTTTTTTTTTCTGAAGCTGGAAACAGGGAGAGACAGTCAGACAGACTCCCGCATGCGCCCGACCGGGATCCACCCGGCACGCCCACCAGGGGCGACGCTCTGCCCACCAGGGGGTGATGCTCTGCCCATCCTGGGCGTTGCCATGTTGTGACCAGAGCCACTCTAGCGCCTGAGGCAGAGGCCACAGAGCCATTCCCAGCGCCCGGGCCATCTTTGCTCCAATGGAGCCTTGGCTGCGGGAGGGGAAGAGAGAGACAGAGAGGAAAGCGCGGCGGAGGGGTGGAGAAGCAAATGGGCGCTTCTCCTGTGTGCCCTGGCCGGGAATCGAACCCGGGTCCTCCGCACGCTAGGCCGACGCTCTACCGCTGAGCCAACCGGCCAGGGCCTATGCGGTTTCTTCTCACTATCTCCGAATATCAGTTATGCGTATGTTGATTTATCTTTGTTTTTTTATTTTATCATTCCCTCAACAATCCTTTAAATATCTGTTTGTTTTTCTTACTGTTTGAGTGATTACCTGAGCTTTGTCAGCCAGGGACCTGGATGTGTTTTCAGTTATATAGATTCAACAGTTTTCTGCATCTAATATGACTTTAATCTCTATAATGTTTTCATTTTCTTTTCCATTTGTATCTGTGCTTTGTCAGAGCTCTTTATCTCTCCTATTATCTTACAATCTCTCTTGAAGCATTTCGAACCTTCAGTCTTCTTTCTGAGGTCCTTTTTAAAAGGAAAGTCTTATGTAATTCCTTGAGACTCTGAAGTACCATTTGCATGAGCCCTTCTCTTTCTGTATGTCTGCTTTATTATCTTGTGTTGTTCTCCCCCCCCCCTTTTTTTTTCTTTTTTATAGATGAGTCTGGTCCCTTTTCATGTACGGCTCATCTTTACATGGGGTCAGCTAGTTATGGTATGGGGAGAGACTTGGGGCGAGGGTGGAGCCAAAGATCCTATGGCTTAGATTCAGGATTGGTGGCTTTAAACATGCTGTCATTTAGTCTGTGAACTGCCTGACCCTGGGCTTAATTCTCCCCTTAGTTCTTGAAGGTCATTGTGATCCAGAGTCATCAATCCCCTTGAGTGCACTGACTTTCTGGGTCATCATCTGGCGTCCCCCCTGCCTTCCTTCTGCACTATCTCTGACCTGCCTTCCTTCTGCACTATCATCTCTGACCTGCCTTCCTTCTGCACTATCTCTGACCTGCCTTCCTTCTGCACTATCTCTGACCTGCCTTCCTTCTGCACTATCTCTGACCTGCCTTCCTTCTGCACTATCTCTGACCTGCCTTCCTTCTGCACTATCTCTGACCTGCCTTCCTTCTGCACTATCATCTCTGACCTGCCTTCCTTTTGCACCATCTCTGGAAGTCTCGTTTGCTTAGGAATCTCAGAAAGCACTCTGCCCCGTCTTGAAGAAAGAGAATCAGTGAGCTGTTTCTGCACATCTGGAGTGACAGTTTAGGCAGGACCTACGCAGGAGTGCCACCCAAATCTAAAGGAGGAGGTTTATCTCCTGGGCTGGTGACAGTTGCAAGTAGTGGGTGTTGCACCAGAGAGACCTTAGCCAGTGTCCCAGGGTGGGGTTTATAATGGAGCTCCTCATGTCACAGGAGCTGCTGGTGCGGGTCAGGGGCCCTTGGTAAGCTTCTTCTATTTAGGCTCAAACCAGTTTGTTGAGTTGCCTTTTTTTTGTACCAATCCAAGACCTACTCACTTTTTCCCTCAATAACAGCCACTTCCCACTGTAAATTTGGGTCCCCTCTTCCAAAGCCCGGTTGTGAGAGAAACTCAACCTCTCCAGCTGTCCTGAAAACAAATGTCTAACCCTTGTGGTCTACGTGTTTCATTGTTTACTCTTTGGGGCAGAGGGTATCTCAGAGTTAACAGAATAAGGGAGTGATAAAGTCTCTGGGACAGTAAGGTCCACATCCCGGGCTTATAACTGCTGACCTTTCTGAGGTAGATTAATGTAAGGCCTTTTGCCTTATTGTAGGATAATATATTGGGTCAGCATCTGAGTTCTAGGTTCAAACCCTGGTTCTACCCCTTTCCAGTTCTATGATTTAGTCTAGTTACTTAGCCTTGTTATTCTTTAGTTTCATTCTTGTTACGTGGATATGATAATAGTACCCATCTCCTGGGATTGTTTTAAAGATTAAAGGAGCTACTACTGTATAGGGGGCCAGGTTGTGCCTGCTACATAGTATGTGTTCAATGAACATTTGCTATTATTAGACCCCCCAGTTTTGTTCCTAAGCAAAGCAACGAGTATCCTCATCCTCGTATCTCCCACTTTTCTTATAAAGGTCATCGTGAAGAAGGTTTTTTAAGAAGAAAGTGTCCTCATAGAGGAATAGCCTTCATAAGGGCCTTTCACTGAAGGGAACTCTTTCTATAGACATTTAGGTCACTTTTCCTATAAGAAACCTAAAACCAGGAAGACTCTTTATTTTTTTAAATGTTTTTTTTATTTATTCATTTTAGAGAGGAAAGAGAGTGAGAATGAGAGCGAGAGAAAGGGGGGAGGAGCGGGAAGCATCAACTCCCATATGTGCCTTAACCAGATAAGTGCAGGGTTTCGAACCGGCAACCTCAGTGTTCCAGAGGAGGACTCTTTTTGTGTGTGTGTGTGTGTGTATTTTTCTGAAGCTGGAAACGGGGAGAGACAGTCAGACAGACTCCCGCATGCGCCCGACCAGGATCCACCCGGCACGCCCACCAGAGGGCGACGCTCTGCCCACCAGGGGGCGATGCTCTGTTGCGACCAGAGCCACTCTAGCGCCTGGGGCAGAGGCCAAGGAGCCATCCCCAGCGCCCGGGCCATCTTTGCTCCAATGGAGCCTTGGCTGCGGGAGGGGAAGAGAGAGACAGAGAGGAAGGAGAGGGGGAGGGGTGGAGAAGCAGATGGGTGCATCTCCTGTGTGCCCTGGCCAGGAATCAAACCCAGGACTTCTGCACGCCAGGCTGATGCTCTATCACTGAGCCAACTGGCCAGGGCGAGGACTCTTTTTTTATAAGGAACTTCTCCCATGAGGACTCTTCTCCATGAAGACCTTTATTCCATGAAGACATCACCTCTAAAAAGACCTTTTTTTTTCCCATGAGGACCCTCTCCACATGAGTACTAATCCTCCCAAGAGGACATACTCCCCATTAAATATTATCTCCATGAGCTGCTTCTCCATAAGGTCCTCGACTTAAGGGAACTATTCCTTTCTCAGAAGACTTGCTATTCAAGGACTTTTACACCCAGAAGTAGCCTCAGGAGACCCTCTTGGAAAATAATCACCTAATTTTTGGAGAATTTCTCCTCCTGAAACCCCTCAGCCAGGTCATTAGACCCTAGTCATTGGCCAAATATGGCTGCTCTTGGCATTGTGCAAAACTGGCCCCGGGCCTTCTCTTTAATTTGGGTGTACAGCTGGCTTTGGGGAGAGAACCAGTGGGAGCAGATCCTCATTGTGCCGGTGACCCTGATTATTTTCCTCCAGCTAAGCATGTAGTGACAGGAAAATGGGGTTTGCAGGTCACATGCCTGTCAGCTCAGGAAACGCTGACAGCAGACTTGCTGGGGGTGACACGGCACCAGGGGCAGAACAGGGTGAGCGTTCTTTAGGAAGGTGCATGGCATGGGGGTGGAGGTCTGTGATTCCTGATCTCAAGGAAGTAATAACCTAGAGGAACTGGAGGAGGAATTTATGGAATATAAACAAAGTGGAATGAATAGGTACTGAATTCAACTATTGTTTTGTTTATTCACACTCAATTAACTGCATTGCTTGAAATTGTGATACTCTGAAAGGGAAAGTATAGTATTCCAGAGTGAGGAGTCAGCACGCATCAGTACCTGGGATGGAAGAGGAGGCCAACATGAGGTCAGAAAAGCATCTTAGGACCCTGGGAGGCTGTACTAAGGATTTCTAATGAGCTTCTGTAAGCCATGAGAATCCAGAACAAGTATTTCAGAAAGAGAGCTATCCAATTACTTGAGAAAAGAATAAATCTATTGGTAGTATGTAGAATTGGGAAAAAGTGAGAGGCTAAAAGAAAGGGAATGTATTAAGTTGTCATTACTGGAGTCCAGGTCCCAAATGCTGAAGGCCTGAAATGGAACAGCATCTGCGAGGCTAGGAGAAGATGAAGCAGACATTAAAGCTGGTCTGAGCCCTCCTCGGTGGTCAGGGGAACGCAAGAGAGAAGAAAGTCAAAGATGACAACGTTTCTAGCACAGGTCATTTGGAAATTCAAGTGTCAGTCTGAGGAATTTCCCACGTGTTTACCAAGATCATCATGGACAAACGCCTTTGATTGTAGGGGGATATGGAGAAGTGTTCTGAGAATGGTGAAAGAATGCGGGGTTGAGAATCAGGACACGTATGACCCCTCTCCACTAACTGGCTGCCCCGCCGGGAATCAAACTGTTAACTTCTGTAGGCATTTTAATCTCTTCACTCTTCATATGTATGATAGTCTGTTCTGAAGGTCTGCATTTCTGCTTTGTACTGAAAGTACAAATTAGCATTTTGTTTTTCTTCTGCTTGCTGGTATGTTCAAAATAGAAGAAAGACACCTGGATGAAGCGTTGTCACAGACTTCACCGTTCCCTTAAGGGGATCGCAGAGCCCTTAAGCCTCTCTCAGGTTCCCTTGAGTTCTCTCAGCCCAAGGACTGTCAGCTACCTGTCCTCTATCTTCTCTACACCCCTAGCAGGTGTGTGTAGGTGGAGCTCAAAGTTAAAAATAACCCCAGCAAACAAACACATCTTTTTTTTTTTTGCAACTTGCTGTGCAGTTGAAGCTCTTAAATTGTCAACATTTTTCTCAGTGATTACACAGACCTAGGAACAAAGACGGTAGCCACTAATGACCATGCTGTGCCTCCAGCCCTCACCCCTAAACCAACCTCTCCAACACACACAAAGCAGCATGCCGTAAGACTTTTCTATGTGTAAAGTGCCAGGAGTATAAAGATTATAATGCAACCCTTATTGACAATGATTATACATGCCGAGAAAGGGGATGTAACATGAATGAACTACTTGGAGCTCATACATATTTTAACAAATAGTTTCTGTAGCTTCAATACCTTAAATAAAAGAGCAGCTTGGCTTCAGAGCCAGGGAAAGTCTAAGAGAAGGGTACTCAGTGCTATTACCTTAGGAAAGTTGACTCAGTTTTTGGTGTTTTTCACCAGCTGGTTTCATAATCATTCATTTGTTGGTAACCTTGAGGTGCCAGGGAGAGCTCTGGAGGGAAGGGATGTCTTCCAAAGGCCTCCAATAAGAAATCATTTGTCATCTTATATAATTGAAGAGTTTTCCTTTGGGTTGCTTTGGGTTCAAGGGTTGGTGAGAATTTAACCTAAAAGGATTTTGCTGCCTAAGCCTGCCTCCTTCTGCCTGTATTCACCAAAACACCTCCACACCATCCCTTCAACGTTTACTGTTTCTCCGTAAACTAGAACCTTTCCTTTTCCCCTCAATCTTTTCCTAAATATTTGAACACTGTTATAATTGAGCCATGTAACTTTCAGTAACACCCACGTCAACTCCTAGGACCGAACAGACATGGACGTCCTACCTCTGTGTGAGATTGGGTAAACATTCAAACATCTTCCCAATGTTTGTACATCCAGAATCAGTAACTGTTTCTAAGTCCCTCTCTATCTATTCATCAAATCCATCATAAAAATAAAGGATCCCAACATGGCCCAATAGTTCCTTTTAAACATCGTTACTGCTATTAGTAGAGAAATAATAAAAATTCAATGATATCGGAGAGGATATTAAGTCAATAAAACATAAGTAGGTAATTATGAAAGAGTTCTCTTTCATGGAAACAGAGAAGACTCCTTGGAGATACAATAAAATAAATGGAAGTATTAAAAAAGTCTTTAGTGAAGGATGATACAGTATGACTTCAGGACTAACCCAAATCATTTACTGATTGCGTATTTCATTAAGAAATGTTTATTAAGATATAACTCAGATAAAATGTAAATTCACCAAAAGAAAGAGTCCTAGTTGTTTGGTATTGTGGACACAGAAGGAACATGTGCCCCAGTCCCTGGCCAGACAGATACCCTAGCAGGGCACTATTTCCCATGCGATGAGGTATGGTTTGACCATGGAGTTGCTTCATGAGCACCCTGCTTTGTCTCATCTGCAGAGACCAGGAGGGGTGGGTGCGTTAATGAAATGCACCAATCCTATTCCTTGTCTACAGATGATCCCTTCTACAACCCTTCCCTTCCCTGCTCTTGTTCACCCAAACAGGCTGAGTTCTGAACTGGTTCTTTCTCATCAAGGATGTAATATCAGAAGCAAGAAATTGTTTTTCAGTGGCTTAGATCCTCTTAAGAATAATCAGAGACGTGGAGTCTAATTATTCTTAACTTCTTGGTTTTTAGAAGGAGACAAATGTTGACTAATGATTAGCATGACCCGTATAATTTATATTCCAATCCAGGACCTTTTTGGGGATGAAAATAGAAGCTGTTAATAATTGTACAAGGACAAGGGGCAGACTTGGATTAAAGGGACCCCTACTTATAATCAAAATCAAAACATAACATCTAGCCTGGTTTCAGTGATTTGTTGCACATTTCAAACTAAAACACACTTAATATTAACACAAAAAAAATCATATGATTTTTCCTTTACTTCCCCTTCGAGGAGTAAAATATAATAAGCTACTGTAAATTTTCCTATACAGCCTGACACATGCTTTCCTTATTCCTGACCCTCCCAAGGTAAGATAATCAGAAATAGTACTTAAATTATACTATAAAACAACATGTAATGATGACCCTCACAGAAAGTAGATTTAGGAGCCTGGTAGCTGTTGGAGAAATATTCCTGGACCTCAGAGAAAATGAAGATATTCAAACTTTTTAAGGAAAGATGACATATGTGGAGAATAGATGCAAGGTATCAACTCTACTGGTAGCTCTTGATCTTGTAGGATAATTTTGTCCTAATCCATGCAGTTACTTAGCAACACTCTTTCCGCTGTCTCCGGTATCGGTATCGCCCTGGCTGCTCTCAGTGATTTTTGGCGCACTAGTCCAAACTATTAGGGGTCTTGATGCCTGATGTTCTAAATCTATTTTGTGAGTCTCAAGCAGGGCAAACTAGAGAGTTTAGTTTTTATTGACTTAATCTTGCAGTTGAATGTAACTATACTCTTTCACCAAATGTGGAGGCTGAGTTAAAAGAAAATATGAGTGAGTATCTTTAAGCCTCCCTTCTTCTACAATAATTTCTCATTGGGCACATTCCCCCAATTTCCTTGCCTCTGGGTTCACCATCTGGTTCCTAGACCATGGTCGGCAAACTCATTACTCAACAGAGCCAAATGTCGATAGTACAACAACTGAAATTTCTTTTGAGAGCCATTTTTTTTTTTAATTTATTTTTTTTACAGAGACAGAGAGAGAGTCAGAATGAGGGATAGACAGGGACAGACAGACAGGAACGGAGAGATGAGAAGCATCAATCATTAGTTTTTCGTTGTGCATTGCAACACCTTAGTTGTTCATTGATTGCTTTCTCATACGTGCCTTGATCATAGGCCTTCAGCAGACCGAGTAACCCCTTGCTCGAGCCAGCGACCTTGGGTCCAAGCTGGTGAGTTTTTGCTCAAACCAGATGAGCCCACACTCAAGCTGGCGACCTTGGGGTCTCAAACCTGGGTCTTCCACATCCCAGTCTGACGCTCTATCCACTGTGCCACCGCCTGGTCAGGCGAGAGCAAAATTTTTTAAACTTAAACTATATAGGTAGGTACCTTCCTTATTGAGGTAGCACCCGCACGTGGTATTTTGTGGAAGAGCCACACTCCAGGGACCAAAAAATCACATGTGGCTCATGAGACGCAGTTTGCTGACCACTGTTCTAGACAAAAAGATATTAAGACTATATGAAATTTCTGAGATATGTCCTTGAGGTGAGTGATACAGTTTCTTTCTTTCTTCTTCTATTCTGTTGCTTGTAATGTGGCACTAATGGTGAGCCTTTTTTTTGGCATGGGAACAAAATATCCCAGGGCTGACTGAGCAATAAGCTAGGAGAAGCCTGAGTCACAGTTGAATTTGCAAAACCAGAGACTTTGTATCATCTTGGACTTCCACATAAAAGAAAAACAAATTTCTATCTAGTTTACTCCTCTGTGATCTTTGTTGTCACATGTAGACGAATTTGTACCTGAACATAGCCGCTCTGTCCTGTGCATCATGTAGACTTCACTCCTTCACCCCCAGGACTGTCTCCTCAAGGTAAGACTCTTCTAGAACACTGTTTCAGAAGTGTTTGATTTACTTGATACATTTGGTTTAGAGAACCAGCCCCTCGGTTTTCATCTGTGCCACCTGTGCTGACACGTTCATGTTTCTAAGTCGAGTGTGTGCAGGACACATTTCCTCATCTACTTGGGACTTGTGCTAACAAGTGTCTTCCTCATCTACCCTGGGTACTCCTTGTCCCTTCCTACTGCTGAAGCCTTGGTGTCCACCATACCACTCACCTTACAGCAGACACTCACGAAACGGATAGATGCGTGAACACAGTAGAGGACGTATAAGCAAAACTTGTAATTCCCACTCTATCTCTTTTCTTCACATTATATTGGTCCGTAGAGACCTCCACTGGAGCATAAACCTCTACAGTCAGGGGAAGTGTCGCTGCAACTTTGTGGGTGGTGTGGAAAACCCTCTGTGTTGTCGCTAATGTTGGAGGCTGGGTCAGAATTCATCTTGGGATCAGGAGAGAAGCAGCAACAGGGACCAATTACTGTTGGCCTCAGTCAGGGAGCATTTTATTATGGCTTCATTATTGTGAAGCGTGGCTTTGGGGGTCATTCTTTGTATAATCCCATGCCACGTTAAATCCTTTATGTGTGGTCCCCACTGAATAATACTAATTTAGTTATCTCCAATTTTTGAGACCTTTTAGAATATATGGTTTACTAATGAAGCAACATAACCAAAGTTTAATTAATAATTAAAAGCAGACATCCATATGCTGAATATAAACTTAGCCATGTTTTACATATATATTTTTAAGTTATTGATTTCTTTTAGAAAGATAGAGAAAGGGCTAAAGCAGGGGTCGGGAACCTATGGCTCACGAGCCAGATGTGGCTTTTTTGATGGCTGCATCTGCTCGCAGACAAATCTTTAATAAAAAAATAATAACGTTAAAAATATAAAACATTCTCATGTATTACAGTCCATTCATTTCCTACCACTCATGTTCATAGTTGCGGGTGGCTGGAGCCAATCACAGCTGTCCTCCAGGACAACATCAAATTTTTATTGGATAATGTGTAACGTACATGGGTCGTTGTATGGCTCTCATGGAATTACATTTTGAAATATGTGGTGTTCATGACTCTCTCAGCCAAAAAGTTTCCCAACCCCTGGGCTAAAGAGAGAGAGAGAGAGAAGCATTTGTTGTTCCACTTTGTTGTGCATTTGTTGATTGCTTTCTATATGTGTCCTGACTGGGGATCGAACTCATGACCATGGTATTTTAGGACAATACTCTGACTGAGCTAACCTGCCAGGACTAAACTTAGCCAGTTTTAAGCACACCTAGATCAGTGATACTTGACTGGGTGAAACCCTAAATCTTTAGAAGCACTAAAAATACTATTCCTTACAGTATCTACCAAATCCTATAGCTCAATGTAAAAACTTGCATCTTGGTCACTAAAAAAAAATGTATATGTAATTTTTGAGTGAAAAGATCCATAGCTTTCATCAAAATTTAGAGATCATTGATTTAAAACAGACTACTAGAGCGGTGTTTACTAGAGCCAGAGTTTGACTAGACGTCTCACCCAGAATTAGAGAATTAAAAGTCAGTGTCAGATTATCTCATTTTAATCACCTTTGAAGTGTGCCATTTACATCAACAAGCCCCCACCGAGAGAGAATTGAAGCAAATGCTTTATGTAAAAAGGCCAGGTCCCAACATTTCATCTTCCAGGAGTGCAAGCCCTCATCATCACTCAGCTGGGTTTCTCTTGACACTTTCTATCTGCCTCTCTGCCACTGGTCTCATCTTTTACTGTCCTGACTCCTCAATCTTGCCAGAGTGAACTTTTCAAAAGGCAAACCTGAAAATGTTCCCGGGGGCTAATAATTTGATTTTATCTGCCTTTTTCTTTGAATGAGAGAGAGAGAGAGAGAGAGAGAGAGAGAGAGAGAGAGAGAGGGAGAGCGAGCGCCAGGGAGAGAGAGAGCCAGGAACATTGAGCTGCACCTGTTTGTGCCATGACCGGGGATAGAACTGGCAATCTAGTGGTTTCGCCACAACGCTCTTTAAGAGACTGAGCTAACTGGCCAGAGCCTTTTCTGCCTTTTCTAGGTGCTTCTTGTCTCCTGCACCCTGTGGTCAAGACCAGCTGTTTCACTTTTCAGACCTTTGAGCACAGACTTGAATACCCTTTCCACCCTTGCCTGCTTGGGAAACTCACTCATTCTTCAACCTTTGGCTCAGTTTCTGTCTTCTTTGGTTGCCTTTCGGAATGTCCACAGACAGGCTTGGGGATGCCTCAGCTCGGGTCCCACAGTATCTTGTACATGCTTTTATTAAAGCTCTGATCAGATTTCATTATGGCTCATGTTTATCTTCCGCCTGACCCTGTGTTTGTCATTACATCTTCAGCACATGAATGGATGGAATAATCACTGGGGAGTGAACTACAACTTAGTTACTTTGATTCTATTAAGTCAAAATATGTGCTAATTCATGTAAATTGACTGGATGGAGTTCCCAGAGGGATGGGGCACATTTAAGAGCCACATGCTCAACAGTTGTGCAGTATGGAGACTTGCAATGGGGAACATTTATGCCTTTTCCCTTTCCACAAGGACAATCACCATGTTTGGGACACCCCTCCCCGCAAAGCATGGGTTTTGCCAGAATTGATGAAAGAATGAAAATTGCAAGGAGACTCTTGAAATACTTAACAGAAAAGTGTTTTTAGTATTTCCAAGACCTTCATTTTCTGGCTGAATTGGTATTTTGATTATATGTACTACTCATCAGGTGATTACAATAAGTCTACAAGGCTTTCTTGACATTCTTTTGATCATTTTTTATAGTTTGAAGTAATGCAATGTCATGATTTTAAAAAGTCTATATTTCAGGGTTTTTTTAAAACTTAGTTGTTTTTTTTTTTTCATTTATTCACTCAGAAATAAGAGCATGGGCTTCCTTGAGAGAAAATTTAAATCTGTTCTAAACTTTCATAAGCTTGTTGACTTCTCTTATTAGTCAAAACTAGTGTTGTAGATTAGACTTTAAAAGTCCCTTTGTTCCAATCGGGGCAACTTTTGTGATCGACGTCATTGAGGGACGTGTGTACACACACACGTGAGGACTTTCAGTTTAACATTATGGTAAATGAGGAGGCAAAATGATACTTTTACCTTAGTATTTTCTCTCACCCCCTCCTCATTATTGTCATGAATTACGATTGGACTGTGGGGCAGTGCCCACCAGGCCGCTAAAAGGAGAAAACAATAGTTACTTATTCTGAAAGTGCTTAGCCTTGATTGAGGGAATGCGGACATGTTTCAATCAACGGAATGCGAACAGGAGAGTTACTGTTTTGGAAAGGTGTTCAGATTGGATCATGTGAGGCCTGTAGTCTGTGTGTGGCTCCTGTTTTGCCCTGGCCTGCGGGCCACCACCACCGCATCCTCTCTGTCTCTCCATTTCTCCTCTTGATCATGTCAGATCAGAAGAACAATGAGACATTTCCCCAAACACCCCGCACTCGTGTAGCCTGGTGTAGACTTTTCTGTCCTTGGCTGTCAGATGCTTCAGATTTATTTTACTTGTCACTCCCTAGGGGAGTCTACCCTGACTTCCCCAGTCCGGACAACAGCCCCACTCCTGGGACCAGTTGGGTCCCCTCTGTTACACTGTATCTATAGTCTTATTGAGACCTCTTGTGTGCCCTTTCCCTTGTAGAGCTCTAACCCGACTGATGGCAGGAAACTTTCGTGAGGGCATTCATTCCTGTGGCCTCGCTCAGTGCCCTGCCCGGAGGAGGTCCCATGAGTGAGCTAATGGGGAATGAATGAATGTGGTGAGAACAGAGGCAAAGAGACTGGAGAGGTAGCTGGTCTGGATGCTAGGACCTTGGAGACGGTGGGAATGTTGGATCGGAGGATGTGTTTGACTTTTCAGGGGTGAAATTACAATAGCGACCCCTGATGGATGTCTTGAACAATGAACAAAGAGCAGTGAAAGTGATAGGAGCCTTTGGCCTGCTACAGAAGACTTCAGGTGTCAGGAGTGGATATCAGGGTAGGGAGAGATAATTTTAAGGTAGAAGAATGGTTGTATTTATGTCGAATATAATGAAGTATATAGTTCTATAACCATTTAAGAGAGCTTTGACTCTTTTCTACTACCAGAAGTTTCTTCTGTTGAACCTAAATTTCAATAATTTAATTTAAATGCAGTTTGATACAAAATTTTCTTTCTTTTTGATTTTAGGCTTTTGAATGAGTTTGCTTTAAAGGGAGAAATAAATATTTGAAAAGAGTAAACAGTTGAAAAATTAAAATATGAATAATTTACATGCTGCCTCTCAGTTATTTTGTTGATTGCTAAATTATATGTTCATGGAATGCTGACTATGTTTAAATATCCCCTTTAATGTTGCTAAGGGAAACATGCTTTCTTACCTGCCTCTTGTGCATAAATTTTATTTTGTTTATATTGTTCTCAATTTATTTTTTGAAAGGAAAATAACTTTATTCATAAATATATATATGTTCATTTTTAAAAAATAAATAATGCAGTGAAATGGAACATGCATAGAAGAAAAAAATTAATCTGAAACCTCACTATCCAGAAACAACTTTTTAATATTTGGTCAACACAATTTCAGATATCCCTTCATTAACATTCATACAAGTACAAGGAGAGATAAATAGATAACAAAGACAGTTCATAGAGCACATGCTATTTTTACTGAAAGTATTAAACATAATTTTTTAGTTTAGCAGAGATAAATTTGCAGTGAAGTTAAAGGAACCAGTGATCTCATAATTCTCACAGTTGCTTAGACTAAGTTTTCCATGTAAGTTAATTTACGGCTGACTACCAGTCCTTGTTTCATGGCTTCTCCTTGCCTGTTGTGTATATTTTGATGGATTTTTTGCTACCAAAATTTCACTCTCTTAATAGTTTTTGCAAGAAAGACCCACAAGTGCTGGATATTCTGAGTTATTGCATACTAGAGAATGTCGGTTTGGTGCTTTTATAGTTTCTTTTTGTGTTAATTGAGTTTTATTGGGATGATACTGGTTAACATAATTATACAGATTTCAGGGTGCCCAATTTTACAACACATTGCTTTTATTTTTTTAAAATTTTTAAATTTTTTATTTATTTTTTTAAAGATTTTATTTATTCATTATAGAAAGGGGAGGGGGGAGAGGAGCAGGAAGCATCAACTCCCATATGTGCCTTGACCAGGCAAGCCCAGGGTTTTTAACCGGCAACCTCAGCATTTCCAGGATGATGCTTTATCCACTGCGCCACCACAGGTCAGGCCAACACATTGCTTTTAGACTTTCTACTTGAAGGAGTACTAGTGGAGCATTTTACCCTCAGGACATTCAAGCTGCTTGTCTACTGTTTTCTGGCTTTAGCTAAAGCTGTGATCAACTCTTTTATTTTTCTATTGGAATGCTGGTGTGATAGTTCCCTTTTAACCACTGTGTTTTGAACTACAGTTCTCAAATAGAGAAGTCTACAAAGCATAAAATGAGCACGTATGTATCTCTGACCCCGGTCAAGAAAGAGCACTTTCTGCTGCCTTCTGTGGATTTGCCAAATTCTTACAGCAGAAGTGGCTGCTTGTGGAAGGCTCACCTGTGTCTTCGACTTTTCCCAGATCTTGTGACAGTAATTCTTCATTAGCTTTTCTACCTTCTTAGCTTTTCAATGCCTTCCAGCATTTTTCAAAAAGCACTTTTTCCAGTTATTCCACTAGTTACTCCAGTGGGAGGGTTGTTCTGAATTACCTAGTTCACCATTATCAGAAGCTGAACTCCCTAAAATGGTTCTTTAGCCTTGAATTTCAAAGATTTTGATGTTCATTGTTTTTGTTTTGTTTTGTTTTGAGGGAAGGGAGAGGTACTGTCCTTTTTATCCATAGATGCAATTCCTTTTTTGTTGTCCATAAGTTTTCTTTAGTTCAGTTATTGAGTTCTTGTAGTATCATCTTTTCTTCCATATCTATCACCATCTCCATAGTCAGTTTAAAAATCAACATCTTTTTGAAGCGTTACATTTATAGTATACAAAAAATTTCTCAAATTTTAAATGTATAGCTTGATAAATTTTCACAAGCTCAGCATATCTGTGTAAAAAATACTCAGTTTAAGAAACTCATCCTCTCAGAAGCCTCTTTTATGACTCTCTGTCCACTCTCTACCCTTTCCAAATCCATCCTCTGTTTTAATTTTTTAAAAAAATTGTATTTATTTTAGAGAGGAGAGAGAGAGAGAGAGAGAGAGAGAGAGAGAGAGAGAGAGAGAGAGAAGTGGGGAGGAGCAGGATGCATCAACTCCCATATGTGCCTTGACCAGGCAAGCCCAGGGTTTTGAACCGGCGACCTCAGTGTTCCAGCTCAATGCTTTATCCACTGTGCCACCACAGGTCAGGCTATTCTAACTGCTTAGACCATAGATTAATTGTATTTGATTGATTTGACTATATGTTTTGCAGAAATGGAATTATACACTATGTAATAATATATTGCTTGAGATTTTTTTTTTTACTCAAAAATTCATAAGTGAGCTTTATCTGTGTTGTTATGTCGAGTTGTTTATTTATTATTATTACGGCATAGTATTTTGTTGTATGACTATATTTTAATTTATTGTATGAATATATTTTGATTTATATTAATTATTGTTATATGACTATATTTATAATTCATTATCCTTCATTTAATGAACTTTGGGGTGTTTCCAGGTTGAAGGTTTTGTGAAGGATGCTGTTATGAACATTCTAGTTCATGTCTTTTAGTGAGTGAGAGTGTTCACAGATTTCTTTGGTGTCCTTTCCTAAGCGTGAAATTGCTGGGTCATAGACTAGGTAGGTAAGTGTTGGAATCCGTGGGAGTCTGAAAAGACCAGAGTAACAGGCTTTATTGAAAGGAAGAAAGGAACCCTGCCGGGCACTTCTCCGGGGGAGAAGGGCACCAGTACAAGCTAGGGGGATGAATTTATAGGGTAAAAGGAGAGTCTCGAGCAAGTGGGTGTTGAATCAAAAGTCCTGGTATGTCCAGAATGCTTCTCCTAGGGGCGACTTGCCGGCTTCTTGGAATTAATTTCTCTGCCTCAGGGGCGATAGTCCAGTAAGGGTGAGGTCTGACAGATAAGTGGAACATCAAGGGGGCAGTTTGGAATTCACGTATCTATCAGTAAGCAACTTTAGTAGATATCACAATACAGTTTTCCAGTGTGGTTGTACCAATTTATAATTCCAATAGCAACATGTGCTTCCATAGGCCGAGTTCTTCCTCGTTGTTACTCTCATTTTGACCTTGTTCTCTTTTCATTTTAACTGTTCTGGTGAATGGGTTTTCAATCAACATTTGCGTTGCTTTTCAGCCTGTCTTCTGAATTCCTAAGGGCTTTATTCTGCATCCTTCAGTGCAAGACCTCTCTTTCCTGGGTCTCAATTCTTTCATCTGTAAATGGAGTATACTATCCTGAATGTCGAAACTGTGGCAAAAACATTTCTCGTCTGCATATTTCTCCTTTCTTTATACAACTAAACTCTCTCCACAGGTTTCTCAAAATAGTTTTTTTTTTTTTAATTTTTGTATGTGATTAAGTACCATGATGCTGATTTCCTTCCAAGAAAACTAAACCTATATTTCTGACTTCTTTCTCAAGACAAGCCAGGGTAGATGGCAAGCAACACTGTAAATGGACAGAGCTCTGGCATTTTGTCGAATATTCTAGAAACACTGATCATCCGGCATTATTAAGAGAACTTTAAGTGCCCTACTTTCTTCTTCTTCTTCTTTTTTTTTTTTAAATTTAAAGATTTTATTTATTCATTATAGAGACGGGGGGAGAGAGAGAGAAGGGGGGAGGAGCATGAAGCATCAACTCCCATTTGTGCCTTGACCGGGCAAGCCCAGGGTTTTGAACTGACGACCTCAGCGTTTTTAGGTTGACACTTTATCCATTGCGCCACCACTGGTCAGGCAAGTGCACTACTTTCTTTGACTCAGTTTGACCCAAATAAATTGCTAAGAGCAGAGTGTCAGTGTCTGAGTTGAAATCTACCCTGCTTTTCTTTCTATGCCTCTTATAATGTTTAGTTAGCACTTTGATTTCTGGAGTACCAGGGTGCACAGGGCTGTGTGCAGTAATATTTTACACTTTGGTGTTAACCTTCACTGAGGAGCTGTGTAAATAAACTACAACTCAGCTATAGAGAGGCCCCATTAGAGGCCCCAAGGAGCGGTGTAATGGTTAGCCTACAACTCCTTTTCAAACAAGATGAATGCTTCTCAAGGGCTAACAGTCTATCTGCCTCTTGGCACACCCTGAGCCCTAGGGTGGCACAATGTTTGGCTGTGGCTCCTTGATTGTTCCTTGGCTGAAAATGGCTTGGGCTATTGATATTTTCCTTTATTCCTGTTATTTTCAGAATATAGGTATTCAATCATTACTACTGCTGCTACTGCTGACCAGAGTAAAGCAAAGAAGAACCTACCAAGTTCTGCATTTGCCTGGGTTTTTTTGTTTTGTTTTAGTAGCAAAATTTATGTGGTGATGTTAGTGATCTCATTCATGCCCAAAACAAGGTGTATTTGTTATAAAGTACTGCACCCCAGATTCTGAAAGGCACTGTACCTCATTTCATTGAGTTTACGTAGAGACACCCAGTCCAGATGAATTTTGAAGAGTTTTATTAGAGGAGGAGATTTATTAATATGCCGGCCACATATGGCTGACATGGGACATCTGCAAGCCCAAATTGTGCAGTCCCAAAAATAGTTCAGGGACTGTTTATTTAGCCTTGCTCACACACAGGCCAGGGAGAGCATGACATCAAGGTATGAGCTGGCAACATTTGTTTAGGGGATACACAGAAACATTAAGACTTTCAAGGTAACACAATCAAAGATGTTTACAAATCTTTCAGGGTTCATCTTCCTTCACTAGCCTAGAGGTATTTTACTCTCAAGATTCCAAGAAGGGGGAGGAACTACAATTAATGCAAAGCGGTATATAAATTCTGCCTCCTATTGAAAGAGAAGAAGTTTCTAGGTTAACCTTTATTTTAGATTTAAAACTGAATGACCTATTGTTCTAGCAAGCCAGAAACTTCTACATTTTTTTTCCTCCCCTCCCTAAAGGAGGGATGGGACAAGAAAGCCTGATAGGAAAGCCTGACCTTTTCTCCCAGAATATCAATATCAATTTTCAGCTTTTTGGTACCTTACAACATATTGGTGACTGTGGTGACACTTCATTCACGGAAGTTTCCTTTTAGAGGTAATTCTGATTGATGGGCTTTAAAGATGCAGAGAGCCCAGATCATAAATCCTCAGTATTTTGTTCTCTGTATGAAAAAAAAAGTCTTATCATACAAGACCCAAGAGAAGGTAAAACTTTCCATTAACCATTCTCGTTGCTTGAATTCTAGTTACGCTTTTACTTGACCTACCTGCCTCTTCGCCAAGCTGGAGAAAAGGGCTTCATGAAGGAATTGATCCGTTTATTGTAGATGTGTTCATTGATGGCACCTTTGTTGAAGGGACATGGAGGTTGAAGTATTTGAGTTCCCTATCTGAGGCAGGAACTTTCCCCTTGAAGCATCTGTATAAAATATCCGTATGACGATTTCTTACAAATCTTAGAGACCCGGACCAGCAGTTTCTCTCGAAGCCCCTTGGAGGTGGGGATGTGGGAGACTGACACTCTATCCGGCTGCAGCTGGCAGAGTGGATGAAATGGCCATGCCCATTTCATATGTAAGCCAGGCTTTATCATGCAATGTCTGTGCATCACAGGGGGATCCTGGAGAAGGGACCTGGTGTTTCAGAGCTGGGATAAAGCTACATTTCAGGACTGTCCAGGGGCTGGGATTCAAGGAAGCAAGAAGGGCTTTGTCTAGCTTTGAATGGGCTCCGTGTGACTTCTAAAGAGGTATGAGAGCACAAAGATTGGTGGCAAGTCAGGCTTTGTGTGAAACATTTGGCAGTGTTACCTTCTGCACTTTTGATGTGTGGGGTTGCTGCTCACGACTCCACAAGGGAAAACACGAAATAGAGTGTTACTTTGGCTACTTCCCTGGAAAAATACAATCCCCTCTTCCTCCGAGGTCCTTTAACCAGGCAGTATTAGGGAACACACATCTAACTTTATAATTTTTCCTATTCTGTGAATGTGTATGGTGGGTGGGCATAAAAATCTGCTGAAGAAGAAAGTAATACATCTAAACCTCTTTAATGGGTTGGTTTTATTGTGCTTTGATGAGACCTGCATGGAACACCTGTGCCTCATTCAGTCTTTGTTTATCATATTTCTTGGTTTTCATATTTGCCACATTGTGTACATGATGAAACAATTAAGAAGGAGAGGCTGGTATGTAAAGCAGCTCTTGATAGAGCACTCAGGGGCCTTTTGGAACTGAGCCAGAGCAGGATGATAATGCCCTCAGGCTGCCAATAGCATAGTGCAGGTGAGATGGACCTGCACCAATGTGGGTCCCTTCCTAGATCGCCAGGCTACCTGCCCACAGGTCACAGTGGACTTCATGAGAGCAGCTGCCCTCAGGAGGCCACAGGTGTGTGAGGATGGCTCTCCACTTCCGATGTTTCCCTCCCAGGATGTTCACTGACATCTGAAATGTATTCAAGCATTTTTTTTCCCCCCTGATGCCTATGACTATGGGTCGATTGAACAGGTGAGCTCAACTTGCAGACCATCAAAAGTATTTATAGAAGAGAGGATGTCTAAGATCTATAAGTTCTTCCCGATGAAGGCAGTGCATTAAACTCACTTGCCGCCTTATCTGTGGTGGCACGGTGGATCAAGCGCCGACCTGGAACACTGAGGTTGCCGGTTCAAAACCCTGGGCTTGCCCGGTCAAGGCACGTGTGGGAGTTGATGCTTCCTCCTCCTCCCCCCTTTTCTCTCTCTCTGTCTTCTCTAAAATGAATCAATAAATAAACTCACTTGCAAAAATCCATGTGACTATCCCAGGGCTGTATTAAAATATTTCTTTCTTTAAGACAGCCATAGTTTTATACCTTGCTAGACGAAAAAAATCCCATATAGTTCTTTTGTGTCTATATTTGAATAAATGTGGGTAGCAGGTGTGTTCTGGATCCTAGTGTCTCTCCTCTCAGGAGTAACTGGTCTTCCTCTGCAGGAAGGAGGGAGAATTTCTTCATAGGATACTGAATTCCAAAAGAGTATGTTTCTGGAACACGTTTCAGAAAGCCCAGGTTTCATTCCTTCTCTTTGGCAAGGCGCAATCTTTGCCACTCTTTCTAAAACAGAAGATTGATCTAGTCCAGTCACTGGGAACTGGCAGTTGGCCAAGACCTTGTGTTGAGAAGGGCCCTTTTGGGTCCCTGACTCAGATGAATTAGGTAGTTCAACTGGAACAGCCAGAGAGCAGAGCTCAGAGGGGAGGGTTACCAGGGGTTGCAGGCACGCGCTGTAGCCAGCATGAGCCTTCCTCTGTGAAGAAATTGTTCTGATATCCTGAAAGTTGAGAGGAATATCACCATGCTGTTGCAAATTTGATTATTTGAAGACTCAAGCAAGCCTAATGTTTATTCAGCCATTACTACCAGAGACCTATATGCACAAGGATCTGAAGCAAAGTGCTGCAGCTCCTGGCGGTGTTCCCCTGTCATTAAGGCTCAGTTTCAACCCTTTATTTAAATTAGCTTCCACCAGTCCTTCTGAATCTTGAGTTTATTTTCCAGCGTGGCTCGTCCAGCTCTCCTTCAGGGGAAGTATGCCAGCTACCATATTTGAGAAGTTGTGCTGGACTGCAGCTCTCTGCAGCTTTGAGAGGCCAATAAACATGTCCTAGGAGTATGGCATATTTTTGAGGGGACTGGTCTTTGTTGACCTGTTGTGGTCACCTTTCTGTCTCTTTGGCTTCAGACTACACACATATCACATCCATGCACATGGACGCAAACGTGTATACATGTACAATTGCATATACTCATACCTGCATGGGCATTGGTGCACACAAAAACTTGAATGTGCATTTCATATTCTGATTCTAATTGGCAGCAATTTACATATTTTAACTTTATCTTGTAGGATAATGAAGGAGTAGTACATTGAGGAGCATTACACTTATATGTCATTATAAATGTGAGACTTCTAGAATAACATGAAGTCCAACTATATGAGTTCACTAGCAGGTGCCCCTAAACAAATGAAAGAATAAAGCTTAGTGATAAGGGGATGGACATAATTGCAATTTTAAACAAAGGAAAACAGGGTTGACGTGAAAAGTAAATGATATGAAAAAAATAAAACGTGCAAAAAAAAATAAGTCTAAATTGTTAATGGTGAAATCCAAATAAAAATTTATCACAAAACTTTAGGCGATAAATTATTCAGATGTACAAAATAAAAAAGAGAAAAATGGAAAAGTCAAGGAAATAATAGGAAGCACATTTTAATTATTAAGTAGGCAACAGAATGAAGAGAAATCAATAATGGGATTGAATGGAATTTATTTAATGGTTATATTTTAAATTGTGTCCTATTCAAGGAATTGAATGAAAATATAAGTAAAAATTGATACATATGAAAATAATGAGAGATAAATAAGAACTAGAGTTTTTGTTCTTTCAATTTTTCTTTTTTTCTCTTTCTTTTTAAAAATAATCAAGACCAATAGAAAGATGTCAGACCCGTATGATTTTAGGCATATTCTTTTAAACAGTTTCAGAGCACAAATGTCTTATGCCACTGAAAATATTTGAGCACAAAAAGACAAGTTTCTCATTTTTTCCTTATGCCTAGCATAACTAGTGAGAACTATAGACCAGTCTCTCTTAGAAATGGAAATGAAAATTTCTAAACACATGATGGCTGCATGAATTTAAGTATATTAAAGAAATTATGTGCTATGAATAAGTAGGTTTTATTCCAGGGATTTAATGGTGCCTTAATAATAAAAATACATATTATGTTACTCCATTATGGTAGTAAGGAAATAATGTAGGACTATTCCTGATTTAAAGTAAATTATAGTACAGTAGGACTAGAAGAATAGCTCCTGCATGTAATAAAAATCTATCTGACCAAAACATGTGCATCCTACTTAAATGCAAACACGAGAGCTATCCATATTACAATTCACGGTTGCCAGCTCTCCCAGCTATTCTACAATTGACCCAATGTAAACTTAAGAAAGTACTTCAAACCAGTAAGATTAGCACAGATGTGTGTTAATATTACTAGGAAAACCCACTAGTTTTGGAAAATGAAAACATGCAAGGAAGCAAAATGAGGAGGATCCAAAGTCTTTAATAAACATAACTCTTAGGTGGACAGAGGGTGTAAGGGGGGCAATGTCAACTATTAACATACACGGATTTCTGTTAGTTTGGTGTAAACAGGCAGTTTATGGCAGGAATCATAAAGGAATAATTGAAAATAAAGTCACCTTAATTTAAATTAAAAGAAAACTGGATCAATATTTTTGAACAACTATGACAAGTAGAAGATTAATACTTTTAATTGATAAAGAGCTCTTACAAATCAATAAGTAGAAAAATATCCTTAAAGAAGACTAGCAGTCTACAGAAAAAGAAATACAAGTTGTCAGGGAAACAGAAGAGAAACAACAACGACACATCATTCATCTTGTTAATTACGCAACAATTTGGTTTTGGAAAAGGTTGACCTAGTCAATGAAAAATAATCAATGCATTCAAGGCAGTAGATAGAGTGGTGACTCAGATACAGGCTCTGGAATAGAACTACTTACTGCCTTTGAGTTAAAATATATTCCTACCACTTTCTAACTGCTAATCTGTCTACTTCCCAGTACTCAATGCCAACATTTATAAATGAACAGGGCTTGCCTTTACGTGGTTACTGGTTGAGGTGAGTGTGAAAACCATGCCTATCTGAAACTTACTGAAGCATGTCTAAGCGTTCTTTTCCCTCCTGTATTTATCTATATATACATATATCTATAAATATGTATGTATCTGCATATACCTATTTATCCTTTTTTCTAATTATATATTTTTTCTCTCTGTTAAGAAGGCAGGGATCAGTGAAGAGAGAGAGAGAGAATGAATAAATTATGTCCAAAGATAGTGCAGTAGTTAAAACCTTACAAGTTTAAGTCCATATTTTTATAAAGAATATTTAAACCAAAGATATATCACATTGACCATGGAATGAATAAAACCCGACTTATAAAGCAGTGAAGGTTGTTTGTTGGCCAGTGTAGTAATCATTCAGGTAATCGATGCTTTTTCTCACACTAGATAAACCCTGAAATCTCAGTAGCTTAGCAAGATTAAAGCTTATTTTTGGCTCATATCAC
Organism: Saccopteryx bilineata; assembly: GCF_036850765.1. Lineage (NCBI taxonomy): Eukaryota > Metazoa > Chordata > Mammalia > Chiroptera > Emballonuridae > Saccopteryx > Saccopteryx bilineata. The sequence continues at coordinate 17,007,988 of NC_089499.1, read as the reverse complement.
AGCTAGTTGTAGTCAGGTTATTTGGAATATGTGGCATCTAAGGGAAGAAAAGCAAGTTAGAGGGTTACTTTGGACTTGTGAATGGCTTGCATCATTTTTTGCCCACATTCCTTTGGTAAGAATTTAACCATACAGCCCAACCTAACTGCAGAGGAGACTGGGAAATGTAGACAAGCCCATGCAAATCTGGTGAGCATGATTGCTCTCTGCTTTTGCTCGAGTATGAATGGGACCAAGTTCTCTAATATGATACAGCTGCACCATGAACTTTTCAGAACCACCGTCAGAGTTTGTTCCATTATAATAATCCCTTTGGAATAACACCCATCATCTGGGAGTCAGTTGGAGAGTATTAACTTGCTCCTCCATTTTCAGAAAACGCTGTCAATCAATAATAGTAACAACAATAATAATACCCAGAGTAGATCTGCATTCTAGATTAGAGGATTAAAAAAAGTCTGCTTTCCATTTCTTACCTATATGTTCATTGAAATAAGAAATATTTGGAAGTGAGCGCGTGGGAGTTCTTAAAAATGTTGTTATTGGCCCTGGCTGGTTGGCTCAGCGGTAGAGCGTCGGCCTGGCGTGCAGGGGACCCGGGTTCGATTCCCGGCCAGGGCACATAGGAGAAGCGCCCATTTGCTTCTCCACCCCCCCCCTTCCTCTCTGTCTCTCTCTTCCCCTCCCGCAGCCAAGGCTCCATTGGAGCAAAGATGGCCCGGGTGTTGGGGATGGCTCCTTGGCCTCTGCCCCAGGCGCTAGAGTGGCTCTGGTCACGGCAGAGCGACGCCTCGGAGGGGCAGAGCATCGCCCCCTAGTGGGCAGAGCGTCGCCCCCTGGTGGGCGTGCCAGGTGGATCCCGGTCGGGCGCATGCGGGAGTCTGTCTGACTGTCTCTCCCCGTTTCCAGCTTCAGAAAAATACAAAAAAATAAAAATAAAATGTTGTTATTCTTGGATCAATCAGGACAAATCTACATGCCCTATATGTCCTTTATATTACTCCCCCACTGTTCCCTTGACTACCTCTCTCTCCCTACCCCTCTCAACTGCTTTCAGGGGATGGCCCTATTCATCCTTTATATTACTCCCCCACCGTTCCCTTGACTACCTCTCTCCCCTACCCCTCTCAACTGCTTTCAGGGGATGGCCCTATTCATCCTTTATATTACTCCCCCACCGTTCCCTTGACTACCTCTCTCCCCTACCCCTCTCAACTGCTTTCAGGGGATGGTGCTTGGCTTCATGCCTGAAGGTTCTAAAGAAAACCATCACTGCTTTGGCAATTGGGTTACTCTGCACAGTGTCTCTCAGTGGTCCATATATGAAACTCCAAGTCAGAACTTTCTTCCAGTGTGACTTTTTCAAAAAGCTTGACTTATTTTGAAGAATGCCATATTTTATTCATGTATTTCCCTTTGTGCTTTCTCTTTGGTTTTGATCACCCACAAGCTCAGTCAAATTGTTGGTTCAACAAACACAACTAGGACAGTAAGGGTTATACATTATACCATTATCTCTCCCATGCTGATCTTACATTTAGATTTATGTTTTTGAGTCCTGAATTTTTATTTTTGTACTGTAACATGTGTTTTAAAGTCAACTTAAATCTCAAATGCTGGTCCTGGCTGGTGGGATAAGTCAGTCTGAGCACTGTCCCGAAACACCAAGGTTTGATCCCCGGTCAGGGCACATATGGGAAGTGACCAAGGAAAGCACAGCTAAGTGGAACAACGGATGGAACTCTCTCTCTCTCTCTCTTTCCCCCTCTCCCCCACCCTCCCTCCCTTCCTCTATGTGTCTCTAAAATCAAACAACAATGATTTTTTAAAAATCCCATGTACTAAGTTCTTTCTGGGAAATGAGCCAGTACAGAAAGTTCCAGGGATGATTATTGAAAGGGCTCTTTTTTCTTTTTATTGTATTTTTCTGAAGTTGGAAACGGGGAGGCAGTCAGACAGACTCCTGCATGCGCCCAACCAGGATCCACCTGGCATGCCCACCAGGGGGCGATGCTCTGCCCATCTGAAGTGTTGCTCTGTTGCAACCAGAGCCATTCTAGTGACTGAGGCAGAGGCCACAGAGCCATCCTCAGTGCCCGGGCCAACTTTGCTCCAATGGAGCCTTGGCTGCGGGAGGGGAAGGGAGAGACAGAGAGGAAGGAGAACGGGAGGAGTGGAGAAGCAGATGGGCACTTCTCCTGTGTGCCCTGGCCGGGAATCAAACCTGAGACTCCTGCATGCCAGGCCGACACTCTACCACTGAGCCAACCAGCCAGGGCCTGGAAGGGCTCTTTTGACATAGAAGGTTAGGGCACATTTGATTATGCAGCCAAACTTTACAGAAAGATATCAATTTCTTGGATGTTTTCATGTGTGTATTTTTTTTTTTTAAAGAGCAGGCTGAGAAGAAAAGATGTTTATGGGAAGGAAAGAGAAATGTGACAGCCAATTTAATAAGGGACAGAAAGAAATTATAGAGTCCTTTTAGGATTCACAAGGAGTTTTTGCCTTCTGTTCTAGAGGGCATGTTTTATATTTCCTTTATGCATTCCTTCACTAATGGGTAGGGAAATGAAGTACTTTGACTAGACTGTTAATATCTCTATAAAGATAATATTCATGAGTGGGGAAAAAAGGATTTGCCCATTTCTCAGAATATAGAATGTTATAGATAGAGCTATCTAGATTATAGACTATGACCTTGTTTCCAAGACAACAACATCCATGATCTTATCTCATTCTTTCCTAAGTTACCCGATTTAACTGCCCTCTCCCTTTTATCACACCTCCCCCTCATTAAACACTTACCAGATCCTTTTCTGTTGCTATGTAGGCAGTGTAATAGCTTTCCCAGCTGCTTGCTGAATGAAATGGGAAAACACACACATTCTGGGCGTGTGTGGGGAGAGGCGTCTCAGCAGTATTTCAGGATCAAGGGATGCGGATGGCAGGTATGTGTTCTATATATATACACACACACATAGTGCAATCCCCTGGCACCTTTGGCACAGAAATGTGCCCTGTTTTAGTGCACAGAGCTGACACGTGTGTCGGTTTGATGGAGTCTGGGTTCCCCTGACAGTGTGACAGGCTATTAATCACATGTGACCAAAATAGCCCACAAAGGAGGACACTCCTATTTTTTTTCCCTTCCCGGGGAGGGAATGGGTGATGGGCTGAAACTCCTTGTCTTTGCATTCTTTCTGGTTTCTTTTCTTTTCTTTTTCTTTTTGCTCTGTGTATTTGTGTTATCCTTTATCCTTATTGGAGGACTTCTCTCACTTAGCATTGCAAAGTAGGGGTGCTGTCTTGGGTGGGTGAGGTCATGGGGACCGAGTCGGTGGAGTTGGGATAACGGAAAAGAAGAGATGCTTGTTTCACATGGACTTGTTTCCTCCTAAGGCACACTGAGGAATCGTGTGGCTTTATAATTATTGTCTTAAAGACTCTGTCTCATTTAGAAGGATGAAGTAGGTAATATTTAAGATTTAAAACATTTTAATGGCAAAGTCCTGCTGATAGTTAATACTTATCTTTGTATTGTTCAGAGATGTATAAGACTGGCATCTTTATAATGTTTTTACATGTTCTGTTTCAAGGTGAGTTGATGACATGCTATCTTGTTGGCAATTTCTAATATGAGATTGTGAGACCTTAGGGGTGGAGTCTGCTGTCACATGACATACTGTGGTCAGGAATGGCTTGGGGATGTGTTTTGTCCATGGAGGAAGATGGCCAGCACAGGGTAAACTTGACTTCTTGGCTCCTCTAGCCCAAGAACATAAGATTATGTTAGCTTCACCAGCCATTGTGTTTGACTTTGGAGTACAGATACCACTGAAGTTGGAATGGGGTCTGTGAAAAGGAGGTTATGGGAGGGGAGCAAGATCAAAGCCAGGAAAGTGGAGTTCAACCATATTCTTAAGCAGGAGTCAGCAGACAATTTTTTGTAAAGGGCCAGATAGGCGTTGAAGGTCATACAGCTGCTGTTGCAAAGATTTATCTCTGCTCTTGTGGCATGAAAGCAGTCAGATAATATATAAATGAATGGACATGTTTGTGTTGCAATAAACCTATATTTAAAAATATTAGGTAGTTGGCTATATTTGACCCACAGGCCGTAGTTTGATGACCCCCATTTTTGAGAATGCTACTAGGTAGTTAGTGTAGGTAGTGGCATGTAAAGTCAAACAAGAAGGGTCAGCTGATCAACAAAACTAGCAAGAGGAAAAATGAGAAGTAATGCCAAAAATTGACAATGAAGTGATAGTCACTATCTGCCAATCACTCTTCAAAGTGTTTTACTCATTACATCTTCAAAAAAACTCCATGAGTTAAGTACTGTCTTACTGACTGGGAAACATGGAGGGGAGGTAATGTTTCCCAGATTACACAGACCACGGGTGGCAGGACTGAGATTCAACTGCAAGTACTGGAATTCAAATCAAGTTTCAAAACCCATGTTCTAAACCACTGTGGTTGATTACTCTGTATTTTGTAGCTAGCAGGTGAAAGGTGGACAGGAGGAATTTTGGGAATGGCGTTCATATGCTTGCAGTAAGATTGATGCTATCTCGTCTCGGAGGGTGGGTAAAGCTGCACTGGAAAGACCCGGTGGATGAGCAGGCTGTACATGGACCACCCCTAGTACCAAACTGTCATTGGACGGGACTGCTGAACGACAGACGCTGACAGAGCGTCTCCACTATGACGCTGACTTTCTTTGTTATGTGAATGTGTACACCGTACACCTAAAACAGTGTCTAGGCCCTGGCCGGTTGGCTCAGCGGTAGAGCGTCGGCCTGGAGTGCAGGGGACCCGGGTTCGATTCCCGGCCAGGGCACATAGGAGAAGCGCCCATTTGCTTCTCCACCCCCCCCTTCCTCTCTGTCTCTCTCTTCCCCTCCCGCAGCCAAGGCTCCATTGGAGCAAAGATGGCCCGGGCGCTGGGGATGGCTCCTTGGCCTCTGCCCCAGGCGCTAGAGTGGCTCTGGTCGCGGCAGAGTGACGCCCCGGAGGGGCAGAGCATCGCCCCCTGGTGGGCAGAGCGTCGCCCCTGGGGCGCGTGCCAGGTGGATCCCGGTCGGGCGCATGCGGGAGTCTGTCTGACTGTCTCTCCCCGTTTCCAGCTTCAGAAAAAAAAACAAAAAAACAAAAAACAAAAAACAAAAAAAAACCAGTGTCTAAAACATATACAATATAGTGTAAGGAACAGTAATCAAACACCTGCTACCCCATTTAGAAACAAATCATTATCAAGACCATAGAAGCCCCACTGAAACCCCCGATTTGATTCTATTCCTGTCTTTCTCTAAAATGGCCCATTATTCTCCATTTTACATTAACATTTATCTTGGTTTTTAAAATAATTTTATGACATACATATGCAATCTAAAGAGTATGTTATTTAGGCCTTGGCCAGTTGGCTCAGCGGTAGAGCTTTGGCCTGGCGAGTGGAAGTCCTGGATTTGATTCCTGGCCAGGGTACACAGGAGAAGCGCCCATCTGCTTCTCCACTCCTCCCCCTCTCCTTTCTCTCTGTCTCTCTCTTCCCCTCCCGCAGCCAAGGCTCCATTGGAGCAAAGTCGGCCCAGGTGCTGAGGATGGCTCCATGACCTCCACCTCAGGTGCTAGAATGGCTCTTGTTGCAAGGTAACAATGCCCCAGATGGGCAGAGCATCGCCCCCTGGTGGGCATGCTGGGTGGATCTTGGTAGGGCGCTTGCAGGAGTCTGTCTGACTGCCTCCCCACTTCTAACTTCGGAAAAAAAAAAAAGAGTATGTTATTTAGTATTGTCTTTTGAATAAATGGAATAATGCTGCTTCGGTGACTTGAATTTTTTCTTTCCGCATCAAACTTATGAAATTTATACATCTTGCTGAGTCTAACCATAACTCATTCATTTCCATTGCTGTCTAATAGTTTATTGTATAAATACAGTCCGTTATATCTTTTCCTCCTATTAACGGCCATTAGGTTTGCTTTAAGTTTTAGTCTGCTAAGGGAAACACTTCTATAAACATTTTAACATGTGTTTCACATTACAGAGCATGAATGCAAGAATTTCTTCAGGAAGTATTGTATGAGTGGAATTTCTTTTTTTATTTTTTAATTACAGTTGACATGAAATATTATATTAGTTTCAGGCATACAACACAGTGATTCAACATTTATACATCCTAAGAAGTGATCACCACAATATGTCTAGTAAATTATGATATTATGACTCTATTCCTTATGCCATGCATGACATCCCCGGGACGTGTTTTATGAGTGGAATTTCTTGCTCAGAGATTGTGAGCATATTTAACTCTAAGAGGTAGTGATTAAATTACTTTTCAAAGTGGTTGTACTAATGTGCACATCTACCAGCAGTGTCTTGAGAGCTGGGAGGCTCTGTATCCTTGCTGACCCTTCAAGTGGCTGGGTTGGAACAGCTCATGGTGGTTTTCACTTGCATTGCCATGATAATACTTGGTATTATTTCTTTCAGATTTTAATATTATTACCTTCAGATTCTCCATGCTGACGTTGGGTGAACATCAAATAGACCTTGGCATGGTTGACGGGAAAACCTCACCTTAGGTGTCTTATTGATTGTTCTCCTGCTGTCAGGGTTGGTGTGTGAACAGCCACTCAAGCACAGAAGTGGTGGACAAATTCAGGTCCCTGTATCAATGAAAATTCCATTTGTTTTTCTGGATTCTGGGGGCAGAGAGACTCAGACTTATTCCTATCCTATTCCCACCACAAACTAGTAGAGGGAACTTGGACCAGGTTTCTCCACTTTGATAGTAAGATGAACAACCTAATACCTCTCTATGCCAGATATTACTTTTGATTCTAAGTGCTTTCTTGTTTTATTGGGGGTAAAGGGCAGGGCTGGGCTGGAAGGATGAAAGCTACATTTTATAGGCCCTTTGGGTTAAAAGGGTCCTGGTTTGGATCCTGCCAATGGAAGATATCCATGCAGACTTGGAAGGCAGAGGGGAGGAGAATCAGTTACTTCTCTATGAATGGGGCGGGTAGCCGTGTAAATGCATAGGGACCAAATGTTCGCAGGGAGTTGTAGGTGAGCCTCTGGGAACCGTGACCTCGGTGTGGCATGCCTGTGAGGAGGACTGGCTGCAATTTTCTGTGATCCAAGAATTTTATGATTTCCAAGCCAACAGGGATTCTCACTGGCCTTCACTCCTCTGCCCTGAATTTAATAAACTCTGTATCAACTGCCTTTCTGCTAAAATTCCTAGAGTGGTTTCTCTTCTCCTGACTGACCCCTGACTAATATACACTGCTCTGCACTGCCTCACTACGCCAGGCTCTTGGGAAGATTGAATGGAACAATTCGTGTGCGGCATGTATTGTGAACCTGATGCATAGTGGGGGCTCTATAAGCACCCGCTTTCCCTCCTTTTTAAAGAAGAGGGTCATCTCCCATTTTGAAATACAGAAATGGAAACGGATGGAGAACATGGAAGGATCTCGCTTCAGACAGCCAATTAGGAGACCTGAGATGAACCTGTTCACAAAACTTTGTTGCCATGACGTCGGGCCAGGGCTCTAACCCAGCGGTGCCAGCACTACCAGACCTGTAGCGACACTCCCGAAAGTCTGCAGGCCAGCTCTGTGTGCCCCTGGCCAGCTCAACCTCCACCAGGTGTGCCGGAATGCCAGCATCCCTCCCTAGCTGTGAGGGTGACTTTCTTTATGGTGTTCACTCTGACTCTCATGAAAACATCCCTACCCAGAGTTTTCCCTGCGTCGAGTCCCTGTCAATACCTGCCAGGACATTTTCTAAACAATTTTCTAAGTTGAGGCAATGGATAGCCACCCCCGCCCCCTGCGCCCTGTTGAAGCCTCATCTGGAAGGTGAGCGGCACAGCTGTGTCTGTCTGTTCATTTCCCCGCTGGCCTCATCCAGGCTTGAGATAAACTACCACCCTGTGACTGATTAGCAATCAGAAATGCCATCGGGCCCGAGGTCATTTCCAAAGGCTCCTTCGCTACTGTGTTTTGGCATTTTCAGAACCCTTCCTGAACAACCTCAGAGAGGCTAGGCTGCAAATCAAATCCTGTCTGCCTTCAGAGTTCTTAATCTTTTTACTAGCAGAAGAACCGTTTTGCCGAGAGAAGATGTCATCCTCTGCCTTTCTCGGCACCTATCCAACCTGATTCTAGCCGCCCGCCCTCTTCCTAGGCTGAGGAGCGCGAGCGAAGCCAAGCACGGCTTTGCTGTCCTCAGGTTTCTCCTCTCTGCACCGCTCCGCCCCCTTAGACGTGCCGTTCTCCACGGTGCAGAGACGCAGTGTCCGTTTGGTGCGTTTAGATCACGCGTTGCCGCTCTAAGGGGTATCTGCGTTTTAAGGCCTGTGCCCCCTGCTGTGGAAAGAGCTGGTTGCTCATATATTCCCACACGTGTAAGAGCCTTCTGTGTAATTAGCACCATGATCATCAGCAGTGGGAACAGGAGTCCGGTAGGAAAGACATGGCCATGCAGTGCCCGCTTAGCTGGGGGAGCACAGGCTTGGGTGGTCATGGGCATCAAGGCCTGGGCTTGCTGGGCGATCTGGGCGAAGCAAGGGCGGTAGGCAGGGCACACTGACGGCGAGGAGCTGTCGGGTGTCTGTCACCCTTCGGGCTGCTGCAAGCACCTTATGATGTGTTCACGAGATCTTTCCAACGTGGGGTGACTTTGTCTGCGAGTCCAGCTGGAGGAGGGCCTCACCCTGAGGGAGCTGAGGGGTGTGCTCCTTGGGAATAGGCAGGGACGCAGGGGAGAGGTGTCCACCCAGGGAGGCTACAAGGGGAGGAACTGGGAACAAGTGGGTCAGGAGAGATCGGTGGCCCAGTGCTTAGCTCCAGAGCAAGGGAGGATCTAGGGGCAGCACCATGGCAACAGAGGGCCTGGTGGCCAGGGGCCTGTTGGTTTGTCCATCTGTGAGCCTGCGTTTACAGTAAAGCAGGGGTCCCCAAACTACGGCCCGCGGGCCTCATGCAGCCCCCTGAGGCCATTTATCTGGCCCCCGCTGCACTTCTGGAAGGGGCAACTCTTTCATTGGTGGTCAGTGAGAGGAGCATAATTCCCATTGAAATACTGGTCAGCTTGTTGATTTAAATTTACTTGTTCTTTATTTTAAATATTGTATTTGTTCCCGTTTTGTTTTTTTACTTTAAAATAAGATATGTGCAGTGTGCATAGGGATTTGTTCATAGTTTTTTTTATAGTATGGCCCTCCAACAGTCTGAGGGACAGTGAACTGGCCCCCTGTGTAAAAAGTTTGGGGACCCCTGCAGTAAAGCATACTGCTGGGCTTCCCAGGGGGCGCCTGGATCCCGGTACGGCACCTCCCTCCACTGCCTCCAGGCAGCTGCCGAGGCCCGGCTCCTGGCTGCACAGCAGGCCGGTGTGTTGGGGTGAGCATGGGCAGGGCAGAGGGGATGAGATGACTCCCCTGTTGTCTGCAGCCCACCTGCTCTGTCCTAGTGCTGCCCTGGAGACGGGCGGGATCCCTGCTGCAGGCCACTAGGGGAGACAAAACGGAATAGTGACAGCACAGGGGAGGGAGCCTTCGTTTCCTCTGGAACGGCCGGGAAGCATGCCGGGCCCAGGGCGTTTAGCAGAGCAGACAGAGATGCCAGGGGGTGGAGACCTGGTTTGGAGGCATTGGAATTTGGAAAGCTTTTGTATTTTGGGTTCTCTTACAAGCACGCCCTGATAGAGGGGTGTGGGCAAGTAGTGCATTTGGGCAGGGCCCTCAGGGGGCAGAGTAAAGAAGGGAGCCAGGCACGGTGGGGAAGGCCAGGAAAGGGCATGGTGCTAAACAGAGCCCTGCCGTGGAGACTGCGGCTCCGTCCCGACCGGGACCTGATGAGAGGCCATGTGGAGCGCACCCCAGACTCTGCCCCATGGACAGCGAGGAAGTTGGGGTGTGTGTCCACCAGTTCCTGTCTTATCTCAGTACTGAGACAGGGCTCTTGGCGCATTGACGCCCTGGTACTTCTGACCGGTCCCGAGAACCCAGGCTGAGCACTCGCCCAATTCACTTTTCCAATCGTGTTGACTATCTTTGAGAGGAGGAGAAGGGGTCAGATGATCCAAAGTTCTCCTTCGATCTCTTACTGTGGGCGCCTATGCTACAATCAAGCAGAAGAAAACGTGTTAGGGTCAGTTGGGGTTTGTGAGTTACATGTTTAGATACACACACATGTCTGGGCGTTCATGAGTCTGTACGTCTTATGCATCTAAATATGTATGCCTGAGTTAGGAGATTTCTCAGCCACATACAACTAACCAAGAAGGAGGAAGGTTATTCTTTTAACACGTACGAGGTACCTGCTCTTTGACGTGGTGATCCTGGGCCTCGAGCATTTCAGTTTAGTACAAGCAAAAGCAACGATGTCCGCTCTGCCCTCGGTATTTCAGCTCTGGAATTTGGTGTTTATCGCTTAGCGCTTTGCGGAATCCTACCTTCTGGGGAATTTGCAAGGGGAACTAGTTAGACAGTATTTTATTTTAGGGCCATCTCATTTCCTGGCAAAATACTTCCTTCTTTCCTACTATGTTTAAAGGCAGGAATCAAGGGTGATTATTATTATTATTTTTTTTAATACCAGGGAGAATATTGGAATTGTATTAAAGAAAGTGGAATACATTTGGCCTTGCCTTTCAAATCCCTTTGTGGTTTCTCCTCATTTGTAAAGTGGGAGTGATGCTGTCTATTTCAAAGGGCGATTGTCAATATGTAATGAGATAATGGATCTGGGAAGACTTCTAGACTCCAACGTCAGTCTGGCTTCAGTAGAGACTGAGCAGTCTCCTGCTTCCTGGAACACACAAGGACTTTGTCCCGGGGTTGTGTTGGAGCAGGGGGGTTGAGGCCATAAACATCATTATTATAACTGACACAGAACCTAAGGACGCCCCTGGGCAAAGAAAGAGCGCCTTGCAAGCAATCTAAATCTATCAATTGTACGACCAAAAACTATACTAGACAGAGGGAGAGAACTGGGCGTGGCAGGGTGGAGAGTGCTAACATCTGTCTGGAAGGTCCACGGTCAGATGCATTCCTGTAGGTCTACAAGCAGCATCTCACTTCATCTGCTGGCGGGTTTCCTATGGTAGCCAGTGTCATTCTCATTCCAGAAAAACTGTGGCTTAGAGAGCAGCGTACCCAATCGAGGTGGAATCCACATTTGAGGCCAGGTCTGCTCGATGCGGAAGCCCCGCCTCTTTCTTCTGCACGGTGCTACAATTGGCGCTGCCATGGGAGGCGGGAGCCGGCACTGCTCCTTAAAGCAGCCTGCAGCGGTCATTGTGATGCTGCCATTCTGTTGTGGAAGCAGAAAACATAGGAGGCCTTGCTGATTGGCCGAGGGTCACAAGCCCCAAATTCGCATATCTGCAACGCTCTGGGGTATAGACTTCTCCTGGGGTCTGGTAAGGATGTCGGATTCAAGCACGCCTGTACCATCGCCCTGAAATTTTCCTCCTAGCCTCAGAATCTGGTCTGCCTCACACCTGCAGTCCGTCCTCCATGCATTTCCCATGCACACCATGCTCCAGACATGCCACATTTGGTACAGCCTCAGAACTCGTCATGTTAGTTCATGTGTCTGTGTGTCTGCTTGAAAATGCCCTGCTTGTCTCCCTCATTATCTTGCTTTTGCTCCCTTTTTTAGAACCCATATCAATGGTCTCATTCTTATGAAACTTTCCTGGACCTGCCCAAGCAGAATTTATTGCTCCCTTTAATTGGACCACTGCCAATCGTTTTCCATAAATCACGTGTGTCCTTAACTCATGGCATTGCCATCATTCATTTGTTTCATTATGGTGGAGACTTAATTCTTAGTGGATATCTGTGTGTTCCTCTAGATTTCCCAGGCTCCCTTGCACTTAGATTGGGGTCATGTGACTGGGGTCTGGCCAAAGGGTCTGGGCAGAGGTGATGTGTGCCACTTTTTTTGTGTGTGTGTGTATGTGCGTGCCACTTTTGAACCTGGACCTTGAAATCATCCCACATGACCTTTCAGCCACCGTTTGACCTTGAAGATTATATATCTCAGATTTTGCCACTACAGGCTGAAGGAAAGTCACTCAAGACACAGTTAGGTATGATGTGAGCATTAAATACATTTGTGCCTTATTAAGCCACTGGCATGTTGGGTCTATTGGGGAAGATGGCATTAATTACCTGGTTTTATATAGTATCTGTTTTTTCCTGTTACTGGCGAGTTCCTTATAGATTGAAACCATTCTTCTGTTTACCTGGGCATTCATAACACCTGGTAAAGGTGAAATAGTGTAGCTAAGAAGCACAGTGAGGGTATTTCATCCGAGGTCGGTCTTTCTGCAGGTACAGCCTCCGGGGCCGAGTGGCACATTCTCATCTTGGCTGCTTGATGTACTTCATTTTTTTTTTTCCAATTACTTATTCTTTGATTGATTTTAGAGAGGTAGGAAGGAGTGAAAGAAAGAGAGGGAGAGAGAGAGAGACTGATTTGCTGTTCCACTTATTTATGTACTCATTGGTTGATTCTTGTATGTGCCCTGAGTAAGGATTGAACCCACAACCTTGGTGTATCTGGACAACATTCTAACCAAATGAACTACCTGGCTGGGGCCTCCTTTATGTACCTTAAAGAATGAAAAAGGCCCTGGCTGGTTGGCTCAGCGATAGAGCATCGGCCTGGTGTGCAGGGGACCCGGGTTCGATTCCCGGCCAGGGCACATAGAAGAAGCACCCATTTGCTTCTCCACCCCCCCTCCTTCCTCTCTGTCTCTCTCTTCCCCTCCTGCAGCCAAGGCTCCATTGGAGCAAAGATGGCCCGGGCGCTGGGGATGGCTTCTTGCCCTCTGCCCCAGGAGCTAGAGTGGCTCTGGTCATGGCAGAGCGACGCCCTGGAGGGGCAGAGCATCGCCCCCTGGTGGGCAGAGAATCGCCCCTGGTGGGCGTGCCGGGTGGATCCCGGTCGGGCGCATGCGGGAGTCTGTCTGACTGTCTCTCCCCGTTTCCAGCTTCAGAAAAAGAAAAAGAAAAAAAAAAAGAATGAAAAACAAAATACAATCATTGTAATATTGTAGTTCTGGGGGAAAAAAATGTGCAGCCCCTAACATCAATCAATACTTCAATCTTTGTTCAGTTAGAAGACGCTCCCCTGTCTAACTTAAGACTGTATTTGGTGGCCAGTGCCCTTTGAGGAGGAGAGTATGATTGCTTTATTCTTCTTTCTTGCACCAGCCTTCATCCCTTTCCCTAGCTTCCTAACATATGGTTTGCCCCAGGGTAAAGTTGATGGAGAGTGGAGGGGAAAATAATTTAAAAGCAGGTTTTTACATAACTGACAACAGGTGTTGCCCTCCCCTGGCATCTTGTTCTTAGAGCCTGCCAGTGTTTAAAGCCCCCCCCCCCCCACCCCAAAGGACACTTTCATGTGCTGTTTGGAAATTTCTTTTCCTAGGATTCCCTCTTAGACAAAAATCTTTGATCTCTAAAAGCTCATCCCTAGCTCCCTGGCATTCCTCTTCATCTCCTAATGCCAGGGGCCCCCTTACTCCTCTAGTTTTTGGAAAGGGTCCGTAGTTGGCAGAATCCTAAGATGACTCTCAGTGATCTTCGTTCTTGTCTAATACCTTCTACTTGAGTGTGGGTGGAATCTGAGAATATGATGGGATGTGACCTCTGTGACTGTTACCTTAGATGGCAAGAAAGATTTGCATGAGCAATTAATGTTACTACTTAAGGATGGCACCGGTCATACTGGATTAGGGCCCCACTCTTGTGACCTTATTTGGTCTTAATTACCATATATATGAGGAATGTAGCTTCTTTTCCTAATTTGAATTGTTGAACTTGTCTACCTTCTCTCTAAATATTCTTCTACCACTACCATTAATGAATGGCCAGAAATATTACTGTGCAAAAAATTGTGTCAAGTTTTCTATTATGACCTTTAACTAATGTATCAGTGGGAGCTTAAAATAATAACCATCTATCTATTGTAAAAGTATTGGGATGAGTTTAGGTGGTTGGCTTCAAACTATAGCAGCTGAGCCCTGCCTGCTGTAGACTAGGGTCTGCCAGGTGGCTGTGCTTCAGACTCCACAAGTCTCTCATCCTCCTTGGACCAGTTAGCCAGGTGTGGCCCACAGTTTCTGCCCCTGGGCCAGATTAGAAAGAAAACTTTTTTCACAGGCCGAATGAAATATTAAAATTAAAAAATGTTAAATACAAAAACGATTCGTTTAAGTAAATAAAATTTTATTATGTAATTTGTTTATGAATACATGTGAGTGAAAAAAAATTTAATGTACAATATTATTTTAATAAAAATATATTTTAATAAAAATATAATTATGTACTGTATAAATATCCAAACTGTATCGCAATCAATCAAAACAATATTTAATTAATAGAATGAGCTTGAAGGGGTTATATCGCAAATAAAACAATTAGTGTGTTTTACAAAGAGCCTGGGCACATTTTCAGTTATCAACTGCAGCTATTGTCTATGCTACAATGCCACTTGATTCAGCACACTTGACCACAAAAATAACGAATTGTTTGACCTTGGGTGTGCACTGGCAAACTCCGCCTAAAAGAATGTGGGTTTCACATTGCCGCTAAACGTCAAACAGTTTATATCGAGTACAGATGATTACAAAAGTTGTAAATCTTTATAATGGATTTTTTTTTTAAAAATAAAGAAGTATTGTGAATCCATTCGACCAATTATTGGAAGTTAACCCTAGATTAGTCACACATGGAATTCTTTTCTGCGTATCACTATCTTCTTAAATATCTCGATTTCCAGTAACCAAAGACGCTTCCGTTTCTGAGTAGCTGAGATTTTAAAGTAGCGGAGAATATTAAAAATTTTAATCGTGGGCCACATAAAGTCATTATGCGGGCCGTATGTTGGCCATGCCTGAGTTAGAGCATGTCCTACGCATGGTGCCAGCACAGGTACAGGATATTAAGCTAAAACACCCAAGTATTTTTGAAGTCTCACATTGGGTCTGCTAAGATGTCAGCAACCAAAAGTAAATCAAACGATCTCAAAATCAAGGAATGGCAAAGTACACTTCACCCAGAAAGGCAGTGGGGGTGTATTCTTTTGCTAGGGCTGCCATAATAAAATACCACATGCTGGATGGCTTATTTCTCACAGTGCTGGAGGCTAGAAGCTCTAAATCGAGGTGCTGGCAGGTTTGATATCTCCAGAGGCCTTTCTCCTTGGCTTGCAGATGGCCACCTACTCGCTGTACCCTCTTACCACTCTTCCTCAGTGTCTGCACACACCTGGTGTCTCTTCCTGTCCTCATGAGGGCACCAGTCATATTGGATTAGGATCCCACCCTTATGATCTTATTTGATCTTAATTATCTTTTTAAAGGCCCTACCTCCTAATACATCACTTTGTGGGTTAGACCTTCAAAATATGAATTTGGTGCAGGGAACACAATTAAATCCGTAACACAGGTTTACTAAATTTTACTAAACAATAATTCTTTCCATAATAATGTGGAGTCTGATTGACCACAACTTGACATTCTGACACTGACGTTTAGTGATATAACCTTGGGAAGATGACCCATGTTTCCCCACTTACAAAAGTGAAATAATTATACTTACTAACTCATATGTTCATTGAAAGTTGAATGAAACAATTCATAGAAAGCAAGCCCAAAGTCATTGTTCAGTAAATATTGCTAGCGTGTGAATCATTATATTTACCAAGCTTTCATTTTCCTCAGGAGGCTGTACAGCAGGGTTCCCCAAACTACGGCCCGCGGGCCACATGCAGCCCCCTGAGGCCATTTATCTGGCCCTCCACTGCACTTCCGGAAGGGGCACCTCTTTCATTGGTGGTCAGTGAGAGGAGCATAGTTCCCATTGAAATACTGGTCAGTTTGTTGATTTAAATTTACTTGTTCTTTATTTTAAATATTGTATTTGTTCTCTTTTTGTTTTTTTACTTTAAAATAAGATATGTGCAGTGTGCATAGGGATTTGTTCATAGTTTTTTTTATAGTCTGGCCCTCCAATGGTCTGAGGGACAGTGAACTGGCCCCCTGTCTAAAAAGTTTGGGGACCCCTGCTGTATGGGTTGTAGCATCAGCCACGACTTCCCCTTTGGAACCTGGATTCTCTTCTACAGGGAACGTGATTTGCCCAAATCCACCCTTCTTCAATCTGTTTCTGCAATATGTTGATGCTTTAAAAAAAATCCACCTAACATTTCTCTGCCAATAAATTAGGGGCCAGAAAGCAAGGAGATGTTCACATTTGCCTTTCTAGACATTTTGCAGATGGCTGGCTGCCTCGAAGTTGTGTCATGGCGGCTGAGCCCTCAGCTGTGGGCTTGATTGGCATCCGCTAGGTAGAAACCCTGCACGCCCAGAGGTGGATGTCGAAAGCGTGCAGCAGAGCCCTTGGAGAGCATCTCTCGGGGGTCCTTGTTGGAGTTAATGGTATATAATCTCAAAGAACTTGCAGAGCTCTGCAGTCATTGCTCACTATCGGGTTGGTTTATTCACAGCCTAAGGGCCACTGGGTCCTCAATGAAATACCTTCTTTCTGTCGTCCTTCTCAGAGGAGTTGACTATCTGTCTAAACTGCTCAGGATGAATTCTTTCAAAAATTACTCTTAGTGGATGTTTCAAGTGGTTTTTAAATTCTCAGCTATCACCCGCAATAGCCAGAGCAAGGAATGGGGCTGGGGAACGTGGGGAAGGGCACTTTTTTCCCCCTCTGTTCTGCATGTAGCAGCTTATGGAATGATCACCATACCCCTGAACAGTAGTTAATATTTTCCCCTCTTTAACACAAAGCAAGATGTTAAGATTAAGTTTTGAGTAAGACACCAAGTCGCCAAAGGTATGCGTGCCAAAGATAAGATACCAGACAAACTTGCTGGGTTTGAAAGGGAATGTTTAAGAACTGTCTCTAGATCCCTTGGCTCCCACAGGAAAATCACAACTATAAAAAGAGGTTAAGATATAGAAAGAAAGAAAAGAGAGCTTCATGAGAAATGTGTCTTCAGGACAATGATATTCAAAATGTGGCCTCCTGACTGGTAGCATCAGCGACTTGAGAACTTAGCAGGAATGGGAACTATCAGGCCCCATCCTAGATTCAGCGGATCCAAAACTTTGGGAGTGGGGCCCAGTAATCTCTGCTTTATCAAGTGCTTGAGTGATTCTGATGTAGGCCAGAGTTTGAGAACCACTGCTTTACATAAAGCTATGCTCTGATTACTCCTCACTCCCACACAGGAAACTTCCCTGGCCTGCCAAGAGCAATTGTGGAAGGCCATCCGTGGAACCAGGGTCAGTTTAAACAGTGATGATACTCTTCACAAACCAGCCAACCTTCAAGCCTAGTGTACTTGATCATTTGGGAACCATTGTTCCCCAGGCCAGGAGATTTGGGGAAGAAATAGGACGAGGCAGCATGTGAGATGTCCAGTTCATTAAAGACATGAGTTTACTATGCCTTCATGTCTATGCCCTGAGAAAGCCTGCCACTCCTCCTAATCCCTGGGAAAACAGAAGATGAGCCAGGAACCTCCTGGAAAAGTGTCAGAGGGAACAAGAGAAAAGTGACCAATAGACATTTCCTTCCTGCACTCAAGTGCACAGACTCTAGTTCAGTGACGAGGGAGGTCTTTACCTGGAGCACTCAGTCTAATGTGTGTCTCCTGAAGTCTGTGAAAATCAGTGGACTGAGCCTTCACAAAGTCTATGACAAGAAGTAGGAAGCTTGATATGGCAAGTTGATTTAATCCCTTTCAAAGTTCAGCTTTTAAAAGTTTACAGAGATAAACAGAACATAGCCTCTGACCTTAAAGAGATCACAGGTTAATAGAGGGATACAAGTGAATAGATAATTCCATAACAGGGATAACCATTCAACAATCATCCTCAGGTTGGGGGTGTGAGAATGGGGTCTTAGAACATCACTGTAAAATGTAGTCAGTACTCAGGATTTCTATGTGCATGCCCCAGCTTTTTACTCCATCATTGGTGACAATCTTAGCCATGTGGCTCTGCAGAGCTCTCTCATTTGAGGGGAAGATACTTCTCTGTTGTCTGTTGTGACTTGCTTTGGCCGATGTGATATTAGCTTACAAAGTCAGCAGAAACTGAAAACATCCTGCACATTTGGGCTTCCTTCCTGCTCTCTGCCATCTCCGTAAGAATAACGTACCTGCCCTGGCCGGTTGGCTCAGCGGTAGAGCGTCGGCCTAGCGTGCGGAGGACCCAGGTTCGATTCCTGGCCAGGGCACACAGGAGAAGCGCCCATTTGCTTCTCCACCCCTCTGCCACGCTTTCCTCTCTGTCTCTCTCTTCCCCTCCCACAGCCAAGGCTCCATTGGAGCAAAGATGGCCCGGGCGCTGGGGATGGCTCTGTGGCCTCTGCCTCAGGCGCTAGAGTGGCTCTGGTCACAACATGGCGATGCCCCGGAGAGGCAGAGCATCGCCCCCCTGGTGGGCAGAGCGTCGCCCCTGGTGGGCGTGCCGGGTGGATCCCGGTTGGGCGCATGCGGGAGTCTGTCTGACTGTCTCTCCCTGTTTCCAGCTTCAGAAAAAAAATGGAAAAAAAAAAAGAATAACGTACCTTAGCTTGCTTGTTCCAGGTAAGAGATGAGATACAAGTGGAGCAGAATCACCCTAGTGGAACCCAGCCTTAATCAGCTGACCCCTGCTCAAATTTCAGCCCATGAGCTAGATAAATGCTTTTGTAGAGCACCGCAACATTATTGTGGCTGACAGATACAGGCTTTATGGAGATAGAAAATACTCTAAAATATTTCAGTTCCCAAGAGGTAAGGTTGGTATAGTTGGTCACAGAATTTTGTGTACCAGAAGTCTTTGCAAATCAAGAAGAGGCAGGGAGGAAAAGCCCTCTTTTTCTAGTCCTGACAGATGTGTGAAGGCAGGAAATGGGGGTATGGTCAGAGGAGGTCAATGGCTGGAGAGTGAATGTGCTAGGGTTGGCATTCCTGAACACCCTTTGGTTCCCCACTGGCATGGATGGACTCCGACATGGAGGGTGGATGTGCTGAAGAGAGGGTCTACTATAAGGTGGTCCTGTAGGGGACATAAGGTGACCCTCCCGGAGGGATGGATTTAGACACGGCTGAGTCTCTGAAGAGTCTGAAAGGAATCAGTGAAGCCCATTGGAGGACTCGTCAGCTGGAGAGCATCACAAAATGTTGAAAATGCTGAAAGAGGCCAGTTCACAGGTCACACCAGTCTGAGATGTCACAGCGGGTACTGGCAATATTCCTGTAATGGGACTAGCATCTCCCCAGGGGATGCCAGTTCAGGGGGCGGCCCAGCCCTGCCTCTCTTCCGCTGAAACCAGCGAGCATTTAGAGGGTACCATGCTATTTTCAAGGACACTGATGGAGCCTGGGAGAGGGACTTCAGAAATTGAGAGTCTGAGCATTTTCATCTAAAGAGCTTGAACCCTTCATTTGACCAAGTCTTTGCATTTACCATCAGACCCAAGACTAATAGCTCAAACTAAATTTAGTTTTCTTATCTTATCAGTTGGGAAAGGGCTTGTGAGGAAGTATGATCCATTATTGGCTGAGTGCAAAAATGACATATTCTTTCTTTGTACAAGGAAAAATAACATCGATGGATTCTCTCTCCTGCCCCAGTTGCAATCTGGGGTGGTGAGGTGGGAAGTGTTGGTGCAGGGGGAGCTACAGAAGCGGCCTTTGACACAGGATAAAGAGGGGCAGGGCCAGAGAAGCCCCTGAAAAAGATTTGCTCGTCATAGTTCAATCTTACAGGACCTGTAGAAGGTTCCCAGATGAGGAACCACGGCAAGGTAGGATTTGAGAGGCGGATAAATGGCATGTGCAACGGCCTGAGGTGGGGGAGAAGACTTGTAACCGCTCTAGCTGATCTGCATAGGATGACTTTGGAGCCTCCTTTAGCCAGGGCTCTAGAGGACTTTGGCGACCTGGGAGCAGGAAAGGTGGGTATGTCCGTGCTGGCTGCAGCAGGGACTCCATATGCCTCCTCTTCTCTCCTCTCATTCCAGGAGAGTATGGGAATTCTCCGGGAATTTTTGCTTTATTTGTAAGAAATGATGGGAGTGTGGGGCAGAGATGGGCTGAGAATATGGCAGCGCACAAGGCATTTGGCGCACATTATTACCTTTGATCCTCATACCCGCTTCTCATGCTGGCATTAGTATCTCTAACCCGTCAGCACATTCTCTTGGCTCTTATATTCAGGATATAACCAGGATATGACCGCAGTCAGACCACTTCTTACCACCTCCATCACTTCTCTACTTGCCTGTTGGTCCAAGCAACAACTATCTCTCACATGGACTATTGTAAGAGTCTTTCCACTGACCTCCCTGCTTCCACACAGCGGTCAGAGTGATCTATGAAGTATGTTGAAATCTGATTATGGCACTCATTGCACAAAGCCGTCCAATGCCTCCCCACATGATTGACAATAAGCCCACAGTCCTTATGTTGGTCTATGAGGTCCTCCATGATCTGGCCACTTTTCTACTTCTTGATCTTATCTTCCACCTTTCCTCATTCTTTCTACTCCAGTTACTTTGACCTCCCTAGGTTCCTTCTCATTGTCCTCAAACACAAGAAGCACAATGGAGTCTCAGGTGTTTTGCAGCTGTTTCCTCTTCGTTGACTGTTCTTTCCTTAGACATCTGTCACTCCTACCCTCTCTTCCTTAGAAGGGAAAGCGTGACCAATATCACCCCAATTCCATCATGCTTTGCTCTTCTTATCTTGTTTGTTCTTTACAGAACGTAGCACTTGACATAGTGTCTTTTTATTTATTTATTAAATATTTCTGAAATGTGTGTTCTGTGAAGGCAGGGACTTCATGTTTTGTTGTTTGTTTAGTCTTCAGTGCCTAGAACATTTGCCTGGCTCACATAGGCACTCAATAAATATTCGCTGAATGTGGCTCAGAGAGATTAAGCAACTTGCCCAAGGGTACCCAGTTAACAAACATTAAAATGAGGATAAAAGACTTGTTGTTGCTGAGGGTCATGCTCTTTCTGATCCACTTTTTTGGGTCCCTGCCTAGTGCCCAGATGTCAGGCTAACAAGACTGACCAGATAGGTTCCTGTGACTCTGATTTCTTTAGAGAAATATGCTCAGTGAAAAAACATGAGGGTTAATGAAAAAGTCCTTTTGAGCTTGACCTGTGGTGGCGCAGTGGATAAAGCATCGACTTGGAATGCTGAGGTTGCCAGTTCAAAACCCTGGGCTTGCCTGGTCGAGGCACATATGGGAGTTGATGCTTCCTGCTCCTCCCCCCTTCTCTCTCTCTTTCTCTTTCACTCTCCTCTCTAAAATGAATAAATAAAATCTTTAAAAAATTAGAAGAAAGAAAAACCTCAACCTCCTTCCTCTAAAAAAAAGTCACAAGGTCTTTCAATTTCCTTGTCCATGTTTCTGTGTGTTCAAGATTCCTTAATTAATTTTTATATTACGTGGTATTTGTCCTGTAAAAATAAGACTCAATGAACGCACATGGCTACTCCAGTTCCTGCTCTGCTTGGGAAAGCTGAGGGAAGGCAGCTTGTGGGAGACATGGACTCAGCCAGTGGGCTCTGTATCCTTGGGAGTTTTATGGAAATGGCAGCCCCTCTGACCCTCTGCTAAGGGTTTGGAGTGTAGTCACTGGAGTAAAGAGCGGGAGACTCCGATTGCAGTATAGATCTTGTAAAATCTTGGCCAACCCAAAAAATTCACTCTAAAGTGAAGAATGCCTCTATTGGATCTGGTTGCTGGGTAGGCACTGGAGGGTGCTCTTCTGTAGGACAGAGGGTCACAGAAAGCTCTGAAAACAATCAAGAGTGATGGCAGTTCCAGGGACAGCGGTGGCAAGAGTGAGGCAGACTCACAACCTTTTGTTTTGTGGCTCATTCACCTGGGATCGTGTATGGCAGGGGTCGGGAACCTATGGCTCGTGAGCCAGATGTAGCTCTTTTGATGGCTGCATCTGGCTCACAGACAAATCTTTAATAATAAAAAAATAATAACATTAAAAATATAAAACATTCTCATGTATTACAATCCATTCATTTCCTACCATTCATATTCATGGTTGCTGGTGGCTGGAGCCAATCACAGCTGTCCTCCGGGACAACACCAACTTTTTATTGGATAATGCGTAACATACACGGGTCGTTGTGAGGTCAGGAAGTTCCTTCAAGGGAAGGAACTTCCCTTCTTTTAATCAAGTAGTCAGCTAGCTAATTGCAGAACACCCTTTTGACAAAGAAGATGGCTAAAAGAAAAAAAGATGAGGAGTATCACACTTTTCAGCAGGAATGGATAGAGGAATTTGCCTTTGTGGAGAGAGTAGGTTCTGCAGTGTGTCTAATATGCAATGATAAAATTGCATTGATGAAATGGTCAAATATAAAGCGGCACTTCAAAACACGCCACATTACATTTACATCGAAATATCCAGCAGGGGACAGCAGGAAGAAAGCATGTTCAGAGTGCAAGCTAGTCAGCAGCAACTCCGTGTTTGGACCCAACAAGGTGACTGGAATTCAGCTAGCTTTGCTGGTGCTTTAGCAATTGTGAGAAAAGGAAAGCCATTCACAGATGGGGAGTATGCCAAAACATTCATGCTTGATGTTGCCAATGAACTTTTTGACAACTTTTCAAATAAAGACAAGATAATCAAATGAATAAAAGACATGCCTCTGTCGGCAAGAACTATTCACGATCATACCATCATAATGGCAAACCAAATTGAGACAACACAAGTGAAGGACATAAATGCAGCACCATTCTTTTCT
This sequence comes from Saccopteryx bilineata, assembly GCF_036850765.1. NCBI lineage: Eukaryota > Metazoa > Chordata > Mammalia > Chiroptera > Emballonuridae > Saccopteryx > Saccopteryx bilineata. Next base: position 16,985,164 of record NC_089499.1, on the reverse strand, counting down.
CTCACTTTGGATGAGTCAACAGACATAAACCATTTATCCCAGTTCAGCGTGATTGCAAGGTATGCTGTCGGTGACACACTACGTGAGGAAAGTCTTGCTGTTTTGCCTACAACAGAGACAAGAGGGGAGGATTTATTCAAGTCTTTCACTGAATTCACTAAAGAAAAAAAATCTTCCGATGGATAAACTTTTTTTGGTGTGCACTGATGGTGCTCCGTGCATGGTGGGGAAAAACAGAGGATTCATAGTGCTTCTTCGTGAACATGAAAAGAGACCCATCCTAAGTTTTCACTGCATCCTACATCAGGAGGCACTTTCTGCTCAGATGTGTGGTGAGCAGCTTGGTGAGGTGATGTTGCTGGTCATTCGGTGGTCAACTTTATTGTTACCTGAGCTTTAAATGATCGCCAGTTAAAAACACTGCTGGTTGAAGTTGGGAATAATTATTCTGGTCTGCTTCTGCACAGCAATGTGCGTTGGTTGTCAAGAGGGAAGGTGTTCAGCCATTTCGCGGCTTGTCTGAGCAAAATCCAGACTTTTCTTGAAATGAAAAACATCAAGCATCCTGAGTTAGCTAACACTAAGTGGCTCCTGAAGTTCTACTATCTCGTGGACATGACTGAACATCTGAACCAGCTCAATGTGAAAATGCAAGGCATTGGAAATACAATTTTATCCCTTCAACAAGCAGTGTTTGCATTTGAAAACAAGCTGGAACTCTTCATCGCTGATATTGAAACAGGTCGTTTACTACACTTTGAAAAACTGGGAGAGTTTAAAGATGCATGCACAGCAAGTGACCCTGCTCAACATCTTGAGCTCCAGCAGCTAGCGGAGCTACTAATCTCCTGTAGTCACTCAAAGTGCTCTTTGGAGAATTTCGTGAGTGCACTTGTCTTTTTAAGTTCATCACCCATTCACACAAGTGTGCAGTGGACAGCGCCAACCTGAGTTACACCCCCAGTGTCTCCGTCAGAGACTTTGAGCTACAAGCTGCTGACCTGAAGGCCTCAGACATGTGGGTGAATAAGTTCAAGTCACTGAATGAAGATTTGGAAAGACTTGCACGTCAGCAAGCAGAGTTGGTGAGAAAACACAAGTGGGGAGAAATGAAAAAACTTCAACCCGTGGATCAGCTGATTGTCAAAACTTGGAACATGCTTTCTATCACACATCACACACTGCAGCATGTGAGTATTGCTGTACTGACAATGTTTGGCTCTACGTATGCATGTGAGCAGTCTTTCTCACATCTAAAGAACGTTAAGACCAACCTACAATCACGTTTAATAGATGGGAATCTCAACACCTGTATGAAGCTTAATCTCACCATGTATCAACCGGACTACAAAGCCATCAGCAAAACTATGCAGCACCAGAAGTCGCATTAATGGCAAGAAGTACTTTATTCATCATTGGTTAGCAACAGCATAACAACGTTATTAAAAAGAATTCAGAGACTTATTGTACTTTAAAAGTGTTGGTCTTACATAAAATACACACATTTACTTGTATTTAGTGTTAAACATATTGTATGGCTCTCACGGAATTACATTTTAAATTATGTGGCGTTCGTGGCTTTATGAGCCAAAAGGATCCCCGACCCCCGGTGTATGGTGAAGTGACACCGGGTGGGATATAGCTGGCACCTTCCATCCCGCAGCATTTATCTGAGAAATGCTTTGATGACTTCCTGCTGGCTGGTGCTATGAGCACACTTTCCCCTCCCAACTGGGGAGAAAGCACAGGGGAGACGAGGTGAAAAGCCCTGTCTCAGTTGTTGGTGAGAGAATTATCCTTCTTGATTGATGTGTAAGAAAACATCCAGGCCATTTTCTAGGACAAATGCAAGGAAAGTGGTGGCTGAGGCTCCCGGAGCGAAGGGGAAATTGCTGGTCATTTGAAGTTGAAAGACTGCTGCTTCTGGCTGTGGATCTGGGCAAGAGTTTACGTTTCTCTGAACACTTTTATTTTCCTTCTGTAAAACCAGGATGGTTTTCAAGATAAAATGTTTCTCTTTCCTTCCCTATTTTCTTCTCTCTTTCCTTTTCTCCCTCTCTTTCTCCCTCTTTCCCTCCCTCTTTCCCTCCCTCTCTTCTCTGCTCCCTCTCTTTCTCTCCTCCCTCTTTTCTTCTCTCCCTCCCTTCTTCCCTCCCTTCCCTTCCCTTCCCTTCCCTTCCCTTCCCTTCCCTTCCCTTCCCTTCCTTCTTTCTTTCCTTCTATTATTCGATACACAATTATTCAGTTGCCATGCTAGGCACTGGACAAACATATATAAACTAAATTGCTGGTGACTGCAAAGATCCCAGTACCAGAAAAGAATGACCACATAGTGTGTCTATGCAGGAATAGATAGATGTCTGTATCAGTGGTAGCAGCACAGAAGAGAAAGAGATGATCTCTTGGGAAGAATCATTGAGAACATGATGTCTGAGCAAAGTTTTAAAAAAGAAATAGCATGTACAGTGAACCAGTTGGGGCCACAGTGAGGATGAAGGAAAAACCTCGTGTGTAAAGCTACAAAAGGATGCACATGATTGGGTTATTGACTCAGTGAGTGAGAGGCAACTGTGAGCACCCCAGGTCCTCTTGACAAATGGACGCCCAGAACCAGATCAGTGGAGACTGAATGTTCAGGACTGGTGGCTGCATTTGGGAAGCCTCGGCGGGGCACTTGTTGGGAAGATTTGGAGATCTTACTGTGAAGAGGGCTGGAACAGAAAGAACCCTGCGGAATACCGAAATCTGAGTGTGCTGAGAAAGAGGCATCTACGAACGAGGCCTGGAAAGGGCAGTGAGGGGGAGAAGCTGATAGAATCACATGGCAGAGGGCACAACAGAGAGATGTCAGGGAGCAGTGGCTGAGAGCTTGGGAGCTTCGAATGCTGCTGGGAGGCCAAGGTCAGTGGAAGCCCGGACTGTCCGTGGGATTCAGTCATGAGGTGGTTAGTGGTGAGGGAGGGAGCCATGTGACAGCGAATTAAGGCATGCGACAAGGCTTTGCAAACTGTGATGAGCTGTGGAAAAGAAGTGTCAGTTCCTGACGGAGGCAGGAATCGGCTACCTCAGGCAGATCAATTCAGAACGTGCAGTGAGAATGACATGAAATTCACCGCTCCGGACTTACACTTCTCAGTTGCATCATGGGGCTAACAGAACATTGGCATCTTGGATGGACACCCATGTACTCATAATGAATGCTTTTTTTGACATTTTTGCATCCTTATCTCCAAATTAGCTGCTTGGCTCCAGAAAATTGCCTGAAATTTGTCACCTAGGAGCAAAAATAAAATTGGGGGTGTAAGAAAGAATGAGAGAGAAATGGTAAATTACAGGGTCGTTGCTATGTAGGACTAAATAATCCTTGTGACCACCTAGCTGTGCTGAGCTGTAGAATTTATTCTCTGAGGAAAAAAGCTTTAATCTTACAGTCTGTTTTGGATAGTGTCAATAGGAAAAGGGCTCCTCTTCCAGCCGAACAAATTAGATTTTCCATTAGTTTTATCTTATAAAAAAGAAAAGGGTACTAATATTATATGTAGTTTGGCTGCTGAGAAAAACATATCTAGAGGCTATGTGAGCTTTCAAGAATTAAATGTCGATGTCATGGTGTCCTACAGGTGACCTGTGGCTGTGTGCGACAGAGACAGCTGCGGTGAGGGTCATGGGACCCTGAATCCATTTGATTTGTAATATTTTCTTATGATATTAATTGAGCTCCATGCCACTTCTGCAGAAGGGTCTAGCATAATGATGTGTATGTAGCCACGACAAGTGTGGACCCTGAGCTGGGGCTTGGATGTACCTGGCACATTCCTTCCTTGGCATATACTGTTTTCTCAGCTTGGTTGGCTTGTCCCCACATGTCCCTGTGTCTATTGCCCTCCTCACTTTTAGGTCTTTCCCTAAGCATCACCTTCTCCTTGAAGCCTTCTCTGGCAATCCAATTTAAAATAACACCTGCAGCCATCCACCCTTCCCCTCTCTTCCCTACTTCAAATTTTATTTATAGCACTTATTCCCTTATATATTTTACTAGGATGTTAGCTGCTCAAAGCAATGACTTTAGCCTGTTTTGATCACCGTCATAACCCCAGTGTCTAGCCGACTGCTTGGTGCATGATAAGCACTCAGTAATATTTTCTGAATGAGTGAAGAAGTGGCCTTTGGCAGCCTGCCAGCTTTCTAGCCCCAAAGAGGGATCATTAAGCCTCTAGAAAAGTACTTTCCTCATAAAATCACCATCAAGTTATCACTTCGTCTCCTTTGTTCACTAGGCTCTGAGATTCCTCTCTCTTTATTCAAAGATTGAACAGCATTGCTCAAGTTTGCCAGGAACTTCCAGGGCGTCCACTCTGGGTTTTTCTCTCTGCCATCATATAAAATTGTCTCCCTTTCAAATGCCTGGAAAGTCCTAGGCTGAGACCTAGGGAGGTTTAGAACAGTGGAGCATGCGGAGCCTGGAGAGCCCATTGGTCCAGTCCGCACTTGTGTAAGTAGAGAAATTAGGACTCGGGCTTCACAGGTCATCCCATGTGATCATCACAAGCAGTGTGGGCGTGGCATCAGGATTCCAGGTAAGGATTGGGGAAGAGATGATCAGAGATGTTAGATTACTTGCCCGAGGCTGCTCAGTGACTGAGTGTTCGAGTCAGAGTTGGGACCCGGCTTTATTTTGATTCTAAACTCATGCTTCACTGACTCGACTCTGTGTGTGCTATAGTTTGCAGTGAAAACTCACCCACTGGGCCACTGCACGTGACGGTGGGAAGGTGGGTGTGTGCCCACTTCCTCCTTTGCTGTTGCTCGCCTTTCTACTTTGATGTTCCTCTTGTTGCCCCAAGTGTTCCCCCTTCCTGTTGAGTGGTCAGTCCTCTAGCATTTTTCTTTCACTCTTGCTCCATCTGCATCTGTTCTTCCTCTGCCTTGGCCTTCCCTACCAACTCTTCGACGTGCTTGGTTTTATGTATGTCTCATCCAACAGAAGACTGTCTTGTGTCCTACGTTACCCTGCCCCTTTGTCTTTAAGACCAGCCTTCCTGAGTGAATCGTTTGCCTTTACCCTCTCTCCTGCCCTCCTAAGCTTCTGCTCTTACCAACCTCGGAGTTGTTCCTGCCCCCCGTGGCCCCCACCCACCCCATCACCTGGTAACCACCATTCTATCACGTACTTCTATCCCTTTGAGGACTTTAGATGTCTCAGATAGAGGGTATCATGCAGTGTTTGTTCTTCTGTGAAAAATGTATCACTTAGCATATCTTCCAGGTGCTTCCATGTTGTTACACATGGTTGGATTTTCTTTCTTAAGGCTGAATTATATCCCTTTGTATGATCTCAGGTTAAGTGTTTTTACCACATAGGAAGGAAGGAAGGAAGGAAGGAAGGAAGGAAGGAAGGAAGGAAGGAAGGGGAAAAGAAAAAGGAAAAGAAAGGAAAGGAAAGAAAAGGAAAGGAAAGATTGGAGGAAACTTTTGGAGACTGTGAATATTTTATTACTGGGATTGTTGTTGTAATGGTAACTCGTGTACACATATGTCCAAACTCACCAAATTGTATATATCAGTTATGTGCAGTATTTTTGTGTACCAGTTATATATACCTCAGTAAAGCTGAGGAAGAAATAACCTACCTGTTACAATATACATTAGCTATTTAAGTAAAAGTTAGTTGCACATGTAGGGGGGGAAAAAAAAGCTTTACTTTAGAAGAGCACTAGCAATCTCCTAGGCAAAGTCCTATGATCTCTCTTCCGGTTTCTCTTATTTGATCCTTCTGTATCATTTGACATGGAGAACCTCTCTATTTTCTCCAGATTCTATCTCCTTGGATTCTGCATCAGAGTGCTCTCGGGCTTTTTGCATACAACCCTGCCATTTACTTCTTTGCTGGGTCTCGGTGGTAGATTGCAAGACTGGCTTCAGCAGTCTCTTCCACTTCAGTGTGCATGACCCTAGGCAGTGAGACTTTTGATCCTTGATCAAAAGAAGAAGTTTATTTCTGCATACATCAAATCTGAGCACGGTCACCTGATTTGCTTTAAGTAAATTCAAAAATAAGATACAGCAAAATTAACAAGTAAGGTCTCAAAAACTGTTTGTACACGGTGTTTGTCCTTTTCTGACTGTAATTGGGACTCAGAACCCACGGTGCGAATGGTGACCAGCTTGCAGGAGAGGTCACCTGCAAGGGAACCAAGAAACTCTGCCCTGTCAATTAGCAGGCAAGTGAGTGAGACCACTCCAGAGCAGACATCCTGTTTGAGTCACCAATTCTCAGTAGCCATAGGAACAATGGCAGTGAGACCAGCAAAAAACACCCGAATGAACCCAGCCCAAATTGTCATATCACAGACTACGTGCAAATAAAAGCCAGTGAGCTGTGAAATATTTGTGTATAGAAATAGATAACTGATACAGCCTTCTATTGCATCTATTCCTTCAATTTTTGTGGCTTAAAAAAAATCTACACATGTTGTTGTGCTATTCTCTAAACATGCTCTAAATATTTCCATTAAACGTCCATATTCTAATTCCCTGAAATAATATCCCCAAGCCAAATATTTCTTCTGATTCCTTGATCATAATACCAACTGTCTATTGAAACTTGGCTGTACCCCATGGAGTTCAAAATGATCACATCCCTATAAGGAGTTCACTCCTCTACCCTAAACCTGCTTCTCCTATTATTACTAACTCAGAGAATAGAATAAAAATCTGTCCATTTTCAGTCTTGACGAGTGGATGTCTTTCTTGTCTCCTTCCATCTCTCACACTCGATGTTTAACCAATCATCAAGCTCTGTGAATATTCTTCCTTGATCTTTCTTAAAATCATTCACTGCCCTTTGTCCTTACCTCTACTACTACCTTAATTCTGGCCACCATAATTGACTGCTGGAATGACTTTCAGTATCTTCTTAAATAGGCTGATTCTCACCATCATGTTGCCAAAACAAATGGACTTATTACTCTTACTATCTAGCTGCTAACTAACCCATTCTTGAAAACAAAAAGCTAGTCATTAGCTTTTGGCTGTAGCACTTCACATAAGCTCACTAGATTCTCTATGTCCGACTTCTTTTTTTCCTGCTAGTCAATTATGGGGATGGTGTATTAAAATCTTATAATATGTTTTGTTGATAAGCGCCATTCTGACTGGTGTGAGGTGGTATCTCATTGTGGTTTTAATTTGCATTTCTCTAATGATTAGTGATGTTGAGCATTTTTTCATATGCCTATTGGCCATCTGTATGTCCTCTTTGGAGAAGTGTCTATTCATCTCTTTTGCCCATTTTTGGATTGGGTTGTTTGTCTTCCTGGTGTTGAGTTTTACAAGTTCTTTATAAATTTTGGTTATTAACCCCTTATCAGACGTATTGTCAAATATGTTTTCCCATTGTGTAGTTTGTCTTTTTATTCTGTTCTTGTTGTCTTTAGCTGTGCAAAAGCTTTTTAGTTTGATATAGTCCCATTTGTTTATCCTGTCTTTTATTTCACTTCCCCGTGGAGATAAATCAGCAAATATATTGCTCCGAGAGATGTCCGAAAACTTACTGCCTATGTTTTCTTCTAAGATGCTTATGGTTTTACAGCCTACATTCAAGTCTTTTATCCATTTTGAGTTTATTTTTGTGAGTGGTGTAAGCTGGTGATCTAGTTTCATTTTTTTGCAGGTAGCTGTCCAATTTTCCCAAACCATTTGTTAAAGAGGCTGTCTTTACTCCATTGTATTTCCTTACCTCCTTTGTCAAATATCAGTGCTGGCGAGGATGTGGAGAAAAGGGAACCCTCCTGCACTGCTGGTGGGAATGCAGACTGGTGCAGCCACTGTGGAAAACAGTATGGAGATTCCTCAAAAAACTGAAAATCGAACTGCCTTTTGACCCAGCTATCCCCTTTTAGGAATATACCCCAAGGACACCATAGAACGGCTCGAAAAGGAGAAATGCACCCGCATGTTTGTGGCAGCATTGCTCACAATAGCGAAGATCTGGAAACAGCCCAAGTGTCCGTCAGAGGACGAGTGGATTAAAAAGCGTTGGTACATATATACTATGGAATACTACTCAGCCATAAGAAATGATAACATCGGACCATTTACAATAACATGGATGGACCTTGACAACATTATACGGAGTGAAATAAGTAAATCAGAAAAAAAACTAAGATGAATCCATACATAGAAGGGACATAAAAATGAGACTCAGAGACATGAACAAGAATGTGATGGCAACAGGGGTGGGGGTTTGGGGGAGGGGGGATGGGGTGAAGAAGGAGAGAGGGGTTAGGGGAGGGGAGGGGCACAAAGAAAACCAGACAGAAGCCCTGGCCGGTTGGCTCAGTGGTAGAGCGTCGGCCTAGTGTGCGGAGGACCCGGGTTCGATTCCCAGCCAGGGCACACAGGAGAAGCGCCCATTTGCTTCTCCACCCCTCCGCCGCGCTTTCCTCTCTGTCTCTCTCTTCCCCTCCCGCAGCCGAGGCTCCATTGGAGCAAAGATGGCCCGGGCGCTGGGGATGGCTCTGTGGACTCTGCCTCAGGCGCTAGAGTGGCTCTGGTCGCAACATGGCGACACCCAGGATGGGCAGAGCATCGCCCCCTGGTGGGCAGAGTGTCGCCCCTGGTAGGCGTGCCGGGTGGATCCCAGTTGGGCGCATGCAGGAGTCTGTCTGACTGTCTCTCCCTGTTTCCAGCTTCAGAAAAATGCAAAAAAAAACAAAAAACCAGACAGAAGGTGACAGAAGACAATTTAACTTTGCGGGAGGGGTATACAGCACAATCAAATGTCAAAATAATCTAGAGATATTTTCTCTCAGCATATGTACCCTGATTTATCAATGTCACTGCATTAAATTTAATAAAAAAAAAAACTTATAATATGGAATTGTCTAATTCTTTGGGTAGTTCTGTGAGGTTTCGAGTTTATAGGCCGAGCCTGTGCTTTTTACGTTCTTCTAAGGTTGAAATTGTCATTTTTTTTCCTGGTGAAGTACTGTATTTTTATCATTATGAAGTGACCTCCTTTATCACTAATAATACTTTCTACTTTAAATTTTATTTTGTGTGATACCATTTTCTGTGCTGGCATTTGCTCCATATATAATATTATTTTCATAAATTTATCTTACAACTTTTCTTTGCCTTTATGTTTTAGGTATATTTTTATCCAGTTTGACTATCTTTATTTTTAAACTGGTGAGGTTAGTACATTTCATTCATAATGATCAGAGGATTTTTTTGCAGTTTTTTATTTTATATTTTCCACTTGTTCAGCTTTGAATTCATTTTTCTTTTAAACTGAGCGAGGTCCCCTTCTGTCTTTCATTATTCTGGTAGTTTTCTGCTATTACTTTGAAAGTTTTTCATTCTTTTTATAGCATTTACTTGGTTACTCTAGAGAATTTTACTATATATTTAATTTAACAAAGACTAAAATCAGTCAGCAACTTTGCCTTCTTCCCTCCAAATGTAAGAAATTTAAAATATTTAATTGCAAAATATTCTCTCAGAATGTATATGATAATGTTACTTAATACCTTTCTGTATCTTGTTCATATTTTATCACGCTAATGGGGCATTGTTGTTCGTCTTGGATTGACCCAGAAGTTCACCATTTTCTTTGCTCACTATTGTTTATTAAATCTCCAGTCTTGTGTTTGAAATCATTATTCTTCTTTCTAAAGTACATACTTTAGAAGCCCTTTTAACAAACTTCTGTTGGAAACTAACCCAGGTTTTATTTGTCTGCAACTGTCTTCATTTCACCTCATTCTTTAAATATTGCCTTGATGGTTGTAAATTCCCCGTTGACAGTTGTTTTAGTTCAGCACTTTAAATGTGTTCCCCAGTTGATGCCAGGAGTCACCCATCAGTCTAAGTGCCACATACCTGGTGGGACTTTTTTTTCTCTGGGAACCTTTAAAGCAGTGGTCCCCAACCCCCGGGCCACGGACCGGTACCAGTCCATGGGCCATTTGGTACCGGTCCACAGAGAAAGAATAAATAACTTACATTATTTTCATTTCATTTATATTTAAGTCTGAACGATGTTTTATTTTTTAAAAATGACCAGATTCCCTCTGTTACATCCGTCTAAGACTCACTCTTGATGCTTGTATCAGTCACGTGATACATTTATCCGTCCCACCCTAAAGGCCGGTCAGTGAAAATATTTTCTGACATTAAACCTGTCCGTGGCCCAAAATGGTTGGGGACCACTGCTTTAAAGGCTTTTCCTGTTGCTTGGTGTTGGGCAGTTCATTACATTATATCTCAGTGAGAGCTTCTTTTTAATTACTCTATTCAGACTATAAATAACAGAACTCATGCCTTTCCTCAATTTTGGAGACTTTTGAGCCAATATCTCTTCAAATATTCTCTATTTACCAGGCCATTACCTATTTTATAAAATTCCAATTAAGCATATCTTCGATCTCACTGCTCTGTTTCCTATATCTCTTAACCTCTGGTTCATATGTTTTATCTTTGTGCTATATATTTATTGTTATTAATTTTACTTTATACATTCATATTTCTATTGAATAATTCTCTTTTCATTCTGGGACTATTTCCAATTCAATCATTTTTGCTTCAACTGTGTCTAATCTGTTATTTAGCCTACATTTTGAGTTTTTAATTTCATTTATTACATTTTTTGTTTCTTTAACTTTTTGTTCCCTTTGAATCATTCTTTCAAATATGTCTGATGTTTGAGACGTATAATCTTAAGCACTTATGTCTTATAATACATTTTATGTAACATGTTATTATATATATACTGCTCACAAAAATTAGGGGATCAGGGAACTCCAGTCTTTTCAGCCTTCTATATAGTGTATTTTCACCAATGAAATAAAAGTTGCATCTCATTTGTATAATAGAACAACTTTCTTTGACTTGTCATTTGCTTTTTTGATGTTCTTATTTAATTAACAAAAAATCAAATACTTCTCTTCTTATTGCTTCATATTTATTTTGAAATATTCCCTAATTTTTGTGAGCAGTATATATTATATATATAATTCTAATTCTAATCATTCTAAAATCTGAAAACATTGTGCTTTACTTTCCTCATTTAGGAGTTGGGAATAAAAGTAGTTGCTACTCAACAGACTGTTTTGAGGATTAAACGTTTAAATATATGCAAAAGTCTTAGACGAGTACCTAGCTTGGAGTAACCTATACAAGTGTTAACCATTGTTGCTATTATTATTGCTGCTGTTTGTAGAACTGGTTTTGTTCCTTGCTGACTTCCTTTAAGTGGTTTGTTTTTCTAGTGTGTTATTTTGGATTTTAAGCTTTTATTCCTTTAAACATTATCAGTGAAAATTTCTTAAGGCTTGTGTGTCTGTAAGGTTGTTTCTTCCAGGACAACATGCACTGGCTTTTCCCAAGCCATGAGGATACTACCAATCCCAACTCTTTTCAATTAAATTCTTACCTTGGGTGTTTTCATGCCACATAGATAGTGTGAATTTCAGCCCCCAACTTGCCTGATGGTTGGATTGCAGTTACTAATTCTCAGAGGAGACTTGTTTCCCCTTCACCCAGGGGTAAGACTAAGATAGGCAAGCTTTCTTAGTGTCATTCCTTGCAAGGTAGTTTCTTTGCTGGTTTTCCTGCTGAGGTTTTCACTCTTTAGGGTCCCAGAATGTTGTGGTGTCACTGATTGTAGGTCCCACTATCTGAAGATCTTGTGTTTTCAGGCAGAAAGGAATGACCCTGGATCATTTACTAGGGCATCTGTTTTTGTGAGTTCATTTTTTTCCTGCTCATTTTTGTCTAACTCTCTTGCCATCTCAGCCCATCTCTAGAAATGTATTTTGAAGATTTTATCTGGCCTATATAAATGTTTTGAACTGGGAGAATTTTTTTTCTATAATGAACTAGAGCGTAGATATTTTAGACATGTGAACCATGTGGTCTCTATTGTCACTACAAGCCCCGCTACTATAGCATAAAAGCAGCCACAGCTGATTCATAAACAAATGGGTATGATGGTATTCTCATTAAAATGTATTTATAAATGTGGGTGACAGACTAGATTGGCCCCATGGACTATAGGTTTTCAACCCCTGTTCCATAACAGCTGGCAATAGAAGACACCAGAATAATCTTTCTGAAAATGTTGCCTCTAACACTCCTGGAAGTTGTAGCAGTAGAAGAAACCAGTGTTGCTGCCTGATTGATTCTATTCCTTCTATTTGGAGCTTAAAGGCCAGGAGGAGAAAATCCTATAGGGATTCCCAGGAGACAACCCAAGGGGAGACGCATGGGCGTTGGGCACAACCTGGAATTAGGAGGTGGGGAAGCTTGAATTGTTTGCCTTTTGGGTTCTTTCTAATAGGGTCTCCAGCCTGGTGCTTACATGAATCCTGCTGGACCACAGATCCTTGGACGTCCCCAAGTTTCTTATATTCTCCCATTGTTCCTTCATGTCTGTACAACCTCCCTACAAGCATGCCCCTCCTCTGCTGACGGAGCATCCTCCCCTGTCTGCAGCGATGGTACACGTCAGGATAATCACTTTTCCTTTTTTCTTCAACCAACATAGGTCCCATCGTGAAGTAAATCTATCCTTTTCACTGACTCACAGGGTCTAGATAATAATGTTATTTGTCACATGAACTGAAAAGGGAGTAGCAGTGGGAAAATAGATGTATTTCATAATTTCCTGAAGTCTGAGTACTACTAGAATTTCACTTTTACAACAAAGGCAGCTTCGCTACAATTTTTGGAAACATAAAGCTTTGCGTGGAGCTGGTTGTGCAGACTGATCGGCAGGAGAGAAGCCAAGGGCGTGTTAGTGAGGTGGGTGCTGGGAGTCGCAGGTAGGCAGGCGGGAGGAGCGTCTGAGGCTACAGGTAGGTGCAAACAAAGATTTTTCCTGAGGCCCCGGCTCTGAATGGAGTTGCTCAAGAGCTGGGCTTCCCATTCCCTTACCCGACGCACCCCGAAAAACTGGCATTTCTACAGATATCTTTGCTGCTGGTAAGCTGGGAGGACCATCAGCTCAGAGGTTAACCTACTAATTAACAGAAAGGTCACAGGCCTCAGAACCGGGCTGGCAGGGTTCCTCTTTATTCCATGAGGGTGACTTTGACAAGGTTGCAGGCAAATGGTACCTATCATTTTTGAAAATCCAACCCAGGCCTTTTTAACCATTCTTAAAATCAGAGCTTGAGGAATCCGCGGTGGGGCGGGTACAGGAAGTTTCGGCATTTAAAACCTGTCCGTGGGGCGTCCGGAGAAAAAGGACAACGGCACTCTTAAGTACATCATTCTCATTTTTCATTCCTTTGGGCCTCATTTTTTTTTTTTTTTAATTTCTTTATTTTAAAAGCCCTTCTCCCTCTTCCTCCAGCGAAAACCCACACCACATCCCTACGTCTGTTGTGGAAGAACAGACTGGCAGACATCTGCCTCTTGCCTTATTTTTTATTTTATTTTTTGCATTCCTCTAAATGACGGAGCCAAGTCTCCACACCAGAGCTCCCGCTCCCTGAACAAACCAAATGGCGGCTGTTGGCAGCGTATTGACAGCTTGTTAATGGAGGGATCCTTGACAGTGTGACAACCCGTGTGGGCTGCCTCGGCAAGCCAGAGCCACCCCCGCACAAGGGCCAGTTATTAACAGGTGGGGAGAAATCGCATTGAACTGCTGCTGAGGACAAAACGTACCCAACCAAGTGAATTTCTGTGGGTTAAAAGGAGCTGCGGCTTTGCCATCTCTTGCCTCGTTCTTGTTAGCAGGCCCTACTGGAAAGCGCTTGGCCTTTGGGGTCAGAGGAGCCTGGATTTGAATCTAAGTTTGGCCACCTACCGGCTGTGGGACTACGGACATTCCCACACTGAATCTCAAGTTGTGAACGGCAGCCTGGTCAGATACTATTAAGGTGGCGTAGTCATAGAAGTCACAAATCAGTGTTCTGTTGGTAAAAATCTCTTTCGGGCGAGGGTGGACTTGCCAAATTCTTCTCGTGGTTACATCGAGTTTTTACTTTTATATTGGAACTATGTTTTCCTGTGCATTCAGTTTGAAATAACTCTGTCTTCTTGGTGAATTGGGCCTTTTGTCATGAGAAAGTGACCCCCTTTATTTCTTTTTTTTTTTAAATAAATTTTTATTAATGTTAATGGGATGACATTAATAAATCAGGGTACATATATTCAAAGAAAACATGTCTAGGTTATCTTGTCATTAAATTATGTTGCATACCCCTCACCCAGAGTCAGATTGTCCTCCGTCACCCTCTATCTAGTTTTCTCTGTGCCCCTCCCCCTCCCCCTAACTCTCTCCCTCCCTCCCTCCTGCGTCCTCCCTCTCCCCACCCCTGGTAACCACCACACTTTTGTCCATGTCTCTTAGTCTCGTTTTTATGTTCCACCAATGTATGGAATCATGTAGTTCTTGTTTTTTTCTGATTTATTTATTTCACTCCGTATAATGTTATCAAGATCCCACCATTTTGCTGTAAATGATCTGATGTCATCATTTCTTATGGCTGAGTAGTATTCCATAGTGTATATGTGCCACATCTTCTTTATCCAGTCTTCTATTGAAGGGCTTTTTGGTTGTTTCCATGTCCTGGCCACTGTGAACAATGCTGCAATGAACATGGGGCTACATGTGTCTTTACATATCAATGTTTCTGAGGTTTTGGGGTATATACCCAGTAGAGGGATTGCTGGGTCATAAGGTAGTTCTATTTTCAGTTTTTTGAGGAACCACCATACTTTCCTCCATAATGGTTGTACTACTTTACAGTCCCACTAACAGTGGATGAACCCCCTTTATTTCTAATCATGCTTTTTAAAATGATTTTGTGTGATGTTACTTTATGTGCTGGTAGCTAAGTGTCTATATATATATATATTGCCATATTCCACTTATGATACAGTATTTCTGTGCCCTCGTGTTTCTCTGGGACTAAGGGTCAAGGGTGAGGGGTGTGGAGAAAGTGCGGGCTCTGGTCAGCTGCCGTTTGGACAAGGCATTCCTAGGGGTTGCACTGACCTCCCAGACTCCTGTCTACCCTGAGCTCCAAGAAGCCCCAAGTATATGTAGCCTCTCTGAAAGGAAGCCCCTTGTTGCCTGAATGTGGTGGCGCCGCTCACACTAGACTCTGAACGTTCCCTCTCGGTTCTGACCTCTGCTAGAAAGATATAGAAAAATATTTAAACTTAGAGCTGTCACTCTTGGTGTATTTCTAAGGGCTGGACTTCATTTAGGGGACATTTAAGATTATTTAAAATACAGAGGTGGGCACAAGTTGGTTTATACAGTAGTTATGAGTCCGTGAAACACAGTTTGTTCTTGTATATTATTATTTATTAATTCTTGTATTGTTTTTCATAAAACAACTGGAAACCTACTTTTTCCCATCCTTGTATTGGTTTTCAAGCTTTCTTGGGTCTCAGATCTCTTGGGGAATGTGATAAAAGCTATGGATTCTTCTCCTTAGGAAATAAAAATACACAAACACGAAATTTTTACGCAATTCCAGCCTCTCCTAGGAATCACCTCACATTCCGGAGGCTCCAGGTATAGGGACCTTTATTTAAACACTCATGTTATAAAAATGAAGGGATAAAAAGGCAGGATGCTACACTTAAGTAAATGCAAACTTATTTGTCAGAAGGGCAGATTGTATGTAAGTTCGCTGCCTGCTCCGGTCTGTGTTAGGCGGAATCAGATTTACCAGGGAGACCCCGCCCTGAGTGACCACTGTCTGCACTGGAACCCCGAGCTGAGGACTAAATGCGCGGGTCTAGAAGCAGAGAACCCTAAGACCCCAGCTGAAGCACCCAGGAAATACCCTTCTCAGGGAGGGCTCCAATATCCAGCACGTACACCAGTCTCCCCCTGAAGAACATCTCAGTTGAAGATACGCTGAGAAGAAGGTATCACAAAACTCTGAAGAAAGGCCTCTCTGAGATTCAGTCGGCAGGTGCAAGAAATGGAATCATTGACACCTGAGAAAGCAGAAATAATCAAGTCATTTTTCAAAGTTGAAAAATGATCGCATTCCTAAAAATGGAGATAATGAAAAAGCACAGACAGATCTGAAAGAAAAGTAGCAAGTTTTAGAAATGAAATATACTGCCATGGCTGAGAAGGAACCTTTAAGGACTCCTTTGAACAGTAGTCCAGCCATCACTAAAGAGTGAATAAATAAAATGGAAGAATGACCAGACAAAATCATGAATACAGCAGAGAGGGGTGAAGAGTTGGAAACTGTGAAAGAGAAGTTGAAGAATGGAGAAGAGAATGTGACGTTTCACTCTAAATGTACTGTAATGAAAACTACAACATTTGTGCATAAGGCCGAACTTCTGAAAGTTACCAGGAAGAAAAGACTTTGACTTGAAGAAGTCTAAGTCAGAACAAAGGCAGACTGTCATCATCAGTGATATATGCCAGGAAAAAAAATAGAAAAAAAAATCTTCAAGACTGAGGCACAATTCTGTGTGTATGTAAATGATATGTATATGTAAATGATGCAAACAAACAAACAAACAAACCCCCCACAAACCCAACACCCACAGGAAATACGATCATGTGTTGAGTTTATTCTGGTTGGTAAATTAAAAGTGACTTATTTTTATCTTCATAGTTCTGAATTATTCCCATTTCCTACAATAAACATGATTTACTAATGTAATAAAAATAAATATTAAGAAACAATAATCAGTGTTAAAAGGATAGAAAGACTATGTCTGTGTCTTTTCAAATTAAGCCCATTCTTTAAGGCTGGGCTCCAATGACACTTTCTCCATGAGGCCTTCCTGCTGTTCCTTTAATTCTGCAGGACACACTCATCCATTAGGCACAGTGCCTAGGGCCGTGATAATACTTTAATTTTAAATGCTTTTAAAGTCAGAAGGAAAAACAGCATATAATAATGAACATATAATAATGATTATAGCCTGTATTACATTTTATATTTGTCTTAATACCAAGGCAGTGGTAAAATATAATTTTATATTTATGTAATTTTTTTTTTTATTGGAAAAGGGGCCCATGAAGGCAAAAGTGTCCAGAGCCCAGGGAGGTCATAAAGCAACCTTGAACCTCCACTTCCTGTTTTAATTTTGGTTTCCCCTAAGGCAGAGCCTTACATGAGGCTCTACGGGCAGTTTATTTGGGAAATGATCCTAGCAAGCTGAGAGCAGAGAGAGAGAAAGAGAGAGAGAGAGAGAGAGAGAGAGAGAGAGAGAGAGAGAGAGAAAGAGATATGAAGGGAGGGAGGAAAAACCAATAAAAACTCGTATTGTCAAGGTCACTGTTGTGGGCAATAGGATTTAGTGTCTCCAGGACCTCCATTCCTAAAGACACAAAATGTCTTCCCCGTCTGAAGGATAGGTGGTCAGATATTTATTTTTGATCATTCCCCCCAGAGGTTGTAACCCCCTTTCCACGGGACTTGTATATCAGATGCTAGGTGGCTCCTGGCTCTGGAGCAGAAAATGAAGGGCTTGCTCAAGGGCTTGTTGTGAGCATGCGCCCGAGGCTGCGTGGCTGAACACAGTGGAAACTGGAACGAGAGACGGCCAAGGCAATGCAACTCCAAACACCGAAAGTGTCTGCCACAGTCCCCTGGAACCAACTTCACAGTGTCCCCGTGCTCCCCACTGCTGTATTTGTACATCTCTAAGAACTCATTTCGCATTCAGCCCCGTGTCATGCATCCCACAGTTCCTTCTGTGTTTGAAGTATAAATTCCTTGAGGTCATGAGCCGTGCTCATGGCACAGAGCCTCACACAATATGTATTGTATTGTTGATTTCATTTAACTAAGAGAACCCTGGACTAGGCTTTAAGAACACTGAGTTCCAATCCTCCCTCTGCAACTCATATGCTGTGTGATGCTGGGAAACCCCTCCGTCTTCTTGAATCTCATAACCATATCTGTGAAGTGACAAGCACGTGCAAGATCTCCAAGGGCCACTCTGGAGCTGTCGGATTATTCCCAGCCACAAAACTCCATTCAGCATTCAAGAGCTCCCACCGTATTCTAGGCCCGGGGCTAGTTTCTGGTATTACAGAGGCTCATGCAGCACCGTCTTACTGAGCAGGAAAGGTTTCTTCAAGGAGAGAGACACCAGTGAATGATCCACCAAGGGCTGAGAACAGGCAGTGGGGTTTGCATCCAAACCTGGGGCGTGTTAGGAGGAAGTCTTGCCGAGATGACAGCCTCGGTGGTTCTTAAGGGATGCGTGCTAAAAACAATGGGAAGAATATGGCGAGGACCCTCCACACACAGCCTTTCCATGGGGGCGGGGGGAGGGGGGCGGGGGGGGGCGGGGCATCTGTCTCCAGGCCGAGGACAGCGAGCCTAGGACAGGAAAGAACTGTTCCCGAGGCTCTCTGACTTTGGGACCCACTCTATTCCTGTATCTTATTTTGCCTTTCAGAGGGCAGTGGTTCGATATTGTCACGTAAAAGTTTTAATGTGTGCGCGAGCCCCAAGATTAGGAGAGAACCAGTCATATGGACAAACTCCAGCTTCCGAGGCGGGAGACATTTTTCTCTGTTTTCTGGGAAAGGAGAATCACCATCACTTTATTTTATATTTATTATTAAGCAGCGTTGTGGAAATGGATTTTTTAAAAAACGCAGTCATAGACTAATGGAGAGGAGAGGATATATTAGCCGCTAGACAGGTCTTCAGTCAATTTATACATGTTCAATCAGTCCAATGCTCCTCTCTTTGATGGTAATGAGGGCATTTCTTTCCAGAAGTCAAAGTGCCTGCTATTTTCTCCCTATTTATGGTGATCAGGTATTTGTGTTCCTCCAGGTAAAATACCCTGGAAATGGCTTGTAGAAACGGCTAAGTGCACCGTGGGAAGGACGCATCGGCTAAGTGCACCGTGGGAAGGACGCATCGTAGAGACCTCGGTCGTCTGGATGTAACTGCTGACATTTCCCCCCTTTCTCTTTGGCATGAGTATGAGATCAGCCCTTAGTTTATGGAGTCATTTGCTGCTTTAGGAAGAAATGCTCTTTGCTGGTAAACATCACACTACACATAAATGTCATGCCAGGAAGATTTCTTATTTTGGAGCGATGGCCAGCAGCCCATAATTTCAATAACTTGCTTCATTCGAGAGGAGGAACACAAGACAACACTAGCTGAAGGTCTGGCTGGAACAGCCTTCCCAGTGTTGTCCTGAGGGAGGAGCGCAGGGGAGTGCTGGAGGGAGGGAGGCTCTATTCTGTGTAGAGAGGCTCATGTCTTCGGAGGATGAATGGACCTCTTTTAGGAAACGAGACTAAGAGACATGCACAAGAGTGTGGTGGTTACCAGGGGTGGGGGGGAGGGAGGACGCGGGAGGGAAGGAGGGAGAGGGTTAGGGGGAGGGGGAGGGGCACAAAGAAAACTAGATAGAAGATGACGGAGGACAATCTGACTTTGGGTGATGGGTATGCAACATAATTGAATGACAAGATAACCTAGACATGTTTTCTTTGAATATATGTACCCTGATTTATTAATGTTACCCCATTAACATTAATAAAAATTTATTTAAATAAAATAAAAAAATAAAAAAGGAAACCTGACCTAAGACAGGCTTTTAGAAAGTGTACCCATAGACTGGTGTTTCGGAGACAAGATACGTTCTTCCGTGGTAGAAATCTGCTCTAAAAACAGTAGGCCCTTCTTAGGATTGAGTTAAGTTGTGGCATGTGGAGCATTTAAAAGGGGTTGGGAAAGGACAGCGTGTAGTAAAGTATGTGAACTTGACCTCTGGAACAGTAAGTACTACCTGATATTCATCCCAGCCCCTCTACTTGCTAGCTGTATCACCTTGGGGAAAATTCCTTAATTTTTCTGTGTTGCAGTTTCTCCACTTATAAAATGGGAAGAATAATAGTCCCTATGCAAGAGTTACTGTGACTATTTAGTGAATTATTACAACTAAATGTAAAAATGCTGCAAGAAAAATCTTGTCTATTCTGTCTGCTGCTGTGTTCTCAGAACCTAGAATAAGGCCTGTTACGTACTAGATTCTCAGTAAACATTTGTTGAGTGAATACATGTCAAACAATTAGAACAGCTGGCGCAATTTTATTCCTAGGAGTTCATCTAAAAAAAAAAACATATTCACAATACTGTAAACCAATATAAATAGAAGATGATTAATTCCAGAAATAGCTCTAGCTTATTTGAAATAACAAAAGATTGGGAACATATATACAAATATATCTGTACGTGTATGTATAGGCTCCTGGTGGTTCATTCATACAGTGGGACACTATGCAGTCAATAAAGAATAAGGCAATGTGCAATGTCCAGATATGGAACGATAGCCAACGTGTATTTTGAAGAAGTAAGGTGCAGGGAAAAGCAAGATGCAGTGCATATAGTATGTTATCATTTGTGGAAGAATATTACACATGTTTGTCAACATTCGTATATATGCACATATACACGTGCAGACACAATCTGTGGTGGGATTCATGGGAATTTAGCATCTGGTTGTTTGAACTCAGAAGTGGCAAAGAGACTAAAGGTAAACGCTTTTGAGTTTTGCTCCATATGCAAGGCAAGCTTATCCTATTTAGAAACTGATCAAGTTTCTGAGACTTTTTAAAGAAAGACTTGATATTAACCAAAAGTTGGCTGCTTTGGAGTGGGTTTATTTTTAATCGTCTAAGAGAGCCCCAGGGCGTCTTGCTGGGAGTACATGTGTGAACATAGGGCAGATAAGAGTGTGGCATTTTTCTGCACAAGGGAACATTGCGCCTTTACCTGGTAAATCCCCTGTGAATTGACCTCTAAAGATTGATTACAGTTCAGCCTTCCACTTCTCTGGCTTGGAAAATTAAATTGAATACCATTATTAATTTTGATTATCAGACCTGATTCCCTCTAAGCTTACTGAGCAGGCAGGCAGCCTCTAACCTTTCATAAATAATGCCCTCCACATGGGCGGTCTAAGGGGATGGAGGATGGTAAGAATAGGCCAGAGTGTCTACTATGTGCAGGGACCCCTGCTGGATAGTTGATTGTACGTACATCCATAACTGCATTCTCTTCCCACCTCTTTGAATGGGTATCATTACCTCTATTTAAAAAGGAAACAAGGTGAAGTGACTTGTCCACAGACAGGATGACTTGTCTATGAACTTACAAGAATAAATAAGACAAGAGGAGACACATGACAGATGCCATTGACTACACCTGAGCTCGTGAATGATTAATAGTTTGAGGTCTCACAGAAGAGACCTATAAAAAACACCAAAGACGTTCCTGACTATACAGGAAAATGCTTTCTTTCAGTAGGACATCTTCCCTTGACTCCTTGCCTGGTGGAAGAGGGCCCTTCTGTTTGAGAAGTGAGACCTGTCACTGCAGTGACTCTCAGTGGTGCTGAAGGACTCATTCCAGGCCCTTCCATGCTGACCACAATATCAGCATTTTGGGGGGAGGAGGAACAACCTTAGACATCATCTCAACTTGGGAAGGTCTCTTTTATTTTATAGGTGAGAGGGCACTGAAGCTTGTGGAGGGGAAAAGAGCTACTCAGATCACACAAGGGTATGGCGCAAATGAGGGCCACATTCTAGGTCTTTGGATGCTTATTTTAGGATCCTCCCCCCCCCCCCCCCAGTTCTTCCTAAAGCTGAATTCAAGCAAAACCTGACAAAGACTGCATTACTCTTGGGTCTAGTCTTACCGACCCAGAAATAGCTCCTTTTGTTTATTCTGGGAGGTCCCCACTCTTTTTTGAGTCCCCACATTCTTCACCGGTGACTAAGCCTATGAGTGTAGAAGTGAGCGACCAATTTCCATAAATAAAATTTTAGCTGCTAATTTTGATAGTGTATTACAGCTCTGTTCAGAGTGCATCGGAAGAGTCTGCTTTAAAAGAGCCGTCTTTTATTTGCTTTTGGCCTTTCTAAACTTTCCTGTCTGTGCCAGGCGTGACAGCTAAATACTCATCCTGGCTTAACTGATTCAGTAATGATCTGGCGTCCATTTAAAAGACCTGTAAAGAATCCGGGGATAATGTCACACCGGTGTGTGGATTACCAGTAGTATATTAAACATGAACCTCAGTACTGCACGTTGGAAAGTGATATCACTTCCGGGGCAGGCCGAGTTCTAAGATGGCCCTCCAGGTTAGGGAACCTGTGTGTCCTTTCTATAGTATAGTCCTTTTGCTTTGATTGTGGGCAGGACCTATGCATATTATGGATGTCCTTCCCATGACTCTGTTACATTATATAGCCAAGGTGAAGGAATTTTGCAGATGTAATTAAGGTCCCTAATTACTGTGACTTCGAGTTAATCAAAGGGAGATTATCAAAGGGCAGGCCTGACCTAATCCGAGGAGCCCTTTCCAAAAAGGGGTTCACTTTGGAAGTTAGAGAGATTCTTTTGCTGGCTTCGGGTTGTGCAGCTTCAAGGAAAGAAGTCCTGCTGACAATTATGTGAGTTTGAAAGGAGACTCGGAGCTGTAGGTGAGACTCAGCCAACACCTGGCTTCTGGCCTCGGGAGCCCCTGAGCAGAACCAGGGAAGCAGTGCCCAGACAGCTGCCCTTCAGAAACTGTGGGATAATAAATGCGTTTTAAGCTGCTAAGTTTGTAATATGTTACACAGCCTAGAAATCTAATAAAGCTTCTGTGTTCATGAAAGGCCTTTAGACCCCACCTTGTGTGGTTAACATGTTGTCTTACATAACTTTCTCCATTTTTTTTTTTTTTGTTATTGTTGTTCCTCTACATAGATTTGCGTCTATTTTTCATGGGTGATATTCAAGGTTAAGAATGCATATAATAACTTCAGGTGCTTCTGTATGATAATTTTTAAATTACTTTCTCTATGCCTTCCTTTGTTCATCTGTGAAACGGGGAGCCACTGAGGTGGGCAGGCCAGGTGACGCATTAGGAGGCCCTGACCAGGAAGTCAGGCTGGTGAGAGGCTTTTTACCAACAGAACTAGAATCTATGGGGTTTACTGGATTTCCACGCAGCTATGGTAGATTGGAAAGAAAATTAGAACTGCAAACCAAATAGCAGCATTTGCATTCTTATTTTACTATTTTTAGAGTGCTGTGACCTTGGGCAAACCATTTAACCTAGTTTAACCCTCAGTTTTTTTTATCTGTAGAGTGAAGGGTAACAATAGGCTGGCTGTGAGGACCAAATGAGCTATTGTATCTGATTCACACTGTCACCTTCATTTTATATTAATATTGTATAGGTCAGTTTCTTCCTTATAGACTTTGGAGTGTCCTCACCTTCCTCATCACTTGGGTTCTTCTGGTAACACTGGGAGGAAGCTCTGTCAACGGGATTTTATTGGGAATGAGAAATTATCAGGCAACAAAGACAAGGGAAAATGTCTATTTCCTTTCAGAGTAAAATGTCATCCTATTCCGTTTCAGTGAAGAATAAAGGAATTTGAATAAAATGTCAGTTTCCTTCTGAACTAATTTGGGAATTATAATGACATGCATAATTTTGAGCACATGAATATTTATAATTAAAAATGAAATTGTCCTTTTTTTTGGATTGTGAAAATGAGCAGAAATCCCCAAGGATGTCCAGGGCCAGAAGAGCTATTCATTTTATGAAATATTCTAAGATACAGAAGCCAAATATATGCATATATTTATATTTGCAATGGATAGTTCGTTAAACACCATTAGGCTGGTAGTGTCTCTTCCATCCTTTCCACATGGCTCACTGTCGAAGGACATGGCTGCTGTTTACCCAGGGAAAGAAAGAGCTTAGAGGACAAGTCCTGGCTACTTGCTCTCTCATCCTACCTCGCCACCCTGGTCTGACCAACCCTGTAGCTCACACACATTTTGTTTTCCAGGCATAGTGAGCGTCTGCTTGTTCAGAGTTTTGCAGCATACATTGAATAAGTACAGTAGAGCATGATGTGTATGCACGGGGAGAACAGGGTACATTAGGGGGGTTAGCCTTTAGTTAGTAGTTACTATATCCATGTGATAGGTGAACAAACTGAAACTGAGAGGGGATTTGCATGCCCGTTCTTTTTTTATTTTTATTCATTTTTTAGAGAGAGGGGGAGAGAGAGACAAAGAGGGAGAGGAGAGAGAGACAGGGAGAGAGAAGGGGGGAGGAACTGGAAGCATCAACTCCCATAGGTGCCTTGACCAGGCAAGCCCAGGGTTTCGAACCAGCGACCTCAGCATTTCCAGGTCGATGCTTTATCCACTGCGCCACCACAGGTCAGGCTGCATGCCTGTTCTTGGAGACATATGAGAGGATTGATTCCTTTAATTAAAGTTCTCATTTTTATTTATTTATTTTTTTAATTTTTATTTTATTTATTCATTTTAGAAAGGAGAGAGAGAAGAGAGAGAGACAGAGAGAGAGAAGGGGGAGGAGCAGGAAGCATCAACTCCCATATGTGCTTTGACCAGGCAAGCCCAGGGTTTCAAACCCGTGACCTCAGCATTTCCAGGTCGACACTTTATCCACTGCGCCACCACAGGTCTGACCATTTTTATTTTTTAATTAAAGAGTCTTGTCAGCATATTCCCTTATCCTCATCACCGGTAGAGACCCACACTGTTGTGCCGGGAGAAATAGGCTCTCGGAGTGAGGTCCGGTCTGTGTGGTCATGGACTAGCTCTGTCCGAGTTCTGGATTCTCATTCTGTCTGAGACAATGCTGTGGTTGAACGAGATGACCTCTCACGAGATTCTTCTTGCTCTCCATTGTGTGGTATGATTCCTCTCTCCTCGGTGTTCCAGTTGCCCAAACATTACCAAGCCACTGGGGTTCACTTCTCAGGGTGCCACAGAGGGAATCCCTTGGGGGAGAAAGGCCAAGGCTGTGTCAGTTCGAACCTTTCTCCCTAAATACAACAAGTCTTCACTTAATGTCATTGATAGGTTCTGTGACTGCAAGTGAAATAACAAAGCCAATTTTACCATAGGGCAATTGATAAAAATAAGAGTTAAATTCCTCCAGCAGCTCATCAACATTATGACAAAATGCTGGTGAACACAATGACTTCATTCGAGAACCTGATGTGAGGCTCTTCTTTCCACTCAAATCCAGGGGAGCTGCGACCGCCGCTTTGCCTCAGTAACACGAGGGCACCGCTAAGGTGACCTGTTCTCCATTATTGAGTTTAATCCAGATCCATCTTTCTGATTGAAAAGGTGGAGGGGGTTTCACCTTTTCAATCAGAAGCGACTCTGTGGCTGCTTCTTCCAGAAGCCGTGGGAAGCAAGGGTTTCTTTTGCTTCCGTGGAGTTAATGGTTTCTTCCTATAACAGTGCCGCGATCGACTTTGCCGGACGCCACCCACATCCGTCATCGCAGTGACAGTGCCTTAATTGAAATGACATTTCAGAATTATTTCTTTAAAATTCATTGTTTAATTCGGTAAATTGAGTATTAATTAACGCGAACTGCCCTGGTGTCTCGGTCCCCCATTTGTCACTCCCTCAGTTCATGGAGAAGTATAGGAAATAACGGGTCTATTTCATCTTACAAGACTGATTTTCCTTTACAATGCAGATTGGCTAGTGTAGCAAGAATGGGAATTCAGAATGGCTTGGCGGTTTTTTGTTGTTGTTTTTTTACTGGCTATGTGCTTGGAAAAGAGAAAGAGAAGGAAGAGAGGAAGAGGACTAGGAAGAGAAATAGGAGAGAGGAATAGAAGGAGTGGGAAGAGGAGTTGGAGGAAGATTGGTTGCCTAATGCCACTCATTGGGGGAGGAGCTTCGGTGCTGGGGGAGGCAACAGGAGTCACGCCTGGATACACAACCGTCATCCAGGGGCTCCCAGGGTAACCTCAGGCTTGTTCCATTTGGAGCCCATTCCAAATAAGATTCTGTGTGTGTGTGTGTGTGTGTGTGTGTGTGTGTGTGTGTGTGTGTACAGATACAGTTAATTCTATTTGTCAGGAAAATGGTATGTATAGTTAAATAATGTGTTAACAAAGAATTATCATGTATCTTAATATAATACATTTTTTTTAAGCATTATGATGCTATGCTGTGAGTGTGGATATTGAGTCTCAGTGGTTACATATTGGCCTTAGGGTGAGTTCCCCCGGAAGATTCCGACTTCAGAATTCAAGAGCAAGTAGCGTATTTGAGAGGTGATTATAAGAAGCACGCAAAGGTGAGGCATGAAAAGGAAGACAGTGAAAAATGTGTTACCACGTGGGCAGCTGGGGCTCAGCCTTGCGGGGAGTTCTGGGAGATGGTGCAGAATACATCTCTGAGTGACGCCACCCCGAGGAGGAGGAAACGGGGTATTTCTAGATCCTGTCTGTTATATCCAAAGGCTATTCCTGAGGCACTAACCCCCTGGCACTTCTAGCCTGCCCGATGTATGTGGGCCAAAAGAAAGCCCTTGAGCAGGGAGGAGCAAGTACTTGCTTTAGGTTGTAGAAGGTATATTTATTAAAATTAATTTTAATGGGGTGGTATTGATGAATTAGGGTACATAGGTTCAGAGAAAATAGCTCCAGGTTATTTTGACATTTGATTATGTTGCAAACCCATCACCCAAAGTCAAATTGTCTTCCATCACCTTCTATCTGGTTTTCTTTGTGCCCCTCCTCTACCCCCACCCCCTTCCTCTCCCTCCTCATCCCCAGTAACCACCACACTCTTGTCCATGTCCCTGAGTCTCATTTTTATGTCCCACCTATGTGTGGGATCATATGGTTCTTAGTTTTTTCTGATTTACTTATTTCACTCAGTATAATGTTATTAAGGTCCATCCATGTTGTTGTAAATGATCCGATGTAATAATTTCTTATGGCTGAGTAGTATTCTATAGTATATATATCACATCTTCTTTATCCAGTCATCTATTGAAGGGCTTTTTGGTTGTTTCCATGTCTTGGCCACTGTGAACAATGCTGCAGTAAACATGGGGCTGCATGTGTCTTTACGTACCAGTGTGTTTGAGTTATGGGGGTATATTCACAGTAGAGGGATTGCTGGGTCATATGGTAGTTCTATTTTTAATTTTTTGAGGAACCACCATACTTTCTTCCATAATGATTGTACTACTTTACATTCCCCTCAACAGTGGATGAGGGTTCCTTTTTCTCCACAGCCTCTCCAGCACTTGTTATTACCTGTCTTATTGATAATAGCTAATCTTAACAGGTATGAGGTGGTATCTCATAGTAGTTTTGACTTGAATTTCTCTAATAGCTAATGAAAATGAGCACCTTTTCATATATCTGTTGGTCATTAGTATTTCTTCCTGGGAGAAGTGTCTGCTCATGTCCTCTTCCCATTTTTTTATTGGATTGTTTGTTTGTTGTTGAGTTTTATGAGTTCTATGTATATTTTGGATAGTAGGCTCTTATCTGTGCTGTTGTTTGAAAATATCATCTCCCATTTAGTTGGCTGTCTGTTTCTTTTGCTGTGCAAAAGCTTCTTAGTCTGATGTAGTCCCATTCATTTATCTTTGCCTTCACTTCCCTTGCCTTTGGAGTCAAACTCATAAAGTGCTCTTTGTAACCAAGGTCCATGTTGAGAGGAATGCTTGTCCCATCTATAACAGCAGTCATCCCTTTATACCCTAAGTGGTATTGGCGCCCATCTGTGCCTCTTGGCCTTACATTCCACAGTATTTGGCCACTCTGTGAAAATGCCTCTCACTATACTATAATAGTTTCATAAGCTTTAAGAAAACTTACAGAGATACCTAGCAGAGTGGGTGAGTAGATGAAATCCATGTGCTTGTATTTGGCCCAGAGTGGGTAATATTAATGCATTCCAAACCAGGGACAGATGGTAATGGACATCTTTTTACATGTGGAAGATCTTATTACCCCTATTTTAGAGATAAGGAAACTGCACCCTAGTTACTTCCTGGACTTGCACAAGCGCGTACAACTTGTCAATTGATAGATTTGGGATTTGAAGCAGACACACGCATCATATCTTTTATACCATACTACACTTTATCTCAAAGATAAGATACCACAGATCCTGTTGTCCTAGGACCTGAAATAAGAGGAGAAATTATGGCAGCTGCAATGCCCCTATTTCCAAGGGTCCTAAAATATGGAGTCAATGGCTCTATCCAATGAAACACTGGTGATGGGCTCTGGCTCTTCCCAGCTCTATTGATCTTGTGATCTCTAGATCACCTGAGTGCTCCCCCCCGACTTGGGAATGCTCTCTGATTGGCAGGCCTAACTGATGTAGATCAAGGAGGGGTCTCTGGAACTCCTTGCTCATGGAGGCTGATCACCTTGATTCTCATGAGGAGTTTGTCAAGTCTTCTCTTATTTATAACTTAACAAAAGCCTGAGAGTGTCCTGGGGTCAGAATAATGCATGCCCTAACCATCAACATAGTACCGAGAAAGATTCCTTTCCGGAAGGACCCGCTGAGTACACACTGGAGGCAACAGACATGGTCCCTACTGAGGCTTTTATGTTTCTGAACAAGGAGGGCTCTAACAACATGGGGTCTGCAGATTGTTTCAGAGAAACAATTGCTTGCTCTATACTTTTTTTTACCCAACTTGCATTTATATTCTACAAACACTTGCTGAACACCATCTAAGTTGCAGGCACCACACTAGGCCCTGGAGAGATGACAAAGATAAAGGGGATGTTGTCTCGCCTTCATTTTTTGCAGAGAACCCTAACAAATAAACAACCAAGGATTACACATGGCAGAAAGAATTAAGGGCTAATCGGTCATTCCTGCACCCAGCTGTGAGAGCCCAGATAGCGGTTAATTCTGACTGCAGGGGATTTGGCAGTGACATTGAGGGATGAACACAATGTTGATAGACAAGAAAAGGGGCTAGATCTGTTTACCACTGCGGGCAACGGAAAGGGAGTGACAACCGTTCTTTCACTGTTTTCCTACAGTAGTGCTACGTATGTAAGTTAGTGTGCATAGATGTTTTCTGTGAAGGAAAGCTTCACTGAGATGCAAGGGGGAAGAGATAGCTCACACCTAGCAGAATTCTAGCTGCAGATGAATTACTATATTTATCACAGGTTTTCCATGACTTAGTCTTAAAGGGCCAGCCTCCTACCTGCATGACATAGACAAAGCCATGATGGCGTGATTATACTAATACTTCTGATATTCTGCATAACTTATCATGTGGCAATTATCTGGACCAAATATATCCTGATGTAATTTGGTTGTTAGGCAGCTGAAATGGATTGCTGGCATTTGACTGTTTTAGTTTAACAGACCCAGGCTGTGCTCATGTTGAGCAGAGAAATAATTTTTTTTTTTCCCATTAAAATGATTTACAAAAACTGTCACTCTGCACTTCTGCAGGTTCATTTTAAAGGGATTTGGTAGGATCCTGTTTGTTAGCGGGAAAGGAAGAGAACGATATTGCCCTAGTTTTCACCGCAGAGAGTAATGGGAAATGACAGCCGAGAGGCAGGCTGAAGAGGTGACAGACAGCAGGGGTAGTTCAGTGGTAAACGAGAAAGGGAGTGATGTTTATTGAACACCTGCTATGTTCCAGGCACAATTCTAAGCATGTTTAATGTATTGTTTCCTTAATTCTGGAAAGACAAAATGGAATTATGCATGTGAAAATGCTTTGTAATATGCTCTACAAACGTTAGGCATAGTTAATGTTTTCCTTTATTGTAGAGTCTCCCAAGATTCACTTAACACCATTCCCTGCTTTCTGTTACCAGATGTTAATTTATGCTGACACAGAAGGTCAGCTTTCTCTTACTCATACCATCTAATGTGGGAAACGGTGATGGGAGAAGCAGATGGATTGATTCCTGGGACAATAAAGAAGTGTTCTGGAAGGGGGTCTTTGTTTAGATTCCTGTTTTCAATCCCTCTTTTGACTTTGACCTTGGGAGGGGCTGCTGCACCAGTCAGTGGTGCTATCAGAGGTGAACATCGCATTTTCTCTGTTGTATTCTCTCATCCGGGGCCAGGGAGGGAGTAATGGTAGGAATGGACTCGCCCCTCCAGTGTAAGCAAATGATCTCCTGACCCACTACTCACCCTATTTCTCTCTGTTTCAGATTCTTTTCAATGAGGCTGAAGGTTACATCCTCTCAATTTTGAAATTCTGTTCAAACACCGTTCGCAATTTTATTAGATATTCCAGCCCTATTAGACCTCAGCAGTGTCTAGACATGAAAGTTCAGCTGGTAGAAAGATGGTCAATGGAGACAGACCACACATTGCAGAACTTAAAGGAGCTGATAGTCAGGTTTCTACCCTGGGACCAGAAACAATTGAGTTACTTTCCTGATAGGGAGTGAATGGCTGACATTGTACCATTTTTAAATTCCTACAATTGCAACATACCTCAGAGTCAGTCTTTCCTTTACCATTTTCTTCCCCCAAATAAAAGCTAAAGAAGGATTTATTAGGATTGTACTTTTTTTTTCTCTTTATTGACTACATTGCAAAGACACTGGTTAAGAAAATTATACAGGTTTCAGGTGCACAATTCCACAACACATCATCTGTGCACTGCATTTTGTGTTCACCACTCAAAGTCAAGTCTCCGTCCATCACCATTTATTCCCCCATCCCCTCCACCTCCCCCAAACCCCCATCTCCCCAGCAATAAACACACTGTTGTTCTTGTCTGGGAGTTTTCTTTCTCTTTTTCCCCCTGTTTTGTTCAATCCCTCCACCCCTGTCACCCAGCTTTCCCCCACCTCCACTGCTCGACTACTGCCAGCCTGCTCTCTGTCTACGAGTCTGTCTCTACAGTATTTTGCTTGTTCGTTCAACTGGTTCACTGGATCCCCCCTAGGAGTGAAATCATGTGGTATTTGTCTGTCTCTGATTGGCTTATTTCACTTAATATAATGCTCTCTAGGTCTATCTGTACTGTTGCAAAGGTAAGATTTCCTTTTTTTGTTCATGGCCAAGTCATATTGCATTATGCAAATGTACCACAGCTTTTTTTTATCCACTTATCTACCGATGGGCACTTGGGATGCACTTTTATTTGTACTTTTATAGTGATGGCACAGAAAGAGAAGCTGGGAGAACCAGAGGCAAATCTCATTTTCCTTGACTTATTATTTTTTTTCTAAATCAGTTTCTTTCACTATGCATCTTGAACAACATTCTTCATTGGCTTCCACTGTTTACAGTCAAGTTTCAATTCCTAAGTAGAGCATTAAGTTGCTTTATGAAATGGCCCTACTCGGCCTCCCAGCCTATGTCTTTCTTTCATCATTCCCTTTTGAGTACCCTGCACTGTAGCCAAATTGTATTTGTCCAGATTCCCAGCAGGTCCCATGGCTTCTCTCTTCCACGCTTTTGTTCCAACATTCTCAGTGCCTGTGATACCCTCTCCTTCTTTTTAAATTTTTTCTCTTATTAATTTTTAGAGAGGAGAGAGAGAGAGAGAGAGAGAGAGAGAGAGAGAGAGAGAGAGAGAGAGAAGGGGAGGGAGGAAGGAGCAGGAAGCATCAACTCCCATATGTGCCTTGACTAGGCAAGCCCAGGGTTTTGAACCAGTGACCTCAGCGTTCCAGGTCGACGCTTTATCCACTGTGCCACCACAGGTTAGGCCTTCTCCTTCTTCTAAGTACATCCAAATCCTATTTCTCTTTTTAGTTCCCTCTCAACTGCAACCCGTCCCTGAAAACTTTTCAGCCCCTTCCTCTCTTGTCCCCCGGTAGTAATGGCCTTCCTTTCTGAAATACGTCAATGCAGAACACTCCACTCAAAGCACTTCACCGTCGTTATGGCAGACTTTACATTAGGTAGTATTTGATTCTTATTTGTGTGTCATTATCATCTTACAGGTAACGTTTTTTCCTGCTCACTCATCTTTCAAGACCAGTCTCAGCCAGGCTTTTTACAATCCTCCTTCCTTGATCAGAGTTGGATCTCATGATGATGGGGACTCTATGTGACACTATATGATAATCTCAGGACTGAGGTACAGTTGAGAAGAATAGAGGAAATGCCTTTGAGTTAGACCTGGGTTTGAATCCCAGTTTCCAATTCCGTGATAGTGGACCAATTACATAACCTTTTGAAAGGCCAGTTTCTGTTCTTTATATGAAGACAGTCGCACTTAAGCATTTTTTTTTTTTTGTATTTTTCCGAAGCTGGAAACGGGGATAGACAGACAGACTCCCGCATGCTCACCAGGGGGCGATGCTCTGCCACCAGGGGGCGATGCTCTGCCCCTCCGGGGCGTCACTCTGTTGCGACCAGAGCCACTCTAGCGCCTAGGGCAGAGGCCAAGGAGCCATCCCCAGCGCCCGGGCCATCCTTGCTCCAATGGAGCCTCGCTGCGGGAGCGGAAGAGAGAGACAGAGAGGAAGGAGAGGGGGAGGGGTGGAGAAGCAAATGGGCGCTTCTCCTATGTGCCCTGGCCGGGAATCGAACCCGGGACTTCTACACGCCAGGCCGACGCTCTACCACTGAGCCAACCGGCCAGGGCTGCACTTAAGCATTTTTAGGCATTGATTGTAGTGGCTTGAAGTGCAGCCCCACCAAAGGGGGGGGGGGTTTAATACCCAGAACCTGTGAATGTTACATGGTTTGGAAAAGGTCTTTGCAGATGTAATTGAATTAAGGACTTTGAGATAAGGAGATCATCCTGGAAGATTCAGGAATGCCCATTATCCAATGAAATAGTCTTTTTATAATAAACATGCAAGAGAGTCAGACACTGAGGGGAAGGCAATGGGAGAACAGAGGCAGAGATTGGAGTGATGTGGCCACCAGCCCAGGAAGCCAGCGACCATGAGAAGAAGCTAGAATAAGAATAAAACAGATTCTCCCCTGAGGGCTCTGTAGTGACTGGGGTCCTGCTGACACCCCGATTTTGGACTTGTGGCCTTCATAACAATGAGAGATTAAACGCGGTTGTTTTAAACCCCCTACTCTGGAAATCTGTTATGAAAAGCCCTGGAAAACAAATATAGTTGTTATTATGTTGCTACCTGTGTCCCGGGAACCTATGAGCTCCTCATGGGCACAGATTGTTCCCTGACTCTCTCCAAACTGCCCACCCCGGGGCTCGCTCAGGGCTCGGAGAAGTTATACATAGTTTAGAAAGTGCACAAAGCATATTTTATAGTTAGCCCTCCAACAGACTCTGTGGATTTGAGACTGTTGTCACTAAAAAGGAAGGAAACTTCCTTTAACAAAAGAATTAAAGAAAGATTTTAGAGGAAGAAATTCCCTGCACTTTAAGAATTTATGCTCCAAAGTGTTTTTCTTTTATCCATTTATTATAAGTCCCAAAGAGTCAGGACAGTCTTAATGTATAATTTAGATCAGAGGCGATAGAATTTCATTTTCCTTCAGTCATCAATTAGCATTTTTAGGTGCCTGCTCTGTACAGAGGCTTGTGCAGCTTGAGGCTCTCTTAGTATCCACATTTCAGTTTCTTCACTTTCTACCTTTAACCCCTATGGCTCATACAGAGAATGCCTACCTTATTCTGGGGAGACCCCACACCTCTTTATTGGGAGAGGATTTTGTCCATGGTGCTGAATGTTAGGCAAATCACAACCAGTAAAATCACTGTGTGCAAAATATTTATATATTTGCATGTTAGCAGGAGTGTAGGTCATCATAGTCAAATGATTTAAATATAAAGGGTTTCTAGAACTCTTCAAACATCTATTCATTTGTCTTTCACCCAAATATCTATTGACCCAGTTCCCCGTGCCAGGTATTCTATCTGCCAGAGAAAAGGGACCCTGTGATGACCATGGCCTCAGTCTTGGAGGGGGACACACACATCATGGAGAAAGACTAGTGTCACACAGACAGATTTGGGTGACCTGGGATAGTGAGGTGGTCATAGCCAAAGAAACATAAAAGTATTAGACTACATCTTGTTTTTATTCGTTTCTTCATTTCTTTACTCATTCCTTCATTCAATACCAACTGCCTTATATGGTAGTAAGCTTTCATGGGGTGTTTTTATGGGTCATTGAGCCCTGGAAGCCAGATGTCCTGTTCTTTATGGAGCATTTTCTGTAATAGTTGGGGTTGACCTTACTGGTATTTCATTCCCTTATGGTTCTAAGATTCTAGATTCCCATGATAAAGAATGAAAGAAATAGAAGAGGGCTAAAGAAGGAGAGGGAATTAACTTGTATGGTGAAATACTAGATCCTTTATGTATGCTCTTTTATTTAATTGACTCAGCAAGTCTATGGAATCTGAAGTAATGTTTGATTTTACCAGTAAGGGAGAAGGTACTAAGATAAATTAAATAGCTTTCTCAAGGTCACATAACCAGCAAATGGAGGTGTTGGGATTCCAACAGTGTCTATCCGAATTTATTATTTGACCATACCTTCAAACCTCTCTATACAATCAGACTGAGGATGCATTTCAAATACTGTGTTACAGGTGAGGCTGTGAGGTCGTTTTCACACCGTAATTACTAACCCGCTCTGGTTTGTATACAGAATAACATTTTTTTGTGAGCTGTGATGTAGTGAGGCCATTGTAGATACTGTCAAATAACTCAAATGCTCTTAAATATGAGCAGCCACGGGGCTTGAGGAGGAGGATTGACTGTTTTCAGCTTTTTCTCTGAGAGAGGACCTGGTATCAATCTTTAGGTAGCACTAGATTCAGTGACAGCTGTCCAAAGTTGTAACTCTTTTTGGTTTTCACTGAAATAACTCATCATGATGTTCTATTTGTTACTTGTCAAGGAAATCAATATAGTCTAGACTTGTTACCTTGCCAAGATCTGTATCGGACAATTTATGGTCAAAGGCAAGTTTAGCAACAGAACAGGAGGGGCTGAATTGATCAAAGGATCTCCCTGTAAAACATTGAGGCTTCAGAGCCTTTCTCTCGTGGTGGGCGTGGGGATGGAGCGCTTCTAGCCAAACTAAGGAAGGGAGGACGTTTATAAGGAGGAGGCATATTAGAAAAGGAAAAGGCAGGTCTTTTGTAAAATAGGGACAATCATATCTGCTTGGCAGTATTGTTGGGAGTATTCAACGAGGTACTTAGTATTATATAGTGTCTAGCATAGTGCCTGGCACAAAGCAGATAGTGAATGAGAGCTAGCCATTATAAAGCTGGACAGGAAGAAAGAGAGAAAAGACCACGAATAAAAAATAACTTTGATAGCAACAGCACAGAAATCTTCCGTGCTGGGACAGAACAGATGCAGGGTGTCAACAGGAAGGGTGGAAACAGCACGTTTTCTATCCCATTAAGGTGGTTTGGTCATTAAGGTGGTTGATTCGTTCAAACATATATCAAGCAGCAAATACTGAGCTAGGTGCTGGGAAATGGAAACAAATAAGAAACGGTGTTGCCCTGCAGGACTTCAGTGTCCAGGTGAGAAGACAGGTGTAAACGCAATTGCACTGGAGGTTGACGGATGCTGTAATAGAGATGGGAAAGGAGCCGTGGTGGCGCTGAGCACGCCACAGGCACAGGGTCTGCAGGTCTGTCTGCTTCGTGTCCACCGCAGGAACAGATACATGGAGACCCCTCAATAACATCGGTCAAATGAGTAAATATTGAAGGAAAGAGTGAGGAAACCTGCTGGGGTGGTGAGGGAAGGCTTTGTTGAGGCAAAAATCTTTAGGCGAAGATATTTCATGCTTGAAGGTTGAGTAAAACTCTTTGGGGCAGATAAGAGAGAGAGAGGGAGAGAGAGAGAGAGAGAGAGAGAGAGAGAGAGAGTGTGTGTGTGTGTGTGTATTGGGAAGGGTGTAAGGGGAAAAGAGATGCCAGATCAGTAGAGAAAGTGTGGGAATGACACAGAAGCCTGAAACTGCGGTGGCCACTGGAGAATAGGAAGCTTTGGGTGGGGCTGATGCATGGGGAGCCCTGGAAGAAGAGGTGAAAGAGCAGGCAGTGGTAGATTAAAGTATGAGTCAGTTCTCTTCCTTCTTTCCTTCCTCCCTTCCTTCCTTCCTCTCTTCCTTCCTTCCTTCCTTCCTTCCTTCCTTCCTTCCTTCCTTCCTTCCTTCCTTCCTTCCTTTCCTCCCTCCCTCCCTCCCTCCATTTTTTCCCTTCCTTTCCTTTCCTTTCCTTTCCTTTCCTTTCCTTTCCTTTTCCTTTTCCTTTTCCTTTTCCTTTTCCTTTTCCTTTTCCTTTCCTTTCCTTTCCTTTCCTTTCCTTTCCTTTCCTTTCCTTTCCTTTCCTTTCCTTTCCTTTCCTCCCTCCTTCCCTTCAAAGGTATTGACTCAGTGCCAGGGCCTATTCCAGGTCTTGGCGATATAACATTGACCCAACCAAACAAAAATCTCTCACCTCATGGAGTGTGCATTCTCATGGGGAGAGACTGATAGTAAGAAGCATTTAAAACAATACCTAGCATGTTCAAGTGTAGTTAGTAATACAAAGAAAAGGAAATGCTGGATGGGAAATATGGAGGCCGGGGAAAAGGTATGTGGAAGAATGTGAGTGGGACCTAGTGAGTTCATACCGTGCAGTCTTTGTTTAGGGTTTGAATTTGCAAATTTAGATGACATTTCTTCCTAGACAATGACTCGAGCTGTAGCTTCCATGTGTAGTTGGGCGCCTGGCGTTCACGATTGCATCGCTGACTTTGCGAGAGTCTCTGGACCTCTTTAGCCAGGGGTCCCCAAACTTTTTACCCAGGGGGTCAGTTCACTGTCCCTCAGACCGTTGGAGGGCCGGACTATAAAAAAAACTATGAACAAATCCCTATGCACACTGCACATATCTTATTTTAAAGTAAAAAAACAAAATGAGAACAAATACAATATTTAAAATAAAGAACAAGTAAATTTAAATCAACAAACTGACCAGTATTTCAATGGGAACTATGCTCCTCTCACTGACCACCAATGAAAGAGGTGCCCCTTCCGGAAGTGCAGTGGGGGCCGGATAAATGGCCTCAGGGGGCCGCATGCGGCCCGCGGGCCGTAGTTTGGGGACCCCTGTCTTTAGCCATCCCACATCTAAGCTCATAGGCAGTGAGTTTTTCCTGTTTGAAAAACAAATCATTGATTTACTACTAATCATGACTTATACACACACTGTCATCGGTGTCATGGAATTAGATTTCAAGACACACGAACAATTCTACTATATCTTTTCTATCAACTGAATTGAACACTAATTTTTTTTCTTATCACTTAAGAAAAGGAGTGGTGTTTCTTCAGTTTCCTGCGTCAGGTACCGGAAAGCCTGGGTTGTGGCCTCCGAACAGTCTTCTGGTCGTGGGTTTCACTGGGAGCAGAAGCTCCAAACCCCTTGCTTGCTGTACTTGTTCTGGTGTTAAATAGATACTTGTCTGAGGAAAGGGGTGAAATATTTGGGTTACTTCTTTTTAATTAATCACCTTAAAGCCTTCTGGATTGAAGTAGATATAAATAAATGAAGGAGTCTCCTAATTAGGATTGGGATTTGCCCTGTTCTCTGGTGTACAGTGAGAGGCTTCAGGTGATTGGATGAAAACAGAAGTTGCATTCCATTAGGCAGCGTGTGAAACAATCTACCTGCTCATTTCTACAACGATAGGTAGTGATGCCGAGTGACATGAAAATCAACTGTGCGTGCCCTTCAAGGGGACTTTCAAGCCCAACTACTTTGCATTGTTCTTCAGGCTCCCAAATACTACAGGAGTGGGCTCCTTGGTCCCCTCAGTAACCCAACAAGGACGGGAATATGACTGTTGAGATGTTGGGGTTCTTTGCTTGTCTCCTGCCTCCTGCCTGTCCATCACATCCCTGTCTTTTCTGTTGTCCAAGCCTTCCCTCACTGGTTCTTTCTCCTCCACTTGCAGATGTGCTCAAGCTTATTCCATATTAAAGAAAAAAAAATTAAAAGGAAACCCTTCCTTCTCCATTTCCTGGTGGAGTCCTGTCTTTTTCCTCCTCTCTACAATACAACCTCTTGGAAGAGTCGTCCACATGTACCTCCACTCCTTCCCTTTCCTTTCTGCCTTGCTCCCTACCCCACAGCAGTCTGAGTTCAGTCATGTTCTTTCCACTGTACAGTCTACGGGGGCTGTGCCTGCTGGGCCTGCCAGTGACCTCTCAGTTCTTGAGGCAACGGGCCATTGCCCTTTTATTTCCTGTTGGCATCTGACGCTGCTGACAAGATGCCTTTTCTTCTGCATGCCGTGTCCTCGTTCTTCTCTTTTTCTGCTACCTCCTCAGTCACTCCTTTTTCTGTGGTTTTCTTTTCCTGTTCTTCATTGGTCCTATTCTCACTGTACTTGCTCTCACACACACCCCTTGACTTTAATTACTGCCTTTAATCGTTATGCCAATAATGATTAGATCCATACCCACAGCCCAACTTTGTCTTCTAATCCAAGATTCACTTACTTAATTGCTTGCTGATTATCTCCACGGTGGCCCTTGCTTCATGTCAGCAATCATGTAGCTATGTTCACATTGGAACTATTTCTCTCCTATCCATAGTCCCAGCTTCCACTGTATCCAGAGCAGCATATAGTCTGAGCTGGAGCAATCTCCTCCCCAACCTGCTGTTTCCTTCAGAAGTGTTCTTTCCCAAGGTGCCTTGGTTTGAATGGATCGTCTGCTTGCAAAAGGGGCCAGGAGTCCCTGGGGCGTCACTCTCCGTGTTGACCCTATGACTTCTTGTGGCAGAGGCTGCCTAGCTGTTTACTAAATTCATATTTTTTTTATTTTGGGGGATCTACTCAGACCACATTGGCAGGAACTGAACAGAATGTGATGCAAGTACTTTGCAGACCTGACCTTGAAATTCCTCCTTTGAAACAGAGTCTCCCTAGAACCTCCGGGAGAAATACAACCCTACCGACATCCTCACTGTGGCCCATTGAGATGGGTGCTGGGCTTCGGACCTGCAGCGCTA
Organism: Saccopteryx bilineata; assembly: GCF_036850765.1. Lineage (NCBI taxonomy): Eukaryota > Metazoa > Chordata > Mammalia > Chiroptera > Emballonuridae > Saccopteryx > Saccopteryx bilineata. The sequence goes on along the minus strand of NC_089499.1, from coordinate 16,946,396 downwards.
TAAAGTAATACATGGTGTTGTTCCCAGCCATTGAGTCTGTGGTCCTTTGTTACAGCAGCAACAGAATGCCAATATAAGATGTAGCAGAGGAAAAATGTTCTCCCACCATGGTAGCATTCATATTTCTCACGTTTCTGAAAGGCTAATTTATTGTTACAATAATCCTACTCAATTAGTAGGCGATCAATACCAACTGTGCCCTGTTTTTTTTTTTTTTATTTCTTACTCAGTTGTTTTCAGTTTAAAGCAGGAGTATTTTTTTTTTCACTTAGTTATTCATAAAATTTACATGTTGGGACTGAATAATTATAAACATTCTATTTTAGTTTAAAATTTTCACATAGTGATTTTAGAAAACCATCCACAGGATACTCTTTATTTATTTATTTATTTATTATTTTTATTTTTTTGTATTTTTCTGAAGCTGGAAACAGGGAGAGACAGACAGACTCCCGCATGCGCCCAACCGGGATCCACCCGGCATGCCCACCAGGGGCGACGCTCTGCCCACCAGGGGGCGATGCTCTGCCCCTCCGAGGTGTCGCTCTGTTGCGACCAGAGCCATTCTAGCGCCTGGGGCAGAGGCCAAGGAACCATCCCCAGCGCCTGGGCCATCTTTGCTCCAATGGAGCCTCAGCTGCGGGAGGGGAAGAGAGAGACAGAGAGGAAGGAGAGGGGGAGGGGTGGAGAAGTAAATGGGCACTTCTCCTGTGTGCCCTGGCCAGGAATCGAACCCGGGACTTCTGCATGCCAGGCCGACGCTCTACCACTGAGCCAACCAGCCAGGGCCATACTCTTTATTTTTAATATTCTTTGTTGAACTACTAACAACTCCTCAACCAGTTGTTACTTTCCAGTAAGTCTTCTGATATTTCATGACTAACCAGATAAAACACATCACATGGAGAATGCCACATTTTTTTAATGCTGTTCATGTCAAAAAGGTCAAACAGCTAAAACTTGAGTCCACGTGGAAAAGACCCCCAGACTTTAAATACAACAGTCTCTACCCCTCACCACCAAATGCCATCCCCCTTTTATTCTTCTACCTAAAATCAAACGTCTCTTTCTGCTCCTGGCTTTTATGTGCATTTCCATGAATCTTTTCTAACATTCTCAGTAATGTTCAATGACATTGTTTTCCTCGTGACTATGTAAAAATACAGCTTTGAAAAATGAGAGAAATATTGATCCTATAGAGAAAGATGAAGGAAACTGCCAAGGTCATGTGGTTCCTTAGAACTGAAGCTGGGATCCAAAACCACACAGGCGGGCTGCTGTGTCTGGACCTGACCAACTCCATGGCACTAAGTGACCGGGCACCCTGGCGGGCCAGACAGGTGCCTGTTTCCAGACGTCTTCCTGAGATCAGCAATCTTTGTTTTTTTACTCAATGCATTTTTTTCAGCGGAGGCACAGATGGACAAAATCACGGATCCAGGGCCATGAACCAAAACTACCGGCGTAGACTCTATCAGGGGTCCCCAAACATTTTACACAGGCGGCCAGTTCACTGTCCCTCAGACCGTTGGAGGGCCGCCACATACAGTGCTCCTCTCACTGACCACCAATGAAAGAGGTGCCCCTTCCGGAAGTGCGGCGGGGGGCCGGATAAATGGCCTCAGGGGGCTACATGCGGCCTGCGAGCTGTAGTTTGGGGACGCCTGCAGTTGACTGGAATTTGTTTAGAAAAGCACAAAGTCAGACAGCATTTATCCCCCACGGTGGGATTCACCTTTTGGTACAAAACCAAGAGGAGACTGGGAGATCCCGAGGATACTTCAACCCTGTCTACTAGGACATACCTTCCTGGCTCTCCCCGTTAGCTGCAGTCCTGGAAAGGAAAGCTTGCAGGCTGCCTGTGGGCCTTCCAAGTGCTCTGGAATCTTAGGGAACACAGTGGTTCATAGTTCATTCACTCTTCATTGAAAATACATGTGAAATCCTAGGCACAGAGGCCACACAACGCCCAAGACACAGTCCTCTGGAAAAGCAACCTGTGAATAAATTCTTCCCCCAGCCTGTCATGGTGGCAAAGGCACAACTATTGGGAGATATTTCTGGGTTTCCATTCTGGCTCTGTTGCTCATTAGCTGTGTGAACTTGGGTGAAGTTATCAAAAACTCTTAAGAACTCTCAAAACCTTCGATTCCTTTCAAAATGAAAGGAAAAATGTCTAACGGAATTGTGAGAATTAAGTGAAATGTGACACCCAAAGAATGTAGCCCCATGTTGGATCTCAGTAAGTGGAGCACAGACGTGTGGGAACCCGGGTCAGGCGCTTTCTGTACTAGAGGAACTCCGGAAGTCCTGGGCACCCCCGGAGGAAGTCCTGAGCACCCCCAGAGGAAGTCCTGAGCACCCCCGGAGCAGATCGTCTGGCCTAAGAGCCACAGTAAAGAGAATCTTCAGAGTCAGCGAGTGTCAACATTTCCCCACGACTCCTTTCTAAGATCAAATGATCATCGGCCCCGTTTGCCAAATCTTCTTAGAACATGAGATATGTGGTTGAGTTACATTAGGCAGTCGGTATGAAGAGTAAGTAGGTGGAAAGGAAGCCCTGAGTCCAGGGAATCCTGAAAATTCACAAGTCGCTGTGTTTCTGTCGCTCCCTTGCTCCGCAGAACTGGTAGGTGAAAGCATCTCTCTCATTGAAGCATTGGCCTCTTGTTTACACACAGACTCTAGTTTGTCCCCATGCTTTTTGGCATCTTGTTTAATCCTCACAACATTCCTGAAAAGTAGAGATTAAACTGACTTACAGGTGATGGAAAATAAGCAACTCACTTGTTTGAACTGAAGGCCTTGGACTAGCCATGAAATGTTAAAAGTAAATGCAAAAAAAAAAAAAAAGAGTAAATGCAACTCCATTTCTTAAGTTGATTTTGCTGTCACTGGGGCAGCTCTAGGTTTGTACCTAACATGGGGCTTCAGGTCCTTTGACAAGACTCCCTCTCCTTTGCAAGAGCAGCAAAGACAGCCACGATGCCACCAGGCTTCGTGTTGTGTGACTGGCCATCACTCATGATGTTCTCCTACTCCACGAGCTCTGCGTGGTCCAGAGTTCTGAGCTCTGGAGCTTATGGGAACAGTTGTGTGTCCTTTTTCTGGAAGTGTGAGGGTCTCAGGAGACTGTGCAAAGGCCTTCAACGCTCAGGTATCCCTCACTCTCTTTTCAATTAAGCATGAAATATCCTGCCAACAAAACACCCTTTTATATTCATGGGTTATGCCATCAACATACCCAACTTTTCTTTCCCCTATAATAGGACCAACCATAAAACAAACAAACAAAAAAGTCTCTGATGAGATAGTGATGTTGTCCATAATTTAAAGTCCAGTGAAAAAGATACATTATGCACATTTTACGTTATTTATATTGCATCATAGTCATGCGGAGCAGGGAGACATTTTGGTCAATGACAGACCGTGTGCGCGATAGTGGTCCCATGATATGATAATGGAGCTGAAAAATTCCTATCACTTAGTGTTGTCCTGGCTGTCATATTGTCATAGCGCAATGCATTACCCACCCATTTGGGTGATGCTGGTTTAAACAAGTTAACTTCCCTGCTTGTTGTATGAAAGTATCATACCTACAGTTATGCATAGTGCATAATACTTGGTCATGAAAATATACGACTATGTTGCTGGTTTATATATTTACTACACTGTACTTTTGTCATTATTTTAGAATGTACACTTTCTACTTACAAAAAACCTAAAAAAACAATAAATAAAGTTGATGAAGAATAAAAAAACCGCCCTGGCCGGTTGGCTCAGCGGTAGAGCATCAGCCTGGCGTGCGGGGGACCCGGGTTCGATTCCCGGCCAGGGCACATAGGAGAAGCGCCCATTTGCTTCTCCACCCCCCCACCCCTCCTTCCTCTCTGTCTCTCTCTTCCCCTTCCGCAGCCAAGGCTCCATTGGAGCAAAGATGGCCCGGGCGCTGGGGATGGCTCCTTGGCCTCTGCCCCAGGCGCTGGAGTGGCTCTGGTCGCGACAGAGCGACGCCCTGGAGGGGCAGAGCATCGCCCCCTGGTGGGCAGAGCGTAGCCCCTGGTGGGCGTGCCGGGTGGATCCCAGTCAGGCGCATGCGGGAGTCTGTCTGACTGTCTCTCCCTGTTTCCAGCTTCAGAAAAATACAAAAAAAAACCCCCAAAAAACAAAAAAAAAAAGAATAAAAAAAAAAACCCAACTTCACTGTGAAACAGTATGCTGTGTTATGTCAACAGAGCCTCAGACTTCTGTGTTTTACTCTGTCTCTTGATTATATCATTTTCTCTCATACTGTACTTGATTTAGCCCCATGTTGTTTTGTTCATCGTGGACCTTAAGTTCAAGATCCACTACTAATGTTGCCAGTGAGAGGCCACCCCGGGTAACTGACCTGGAAATGGAAATGAAAGTGTTCCAGGACTACGAAGGTGGAAATTTAGTGGTGGTTACTGTCATCATTCAGACATGTCTCACTCCACAGTAGCTGTGAGCTTGAAGGAGGACCGAGTGATGGGAGCTGTGAAGTGATCTGTTTCATTGAAGGCAGAGAGTCTAATCCAAGTTCAACACGGGCCTAGAGCAGACACGGAGAGACTTCTGAAGACCCGGATTGAAGACCAGGAGCAGAAAGCTCATCCCTCTCAGCGCCACGATGTTCATGGGCAAAGCAAAAAGTCTGTTTGCAATGCTGAAAGAAAAGGCTGGACCTAACTATGATGTTAAATTTCCTGCTTGCTCTGCGTGGTTTAAATGAGTCAAAAAAAATCCTTATTCATTACATAACGTGAAAGTGATTGGTGAGGTGTGAGTTGTGATGTGAAGGCAGCTCAAGAATTTTTGGAAACAAGATAAGCTGGCTGTGTAGGATAATTACTTGCTGGAGCAAATATTTAATATGGATGAAATGTCCCTATTCAGGAAATGTATGCCTAGAAAAACTTTCATCCATAAGGAGGCCAAGGTCATGCCAGGTTTCAAAGTTTTTAAGGACAGGAGAACAGGTCCTGCTGGCGGCAATGTTGCAGCTACCAATGGAAACCCTTTGTGATCTGGAGCATTGAGATCACAATGCCCCAGGGACTTCCAGCATATTGATAAACACACACTGATAGTGTCCTATAGGAGCAGTGAGAAGTCCTGGGCGACCCTGGTCTTCCTCTAAGATACCCTGCTGCATTGCCATGCCAGGGAAATGGAGAAGTATAAATACTATTTGGAGAATAACATACCTTTTGAGATTTTGCCTATAATTGATAATGCTCTCAGACATCCCCCTTTTACTGGTGATCTTTATACCAATAAGGAAGTGTTGTTTATCCCTTCAAATATCACCTCTTTGATCCAACAAAGGGATCAAGAAGTTGTTACAGCTCTTAAGGCCTTCTACCAGAGGAGGACCTTAGTCTGGGCTGTTGCTGCAACTGAACAGGACACTGATTACGATTCAGGAAGAATTACTACATCTATGGCTGCATTAGGAACCTTGCTTGGGTTTGGATGAGGTCATCAAGGGGTGTATGTATGGCATCTGGAAGAAGACATTTAAGATGTTTGTTCGTGACTTCAAAGGATTTGCAAGAGTGAGGAGGTTGCAAAAATCCGAAAGTCCGCAGTGGAGATGGCAAACAGCATCAGCCCGGGTGTGGGTGGGGATGACATTGAGGAGAGGAGCCCCTAGCGGTGGGTCCTGAGGAACTGACGAATGAGGAGCTGTTGAAACCGGAACAGGAATAAATGCCTAGCTGAAGAAGAGTCAAGAGAAAAGGAAACTGCAGGAGAAGAAAAGGAAGAACTCCCAGGAATATATGCATAGCAGAAAATTCAGCAGAAGCTTTCTACTGGCTTTTACAAGCTCCTTAACAAGTTTAAAAATAGGGACCCCTCAACACTGATTTCTATTGTTAGAGAGAAATGTTTATGCATTATCTGCCGACAAGCAAATCTATGACGAAAAATAAAAAAGCAGCAAACCTAGCAGACCACCAGGAACATATTTCTGCAAAGAGTGCTGCAGCCTCAAGAAGGGCCTCAGGCAGGTCTGCAGGGGTGTTCCAGAAGAAGGCGTGGGCAGCTCTGAGCTGGCTACTGTCCCGTAAGGACCTTCCAGGGGGACATGATGCGAAGGTGGGAGACTGTGGTACTCATGATCCTCACTCTGGGGTAGTGCATGGGTTTGTGTCTTAGTTTTGTAAAATAGAAAAAAGCTTTTGGAATAGAGATATAAAGAAAGAAAATATTTTTTTTTTGTACAGCCATACAATGTGTTTGTATTTTCAGCTGAGTGTTATGACTAAAAAGTTTAAAGTTTTTTAAAAATTAAAAAATTTATGAAGTAAAAAAAAAAATTTAGTATGCTAAAGTTAGTTAAGAAAGGGAAATATTTTAACCAATTTAGTGTAGCCTCAGTGTACTTGTTTATGAAGTCTAAAGTACTGTAGAGTAATGTCCTAGGTTTTCACGTTCACTCTCCACTCACTCACTGACTTGCCCAGCGCAACTTCCGGTCCTGTTCAGCGCCCTATCTAGGGGGGACTCTTGTTATCTTTTATACTGCGTTTTTACTGTACCTTCCCCATGTTTATATATGTTGAGATGCACAAATAAACCATGGTGTTACAATTGCCTACAGTATTCAGCATGGTAACATTCTATACAGGCTCACAGCCTAGGAGCAATAGGCTGTACTATGTATACAGCCTCGGTGTGGAGTAGGCTACCATGCAGGTTTGTGTAAGAGCAGTCAGTGATGTTTGCACAGTGACTAAATCGCCTAGGTATGTGGTTCTCAGAAAGCACATATCCCCGTTGTTAAACAACACGTGGCCATGTTTGCATTTTAATAGCCATCCGTTCATAGTCACTGTGTGCCAGGCTCTGCGTGTGGACAGGTGAAGAACATATACAATTGTTGCTCTCAAAATCTCAGCCTATTTCTCAGTAGGGAGAAAACAACTCATATTAAACCATAGAGGATTGCTTACATTTGGCCGTTTTTGACTTCCAAAAACAGAGACACTGCATGTGATTCAATATTCTATGCTTGAGAGGCAAGGTGGGGAAGTATTTAGAGCCCCGTGGCTCACAGAAGTGATGTGTGCTAGGTCCTCACCACACTCCAGTGTCTTTCTGTGAACCATGTCACTTAATGGGTATGGAACCAGCGGAGGTGGACATTACAGTTGTTCCCATTTTGAAGTGAGCAAACCGAGTTTAGAAAGAACATGTTCTAGAGGGCAGTTTCCGAGCCACACTTCCACACGGGTGTGTCTCACTCACGCATGTGGTCTTTCGAGTTTCAGTCTGATTACTGGAAAAGGAGAGGAAGGGTATGGTCCCCCCCCCTCATTTTTGCTGTCACATTCAACTCTACTATGAAGTGATACCAGTTTAAATAGCTCATCTTAATTCTCAAAAAAAAATAGGTATGTAATTAAAGCATAAGAAAAGTGTACTTGGTGGAGGTGGTAGTGGTAGGGGGAGGGAGAATGAATATTGCACCCGTAGAGGGAAAAACTGGATACATGCAAACCTAATTTTACTTTTGCTTGGTTAGAGGAGGAATGATTCACAGTTACTTCTGCTAAAAAATTCAGAGGCAACACGGTGTAAAGCAAGATTGCTAACAATAGCAAATAGACTGATCGATAGTGAATCCATTTTAGGGAGCTTGGTCGTAGAGAATATCGATATCTCACTTGGTCATTCCTCCTGTGTTATAAACAGGCACCTCATCTGTCTGCAAGAAAAACCACACACGGGAGCCTGGATAATGTTTCTAAACAATTAATTGGATTATTATTGAGCTTAATGGGTTGGTTCAATATATTCACACAAACCGTCAAGAGAATTGGCCTAGCAGTTTCCTTGTGGCTGTCATCAAAATATATGACAGGATGTAGGAGTTTTAAATTATTACTTTTTACAGCATTCGGTGTGCATCATTTACATTCTAAGTAGGGCCTATTTGAAAGTCATTGACTGGGTCCTTGGCTTTGTTTCTAATAGCAGCTATGGTAGACATTGTGGCACACTCAGTTTCCCAAGAAATATGATCTAGCTATTTAAATTGTAAAAGAGAAACATTAAAACTGCCTAGTGCTTACATTTGTACAGAATGTTTGTAACGCAAGAGTTTATGCCAGGTGTATGAAGAAGATGGTATAACACATGCGTTAGCTCAGCCTAGCTACTGGGAAATACAGATATTTTCTTCATGGAAAAAGAATGAAAGAAGAGGAATATCATACTGTTTAATTTGTCCTCAGGAATAATCTGTCCTAAATACAGACCAGAAAAGAAAAAAGAAATTGCCAAGTAAAACATTTCTTTCTTTGAGAAGCCACAAAGAGATGTAGAGGAAAGATTTTGATTCAATGAAAATCTATCAATTACTCAGTGTGTGCAGATATTTTACACACATTGCCTCATTAATCCTTAAGGCAACCCCTTGAAGTGGGATATGCCCTAGGAAGGGTGAGGCAGTAGTGTTTCCTGGCGTTTATGTGGCATAGACAAGGTCATAGGACAATTAGATGGGACAGTGGCAGGCATGATCACAACCTGAGTCTATTGATTTCAGCCTCTGTTCTTTTCTGATCCTTGTGTATGTTACTGTTAATTCAGCACATTGTTGGAACGGGTGATGTGAGGTAACAGAAGGAAGCCATTCTGTTGCCCATGTGAAAATAAGAAAATAGAAAACTGTCAAGGTTAGAGTTTGGGATATTTTAAGTTTGGTTGAATTTGTTACGAAACCAGTCCTAATCATAATCGAATGAGACTTTGTAAAAATTACTTTTACTTTTGGTTTACCTATGGGTTAGGGAGTCATAGAAAGAGTGGCTTTTGATCTAGAGCAGCGGTTCTCAACCTGTGGGTCGCGACCCCGGCGGGGGTCGAATGACCAAAACACAGGGGTCACCTAAAGCCATCAGAAAATACATATTTTATTTAAAAATGTATTGTATAATAAATATGTATTTTCTGATGGCTTTAAGCGACCCCGCTGGGGTTGCAACCCACAGGTTGAGAACCGCTGGTGTAGAGGAACCTGAGATTTAATTCTAGCAATGCCTTTATCGACAGTGGTACCTTGACAGTACTATCTCTGAGTCTTGGTTTCCTTATCTGTCCCATAAAAAAAAACCATGTTTGTAACCCATGAAAAAAGAAGTGGGACTAGAAATTGCAAAGCCTCCAACCCAGTGTCCAGCAAAACAATTTTCTTCCTCTTGAGTGGAGTTATTTGCATTGGTATGTACTGAGCTTTATCCCTGTCTCATGTTCTATATGTATAGTCTCTTTACCATTCTGTGCAATTTAATGACCATTAGTACTAACAAGGTTCTTGTCAATAAGGTGAGAGTAAGGGATGCTAACAAGGTGGTATTTTAGGGAATGTGTTGAGTCCTATGACTGAAGTGATGATGAAGGCAGTGTAAATTACCCAGGGGGAGCAGGCTACTCTAGCCAAGTTTCATGCATCAGGAAGTTGCTGTCTATATTTTCTCAATCCAGGGTTCCTTTAAGGGAAGTGTGCACGGCCAGGTAGAGGGCAATTACATGACTTATCACCAGCACTAACTTGGGCAGTCAGGAAAGAAGCACAGATACAAATGTATTACTTAATACATGTTGTATTCCTTCCCTTATTGATGTCATTTTTAATTACAAACCTTTTCCAAACTCCTCCTAAGAATTTCTCCCAAGAGTGAGCCAAGTAGAACACATAGGCCCTGGCCTTTTTTTTTTTTTTTTAAGTCACGTGGCCATTTTTGTTGTAACGCCACTGAATTTTGACTAAGAACTAACTTTAGCTCTATTTGGTTAGACCCCTCCTGTAATTTGGGCTTCCTTTGGTTGTTGTGTTTTAAAGTAGTGCAAACTTTTCCTTTCTGCGTGTTTTCTCTGCTTGTCTTTTCCTCCCACAAGGTCTGACTGACTCTCTTTTCCACGCCAGCAAGATAAGCAGCTTCTCTCTAACTTGAGATTTTCTCATATTCTAGAGACGACATTCTCGGAATTCTGGTCCACACTTCCCACTCAGCATCATCTGGCTGGAGTACCTAAGAAAAGCCAAGTTCTCATTTCCCCCCTGTTGCCCTTATTCACTCTGAGATTCCTTAAACAGAGATCTTTACAAAACTTGGGCAAAGCAAGGCTAAAGCGTAACTTTATTGTTATCTGGAGACATGGTTCCAAACCCCACTCCAGAGGTCCTGGGACTTAGGCTGGGTCTTTTCCTCCTCTCTCTATATCCTCACCTAAGTCTGGGTCACCACTTACATCAGGGGTCCCCAAACTACGGCCCGCGGGCCGCATGCAGCCCCCTGAGGCCATTTATCCGGCCCCCACCACACTTGCGGAAGGGGCACCTCTTTCATTGGTGGTCAGTGAGAGGAGCATAGTTCCCATTGAAATACTGGTCAGTTTGTTGATTTAAATTTACTTGTTCTTTATTTTAAATATTGTATTTGTTCCCATTTTATTTTTTTACTTTAAAGTAAGATATGTGCAGTGTGCATAAGGATTTGTTCATAGTTTTTTTATAGTTGGGCCCTCCAAAGGTCTTGAGGGACAGTGAACTGGCCCCCTGTGTAAAAAGTTTGGGGACCCCTGACTTACATGCAAAATTCAAGAGAACCCAGGGCATTCCAGCAGCTGCAGAGGAAAAAAAAGAAGTACAGATAAACCAGGGAGACTTCCCCTGCTATGGCCTTTCTGAATGTTTCCTATGCTTGTCCTTTTCTCCCACAAGGTCTGACTGACTTTTCTATGCCAACCAGATCAGAACTTCTCTCTAACTTGAAATTTCCTCATATCCTAGACACCGTGGCACCCCTACTCCATGGTCATAATTACGCCTAGGTTTTTCTTCCAAAAATTTATAACCTCAGTTCTTACATTTAGTCTATAGTTCATTCTGAGGTAATTTTACACATGGTGTGAGGTAAGGGAATGACTTTAATCTTATGCCTATGGCCATCCAATTGTTGCAGCCCCGTTTGTTAAAAAGACTATTCTTTTCTTATTGACTTATCTTGGCACCCTTGTAGAAAATCAATTGGTCATTAAATAAAAGATGTATTTCTGGACTCTCTCAAATCTGTTCAATTGACCTGAAGGTTTATTCTTATGCCAGTACCACACTGTCTTGGTGACTTGGTGACTGTTGCTTTGTGCTAAGTTTTGAAATTAGAAAGTATGTGTTTTAAAACTTTCTCCTTTTAAAAGAAGATTCTTTTGCTATTTTTTTAATCTCTTGCATTTCTATATAAAATTATTTTATGTACTATTGGCACCGATTTATTAAATTATCAAAAATATTAGAAATAAAGTTACATTGTACATATATGTACCAAACATGAATTCATCCAAATTTTTCCTAAAAATAAGAAAAAAGGGAAAAGAGAGAGATTTCTTCTACAATTCCATTTAGTGCCCTCACTGTGTGTTGAGATGAGAGGCATAAATCTCTGAGATCTTAGCAATTGTTCTCAGCTCCCATGTACTTCTCAAAGTTTGAGCATTTTACTAAGATAGGTACATCTAATATTTAAGGTTGCAGTTTGTATTTTCAGGACTGTTTCTTACTTTAGAACATGAATCCTACTAAGTAGTAACTCTTCTATATAAGCTTCTTGAGGTCAAAGATTGCATCGTCAGTGCCATTTGTAACTTCCCAAATTACATTGGAGAATTTGGGCCACCCTAATACTCTTCTATTACACTGGTATTTATACAATCTTTATTCTCTCTCTTCCTATGTTTGTGTTGTCACAGATTATTTTTGTTTATATTTAAACTTGTTGGAACTTTTACTTGTAGTTTTGTATTATTTTCTTCTTTGTATCAGTAGAGTAACCTCGGTTGAGTATTTCTTGAAGTGGGGGTTTTCTGGTGATAATTTTCCTCAGCTTTCACATGTCTGGAAAAGTTTTTATTTCTCCTTCATATTTGAAGGATAACTTTGATAGATATAGTATTCTTGGCTGGTAATTCTTCTCTTTTAGTGCTTTGAATGTTTGGTTCCACTCCTTTCTGGTTTGTAGGCGTTTCTGCTGGGAAGTCTGATGATAACCTGATGGGCCATCCTTTTTATGTTATGTTCTTCTTTTTCCTAGCTGCTTTAAAGATTCTTTTCTTGTCATTGATTTTGGCAGTTTTATTATAATGTGCTTTGGAGAAGGCCGGTTTGGGTTGAGGTAACTAGGTGTTGTGTTTGCTTCTTAAATTCAAATTTCTACTTCTTTACATAGGCTTGGGAATTTCTTGTCAATTATTTGTTTTAATAGTCTCTTCATTCCCTTTTTCCTCTCTTTTTCTTCTGAAATACCCATTATTCTTATATTGCTCTTTCTGATGGAGTAAGACAATTCTCATAGAACTCTCTTGTATTTTTAAAATTCTTGAGTCTCTCTCTTCTTGTCTCTGTTTCATCTCTAATTGCCTGTCTTTAGTATCACTGATTCTGTCCTCTATCTGGCTTGTTCTACTAGCTAAACTTGCTAGCTCATTTTTAAATTCATGTATTGAGTTCTTCATCTCTGTTTTTAAATTTTCAATATTCTTGGCGAAGTACTTGTTTTGTTTTCTGAGTTCCTTAAATTGGCTACCAGTGTTTTCTTACATCTCACTGAACATTTTCAGAACATCAGTTTTGAATTCTCTGTTGTTTAATTCCAAGGTAGCCATGTGCTTTAGATTGCTTTCTGGAGATTTTTAATTTTCTTCCTGAACTGTGTCTTCTTCTTGGGTAGTCATAGTATTCATTTTCTTCCTGCCTTGATGGCATTGGAGAGTGGTATTGTTAAGAAATCAAAGAAACAGCAAGAAAAAAAATAACATTTACAAATAAATTAAAAATAAAAATCAACATTAAAAATAAAGAATTAATTAAAAAATAAAAGAGAATATCCACAAAAACAAAGAACAAAAATAAAAAAATAGTAATAAAAATAAACAAAATGACATCAACAAAAAGAAAGAACCCCAAAAGAACTCAAACAAATAAAAAAGAGGTTGTTCTGTTCCAATAGGTGGCACTGAATTATAAGTTTTAGCTCTGTGAAATCACCAGGCTGAACTCTATGGAGAAGCTGCTGTCACAATGATGGATCGGGGTGGGGGGTGGGGGGGTAGTGCTGCAGTCGTGATTTTGTGTGGGGCATGCTGTGAGGTTTATGGCTTTAGCAATGGTGATCTCAGGCTTCTGAGTGCTCCTCCTTGTGTCTCAACAGACCAGTGGGTCAGAACAGAACATTTCTATTCTTTAGGAAAGAGAGTGGCTTGTGTAGAACTAACTGTGGGGTAGGTCTCTGCCACTCTCCATACTCATGACAAAAGCGAGGTGGGATCTGGGAGGCTGGGGGCTGCACTTTGTATTTTTGTGTCTCTGAGTGAGGGCTGTGGGCAGGCCATGGGAACGCTGGTGGTGACCCCACACTCTGCTGCTTTAATTCAGTATCTCTCCAAATTTCCCCCAATCTTTTCTGCTCCTCTGGGCAAAAGGAGACCCAGTCACTCCAAATTTCCCCCTCTCTAGAACTCCTGCAGACAAAAACCTAGACAGTCTGGGGGTCTAGTCCTTCCTGAGCCAAATGAGAGTGGTCTTATCTTTGGTCCCCTTCTAAGCTCTTCCCACCTTTAGTCCATTCAGTGGGCATATCTTTCAAGCAAGCCTGTGAGCCCAGGTGGAGTTCCTTTGCTGCATTATAGATGTTTAATTTGTGTAAATTTCAAGGGGAGAGATCAAGTGTATCTCTCATGCCACCATTACTTTGAAGTCTTTTGAAACATTTTCTTACAAATTTTATACCATATTGATATTGGTAAGCTGGAACGGGGTAGCAACCAAATATTTATTGCCACATAAAATAGTTTTCAAGGGATTTATCAACAATTACATACTGCCAGAGGCAGGTAGAAATAGCAGCTCCCAGTGAACAGGATTGCAATCTAAAAATTTGGTCTCTACAAAAAGCAAACAAGTGTATTTTTCTAAATTTTTCTACGTAGGCTTATACAAAAAGAACCCTTATTTGCCTAAATCATTTGGGGTGGGCAAACCATGGTTCATGAGCCACATGCAGCTCTTTGGCCCCCTGAGTGTGGCTCTTTGGCCAGCTTAGAGGTACCCTAATTAAGTTAATAACAATGTACCTACTTATATAGTTTAAGTTTAAAATATTTGGCTCTCAAAAGAAATTTCAACGGCTGTACTGTTGATATTTGGCTCTGTTGACTAATGAGTTTGCTGACCACTGGGGTGGGGAAAATCAATATTTAAACACAGCTTAATCATAGTCATTAGATCATTTGTTCAGATTTCAGGTCACTCTGTGGTGTATCTGGTCTTCTCAACATTAGTCTTTGGCTTGTTGCCCAAGCTTGGAATTACAGATTTTCAACATTAGAATAGATGTTGCACAAATCTCCTTAATATTAAATATCTCTTGTAAGATGGCATCTACCCTGTGGTTGACTACTTTTGGTAATGAGGAACTTGTTAATTATTTAAGCCATTCATTTGACTTTTGTAGGGCTCAAGATAATGAACAAAAATATACCTCAGTGTGACTTTATTATTAGTCACATTAGTTTATTTTTATTCTTTAGATAGATGTCTTCTAGGTATTTAAGATAGTGATAATCTTCCTCCAAGGTCTCATTTTTATCCTAACTATCACTATATTTTTTTCAAGCACTTAAATTTTTAACTTTTAAAGCAAAATTTACTCCCTTATAACTGACACCCAAATTGCATACATTCCCATCAAAAATGTAAGAATAGCCCTGTCACACAATTATGATGCTAGAATTTCCACCTAGGGAGGAAGAGATGGGTCTTTCAATAAATCCAGGTGAGTCCTTCTCATCTCTTGTTAATAGGTTGTAGTGCCTTGTTGATTTTATCATCTGATTTGGCAAAATGTGATCTCATATTAACTGCATTGATTGTGTGTGTGTGGTGGGGGGATTGACTAGACTATGCGCCCAGATTTGCAGATCCATGAAGAGAGAAAGAAGAATAGAAAGTTATACTTTCATTTTGGCCTTATTTCACGCATGGGGTTATTCATCCAATTTCACTCAATCATTTGTGGAATAGTGATGGATCTCAGAGATATGCAAGCCTGCAATTATCATCTGGGCAGGGTAGGAGAAACAGCTGGGCCATAAACCTTATTCTTCATTAACTACTTCTTTTTGTCATGTATTAGTCCCTTTCACCTTCTAGTATGTTATGCACATGGTAGTCACACCATTGCAAAAGCTAAAGCAACAGAACAATTATAGAGCTATATCATGGTAAAGCAACTCAAGAACTCAGGGACTCCATTAAAATTTTAAAGGCGTTAATCCTCTGGGAAATGTTCCTATTAATTAAACACAGTAGAAAGAATACAGGTTGTACGTTTATTCTCTGTTAAGGAAGGTGGGCTATCGCCTGTATGCAAAGGAGCTGGGTGATCAAATGTATGACCTCCTCAAGCATTTGAAGGGTGACAATGTCAGGTCATTTATTCGCCAAGCACCCTGGGCTAATTTTTGTTCAGTATTTCCTGGAGGAGAGACATGTTTTGATCCTAGAAGGTTTCTAAGAATCCATTGGGATTTAATTCCACACGGCAAGCCAAGGAGACAGATGCTGAGCCTCAGAGAATGCTCAACTCAATGATGGCCCATCACAGGGTGGACTAGGGAGTGGACAGTCATCTGGTGGAGTAGGTCAACAGCCAAAGCACAGAGTGGTCCCACCTTGAGGCCGGGATCCTGGCCTTTTGTTTTGGGACCAAGTTTAATACTTGCATAGTCACAAAGAGAGAAGGTGGAATGGTAGTTGAAAATAAATGTGTGCACAGTCCTGGAAGGAAGAAGATTCCAGATGGAACTGACACTCATTAAGGGACAACTATCTGCCAACTGATTTTTACTGCCATTACCCTGTTTTAGGAAAGAGAAAATTGAGGTTTGGCGAAGTTATCTAATAGACCCAAGAAAGTGGTAGAGGATGAAAAGTGATGTTGGGTGCTTGGACTCCCAGCTCTGGGCTCTTTACATTCTGTCCTATGATACAAATCAGCAAGAGCATATGAGCAGGGACAGGGCTACCTGTGTTAATTAAAGGTAGAGGAATGAGAAGGTTGGGGGATCACCTTGATCTATAGGAAGAAAAGAAATCTAATGTTAGCTGGTAGAAAATGGCGTAGAGCTGAAAGGGAGGCTGTTGGGAGGGAAGGTGAACTGCGCATGTCACTGAGGTCTTTATGGAAGGCTGAACTCATCTCTGGACTTCTGAATAATTACATTGATATTTGTAGTTTTGTAGACATATAGCCTTGTATAACCTAGCTTCTGGAAAACTGATGGATCCCTAAACACTTTCTATGTGCCATTCTCCTGAAAAAATAAGAAGAAAAACCCAATAATGATAGCATAAAACGTGACTTAGCATATGTCCCTGTGGTTGACTTAGAAACATCATTAGCACTCACAGTTGCTCTGTAGACTGGAAAGGTGCCTGTTCTGAAAGCCACCCTTGAAACTCTGCCTTTGAGGCTTTGCCAAGTTCTGCTTTTTCGTGCAGAGGAAATATCCTTCCATGTGACCCTGGGAGATGTGCCTGGGACAACACTTACTTCACTACCTAAAATCAGACCCTTAACCTTTTCAGTGGTTTATTCTGTACAAAAATGACCTTTCTGAATGTTTTATTTTGTGTGGGGGCAGGGAGGGGAAGGGAGAGGGTAATCCTGTAGTTAAATAAATTTGGGAGAAAAAGAATTAGGCTGAGCTGTGGTGGTGCAGTGGATAAAGCGTTGACCTGGAATGCCAAGGTTGCCAGTTCGAAATCCTGGGTCTGCCCGGTCAAGGCACATGTGGGAGCTGATGTTTCCTGCTCCTCTCCCACTTCTCTTTTTCTCTTTCTTTTTTCCCTTCCTCTCTCTCTCTCTCTCTCTCTCTCTCTCTCTCTCTCTCTCCCCTCTCTCTAAAATGAATAAATAAAAAAAAAGAAAGAGTTGAACTAAGCTAACTGGGTTTCTGTAAATGGCTTAACTACACATCTGAACGTGCTCTGTGAATGAGTATCCAACAGGAGAGTCTGCAGTAGAGAATTTCCCAAGTATATTTGAAAGCAGAAATCTTTTTGAAAAGGTTCTTGATAGAAACAGGGCTCTGCTTCAACCAGCACCCTGAGAACATTCCTAGGAGGTTGCTAATATACCTCCTGCTCTTGGGTTTTACACTTGAATCTTCTCTCAAATGAACATTTCTCTGGATAAGGGCAGCATCTCGAGCTGTTGTCATTTCCACAACTGGGTGAATATGTTTCATGGAGTCCTTGAGAGGAAGTTTTGTTTAGGGCGGTAGGTAGACGCCCCGAGGGCGATGAGCTGGGAGGCCCGAGGGTGGCCAGTGAAAGAGGCTGACATACTGCAACGACTTCCTCAGCTTTCTGAAACAGAAAACACTTCTGAATCGCAAGCATCTCAATTTAATTTTTAGACAAAATGAAAAAGCACAAAGCAGTGAATTGACATGATCTCCCCCTTTAAAATCAGACCAAAACAAAAACATTAGAGTGTGCTGTTAGATGAACTCCCCGTATCGGCCCTCTGTGTGATGGCCTTAGTTAGGGGTGAGCTGGAGGTTTGTGCAGCTGAATTAATTGGGAGCTCTTAATGGCTCTTCTCACGCGGCAACAGAACCCAGACACCGATTGCAGGGAAAAGATCTGGTAGTAAAGCTGAAATCAAGCAGTGGGGCTACAGAGGAATGACTGAATGCTAACGCTCCTGGGAAACACTATGGGCTAGATGAGTGGTCTGTAAAGTGGGATGATTCAAGCACCACAAGGCCAACTAGCTTACTTCTGCAAAACCTGCAATAAGACGGTTACAGAAGTTCTCTCTAAAAGTACTTTGTTATCTAGTTATCACGTACGTAATACCTTCCTAATACATACCTAGTGTGTAGATTAAGACAGATGCCCTCATTCAGGCTGCATGTTCGATACCCAAGGCCTCCTGTAGGAACTTGGTGTCCCTGTACATTCATTCATTTGCTCTTCCTGTTGTTCAGTGTTAAGCGGATTCTCAGCTACTATTTGGTTTTAGCCAAACTGACACTCACAGAATAGAAAATTGACTTTACAAGATTTCTGCAAGGAAAGGTGTAGATTGAAAAGGATTTTGATAATGCAATGTTGATTGAAAACAAAATCGGCTAGGCATTCTACCAGCAGAAGGGATTCATTCAGGAAAAAGAAAGGATTGCAATGTGCTGCGTGCAGCCATGACATGCAATATGCAAGCTCCCCAGACAGGAAAGAAGGAAGTTCTTAGAAGGAAAGAGGAAATTTGGGGTGGGGGCTGTTACAACCATAGTGCTCTTTCTGTAGGGTGATCAGGACTGACGTAGGGTGTGAGAGCTCCTCCTACAGGCCCCCACCCCATTCCTGCCTTGGTTAAGGTTTCTGTCATAAAATTTGATAGCGAGAGGAACTGTAGGGTGGTGAGCAATGGGGGACGGTCACACGTGGAACCCAGGCCCGGGAACTTAGCTAGAAATGCTCACAGCCAAGCACACCAAATAAAACTTCCCAGGAGTCCTTGGGAAAAAAGCGACTGTCCTTCAGCCAGTGAGATTTCACCACGTCATATTAGCGCGACCACCCTAGACGGGACCCTTTAAATATCTCTCACGTGGGTCACTTCATGCGACTTCCCTGGCTTCCATGTCCCCGGGACCAGGGAACCTCACTGGGCGGGATGTGCTCTGTATTCAATAAAGCCTTTTATTATTCCACATTTCGTGGCTAAGGCCCCTTTTTTCTTCCTCGTTGGGAAAAAATA
The DNA here is from genome assembly GCF_036850765.1 of Saccopteryx bilineata. NCBI lineage: Eukaryota > Metazoa > Chordata > Mammalia > Chiroptera > Emballonuridae > Saccopteryx > Saccopteryx bilineata. The sequence continues at coordinate 16,927,539 of NC_089499.1, read as the reverse complement.
CCTTACCTTACAGAAACAATAACAAAATGGTAAGATAACATGGCTTCTGCTTTATTTATTTATTTATTTATTACCAATGTAATGTTTAAAAAAATCTATTCATATTTTTAAAATGTCCTAAAATAATTGGAAACTTATTTATTGGGTGTGTTGATTAATTATTTTAGGGGTGAACAATCAAGACTGTTGGTACAGAGAGACCATTGGATCTGGAATTTAATGTGGGTTTGTACCAGGCTCCAGTGTCTTTATTTACTAAATGGGTGTCTTTGAACAGGTTAAATTGCTCCTGTGTGACTCAGTTTTCTCAGCTGTAAAATAGGGGCAGAAACCTCAGGGGTTAAAAGAGAGAAAGATTTTGCTTTGGCCAGTTGGCTCAGTGGTAGAGCGTTGGCCTGGCGTGCAGGAGTCCTGGGTTCGATTCCCAGCCAGGGCACACAGGAGAAGCTCCCATCTGCTTCTCCACCCCTCCCCTCTCCTTCCTCTCTGTCTCTCTCTTCCCCTCCCGCAGCCAAGGCTCCATTGGAGCAAAGTTGGCCCGGGCGCTGAGGATGGCTCCCTGGCCTCTGCCTCAAGTGCTAGACTGGCTCTGGTTGCAACAGAGCAATGCCCCAGAAAGGCAGAGCATCGCCCCCTGGTGGGTATGCAGGTCGGGCGCATGCGGGAGTCTGTCTGACTGCCCCCCCATTTCCAGCTTCAGAAAATTACAAAAAAAAAAAGAAAAAAAAAAGAAAGAAAAAAAAAAAAGAGAGAAAGATTTTAAAGCATCTCTAGCTTGCTTCCTGGCATAACTGATGTGCAAAAACTTACCAGCTCCCTCTGTTTTCCTCCCTAGTCAGTCCTCCTTTGGACTTCATGAGATGTTTGTTTCATAAATCCTATATTAATTAGGTAGGTAATGTAAAGTAAATCTCAGGAAAATATTTGTAGTTTTCTTTCTTTCTTTCTTTCTTTCTTTCTTTCTTTCTTTCTTTCTTTCTTTCTTTCTTTCTTTCTTTCTTTCTTTCTTTCTATATGAAACTAGACTGGAGGCTAACAGTCATCCTGACATGTTAGGCATAAAGAAAAGGGTTAATAAGCTTACGTCCTTGAAGTCATTTGTAATTGCTGGTAGAGTTGCCATGCTTGCCACATTTTTATGAGTACTAATACACCCATAAACATTTGACCTCTGGAAAGAGACTTACAAATCTGAGTCTGTAATATTGTGATTTATGTGATTTATGTACTTCTCATATATGTTTGGTCTTCCTCCAAGATTCCTGGCTCACAGCTCCCAAAACACTAGGAGTTTCCTGTGCTAAGGCTGTCTTCTGTTATGTCAATGAAGTGCCTTCTGGAAAGCCCTTAAGTAACCAAGAATTGGGTCTGGGGTTGGTTGTCAGGAAAAGCCACCTTGTGATGAGAGGCTTGGAACTTTCAGTCCCACCTCCATCCCCCACCTCCAGGGGAGGTAGGAGGGGGTGGAGATTACCTTCAATTGCCAAAGACCAAGGATATAATCAATCATGCCTGTGTAATGAAGCCTTCATAAAGCCTCAGAAGGACAGCATCAAGAGTGCTTCCTACTCAGTAAACACAGGAGGTGCCAGGAGACTGGCTCACCCGCAGAGCACTGCGTTCCACAGCCCTTCCCCACGCCTGGCCCTGTGCACCTTTTCCATCTGGCTGTTCCTGAGTTCTAGCCTTTTATAAACCAGTGACCTAGTAAGTAAAATGTTCTGTGAGCCGCTCTGGAAAATTAATTGCACCCGAGGAGGGGGTCTTGGGAACGTTTGATTTATAGCCAGTCAGTCAGAAGCACGGGAAACAACCTGGGCTGACCACTGGTGTTTGAAGGGGAGGGCAGGCAGTCTTTTAGGACTGGACACTTAGCCTGCGGCATCTGACGCGATCTCTCAGTGGAGAGTGTCAGAATTGAGTTCTGTTGCGGGACACTCAGTTGGTGTCCTGAGAATTACTTGTTGGTGTGGGGAACTGCTCCCCTCAACACTGAAATTGGCACCTGTAAGGCCAGTGGCTGCCGCCCTTGTGGCCATTCACATGCAGGTTCATATTGGATTCAGGCAGACGGCAAAGAAACAGTGGAGCCATAAAATAGTGGGCCATTTCGTTTATTAAAATCTCGAACTGGCCGATGAGCAAACACACAGAGAAAACAATTCCCTTTCACTCAGGGCTCCCAAAGCCCTGACGCATTCTCCGGTTCCACAACCAGGAGAATCTTCTCTGGTTCCTCCTAGAATCAAAGGCCCCCACAAGCCTCAGTAGGGCTCCCAAAGCCCTTCAGCTCTAGTTTTCCATCTGCACACCTTCTCTCTCTGCAAAACTAGCTTCTTCTTCAGCACTCTGCATTCTCTCCGCTCTCCCTGCAAAACTGGCTGGGCCCACAAAGACCCCTCCTCCAGCAAACATTAGCAAAACAATAGTCCCTTCCAAGCAGAAATGCAATCCACAATTTGCAATCAGTTGTCCTGTTCCGAGGGCTAGCACACCCGTGGCTGCCCAGTGCCAGTTTTTAACAAAAGTGAGCAAACTCAAAAAATACAAATTTTACAAACTCATTTGCCCAACAGTATCAAAGCCTATGTTGGGTCTCATCATATCTCAGATTGGGTTCTCTAGAAGTAAAGCTTGCCCCAAGGATTTAGGGGGCTCTGATTTACTGAGAGTATCTTCACAAACACACACACAAAAAAATCCCCCAAACCAGTGAACCAAACAAACAGGAGGAACTCCCAAAGTCATAAGGAGGAGAGCTAAGCAGGGTAAGGCAGGGAGGGGCCCGAGCAAGGTAAACTCTACTCTTGGCCTGTTGCAAGGAGGACTTGAAGTCATAAACAATACCACAAATGTGTGTACCCCTCAAGGCAAACAGACTGGCTTTTTGACCACTGAATTAAGCAATGGCCACATGTATGGTCCACACTGTGAATCCTAATCCGGAGGGACCTGAAACATTGAAGACAGGAACAAAGTCAGTCGATTACACACCAAAGCTTTATTGTCTAGCTTGGCCAAGCGGCGGCAACTCCAAACAGAAATCTGAGGGAGAGCTCGCCTGCCCTTTGTTCTACTTAGTTTTTATAGTTTTGTTAGTGGGAAGTACAGAAGCAAAAATTGTAATTAGGAGCCCCTTACCACTATTGGTTATAGTCATATGTCCTTTAACATGATAGGACCACGTTCAATTTGCAAGCCATACAATCCTTTTGGAGAAAACAAAATTTACAAGTCAACACAATGGCAGAAAGATATCTTTTTACATATTAAAAGGCATTTCCATATTATCTAGTATTCATCTGCTATCTCTCTGTCCAGAGTCACAGGTGTTAACTACACGCATTTACATAGGAGAGGTAGTTTCCGTGGGGACAAATGCCCGCAAATGGCTCATAGTTATAAAAAAAGGTTTATTTTGGCTTTTCTCTCCCTGCACCTGGCTAGCCATTCACCCCTTTCCCCACAGGCATGGTGGAATGTCTGGGGATCCATGTTTTCCTCCCCTTTGCATTTACAATACAATGCCAAGGGCCATCCTGACTATGTCAATCACACAGTACAGAAACTATTCTCACAATTTCTCTGCACACCTTAACCCAAATTAATAAAATGTTCTCCAAGCCTCTTAAAATATTAATATTAATTCTGTAGTTTTTGGTACCTTACAACACCTGCGGGTGAAGTGGCTCAGTGGCTCCTCATACACCAAGACATACTGTGAAAATATGGACATGTATTTTAGGAGAAGTGGAAAGAAATTTGTAGTTGGGTAGACCTGGAGTTAAATCCTTATTGATCTTGGCTAATGTATTTAATCTCAATTTACTTGTATCTCAGTTTCCTCCAATGAGAAATGGGGAGTGGAGACACGCCTGGCCAGGCAGTGGTGCTCAGTAAGCCAACAGTTGTTGCGGTCTCCTGTTGCTAAGGGGGTGTGCATCTGTGTGGAGAGGACATGTGAGCGTCCATTGCCTCCCTATTCCCCCGTCCTCTCCTGCCTGCCTTTGCTTGTCTCTTTCTCATTATTGCATTTTTCTCTAATGGTACTTTTTTTCCTGTTGTGTATCTTTACATTCACAAATTTGAATGAAACATTCTGGAAAGTATTGTTTTGAGGCTAAATAGTAGAAAGACAAAGATTTTCAAAGATTAAAGCTATTTTAGAGATCCAGTTCAAGTGCTACCTTCCTTTAGAGTTGAAGAAACTTGTTTGAAGGTTTTTTTTCCCTCCCTCCCTTCCTTCCTTCCTTCCTTCCTTCCTTCCTTCCTTCCTTCCTTCCTTCCTTCCTTCCTTCCTTCCTTCCTTCCTTTCTTCTTCCCTCCCTCCCTCCCTCCTTCCCTCCCTCCCTCCCTCCCTCCCTCCCTCCCTTCCTTTCTTCCTTTCTTCTTTCCTTCCTTCCTTCTACTACTAGCTCCTCCCAGTTAGCTTACAGTCTTTACTCTGGGTTTTGGTGTTTGTTATTTTTGTGAGACAGACCATTAAATCAACAGTTGAACAAAGAAAAGTTTATCTCCACTTATACTTTTTACCAAAACAAGCCTTATGAGCATTAGGGAAAAACAAATAAACAAGAGAAGTCCTATGATGAATCTAGTGGAAAAAAAAGAAGATTCTTTTCTGATGTTTTTTTCTGCAGTGTGTTCCACAATGCCAGATGGCATTGTGATTGTGTAATCGCTATAATGAATATTATTGATAATGCCACTAACTCTGATCTTAGCCTTCTTTACTAACATTAAAAGAGTCCTGAAATGTTTCCAATTTAGTTTACAGACTTCTTTTTAAGTTAGTTTATTCATCACATGACTAAATGCTCTGAGCCAAATCTCTGAGCGGTATGCCACCAGTAGCTATCCTATGTAAACAGAAGCCTTCATCTCCATGGTAAAGGTGTCCACACTTCACATAGAATCTAAAATAAGTATTCTCTTTACAGCCCAGGGAAGTGCTATCCCATAGAGATATGGTACGGACCACACGCATAATTTAAAATTCTCTAGTAGCTCCATTAAAAAGTAAAGAAAAAGAGGTGAAATTTATTTTAATAATATATTCTAGTTAACCTCATGGAAAACAGCTTTTCTCCATATATCTATAAATATCTACAAACATCTATAAACATATCTCTTACTTTTTTTCAAGAACAAACTGTAAGTTGCATGCTGAACAGATTGCAGAAGTCAGGCCTTATTATGGTGAACAACATTTGATAGGGAACTCTGAACACGAGATGATCCAAGTAAGATTTGCCCTATCCTAATTAGAGTCATCAGGTTCAGATAAGTCTAACATATGGATTTTGTGTAGGAGGGCAGGAAGTCAGGCTTGCACAAAGAAAGAAGTAGTTAATGATTATATTTAAAGGTCTTCCATTTACTTTTCCAATAACCTAGTGACATTTATCCTAAGTCACTTAAGAAATGTTATAAAATGTCACAAATCCATGTAACATTGACCTATGGAAGGCTTGGATCCCAAGACCAGTCTGTGCGGGACTATGACTCTATATTGTTATTGAAAGTATAATTAGAGGAAAGTGTTTTGGTTAGAATAGGAGTTTCAGGTTGGTACCATCATTTTGATAGCTTAGCTTCACTCAATGCTCTAACCTTCTAGAGAACTTAGAGATACCCACACTGATTTGTTACTAGAATAGGACAATATTGTTTTGGTCTACTAAAATGGAGGACTAGGTGGGTACAGAGTGTCCTTCTAAGATCCTATACCAGGGAATGAGATGAATTTGGATGGCCAAATTATTGTATTTACCCTCTTAATGTTTGGCAGGACTATAAAATAACAAGATTAGTTTTCCTGTGTAGCAAAAAGTAATATTTTTATATAAACTCTCCTAAGTACTAGGTAGGATTCAGAAGAATGTTAAGGTAATTCATGAAGAAGGTCAAAGTTGAGAAGGAGCCTGACCAGGTGGTGGCGCAGTGGATAGAGCGTTAGACTGGGATGTGGAGGACTCAGGTTCGAGACCCTGAGGTCGCCAGCTTGAGCGCGGGCTCATCTGGTTTGAGCAAAGCTCACCAGCTTGAGCCCAAGGTCGCTGGCTCGACCGAGTATGGTCTGCTGTAGCCCCCCCACCCCTGGTCAAGACACATATGAGAAATCAATCAATGAACAACTAAGGAACCACAATGAAGAATTGATGTTTCTCGTCTCCCTTCCTGTCTGTCTGTCCCTCTCTCTGACTCTCTCTGTCTCTGCCACAAAAAAAAAAAAAAAAAATAGAAGTTGAAGAGGAAAATAAATGGTGACCACATGGCCAGTAGAAGAACACAGCTTTTAAGGTGGAATCAACAAAACATAGAAATGAACAAAATGCAGAACAGTAAATGAGCACATTGTTTTGTGTGTTTGCCATTCATTATCCAAGTCACTTTCTTTTGCAACATCCCTCCTATTTCCATAGGAAATATCTCTTTCCCCATTGCTGTGATCTGGTGGGATTGTCCAAATTATCGTACTACAGTTCTCTAGATGAGGAGCAGACCCCTGGCCCAAGCGTGTTGGTTAATCTCTTCATCCTGACTCTCTTGAGTCCTGAGTGGAAAGATTCAATGGTAGAAAGACCAATGGAAACAGATTAATTCTGGGGCTGTACTCTGAAGCCATCATCTACGTTTTCTGCTCACTAGAGCTCCAGTTCCTATACCTTCCTAATCCGGTTTTCTGAGTTTTTCTTTGACTAATAATTATATAATATCTTTGCAATTAATTCATTTTAGTGTAAGTTATCTAGAGTTATCTTACTATCAGGCCTTTGAAGAAAAATTTCCTTAATCCCTAGCTCATCATATGTCTTTGATTCCTTTCAGTAGCAGACTCTGAGATGAGAGGTTGATGGCAGAGGGGTTTCTTTGTGAGGTGATTCCCAGAAGAGGAGTGGGGAAGTGAGATTGGAGAGGAAAGAAAGCAAGAAAGACTACATTGTCAAGCAGGTTCTTGCTTGGGCGATGAGCACAGTTCCACTGGAGTGCCCTGTAGATGGTATAGAACATGCCTCAAAGTTTTCCTGCTGTAGGCTGAGGGAGCTGGGATGGGTACCTATAAACTAGCTCCTAAAACTTGCTTGCAAGGTTGTTGACTCTCATGTGATTCTGGTCTACCTGGTAATTAGCAGAATGGGATCCAATAGACAGGAGAAAATGCTCTTTTCATGTTAATAGTTGTTTGGTTTTTAATTTTTATTCTTTTCTTTTTAGTTTGATATAGACCTACTTATTAGTTTTTTCTTTTGTTGCTTATGCTTTGGGTGTCATACCCAAAAAATTTCTGCCAAGAGTGAAGTCAAGGGGCTTTTTCTCTTTGTTTTCTTCTAGGACTTCTATGGTTTCAGGTTTTACATGGAAGTCTTTAATCCATTTTGAGTTAGGTTTTGTGAATGGTGTAACATAGGGGTCCAATTACTTTCTACTGCATGTGGTTATCCTGTTTTCCCATTATCATTTATTAAAGAGACTATACTTTCCCCATTGAACATTATTAGCTCACTTGTCAAATATTAGTTGTCTCTAGATGTGTAGGTTGATTTCTGGGCTCTCTGCTGTGTTCTATTGATCTGTATGTCTATTTTCATACAGTTCTGTATGATTTCAATTACTATAGCTTTGCAGTATAATTTGAAATCAAGACATGTAATGCCTCTGACTTTGTTCTTTTTTCTCAGAGTTGTTTTGGCTATTTGGAGTTTTTTGTGGGTTAATACAAATTTTAAGGTTTATTTTTCTGCGAAAAATGAGATTGAAATTTCAGTAGGGGTTGCATTAAATCTGTAGATCACGTGGGTAGTATAGACATTTTAACAATATTAATCTTTCACTCTATAAACGAGGCATATCTTTCCATTTATTGATGTCTTCTTTAATTTCTTTTATCAAAGTCTTATCAAAGTTTTTAGTTTGCAGATCTTTTTTGTCCCTGGTAAAATTTATTCCAAAGTATTTTATTGTTTTTGATGCTAATGTGAATGAAATTTTATTCTTTATTTTTTTCAAATATTTTGTTGTTAGTGTATAGAAATCCAAGTGATTTTTATATATTGATTTTGTATCCTATTACTTTACTGAATCCATTGGTTAGTTCTAACCATTTTTTGTTTGAGTCTTTAGGATTATCTTTATAGAAGATCATAGCATCTGCAAACAAAGACAATTTTACTTCTTTTTTTCTGATTTGAATACCTTTTATTTCTTCTCTTGCCTGATTATACTGGTTAGGACTTTCAGTATTATGTTAAATAGGAGTGGTCAGAAGAAATAACAAAATGAAAAGGTAACATATGGAATGGAAGAAAATATTTTCAAATCATATATCTGATAAGGGGTTAACATCCAAAATACATGAAGAACTCATTCAATTCAATAATAAAATAAACAAACAAAATATAAATAAATAAAAAGCAATTCATTAAATAAATGGGCAGAAGAACTGAATAGACATTTTTTCTAAAGAAGATATATAAATAGCTAACAGGTACATGAAAAGATAAAAAATACAACTACCACATGTTCTAGCAATTCCACTTCTGGGTATATATCCAGAGTAAATGAAATTAGGATCTTTAAAAGATGTCTACACGCTCATGTTCACGGCAGAATTATTTACACTAGCCAAGAAACAACTTAGGTGTCTGTCAATGGATGAATTGATAAAGTCATGTATATATACAATGAATTATTATTCAGCCATGAGAAAGGACATACTGCCAATTGTGACAACATGGATGGAACACAAGGGCATTACACTAGGTGAAATAAATCAGAGAAAGGCAAATACTGTATGCTCTCCTTATATCTGGAATCTAAAAAGTCCCAACTCATAGAGACAGAAACTAGAATGGCAGTTGCCAGGGGCTAGGGAGAGGGGAGAGATGGGGGTGATGTTGGTCAGAAGGTACAAATTTCCACTTATAAGCTGAATAGGTCCTGAGGATAATGTGCAGCACAGTGATTATCATTAACAATACTGTATTTTTCATATTTGAAAGTTGCTAAAATAATAGATCTTAAATGCCCTCACCACCAAAAAGAAATGATAATTATACTATAATGTGATGGAGGCTACTGCCATGGTGGTAATCATTTGCAATATATAAGTGTATCAAATCAACAGGTTATGGACCCCAAACTTTTTCTACATCAATTATATCTCAACAAAGCTGAAAGAAGAACAGCAGCTGTGTGACAAAAATGTTTCAATTGCTTCTAATTAGAAGCCTTAGGGTTAGAAGCTTGGCATTGGTAGGGCCGAGGGCTTGACAGCTAGGGAACTGACAGCATCTGTTACTCCAAGAATCTCTGCAGTTAGAGCAAGTTTTATGACAAGCCTTGGTTACACTAATGCCCCCCTCTCTTTTCCAGTGGACATAATTGTTCTTTTTTTTATCTTTTCCATTATAATTGACATTACTAATTCTTTGGGAAGGATGAGGTTGGGGAAAATGTGTATTGGAAGAAACATTGCCATCAGAGTCTAGAGCAGGGGTCAGGAAACTTTTTGGCTGAGAGAGCCATGAACGCCACATATTTTAAAATGTAATTTCGTGAGAGCCACACAACGACCCATGTACGTTATGCATTATCCAATAAAAATTTGGTGTTGTCCCAGAGGACAGCTGTGATTGGCTACAGCCACCCGCAACCATGAACATGAATGGTAGGAAATGAATGGATTGTAATATATGAGAATGTTTTATATTTTTAACGTTATTATTTTTTTTTTTATTAAAGATTTGTCTGTGAGCCAGATGCAGCCATCAAAAGAGCCACATCTGGCTCGCAAGCCATAGGTTCCCGCCCCCTGGTCTAGAGAGTTTGAGGGTTTGCTTTTGATTCTATTACTTATTGGCAGTAGCAAATTTTAACCAAATCACCTTATTTCTGTAGGTAGCTCACCCTAGAGTAAGCTAATTTGTGTTTGTTTACCCAGCAGCCTCAGCGGGATGCCAAGAGAATGATCAGAAGAGCAAAATCTTGAGGCTGCACTCCGCCTTGGCCTGCGTCACTTCTAAGGCTGCCTTCCGCTGGTCAAAGCGAAACCCGAAAGCAGGTCAGATTCAAGGGGTGGGGAAGTGGACCAACATCATCACATAATTATCCCACGTTGTAGGAGGGCATGGGCACAGAGAGAGGTGGGTCATTGCAGCTGTTTTGAGACTTGCCACACAGCCATGACCCGGACGGTTGCATGGCCATTGACCTTAGGATGTGAGCATATTTTCTCCCCCATTTCCTTTCTACTGTGAATTGCTCTTTTTGATATTTAGGGAAGTTAGAGACAGGAGGCAGGTTTATGGGAGTGGGGGATGGTGGAACCAAAGCAACCCAGGCATCTTGGTAAGAAAATCTTGGAGAATAGAATTATGGGCCCACAGGCTTGGTCCTTAGTGATGATTTTGTTGTCAGAGGCAGGGTCTAATGAGTGGATAGTTCACTCTCTGGACTTAGACTTGCCTTCTTGCCTAGCACCTATGGATTCAGAGCTAAGTTCCAGAAAGAGGACACTCCAAGTAAAATTTTGAGTTTTTCTCACCCACTAACAAGACACGGGAATCTCTGCTAACAGTACTGGCATCTCTTACCAAGAAAGAGCACCGAGGGATAAAGTATAATGCAGCTCCCATGTGGAGAGGGATTCGGACAACAGGACAGAGCAAGAGGTGCGGAGGGGGTTCAGCGGGGGGTGGGGGGTGGGGAGAGATGGAGAGGAGACCAGTGCTTTCCTAGGAAATGCCAACAGCCGAGGAGGGCCTGGTGACCTTGTCCACCTATGCCATCACAAAGGGCATCCAGAGGTGTCCCTGGCCAGTTGGCTCAGTGGTAGAGCTTCGGCCTGGCATGCAGGAGTCCCGGGTTCGGTTCCTGGCCAGGGCACACAGGAGAAGCGCCCATCTGCTTCTCCACCCCCCCCTCCTTCCTCTCTGTCTCTCTCTTCCCCTCCCACAGCCAAGGCTCCATTGGAGCAAAGTTGGCCCGGGCACTGAGGATGGCTGCATAGCCTCACCTCAGGCAGTAGAATGGCTCTGGTTGCAAGGAAGCAAGGGCCCCAGATGGGCAGAACATCGCCCCCTGGTGGGCATGCCAGGTAGATCCCGTTTAGGCGCATGAGAGAGTCTGTCTCTCTGCCTCCCTGCTTCTCACTTCAGAAAAATAATAAATAAACAAACAGATAAATAAATAAATAAAATATATAAAACAAAGAGCATCCAGAGGGATGAAGTAGGAATAAGACAGCATACATGACACACTCCCTAGGGATCAGTTGCAGTAAAGTTTTGTAGGCTCAGGCCATCCTTCAGTGCCTATGGTTCAACTCGTGTTAAAGCCAGAGAAATATGGAGTCTGGTTGAATGTATCATGCCAGGGAGATAATGATTGGCTACGACCTCCTATACAGCACCGTAGTGGGAACTCAGACTGCCGGGCTGGCAAGTTATGATACCTGCCTGGAAATAGCTGAGTCCGGTGACAGATGTGACTGAGTAATCTGCTCATAAAGGCTGACAGCCGGGACAGGGAGGTGGAAAGAAGGTCAAGGCTTACTGCTCACGGCTGGAGCAGGGTTGTTCAAGCCGAGCTTTGAGATGCCAGGTGGGCACAGGGCGTGGAGGGCAAAGAGGAGTTCATCCATCAGAACAGGCTGTACGAGTATGAGTGTGTGTGCACCGGCGTGTGTGCACCGGCATGTGCTGCTTTCTGTGTTTCTCTATGCCTTGCTGTCATCGCTAGTATCAGATTATTCATGATGTATAGCGTGGCTGTGAGAAGGGAGCGTAATAATGTACGCCAAAATTTCTTGGCAAATGATAAAGTACTAAAAAGTTCATTTGGTGATAATAAAAGTAGTACAATGAAAGTCTTATTAGCATTTTACCAAATCAAGTCCAGGGTAATTGTTACCATTACTTAAGAGTTTAATATGTCCCAGGCCCTGTTCTGAGTACTTCATATGCATTAGTTTAATTTAGTCCTCATAATATATCCCTTTGATGTGGGTACAACTATTACTCATCTCTTACTCATTCCCGCTTTACAGATGAGAAAACAGAGGTACAGAAAGCTTTAGTCAGATCACATGCTGGTAAGTCGTAGAGCCAGGGCTCCCGTTTGGCACTTGGACCCTGGGTTTTGCAGTCTTAACCATGAGGACACCGTGCCCTTTATTGTCATTTCTAGTGCTGCCTCAACAAAGCACCGGAGACTGAGTGGCTCAAACCACAGAAATCTATTTCTCACAGCTCTGGAGTCTGGGAAGTCCAAGATCAAGTTACTGGCTGATTCAGTTTCCGATGAGGGTTTCCTTCCTAGACTGCAGATGGCCACTCTTTGTCTGTGTCCCCATATGGCAGAACGATAGAGAAAGAGAGGAGAGAGAGAGAGAGAGAGAGAGCGAGAGCAAGCTCTTCAGTATCCCTTCCTACAAGGACAACAATCCTATAGGATCAGAGCCCTAACCACATGGCCTGATTCGCCTCCCACTATCCACTTACAGGTCTCGTTTTCACACACAGTCATACGAGTTTTGGGTGCAGACAATTCATCCCGTCGTGCTTCTTGACACAAACATTCTGACGACTAGAATTCGCTGATTACTGAGCACTTACTGGTTATTCTTGCATGCTTGGAATTCTTCTCTGTTGTGCAGGAACTGCATTGAGCAGAACAAAGTCTTCTCAGAGCTGACTCTGTCTATCCTAACGGGGGATACAGACAGTGAACACACAAATACAGATTATGTCAAGTTGGGAGACATGCCAAGGAGCAAAAGCAAAGCGGGCAAAAAGCAGAGAGGGAGAGAGTGTCATTTTGGCTAGAGTGGCCAGAGGGAGTGCCTTTCGTCATGTGGACTGTCTGGCGGAAGGATACTGTAGGCGGAGGACTCGTTGCAAAGGCTCATGCGTCAGTGTTCAAGGGAACACATGCTGACCCATGTGGATAAAAGGGAGCGAGCAAGGGCAAGAGTGGTCATCAGAGACACAGCAGGGGCAAGGCCATGTGTGACCTTTTATTTTTTATTCTAAACGACACGGGGAACGCTGAGAGGGGAGGAATTTACAGATACCCTATTGCTGGTGTCAGTATTGTTGGCAAGATCTCTTCCAGCTTTCCTCAGGATCCTGGGTTTAAAATGTTGGAAAGTGGAAAATTAGGTTTATCCAGAGGGAGATGTTTGTAAAAGTGAGAGAAAGGGATATTAGTGGGCACTGGTAAGAAAAATAAAAAAAGGATCCAGCATGTTTTCTTCATCTACATAGGAAATCACGGGGGATAGGGTAGAGTCAGTCAGTGTGAGAAGGTCAAGGGATAAATGAAGTAAAAGAATAAATGTCCCAAGAACGAGGGGGCCAAAAGGCTGGAGGTCAGGACTCCTGGGAGTACAGAACGTGTGTATGACATGGATTTGGTGCGACTTGCTGGAGTGGAGTGTGGGACCTAAATGTTGGAGTTGAAGCCCTTAGAACAGGGGTCTTAAACTCAACTCAGCATGTGGGCCGCAGAGCAAGATCACAGCTGTTCAGCGGGCCGCACTAAGTCTACAAAAGGCAACTGTTACGCAACACTTTTCTCACTGCAGTTGAAAACAAAAAAAAAATCAGTACAACAAGCACAATCGTACATGCAGTTTACTCAGTGTCACAAAACGACCAGAAACTGTAGTTCGCATCACAACTGCTGTTAACTAAGCTAATATCTAGCTAGGATGCTAGAGAAATGAAAAATACAAGTAGGCCTCTAGGCTTACTTAATTTTATCCAAAATATTTTGAACTTCGTGGATTAGTCTGCGGGCCGCACAAAATTGTTCAGCGGGCCGCATGCGGCCCGTGGGCCGCGAGTTTGAGACCCCTGCGTTAGACCATCAGGAGAGCAGCAGGCTGAGCCTTGGCCATTTCCATTACTGTTGCAGAAGTCCATCCTACGCTGAGAGCGGGGTTTCTCAACGGCAGCTCTGCTGGTATTCTAGATGACACAGTTCTTTGTGGTGGGGCATTGTTCTGCATGTTTAGGATGTTTAACAGCAACCCTGACCTCACTGGTTGCCCACAGCACGTCCCTTCTAGTTGTGACAAGCAGGTACATCTCCAGATCTTACCACACGTCTCGCAGAGGACAAAATTGTCCCCGTTTAAAATGTAGAGGACTTATAACACTTAATACTTGAGACTGATTTAGGGAATGAAGGTGCGAATTTTTTTTTTTTTTTTTCCTGATGGCATTCAACAGAATGCTCAGGCAACACATGTCAAGAACAAAATGAAAGACAAGCTTTAGCACATTTGACAATGTGAGCCTCGTTGGAATAAGTGTAATATTTTTAGTAACCCCTCATTTTCCTGAAGGTAATGCTCATTAGAATACGTGTGTTCAGATATATCTGTCCAAAAGATTTCTCTTTTATATCCACCCACACACCATATACCCACCTGGATTTGCTGACATTCACAGCTATAGAAAGCACAGAATGGTTCCCGTAATGCAGTCATCGCTGAGTTCAGCCTAGGACAGCGGTGGCTGAGGCCTGAAATAGTACTCGTGGTCTCACAACGTTGGCCCACAGGCCTGTGATAGATGCCGTATGTCTTTTACGGCTCTGCAAAAATCTTATTTCTTGTAGTTCTGTTGACTAGTTGGGAGGAGGTTACACGTGGGCAGGAAAACAAGCTAAAACTCTATGGAGCTAATTAACTAACACGAAATTTGAAGCACAGTCTAGGGAACTAATCCGACCTACCTTTCTTTACGTGGGCTGCCCTGTAATTGCCTTGCCTGTGCTTACAATTCTCTCACTTAATGGAAACTCCGGTCAGGAGACATTGCCAGGTGGAGCTGAAAGGGATCATCAGTTAAACCACACAAAATAACTTCTGGAATAAAATCCCGGTGAGCGGGGGCCACTAACGTTCTCATATTTTTAAAATGGGAAATGTGAGAACGGTTGGTTGTCAAACCCATGTGTTGAACATGTAGGAAATGCCTTTAATAAAGTCCTCACTAGGTTGTGTAGCGTATAGCCTCAGCCTCCCAGGCGTCCCCAACCTACAGCCCCCCCCACCCCCACCCCCTGCAGGCTGCATGCCGCCCCCTGAGGCCATTTATCCAGCCCCCGCCGCACTTCCGGAAGGGGCACCTCTTTCATTGGTGGTCAGTGAGAGGAGCACTGTATGTGGCGGCCCTCCAACGGTCTGAGGGACAGTGAACTGGCCCCCTGTGTAAAAAGTTTGGGGACTCCTGCCCTAGCCCCTCCTCCTGTGCTGTCCCTCCCCCATGCTCTCCCTGCCTGGCTGCCTGGTGAATTTCACTCCTCATGCAGAAGCCTCCCCATGCTTTCTTTCCGCGGCTGTGCCACGGACGACCCCTGCAGGTGCCCACGCCGCACGACGTGGCAACATGTGCTGTCTTGGAATGATTATTTATCTGTCTTTTTTCCAATGCTGAACTGGGAACTCTGAAGATGGGCACCATGTGTTGGTCCCCTTGACGTTTCTGTCTAGCGTGGTGTCCTCACACGACGTACTTTATTAATAACGAGCTGTGTCTCTCCAGAGAGGGCAGGTGTAAGTGACACAGTAGCGAAGAGGCTCTGCGTTCATCTTGAATTATCTTCTGGAGAAGAAGGCTGTTGTCGTATGCCTCTCCCGACCCAACCACAGTGCGATGCAAGTGTCGGCTGCTTAACCAGCGATTTCCACACCCTGAGCATCCAAACCAAACTCATTCTCCCTTTGGCCTCAGCAGGTTTGCGTCGGCCCTTGGGGCTCTGTCAGTAATGTCTACTATGCAGTTGCTGGAGGACCTGGAAGCTCGTAGGAAAAATAGGATATGGGCCTGCATGTACTCAAGAGAAACGTTTAAGGAGCTCCTTTTTTTTATTTTGACTCCGTAGTGATGTTATGAGGATTTTGATAGGAACTCAGCTGCGTGGTAGCGTGGTGCCTCACTATGGCCTCGGTATGGCCTCGCTGTGGCCTGGGCGTGAGCGTGCACACAGGCTTCATAACTGCGCACCCAGGGGCCCCTCGGCTCGTCCTGGCAGCTGTTTCCTTCCCCAGCCCAGGATCAGGACTAATTCTGCCAGCTCTGACAGAAAACGGCTGCTAACACACGCAGCCCTGGGCCAGTGCCCTTTACCCGGAATCATCGGTTACTGTGACATGAGCCAGCATGTGTGGAAAAGCCGGCAGGTACCTGGGCCGGGGAGCAAGGAACAGAGCAGGGACGGGACACAGACCAGCCAGGCTGGCAGCCGTGGCGGAATGTTGTTCCCACGGACCCGCAGAGTTGTCAGGTGCTGAGTTCCTGGGCCAGGTGGATGAGGAGAAAATGCAAAACGCATCAGAAGGTCAGCATACCAGGCTCCCCACTGCCTGCTCCCTCTCTGGCCCTTCCCGGTTCCCCAGAGCATTGTTGGCTTTTTGCTATAAACAAGCTCTGAATCATCTGCTACTGAAGGCTGGAAGATGAAAAGAAAATTAAATTTAAAAAAATGCAAAGGCTGAACTGTTGATAAAAAGCTCACCCCTCTGAACTCAGAGGTCGATTTGGGTTTTGTAGGGCCAGATGCTTCCATAGTTTGTTGTATGTGCATGCATGTGTGTACAGACCTTTTAAGACAAGCGACATTTAAAGTACACTTAGAATTAGGTATACAACTACATATTTACTTTTAATAAGAAAATAAATCATACAAATGACTACATTAAAAGTGCTAAAAATACCACACACATGGAAAGCCTAGAAAATATAAATTCTATTGATTACCTTAGCAAATTTCTATTAATTAATAATTTTAAGTATTATGTGTATATGTCTATATATACACACAGATACTTGAGATACAAATTTAATTTGTTCTGTACCCGAGCTTGTAAATCAGTCAATTCCTATGTCAAACTGCCGATACTGGACCCGTGCACCTACGTGCCAACTAGCGGCAGCTTCCCGAATCACGACTCGTATCTCGGAATTTTGCTTGGATCTTGAACAAAAATACGGACCGAGTCGCAGCTCATATCTTAAAAAAATTTGTATGTTGGTCTGTTCGTATCTCAAGGTACCACTGTATATGTATACAGATATGTATTTAAATATTTATATGGTTACTTCTATAAAAATGTATCAAATTATTCTGAAATTAAGGTATAATTACAAATAATGCATTAAAATGTGGCTACATTGTATTGAGCTTCATAATTGTGTATATATATATCTCTATACAAAGATATACTTAAGTATTTATACACACTATGTTGAGATTCGATTTTGTACATTGGGCCCCACAGAACACATAACTGACATAGTGCTGTGTCTGTTGTGTGTAGTGCTACATGTTTGTATCTTACTAACACGGGAATCTAATTTGATACACTTGATACTTTGCATGACTCACATTCATAAATAATGCATTTACAGTTGTTTAAGAAACATCATCACGTATATTCCTGTCAGAAGAAATTTTTCATTTTGACTTGAGGTTGATTAGAATGGAATCTTCTGTTTACAGATTTACATGTCTGTTGATTGGGAGACGTTTCCACAGATAAGCTTCTGCCCCCACACATTTTAAACCTATTTTCCTCCATTGCCTACATACTTTTGATGCCCTGAGTCTGGGGACATGTTTGCATTATGCTTCCACCTCAAGTCCTGTGTCACAATGACAGGTGAGCCAGCACAGTAAGATTATTCCTGCAAGTTCTTATGACCCTCCAACAGCAATACATTTACATGACAGGGTCTGTGAGCCACAGGTCCCACTGAACCGAAACAAAATGCCTGGCCTGCCTTAGCTGATCACAGAATACAGATGACCCCTCTAATGTCACTCCACA
Organism: Saccopteryx bilineata; assembly: GCF_036850765.1. NCBI lineage: Eukaryota > Metazoa > Chordata > Mammalia > Chiroptera > Emballonuridae > Saccopteryx > Saccopteryx bilineata. The sequence goes on along the minus strand of NC_089499.1, from coordinate 16,909,697 downwards.
TAAGACAGCAGATACAGAAGTTTTAAGCCATTGTGGTTTAAACATTTTACTTTTGCAAATTTTGCAAAATCTTGAGATTCTTGTGAATGCATTGCATGCGATAACTCCTTCTAGGACCTTGAAAGAACCTTGTGAAAGTGAAGCTTTCTGAACCTTCAGTTTCATATTGCCATTGTAGATACCAGAGCTATGATGAGCAAGAGGTCTATGTATGGATTATTTGATTTGCTGATTATAGCTTTGGCAGTTTTCATTCATTTATTCATTAACCCATTCTTGCATTATTATTTTTTATTCATTTGTCACTCATTTGATTATCTACCATTTATATGCTGTGATAGTACATACTGGTACCTACTATGTGATGAGACAGACAGAGAGATAGACAAAAAGCCTTACCCAAAGTCCAGAGAGTCAGTCTTCTCAAGTTACTGTTACGCTGGTTATTTTTATAAGAAACAAATAATATTATTTTTTGTCTCCTCTTTGATTTGACAACTATTTCCAAAGAGGCCACAAGGTGCAAAGATCTCTTCCAACTTTCCTTGCTGATTTTATCTGTGAGGTTCAGAAAGCTTGCCCTTAATCATCTTCTTCCCTGCTGGTGACTCCTGTTTCGCAAGTCCACCTTACTCCTCAAACCACCAAGAGAACCTGGAATTCTGATGCACGGGGCAAACACAGATACTTTGATATAAAGAGAAGTAGAACCTTGTGCTCATTTGATGCTCTCCAAGTGAATATTCTTCATCACAAATTCTTAATCACCATTCCATGTCATGGGTACCTGAGACTCCGCAGGAGGGACTCATTCCATTCTTAAAGACTTCTAATGTCAAAGATAGAAGATTTGCCTCTTCTTCTATGACCTTGGGCCAGGGACTTACCTTGATGAACCTGAATCTCTGCCCTGGGGATCATGAGGGAAGCACGAAAGTACTGGTGCAGGCTTGGGAAGCAGGAAGCGATGCATAAAAATAATTTCCTGTTCATTCGAACCCGAGTGTTCAGGACAGGGGTATTCTGCAAGAAGATGCAGAGCAAACTTTTCCTTCAGAGCACTGTCTCTGCACGTGAGGACATAGATGCTATATGTAGAAATCCCTGTCTGGCTGGTTGGTCAACACCTGATATAGTCTAAGTCATAAACTCTGTTCATTTAAAATAGATTGCTGGAAATTACAAATGATCTGAACAAAAGGAAAACTTGAACAAATTGCTAAAATTCTTTAGTCCATGTCCTTGCTTCTGGCACCAATCTAGGCATGTAGAGTTATCCAATATCAGAAATATAGAAAGCATATGCAATCATTTCCTATGTTATTACTGTATCCCAAGTCGCCTATAGAGTTGCTAGTAGGGCAGATTGTATGTAATATCTGGTCCATATTGCACCAAAGGGAGGGATATTAATTTTCATTTGGGTTGGATCTGAAAACGGCTATGCACACACTGAGTGACATCTCATTTTTCCTGATAATGATGTTGATATGTCTCTGGAATGCCCATATGCTCAGCATTTGCTGTTTCAAACTTGTTCTTCATTAATTATGGCTATACAGAAGCTGCCAAAAATTACATCCTATGGAGGATTTAAATTTGAGCTCAGGAAGAGGGGACATTTATATGTAGATGAAGAAACAGACTCAAAGAGGCAAAGTTTGCACAGTCAAGAAGTAGCAGAGCTAGGAAATTAACCCTGTTGTTCTGATCCTGAAGTGTGTCTGGATTTCGCCTGACACCACATGGCTTCCCATCCCAGAGGAACTGATGAGTAGAGAGACAGTTCTTTTTGATCACTGCATGGAGAAAAACATGGGTATCAATTTTTCAAGTTGCTGCTTCACAAGCAAAAGTGTGATTTTAGCTGTTGCAGAGTTTCGTCTGGGAGTAGAGAAGGGATTTGATTTTAAAAATTCATCAATACCCGCAGTGTGAGCTTTTACCATTTGGGAAGTGGAAAAAAAGGAAGTAAAGATTTAGGTGAGGTCTGTGCGACAAAGATATACTACTACCTTTCTTTTTGATGATCCTCTTATTTTACATATCACTTTTATAAACATTATTTTAGTGTTTGGCACACATTTTTTTTTTGTAGGGGGCCATGTAGTAAGTTTTTGTATCAGTTTCTTTCGCAATGCTCTGATATAGATAAAAGTCTGTTGAGTGAGAAAGCATTTAAAATTCGTGTTTTCCTCCTCTTCCATCTCCTTCTCTTCTTTCTTGTTTCTTTGCCTTTTGTCTCTTCATAAACATTAAGAGCATTGGCTTCACAGTTAAGAGCTTTTTCGGTTGAGTGATATTGAGTCAGTTGTTCTCTATGTCTCAGTGTTTTATCTAAAAAATGGAAATTGCAGTCGGAGCTCACTCATAGGGTTGTAATGAGAGTTAAATAACTTAATGGATAGAAATTATTTATACTCATACTTGGCATGTAGTAGGTGCTCAAGAAAAAGGCCCAGCTTCCTACTCTTCTTTTTCCACCTCTTTTCCCTCCCTCCCTTTCTCCTTTTCTTCTTCATTACATAAGTAGTTCTTCAGGTATAATTTTTAGTGTTTTTTTTTTTTTAATCCTAAACCAGAGGCCCTTGGATCTTCTGGGTATTAGTTTGTACCTTGATAATTCTTTCCCAGGGGGTGAAGTTTGTCAATACTGTTTCCAATATAAGTGCTTATGGCCTATCTGTGCATGATATCATCTGGCAAGAGTTCCTTCAAAGGTAGAAACCACTTACGACTAGACCTTTTACAGCCTTGATAGAGTGCTCTGGGACAGAGGCTCCCTTGGATGTTGTTATTGCTCCAATAATAATATTGTTTCTCTTGTATTTTTTTTTTCTGAAGTTGGAAACGGGGAGGCTGTCAGACAGACTCCTACATGCACCTGACCGGGATCCACCCGGCACGCCCACCAGGGGGCGATGCTCTACCCATCTGGGGCATCACTCTGTTACAACCAGAGCCATTTTAGCACCTGTGGCAGAGGCCACAGAGCCATCCTTAGCGCCCAGGTCAACTTTGCTCCAATGGAGCCTTGGCTGCGGGAGGGGAAGAGAGAGACAGAGAGGAAGGAGAGAAGGAGGGGTGGAGAAGCAAATGGGCACTTCTCCTGTGTGCCCTGGCAGGGAATTGAACCTGAGACTTCTACATGCCAGGCTGACACTCTACCACTGAGCCAACCGGCCAGGGCCATAATATTGTTTTTTAATCCATGAACCCAGACTTATGATGATCTTCTGCTGGACCTGAATCAGTTTATTAATTAAAAAAAATCTACAACAGCCTGACCTGTGGTGGCACAGTGGATAAAGCATCAACCTGGAAAGGCTGAAGTCACCGGTTCAAAACCCTGGGCTTGCCTTGTCAAGGCACATATGGGAGTTGATGTTTCCTGATGCTTCCTGCTCCTCCCCCCTTCTCTCTCTCCTCTCTCTCTCCCCCCCCTCTCCTCTCTAAAAAAAAGAATTAAAAAAAATTAAAAAAAAATCTACAACACACCTACTATCCCCCTGATTCAGTAAGGTTGCACAAACACACAGAAGATTACTCTATCCCTGCGAGACTGAGAGAAGAACTCTTTAAGAGATCTGACTCTTAGACAACATCGGGGATGGTATAGTGAACATACAGGAAATGGCAGGCCCAGAAAACTGTGAGTGGGGGATTCTAATTCTTAATAGTCAGAAGTGAGAAAGCTTCATCATAAGCTTCTCTAGGGAAGACCTCGAGCTACTGGTCTACATGCCTCTCCAGCCCAGCCATGTCCCTCCATCAGTGACACATGAAGACAGAAGGGCAAGCAGACAGGCGAATTCACACACAAATAAGGGCACCGGCAAAGCTGGCAAGCTCATCTTTCCCTTCCTGCCGCCCCTGCTTCTTCTGTCTTTAACACATCGATTGGATCAAGCCTGAGTCTTTCTCTGATCCTTCTGACACCCTGCTTACTATTGTTTATTTAGCTTATGATTCTCCTGTTCCCCAGGTAAATCTTCATACTGCATGGATCAATAGGCTATGGGGGTCTTAATTAAAGCTGCAGGATAAAATTGATGCTGGAAACTAAATTCTTCCAGTGTCTGGCAGAAAAGGAAATGCTGTGTCTCATGGAGGCTTTTTCATTGTCTCACACGGTTACTTCTGAAGTTTGATGAAACACTGGGTGTCCCATGGTTGGTTTCTAGGACAGAGCTTAGACCAAGGTAGACATGTGAAGAAAAATGGGGTCTTTTAATAAGGCTTTTGTCTCTCTAGAAGAAAAATGTACAGTATATTGGTAGGCGTTAAAATTTTTGAAAGCTTACTTGAACTGCAAAAGAAATGCAAGTCTAAGTTTTAAGTCCTCTTTCAGGTAGAGAAAAAACAGAATTGCAGAGACACTTAGGGGCATAGTGTGTATGGGTTTATATTTTACTAATTTGACTGTCTCTGGCAGTTTTTATTTATTTTTTATTTTTGTGCTTTTATTAAATTGTTTGCAGAAAAACAAAAATCATCATGAGGGAGTGAAAGAAGAATCAGTTTCCCCCTGTTAATTCTGAATAATTGAGGGTTGTTAATTCAATGGCGGGATCTGTAGACCTCAATCCAGGGAAAAGCAGACAGGGCTGAATGAACACATTATGAAAAAAGATAATTCTTGCTGTTGAAAAAAAAATCCCTTGAATGAACCCTTACTCCTCCATGCAGATAATGGGAGCTGTTCCCGATCATGGTGCTGAAATAGCTACAGTGAAAATTTTGAAGCCATCCAGCTCCTAAGGCTCCTAGTGGATGATTGAAGAAGTGAGGGCATCTAGACAAAGCAGGAGAATTATTGACAGTTATTGCAATTGTCAATTGTTATTATGAGAAACTTCTGGTCCTACCATTCAGTAGCTCCGTAACTAGCACATTATTTAGTTTATGAACTATTATTTGCCCATCTGCGAAATTTGGTTATTAAGGGTATCAAATGAGGTTTGTCTATGCAAATTGCTAGCACAGTATCTGGAATATTGTGTATGTCTATCACATGCTAGTTTTCTCCCTGGACCTTTGGTTTATATTCCAGGGAGCTGTTGCTCTTGCTGATGTCAATAGGGAAATGAGTCTGATTGGGGGTACCTTTCTGTCTATAGAAGAAGATACAGCTCTTTCTTAAATTTTTACACACTTGTGGTGTTCAGCATCATTTAGGGGAGATAATATGGTTGATGGGTGACCCTTCAATATAATCCACAGAGTATGGATAGACTAATAGTCTTATTTTCACAGAATTGATGAAATTAGTATTCTACAATCCCAAGATAGAGAGATGGAGATATCAGAATGGAAGTGAGGGGAACAAGGAATACAAACAAGAGAGCAGAAAGTTAGCTAATAGAAAGTTTTATATACCTTAATTCTTTTTCCTATAGGTTTAGTTAAATATTAAAATTTGCCGGTCAGATTATTAGAAAAAGGGGAATTAAAAAAAAAGATATTATGGGGCACATTTTAAATGTGGTTGTTCACTTGATTCCTTGGGGTTGTCAAGTAGAATCTGGTTGAAACACTTTGATCACTGTTCTTTGCTGAATAGGATGGTTGGTGTGCCATTCTATAAAAGCAAAAATAATAGTATTTGTGAAAGAACACATAACCTGTTGATTTAAGCTTTGCATTTGGAAAGAGAGAAGTCTCAAGTCCTAGGTAAAATTACTTAGGGTATAAACATTCATTGCAGAATTTTGTGACACAGCCTACATAGAAATGTAAACTCTATTTCATTCACCTTGCACAACTCCACTGTGTTGTCTTGCCCTCTGAGGTGGGGGGAGGGGATCATGGACAAGAGAAGCCCCCATCTATGAATGAAATAAAGTTGCAGTTTGAGTTGACATCAACTTTTAATTTCATTTCATCTTTGGAACAATAGTACTTATTTCTGGATACAATCAAACATAATGTGAAAAGGATTCATAATAATTGGATGGGTATGTTGTAATTCTGAACATGTACTAAAAGTTTCTCTGGTGTCTCTGTGTGTGTGTTTATGAAAATATAACAGCATGAAATGGGCAACAAACTAAAAAGTAGAATCTTGGCTCTTTTACTCCTAAATTTTACCTATTAGCTACATGACTGTGGGCAAGTCCCTTAGTCTTTCTGACTCTGAGATTCTTTACCTATTAATCTGTGACAATAGAACTGTTTCTCAACAGGGCTAATGTAAATATATATATATAATATATGTATTATATATTTAAAATATATAATATTTATATATATGTAAAATACAAATGAATGGAATACATAAGACAGTTCTTTATAAAGTACCACAGAAATGAAAGCATTTTAGATAATGGATACATTTGCACACATCAAAAGTATAAAACTGCATCAATCTTTGAACACAATATCTGACATGTTTCTTAAATTCTGGAGCTCAGTTATAGCATTTCCCTGGTTGTTTTTTATTTCCTAGTCTGGCTCTGATGACCAGATCAAGGAATGCCCCTACTCATAGCAATGAAGCATATATTTGGGAAGAACTAAGGCTGATGTCATTCAGAACATACACTTACATCCAGGGACTTCATAAATCCACACAACCTTTTCCAGAGCTGCAGAACTGGCATTATTCCTTTTTGTACTTGAGGGCATCAAAAGATGAGTCAAAACCCCAGATACTCTCAGAGCCAAGACCATTGACCAACTCAAAGAAGAGCAGGTGAGCAGTCACACAGACTACACACCACATCTTATTCCCAGATAATACACTATATCTTATGCCCTCCAAGCTTATTTATTGGTTTGGTCTATCTGGTCTTGGCTCAAAAAGTCTTCCATTTAATGAAGCTTTAAATAAACAGCACTCTGAGGAAAATAAATGAATCACACGTCAGAAAAAAGCATTGAGGTATGACCTTATTTACTGACTTCCAAATTCAAATGAGAAAATAGTACTTCTTCCTGTTAAGAAAAAAAAACATGATTGTCAGTTAATTAGAATAGAAGAAATATAATAAATTAAGGTAGACTAAAAGAACTTTTCCCTAACTCTGATATTAAAGTCATTTATACATTCTGGAACCTCAGTTTCTGTGCCTATAAACATAGATATAAATTCTTGCCACATACTACAAGTTCAATAGTTCTTTGATAGGTAGATGGTAGGCTTCATGGCTGGATGACTAATCAGAAATCTCTTTTGCTCTCTATTTCACCTCTCTGAAAAGAGGTTTTTAGGTAGATTATAACTGAGGTTCCTTCAAGCTTTGGCTGTATGTGAGTTCATGAGAAGTAACGAGTTGTGTCAGATCTTAGTGGTTACCAAGTCCACTGTCCTTACTGAACAGATGAGGAACAAGTTGTAATTCCATAACATGCATTCTCTGACTACTTAGTACATCTTTGCCACTTGAATTTGAGTCCTGCAGAAGGGAGGGTAATGTGGTCAATGAGAATTAGGAGACTTCACTGGAATCGGGGGGACATAGCGTGGCTCAGGAGAATCAGGGAAGGGCAGCCGCTCTTGGCCCACGTGAATTGTTTGAATAATCATCACGTGTGTTCTGTGCATTGCTGCAGGAGCAGACTCACAGGGCTCAGGCCCCACTGCCGGAGAGGAACCATCACCAGTCTGAGAATTGATTTGAAAGTAATGAACCTTTCGTCTCATCAGGCACTTTCAAAAGAGTTTGCAGTGTCAATAGGTGATAGAGGCTTTAATTAAAAATAAGAAGAGAAACAAAACCTCGACTACAGCATCAGAAAGGAAAGATGACCTGAGGGATCAAGAAAATATTGTCAGAATCCTAGGGCAGAAAGAACTGTTTCTATTAAATTCAAGTAATTTAAATGCATAACACACAACAACTGAGAGAAAAGCTCATATGCATGCTCACTTACCCTCATCCACCCTTTCTCGCCCAACCATTCTCTTTCTTCTATTCAGAGATCTCATTTTCAAGACTTGACCTGGTACAGAAAAATATAATGAGTGGGTTTACATGTGAGGTTTCACAGGCTCTTATCGCAGGTGGCTTGATGCTGGTGTGGTGGGCACATGCCATGGCAGGTTGAGCTTGCTGGCATTTGAGTAGCTTTACACAGGGAGCCCTCTTTGTGAAGCAGGGCACACTTGGTATGAGATACCTGGATCTGTTCAGAAAAATAACGGACACAGATCTCTTCTTTGTTTATACTCTTTCATGTATTGATTTATTATATAAATATTTAATTGTCACCAGTGACGGGAGATGTCTGACTCTAGAAGCACGGGGAAGATAAAGAGAGGACTATGGCAGGGTCTCCTCCCTCTCAGAGGCTGCAGTATATTGGAGGACAATGACAGTAAATAGCTAATTATGCTGTAAGGGAGAATGAAATACGTGGAAGTGCACATCATGCTCTAGATGTAGAGAGAAGGGCTATTAAGAAATAAATGACATCATTTGATAATTTACTCTGTGCTTTAAACCATGTGAGACATTTTATTTATCTTTCACAGTCACGAGTGATGCTGAAAGGGATATAAAAGAGGCCTTATTTTGCTGTTGAGTTCATCAAGGTCCAGGAGTTTAGAAGATGCTCAAGGTCACACAGTACACTTTAAAGCTGAGGCTGTAAGCTTTAAACCTTCACTGCTCATGGGTCCTCAAAGCAACCATTCTCCAGTGACCGAGAGGAAGCAATAGTGGGTCTGATAGTCGATTTCAGTGAGGAGTCTTGAGCAAAGGGTTTATTGATTTCAGCTACTGTTGGCTAGTAGCTTTGAGTGCCTTGATTTGAATCCCAAACTCTTTGAGACCCCAGCTCCATACATTCCCCCAAACTCTTGCTATCCCCAGCATGGTCCTGGAGATGCTATGAAGTAGAAAAGAGGTGTGGCTCATGAAAGGCAATTGATTATCTGGCTTCAGATTCCTTGTCCTCACAAAGTTGCCTATTGCATCTACTTGTCAATCAGCTTGTCTGAAAAGTCTGGAATGATAGGTGTTGGGAACAAAGTAGCATTTACTTTGTTGGATGATCTGGTCTCAGTGTTTGATGGAAATAGCAACTGTCTTCCTGGCTAACGCTTAGGATCTACACTGGCATTCTTCTCTCATTCTCTGTTTGGTGCGCACACTATATATGCATCAAGGAGGATCTTCACCTTCTGCTTCCATGGCCCTTTAGAAATATATCTCTAGCCTGACCAGGCGGTGGTGCAGTGGATAGAGCGTCAGACTGGGATGCGGAAGACCCAGGTTCAAGACCCCGAGTCACTGGCTTGAGCATGGGCTCATCTGGTTTGAGCAAAAAAAATTCACTAGCTTGGACCCAAGGTCGCTGGCTCAAGCAGGGGGTTACTCGGTCTGCTGAAGGCCCATGGTCAAGGCACGTTTGAGAAAGCAATCAATGAACAACTAAGGTGTTTTAATGCGCAATGAAGAACTAATGATTGATGCTTCTCATCTCTTCATTCCTGTTTGTCTGTCCCTGTCTATCCCTCATTCTGACTCTCTCTCTGTCTCTGTAAAAAAAAAAAAAAAAAAAAAAAAAAAAAGAAATATATCTCTTTGGTTTCTTCTTTATTCACAATGTGTCCTCCCTGACTCCTCTATCTGGTTAAACACCCAGATTTGCTTTTAGCCTTGAGTGTTTGTTATTTAAAGTTCTCTTGACAATAACCATTAGTTATTTTCATAAGTGTTATTTTCAAAACTAAAATGATCGGTTTAAAGTATGCAAGGAATCAATGGGTATTTCCCGGAATGTGTTTTTAGATTTTTGAGAAAGGGTGAAGAATGAGGTGTAGGATAGAGAATGATTGGGACCTCTATTCATTTTTTTCTCACAATGAGATCTGGAGTTTCGTCCTGCCTGAAGCTGCCTGACATGAGCCTTCCAGCCCTACTTCACATCCTCCCTCCATTCATTCATAATCTATGACTAAGTGATTACGAGGCGTGTTGTCGAGCCCCGACCTCTCCCACACCCTGCGCTCTAGACCTGGAATATCTAAATAGCAGCATGACATCTCTTCTTGGCTGTCTGAGGACACCCTGAAGTTAATATGCACAGAAGTCTAAATTTCCCTCTGTGCTCCCTGTAATATCATTCTCCCCGGTCATCTCACTTTTAGTAAAGGCATCTTCAGTTACCTACTTGCTCAGCTGAAAAATCTCGGGGTCATCCACAGATTCCTTTCTCCCCTCACGTTTCACATCCCGTCTATCAGAATGTTATCTCTACCATCCGAATAATGATCTTGCTTTGCCCTTCTCACCGTGTCCAGTGCATTTCATCTTAATTCAAAACACAATCATCTTTTTGACCAGCATTAGTACTATAGTTTGCTAAAACTACTGCTTTCATCCTTGGGTACTCTCAAACTCTTTGTCTGGCTGCTAAAGAGATCTTAGACCTCCCATTATCATTAGGAAAGATTAGAAGTGTTTTATAACAAAGAGTTACTTGATCTGGCTCCTGGCTTCCTCTTGAACCTACTCTCGCCTTCTGTGTTTCTCTTTTATGCTGTCTTTCAGCCACACTGGCTTTCTTTCTGAAATTCTAGCACATTCAGTTTATTTCTGACCCGGAGTCTTTGCATTCCCTGTTCCCTTTGTGTGGAAAACTCCTCCACCATTTTACATGGTTACCATTCAGTCTCTATTCCAGAAGTTCTTCTTCAACCATTCAAATGATAGTGTCACCTTCCTGCCCTGACCACTTCCCCATTTTCTCATCATGAAATATTTTTCATTTTGTATCTTTCTAATGCTTCAAATATCTTTGAATTCCCATTTTTTTCTAGCTTGAAAAAAAACTTTCTGCCTAAAACAGGCTCACCTGACAGGGTCAAGTCTAACTGATAATCCCCATATTTTAAAATCAACTCACTCGGGACTTTAGTTATACCTGCAAAATCTCCTTATAGCCACACCTAGATTAATGCTTGGTGGAATAACTAGGGAATGGGAATCTTAGGTGTGGGAGATCTTTAGATTTCTGCCTACCATAGAGTATTTCTCATCCAAAATAAACGTCAATCAAAAGACAACGGAACATCTTAGGGCAGCTTTATTTGTAGGAACCAAAAAACTAGAAACAATTCAACAAGAAAAGAGACAAATTATGGTATATTTATTCAATGTGATTTGATAAAACAATGAAAATGTTCTAAATACTAAAAAAGTATCGGTAGGACCAGGGGAGTAAGTGCAGAAATAGGATGGAGAGTAAGGTCTCTGAGTAACAGGAGGTCAAGGTACTGAATTTATCTTTGAGAAACCAATGGCTTACTGAGATTTAGGACATGAGCAGTGGTGGAGCTAAGAGCTACAATGATCAGAGAATGAGGTAGTTGGCACTGGAATCTATAGGCAATTGTAACAAGAAGAGTAGTTGTTACCAAATAGGCATTAAAATCATGTTCCAGTAGCTATGAATCTCTTGTTTTTTTTTCACTAGGTAGCTCTCCAAAACAAACAAACAAACAAAATAAACAACAACAAAAAGAACCCTAACCAAATATTTAGTTGGGAAACTAAACTAAAGAAATAAAGTTGGACTGGGAACTTCGGCTTCATCATTACTTAAAATATCTCATGAGACCTAGATTACACGCAGATAGAAACAGGGCCTTTTCTCTGCCTCAGATACAAAGGCTATATACACTGACAGTCCTTCAATTACTTCCTGCTGATTCCTGTTTTATATATCTCAGCAGAATTCTAAAAGTCACACATGAGAAGAAAGCCCCAGAGTGGAGTTTTATTTTAGCAAACCCCTCCTGAAGACCTTACTGGTTCCAAATCAATACAGTAGCAAAATACCAGCAGGAAGTGGATTAGTGTTATATTTAGAAGCTTTATTCTAAGCGGAACAATGAGATCCTGAACTTATACCTTCCCTTTTGGTTTTACTAGGAGAGCAACACCTCAGCCTTGCTTGTAATTAGGTGTAATTGTTTCCTTGCAAAATATAATCAGAGTGATTTAACCAGTGGTCTGTTTTTGTTTTTTTGATAATTCAATCTGCTGCCATTGTCATGCAGTGAGGTCTAGCAAGGGTAGGATTAAAAAGTTAATCCTTCCCTTCCTTTCCTTTCCTTTCCTTTTCTTCCTTTCCTTCCTCCCTTCCTTCCTTCCTTCCTTCCTTCCTTCCTTCCTTCCTTCCTTCCTCCCTTCCTTCCTTCCTTCCTCCTTCCCTCCCTCCCTCCCTCCCTCCCTCCCTCCCTCCCTTCCTTAGCTCCTAACTCCAAGTTGCTAAGGATCTCATTTTTTGGTGGTTGTTCTTTTTGTTACATAACCACATCTGCATTGCAATTACTAGCTATGTAAACACCAAGAAGTTTCAAGGATGTTTTTCTTCAGGGAAAAAAAAAATCTATTCGGCTCATGGCGTGGTGGTTCAGCAGAGATGGGTGGTCCTAACGGAATCCAACTAATCATTCCTTGCCTGGGTGACCTCAACAAGGAAGTGGCAGGATATTCTAGGAATAGACTGCATGTGCACCCAAACTAATTAACACCTTTGCCATTGCCAGGTAAGTGTGGTAACCGAGACATGAGCGCTGCAGGTGCTGGGAGCAGATTCCAGGATTGGAGCCAGGAGAGCGTGGCTTGCATCTGAACTCTGACCTTTCTCAGTTGTGTGATCTGAAGTAAATTTCTTAACCTCTCTGGGCCTCAAATTTCTCACTTTTAATCAAGGGATGTGTAATTCTTAATGATATTAAAGCGTGTGTGGGCTGTGCAGTGCGATCTACAAATTCGAGTGAGCATTACTGACCAGTGAACTCCTGGTCACAGTGCCCTGCCTTAGTGACCTTATGTCAGAGCAGACAGAATAAAGGTTTCCGCTGTGATGACCCGGTTTATATTAGATGGACTTGCAAATACTAGTCCAGTCCTGCCTCCTGAGACAGCGCCAAGGGGACAGTCCAAGTCTTATAAAATAGATCCCATAATAGCCCGGTCATTAATCAATTGAGATATGAATACAAATAAGAAAAAAAAGCTCATATTTATTGATAAGAATTCTAGGCACCAGGATAAGTGTTTTACGTATCTTATCTTACAAAATCCTTAGACCTACCCAGATAATTCTGTTAAATATCTTCTTTAAATCTCTTTGTGAATCAGAGAGATAAAGTACTTTACTCAAACCACACAGTGAAAATGTGGCACGGGGGTGTGTTTACTCAGTTCTGTCTGGCTCCAAAATCTTCTTTTCATTTGACTATACTGCTGTGACCTTCAAGAAGCATAGTGCCTGACCAGGTGGTGGCACAGTGGATAGAGCGTCGGACTGGGATGTGGAGGACCCAGGTTCGAGACTCCGAGGTTGCCAGCTTGAGTGTGGGCTCATCTGGTTTGAGCAAGGCTCACCAGCTTGGACCCAAGGTCTCTGGCTTGAGCAAGGGGTTACTTGGTCTGCTGTAGCCCCTCGGTCAAGGCACATATGAGAAAGCAATCAATGAACAACTAAGGAACCGCAACAAAGAATTGATGTTTCTCATCTCTCTCCCTTCCTGTCTGTCTGTCCCTATCTGTCCCTCTCTCTGACTCTGTCTCTGCCACACATACACAAAAAAAGAAACATAGTTATCTTACTGACAGTCAAGTAGAAATCAGTGACATTATGTTAGAGCTTAAAATTGACCGTGATGTTAGTATTTGTGCCATCACATTGGCAATTAATTCTACTTGAATTGTAGGTTCAAGTAGAAATCATAAATATTTAGTTAATAATACTGGGCAAGAATAATTATATCTTAAATGTTAAATTTTCTATAATCTACACTATCAGTAGCAGCGATAAGAGAAAAGGAGATGAAATCAAAGCTTATATCAACAAACTGAAGGGGCATTGGATTCAAGAGTCTAGGTAATTGTAACTGATTTTTCTGAAAAATATGCAGGTATAGAAAGCATTTTTTTTGCACATGAAGTTGCTAGACAGTGAATACCAGGAAAGCAAAACTGTTCAGAGCACATTTTGAATGTTTTCAGCATAAAAATTTGATTTACCATAATAAGTGACTCAGCAATTATGCAGACCAAATTGCATGCCCTGAAATAAAATTTCAATCTGAGAGCGGGCTATATGTCGATTCTTGCAAAACAAGGACAGTAGCCCTCTCCCCGTGACCAGAGATGTTTCTATGTTGTTATTGTGTCCTACTGCTTGGTTTAATTAAAACATACAACAGGAGAAATGCGTATGCTATGAACTGACACAGTAATGTTAAAGGGACCTCTTGTCCAAGCTTCCATCATCATAGGACAAAGTCACAAGAAAGAAACATCATCCATCCCCCGTCCCTGTTCCCCACATCATATGACCTCCTGATGATAAACGGGGGTGAGAGGGAGTATCTACAAAAGTCTTTTTCTCACTCTTTTAGGGCAAAAGTAATTCAAAGCGGTCAAGCACAAAGTCTAAAAACAATGGTTACAAACAGAGTATTCAATCTGTATGCTAGTGTCAAATGTAATACTTGGAAGAAATAATGCATAATGTAAATATAATTACATAATAACCTATATTCCTGAATTAAATAATAAAACCCAGGAAGCTAGAGAAGCAGTTAGGAAAGAAATTGTGTGTTAAATTCGTTTTTTGGTGTTTTTTTTTTTTTTTGCATGAGTGAAATCAGTAGATTCTAGTTGATTCTTCATATAGTTATTAGAAAACTGTAGGTTCAATTACATTTCATAAATGTGAAGGGTGTGTGGGGGTGCTGAAAGCACCTTGCACTGGCTTGTCAGGGCCAATGGATTCAGTGACATTATGTCGGCACCTTGAAATTGACCGTGATGTTAGTATTTGTGCCATCACATTGGCAAATGCTACACATTAAGGCTTCTAAACATTTTTTTCCAGAGAGCCTGTTGTTACCACACCACTGCCTAAAGTTAAGCATTAGTAGAGCTCTACCTTTGTGTAATCACTAGCAAAAAATAATTAAAACAACACAATCATTTTTACTAAAGGAAAAGGTAAGAAAACATGAAAACAGAGAATAACAGGATAAAAGCAGCAGAACAAGTCGTATTAACATAACATGAGTGGAAAAGAAGAGGGAGGGACAGGTGACGGAAGACAGCGTCCAGTAGGAGCTGGAGGCAGGGGCCAAGGCACACTGGAGAAACGCCAGCAGCCTCATGTTGAAAGGGACAAATGTTTAGAGAGAGACTGGTTAGGCAGCCAGAGTACATGGTCTTTTATGTCACATCAAGTTCAGATTTCTTCTTAAAGGTGAATGGGAGCCCCTGAATCCTTTAAGCAGAAGAGAGGAATGATCAGCTTTGAGTGGAATGAAGCTTTTCTTGACTAGAGAATGGAAAATAGAGTGAAGGCAGAGAAATGTGAAGGAGTCACGTCCCGGGGTGGGGGGAGGCGGGGAGAGGGAGGCCTGTGTGTGCTCCTGGAGGAGTCGTGGTGATGGACCCAACAGGAGAGCACATTCTGCACCCGATTGGATGGCTGGGGCTTGTGCGAGATCATGGCACAGAGGTAATTGGAAATATGATGTCAGAGTTTCTGATTTGGCAACTGTGTGATGGTGATATTAAAATAGGGGAATGTGAATCCTTTTGGACTTTAAATGTGTTGACTATGACTTTTCTGTGTGATGGCCCGGTGGGTATGGCCAGAAAAGAATAGACTATACAGGTTCTCAAATTTAATTTTTGAGAAAATTAGGATGGGATAGAGAAATTTGAGAATGATTAGCAGAGAGATTGTATATAGATGTAGACTGGAAATAAAAATGGGGAAGTCATCAATATAGAGAAATTATATAGATAGTTTCGGATGAGATTTCCTAAAAACTCTAGAGTAAGAGTAAAAGCAGGTATAGGCCAGAACCCTGCAGAACACCTGACTTTAAAGATGAAATAGAGGAAAGTACTTCTGCATAAAGGTCTCAGTGTACTCAGCACTTAGTGTAGTACTCTGCTCTGCTCAAAGGGCGCACACAATTGAAAATCTGGTGAATGAAAGGATAAAGAAGGAAGAGTAAGGGAAAGAAATTCAAAGACAAAAGTGATTGGGTCAGGATATGTGCCACGCCACCAGAGGCAGATTTACCGAGAAGTTGATAAAATTGAAGTTCAGGACCCCTCTTAGCACAGGCCTCTTCCAGGGCTCTGTAACTGAACTTGTATTTCATTCATTACCTTTAACTTCTCCTAAAAAAGGTCCAACATGTAGTAGAAGCTTCTCTTCAGGTCCTTCTAAACCTGGTTTCAATCTGCGTAGAAGTCAAGAAATAAAAAAACCCCATATCAGATGAGGTCAAGATAGGTTTTTTTCAGAATATAACATCTTGAATCTTTATGCACCAAATTCCAGGCTTCCTTGGCTATCCGAAAGCAGAATGTCCCTATGAAACCTTTCGTTAAGTGAAGAAGCAGTTATTATTCATTTATATGGAAACAATCTTGAGCATTCTCAAACCCCCAAATAATCTACCAAGTCATACCAGGTGGCACTTAGAACCTACACTAGCACCAACATTTAGCAAAGCGGTGTCACTCTTGCTGCCCCTATAATAACTGGATGAAAAACAAATGCTGGACGCTATTTCCGCTTTTTCTCATAAAAGTGAAAAGCCCCCCCCCCCCCCCACATTTCTTTTTGTTAGTGAAAAAGGATACTCACGTAGTTCTTTTGCAGAAGGGAAGTGGCGGAACGCGAACTTCTGAAATGAAGGGAATACTTGTATTGAACTCCCAAAACTTTTTTTTAAAATTATTTATTTATTTATTCATTTTTAGAGAGGAGAGAGAGGAAGAGAGAGAGAGCAGGGAGGAGGAGCTGGAAGCATCAACTCCCATATGTGCCTTGACCAGGCAAGCCCAGGGTTTTGAACCAGCAACCTCAGTGTTTCCAGGTTGATGCCTTATCCACTGAGCCAACACAGGTCAGGCTTGAACTCCCAAAACTTGAGGTGTGCGTCCTATGGGATATGGAGAGGAGCCTGCAAATGCCATGGCCATAGGGCAGTCCTCTTAGACCAAGACTACTGAAGTGCAGGTGATCAAAAGAGGAATGCTATCATAGATCTGCGTAACATAATTAGTACGGTTGATCTAACGGAGATGTACTTCACCTCTAACGAATAAACTTCATAACTGGGAATAGGTCAAACTTTTCTCTTTGATCACAAGTTGAAATTAGTTTAAAAACAAAGACATCTATTGCTTTAATGTGTAAACAATTTCTCCAAAGAATTTTCATTTCAAAGGCAATAAAAACGGTTATTGGAGTACACTTAACCATGACAATAAAAAGAGCGGTAATATATTAGCCGTGTATTAAAAGCCGTGTAAAACAGCTAAGTGCTTAAATGAACAAACGTGAATAAAGGCAAGTAAATGCACAGGCGCTTTTATGAAGAAGTTAGAAAATAAAAAGAAAAGGTCAAGTAAATGAGAAAAGCAGGAATAAGGAAATAATCTAATGAACACAGAAATAGGTTTCTTAGAAAAATGGGAAAAGAGTCGAATTAGGAAGTAAACCCAAGAGCGTATTTAGAAAACCAGGTGAGACAGAGGCGGTAACTCCAAGTTGGCCTGACCGAATAAATACAAGGCAGAAGTGGGTGAAGGAAAAACGCTCACACACACAGAAAGAACTGCACCTGAGAGCTGGCCGTCAGTGCAGAGAAGATCATAGAAATGCTAAAAGAATATTTTACAATACTTTCTTCAAATACATTTGAATAGCTTGAGGGAATGGGTAATTTTTCTAGGAAAATACACACGACTAAAATGAAACCTGGAAGATGAAGAAGGCTTCTGCATGAGCAAACGTGCAAGATACTGAGAAAGGGTTCAAGGCTTTTCCCTTCAAACTGTGCCAGGCACAGAGGGTTTCCTGGGTGACTTCTTTCAACCTTCAAGGAACAGAAACTTCTATACTATTTAAATTGTTCCCAAGCAGAGAGTAAAAAAAAAAAGGACGCTTCCAAATTATTTTTCAAAAGCCAGCATAACATTGCTTCCAAAACCTGAGAATGAGAGCACAGAAAACAGAACCCAAGACAAATTTCGGTTATGAACACATGAAGTTTCAGTCAATGGTGTGGGGTGGAGTCCCGAGTCACATTTAGTTCAATTTCTTAAAAAGGTTGGAAGAATTGGACACATTGTAGTCACCATTCACTTGAAAGGTTATATATACAGTTTTCTTATATTCAACTCTAGGTCTGTTTATTTTAATCATTTATTTTATGATGAAGTATACTTTAATTTTTATTTTTTAAGACATTCTATTACAACAATAGCAGCTAATCAAATAGTGAAGTAAATTTACTAGTTATTTGTTGCTGTGCCATATGTTAAGCTGTTTTTCCAGAATGATCTCGCTTAATCACTACTGAAACTGGAGGTGAGAGCCAGTATCACTATTCCCCTGAAATTTAAGGAATCCGAGCCTCGGCAAGTGTATTTAACAGCTAGAAAGTGGTAAAACGAGATTTTAGACTAAGGCAGTTTGACTCTAGAGACTCTTCTCATTTTTCAAATAAATTTGAGTTTGTTAAAATTACTTTCATCCAGTGCCCGAAGGAAGTCATGTGATGTGCAGATCCCAAGCGCTGGAGAAAAACCCCTCTCTCTAAGATCTAGGGGTGGCATTTAAGCTCCCCTGTGATACGTTGTACTCGCTGTCACTGAGTAGTGGAAGATCCAGTCTGGTTAAGGGCAGAGATGTCAACCAGAGCGCCAAGAGGGTAGAAACCTGACCAGGAGAAATTGAGATCAATAGGCAAAGAAGGAATGAGGCAATGACATAGGTGTCTTCTGTAGGAAAACAATTCATTGTGTGTGGATCTTAGGGCGGAGAATGTTTTTTTTTTTTTTTGGCCAATGATTCATGGGATGGCTGAAATAATAGCCACACCTTCTAGAAGCAAGTACAGGTAGGTGTACCTGCAGATAAGGCTCTGACTTTCAAAAGACTCTCAGAAGGGTTATGCATTCGCAAGAGGTTACACATCCTTGCTGCAGACCGAGGGGTCTTCAAACTTTTTATAAAAACCGCCCACTTTTACAGTGCTGGTCAACCTGGTCCCTACCGCCCACTAGTGGGCGGTCCAGCTTTCATGGTGGGCCAATCGCAGCACTGTTTGGTTGCGCGGTAGGGACCAGGTTGACCAGCACTGCAAAAGTGGGCGGTTTTTATAAAAAGTTTGACGACCCCAGAAAGGAAGTGGCCTAGACAGTGGTCCAGCCTGGAGGAAGGGGGCATCAAACTCAATCTTCTTCTCCTCTCCCCTCCCCTGCAGGGCCCCTAACCAGGGCTTTGCCTCTTTGCTCTTTCCTGTCCACCCTGCGGAATTGCAGTTGTGATAGGGAGTCCTCTCCCTGTGAGTATTTAAGCCTTTATGCCTGTGCGTGTGTGTGCTGTGTGTGCTGTGTGTGTGTGTGTGTGTGTGTGTGTGTGTGTATTTGTGTGATGTTTGCCATGGACCTGGACTGCATAAGAATTCTGGTAGTTTCCAGCCTGGTTCTGAGACCCAAAGCAAAATCAGGCAAATTAGTAACAAGTAACAGAAGCGGTAGACAGACACAGGGGTAGAGCTGAGATAAAGAACTGGTATGCATTTCTTCTTGCCCCAGATTTAGAATCACAGAGCTTCTCATGCTGACCCCTGTCCTGCCTGGACTAATTATCCCCTGAAGTACTTTTGTGCCCTGACTCAGTGCTTTCAACATGGAGCTAGCATTATTTGGGATTAAAAGGAAGAAACTGGAAAACTCATGTTTTCCCCAATGTAAGTTTCAGATAAACAAACAAACAAACAAACAAACAAACAACACAAAACCTAATGAAGAGTATGGCTGGATGCTCACAAGAGTTACCACGTAGGGTGGGTTGTCAGGTAGAAAATGATCTCCTCCTACAGACAAATTTCTTTTCCAACATCCTCCGTGTGAACCGTAATAGGCACAGCCAGGCAAGGAGTACCTGCTTAGCTATGTGGCTGATACAACTAAAATGAACCGCTGGAGCTGGGGCGCGTGGTGTCTGCGCTTGAAGCAACAGCAACACCATGTTCTACTTGGAGATAATGGAGCTGAGAGCAGGGGAGAAGGGGGACAAGAAAACACCAGGAGAGAAGAATTCAAGAAAACACTAAATTGCCTACCGCATGAGAATAGATTAAAAAACCCACAGGAGTAACTTATTGGTATCATCTCAAAGACCTCATAAACAGTAACTCTTTGATTCACCTTTCCTGTTTCCTGTAGTGGCTGCTGGATGACATTAAAAATGGGCCCATGGGCCCTGGCCCATTGGCTCAGCGGTAGAGCGTCGGCCTGGTGTGCGGGGAACCTGGGTTTGATTCCCGGCCAGGGCACACAGGAAAGGCGCCCATCTGCCTCTCCACCCCTCCCTCTCTTTCCTCTCTGTCTCTCTCTTCCCCTCCTGCAGCCAAGGCTCCATTGGAACAAAAGATGGCCTGGGCACTGGGGATGGCTCCTTGGCCTCTGCCCCAGGCGCTAGAGTGGCTCTGGCCGCGGCAGAGCGATGCCCCGGAGGGGCAGAGCATCGCCCCCTGGTGGGCAGAGCGTCGCCCCTGGTGGACGTGCCGGGTGGATCCCGGTCGGGCGCATGCGGGAGTCTGTCTGACTGTCTCTCCCCGTTTCCAGCTTCAGAAAAATACAAAAAAAAATGGGTCCATGACACCAGGGAGCCCGAGATAGACAGAAAGTAGGCTTCAGAGGCTCCAGCCTTGACGAGCCTTTCCCCTAATTGTCTTTGGTTGCCAGCTTTGGAGGGATGGAGAGGATGAAGGGCGTGCTCAGAATCCATGTAGGATCTCTCAAGACGAAATCTTCTGTTCTGTGTTCCGCTGCCTACCCTCCTGCGTTTTCCTCTACATCCTTCCAACTGGGCTCATGCCAAGACCAGGTATTATAGATTGCTAGAGCAGGAACAATTTTAGAGACGTTTTATCAGAATAATTCCCTCTGGACGTATCACTCAACATGGCCCAGCTTTTTGTTGAGGGAGGCCTTGATTGGTCATAGCTCTGGGAGTGGATGGGGGGCATCAGATCTCTCTTCTCTGTCTCCTTTATGATGGTGTCGTTTTCTGCCCCTTTGGTCACATAATATATTGATTCATATGCAATAAATAACTACCGCACACCTACTGTAACAGTTATTTCTTGCCACAGTAATGTTCTGAAGCAACCACAAATCGCAATAGTATACAAGAATAAGGGATTATTGTGTCTCGAATCAGCTGGGGGACAGTGAGGTGGTTGTGGATCTTGGCTGGGCTCACTAATGAGTCTGCAGATTAGTTGGCTAATCTAGAATGGCCTTCGTTGGGACAGCTGGGATGACTTGGCTCTCCACCATGTGTCTTTTATTCTTCACTCATTGAACCTGGCCAAGTATTTTTTTTTTTTTTATGTGTGTGTGTGGCAATGGCAGAGGCTCAACAGGGCAGGGAGAAACACACAAAGGCTCTTGAGACGTAGGCCTGGAACTAGGACACTGGCACTTCTGCCACATTCTCTTGGCCAAAGAAAGATACAGACTAGCCCAAACTCAGAGGATAGGATAGGAAAATGGGGTTTCTCTCGTTAGTGAGAAAAGCTGCCAAGTTACATGGAACATAACAAGGACACGGGAAAGGAATAAAAAAATTAGGGTTGCCGTTGTCATCTACCACACATACTATCTGCCAGGTCTGCACCACATGTTCGTAGACCCCCAAAGTCTCTCTCCCTTTCTACCACGTGGTATGCCTGAGAGCATCAGCCTGTTCTTGCTAGGGAGAAAGGGCTATCGTGGCTGTTTTTACTGGATAGGTCATCCTTATGTGCTTCCTGGCCCTATACCAGGGGTCGGGAACCTATGGCTCACGAGCCAGATGTGGCTCTTTTGATGGCTGCATCTGGCTCACAGGCAAATCTTTAATCAAAAAAGTAATAACGTTAAAAATATAAAACATTCTCATGTATTACCATCCATTCATTTCCTACCGCTCATGTTCATGGTTGCGGGTGGCTGGAGCCAATCACAGCTGTCCTCCGGGACCACACTAAATTTTTATTGGATAATGCGTAACATACACATGTCGTTGTATGGCTCTCACGGAATTACATTTTAAAATATGTGGTGTTCATGGCTCTCTCAGCCAAAAAGGTTCCCGACCCCTGCCCTTTACCATTCCGTGGCAAGCAAGACTGGTGTATGTGGAAATAGAAGGAGCTCTATTATTAGACCTTGTAACCTGGACTATAAGCAGAATGGCACTGCAGCTCGCTGAGTGGAGATGCTGTTGGTGTCCGCTCAGATCCCTGGTACTCAGCTGGTGAACCTGTGCTCCAGCTGTGGTGGGTGTTGGCTGCTAATGGCTCAAAGCTGCCCTTCTTCTCCAGAAACTGCCTCCAGTCCAATGAAGGTTGCCTTGCACCAGGGGTTGTGCACGTACTCCTGCCTGCCCTTTAGCCAATGCTGGAATTAAACGGGAAGATAAAAGGCTGCCCCCTTGTCTGAAGGGGGGACCACCTCAATGGTGCAACTTGTGCCTGCGATCCTTCCGTGGGATCAGGCTGAATTTAGCCTTTTGCTGAAACGACACCCTTGGTCTGCCTCTTCTCCTGCTCCATCCTGCTTACCTCATTCCCATTCTCCTGAGGATACTTCATCAGTAAATCTCATGTAGCTAAGTATCATCTCAGGCTCTGCTTCTAGAAACCCAAACTAAATTGTTAGGTAGCATGAATAGAGCCAAAAGAGGGAAGGCATTCTCCTCCTCTTCTTCCTCAAATGTCAACGGGCGGTTCTGGTCCAGAGTAGCCCCAGTGTAACAGAGCTGGACTCTCATTGAGGAGCAGCAGTGCCCAGCAGGCTTTGGGAAGGTGGCCGGTGAAGAGTGGTGATCCTGAAAAGCTTAGAGTGGTCAGTCTTCCCTGGGAGGCATCCGGAGGCTCTTGGACATAACCGGCTGAGACTTGGACTTGGAGAAAGGAGAGAGAAGGATTGTCTGTGTAAATAAGAGAGAAAAGAAATAAGTAACTTTGGGTTTATTAATGTTGCTCTGTCTATCTATGCTAACAATCCAATCCGGGGAGACCCAGGAAAACGTGGGTAACATTTGCATCCTAAAAAAGCCCAGTGCTTTTATTGTACAACTGATGGCCCGTAGTATGTTTCTCGGTATGAGATCTAAGGATGGAGACACGTTGCAGAACCTAATGTTTCAGAAGAGCTATGGCCTATCACCCTGTCTCCACAGGGTTCTCAGAAACCCCTGCAAAATTAAGACTATTGGGCCTGCTATTTGGGAGCACTTAGACGTTCAGATTCCCCATCAACGTTCTGACTAGCATCCTGTCTCGGTCTTTATCCTCTAATCCATTCGCCAAATGTTGGTCATATTGATTCTGTAAAAGTTCATTCTTATCACGTTACGACTCCGGTGAATTTCTTGCGTTCCATGTGATATTCAAACTACTCAGCATGACATAAAAGGCGTCTTACAACACTGTCCAAAAGCCTTTCCAGCTTTGCTCCTTTCATCTTTTGCTGGGTCTAAACTGAGCAATATGTTCTTTTTCCCCTCACCTTTTATGAACACATCAAGCAAATTAGCAAATTAAAAAAATGATTTAGACAATTAAACTTAACAGGGTGACATTGGTCAACCAGAGTACATATATAAATATTTAGAGAAAAGATCTCTACATCATTCGGACAGTCGATTATGCTGTATACCTATCAACCCAAAGTCAAATCATCTTCTGTCACCCTATATTTTGCTTCTCTTTAAGCCCCTCCCCTTCCCCCCACTCCACTCTGTCTCCTCCCTTCCCCTTCCCCTGGTAACCACTGCACGTTTATCTAGCAACATGCTTTTTTGCTGAGGAGGCCAGGAGTCTTGACCTGGTTGGCCTGCACGTGTGATTTTTCTTGACTTGGTGTGTCCTACTTCATGATTTATGACAGGTAAACTTCTCATCGTTGTTGATTCACATTCACCCTCACCTCTTTGTGGAGTGTCTCTTAACCATGTTAATGCCATTTCTGCCCTAGGATATCTTAGATACTCATTACATTCTTTCTGGCACCCGGCATTGTTTGATGGATGAATGAATCAGGATGCATAACTTTTCTAGAAAACCTGCCTAGATTCTGAGAGCAAATACTGCAGACAAAAACAGACAAAGTGGTTCAAGTGAAGTAAGCAAAACAAGAGTTTTTAAGAACCTCAGGTCACACTCGCTTTTATATTTAAGCCTACCTTGTATGCCTCCTTGATATTACATAGCATATAAAGCAGCGGTTCTCAACCTGTGGGTCGCGACCCCGGCGTGGGTCTGACAACCAAAACACAGGGGTCGCCTAAAGCCATCGGAAAATATATATTTATTATACAATACATTTTAAAATAAAATATGTATACAATACATTTTTAAATAAAATATATATACAGCCTGACCAGGCAGTGGCGCAGTGGATGGAGCGTCAGACTGGGATGTGGAAGGACCCAGGTTTGAGACCCTGAGCTCGCCAGCTTGAGTGCGGGTTCATCTGGTGTGAGCAAAGCTCAGCAGCTTGGACCCAAGGTTGCTGGTTACTCAGTCTGCTGAAGGCCCCCGGTCAAGGTACATATGAGAAAGCAGTCAATGAACAACTAAGGTGTTGCAATGAAGGACAGATGATTGATGCTTCTCATCTCTGTCCGTTCCTGTCTGTCTGTCCCTGTCTATCCCTCTCTCTGACTCTCTCTCCATCTCTGTTAAAAAAAAATGTATACAATACATTTTTAAATAAAATATGTATTTCCGATGGCTTTAGGCGAGCCCTGTGTTTTGGTCATTCGACCCCCGCCAGGGTCATGACCCACAGGTTGAGAACCGCCGATATAAAGTCTGAACTGCAGAATTTGTGAAAGTTTTCTTGTTGAATGGTATGAATGCCATACGCCTAGAAAATATTTCATATCAAGTCTAGCTCAGAGGAAGAAATCAGGCTCCTTTCCATTGCTAATTGATATATTTTGTTATCGTCCTAATTTCGGTGAAACATGTCTCTTTAATTAACCCACATTAATTAAAAAGAAAAGTTAAACATTTTCTTAAGAGGTAAGATATATGAAGCTTTTGTGGTTTCTCTTGAAGTTTCTAGAAGAATTTGTGGCCAGGGAGGGAGATGGGAAAGAGGAAAGGTCTTACAGCCCACATCCATCAATGCTATAAAGTATAGTCTTCAAATGGACCTGGACTTTGAACTTTTTAAAGCAAAAGGTACCATCGATATGTGTCCTCTTTGATATCCAGCCATCAAATCAGTAAAGTTGGATCATCAAAGAAACAGCAAACCTGGTTAATAAGTAGAGGGTGGTGGAGGATCCACTTGTATCTCTCTCCCGGGCTCTGTGGTTGTAGAGTGCCAAAGAGTCACTTGGGCGGCTTGATACAAATGCTTGGCCTAAGCTTTCCCATTCAGAAAATTCTCAACCGGGCAAGTCTGATTGAGACAGAGTGTAGTCAAGGACTCTGCATTTGCAATACATGTCCCCGATGATTCTCATACAGGAGGAATGCCAACCACACTTGGGGCACTCACTGTGCTCTAACCACACCCTAGTAGAAAGCTATAAACACCCCGATTAAAGGAAATACAAACTACTTTCTGAGATAAGAGCGGGTTAGTGCCACGTTCAATCATTCTATTCTCTCTCTTGCATAGATCATTACCCCACTTGCCCCTCCCTGACTTTGTTAAACTTAACTCACTTGGTAAAACTGCAACCGTGGTCAAACCCAACTCTCGGCTTCCTCTGTAACTCCAGTCAAGCCACAGAACGTGACAGAGAAAAACTCAAATTCACAGCTATGCTGATTGACCTCCTTTCTGACTCTGACCAGGCTTGTGGCTTTCATCCAGCTAAAATTCCCATTGACACCAATTCCGAAAGGTGCCCAACGTGAATGGACAGTAGGTGCAGTGGTTTGAAGCCATTTACCTGTAACCAACATAGACGGGACTTGAGGGGCCATACACATTAACAGAAAGAAAGCAAAGATGAGGTCCTCACTCACCAGCTTTTCCACTGGGCGCTTTCCAGATCGTGAGGTGGAGAAATGGAGCCCAGGAAGAAAGAGGCAGATGTGCTGGCCTGCATCATGGCCTGAAAGGTCTCTCTACTTCTGCTTTCTTTGTTTCCTTGGTGCTTAAGGCATATTCATGCCACAAAGTTAAAAAGAACTTAGAGCTTTGTGCTGATTTGTACATATCAAAGTTTCTCTGGTGTGCAGCAGTTATATAGTTCATAAATTTTCATTAGCATTCATTTGCCAGAAATTCCCATATTATCTATATTTTATATATAATATAAATATATCATCTTTAAGTGTGTCTGCGTGCAGCCATATACAATCTAAATAAAACTAGAGTTGTGGAAAATGATTTTAATAAATGAGTGTTACTCCCAGTGAATCCAGTTCATTCTAATTCTATCTTTGTATCTGTTTCCTGGGGGCCCAGTGGGCCTGCGCCACCAACTGCCACCACAGTTCTTCACCCTCCTGTGGCAATACTTCTCAGGATAGTGGTTAAACTCACTATCTATAATTCCTCCCCTTCGCTGGCTTTTCACTCACTCCCCTCACACGGTAACAACCCCACCACCACTTACCACACATATGCACAGTCATAACTCCTTGGCAACTACTCTCATCATTGTCACCAATGAGCATGTCCACACCATTCAAGCCAAGGCTCGGTTCTAAGGCATCAGCTGATTTGCCAAAGAGAACACTCCTACATCTTGATGGTACATGTTTTTCACTTGATTTCTGGAACACCATTCCCCCATCCACCCCTGCCCCCCTCTCTCTCTCTCTCTTCCCCCCTCCCTCTCTCTTTCTCCCTCCCTCCCTCCCTCCCTCCCTCTTTCTCCCCCCCTCTCCCCCTCTCTCTGTCTCCCGTTCTTTTTATTTACATGGCTCAGTGGCAGCTCTTTCTCAGCCTCCACTATGATTCTTCCTCTTGAATGTAGAGTGCCTCAGCGCTCAGTCCTTGGATGGATATCTTTCCTTCTCTGTCACTGACATTTCCTAGGTGAGCTTGCCCATGCCAGTGACTTTCAATACCATTTCAATTCTGTCAACACCAAACAGTGCGTAACCCTGCCAGCCTTCTCTCTCTTCCCACCTGACCTGGCCAGGGACATTTGTTCTCATACATTCAGTATCTGTCTGATACATAATAGGTGCTCAGCGAGTCCTGCCTGGGTAACTCAGTTGTTAGAACATTGTCCTTATATGCCAAGGTCGTGAGTTCAATCCCTGATCAGGGGACATACAAGAATTAACCAATGAATGTATAAATAAGTGGAACAACAAATCGATGTTTCTTTCTCTCTCTCAAATTATATCAATAATAAAAAAAAAAGGTGCTCAATGAATAGGAAGGTGGCCAAGGAGCAGATGAATGTGGCAAAGGGGTCTGACCAAAGACTGTGCTCTTATACGAGGTCCCGGTCTTGATCAAACCATTTAGCCTCCTCACATCCTGATAGGCCTCTCAGCAAAGCAACATCTGTTTCTTTCTATAGCCTTTTCATATACAGCGTTTGATTATCCTTCTGGCACTAAACCTATCTGAAGCTTCTAAATAGAGTAATATGAGATTTCAGCTGTGTTGATAAGTATTCCATAAATAATATCTTTTCACTGTCTGTCAGATACATGAAGTTTTCCAGGAGTAAAGATATCATAAATGACAATAGAGTAGATGAGCTTTGTTCCATGTTGAAATTGCCTACCTTTCAAAACTCAGGGGCTTTAGCACAATTTGAAAATAATGATGATGATAAAAGTAATAACTTTTTTTTTTTAAAGCTGAAATGAGGATTGGATGAGTTGATGTGTGGAAGCTCTGGCCCATTTTCTTGAGACTTGACAGAGCTTTCCTACATGTCAACATCACTTCCTTTCCGTTGGTATAAGGACCTTGACTTATACCAGTAACGTTCTTATACCAGTAAAGGTACATATACCTTCCCTTGATCTTCTCTTTGGTGAGGCTTTCTTGGACTGATAGCCAAAGCATGTTGGTATAAGAAACCTGGTCAATCAGGAAACCTGCAAATAAATCAATGTGGCTTCACTTTCATTTGGGTTTCCTCCATGCAGAGAGAGGAAGATACAACCTGATAGGTACTTCTTCTCTCTTGCAAAGAATTGCTGTCTCTGCTTTATGCACAGATGCAGAGGCAGATTTTATGGTGGGCGTACCAGGCGCGTGCCCTGGGCCCTGACTTCTGAAGGGCCCTTCCAAACCCCAACTTTACACTAAGGTAAGGGGCCCAATATTTTCTTCTGTGCCCGGGACCTCAACCAACCTTAATCCACCTCTGGGCAGATGCCTGCTTTCTCAGGTTTGTGCACAAAAAGATCACTCTCTTGGGGGGGTCTGTGCCTAAAGAGTCATTGAATAATGGCGAAAGAGCTTTCCTTTGAACACGGTTTACAAACAATGCAGAGGTTTGTACTTAGAACTGCTGTTCCTTTTCTGTTCAACCTTTCAGTGACGGATAAAGAACAGTAGGCTTACATTTTATAATGTCAGAACCCCAGAGGCCAGAGCTGTTAAGACAGCTTCTTCTCTTCCTGTTGAATTCCTCACGGTGCCTAGCACAGAGTCAGGGACCGGCAGACTGCTGCAGACAGGCATTCTAATAAATTTCTTCTGGGACAAAACCATCTTTGATTTGGGCTTATGTTTCCAGAGACATTTTCATGGTAAAAAGTCTCACTTACTCTGCTCCCAGATTATGCTCTGAGCTGAGACTTATAAACTAAAGAAGAAAATATCAATGGCCCAATAGTTGTCTAGGCTCCTCCTGAGACTCCTTCACAGCGGTGGAGCTGGTAGTTGGTGAGCTGTCACTGGAAAATTCATGATAATGTGAGATGCTTATCCCCTTCTTCTTCTTTTTCTTCTTCTTCTTCTTCTTCTTCTTCTTCTTCTTCTTCTTCTTCTTCTTCTTCTTCTTCTTCTTTTACAGAGACAGCGAGAGAGTTAGAGAAAGGGATAGACAGGAACAGACAGACAGGAACGGAGAGATGAGAAGCATCAATCATTAGTTTTTCGTTGTGCATTGCAACACCTTAGTTGTTCATTGATTTCTTTCTCATATGTGCCTTGACCGTGGGCCTTCAGCAGACCGAGTAACCCCTTGCTCGAGCCAGTGACCTTGGGTCCAAGCTGGTGAGCTTTTGCTCAAACCAGATGAGCCTGTGCTCAAGCTGGTGACCTCGGGGGTCTCGAACCTGGGTCCTTGGCATTCCAGTCCGACACTCTATCCACTGCGCTACTGCCTGGTCAGGTGCTTATCCCCTTCTTATGGGAGATGGTCACAAAGTCATAGTAGACCTCAGACAGGAAGTTTACTGGAGACAGACATTTTGTTTCTTCAGAACCTGGCAATAATTGCTTTTAATAATTGAAAGAATAAATTCTTTGATTTTTAAATAAAATTTTATATTATAAGGAAGACATGTGGTAGAAGGAAATAGAAGCTCCCATCTTTAGCATTGGCAAAACATAGCTCACAAAGTATAAATAATCTCATCTCTCATTTAGGACCACAATAATACATGGAGATAATTTCTCCTTCACAAATAAAGAAACTGAGGTGCAGAGAGGTGATGGAGGTTTGCTCCATTTCACAGAAATCAGGACTTCTGAATCCTAGTTCTTTATTTTGTTAAGTCATAGCTATCCCATGTAAGATGCTTCTCTGGGTATGAACATCTCTGGGAGGTATCCTAGAAATAGGGATCTTTGCTTTGAAGTAAAATTATGTGCATACCTGAAGTTAGGAGGTAAACCATTGTATTTGTTATTGTGTTTTCCTTTCCTTAAGTCACTTGGTTCTTCACTATTTCTTAGCAGTGTCTTTGGCATTGGGTTAACTTGGATGATGGCACAGGGCGTGGTCAATGGGTGGGTGGTATATCCAACTTTGTTGCACATGGTGACAGCTGCCTGTCTGCCACCTTATTCTATTGCAGGGGTCCCCAAACTTTTTACACAGGGGGCCAGTTCACTGTCCCTCAGACCATTGGAGGGCCGGACTATAAAAAAAGCCTGAACAAATCCCTATGCACACTGCACATATCTTATTTTAAAGTAAAAAACAAAACGGGAACAAATACAATATTTAAAAGAACAAGTAAATTTAAATCAACAAATTGATCAGTATTTCAATGGGAACTATGGGCCTGTTTTTGGCTAATGAGATGGTCACTGTCCGGTTCCATATTTGTCACTGCTAGCCATAACAAGTGATATGGTGCACTTCCGGAGCCATGACGCGTGCGTCCCACATCACTGTACATGAGCGACGCCGTGCTTTGAAGACCGCCACATACAGTACTCTCACTGACCACCAATGAAAGAGATGCCCCTTTGGAAGTGCGACGGGGGCCGGATAAATGGCCTCAGGGGGCCGCATGCGGCCTGCGGGCCGTAATTTGGAGAACCTTGTTCTATTGTTTCCTAGGAGGATATGAATACTTCATTTTACAAAAACTGGACTCTAACCCAAAGTGACCCTGATGTCTGAACTGCATATTAATGTCTATCAATGAAAGAAAAGCACTTTGTTCTTAAAAATCCACTTGCTCCTTTTTCTTGCCCTTGAAGACTTCCTATTTGAAGCAGCAGGGGACAGAGGAAAGCTGACACAGTTTCTTCTTTAGATTTCCACCCCTAACTTTTCTGTTAGTGTCTTAAAATAAGTGAAGCCATAAAGGACTACAAAAGACCTCAGATTTTATGTCACTCCCTCCCAAGGCTTAATATGCAGGAGGAGTGCATGTCTGGAGGGCTGGACTGTTCAGGTGTGCTGACCAGAAGTCCCTCAGTTTGCCATCCTTTAAATGTCACAACCAATCAACAGGCATACATCTTTAATAAGTGACACTTCAAATAAGAATTTTTCTTGACAGTTTGGGGTTGTGAATCGTCTTTTTGCTTTTCTGGTTTCTCTCTTAGCCTCTGTTTCTTGCTTTGTGTTTGCTCTTTTCCTTTCTCTCACACACAGCGCATATTTTTTTTTCGATCTCTGTATGTTAATCTTCTATTAGTCTTCCACAAGTGTATTTGCTTGAATGAAGGACAAACAGATGTTGACTTCCATATTGTGAAGCGCATACTCACAAAGAATAATTAATTTATATTTATGACAAGTCTCTTTGCTCCAATACTTGACAGCCCTTGAAAATGTATATTCCATTCGAGACCCAAGTCATATATTTTTTTCATTTAGATGCTCAACAGAATTTAACTTCAAGTCAGTTTCAGTTTCCCCAGTGAGAGTCTTCTATTGATCTCAGAAATAAAACCAATGAATGTTTCCATTTTAAATATTTGAAAGGGTTTTCCCTCCAAATGTGTTCACGTCTTTGCTTGCATTTTTTAAAAGGAACTTAACCCTCGTCTATTATCACCTGCTTCATCAGAGGCAAAATGCAGTTACAAGTAGTCCCTGCTTGTAGTTATTAAAATTATTCCCAATCTTAGACTAGATCCTATAGGAGATGCACATGTTCTAGCATGTTCCAACTAGATAAAGAAGCTCCTTAATGAAAAACATTGTATGACTTTGTTGCCTTTGGAGTTGTTTGAAGAAGGACATATAAACACACTGTAGACACACACACACACACACACACACGCACACTTATGACATGTCTGCCTCTCCTTAACAATTTGCTAGCTCAGTGTATGTTTTGAGCTTATCCTGACCTAGCAGAGGGAGCTTAGTAGTCTTCTAGTAGTCAGGTCTGAACTAGTCATGAAGCTATAGGTCTGGTGCCTTGTAGATGTAAGGTTAGCATGTGGTGTTGAACCCGCAGCAACATGACTTAGCCTTTTTGTTCCATTAAGAACTACTTTCAGTCTCATCTTACTCCATGGCACTCCAATTTCCCTACTATGTCTGGAGCCCTGCCCTGAGAAACAATTCGTTTGTTTTCTGCAAGTATTCTGACTAGCTCATTCTAGAATTTGCTATGTTAGAACCACAATCTGTTCTGTTTTCTTTTCTTTTCTTTCCTTTTTTTTTTTTTTTTTTTGTATTTTTCTGAAGCTGGAAACGGGGAGAGACAGTCAGACAGACTCCCGCATGCGCCCGACTGGGATCCACCCGGGACGCCCACCAGGGGCGACGCTCTGCCCACCAGGGGGCGATGCTCTGCCCATCCTGGGCGTCGCCATGTTGTGACCAGAGCCACTCTAGCGCCTGAGGCAGAGGCCACAGAGCCATCCCCAGCGCCCGGGCCATCCCTGCTCCAATGGAGCCTTGGCTGCGGGAGGGGAAGAGAGAGACAGAGAGGAAGGAGGGGGTGGGGGTGGAGAAGCAAATGGGCGCTTCCCCTATGTGCCCTGGCCAGGAATCGAACCCAGGTCCTCCACACGCCAGGCCGACGCTCTACTGCTGAGCCAACCGGCCAGGGCCTGGTCTGTTTTCTTAACTTCAGTTCGGACCTTTCAATCAAAGATCTGCCTACTCCTGTCTTCCCATAGTTGACCAGATCTATCGTGCCGTCCATATCCCTGTCCCTGCTTCTTATCTTCGACCCACATCCATCTTCATCTCCATCTTCACACACATCTACATTACCATTGTCAACTTCATCTATGGCCACCCATAGACATACGATGGCTCAATGTGCTAACCTTTTCGGAGATTCCAGACCCAATCATTTAGCATTTAGTCATGTGTGATCCGTGGAACCAGCTGACTGATAGATAGAAGTTAACATGTAAGCCAGGTGAGTAACTGATACTCAGAAAGCTGAGCAGGTGCCACTCCAGGTTCCTCCCTAGCTCTTCTCCTTTCACGCCCCAGGCCCTTTGCTATTTCCTCCAGTTCCTATCACTTGTGACCCTTTCTCAACTCGATCTTTGTTCACATGTTTCTATTATAACTTTATCTGCTTTTTCCTCACCTAAAACCCTAAACTCTTTTTTTTTGTGTGTGTGTATTTTTTTTTCTGAAGCTGGAAATGGGGAGAGACAGTCAGACAGACTCCCGCATGCGCCCGACCGGGATCCACCCGGCACGCCCACCAGGGGCGACGCTCTGCCCACCAGGGGGCGATGCTCTGCCCATCCGGGCATCGCTCTGCCGTGACCAGAGCCATTCCAGCACCTGGGGCAGAGGCCAAGGAGCCATCCCCAACGCCAGGGCCACCCTTGCTCCAATGGAACCTTGGCTGCAGGAGGGGAAGAGAGAGACAGAGAGGAAGGGGGGGCGGAGAAGCAAATGGGCGCCCCTCCCATGTGCCCTGGCCGGGAATCGAACCCGGGTCCCCCGCACGCCAGGCCGACGCCCTACTGCTGAGCCAACCGGCCAGGGCCTAAAACCCTAAACTCTTTAACATTGTTTCAATTATTCTTTGCCCAAGCATGAAGCCAGGTAAGAAACATACCTCTTATCCGAGTCCCTTATTTCAGGAATTTGACTCGTTGAGCCTGAAAAGAAGTTTGGAGAGAATACTGAACCTGCTTTCCAAAACCAAGAATTTGGAGTGGTCTGGAGAGTCAAGATCATCTTATCCTATATATTCATTCACAAGTGGGTACTTGAAATATTTCTGCTGGCCCTATTGGTAGGTGCCAGTTAGAGTTTATTATCAAGAATAAAGTGTCTGAAAGCTACATAAAAAAAAAATCTAAAAAAAAAAAAAAGTAATAATAAATTTTTGTATAATAGAACCTGCTCAAGATAGAGCATTGAGATTAGCTGGCAGACACAGAGATAAAGAGATCTGCTAAGGAAGTCATTTAGTAGATAATAAATCTCACCCAAATGAGGCCTCTGGGTTCCACCCCAATGCATCAGCTACCCTAATTTCAGAAATGCAAATGTTATAGGATTAAAGCACAATGAAATATTGCAAAAAGATTAAGCATAACCTGATGCATGATTAATCTCAGTCCTCCCCCGAGAGTCATGTTTCAGAAAGAGGTGGAAAAGAACTCCCCAAGGAAAGCATTTATGTCTGGGAGCCTGTTCCACAGGAGTGAACAAGCCTTGCTTAGTGTGTAGATATGATGGAAGGACGACTTCTCTCTTTACTTTTCTCTGGCTTTCTAGAAGAAGCATTGACCTGTGCCGTAGTCAGAATATATCAATGTTGTTTGTAATCACAGCTCTACCACCCTACTGACACTGCAGCACCTGTAAATTGAACTTAGAAACACAAGACAAATTATGCAATTTGTGCGGTGCCCAGAACGCAGCTGCTGTGGAAGTCAACATTAATAACGGTCTCATTACTAGTTCAGCTTATTCTAAGCCGCGTGGTGTCTAGACTTTCTTACCAATTCATTATATCCTCTGCTCTGAAGATTATTTAAAATTATTGGGAAAAAAATGGACTTTTTCAATAACAGAAAGTATTTTCTTTCTACTAAAGCAAAATAATGGCCTGACCTGTGGTGGCGCAGTGGATAAAGCGTCGACCTGGAAATGCTGAGGTCGCCGGTTCGAAACCCTGGGCTTGCCTGGTCAAGGCACATATGGGAGTTGATGCTTCCAGCTCCTCCCCTTGTCTCTCTCTCCTCTCTCTCTCTGTCTCTCTTTCTCTCTCCTCTCTAAAATGAATAAATAAAAATAAAAAATAAAAGAATGAAAAAAAAAAACTGGTTCTAAATAAAGCAAAATAATGGTACTTTGTAGAATCCCATGATTTGTACAAATGCTTCATGTCAATAAAGGATCATCAATACTTGTCAAATGTGCACTGAAATTTCCAACAACCGAAAATACAAATTCCAGCTTTCCAATTTCAAGTCAACACAGCTTGTCTAAATTCAACCTTTTGACGTACAAAACAACTTGAAATTTATTGAACACATTTAAGCTGGCAGTTTAGACTTGTCAGATACCCGTAGCGCACAATTGGGCTGAGAAAATCCAAAGTCTGTCATATACAAGGATTGCAATCAACCAATTTTTTTCTTTAGGTCTTCTAATCAGGTTCCTATTCAATGCACTGTTTGGTTCCTGACATTACTCAGATTTATAGAGCTCCCTTTTCTTGCCACGTTGGAATCAATTTTTTTCCTAGTACAATCAGAACTAGAATTATTTATAGACTTTAATAAGTCTCTGTTAGAGTCAGAAAATTAGATTGTTTCCATCATTATTTGCCTCTTCGTGTATGAAAATATTCTATCCAGGTTAAAAAAAATCGAAGCAATGGATTATTAAAAGAAATTTACATTTGTAATTCTTGATCTAAAGTTCAAGGCTTGCTATGGGTCACTGTCTAATAGTTTTGATCTTGCTGGTTCCTGGATTCCTCTTAACCTCTGTGACATCTAGGAATCTTTGGAAATAGTGACTTTATATTTTGTTCAGTTTGACAAACATATTCTTAGTACCTACTCTGGATCGGATCTTGAGTTAAGTTTTGACAATACAAATATAGAGCCAGCCCTACCATCATGAACCTCAATGTTTAGCAAAACACCTGAAACCATAGGGTCTAGGAACATGCAGTTCCTAGGAGACAGAGAAGAGAAGCTTCTAGAGAGGGGATCTACTGCCTCCTGTCAGGAAACTGCCCTGACCCCTTTATTGATTATGGACATGAAAACACCATCTTCCCTCAGGGGAAGAGAGGATGGGTTGAAGGAGGGGCAGGGCTCCAGCTTCTACAGATGAATAAATATTCCCAACCTGGTCCTGCTTAGTCAAGGCCTCTTTCCTCTCCATCTGCCTTGGTCAAGCCCCCAGACATATGCAAATATGACATGCTGTGCCTGTTAGACCTCTTCAGTGATCTTCAGTGGCCAGACATATTCACTGAATGTGACCCATGTGCTCTGCAGTGTGTGCCACGTGCCAAGAACAAACATAGCGCTGTCTCTGATAAAGCCAACCATGTGCTGATACAGACAGAACATAAATAAGTATAAGAAGAATAAAATAATTAAGTTTTGTGGGTGCTATGGAGGAAAGGAACGAGGTACAACAATAGAAGATGAGTGTTCTGAGTGCTGTCACTCAGGGGGGTAATGCACGGCCTCTCTGAGATGGTGACATTTAATGTGAGTCTTGACAAGTGCGGATCAAGCCATGTGAAGCCGCGGAGAGGAGAGCATTTCTCTCGAGAGGAAGGAAGCCAGAGTGCGTAGAGGAGAGCAAATCTGGGAGGAAGTGGTAGGAAATATGGTTTGCTGTTTGGTGAGGATGTTGACAAAGCTTTGTGGGACATGGTAAGGAGTTAGGATCTCATTCAAGTCCAAAGTGAAGATTTTCAATGTTTTAAAACTTATGGTATTTCATACTATATATCATAATTTGCATTCGAAAAGAAGGACTCGTGGATGCTCTGGGGAGAAACTCTTGGTGACAGCAGTTGCACTATTTTAGGTTGCTGCAGGAACTCAGTCAAAAAAAAAATGCTGGTGACTTGGCCAAGGACAGGGGTCATCAAAATGCCAACCCTAGAAAACAACCACGTGGCAACTTGCTCTATCATCTGTTTTTTTTTTTACATGTCATAATATATTGCAGCAAATCTGACCTCCATGAACCTATTTATTTATTCAGCCAAAGGGGAAAATATGCTTGACACTTTACTGGACACAGTGGTATAGAAACCAAAAAGTCTCAGTCCCTGTTTTATTAAAACTCAAACTCAAATGGGGGAGCACTAACTGCAAGAGCCAGTGCCAAGTGCATCAATAAAAGTTCATGCAAAATTAACCCTTCGCGTGAAGAAGGGGATAGTTGGCCACCAAGAAATCATACTCTATCTATACAGAGTGTATCATCTTAGTGTTTGTCACTTACTAGTACAAGACTGTGTCAACTGGAAGGTATTTACTAATGGAAATCCAAGGATCACTTAAAGTGGACCCTTCCATTGATTAGAGCACCTCAAAAGTTTCCTTTCCAAGAATATTGGGAGCTGTTGGTGTGTGAATGCTCTCAACCATTATCTCCTTTACTCCCTGTGCTTAGAATACAAGTTGACGTCAATTCAGGGTAGAAGATTATAAGGTTGTCCGTATTATAGTTCTAGAAAATAAAAGCATACATAAAATGTAGTCATGGTGGAGTCTCAAAAAGAATGTTTAGAATTCCAGAGATTCTTGGCCAAATTATTTCATTGAAAACTTTATCTTATGAACAAATGAAAAACAGAATGAAGTGATATATTTTAAGAGTTGTTAGTTTGCCAGAGAAAAAAAAATGCCCCACGAGAATCAGTAGCTATTATTAAAATGGAACTTGTGTCAAACTTAGAGGCAATGACCTGACTTATTTCTACACTGCTGAGAGAGACCTGATTTTGGTAACATTTAAGATCTCCAAGGGACCATGAACAGATAGGTTCAACCCATGGGGCACCCTGGTGCTTGACAAGGGGTACTAAAGTTCCAATATGATGTGAGACCCTATAACTTTCCCCTTATAATCCTGAGGACTGAAATCTAAAATATTTGCTGAAGCCCTAGTGTCCAGAACCAATTCTCGTCCTCACCCTCATCTCTCTGTCATTATCATCCTCTGTCTCTATCTTTTGTGTAACTAAGACTTCTTTTCTTTTCTTTCACTGCTGAATCTAACAGAGAAGAACTACTGATGCTAAATTAAAAAGTGGAGATTAGCCCAGGATTTTGAATGGGGTAGATTTTGGTTTGTACCCAAGTCTGGCTACTTAATAGCTGTATAACTTTGACTAAGTCATTTAATTCTACTAGGCTTAGTTTTTCATATCAACAAAAATGGAATATGATTCTAGCTTTAGGGACATTGTGAAGATTGCATTCAATAATGTATTTGGAGTATCTTGTTGGGTGCTTGATACATGGTAATGCCCAACAAATTTTTAATAGAATAATGCAATCGGATTTGGCTCATTTCTGGACACAGGTTGTGGCATTTAGTACCCAAACAGTCCTCTTAGTACATTTTCTTCCTTAGACCTTGGCTCTCCTGAAATTTATTCTTATTTTTCTACATCCCAAACTTTTATACCAAATATGTTCAAACATGGAGAAGAATTATAAAATATATATCATATAGATTCAACAATGAGTATTTTGCCATATTTACTCTAATTTTCAATATTTATGCCATTTTTAAGTTTCTAATTTAGTGGTATTTGTACATTCACATTGCTTTGTGGGTTTTTTTTTAATCAGCTTGGCTGAGGTATAATTGACATAAAATTTTAAGATATTTCAAATACATTTATGTTGTTATATCTCCATCATCACTATCCATCTACAGAACATTTTAATCATCTCAAAACTGTAATTCTGTGCCCATTAAATAACTCCCTAGTCCGCCCATCATCCAGGCCCTGGTAAGCACTACAGTATTCTACTTCCTGGCTCCATGAAGTTGACTATTCTAGGTACTAGAGCATGGGGCTTCCTGGCTGCCATTTCCTGGCATTGCTTCTCAAGTCACTGAACTTTGAAGGCTAATGCACTTCTTGTTCACAAGCTGGGGTAGAAGATGAGTGTGGGGCTGTGTGTGGGGAAGGGGACAGGCCTGAGAAATACAAGATTAGGGCAGGGTGAAATGCCAGATCCTTCATGCATTTAGTTTTCATTTTCCAAGAACAAAGCAGAAGTAGTAACTAGCTACATACTCAACGCCTCTACTTCTCCCTCTCTCTCTTCCTCCCTCCCTCCCCAAAAGTTACATTTACAGTGGTGCCCTGAGATACGAATTTAACTCGTTCTGTCACTGAGCTCGTAAGTCAGTCAACTCATTTATCAAACTGCCGATACTGGTCTCTTGCGCCAACATGCCAACTAGCGGCAGCTTCCTGAATCACAACTCATATCTTGGAATTTCGCTTGGATCTCGAAAAAAATACGGACTGAGTCGCAGCTCATATCTTAAAAAAAAAATAAAAAAATTCGTCTGTTCATATCTGAAGGTACCACTGTATTCCTATATTCTGGTAGCCTAAAGGAGTCCAGATTAATTCAGGACCCAGATGATTTTATTAGTGGAAGAAACCGAGATTCGGCCATTTCATTCATCAAACTCCCTTCTCCGTTAGTGCTAGTAGAAGCACTAAACATCTGAACACACAAAACCAACCAGTAGAACCAACTGGGTTCTACTTTAACCAGAGACTCACCGATTCACCATATTCTTCAATTCTGTGTTCCTGCCCCTCACTCCATTTCTCTCAAGGGAGGTGGAAAGTTAAAAAGAGGATCTCCTCCCTGAAGTAAGAAACTGAATTCATATATTTTTGATTTGATATATTTTTGAATATTTTAGGATCTGACATGCTTGCAGTGAAAACACAGCCTTCTTAAAGTAATTTAGAGATATATGAAATTCTTATCATCACAAGAGAACCGTTGATCCCTTTGAGTTATGCAGGGAAGAATAAATATCTAATTATTTTAGCCTAATCATTGTCATTCCTTTTCATCTCCCAGCATCCTAGTCACTTATTGTTTTCTTCTCCCTACCTCATCAGCTTTTTTAAAAAAAAGCTATCCTTTTGAGTTCAGTGGAGATAAAAGAGGCTTAAAGATAAGAAATAGCAGAAGTCCCTGCACTTCATGGGGATTACAAGTGGAATTAACAGGGCTATGTAAAATGAAGCCACAGCTTGGGGTTTGAAAATGACAAGGTTATTTATTCTCCCAAATCCTAGGCACCACTTAGGTTTTATTAATCACAGTGATTATATGGCTGAGGCCAGAAAATTCATTTGCAGATGGAAAACTATTGGATTTTTGAGTCTCTCTCACAGTATCTTTTTGAGAAGCAATGTCTAAACTCGGGGAAAATATCTAGTGTTTGAAAACTGTCTAAAACACAGTATAAAAATATCTGTCTCCCTCCTTTCCCCCCAACCCCAAGGCCACACTCTACTAGAGTAAGTATTTTTAACCATTTTCTTTTTTTTATTCATTGGGTGGTTCCCATTTGAATTTCAAATTTTTGTTTTTTCTGCTGCTATTTCTCAACATGTCAACATTAGACAACACCAATCGGCTCTGTGTGATAAACAATCAAGAGTTTAGAAACATTTTTACTAATTCTGTGCTTTATCTTCTTGCTTTCAAACTTCAATTAGATTAGATTGTCAATTAGATTATTATTTTAGTTCTTCTAGTAATTACCTTTATAACTATAAATGATATGCACACTCACATTTCTTGATTTATCAACTTTAGAGAATACTCTTGAAGGGAGAAACAATTAGTATACTTATAATTACTTCTGTTTCTTCCCTTTCCTTCACCTACTAATTTTTGTTATTGTTTTTTTTTCTAATTTAACTTTTGTATTGTCCAGGTTTATAGCCTTTACATTGTCCTCTAATACCCTTACCATTACTTTCTGTGTTTTTGCCTATAGGTAGATTTTCAAAGTTGAAATTCCCCCAAATATTACTTGTTTTGGAAATCATTATTATAAAAGACTATTACTCATTTTGAAACAAGTATATTCTCAAAAAGGAGGACTTTTATTTCTATATCATTAAATTCTGCTACCTCTACCCCCAAAATACTGAAGTGTTAAGACCCAATAGATTGTGCTTTCTTTGTTTATTTTTTTTCCTGTTCTCTAGGTACTACTCAATACAGCCATGTTATATTTATCACATTAGCCTCTTGCTTTTACATTGTTTTCCCTGCATACCTTTTTAAAATGTGGATTATTTGATTCTTATATGTTATCAGATCTGGCACACCTGAAAAGCATTTTTTTTTTTGATACTTGTTTAATGGTTTAGTTGCAAATACATTTTAGGGTTTAAAAATCAGAAATTTGAAAAAATTATTGCATTGTCATTTAACATCCATTGTTGCTTATGAGAAATGTGATGTTTGATGATTTGTTTTCCTCCAACTCTGGAAGTTTTTATAATTTCCCTTTGTTCTAGGACTTGTGAAATTCCCTCAGTTATTGGATGTGCAGACACCCCTCCCCCCACTGATTTTGGTAGTCATTTGAATTGATTTGAACTGACATTTTTTTTCAATTCAAGGAAACTTTCTTCTAGTTTGGTCCATTATTTAATCCAATTACTGAACTTTCTTTTTTTTAAATAATATGTTTACTTTTCTGAAACTTTCTTACTTTTTGTTTGCTATCTCTTCTCAGATGCCTATTTTTGGTTTTAGAAGCAACAGCTTTTGTTCTGTCTGAAGTTACTCCCTAGAATAATTTCAGTTCTCTTTCTTGAGCAACTCTAATTTCTTTGGGTCAAATATTCTTTCATCCACTTGGGGCTTTATTTTCCCCTAAATAATTGGTGCTATAATTTTTTCCTAAATATCTCAGGGTCCTTAGCATTGATTCGGTTTCATGAAGGAATTTAGTAGAAGCCTTTGTGTGCTCCATACCCTGTCCCTTTGCCCTCTTTAGATTCTAGCTGTTGCTTTGGGTGACAGGTCCCTGGCACTGCCAATGGCCCACCTTGAATACCTGCCTGCCACTTCTGTGCCGTGGAGGTTTTGAAACATGCTAAGGCCCACCCTGTCCATGGCAGGACAGCATGGGGATGTGGGTTGGGTTATGTCTCCTGGGGTAACCCCCCGCCCACTGTAGAAAGGTCAGTGGATAAATACTTCAGATTCTTGTTCTTCATATAGACAATTCTGCATCAGATAGTAGTAGTATGTGGATCCCAAGAGGGTCCTAATGGGATGGATTCCTAATTGTCTACAATGGCAGCCCTGATGGTACATGCAATATTGAATTTCCTTACTCCTATCTCACTCTCGCTGTTCTTCTCATCTGCCTCCTGGAATCACCACCCATATAAACTACCTGTACCCATGTTATTGTCTCAGGTTCAACTTTGTGGGCACCTAAAGAAAAGACAGTGTGAGCAGTATGTCTACACAGCTGAGCTTTTCTCTGGAGAGCAGTATAAGTTTCCATATCCAATTATCCGCTTCCGTGGGTGGGAGCAGCGCTTTCCGTTCTGTATCTGCTAGGGTGTGTTTGAACAGGTAGCTTCCCTGTAGGGTGCCTAGTTACAAAACAGACAATTCGGCTGGGTTGCCAACAGGAGCCAAATAAAGCGCTCTTTACCCTGGACGCGGGTCACGTTGGCTTTTGACTCTGGGAGGAGCTACCTGATCATCTCTTTCTCCGATGTCTGAAGTGCATGTCCAGCCTCGTCTGTCTTTCTCTGCTTCTCTCACGGGCTCCAGGAGCTGTGCAGATGGCCCACTTTCTTCAGAGAAAAGTTCACCCTGGTTTTATGGATGGCTACATTCTGCATGGGCTCTTTAAACAGGAGGTGGGAGGGGGGCAGGGATATTATTGCTCATCTGGCCAAGAGGTGATTTTATTACTGTGATGCTTAGCCCAGGGCGTGGGCTCACTTTGGCATACATTCATTGTGTTTGAAGCTGCTCTGAGGCTCCATTAAGAAAGATGTCTCCTATTTGTTGTTCTTTAAGTTGTGGTTTTCTCTCTTCCATTTGTTGTGTCAGTATCTTTTATTTGTTTTCTATACCCTAGAACTTCTTCTAGTTCTGGTCCATTGATGGCATGTTTTCCTGGTTACCAGCATTATTTTATGTAATTTTTCCCCCCACTTAAATAGATCATGTAGTGGGTACCTGTGTATATGCTGGGTCCATCCTCTTGAGCAATTTCTCCTGTTTTGATAATGAAACTGAAACTGACTTATGTGACTTGTCTGGTCACCGAAACATAGAACCTCGGAATCTAGACTTAAAAATCACTTCTTCTTCTAAATGTGGTACCCTTCATTTTATTATTTTACTCAGAGCTCTGAGTGACGTTGAGGCAAACTTCATGGGGAAAGGTAGCCATATTTTGAATAAAAACACGGAAAGATGGGGAACTCAAAGAAGGGAACTCATAGGAATTACAAAACAAATTCTCTAATATCAGTGGTCTCAAAGTAATGGATAGATTGTTCCTTATTTTTGCCACTTCTTTTAATTGAACCCTGTATTTGCAGGACAGATGCTGACTGTATCTGGCCTTGTTGGCAGTTGAAATTCAAGAATCCTGAGTTATGATAATTGACTGAGATAATATTTGTGGTACTGGTAGAAAATTATGAAATCTGAAATACTTTATCGTCTTCTAGTTTAATTGACTCTGAAGACTTGGGCAAATCATTCTGTCTCTGAGTCAGCTTTAATTTCCTTACATATAACATGAGCAGAGAATTGATGACTTTTAATATTCTTTGGTTAAATCTAAGCAAACAGAGATAGGCGAATGGCAACTTAATTAATTGGCATGATTACTGATAAAGAGCTCTACTGGTATGATCCTTATAGGTTATGACATTTAGATATAAGTTTTGGTCCAGGGGACAGGCTACAATAATTGTTATGGGTTATGCTGAGTCCCAGGCTAGATTCCAATTAAGCTTTGTTCTTCTTCACTATTGTTAATGTGGCAGATACACACACACACACACACACACACACACACACACACACACAAAGTCCTAAGCTAGGCACTTTGAATTATTCCTCGGCAGGTACTTC
The DNA here is from genome assembly GCF_036850765.1 of Saccopteryx bilineata. Taxonomy (NCBI): domain Eukaryota; kingdom Metazoa; phylum Chordata; class Mammalia; order Chiroptera; family Emballonuridae; genus Saccopteryx; species Saccopteryx bilineata. Next base: position 16,866,189 of record NC_089499.1, on the reverse strand, counting down.
TAAATGAAGGGTACTAGGCATTGCTACCAAGTAGAGATCTGTTCATTTTAGTGATGGCTGCTTTACTTCTCCTGCTCATTCTCTATGTTTCTATATGGCTGTGCCTTCCAAAGAGAAGTTGTTGCTGTATATACCCAACTAGAGCAACCTCAGCTGCAAGGATATATAGCTTTTGTTCTTTGCTGAAGACTCTGAGCTAAGATCCTCAAGGGAGATGCTAGTGTTCTGGGGGAAATTTCACGTTATTAAACTGATCCTGATAGTTGATCTAGCTCTGGCTTCTGTCTTGATTTTCCTGTATAGAGTTCTTGGTTTTTATTCTTCTTGTGACTCACCAGAATTTCTAATATAAAGATCCTAGGGTGAGCTGAATGTTCAAAAGAGGGATCTGTGGGTCTGGTTTTGAACTTGGTCCGTTTTGTTAAAGCAGTTCTACTACTTTGGCTGGCCCTTGGTGGCTTCGCCCCAGGAGGCCAGACTTGTACTGTCTCTTCTGAGTTGGGTTCTTCTGAGAGATATAGGTTTCCAGGATTGTAATGAACAGCATCATATCTGCACTGACCTGGGGCTCAGCTCTCCTTATATGGACACCTCCAATCCTGTTTGTTGCTATGTTCCTGTCAGTCCCAGGCTGCACAGTTGGCATGCCCAGCCTTTGTTCCACTTATATGTGGCTTCCTCCCAGTCCCACTGACTCCCATGCAGGGCCTTGTACCTGTGCGTGTTCTCCAGAGGGGTCCCATGTCTGCACACTACTTTATGTATGTGCCTCCGTGTGCTCAGTTAATGGGCCTCCCCTGTGTGCCAGGCACTGGCAGGCCCGTGGCTCTCTGAAAGCCATGCTCAAGAAAGCCTCATCCGCATCTCCCTTCAGTCTCATTTGGTTCACAGCCAGGGACCTCCATCAGAGAAAGAAGCTGTCACTGCCCTTCATGAATCAGTAAGAGGAGGAGAGCAGAAGAGTTGAAAAGCAGAAGAGTTGAAGTGGTGACAGTCACAATGACAGTAGGCTATCACAAGCAGGTGAAGAGCTTTCTTCTTTTAAAGTTTCTTATCCCAACTGCTGTTCCAATAATCAAAAAAAGATCCTTCCTGAAACTGATATAATTCTTAGGAGGAATAAAAAGACAAGTAAAGGAAAACCAACTATATAAAATGACATTAGAAGACTTTAAAATTGTGTTTTGCTCTAATGGACATTTGCAAGGGTCCGAGATAGTGTACTGATGACAGTCCTAGCAGTTCTCCTCTGGGTTGCTGAGCTGCCTGTGGCTTGAATGAGGCTACTGAGTCATGCTCATGGTGTGACTCACCGCGTTCCCCTGACTTTCTGTTTGCCTAAACTTTTCCAACCCACCGGACTTTATCTACAAACACACAGAAGGTATCATCAGATCTGTCATGTTTGGCATTATCATCAAATTGTTATGCTGTTTAACTTCTCAGGTAAATTACAGAGAGATAAATTCTTTGAAACCTGACTCTAAAAGTTAGTTGGCCTATACACTCCTGAGATGTTGTCCCGGAGGCTCCAGGAAGATGTGGAAAGTTGGCTGCTTTCTCTAACGATATGACTGTGAACATCTAAACAAGCAGAAGAGCTATCTTGAAAGGGGCACGTGATCCCCTCTAGTCGAAGATGGGGCATACCTCTCCCAATTTCCTGGACTCAGGTCTCTGGGAAGAAAAATGTCCCTGCCACTCTTACGTGCTGACACTTCCCAGCTACCAGTGGGAGCCAAGAACGTTGTGGAAGAAATGGATACATCATCAGGAACACAATCTTGGATGCATCCCTTAGTCTTTCTGAATTATGATCCCAATTTGAAAACAATGGAGACCATGATAATAGCTCTGACCACGGAGTCATGGTAAAGCTCCCAGGAAATGAGAACGGTGCACATGTGCGTTCCGCTCTACAGTTTACATAGGCCTTTCGGTCACTGGTGAGGTGGAAACTCATAGCTTCCCTTCAGATTTTGTGGACCATCCACAATCTAGACATGGGATGTGTTTAAGGCATGTCACCTAGCCAGACAATAGGCGTGAGCTCTGAGTCACGGTATCCACTTACAGCAGCACATGGCCAGTGAGGCAGGAGCTGTGGTCCTGACCCCACACAGCTTCGCAAAACACCAGAGACAGCCTACTTCATCAACAGACCCAAACTTAGTTTTGGTTTCCTATTTTAAGGATTTTATATAGTGTGCCTGACCTGTGGTGGCGCAATAGATAAAGTGTTGACCTCGAAACACTGAGGTCGCCGGTTCAAAACCCTGGGCTTGCCTGGTCAAGGCACATATGGGAGTTGATGCTTCCTGCTCCTCCTTTCTGTCTGTCTGTCTGTCTGTCTCTCCTCTCTAAAATAAATAAATAAAAAATATTTTTTAAAAAATAATTTTATTTAGTATAATAACATCATGTGCTTTTGGGGGGCCAAGGGGATACTTTATTTTTTATTATAAAAGTGGTAACATGCTCATGGTAAACAAATTATAATAGTAATGAAATAAGTAATGTGAAAATTAAAATTCTTTCCCTGGCCCCCATCTCCTTCTGCAGGGGCGATCACTGTTAATGGGGTTTTGTATATCCTCTGTGTCTGTTGTAACAGGAGTGCGCAATCATTCATACTCTTCTACACTCCTCCTCTTTTCCTATTAAATGTATCTCCTGTGTGTGGGCTTGTGATTGTGTGTACATATAGATCTACTTCATTTCTTTATTCAACTACTTCCCTGTTAAGATACATTAGGTTTTTTAAAGTTTTATTTTTGTTTTTATGTTATTAAAAACAGTACTGTACATACCCTTGAATATGTCATTTTATTATTTTGTAAAATGAATAAAAGCTATACTTTTTTTTTTTTTTTTACAGAGACAGAGAGAGAGAGTCAGAGAGAGGGATAGATAGGGACAGACAGACAGGAACGGAGAGATGAGAGACATCAATCATCAGTTTTTCGTTGCAACACCTTAGTTGTTCATTGATTGCTTTCTCATATGTGCCTTGACCATGGGGCTACAGCAGACCAAGTAATCCCTTGCTCAAGCCAGCGACCTTGAGCTCAAGTTTGTAAGCCTTGCTCAAACCAGATGAACCCATGCTCAAGCTGGCGACTTCGGAGTCTCAAAGCTGGGTCCTCTGCATCCCAGTTTGATGCTCTATCCACTGTGCCACTGCCTGGTCAGGCACCAATTTTTTTATTTAGAAATTTTCAAACCTACAGTAAAGTTGAAAGGTAAGCATACAGAATCCCTGTTGTTGATTTTTTTTTGTTTTTTTATCTAGAGTCACTAATGGTAAATACTTAACTATTCAACTGCTTTCTCTCTCTTTTTTACTATAGACTGATATTTATACACATTGCAGAATTATTTGAATATAAGTTGGACACATTATGACATGCCACTTCTAAATACTTCACCATGTATATTCTAAAGAGTAGGCCACTCTCCTATAGAGCCATAAGACCATTGACATACCCAAGAAATTTAAAATAACATTTTCAATATTGTAATATTGTAAGTATATATATAGCACTTATTTAAATTTTCTCATTTTTTTTAAAAAACATATTCTTTATCGATATTTTTGCTGTCCATATCAGATTCAGACACTTGTCTCCATGCATTTGATGACTATGTTTATTAATCTAGTCTCCTTTCATCTATGTAGTTGTCTTAATATTTCATGTTGTTGTTGTGACATTAACTTGTTGGAAATTGTTTGGGTCAGTTATCTTATAAAATGTTCCACAGTCTGGACTTGTCTCCTTGATCCCTCATAATTAGATTCAGGTTAAAAGCTTGTTGCAAGAATATTGCATATGTAATATTGTGTACTTCTCACTGCGTCCCATCAGCAGGCAGTGAGACATCAGTCTGTTGGATTACTGGTGATGCTCAGATGACCACTGAATGTTTTCCCCAGCTCTCCCCCACAGCAGTTAGTGCTTATGTAATTGATATGTAATCTACATAATTACTTGAGACTGTGTGACTATGCTCCTCTTCAACTCTTCAACAAGCTTTACCACTTGTTTTTTTTTCAATTAATCACTTCCTGAATTAATAATCACATTCTAGTGGCAAAATGGTGATTTTATAAATCTAGTATTCCTTTTTGGTATCTTGGTACCACTCACAGATCGTTTTGATCTACCCGCCCCCCTGAATATATTATATAAATAATTCCTCACTGGGCTCAAATTGTACTAAACTGTCCACTGGATCATTGTCTGTGGTCTCCTATACTATGGCTATTTTTTCTAGCTTTCTATTGAGAGTTGTCCCAGGATTACTATGTACTTTTCTGGACTTTGATGTGGAGCCATTGGTGTCTCCAAAGAGCCCTGAATCTTTCTACTTGAAAATTGTTTTTAGAAACCAAAATATGAATGCTAGACCTGCCCATAGCTACGGTAGTATCTTTGTTTCTACGCCCAGGAGTTCACAAACTACAGCCTATGGGCCTATTTCTGTATAGCCTTTCAGATAAGAATGAGTTTCAAGTTTCTGTAGGGGGTTACAAAACAAAAACAAACACACAAAGAAATACTTTAATACTTTTTTAAAAAAGAATATCCCAGAAAGATTGAAGAAGAACAGACTACTTAACCCCAAATGTACCACTTTGGCAATGGATTATCTTGAGCTGAAGGCAGTGGAGGCCCAACAGACTCAGGAAGAGTCTCGTTCCTTCTTTGTTAGCTCAGGTTGGCGTATAAGCCTCAATTGCCTGACTGTCTGACCTGTTGTTTTCTACCCTAGTCTCATGTGCTCCATAGTTAGTAATTATTCATTAAATTTTGGTTTATCTTTCTTCTGTTTACTTTTGCAAAAAATGACACATGCACAAATATACACACACTATATGCATACATACATTCTGTGTGTGTGTGTGTATGTATATATATATTGTATTTTTATCAAATGAGAAGCAAGGAAGCGGAGAGATAGACTGCTGCATGCACTGGACCATGATCCACCCAGCAAGCCCACCAGGGGGCAAGGCTCTGCCTATCTGGGCCGTTATTCCTCTGCAATTGGAGCCATTCTAGCACTTGAGGTTGAGCCATCCTCAGTGCCCGAGTCAACTCTGCTCCAATGGAGCCTTGGCTGCAGGAGGGGAAGAGAGATATATATATAGAGAGAGAGAAAGGAGAGGGCGAAGGGTGGAGAAGCAGATGGGTACTTCTCCTGTGTGCCCTGGCCGGGTATTGAACCTGGGACTTTCACACGCCAGGCCGACACACTACCACTGAGCCAAATGACCAGGGCCATACATTCTGTATTTTGATCAAAGTAATTCATATATAATAACATATTTTGAACATATATATTTACTTTTCTTATATCATACTACTTACTCAAAATACAGCATGTTATATAAACTTCTATATATCTCCATTTTGTCTTTTTCTTTTCTTTTTTTTTTCAAGGACAGAGAGAGAGTCAGAGAGAGAATAGATAGGGACAGACAGACAGGAATGGAGAGAGATGAGAAGCATCAATCATCAGTTTTTCGATGCGACACCTTAGTTCTTCATTGATTGCTTTCTCATATGTGCCTTGACCGCGGGCCTTCAGCAGACCGAGTAACCCCTTGTTCGAACCAGTGACCTTGGGTCCATGTTAGTGAGCTTTTTGCTCAAGCCAGATGAGCCCGCACTCAAGCTGGCAACCTCGGGGTCTCGAACCTGGGTCTTTTTGTATCCTAGCCCAACGCTCTATCCACTGCGCCACTGCCTGGTCAGGCTCAATTTTTTCACTTAAAAATATACTCTGCATATACACATCCATATTAACTTACAAAGCTCATTCTCATTTTTTTTATGGTTGCAAGGTATTCAACAATGTGGATGGACCATTGTTTATTCAACCATTCTACTATGAATAGGTTATTTTATATTTCTAATATTTCATTAGTACTATGAATCATCTTGAATGTATTATGTCTTATTTTGGAGATGAAACGTCAAAGTAAAATTTTCAGAAGTGGGAATTACTGTGTTAAAGCGTAAGTAATAAATATGTAGTTTTGACAAGAACCATCCATTCCCCCTGCATGGTTTCCCTTCCCCCATTTTTAGAGTACTAGTAGTGTAAGAATACGCCCATTGCCCAACAGACTCATCAAGGGAGTGAGTTGTGCTTGTCAGTCTTTTGAATTTTTGCCAATTTGATAGGTGAGAAATGATATCTCAGTTTAGCTTTTATTTACATTACTTTCACTTACAAGCTGAGCAACATTTCATGTGATAAAGGGCAGTTTGTATCTCTTTTTCATGTAATAACTCTTTCTGTTTCTTGCTCATTTTTTTAAAACCCAATTTTAGGTAAGAGATCTTCTTAATTAATGGCATCTGAATCTGGTTTCATGAACTAAAGTAAATATAGGTTTTAATTTTTCTTGGTTGCTATGGCTTAGATAAAGGGAAAACACTTTCCCTATGATAAGGTGACCAATTGTCCTCCTTCTTTTGTAAGTTCCGTCCTCCCTTGAAAAGTGTCCTCCTACCTGTCCTCCTTTTTGGTATTGGAAGACTAATCTGTAAATGTCCGTATTCAATAGAAGCAGAGTCAATTCATTGCATGTGATGTGACGTATTTGTATTTGACATGACGATTCATCAAAGATCAGTACAGTGCAGTGAGATGCATACACTCCGCACAGGAAACCTTGAGACGGCACGCGATATACCGAGTGTGCAAATGGCTTTGTGTACTTTTTACTGAAACATGACACGGCGCATATGACATTGTAGACTCGATGATTTCTTTCTCAGTGGATATTCAATCATAGACGGTTAAGCACAATTCATGTTTTATTTCTTTATTATCTATTTAATAATTTCCAAATATGTATAATTTTATTTACAAGTGTTTTCCTGAAATTCGAGTTTTAAAGTGGCAATCTAACTTCAAACCATATCTATTAATAACTCATTTTGATTAAATAGTTGCATAAAACAGATGTTTTTTAATTAGAAAATGATAAATACACCCAAATATCACTCCAAATTAGTGGTTTTGTTTGATATTTACTTTTGTTTATTTAGCTTCCGGAAAATGCGCCTACCAGAATGTAATGTTTTCAGTTCCTAATGTGCTTGCATCGTTCATGGAGCTCTATATTTTATTTTTAATTTTAAAGTTCATTCAAGGGATGGAAAAATAAAAAAAAGAGAAAATGCCATTTCAAAGATAAATTGAAAAAAAGAATTTCCATTCCTCATATCAAAGAAAGATACCATTGTTTTCTGCAATATTTGCAGCGGAGAATTTTATATTGCAGTTGGGGGCAGAGCAGCAATAACAAAACACTTGACCACCAACAAACATAAGCAATTATTAGATGCATAAGCTTCCAGTTGTAAAGTAACACATTTTTTTAAAACTTCAAATTATTCTGAAGATGAAAAACAGTTGGCTGCAATGGAGGGAACATTTGCATTTCATGCCATAATTCACAATCAAAGTTTTTGTAGTATGGATTGTAAAACTAAATTATTGAAAAAGTTTCACAATGCAAAATTTTCATGTGCCAGGACAAAATGTGAGGCTATTTTGAAATCAGTATTTAAAAATTACTGTGAGAAAATCCTTACAGAGGACTTGGAAACTGCAGTGTTTGTAACTATTTCATCTGATGCATCAAATCATGATGAAATTAAATTGTATCCAATAATAGTAAGATATTTTAATGTTACAAAGGACATTGAAGTAAAAATTTTAAATTTAGAACCCATTGAGGGCAAAACTTCTGAAATTGTGTCAAACTATCTAAACAGAGTAATGAATGAAATCCAAAGTTGTTGCACTAAGAACTGATAATACAAATACAAATCTTGGTGGGTGAAGATGCAAAGGGGTGAATAATGTGTATGTAAAATTACAAGAGTTACGCCAAAAGAAAATACTAGGAATAGGTTGTAATGCACATATTTTGTCAAATGCAATCAACACAGCATCTTGTGCCATGCCAGTTGATGTAGAAGTAATAATAACTACAATTTATTTGCATTTTAGTAGTCATTTTACCATTTGTGTTGCTACTTTAAAACAATTCTGTGAAGAAGCAAATGTTGAATACAAAAAACTATAAGGATATTCAGAAATTAAATGGCTTGCTCTAAGACACGCTATAGAATGTGTTCTACAATTATTTGAACCTCTCTGTTCATGTTTTTTAAGTTTAGACAAATGTCCTAAAATCCTGGAATCATTTTTCAATAATAAATTATCTGAGATATTAATGTATTTTGTACATAATCAAGCATCTATTTTTCAAAAAACAATTCAAAAGACTGAAGGTAAACATATTTCAGCTACAAAAGTTAGTCTTATTTTGAATGACTTTATCCTTCAATATAAATCTTGTTTTGAAGAAACATTTCTTCCTTTAATTATAAAAAGAAAATTGTCAGATGTAGAGGAATCAAATCCAGGCATAACAGAAAAGTTTATCAAAGAAATGCAGAATTTTTACCAGACATGTCTTCAATATATAGAACAATGGTCTGAAACATACATCACAGAAAATAACAGTTTTCAATGGTGTTTTTTTTTTACTTCATTACAAGTATATTGGACAGATATTGAATCTTGTCTTGAGTTTTTATCTAAAGAAATGCCAGACATCAAAACAGACGACAATTGTCTCTTTGAAGAAATTAGAAGACTGAATGTATATTTAAATTTTGAAAAATTAATACAATGAGAAAATGAATACATCAAAATTGATAAAAGATGGGTGGAACTATTCAGCCATTTCAAAAATGAATATATTCCATGTGAAAATTTATTTATTCTTATTCAAGAATTTATATTGTCCTGCTCTGGAACTAATGCAGCAGTTGAAAATTTTTTTCATTTGCTAATAATTTTTGGACAAGGGAGAAATTGAGGTTGAATGTTGATACTCTAGCTGTAGCACTTGCTGTAAAATTCAATAGAAAGGCTATTTCTTGTTTGGATATTTCCAATATATTGTTACAAGATGATACATTGACAAAAAATATTCATTCAAGGAAAAAGTACTCATTTAGATAATATTATCTAAATGAGTACTTTTTCCTTAAAATTATTATTAAAAATTAATAGGCATGTAAGCATAATTACAATATAAAATATTACAAATGTTTTTATTATGCATTTATTATATTATAGTGTATTATTGTTACCATGAATAAAATGTTTCTTTTATTTATGATATCGTTTCCTTCAATTTATTTTTGCCCTCCTTTTTATTGTAAAAAGTTGGTCACTTTATCTATGAAAGCTTTGTCCTTGAGCCACTCCTCTGAGACACAAAAATCAAGAACAATGCAGTTGACAGTGATCACGAACCGGGTACATGACTGATGAGTGGAGACTCAATGACAATCCAGAATGAGAGTGAACTCATGACCCATGGAAAATGGCAAAATAGAAATTAGAGGTGAGGAACATCAAAGACTCAACCCTGATCCCGTGTAGACTAGGGCCAAAGCCACCGTGTCCCTAGATGTTTGGTCGTAGCATCCTCATTCATTCCTGTTAGAGACACCTAAAGATGAGAGGAAAATGTTTCTCTTTTGATTCTAGAGAGGCCTTCTGTTGGGCAGATGAAATATATTATGCTCACTTTGTTAAAGATGGTGCTGCCCACATGGAAACCCGTCGCCCGGGTGATGCTATTAGTTGCCCTTCTTGCTTGGGATGGGCATGACTATGTTAATATGTGTTGGGGGAGAGCTTTTGCGCCAAAGGTTTTTAAAGGAAAAGAGATCACGTTGTTCCAGGAGAAGAGTGATTACATTGGAGCCCATGCTGTAGGAGAGCAGAGAAAGGCCACGTAGAGGCCAGGAGAAGCAGCCAAGATGGCAGAGTGCTGAAGGAGAAGCCAGTTTGTACAGAGAGAAGGAGATGAGGAACAGAGGTGAATAAGGCTAGTGAGCTAGAAACCTTTGATTCTAGGAAACTCGGATAAGTCAGTAGTTTTGTGAGCACTGAATGAGTGGGTTTTGGAGCCCAGTGTGTGTTTTTACTTGCCTGCTGGGTGCAAGCTAGGATTAAAGCTAATGGCCCATCAGTTCTTGGCTCCATTGTTTCGTTACCATCTGTCTGAATCAAATACGAACCTGCATGGGCCAGGCGGCTGTGATGGTGGCCGTGGCTACTGGCTTTTCACCTTCACTTCACAATGCAGTGGAGGAAGTACAGTTATGAGACAAAGACTTTTAATCCAGGTAATAATAAAAATACCTACATGCCATAATGAAAAAGATAAAAAGGACACTGGGAAAGTGTGATAAAGTCTTGAACAGACACTTCAAGAGATGGTTTCAGATCCTTGAGAAAGATATACTTGGGTTGTAAAAACTAAAGAGACTGGAGAAGATTTATATGTCAAAGGAGCAGAAATACTCTAAGCAAAGGAAGTTAAGGAACCTAGAGTCATAAAAAAATGTATTTATGGTTTGATCAAGATGAAAGGAAGTTAAAGACATCTTGGTCAGTCATCAGAGAAATAAAAAGACTAAACCCACAGTGAGATCTCACTACTGCTCCACTAGGAAGGTTAAATTTTATTTTTATAAATAAGAAAAAGACTGGAATTGTCAAGTTTTGGTAGGAATAGAGTAAAAGGACAAAAACACTTTGGGAAAATATTTGAATGAAGCTGACTATGCAGTATATGACCCAGCAATTGCATTTTTAGGTGCATAGTCAAGAAACATGCATGCAGATTTATCCCAACTTCCTTCCTAGTAGGTTTATTCATAGTAGCTGAATACCTGAAACATATATTTAACAATGGTAGAATAGAGAAATTAATGGTGTTATATTATTATGCCATAGTAATGTCAATAAGTGTATTGTGCAAACATAATATTGAACAAAATAAAGCAAAACATGAGCACAGGTACAGTATGATTGAATTTGAATGAAGTGTTTGAAAAGTGTTAAAGAGAAAACCATAGGCCTGAAATCACATCACGTGTGCTAAACCTAGCCCATGATACTAAATCTAGATTTAATACCTGACCTAGTTGCTGTTACAGCCTCTCCCAGAGCCATAATTTTAATCAACCAGTCTGGAATTTTCTGGGTAATGCCACTGAGATCACCTGTCACATGGGCCCTCTCCATCCCCCATAGAAGGAAAGGCAATCTGCATGATAAAAACCCTTGCTGCCCCTCCCACCCAAAGAAAGAAAATGCCCTGCTCTAATACTAACACAGGGGTCCCCACACTACGGCCCCGCAGGCCGCATGCGGCCCCCTGAGGCCATTTATCCAGCCCCCACCGCACTTCCGGAAGGGGCACCTCTTTCATTGGTGGTCAGTGAGAGGAGCATATTGACCATCTCATTAGCCAAAAGCAGGCCCATAGTTCCCATTGAAATACTGGTCAGTTTGTTGATTTAAATTTACTTGTTCTTGCCTGACCAGGAGGTGGCACAGTAGATAGAGCATTGGACTGGGATGCGGAAGGATCCAGGTTCAAACCCCAAGGTCACCAGCTTGAGTGCAGGCTCATCTGGTTTGAGCAAAAAGCTCACCAGCTTGAACCCAAGGTCGCTGGCTCCAGCAAGGGGTTACTCAGTCTGCTGAAGGCCCGCGGTCAAGGCACATATGAGAAAGCAATCAATGAACAACTAAGAAGTCGCAACGCGCAACGAGAAACTAATGATTGACGCTTCTCATCTCTCTCCGTTCCTGTCTGTCTGTCCCTGTCTATCTCTGCCTCTGTAAAAAAAAAAAAAAAAAAAAAAAAAAAAAATTTACTTGCTCTTTATTTTAAATATTGTATTTGTTCCCATTTTGTTTTTTTACTTTAAAATAAGATATGTGCAGTGTGCATAGGGAATTGTTCATAGTTTTTTTTATAGTCCGGCCCTCCAACAGTCTGAGGGACAGTGAACTGGCCCTCTGTGTAAAAAGTTTGAGGACCCCTGTACTAACAGATGTCCTTTGTTAAGAGTTCCCTGGCCTACCCTTCTTCCTACAACTCTTTGGAGTGCCTCTCTAGTCGGTGAGTGGGATGATGCTTGATTCAGGAATCCATTAATACAGCCAGTTAGAACTTCAGATGTACTTGGTTAAATTTTGTTTTCCAAAGACAGTCAGAACTAATTTATGGGAGATAGAAATCAGGATAGTGGTTTGTTTTAATGAGGACGAGGGGCCATGTTGGGAGTGAGCCTAAGGGAGGGCTTCGGGTTGCTTCTACTATATTATTCTTACTCTGACTGGTGTTTATCATTTGTAGGAGTGTTTACAGTTGCAAAAATGTACCCTTAGGACTTGTGCACGTCTATGTACGTACGTGATTCCACAAAAACGAAGCTGGAGAAGTCTAAGAGAGCTCCAAAAGACTGGTAGAAGTTGCTGAGTCTTAAAGAATTCTTATTCCTACATTTGGGGAAAAAAAAAGTGCAGGTGAGCTAAAAGTAGGGAGGCCTGTTTTAATTTAGGGACATTCTGGACTCAAATTTTATGTGAAAACAGCCAAAGGCTGTCAGCTCATTTTTATCACAGGCAGGCAGGCCATTTGTGCATAAAGAGTACAGTTCTTGAATAATCATCACATTCCCTTGTTTTACAAATGTGGAGCCATCACTCCAACAGGGAAGGCGATGACAGCAGTCACTTTTGTATTACTGTTGTTTTATTGTAGGCATATTCTAAAATTAAAGGCAAATAATGGTGCTCGAGTTTAGGGTTTATTGAATTTTTCCAGTTTGTTTATCCTCCGCTATAACATTGCAGTGGGTACTGAGCACTTCTTCATTTTTCTTGCAAATACCCCCAGCAGAACAGCACCGGAGACCTGTTTTACTGTCAGCAGAGAAAGCACACTGGTTTGGAGTTAGGCAGTTATGGGTTCAAATTCTGCATCCTTTACTTTGTTACATGATCTTCAATAAGGGATAATATTTTGGCTAATAGTTTCTTTGTGAATATATAGCTAAACTCATCTCTTTTCAAAATGGATGTGAGTTTTTAAATACTGCTACGTGTATATTAAAACATTCTGGGCCAGAATCCTGTTTAAAAAGCAAAATTCAACTGAGTTTGTTTAAAGACGGTATTGGCTTTATTCAGCAGTTCGTAAATCGGGCAGCATCTCATCTAGCCAGCAGAAAGTAGCTCTGAGGAGCTGTGGAAAACTAGGTTTTTATAGGCAACAGTGGGCAGGAGCAAGGAAAGACTGATTACCTCATCTTTCTTGGGGGGGATGGAGGGGTCTCTCAGGTGGATTACCTCACTAGTGATGACCAGGAAATTCCAGATTGACTGTTTTAAAATGACATATATGTTGACAATTACACATATATCTGTTTTGCCTGAAAGAATTGGCTAAGACCTCCCTTACAAAATAGAATGGTAGTGAGAAAAGGCTTTACTGTCTCGTTCTAGATCAGAAGGACATCTTTAGCTATTTCACCATCAATCGTGTGTGGTATAGATTTTTTTCCTCCTTTTTTGCAGATAACTTTTTATCATGTTAAGAAAGTCACTTCTCTTGCATTGCTAGTCTGATAAAAGGTTTTAATAAGAACTAACTTTAAAATTTTTATTGATTGATTAATTTTAGAGAGAGAAGAAGGAAGAGAGAGAGAGAAAGACAAGAACATGAATCTATTCCTGTATGTGAATCCTGTATGTGCCCTGACTGGGGATGGAACTGGCACCTTTTGGCTTGGGGCCGACACTCTTACAACTAATTTAAAATCAGATTTCACTCATAGTAGTCTCTTTTCAGTTTGCTTTAACTCTTGTGGCTTAGAATGTTTCAATCTCCAGTCAAAAGTTAGGGGTGTGTAGAAAGGCCAATCCTTTTGCCAGTCCTCTATTTGTTAGGCCTGCAGTATTTTGAGACTACCAAAAACTGTATGCCATGGACACAGTGTATTGGTCATTTGGCTAAAACTCTATTCCAGACTCCTTAGATTCTTGTTGTGTCACCAGTTAAAAATCACTAAAAGGGCACTTTTAGGGAAAACACTGAAGTGGTTCAGGTTCATATCATTGTGGTTCCCTTCTCTGGTTCTCTGACTCCTTTAAATCTTAGATGTGTGGTTCCTTTTCAGTCTCTTTAATAGACTTTTTCAAATAATAGCTTCTGTAATTGGCTGGAGGTTTAGAGCTAGAGATAAATTCCACCATTTTATTTAATGGGTAATTATATAGGCTTCTCCTATAAATACACCATTGTGTTACATACTGTTAATATTCAAAGAATTTCTCCCATTGTCAGGAAAGTTATTATCCAATGAGGTGTCAGAAACATAAGAACATAAATTATATAAGTGCAAATAATGTTGCAAGCAGAGATTAGAGGATCAGTCACCCTGCTGGGAACCATTGTTGAGACATATTATTGTTATATTTATACTTTTTTTTTGCATGCTGGACAGTAATGGCTGCCTAGCTTGATGAATGTCATGGGTTGGTAACACAAAGATAACACTGTGTTCTAATTCTAAATCTCACAAAAATAGATGTTGCATTCATGAACAAACAGGCCTAGTTGAATCACATGTAATTGATGTTTGGAAGCATCACACTGTGCAGTCTCCTCCTGGAAGTCCAGAGAGGCTGATGATGGTCCCCAAGTCACACAGCTAGCAGGATGGGAGCAGGAACTAGATTTTGAGGCTCAGCCTTCCAATATTGCGTATTTTAGGTATGTAGGAACAATGACTTTGTAAATATCAAAGGGAAAGAGCGCATTTATATGTAGACTGAGATTTCACTTGTAGGAGAATATTACCCGATGTAGAACATGATTGTGAATTCTAGTCCATGAAAACTGGGGCTGGCCTGGAAAAGAAATCAAAGAAAAATATTTCTTCTAATTCACGTAAACACAAAACAAGATAAGACCACGTTACAGATTCCAATATGATAAGCCCCTTTCTTCCTAGTCTCCCTATCACCCTACTAGTCTCTCTACAATCCATTCTCTTTTCCAGTCACTATGATCTATATTAAGACATGTATTTTATACCTTAATGAGCCATTAAAGTGTACACACACATGCTTTTCATTTATCTACTAAAAAGTTCACAAAATACGGTAATACATAAGCTTACCCTATATGATCCAGTTTAATATAGTCTATTCTAGTTTTTCACTCTATTTCATTTAAAAATGTGCTGGTCAGGATTGACCATGTTGATCTAGGTTCAGATCTACCATTTAGAAATCATTGCTCTACGTACTGGCCAGTTATCTTTTGCAAATGTCAAATGCCAGCTTTGAATTAAGCCTCTCAGTTCTCATCTTACCCTTCCAAACCATAGCCTTGGTAGTCAACCTGGTCCCTTCCACCCACTAGGGGGCGTTCCAGCTTTCATGGTGGGCGGTAGCGGAGCAACCAAAGTATAAATAAAAAGATAGATTTAACTATAGTAAGTTGTTTTGTAAAAATTTATTCTGCCAAACTTAGGAAAAATCTGACATAAAGTACTTGGTAAGTAATTATTATTATATGCTTTAACTTGCTGTAATCTGCTTTATAAATTTTATAAAATAAAGTTATTTCCCTACTTTATAGATCACCATTACTGTGGAACCGGTGGGCAGTTAGAAAATTTTACTACTAACAGAGATACAAAAGTGGGCGGTAGGTATAAAAAGGTTGGCTACCCCTGGTCTATACCTTAAGGTGGGAATCTTCCAGCACACAAGGCTTTCTGTGATCTGGCCCATCTGCCAGCAGTCCTCAGGGACACCGTTTCTTCCCTCCTGTCTGAACTACGTGATCTAGTTTCCATAGAACCCCTGCCTCTCATTAGTTTCCACATGCCTTTTAGTATTTTATTTATTCCACCTTCTTTGGGATGCTTTCCAAGCTGTCCAGTCTGATTTTAATTCCCCTTTGTGGTGCGCTTACTACTATACTGGAGTGGAACACTTGATGATGATCACTCATTGAACACATAGTGTAGGTCAGGAACTATGTTATTGCATAACTCTGTGGTATAGACCCTAAGATGCTACCTGTGGATAAGGTAAGAAACTAGAAAGGTGATGTAACTTATTCAGGTAATGCTGCTGATGAACTGGATGTCAGGGTTTTGAACCCGCTGATCCCAGAGTTATAGCTTTTAAACATCAAGCTATTTGAAGAGCAAAGGGGCAAAAATTACCCTTGTCTCACTCAGTAATCTCAGTCTAATCCCACAATTTTAATTTCTCTCTGCAGGTATTTTGAGCTCTGGTTAGATGTCTCAGGGATTTTTTTTTTGTACTTTATAAGTTTCAAATCTGCTCTCTGTGCTTCTCTACTGGGTTGATTGCCTGAATGTGGGATGCATGACCCTTGAGACTTCAGATTTGTATGTTGTTATCAGAGGCTTTCCTGACTTTGCCTTGAAGAGCCTATTAGGCTGCTCCCTGGCCTTTGGTCCCATTCGTCTGTCTTCTACTGGTGTTTGCTGTTGAAACCTCTGTCTGCCATCACTGGGTGTTTGGCTCCTCAGCTCCATCAGGAGTTGGTAATTTCCTCCGATACACTCATCCCCACAGGTGTCTCAACAGCCTCTGATCTTGACCTTATCCTCTGCCCTGCTCTCCCCTCTGTTGTCTGGCGATCTCACTGTTGCCGTAGAGGAGCCCACTGACTTCCGGCCATGCTCCTCTTTGTTCAAGGGTTACACGGGAACTTCATGGTCCTCCAAACCACATGGAAGCCAGGAGAAAGCTTGGAGACCTAACAAGGAACCTTTCTGCATGACTGCTTTACCATTCTCCTTTCTTTCCTGTTAGTGAGATTTGAATTTTCTATTTCAGAAATCCTTGCCTACCCCTGGGTGGGGAAGGTATTCTTCTACTTCTTTTTAGAACTTTTATAGTCTAAGCATTTATATTTAAGCCTATGATCCATTCCCTCTATCCAACTCCACCTCCCTGTAAATAATTCTTCAAGCTAGAGGGGCCAAGTTCAAGGCTTCCTGCTTTCTCTCAACATATCCCCCACCTCCCTACCCAGGGCATGGAGTAAAACTCTTTGCAGTCTTAGCCACCAACATGCCCTCAGGATATGTTTATGAGAGAGATAAAGAAATTTAGAAAGTCTTTCTTCTAATAAAACCTACCTCCCGCATCTATTCTATTGCTACAAACTTTTGTGCCTGTTTTAGACAACAAAAACTATTTCTTTTAATTCTATCTTTTTATCTCCACCTCTTACACAGGTTGCCTCTTACTCACGGAGAAGACAGTGTACACAAAAATTTAAAAGAGAAGAAGTTCATTCATATATTTGATAAAGCACAACCTCCATTACACAGAGGTTCTTAGCAATTGTATACCGAATGGTGTTTTTTTTCTCTTAGAAATAAAGATATCTGAAGAAATGTATGAAATCTGGCTATACAGACCAAAGGATGTGGTGGAAAGTAAAAATAGCACAGTGAATAGGAACCCCATGGTGGAGGTAGAGGTTACAGCTTGGGGGACTATGACTCTGTTGGAAGGAAGGAGAAAAGCAAAGCTGTGCTGGGGATAGAAATAGGAAAATAACAGTTTAATAAATAGGAAAGTAACAGTTTAACAGTGGAGTGAGGTGACTAGTGGGATTATAAGACAGAAAAACCCAGGGAGACACTAGAAGAGGCCAGAAGCCTTACTTCTCCAAAATTGCTCTAAATACAATGTTAATATTCTCTTCCGATATATTACATATTGATGATATTAAATTGTATATCTGTTTATGTCCAGAAGACCTTATAGTGCTATAACATCATATCATGCTATTGCATATAAAGAGGCTAAAATAAATAAGGTAATGGACAATATATTTTATTATTTTTACCAAGTAAAAATTCCCCTTCCTCCCTCCCTCCCTCCCTCCCTCCCTCCCTCCCTCCCTCCCTCCCTCCCTCCCTCCCTCCCTCCCTTCCTTCCTTTTAGAAATACTGTCCATTTGTATGTGCTAGACTTGTGGGATATGAAGATGAATAAGAGAGTGTTTCCTCCTTCAAGAAATTTATAATTTCGTGAGTAGCCCCACAACACAGCTAGACCACAGTGCTCTGCTAAGAGCTGTGACTGGTATTGCCATAGGCCATTAGAACAGATTTCCAGAGGAGGGTTTGGCTGACTTAAGTCTTCAATTACAAATGGGAGTTTATGGTGATTCTCCCCAAGATATTTGGGATGCTTGTCTCCCTGCCCCAACCCCCGTTCCTATTATCATCTAAGTCTTTGAGTTTAGGAGCAGCTATTTAGGTGGTGGACAAAGGGGACCAGAATAAACCACCCCAGAACGGACCAGAGAATGTGGATTGTTTTGAGCTGAAGACAATCGGGGACTCAACAGATTCAGAAAAAGCTTTGTATAATAGCTCCTTCTTGAGTGCCTAGAAAAATTTAGATAGGGGGCCTGTACCAGGAAGGGAGCTATTACCAAAGATCACTTTTGATATCAGAAAGACTTATCCGCATGGCCTGGTAAACATCTGTTTACCAAACATTTGCTCATCTCATCTTCCTGTGAATGGTCTTCCTCCCCTTTAAAACCTCAGACCCCTACCTGCCTCTGCTTAGCTCAGGATGCTGTCTATGTAAACCTAAATTACCTGACTGCCAAGGAATCTCATCTTCTGATAGGACTCCCGTACAGATGGCATTTATTCTTCTCCTATTAGTCTGTCTTATATCAATTTAGTTATTCGACCAGCCAAAGAACCAAGGAGGGAAGAGGGGACAGGTTTTCTCCCCTCCACGGGGCTCCTCCTTAGTCAAAGGGAGGTGCCTTGCATCAGGGGAACTGAGAGAGGGGGTGATGAGTGGGAAATGTGTTTCTTTGGGCAACAGAGATGATGCCCCATTTACAAGTGAGTATGAGGTAACTAAATTCTGTCGCCCAAATGAGCCAGGACATGCTGGGAAGTGGGTCACGTGCTAAGTCTTCGGGGACAGAAATGTTGTGTGGCATATCTGTATTGCTTCATATAGAACGAGTGTCCTAAGCCTCTGGGAGATTCTGAGTCAGTGAGGAAGTGATGAAATCCAGGCGAGATGTTTTTCCTCTGTGCTCTGTGTGTGTACATTAAAATCAGATTGAGAATGAAATTTATTTCTGCTTCTCTGGAATGATAAAAACAGAATTTCCCTGCGGTCTAGAAATGTTTTTTTTAAAAAAAAAACAACAACAAAACAATAAGAAAGAATCTAATTCCCAAGCGCTTGCTTTGCAAGCACCATGCCAGTTAAGCACGGTCCTTGTGTCATTGTGCAGGTCCCCAGTGGGACCGGAAGAGAAACTTCTTAATTAGGTTTCAATGGCCCTTGTTTGCCAAGGTGCATTGTTCAGAGAGAGCTGGTGACTGATTGGCTGGGCATTTGTGCTAGTTTTTGCTTCTCCTCTGTAGTTATTCTGCTGAGATTTGACTCTCTCTTGTAACTTTGCAGTTTCCTCTGACAACAGATTAAGTTTGTCTGCCCCCCGTCATCTGTGAAATCTGATGGATGTCAGGGGACGAGACCAAATTAATTCAACAGGTGGCAGAGAACCCTGGGGGAGGCGAAGCCGGCTCCGCGTGGATATGCTAATTCAGATCTCAGTGCATGATTATCCTTCTCCAGTTCAGGAATAATTGAATTTGCATATCCCCAATGTTTAAGAATTGATTTCCTAAATGAGAAAATCTGGGGCATAATGACCATGTGCCCATGCATCACTGCGCATTATTTCAGGATCCAAAGGAATCTGCAGAGAGTAAATTACTGAGTCCCCTTGGATGGATGGGATTTTCATGTTATCTCAGGAAAGCTGTGGGCATTTTTTTTTCCCTCCTAATCGAATAAAATCATTCTCCGTTCTAAACATAGGACCAGAAGAAGTGCCTTAGAGGCTGCTGGGAGGGTAAATAATTAGCTACCCTACTGCCTGGAGAAATAGCTTAGAGGTTATTTGGGACTCCGCACAAATGGACTAGAATATTAGGCAAAATTAGTTTGGGTTAGACTCTAATTTACTTAATTTAATATAATTATTGAGAAAAGCAACTGTGGTCAGTTAGGAGCAAGGAATCAAGAGCCCGTGCAAAAGAGGTCGGACATGAAATTTCTTCTAAAGAGATAATGACAATTAGGTCTGACTAGATTGATTGCTGCCATTTAACACCTGCACGTACAGAGTTTGCCTTCTGTCTACCCCATTGGGACTTCTGTGTTGTCTTCATTATTTATAAAACTTGATCAGAATCAAAACCCTATGAGTAAAGGGAAATAATCGCTTGAAGTCATTATACTTATCCAGCCTTTCCAAAAATGGATGGCTAAATTTGATTCCGAATCTATGCTTTTGAACCCCAAATCACAGGCAGAAAATAACAAAACCGGAACTCCGAAGCAAGATTTTCTCCTGTTGTAGACATACTTGGAGGTGTGGAAGTATTATATTCACACCCAGTTCAATTCTCCTTCAGGTCTGGGCCAGCTGACTTGCACAGCAATGCAAAGAAGCATGGTAAAGGCATATGATGGACTGCTGTGGGACTTTGAGATGCTTGGGTGAGTTTTGTGACTTTCCAGCTTGTCAGGGAAGTAGAGTGACAGGCCTCTGGGTTGTAGGAGCCATGAGAAGTAGGTTTGGAGTGGAATTAAAGATGGTAAAGACTGAAGGAGATGGAATATTTGATTAAGTCGTAACTTCGCAGAAAATGGCCCTTGAGACTAGCTCACTGGGAAGTAGCTCAGGTTGCATAGAGTTCTGATGAAGTTAAGTAATTAATATTTCAATTGGGCTCCAGTCACATCAGCAGTAGCATCTGTCTTCTCTCTTATGAAGCATGAAAAGATGTATCAGAAGGCCCTTATCACGGAAGCCAGACCGTTTGTCTGAGAGGCTGATATTTAGTAGACCTTTGAGGCGCGTTCTTTATCAGGGAGTTCAAGCTGCCAGCTGAAGGCTGACGCTGTTGTCAGGCAGAGGACCTGGCGAAGAAGCAAGGACCGCTGGGAAAGGTGGGGAGGGGTAGAGAGCCCCAATAAGCACTCAGAGTCACCAGAACTCATTTTTCCGAAGGAGAGAACTAAAGATCTGGGAGTTTTTAGCAACTTTCAGAAGTCACATAGTGTTAGATACATGGCAGCTTGAGGGTGTGAATCCAACTCCATCAGACTGAAAAGCCGAGCCTCTCCCATGTTCACGGTTCACCTTTACTAAAACAGCGAAGGTCCATCCAGCCAGAAGCTCTACTGTTCTCACTGAGAGCTTTCGGACCTTGTGAGTCTCCTACTTTGGTGTCAAACCCGTCTAAAGGAACTGTAACTACCACATCTTAACGACTTATCACTAGACGTCTGTGACTAGCCAAGTTGAAGCATTCCTATTGAACACACCAGGAAACGGAAAGTTTGTGATTTGCCTAGGTTGGCATAATGTCCCTGGTTTACAATAAAGATATGTCAAGTAGTATATCGGGTCTTTGGATTCTTTGTCCCTAAATTCTAGCAGAGTGTCTCACTGATAATATTAATACTAACAGTATAAATGGTAACTCTTGTCATTCACAGCTGAAGAAAATAAGTCACAGAGAATATGAGAACTTGCCCAAAGGTAAGAAGCTAATCACTGGTAGGCCCAGAATTTTAACCTAGACGTCTCATTCCAGGACCAGTGTCTTTATCTCCCACAATTTGTTGCTTAGGCTGATATTTGACTTGATGTTTAACAGGTTTTAAGTACTTCCTTATAAATTAACTCATTGATTTTCATAATAATCATGTGAGTTATGTGTTATCATTGTCCCCATTTTAATATGAGGATAGAGGAGGTTAAATAACTTGTCTGAGATCGAATATCTGGCCTCGTGGGAGTTTCTGTATTCTAAACTCCAGATTAATTAATGCATTAAGATGAGACTCTTTGTGTTACTCGTCATTGATTGCCAGCCGTGCTCTGTCAATGAGTAAGATTTCTCTCTGAACACTGGGGCACTAAATTGTGAAACTGACCAGTCCTCCACCCCTGCTGGTAGCCGTGTCCTTTGCAATCTGACTTTCTAGCTCCCGCCATTGAGGTACATAAAATCTGTATTTCCTGTTCTTGAGTCTGAACTGACCATGTGACCAATAGCTGACTGATAGAATACAGCAAAATGATGTTGTGACTCTTGCTAACCTGGGCCTCAAGAGGCTTGGCATGCTTATGGGAGCTCTCTTGGAACTGTTTCCTGTTGCCATGTCAACAAGTCTTGGATAGTCCTGTAAAGGACTCCCAAGGCATCCTGCTGAGGGGATCATACATAGGGCAGCTGGTAGTCAGTCAAACTCATAGCTGACTGCAGATGCATGAGACCAGCCAAGAAGAGCAGAAGCAGGAGGATCAACCCTGCCCTGAAGGCTGACCTGCAGGCGTGGGGCTTTATAAATAAAGGGGTGTATCTTAAGCCACTACGATTGGAGATGGCTTACTATGCTCCAAAAGTTAAGTGACTCAATGAGGGTGCGGGGTATTGTCTCTGGGCTTCCTGAGCACTGCTCTGTCTGATTCCTCTTCCATCCTTCACTATGAATACTGAAGGATTTCTCTCCTTTCTCGGGTATTCTGTAAAATTTGATTCTACCTGATATGTGTTCAAAGGGGTGCATTGAAAAACAATTTTGGAGCAAGAAAGTGTCCAAGTGTTGAGTCTCTCTCTCTCTCTCTCTCTTTCTCTTTATTTGAAAGTACTCAGCCAGAAGTTGGGTAGAATCCACTTCCCCTATTTTGATTCGTCAGTCATGGCCAGTTACAGGGGCAAAGGGCATCTCTGAAGGCAGAGGGGCCATGGAGGAAGAAGAGTGCTGCAAGTGTGACAGCAGAAGCAGATGGAAGTGATATTCTGGGAGTAATGCCTGCTCAGCCTGTTCTGGGTGCCACCGACGGAAGAGAGAGAGAAGATGAATGACAGCTAGGTACATAGAAGATAGATAGATAGATAGATGATAGATAGATAGATAGATAGATAGATAGATAGATAGATAGATAGAAGACAGATAAACAATATAATTCTGTTTGTGGTAGATTATATTCTAATTGCACGAACATCAGGTTGTTGTATAGTCATTGGCATTCAGACGGTACTAAAAATAGTTCAGATTTTTTATCCAGCGGCAAATCACAGTGAAAAGAGAGCTGATAAAAGCCTTAACTAGGCATTTCTACTTTTCATTAGTTTCTCTAGCAGTGGACAGTGAAATCAATGAGAGTCAGTGACTATATCCTTTACTGAATAACCCTTTTAGCGTTAAGTCATGCCTGCTTTGGGTAAGAACACTTACAAATGAAGGTAAATTTTCTATGACCTCATTTTAAAAAATGGGAATATCTGATTTGGCTTTATTTATTATTTATTGACTTAGCTGTTAATTTATTCATACATTTATTAAACATGTATTTACTGAGTATTTGGAAAAGAAAGAGAGAAATGATACAGTAGTGCCTAATAGTAAGTCACTTATGGGATACTTTATTATAGGTGGTAAGTACAATACGAAAGAACCAAATACTAAATGAGCAAGAGATTAGTTTGGCTTGTAGAAAATGAAGATACAAAGCTAAATAACTATAGCATTAGATCATTTTGAATTTTCATGTCTTCTTTAACTCCCTGACTCATGGACCTGTTTATTCTGGCTTTATTTGAAAAAAAAAATCACCGTATGTTTATCTTCAGTTTTAAATACAAACCATTTCCTCTTCAGTGGTGTCCTGAACTTGCAAGATGCTATTTCCCAGCTTGTATTGCAACTGTCTTTTCAGTAGGCCACATTCTATAGAGCAAGTGATGTTTGGTCTATGGGGGTATGTGAACTAAAATTAAATTCCATGAACAGGAGTCATTATCATTTTTTTAACTGAATTTTATTGGGGTGCCACTGGTGAACATAATTATGCAGGTTTGAGGTGCTGAATTCTACAACATATTCTCTGTACACCATATTATGTATTCACTTCCCCCCACCAAGTTCAGTCTTCATCCATCACAACCCCCCCCATACTCTCCTTACCCTCCCCTCTATCCCCACCCCACCCAGCAATCACCACATTGTTGTGGGTTATTTCTTTGTCCTTTATTTGTGATCTCCCTTCGCCTCCTTTACTCAACACCCCTCCTGACAGCTGTCAGCCAACTTGAGTTATTTTTTTTTTTATTATTCATTTTGTTGTTTGGTCAGAAGCATTATTGCACATGATATCATATTAATGTTCTAAGACTTCTGAGTGGTGCTGGCAGAAGCATGTTTAGCAGGAAAAGAAAATTTGAGTCCAAGATAAGTATTACTTAGAATGAGGACAAATGACTGGTTCATAGAAGATTGAAGGGATCCAATATAATCACCTAGCCATCAGGAGACTGGCTGGCCTCAGGATCTGGTACCATATCTGAGGTTCTTGGTTGGTCAACTGCTGTTAGTGAATGCAAGTGAAGAAGGCCCTCAGCAAACTCAACAAAGTTGGTATCCAACTGACTTTTGCTATCCTAGCCACAGTTTGGGACCTCCCTGGGAAATACGGGCCAGTTGTCAGAACTTGCTTAACTGACAGACTTGGAGTAGGCCATCTTGTTAATTAAGAGCGCCTTTTGCAATGGGATCCTGACATCCATTTGCCAGCAGTACATTCACACATGGTTTCCCCAAATCTCCTTGTCAGCAACTGTTTTTCTTCTAAAGTCATGGCCCTATGTTCATAGATCTGCATAGATCATTTCTTCAGTATATTTTTCTTTCCAATCCAAGTGGAAAATTCATTGTAACCTTTAAACTTCTGCTTACTAGCCATATTTCTCTTTCCTTAATTCTTTCATATGCACCTTAGAGTATAGTTATAAGGCTGTAGCTGTTCACTTTCACCAGGTGCTAGTCTATCACATAGACTCTCTATAAAAGCACATTATTTCCTTCTTATGCCAAGTAGTTACAGAGGGGTTTATCAATCTCATCACTGTTGACAATTTAGGTTGGATAATCCCTGTGATGGAGAGCTATTTCCATGCATTTTGGGTTATTTAACAACATCTCAGACCTCAACCCACTACATGCCCATGGCATACCTTCTCTCCAAGTTGTGACAACCAGAAATGTCTTCATATACTGCCAAATGCTTTTGGAGGGGGCAAGATTATTATCCCTGCTTGAAAACCACCGAGGTAGGGTGACTATGCATAATTTATTGGCTAGGCCAGTTCTGTTTTAGGTCTGTTGTCCTGGCCTACTTTTTGGCTCAAAATGTCCCTGTTTATATGATAAATTATAATTGCTCTAGTCATAAGGGACTCCCCATGAGACTGAACCTGTGGGTCTCTGGAGGAGCAGTTGTGTGCCAAGTTAAGGCATGCTGTGTGGGAGAGCCATCTGCTCATTCTGCTTTCTAATGCTTCAGGAACTGCCTGGGTCCAGTCCCCCCCCCACACACACCCCTTTCCCATTTGATAAAAGTGTGCTGCTGGGTACATCTGACGTCATGGCTTGAAGTTTCTAGATAATCCACAGTCCATGATGTCAAACTCAGTTTAAGCATGCACATGGCTAAGCATCAACCAGAGTGTACATGAGGCAAGAGTATTTTCCAAGGTAATAGTTGTGTAAATAATGTGGCCCTGGCCGGTTGGCTAAGTGGTAAAACATTGGCCCAGAGTGTGTATATCCTGGGTTTGATTCCCAGTCAGGGCACACAGGAGAAGCACCCATCTGCTTCTCCACCTTTTCCCCTTTCGCTTCTCTCTCTCTCTCTTCCCCTCCCGCAGCCATGATGATTGGAGGGAGTTGGCCCCGGGTGCTGAGTTTGGCTCCACGGCCTCTGTCTCAGGTTCTAAGAAAAGCTCAGTTGCTCAGCATCAGAGTGATGCCCCAGATGGGCAGAGCATCACCCCCAAGTGGGCTTGCTGGGTGGACCCCAGTTGGGGCACATGTGGGAGTCTATCTCTCTGCCTCCCCTCCTCTCACTGAATAATAATTTTTTTAAAAAAAGAATGCACAGGCTTTTTAATCCATAAAATTCTTAGGAGCATGGTTTCCCCATCAGGGTTGTCACCGGTTCCACTGAGCATGCCTACCTACTGCAGATTGCAAGCGTCATGGAGTCTTCTGATTTGTGAGAGCCAAATGGCCGATTTGCTTCTACTGTACTCTGGACCAGCTGCATCATTTTGTTGTTTTCTTTTTTTGTTTGTTTTGTTTTTTTTTTTTGTATTTTTCTGAAGCTGGAAATGGGGAGAGACAGTCAGACAGACTCCTGCATGCGCCCGACCGGGATCCACCCGGCACGCCCACCAGGGGGTGACGCTCTGCCCACCAGGGGGCGATGCTCTGCCCCTCCGGGGCGTCGCTCTGTTGCGACCAGAGCCACTCTAGCGCCTGGGGCAGAGGCCAAGGAGCCATCCCCAGCGCCCGGGTCATCTTTGCTCCAATGGAGCCTCGGCTGCGGGAGGGGAAGAGAGAGACAGAGAGGAAGGAGAGAGGGAGGGGTGGAGAAGCAGATGGGCGCTTCTCCTGTGTGCCTTGGCTGGGAATCGAACCCGGGACTTCTGCACGCCAGGCTGACGCTCTACCACTGGCATCATTTTGTTTTGCTCTTGAATTCACTCAAAGTGGAAAAGTGTATTTTATAACCTGGTAACCAGATTAGAAAAGCACCACCAACTAATGGTGCATGTTGTCTATAAAAATTCCCAAAGACATTTCTTTCTTAGTAATTGAAGATGCAAGATTCAGGAATCTGTCACTTGACAAAGTATATGCCAACATGCTCCAGATCACTGGATCCCCCAAAAGTAAAAGCATTCTGTATTTGTAATGGATTCTGTGTTTCTACGGCATTCACTGTAGTTGCTACTTTTAGCTTCCTAGTCTCACTGACATGGTAAGCCAGCATGATATATTCTGGAATGGTGAGAAGATCAAAGTCCCTTCAAACTAAATTGTGAAACAGATACAGAACACTGAGATAATACTACATTTGAAGAGTAAGATAGTACAGCTGTTCTGCTAGGTGAAAGCAATGGCTTCTGGTGACTTCTTTTGGGATAAGGATAAATCATTGTTTAGATTAATGGCAGCATATTGGCTGCTGTAGATTATGTTAATTTCCTCCACTAAACAGACCATATCTAGCAAACTGGCTGTAAATGGAGCCATTATCTAATTAAACATATGACCATTAATTGTCATCCACAGGACTCACTATCTTCAGTAATAGCCAAATTGGCAAGTTCAAAGGCAAGATGGGAAGACTCAACACTCTAATTCTTTCAAATCTTGAATGATGATGACAGATAGTCCTGAGATTTTTCCAGGGATGCATTATATCATTGGCCCAATGTTTTGGCATAGAAAGGAAGATCTAGAACCTTTCTTTCACTCACCTTCATACCAAAATAAACCTTACTCTGTGGGACAGAATATAATTATGATTATCCCAATTGCTGAGAATATCTAGTCTAAACTATACCTGGGGTCTAAGGAAACACGCATGACATATATGAAGTACCAGCTCAGGCTACTCTATGCTAGACTCAAGTCATAACCTATTGAATTCTTGACCTCTATAGAGCCCTCATTGTTTCCTATGGATCATGATGACATTCTAGATCCCTAGGGATTAGCTTTTAAATCAAATATTCTTCAGCCTCCCAACATCTTGGTAGAACGCTCTGCTCAATGCCCACTTAGACTAGTTAATTGCTACGAGGCCTTTTGGGGAAGGCTAGGATAATGACTCATGGGAAGTAGCTTGTGTTATTGTAGAATCCTCCCTCAAGGGTATCCAGTTTTCTCTTAGTTCAAAGAGATAACTCAAGTGCAATGGGGTTTTATCATGATGGCGCAGGTAATTCCTGTTAGGTATGGAATTTTGGAAGTAGCTCAAGTGTAATGGGGTTTTATCATGATGGCGCAGGTAATGCCTGTTAGGCATGGAATTTTGGAGGTTATAGATGTTAAGCAGAACCTCAATGGGCTGCCAATCCTTTCCTTGACATATGAGACACCATTTTCCATTAACAATAACCATTTATTTCTGTGGGTCAGACCACTGTGATCATCACTTTACCCTACTGCTGTTTCTTTTAGCCAAGTACCATTTTTTTTCCTCCAGAAGTTATGCCTTGCTAAATGGTTATGGTATCCCAGCACCCTCCAGCCCTATTGGAAGTCAAGCAGTCAATTTCAAATTCACCATATCTCACCAAGAACGACAAGAATATTCAGTAACAATGACTGGTTTCTCCCCTCCAGTTTCTTGAGTTCTTGATGAAGGGAGTTTCTGTTTGTCCCTTTTGTAAGATTTGTGTAGGAGGCATTTAGGAACGATGAGAAGGTTTGTATAAAATAAACTTACTCTAAAATTCTTATCTTCCAACATATTTTGGATAATTAAATGTTAATTTTATTAAAGCTATTCATAGAAAATTTTAATATCCAGACAGTATAAAAGAACTTATGGAAAAAAAATTAGCTGTTCTTGGTCTCATCCTCCACACTCTTTATTCCTTTTCTTTTTATGATCAAATAATCTTTGCAGGTGAGTGAGGCAGGATTAAGAAGGAAGTGACAGAGGCAAAGCATGACTCCCATCCCCCTATAGGGATATTGTGTTTAACAAGCCATGCGGGGCATTTGTCCCTGGAGAGATGTCATCACTGCGGGACGTCTCAGGGGCGCTATAACCACAGACTGAGTGGAGCTTGCTAAGCACCGCGGGCAGGATCATTTCTGCCTTGCCATTTGATTTTCAACCACACAAAGCAGTCTAGGTTGACTGACCTCTAACCCCGTGCTTTCGCATCCTACCTACCCCAGAGATTCAGGTTTACAGGTGAGAATCCTGGACAGATCAGGTTTAGGATATGTATTCACACTTGGCATGCGAGAGAGTGGGGAAGGGATTGGCTGCATATTCCAGAACTTACAGCATGAATGGGAGGTCTCTGTTTTTAATTTATTTGGAGATACTGGCTGGGAAGCAATAAGGATGTTCACAGTCATAAGAGAACTACATTCCTTTCTTTTTTACCCAGCTTCCCCTCTGATATGTGGAAATGTGAAGCAAGATTAATGAAGCGTGGTAACTATTCATCCCTCTCTCTTGTGCTGAGAGGACATGGGGTCTTTACCTGCAGCCCAGGTCATATGCACTTTTAGATTTAGAAGGATGGGCTTCGGCTAGTACTTGACAACAAACTTATTTCCCGCCTGAAAGGACTTGACTCTGTGGACTCCGTACCTATACCTTAAGAGGAAATGGTTTTCTTTCTTTCTTTTTATTTCCTTCTTTTCCAAGTAAGAATAAGGGAGATAGACAGACTCCTGCATATTCTGCAACTGGGATCCACTTGGCAACCCCTGTCTAAGGCCAATGCTCTGCCCATCAGGGGCCATGCTTGCAACTGAGCTATTTTTAGCACCTGAGGCTCCACAGAACCATTGTCAGTACCTGGGGCTGATGCACTTGAACCAATTGAACCATGGTTGCTGTGGGAGAAGAGGAGAGAGTGAGTGAGAAAGAAGGCAGAGGGGGAGAGGTGGAGAAGTAGATGGTCACTTATCCTGTATGCCCTGACCGGGAATCGATCCCAGAACTTCCACACTCTGGGCCAGCGCTGTACCACTGAGCCAACTGGCCAGGGCTGAAGTGGTTTTCTTTTAGTTATTCACACCTCCATAGAAAGCTAACTGGCCAAGGCAGGTCTGGATCCATGGCCACAAACAGCCTGCAAAGGATTTGAACACATTATCAGCCATAAATCACCTTGCTCTCACCAGGTAATCTAGATAGACATCCTTCTCACTGCTGGGGCCTGGGAGGCATATAGGAGTCTCCTGGCTCCTATTGTACTCACCTCCAGGGCGGATAAAGAAACAGAAACAACCATAAAGAGTCAAAGGTTGTTTGGCTTTAGATATTTTTTATTTTCTAATGGGATTAGAGTAAAAACAGTAGTCAAAATATACCCTTGGCTGTTGTCATGAAAATCGCAATAACAAATTAGCCTAAAACAGCCGATTTTCTGTGGTTTCCATGGATACAGCCATAGTTAGAATTGTCATCTGCCAATCAATTATTTTTTAAAAAATTTTCAGGGGACATTAAGATAAAACAAATGGAAGGGGAAGGGCCAGTGGGAAAGTTTCCTTGTTAAATAAAGGTTAGAACAAAAGGGAGAAGCGTTCTGAAGCCGATTGTGCTGATTCTATTCAGCTCAGTTCAAGGGAAAATGGCTAAACTGACTCTTGTTTTTAGAAGTTGCTTATGTCTGTATACAGAAATATATTTTATGGCCCTGGCCAATGGCTTAGTGGATAGAGCATCCACCCAGCGTGAGGACAACCTGGGTTCAATTCTTTGTCAGGGCACAAAACAGAAGCAACCAACTGCTTCCAGTCCTTTTTACTATAAGTGCATGTGAATTTTCTGCTAATTGTGGGACTTTTGGGCAGCTTTTGATGAAAATAGCCAGAGAATTAAATTTATAAATAAAAGTTACTTAAAATCTGGCTTAATGTTACATTGAATTAATTTTTAAACCTGATTAGGACAAAATTAAATTTCAAAACTTTCTGTAGGAAATAAAATAACTGTTACTTTGTAAAAAAAAAAAAGAAGAAGAAGAAGTCACTTAATTGAAAGCAAAACCTCACAGGTCGTTATTATGTTTCAAGGAGTCAGGATGGCCAAGCCCTCTAACTCACAGGACCATCCGACCCTTATTCTTCCCCTGCCTGATTTCAACCTTCATTGATTCTGTGCTCTGCCAACAGTCTGATTTAATTCTACAACAAGCTTTGGCGGATGTGCGTTACCCATTTGTTACTTTGGCCCACTAAACGTTCATTCTGCTTTTCTTATTCCTCAGCGATAGTAGTAGCTTGACTTCCTTTTTGGAAATCTCCTGTTCCCCCTTTTACACTTTCCAGCGAGACAATAAATGCCGATGTCCTAACCACGGTGGGAAAGCGAACCATCAGGCCTTTCATGGTTAATCCTGGGTCCATAAATGCTGAACTGAGCTTTACTGAAAACTGGGGGAATTTACTGGCTGTGTGGAAGCCCTGAATGAGCTACAGTGTTCCTGCTAACCTGCCCACGTGTTGTCTCATTTCCTGGGCTCCTTTGTTAAGTCTGTGAATTACAGATGTCCTCCTAACAAGTGTCCATTTCTGCTTACATGAGTCAGAACCAGAAATGATACCAAATGTTATTCTTCTTATTTTTAAAGTTTGAGGAAACAGAGGCTCAATGAAACCAAATGCTTTGTTTAAGGCTAGTTAGTTAATGATGGAGTACATATTCAGACTCACCTCCGCTTCCCCAAACTCCTATTTTCTTTTATGTGAATTAATACATTACCTTAGGGGCTATCTCTTCAACAGGGGAATCAAGTGGTGAATTCTGGGAAGAAAATTCTCATTGCTCGCACTTAAGCCTTTTCTGATGTGTTGAGACTTTACACATATTTGGTGATCTTTCTCTGCCTGTTCTTTCCATCTTGGTGGGGGGTGGTGACAACAATTGTCTTAAACACTAGGGTCTAATACGGTTCCTTTGAGAATGGGCAAGGGCCTCTGTTTCTCTTCCCTTTCCTTTCTAACTCTTCCATTTCCTTTTCTTCCTTTGTCCTAGAGTCCATGCTTGTGAACATCAGAATAAAAGAAGAAAAAGAGATGCTTTAAAATAATAACCTTTGGAGCCAGGCAGGGCTAGATTTAAATTTTAGCTCCACTAATTCCTTGCTTATTTTTAGTTATAATAACTACTTTAATAACTAATTTCTGGCCCTGGCCGGTTGGCTCAGTGGTAGAGCGTCGGCCTGGCGTGCGGGGGACCTGGGTTCAATTCCCGGCCAGGGCACACAGGAGAAGCGCCCATTTGCTTCTCTCCCCCAACTCCTTCCTCTCTGTCTCTCTTCCCCTCCCGCAGCCAAGGCTCCATTGGAGCAAAGATGGCCTGGGTGCTGGGGATGGCTCCTTGGCCTCTGCCCCAGGCGCTAGAGTGGCTCTGGTCGCAAAAGAGCGACGCCCCGGAGGGGCAGAGCATCGCCCCCTGGTGGGCAGAGCGTCGCCCCTGGTGGGTGTGCCAGGTGGATCCCGGTCAGGCGCATGCGGGAGTCTGTCTGACTGTCTCTCGCCATTTCCAGCTTCAGAAAAATACAAAACAAAACAAAACAACAACAACAACTAATTTCTAGTTGTTTTGGAAATTACTTTCTAGTTATGGGCAATTTATTTTTAAATTATTTTTTTTCTTTTCATTGAACTTATTGGGGTGACACTGGTTAATAAAATGATACGGGTTTCAGGTGCCCTGTTCTACAACACATCTTCTGTACAACGTATTGTGTGTTCACCTCCCAAGTCGAGTTTCTGTCCATCACCATTTATCCCCCTGTCCTCTCCTCTTCCTCTGCCCCCAAGTTTAAATTTGTTGTAATTTTTTTTTGTTGCCAATCTAGAGATCCAGGAGGAGAATTGCATCTGGAAGGAGGCAGCTCAGCTGTCTAACTGCTACATCTGGTCTGCTGTGACCTCCCAGAGCTCCCTGGAGCTGTTACTGCTTCTCCAGGTGCCCTCTGTTACTTGCAAGAAGCCAGATTCACAGCACAGCCACTTTCCTGCACACATAGATCTGCCTCAGGTGGCTTGTGAGCAGAGCCGGTGAACAGTCTTGAGTTTTTTGTTCCAGGTACACCTTGGTGCCTGGACTAGAGGCTCCACAGAACTCAGGAGATTTGCCCACCAGTCTCTGGGCCTGTGGATCCCAGGACGTTGAGCCAGAGTGTGACTGTGGGCTTCTTGGTGTCCCTTCGCGCCCTTCCTCCTGTATGTGTTGTGTCCTCCTCCTTGTTGGTGCTGGCAGCCTGGTAGAGATATTCCCGACTGCTTTTCTTGCTGTAATCCATTTCAGCTGCAGGTGCAATACAGTGTGTCTGTAAAGTCATGGTGCACTTTTGATTGGTCATAGGAAAGCAATAAAAGACGATAGAAATGTAAAATCTGTACCAAATAAAAGGAAAACTCCCAGTTTCATACCTATTCAGTGCAGTTCGATGTGGGCTCACACACAGATTTTTTAGGGCTCCTTAGGTAGCTATCCCGTATAGCCTCTACAGACTCGTCACTGACTGATGGCCTACCAGAACGGGGTTTCTCCACCAAACTGCCGGTTTCCTTCAACTGCTTATCCCACCGAGTCATGTTATTCCTATGTGGTGGCGCTTCGTTATAAACGCACCAATATTCACGTTGCACTTTGGTCACGGATTTGAATTTAACGAGTCACAGAACACACTGAACTTTCCTCTGTACCGTCCACATCTCGACTGGCATGGCCGTGGGCTGCTCCTCTGTATACACCGTGTTACGTCATCATCTGCGCATGCGCACACGCTGCCACATCATCCTGCAGAAACTGGGAGGGTGCACCATGACTTTATGGACACACTGTATTTGCTGAAAATTTGCAAAGCCAAATTGCCTGTAACTGTTGCTCTTTAACACATATAAAATTCGTGGTTCATGCTTTCTTTCCCTTAGCTTGAGGTGCTGCTCAGGCGTCTGTTGGATGTCTGATGGTTAACCCAATTTACTTCCTGAAGAACGACCTGATTCCTGTACGTAGATGGCCAAAGTATTCCTTTCTTATTTTTCAGGTTCAGTAAGTTTGCTTGAATTATTTTTGTGTTGTCTTGTGGGACATCAGTTTTCTTTAGAAAATAGTTTGTTCTTACAATACATAGATTAGAATCACCCTTCACTTTAGGAAAGTTTCTTAATTTAAATTTTAAATATCTGCCCTATTCCTTGTTTTGGTTTTCTTTTTCAGGGATCCCAAATATGTGTTTTGTCTACTTTACATATCAATTGTATCTCTAAATTATTTTTCCTTTTCAATTCCTTCTCTGTTCTTGTTGCTATTATCCCTATTTTTTAATATGCTTTCTGGAGTAACTTTATTTTGTCTCATGTTTTCTTTCTGATGTAGTCTTGACTGATACATTTTATTCCTTTTGTTTTCATGTCTTTCCTAAATTATCATCAGCTTTCTTTTCACCTGCTACTTTGATTGGCCGTCACCTCTTGTCACGTGGTCATCTCTTTCCCAAATTTTTGTATTTATGCTTTGTGGTCTCTTTGTAGCTGAAATTGTTCATAAAGTTTGGTGGTTGTTATTGTTGCTTTTCTTTCTTTCTTTTCTTTTTTTTTTTTTTTCTGAAGCTGGAAACGGGGAGAGACAGTCAGACAGACTCCCGCATGCACCCGACTGGGATCCACCCGGCACGCCCACCAGGGGCGACGCTCTGCCCACCAGAGGGCGATGCTCCGCCCCTCCGGGGCGTCGCTCTTTTGCAACAAGAGCCACTCTAGCGCCTGGGGCAGAGGCCAAGGAGCCATCCCCAGCGCCCAGGCCATCTTTGCTCCAATGGAGCCTTGGCTGTGGGAGGGGAAGAGAGAGACAGAGAGGAAGGAGGGAGGGGGGGTGGAGAAGCAAATGGGCGCTTCTCCTGTGTGCCCTGGCTAGGAATCGAACCCGGGTCCCCCGCACGCCAGGCCGACGCTCTACCGCTGAGCCAACCGGCCAGGGCCTGTTATTGTTGCTTTTCAAATTGAAATGTTGGGCTACAGTTTCTCTCTGGTTTACTGTGAGAGGTTTTTTTTTTTTTTTTTTTTGTTTTGTTTTGTTTTTTTGCAGGGAAGCTTTATTGCTGTTTTTTAGTTGGTTTCTCTTATGGTACCTCTAAGGTAGATGTTTTACTTATATCTTTAAAACACTTATATTGACTTCCTGAATGCATTGGATTTTCCCTGCCTAGCTATTATATCTTATCTATGTGGGAAAGACTAAAGTATCTTTCTTGGTTTCTTAACCAAAAAAGTACCCCCTCACACCTTATTTTTCTTTAAGTAACAGGTTTTTTTTTAAATGTATTTTAAATAAGTGTATGATTTCAATTCTAACCTAGCCTGAGAGGGCTTCTATCAAAAATGCTGAATTTTAAAATTCCTTTTACTGGCTGCTGCAACCAAAGAACAACCTCACAGCCCTATAGAGATTCTTCTCCCTTTTACACGGTGGTTATTGCTGAAAACCATTGCCTCCGGCCCTCCTAGAAATCCCCAGCTCCTCTGTCTCCATTTCTCTAAATGCTTTGTTCACTCCCGGCCAGTTCACAGCGGTTGCTGGGCAGGGTTTGGTCCTCTCCTTCCAGAGATGAATATTTTTTTTCTTTATTTATTTCTTTCTTCTTCTTTTTTTTTTTTTTTTGTATTTTTTCAAAGTTGAAAACAGGGAGGCAGTCAGACAGACTCCCGCATGCGCCTGACCAGAATCCACTCGTCATGCCCACCAGGGGGCGATGCTCTGCCCATCTGGAGTGTTGCTCTGTTGCAACCAGAGCCATTCTAGTGCCTGAGGCAGAGGCCACAGAGCCATCCTCAGCGCCCGGGCCATCTTTGCTCCAATGGAGCCTTGGCTGCGGGAGGGGAAGAGAGAGACAGAGAGGAAGGAGAGGGGGAAGGGTGAAGAAGCAGATGGGCACTTCTCCTGTGTGCCCTGGCCGGGAATCGAACCCTTAACTCCTGCACGCCAGGCCGACGCTCTACCACTGAGCCAACCGGCCAGGGCCTGAGATGAATATTTCTTAGCTGTGGGTGGCACCTGCCACGCTGAGGGCCCCCATGACCCTACCTCTTATTCCTGTCCACATCTAATGTCACTTTATGGCTTTCGGTGCTGGTTCTCCTGCATGCAGGAGGATTTGAATTTCTGACATACCATTTGGAGTTTGCAGAATTTCTCTCACTCTTCACTTTGCCATTAAAGTCATTTAGACAAAAACTAGAAAACTGAAAATTAAAGCTGCCACCCTATAAAATTCTTCAATTCCTATTCTCCACATTGTGCCTTGAATTTTTATGACAGTTAAATCTGTTGATCAGTTGCTAAAGTTGTTTTATGTAAGTTTATAACATTTAAGGGAAACATTTGTTTCTCTCCGAGAAAAACTCTAAGATCTTGATCATTCAACTCAGAAGTTTCCCTCCTGCTTGTGGAAAGTTCGGTTGGCATGGCAGAATGCCAGGGCAGAGGAACTTGGCCTCATGGTCACTCGGGGTGCTTGCTGATAGAGGCTTCTTCATCTTTAACACCTGGATTCCAAGGTCACCCTGGACCTTTGTGTCCAGTTGGCAGATAGAACAGGGGGAGTAACTGGTGGTTCAGGCAGGAGATTTTCACTGGCAAGGTCTGAAAGTCCACATCTGGCTTCCACCCATTCCCGCCAGCCACATTCAGGTATATGGCCACATCTAACTGAATATGAGATTAAAAACTGGAATCTGGTTCCTTGCCCAGGAAGAAAAGGAAGCAAATTCGGTGAAGATGAAACTTATCTTGGCCGTGAAGTATTTGTATCTTCTGCCAGTTCACTGCCTCTGACAAGGAAGGATAAGAGTTTCACTCATCTTTGTCCCCATGTCGCCTAGCATAGAACCTGGGACCTAACAGAGGCTCAATGGAGGCTTGTTTAATGAAAATTCTCTTCTGCAACTTGAGCTGAATTATTTAATTATCTTCCAATTTTGATGATGGGCTGTGCATTTTGACCTGGGATTTGCAGCAGAAGGTGTTAAACTAACTCAAAGAAGAGAAGACAGATTGATAAAAGTCGACTGGGTAAGGAACAGATCTTTCCTAAATCTCTATAAACTGTAATAAAATCCTGCTTTATTTTAATTTTAAATTAAATTAAAAATTTTCATTTTAAATCATTTTTATTTTTCAATTACAGTTGACACACAATATTATATTAGTTTCAGGTGTATACCCCAGTGATTAGATGTTACATAACTTACTTAAGTGATTATTATCCCAATCAGTCTCACGCCCATCTGACCCCACACATAGTTATTAGAATATTATTGACTCTATTCCCTATACTGTACTTTACATCCCTAAGCCTATTCTGTAACTACCCATCTGTACTTCTTAATTCCTTTACCTTTTTTACCCACTTCCCCCTGCTTTATTTTAACGTGTCATGTGAAAGGTCACATATGTTGAAGTAGATGAGATTAGATGATAGTCTGTCACCTGACATGGTCCCTGGAAGCTTGAGAGAGTCATCCGAGGTGACACTGGTACTGCTGCTGGATTTATGCTCAGAAGAGGTACTTCGGACAGATTAAGTGCTGTGTGCCTTTCACCTTCAGCATATGCCACTTGTCTGCTTTGTGTCTCCAGTTTCTCTGCCACTTCAGACGCAGGCAGGAGCTCATGAGTCAAGTCTGTGTGTACAGTAGTCTGGAAATGCAAGGAGCTGATGATCCCAGGGACAGCTTTCAACAAGTAGGGCATGGGATGGGAACTGACGGTTAAATATTTCTGGTCAAACGTCAGCAGACTATTCTGAGAGGTGTTCTACATGTTCTTTAGAGCAGTGGTCCCCAATCTTTTTTGGGCCACGGACCGGTTTAATGTCAGAAAATATTTTCACGGGCCGGCCTTTAGGGTGGGACAGATAAATGTATCACGTGACCGAGACAAGCGTCAAGAGTGAGTCTTAGACGGATGTAACAGAGGGAATCTGGTCATTTTTAAAAAATAAAACATTGTTCAGACTTAAATATAAATAAAATGGAAATGATGTAAGTTATTTATTCTTTCTCTGTGGACCGGTACCAAATGGCCCACGGACCGGTCCCAGTCTGCGGCCCAGGGGTTGGGGACCACTGCTTTAGAGAACTCTGGAGAGGACCTAGCTCGAGGTACATCCAGTGGTGACCTCAGTAGTACACAGTTCTCTTTCCCTCTGTCTCTTGGGTCCTTCACACTTACATCCTGCAATAACTCCAAAAAACAAACAAACAAAAAAAGAACACCTGCCCACAAATCCTTGTCTCTGACTCTACATTTGAGGGAAACCTGAGTTAGGAGCACCAGTCTCAGGTGGAGCACTAGAAATTATGCTCATCGTGAAACTGAGCCCAGCTGTCCCCAGCAGCGAACAAAATAACGTGTCCTTTTCCTGTCTTCTTCTCCTTCTTTCACCCTCCCCTGTCCTCACTCCTTCCCCTGAATTCCCCCGGAGTCAATTCTGGACACAAGTGATTTCTCAGGCATTGACACCGATGGGAACTCAAACTTAGGGATTGAGCAGAAATGGCAAGAGAGGTGAAAAGATAAGTAGGAGAAAGTGGTTTCACTGAAACCAGAGGATGGATGGATTTCAAGAGAGAGACAGTGATCAATAACATCAGAAACTAAAGAAAGGTCAAGTAAAACAAGAATCGAAAAAAATGAAATTTAGCAATCAAGAGGTTATAGGTAACCTTGGAATAGAACAGTCAATGCAATGAAGAAGGTAGATTTTTCTTCCATTGTTGAAACTTGTTCAAAACCTCTGTTTCTTCCTCATTTTCCTGAATTTCCAGGGTATAAAGCTTAACATGTCCTTTCTGCCCCCACAAAATAGTCCGTGCAATACTGCAATAATTGAAACACAACCCTATCCCTTCTGTCTTCCCACATTTATTTTGCATTTACATTTTTATGGCGACAAATCTACCTCTTCCCTTGGCTGTGCCCCAGCCCACTTCTCTGACCTTGTCTCCTACTCCCTTCCTACTCTTTTTATTAATTTGTGATCCCCTAATGTTTGGTTTCCCTACCTTTACATAATGGACAATGACTCACTTCCTTCCTCATCAAAATTTGTTTTCTTGCCTTTCTTTAAACATGTGAATCATCCTCTTAAAAGTATAATAAGTCAGCCTCTCTAAAAACTGGAATTTGCTGTGCTGGTGAGAGGGCTACTCAAGAAAAAAAAACACATTGTAATGTTTTGAGCTCATTCTGGACACAGTGAGAATAGGGAGAATCTTGCTATGCATTCGGTGAAAGGGTCCAGAAATGACACACTCAAAGGTATTAAAAATCATGTTGGAGAGGTAGGAAAGGCAGTGTTTTCAGGATTTTAATTTTTTGGTAGCTATAGTTTCTTTCTTTACAGTGTCCCAGGTATTATATACCAATGTCTGACTCATCTACCTACTCATCTTTCTACTATCCACTCTCCTTTGTGTATACACAAATATGGGCAATTATTCTGACTATTGTAGACAGTCTGTTCAAAAAACAATTACAGGCAGTCCCTGGGTTATGAACCAGGCAGGTTCCGTAGGTCTGATCTTTAGTTAAATTTGTGTGTACGTTGGAACAGGTAGATTTACCTATCAAATGCAGTTTAAACAGATGTTTATCTTCACATGGTATTTATTTTTACCATCCTGTGTGTATAAATACTTAAACATTTTCAAACCTACAGAAGCTATCTCTTTCGTCACCTGGGGACTGTTTATATTCAGCACTGACTACGTTTCTTGGCACTGAGACTGAAATGAAACGAGTGCTGCCAGGAACCCATGGCTGCTGTCTCAGAAATGGCGATAGTGTTTCACCTTGGGGAGTGGGTCCTGTGACCGGAAGAGGCTTTTGGAAGCTTGTGGAGTGTTGTTAATGTTCTGTTTCTTGATATGGATGCTGATTACATAGGTATCATATATTCCATTTGTGAAAATGTAGTTCTCTATATACTTATCATTTACTTACATTTATGGAGGTACGTTATCCTTTAATGAAATGGCTGAGAATTTAAACTCAAAAATGAAACCATAAGGTTAGTACATATGAACATAGACAATTTTTTTTTTTATAATTTCAGAATGAAGTCCTTTTTTTACTCTGACCCATAAATCAGAAGTCAAGGCAGAAACAACTGATTAAGTTGACTGACTACAAAAAGAAAACACACTAAATAAGGTCAAAGGTAAATGTTAAATTAGAAAATATGTGATTCACATCTCAACAAAGGGCTAATCTCCTAGTGTATAAAGAGCTTCTAGAAGTCAGAAAGTGAAAGAACAGTTACCTAAGTCAAAGTGAGGAGAGGATTTGGACAAATATGCCATGTTACAAAAATGAGAAGAAATCGCTCTCAAATTATGAAAAGATGCTCAGTTTCTGTCATAATATGAGAAATATAAATGAAAACTACAAGAAGATGACACTTTTTGCCCATTAGATGGAAAAGAAATTAAGTTTAATAGGTCACTTTGTTGATATGGATGCAGAAAAACAAGTCGGTAATTCCATGCATTGTGAGAACATACATTAGTGCAATTTCTATGGAAATTTTATTGAACATACCGTATCATCTAGCAATTCAATTCTGAGAAATTAACTTACTTACGCATGTATCAAATGACTTAGGACAAAGATACTATGTGAAACAGTGATTATAATAACAAAATACTATATAGAGAGATAAAGTTTTTTTGCTGATATACAGATCAAAACCTTTTGAAGTATACACACAAAGTCTGGAAAGTCAAGGGAAGAAATACATGACTTAAAGACGAGGTGAGGGAGTTTTCATGGTCTACATTAAAATTTGTTGAAAACATAAAAACGAGACTAAGAGACATGGACAAGAGTGTGGTGGTTACCAGGGGTGGGGGGAGGGAGGATGCGGGAGGGAAGGAGGGAGAGGGTTAGGGGGAGGGGGAGGGGCACAAAGAAAACTAGATAGAAGGTGACGGAGGACAATCTGACTTTGGGTGATGGGTATGCAACATAATTGAATGACAAGATAACCTAGACATGTTTTCTTTGAATATATGTACCCTGATTTATTAATGTCACCCCATTAACATTAATAAAAATTAAAAAAAAATTTTGTTGAAAATCGCCCTGGCTGGTTGGCTCAGTGGTAGAGTGTTGGCCTGGTGTGCAGGAGTCCTGGGTTCGATTCCCGGCCAGGGCACACAGGAGAAGTGCCCATCTGTTTCTCTACCCCTCTCCCTCTCCTTCCTCTCTGTCTCTCTCTTCCCCTCCCGCAGCCAAGGCTCCATTGGAGCAAAGTTGGTCTGAGTGCTGAGGATGGCCTCTGCCTCAGGCGCTAGAATGGCTCTGGTTGCAACAGAGCAACGCCCTAGATGGGCAGAGAATCGCCCCCTGGTGGGCATGCTGGGTGGATCCCGGTTGGGCGCATGCGGGAGTCTGTCTGACTGCCTCCCTATTTCCAACTTCAGAAAAATACCCCCCCCCCAAAACAACAACAACAACAAAAAATTTTGTTGAAAATCACCCATTGGGAAAATTAATTGAATGGAAAACTGAAACTAAAACAAACTAAAAACTGATGTTTCTCTTCATCACTATTTCACTATGGTGTTGTCTTTTCAAGCATGCCATGTAAACAATTTATACTGTAGGTAACATTTTGAGATTTGCCCAAGTTATTGCATTTATCAAAAGTTTCTTCCTTTTTATTGCCAAGTAGCATTCCATTGCATGGCTGCACCATGATTTGTTTAACCATTTCTATGTGAGAGAGGCACCTGGGCTGTTTCCAGTGGGGGCACAAAATGAATAGAGTGGCACCAAACAGTCATGAACAGGTATTGGTATGAAAATGTTATTTTCTTAAGGCAAAAGAAATACCTAGGAGTAGAGTTGCTGTATTATTTGGTAAGTGTATATTAAATTGTATTTTACATCCCTTGTGGTTTACTATTTTTAAATACTAGGTGGTGGTGTATACTTAATTTTATAAGACATTCCCAAACTCTTTTCTAGAACGGCTGTCTCATTTGTCACTGCCATCAGCGATGTGAGAGCCCCGGTGACGTTGCATCTTTACTGTCACTGGGTATTGTCAAGTTTTTATGGGTATGTACTTGTGTTTTTGTTTGTTTGTTTATATTTTACAAACATGCAAAAGCAATTCAAGGAAGAAACAGAGTCTATTGTTAGATACATACACATTTAAGATTGTTTTACCTTTGTGGTGAACTGACCCTTTTATTATTATGAAATCTTCTCTGTCCCTGGCAAATTTTTATGCTCTGATGTTTATTTATATAGCCACCCCATCTTTCATTGGATAATGTTTCCATGGTATATTTATTTTCACTTTCTTACTTTTAACCTACTTATATATTTGAAATGAGTAATTTTTTGTAGGCAGCATATACTTAAGGCATATTTCTTTTAAACCCATTCTGACAATTTCTGTCTTTTAATGGTGCTTAGAACATTTCTATTATATATATAATTTATGGATTGATATGTTTACATTTAGAGGTACCATTTTATTATTATTTTCTATTTGTTACCTCTATTTTTATTTCTGTTTTCTTTTGAGTTATTTGAATGCTTTTTAAACTAAATTTAATATGTTGTGTTTTTATTCATATTTCTGTGTATAGCTTTCATTTTGCTATGGTGGGTTCTTTAGTGGTTGTTCTAAAGGTTACATTGTGCATACGTTACACGATCTGCTTAAAATCACTACTTATCACTTTAAGTGGAATGTAGAAACCTTCCCATATTATAGTTCCCTCACCTTTCACTCTTCAGTTTGTACTTTTTCATCTCTTATCTACTTTCATTGAAAACTATATCAGACAATCTTATTGTTTTGTTCTCAACTGTCATATATTTGTTAAAGAACTTCAGGAGAGCTCTGTTACATTTACCTAGATATTTGCCTTTTTTTACTTCTTTTTTTGCAGCTGTTTCTAGCATCCTTCTTTCTGATGTCCTTAAATATCTGATTCAATAAATCCCCTTACCATTATTTTTAGAGTAGGTCTACAGCGATGAGTTTGTTTCATTGTCCTTTATCTGAAGAATATTTATTTGGCCTCATTCCTGAAGAATATTATTTGTGGATATAAATTTGTGGGTCAACAGTTCTTTCTTTCTTTCAGCATTTTAAAATTTTTTATTTAACTTTGTTTCAGACTTTGTTTTTTCCCGAGAATTTTACACTCATTGGAATCATTTCTCTATGATTGAGGAATCATATTTTTCTGACAAAGAATTTTTCTTTGTCACTGACCTTCAGCCACCTTTTATTATATATCTGGAGATATATGCATTTTTTCTGTTTGAAGCTTGCTGAGCTCAAATCTGTACATTTATATCTTTCAAAAATTGTGAGATTTTTTTTGTCATTGTCTCATCAAATAGTTTTTTCTGCATTGTCTATTTTCTTCTCCCTTTCTGTGTTCCTGGTGACATGAATATTTGACCAATGAATGAAGGGTCTAGAGCGTCTGTTCAGTTTTTTAAATCTTTATTTCTCTTTTGTGCTCATATTGGGTAATTCTTTTTCACCTGTCTTCCAGTCCACTAACCAGTCCCTCTGTCATTTATATTGTGCTAGTGAGCCTATTCAGTGCATCTTTCAGTTAGGCTATTGTATTTTTCAGTTCCAAAATATCCGCTTGGTTCTGCTTTATATATTTTATTTCTTTTCTGATATTTTAACTTTCTTTCTTTTTTTTTTTTTTTGTATTTTTCTGAAGCTGGAAACGGGGAGAGACAGTCAGACAGACTCCCGCATGCGCCCGACCGGGATCCACCCGGCACGCCCACCAGGGGTGACGCTCTGCCCCTCTGGGGGGTCGCTCTGCCGCAGAGGTCAAGGAGCCATCCCCAGCGCCCGGGCCATCTTTGCTCCAATGGAGCCTTGGCTGCCGGAGGGGAAGAGAGAGACAGAGAGGAAGAATGGGGGGAGGGGTGGAGAAGTAAATGGGTGCTTCTCCTATGTGCCCTGGCCGGGAATCAAACCCGGGTTCCCCGCACGCCAGGCTGACGCTCTACCGCTGAGCCAACCGGCCAGGGCCGATATTTTAACTTTCTATTTGTTTAAGAGTACTGATGCTCATTTGTAAATTTTTATAATAGATGACCGATGTCTTTGTTGGGTAAATTTCAACAGAATTTTCATCATTTTCTTGTTGGCATCTGATGACTGACTTTTCCCAGGCAAGTTGAGATTTCTGTTTCTCTCTCTTTCTCTTTCTTTCCTATGACAAGTAATTCTGAATTGTATTCCGGGCATTTTGAATATTATATTATGAGACTGTAAGTCTAATTTAAGTCCTATAGATGTTGACTTTTTTTTTTTTAAGCAGGAAATGTTCCTGGTTCAATTCAAGCCACGATTTTGGACCATCGTTTTATGAATACGCTTTCAATGTCAGTTCCCTTTGTAGAGCTCTTTGAATCTCTTTTATGTCTGAAACCTGGCTAGTAGCTTTCATCTTGATTCCGTCCTCAAAGCCTTTGATTTGCGGTTTGGAATTAGATTCACACATGTGCAGCTGTGGGCGAACCCAGGAGTTCTTAAACAGCCTCATGTTTTGCTTTCCGAAGCTCCTGACTTTCTTTGATCTCCTGGATATTTTCTGGGTCTCTGAGGCTCTCTTCTTCCATTCCCCAGCCAGAAATCTGGGGCTACAGTAAGCCTGGTGTGTTGTGCATTTCCCATGACTACAGGTGCTCCTATGATCACATGGTGAGAGGACAGGAAGGGGAAATGCAACA
Source organism: Saccopteryx bilineata (assembly GCF_036850765.1). Lineage (NCBI taxonomy): Eukaryota > Metazoa > Chordata > Mammalia > Chiroptera > Emballonuridae > Saccopteryx > Saccopteryx bilineata. The sequence goes on along the minus strand of NC_089499.1, from coordinate 16,821,800 downwards.
GTGGTTCACCTCATTCTCTTGAAACCACAGACCCTCATGTTGATGAAATAGTTTCTTCTGCCACAGAATTTTAGTGCCACTGTTACTGCAGTCACCGCCACCACAGCTGCCATACATGATTATCTGGACCCTGGGGCATGAGAGAATAGAGAAAATACATACTTAAAAAAATAATAATAACGGGTATTTCCTCCAGTCAGGACATTAGAATTTTTCTTTCTTCTCCTTTAGCAAGAACTAGAGGACTTCTCTTGGAGCTCTGTCTGTCCATGTTGATGACCAGTTCTGCATTTGAGACTGCTTTGAATCCAGGTCAAGGGACACCAGAATTGGGGAAGATAGTACACTCACTACAGGCTCAGTGGTACTTTGAAATGTAGCTTTCGTCTTCAGTTTGGCTTCTATCATTCCATCCCTGGAATAATATCCTTTCTCATCTTCCCTGGAATTGAAACTGATCAAACTCACCTTTTTAGACTTTAAAACTAGTGTCCTGTTTTTCCTTTCTTTTTTCTTTTCACTTTTCTTTCCCATTGTGTCATGATGGTTTTTTGCAGAGCTTATTATGAATAAAGACCTCCTTCCTTATTTGTTAAGTAAAACCAAAATGTTAAACTTCCTAGAGTTTGTCAGAATTAGTCCATGACACCAGCTTTTAGCTGTTCTTACACGTTTTTGGGTTTGTTTTTTTTTGTTTGTTTTTTTTTTGAATTCCTGGAATCACAACTCTTTGGGACCCACATCACTTCTTATCTAAGACTGTCACACAAAGATACAGAACCTATCCTGCCTGGTGGCTGCTCACTCACATGCCTTGCCTCACGTAACTGTTCTTACCTGCTGGCCTGACCTGTTTCTCTGACTGATGGAATACCAATAGGTTTCTTATTAAGTTCCATAAGATAGAGAAGCTCTTTATTCACACATATTAAGGGTATCTTTCACAATTTGATACTCTAAAGAATTTACCGAAGAGCTTCCTAAACCAGAAAACAAGAAGAAGTTGGAGATGAGGATGGAAAAATCAACCTACCCTACTTCATTCTCCAACAGAACTCTAACCCCAGTGGTACCCAACCTTTCTTGGGCCACGGACCGGCTTAATGTCAGACAATATTTTTACAGACCGGCCTTTAGGGTGGGATGGATAAATGCACAAAATAATATTATGCGACTGGTGTAAAAACTGTGGTATTTTAAAATATAATTGTTGAACTTACGAGACAAGCGTCAAGAGTAAGTCTTAGACGGATGTAACAGAGGGAATCTGGTCATTTAAAAAAAAATAAAACATTGTTCAGACTTAAATATAAATAAAACGGAAATAATATAAGTTATTTATTCTTTCTCTGCGGACTGGTACCAAATGTCCCACGGACCGGTACCGGTCTGCGGCCTGGGGGTTGGGGACCACTGCTCTACCCCATCTTCTTATAAAGATAACCACAGGACACATCATTTGGTTTATCTTGAGATTTTGGTCATAACAAAACTATTAATTCCTAATGACTTGAGGAAGATTGAAAAAAAAATTACACAATTTCCATCTCTCTTTATATCTATGCCTGTTTTTAACTTAACTCTTCAAGAAATAAAGTTTATTTTCTCACTGTTTAATTCTGGGCGCGCTCTGGGATTTGCTTTGGCCAATAGGACGCAGTACACGGGGTACCTTGCCAGTTCCCAGTCTAGATCAAGAGGCCTCGCATGCATCTGCTCCCTCCCTGGGAACCCTGCTGACCCGTCACGCTAGTAAACTCAGGTGAGCCTGCAGAAGGATGAAATGCCATATGGACTAGAGACGAACCATCCGAGCTGAGCCCACTCTCCATCTGACCCAGTGGCTGATGGTAAACTCATGAATGGACCCAGTTTAGATCAGCTAAGCTCGGATCAGCAGAATTAGGCGGTCACTCCATTGACACAAGAGCACTAGTAAAGTATCGTACAAAGCCTGTACGTTTTGGGTGATCTGTTATACTGCAGAATCTGACACAGGAGACAAGAACTGCTTTTATTTATTGAAAAATTTCTCCTTCCTTTATACACACACACACACACACACACACACACACACACACACACACACTGAGAGAGGGGGAAAAAAAAGCAGGATGTTTGAACTTCATTGCTCTTCAAAACCCCACTCTGTGGTTCCTAGTCACGTGAATGGCAGTCACAGGACCTCAAACAGCCTGCCGGTATCCATTAGCACAGCCCAAGCAAGCTGGTGAGTTTTTTCATACATTCTATGATCTGTATTCTGCCTCTACAGCCATCATTGCCATCAGAACGCCATCAGAATGCCCCAGTGGCTGGACCCCCATCTTCAGCATACGTTTCCCCTCTGAGAAAAAAAAGAGATTGACTTACACAGAATGACTTTGTCGACACGAAGGAGAAAAAGCCTGCATTTGAGACTCTGCAGACGGTGCCGTCTAGCCTCGCACTTTGTATTCTCATCCCTAATTAGCTCTTTTGGAGCAGACCGTTTGCAATGAGCTCCAGAAAATTGAGGATGATTTACTTGAGGCTAACAGGGTTCAGTTGTTAACCTTTCTGTTTTTAATGAGGCAGCATCTTAAGGATGAACAATAATAAACAAGGGAGCTTGTCAATAAGAATCCAGACGATGCCAGCATCCAATTTTATACCCCAAACGAGTCTTCGGAGGAAAAAGAACTCTGGTCTGAAGTGACAATGTGGGATGTGCTACCAAAGGGCATCATCTCCATTCAAAGCGGATGACTCAGTTTGGGGGGTAGGGGGTCTAACGTTGAGAGGCAAAGATAAAGCACACCGTGTTTCCTTCCTGTTGCACGATGTAGTGAGTCAATGGTACTCAGGACAGTGTGACAATACAGTTTCTGACTTCATAGAAACATTAGGATGTTCTGTTAGAATTGCAAGTGTTTTTTTTTTGTTGTTTTTTTGTTTTTTTTTCATTTTTCTGAAGCTGGAAACAGGGAGAGACAGTCAGACAGACTCCCGCATGCGCCCCACCAGGATCCACCCGGCACGCCCACCAGGGGCGGTGCTCTGCCCCCCAGGGGGGGGTGCTCTGCCCATCCTGGGCGTCGCCATATTGCGACCAGAGCCACTCTAGCGCCTGAGGCAGAGGCCACAGAGCCATGCCCAGCGCCTGGGCCATCTTTGCTCCAATGGAGCCTTGGCTGTGGGAGGGGAAGAGAGAGACAGTGAGGAAAGCGCGGCGGAGGGGTGGAGAAGCAAATGGACGCTTCTCCTATGTGCCCTGGCCGGGAATCGAACCCGGGTCCTCCGCACGCTAGGCCGACGCTCTACCGCTGAGCCAACCGGCCAGGGCCCTAGAATTGCAAGTTTTAAATAGAGTCTTAGACAGAAACTGTGCCATTAGTACAACAGGTGATCAGAGTGAAGTTTAGGAGCCTATTCAGACACCTTTGCACGTAATGGGAGGATCCCTGCGCTCTGCCCTAGAGAAGAAGTTAACAGCCAATCCCCACCCTCCTTGCGCCCTCCCAGTGGGGAGCCTTCCGCACTGAATTGCTTAAGCTTTACTCAGCATGCTGCCTTTCCTTTCTCTCTTCCCCATGTGGTCCTCAGTAGCTGGACCACCTTTCCTGACTTTCATAGTCTGGCAAACTCCTGCTAATCTTTAAAATCCTAATCCAATCCTCTCCTTTCCAAGAGAGAACAGATCCCCGTTTCATCTTGGTTTCTCAGGCATAGTTTCCACCTGGGGTTGCCGATAGACTGAGCCACTAGAAGGCAAAAACTAAAGCCACTGTCTCTGTAGCTTGAGTTCCAAAGGTTTAGCTGTTTGGAATAAATTAAGAAGAGTAGCATCTGTACCTTCTGTAATCTCAGAACATCATATTCTTCCAGAGGTTTGTAGAGAAAATCTCGCACAGAGAACGTGCAGACGCTCACCAATGGGGAGGGGGCGGGGGGTAGACCACATTATTTTTATCATAGTTCCTGGGACAGTCTTATATACAGGGTGAGAACTTAGTAGCAGTTTCTTAATCGACTGATGGAATGAGGTGGTATATGGATGCAAAAACGGCTGGCATTATTCTTGTCCTGTAACAACATCCCTTTGTAATGGGATTTTGTGGCTTCTCTCAACAAGAGGTGACTCAGCCTTTGACTCCTGGGTGAACTTGGAGCTTGCTTCACCATTAAAATACAGTGGCAGTCATGCTGTGCCTGTCTGAAGCCTCGGCCTCAGAGGACTTGAATTCTTACTGTTGTTCTCTTGGGAAGCTGCCCAGCTGTTGTCTGAACTATCTTGAGGCAGCTTATCAGAAGATGAGAGACCAAAATAGACTAAAATAAATGATTGTTGTTTTAAGTCATTATGTTTTTAGATGATTTGTACTCAGGTAAAACTGAACTGATACAAAGAATATAATGTACAAACGTACAAATGTCGGTCCTATACTACTAGATGGGTCCCGAAGACCCATTTTCTTTTCCCTTTTTCTTGTTTTCATCAAGTGTCCCCTGACCCTGGGCTTTCTGAACTGCTCTGTCTTCACTCTTCAATTCCCACCATTTCTTCTTAGCTTTCGGGGGAGGGGGGGAGGGGACTCTCTACTGTGTTTCAAATTGTGTGTATGAGTTTTTTTTCCCTCTCCCCATACATTGTCATTGAAGGTTTCCAATTTATTAGAATACAAGAGAGGGGAAAATAAAGACTGCCTATACTAGACCAAATAAATATAAGACTGTTTTCCATGGTCAAAAACATAACAGATAACTAAAGTAAAACAGCAATAAAAAAACCTCCCAAAGCTTGACTCTCAGTTGCGCTGTAACTGTTATTTTGGCTTGGTTTGTGTAGTTTGCCCCAGGATGAGTTGGCAGAATATGTCTTATTTCAGAAAGGTGATACGGTAAGGAGATAAACAAAATTCCCACTTGTCACCTTCTACCCTTCGATTGAAACTGTGAGCCATTAGAAGTGAGTGGTCTTCATTTATTATTCTTCCTTCCGTGCCACCTCCATCCCCAAACAAGAAGTGGGAAGAGGCTGTGTGAGTCACTCAACCTTCCACTCAAGGCTATGCTTTTCCGCTGTGAAAACAATTTGGTATGTTTCAGGTTTTACACATCAGTACAAAAAATAAATACATTGTGTCCATCCAGAAATATTTTAAATTTTGATATTGTCCTTTAAGAAGTATCCATTTACATTCCTATGTAGGAGTATACATTTCCTTATATTATCAAAAATACAATTTTTTTCTCAATTTTTTTTAAGGTGAGATAGTAAGGCAGACTCTGCATGCATCCTGAACCGGGATGCACCTGGCAACCCTGTCTGGGGATGTGCTTGAGTAACAAGCTATTTTTAATACCTGAGGCTGATGTTCTTGGACCATCCAAGCCATCCTCAGGGCCTGGGGCCATGCTTGAACCAACTGAGCCACTGGCTACGGGAGGGGAAGAGGGAGAGAAGAGGTAGAGAAGGGGGAAGTGGAGGGGGAGAGAAGCAGATGGTCGCTTCTCCTGTGTGCCTTGACCAGGAATTGCACCTGGGACATCCATATGCCAGGCTGATGCTCTAGCCACTGAACTACCAACCAGGGACTTTTTTCTCAATTTTTATTGTGCTAAAATATAACAAAATTTGATGTATTACCCATTTTATTTTTAAATTTTACTTAAAACAGCCAAGATTTGGAAGCAACCCAAGTGCCCCTAGGTAATGAATGGATAAAAAGCTGTGGTACATTTATAGAATGGAATAGTACATGGCTGTAAAAAAGAGAGAGAAATCTTACTCTTTGTGATAGCATGGATAGACATGGAGAGTATTAGTCTATGTGAAATAAGCTGATCAGAGAAAACAGTGCCATATGATTTCACAGATACATGAAATCTAATGAACAAAATATATTAACAAACAAAATAGAAACAGACTCATAGATACAGAAAACAGACTGATGCTGTCAGAGGGCATGGGGAGGGCTGCGTGACAAAAGTGAAATAATTAAGCAAAAAAAACCCCAAAAAACAAAACCCAAGTCATAGACAGACAAGAGTATGGCGATTATCAGAGAGAACAGGAGGTAAGGGAGGTGGCAGAGCTAGAAGAAGGTATAGGGCGAATACATGGTGATGGAAGGAGACTTGACTTGAGGTGCTGAAGATGCAATACAGCATACAGATGATGTATTATAGAGTTACACACCTGAAACCTGGATAATTTTTATTAGCCAATGTCATCCCAATAAATTCAATTAAAAAAACGACAACACTTCAATTCACCGTTGAGATCTCAGTCTACCTTCAAGTATATGTCAGTGTTTTCCGGACTCGGTAGCTTTATGATTGATTATCTTTCCAGGTTCTAATCCACATCATAACCCTGAGTTACTTCTGAGCAAATGTCTTTTCTTTTCTGTGCTTCAATAAATCCTACCACAGAATTGAGTTTACAGTAGAAACTGCTTGGAAGAAGAAACAAGTTCAAAACTTGAATTAAGTTTCCTCAGGTAAAAAGAAGTTTTTTTTTTTTGTTTTTGTTTTATTCCCTAAAAGATCTGTTAAACATGTATCCACTCTTTCTTTAATCATATATTTTTAATTACAGTTAACATAAAATATTATATTAGTTTCAGGGGTACACCCCAGGGATTAGACATTATATGTCTCTCTAAGTGATCATCCCAATAAATCACATATCCATCTGACACCATAGGCAGTTATTAGACTGTTGTTGACTATATTTCCTGGCTGTACCTCACATCCCCATGGCTATTTTGTAACATGTCTTAAGGCAAGTAAGCTGGGACTTGAAAATAATTGACTGCGCTGTAACGTGGGGAACTGCCACGGCCCCATTGGGAAATCAGTCAAGGATGGCTGTGAGATTGGGATGTGCTGACTTCTCCTGCAGGGAGCAGAAGGTGTCTCCTGAATCAGGGTGGGGGACCAATGTTTTTGTTTCTCCCTTTCCACGCTGCTCCTTGGGAATAGAAGCCTTGATCTTCCCTGGAGAGAACTGATCTCTCCCTCTTCCACGTTCACCCAGAACTTTGAACTGTCTTTTTGAAATACAAAAAAAAAAAAAAAAAATGTAGAAGAGTGTGGACTTTGGAGACCCAGAAATGGGGCTTTACATCCTGTCCCATATAACTTAAGACAAGTTGTGTTTTAGGCTTCATCAGTAGAGCAGGGGCAATAAGAACTATCTCTTTGGCTCTGTTGTGAGAGTGGAATGGGCCAGGGAGTGTAAATGTCCCAGGGAATTGTCTGGCACTTGATAGGCACACATTCAATCACAGAATGGCACTTCTGCCAGGGGTGAGAGAGAAAGCTGGGTCACAACCTGCCTCTATGTAGCCCGAAAGGCAGGAATAAAAATAGATATGGTATTGCTGCATAGGCCATAATCAAGCAGATGAGATAGCACAGCTTCACACAACAATCTTTGGGAAGTGTAAGCCTGCCAAAGAAAAGAAAGAAAAGTGCAAAAATCCCCGAGGCTTTGGCAACGTTGCTAGTCTTTCCACTGCAAAAGTAGATGTGAGTTAGGAGTTGTCAAGGAGGTCAATTATCATCATTATCACCACCCTGCCAGTATAGGTTAGTGCAGTTTCATGGAAGAAAAAAGCTATAAAAGTGAGAATAGAGGACATTAAATTATTGTTATTTGCAGATGATATAATTGTATACTATTAGAACTTCTGGGAGTTATCTGAAAAACTATAAGAAATAAAAAAAGAGAATTCAGAAAATTCCCTGGTTGCCAAATTTATATCAAAATCATTAGTTTTCTTATATACCAACTATAAACAGAAAACTTAGTAGAGAAAATGGCCCATTTACAATTCCAAGAAAAACATTAAAAAAAAAAACCCCAAAACTAGAAACAAGAAATCATCAGAGTTTATGTGAAGGAAACTCTAGAACTCTTCTGAGGGTTATAAAAGAAGACAGAAAAATAGTCATAACTTATTCTTAGGCAAAAAAATATCAGTATCATAAAGATGTTGTCTTCTAAAATCTATGAAGCCTCTGCCATCCAAATTAGAATATCAATGAGATTTTTTTTAATGAAAACTTTACAAAATATTTTTTGAGGAGCACGTACAAAATTCTATGATAATTCTGGAAAATAAGAGCAAATAGATTCAGTAGAATAAAATATAGACTCTAGAAAATACTCATCTAGATATACATGAGTATGGTAGATGATAAACATGATATTTTATTCAGTGGGAAAAGGTGGTTTAGTAAAATAAGATGATGTAAAAATATAGTTGACTTTGTAGAAAAGAACTGAATGGCTACTTCAGTCTTAACACAAAGTTGAGATCTATTAATTGTATAAATGTGAAAACAAAAAATTTAAAAATATTATAAGGAAACATGGATGGCAAAAAAAGTCATTGAATTTGTAAAGGAAATACTGATAACAGTGGCTACTTAAAAGTTAAAAACTAGATAATGACAAAGACAAGGTATAATTAAAAAACAAAACAGGTGGCACAAAATATTTGCAATATGTACACTAGCCTCGTAAAAATGTTTAATAAATATTCTCATCATAAGTTTAGTAATTATATTACCGAAAATAAGACATACTGCTAATAAACATAAAAATGCTCAGCCTCACTTGTATTAAATAAAAATACAAGTAGCACTTAACAACTAATTAGAAAAAGTGAATATAATTGGAAATACTAATTTTAACAAAGGTCTTGGAATATGGGTACTGTCATTTGATTCAGATTCAAACTGTACCACTTTGCAGAGTGATTTGGCCATATCTGAGACCATGTTAAATGTACACATCCTTGCACCAACAATTTTGTTACCAGGAGATTGCCCTAGGGATCTTCTTGAAAAAGTACTCCATGCTATGGAATATAGTTTTTAACAGTTAAAAAACAAAACAAACAAACAAAAAAAACTCCCAGTCGAACCTGTGGTGGTGCAACAGACAAAGCATAGACCTGAAACACAAAGGTTGCCAGTTCAAAACCCTGGGCTTGCCTGGTCAAGGCACATATGGGTGTTGATGCTTCCTGCTTCACCCCCTTCTCTCTCTCTCATTCTCTCTCTCTCTCCTTCTCAATTTCTGTCCTTTCTAAAATGAATGAAGTCTTTAAAAAAAAAAAAACAAACCCAACAACAAAAAACATAGCCCTGGTGGGGTAGCTCAGTTGGTTAGAGCATTGTCCCAATGTGTCAAGGTGGTGGGTTTAATTACAGGTCAGGAAGGTACATACAAGAATCAACCAATGAGTGCATAGATAAGTGGAACAACAAGTTCATGTTTCTCTTTCTCTCTCTCCTCTTCTCTCTCTGTATAAAGTCAATAAAAAAAGAGAATCCAACCCACAAATGTGATGTATGGGGTACTGGTTAAGTTTCATAGGTGCTCATAGTTTTTTACTTTATATTGATAATTAAATCTATCATCCATTTTGTGTTTATTTTTTGTGAAGAGTGTAAGATCAGTCTGTGACTAGATTCTTTTTCTTTTCTTTATTTTTGCATGTGGATGTCCATTTTTTTTCCAGTGCCATTTGTTGAAGAGATATTCTTTTTTCAATTTGATTACCTATATTCTTTTGTTGAAGATTAGTTTATCTCTGTGTGTTTCTTTTGGGGCTCTCTATTTTGTTCCACTGATTGATTTTTCTACTGTATTATTTCACCTATACCACACTGTCTTCATTGCTGTAGCTTTAATAGTATGTCTTCAAGTTGGGTAATGTCAGTCCTCTGACATTTTTTTTTTCAGTATTGTATTGACCATTCTATTACTTTACAAGGGCCGGTCATAACAAAAAATCTGCAGACTGGGTGGCTTTGAAAATAAACATTTATGTATCGTATAGTTCTGGATGCTGGAAGGCCAAGATCAAGGTGCCGGTGGCAGAGTGGGACTCTTCTGAGACCTCCTTACCATAAAAATAGCTACCTTTTCCTTGTCCCTTCACGTGGTCCTCCATCTGTGCTTGTATATTCCTCTGTGTGCCCTAATCTTCTTTTATAAGGACAGCAATCAGATTAGATTAGAGACAACTCTAAATCAGACTTTACTTTAACTCAGTTACCTTTTTAGGTGTCCTTAGAACAAGCAATGACCTGGACACAGTGGGAGGAAAGATTATGCGAGGATGCCTCAAGAAGGTGGCCATTATGGAAGCCAGAGAAATAGGCTGCAGAAGAAACCGAACCTGCCTTCATCTTGCTCTTGGACCTCTAGCCTCCAGAACAGTAGAAAATATAACTGTGAAGCCACCCAGTCTGTAGTATTTTGTTATGGGAGCCCAGCAAGTTAATCTACCTTGTATTCTGTACCCTTACTGTAATTTATTATTTCCAGAAGAGTTTTTTGTTGTTGTTGTGAATGTTTTCTGACTTATAAAATTTTTAAAAACCTAATATATATAAAAATAGACATCATTCTTCTTCCTTGAATTGTGATGCCTGTCTCCTACATATATGTATGGATGTGTTGAGGGTAGTATATAGTTAGACCCTCCTAGCACAGTGCATGAAATGACACTTGGTATACATCTCATATGTGTTTATTGAATTAATTAGAATTCAAAGAGAATGTTTGCTCCCAGTTTTCGAAGACGTTTTTGGGGAAATGGCCCTTTTGGAGATAAGAAAAAATTGCTGAAATAATGTAGAAAACAAATAAACAAAGAATGCATCCTATTGCAGAGAGGGCCCACCTTTTGCCATCTGATTCTGGAAAGGAAGTCCTCCCATGCGCTCCATTCCACAGATGAAAGGACCAGGTTTTATAGAGCATAGAAAATGAAGATCCCACCTGATGACCTTTCCAAGTGAACTGTTCTAATCTTCTGTTACTCCTGTCTTCTGATGTGCTCTTGGCCAAGGACACAGCAGTGGGCTAGTCCCTGTGCCTGGGAGGTTTCTTCTGTGATTCAATGTGATTCAAGTTTTATAGCTAGCTAGCTAGCTAGCTAGATAGATAAACAGATACATAGAGATATAGACAGATATAAATATAGATATGTAAATACATACGCCTGGCACATACAGAGAGAAGGTTAAATTCATTACATGAATTTTGTTTTCTTATTGGGTAAATAGTTTCTATTAAAGCAACACTGTATGTATCCTTAAGCTCAAGGCTAATGGTTAATGGGAACATGGCCCAGGTTTTGACATATAATTGGTGCTCAGAATAATGAATCCATTTGTGATTGTATCACCTAATACAGGAGCAATGCACATTAAATTTGAGGGTGTTTTTTTTTTTAAACTTTATTCTTTTGAAGATATCTAGGACTGAGCTAAGTAGCCTGCTTTCATGGGCTGATGAAGCAGACATCTCGTAGTTTGTCACAGATGACTAAAATAGATGTCTGCCTTAATAAAAAGAGAAATTATTTATATGACTAAAAATAATCTGGACACTACAGAATTATTTCCTGGTGAAGAAGGGCCTCATGAATTATTGTCAATTTGAAGTGTCTTTACTGTGTCACCTCTTCCATGTTTTTTGTTTTTTTTTTAGAAAGTGAGAGAGTAAAAGGAATATGGCAGGTTGAATGGCATTCTTTATTTACTAGACTAACAAATGAAGTTTTCAGAAATAGAATTCCCTGGATTGTGAAGTTAAAAGCAAATCAGAAAGGAACCCTAGTTGGGGCTTTTGTGGCTTAAGCGAATTGTAACCATAGAAAGACAACTCATGCCTGCAGATTTTTGAAAATACAGCCATTTACTCTCCTGCCATCAAACATTTCACTCTGTCTTCAGTGTAAAAGGTCAAGCCCAAGTGATCTGTGAAGACTTTAAGAACGTTTCTCCACAGTTCATCTTTGTATCCATCAATGCAAAGTAAATATGTACTTAAAATATCTTCTGAATGAAACTGTGTGTCTGTTTTGGCACAATATCTGTGTTAGATATTTCAAGAGATGTGGGGGAAATTCAGATAAAAAAATTCATCACCCCAAGAAACTTGCAATATAGTTAGAGACTCAATTCATCTAACTTCTTTCTAATATCAGGTACCTGGGGAAAAGCCTGCTTCCCGGGGGCTTGTGAGATTCTCTGGTAGGATGCAGTAAGAAAATATTAAATTTCTATCAGTATTGATTTTTACCTAATTTTTAACATTTATATTTTTGTCTCTGTTTTATCATGTATGTGTTCTATTAGAACACTAGCCAATGTTGGTAATTTATACTAAGCATGAATGGGGGGGGTACGGTCTTATTTTGAAGGACTGTTTACTGATAGAGGCACATGTAAGTATTTGTGTGCAAATATTCCTGCAGTAGTGTGTGCACAAGATTCCTAGATTCTTATTTTTAAGTATGTATTTATGTTGTAAAGTGTGTTATTATTATAGCTATGTGTGCTGATGACTTCGTATCCAGACATTTACACATGCACACCTATTATTAGTAGATAGCGATTATTTATATAGTATAATATCCGAGTTTTCATTTAACTGAACAAATGGGAATGAGTTTAGGTACATAAAAATATATTTTAGTATACCTTTAAAAAATCAGTAAATTTTTATAACACATATATCGAGTAGAATTAATCCTCTGTTTTTATTTCTTTATTTTTAGTCATGGTAAAATACACATAACAAATTTTATCATCTTCCCCATTTCTATGGGTACAATTTGGAATTAATCCTTTTAAGTTATTTGATTTTATTATATTTAACACGGACACAAAGATAACAAAGTGTTATCAGATTCTGCAGTCCGAAATGGATTTTTTTTCACTAGTAATATCTCTACAGAATTAAAGAACCTAACAGGGACTACAGATAGAAAGATATAAAGAGAAAAGAAAAGATTCTCCTGTAGTTGGAATCACTTTTCTTTTTTTTTGGTTGTCCACAACAGCAGTTTGCATAAACTCAAAAGACAACTTTTCAGGTTGGCTACAAACAGGAAGACTCAGGAAATCAAACAATGACAACAAAACCACAACAAGTACCACAAAGCACTGAGCTGCTGCTCCCTCTGCCTGGAAAATTCCACATTCTGAATCATTGTAAACATTGGGGGGTGGGGCGCATAGAAATATATATATAATCAGTCTATATATAGTATTTAAGTAATGCTACTTTATAGGACATATAAATGTTGGCTGGCTGTTTCTTTAAATTCAATGAATTTTTTTTTTAAATCGTTTTTTTCTTCTGTTGTTCAATATATTCTTTTTTTTTAATAATTTAATTTTTTTAATGGAGCGATATCAATAAATCAGGATACATATATTCAAAGATAACAAGTCCAGGTTATCTTGTCGTTCACAATATATTCTTCAGATACATTCACTAATGAGAGCTGGGAACAACACAGGAAGTGAGGCACTTCAATCAAACAACCAGTTTTCTTTGAAAATTGGTTCCCAGGTAGTTGTTTATCTCAGTGATTAACATATTAGCTATGAATATGTGATACTAGCTTTCATTTAGATGGGGATCAAACTAAAGTAATAGACAGACATGAAGAAGTTGTGCCGCAGGCATAGACTTCAAAGTGTCCTCTGCTGGAGTCCTTCACTTGTTTTAGTGCTTCTTTCCGTCATCTAAATACAGACCAACTGAGCAAAGCAAGATTTGGGAAGGAGCCTGAAGCTTCATGTTAAGACAGAGAAAAGAAAGGCTCATAATTGTCTAAGCATTGATTATGCAAATTAAGAATTATTTATATTAATTGCTTCCTTCTCTCTTTCATCTTTAAGATTCATTCCTACCATTAAAGAGGTGGAGATGTAGCTGACTCCACCCATTAGTAGCTGTATAATTATTTATGGCGGGGTAACAAACCATCCAAAAGGTAGTTAGTGACTTAAAATAGCAACTGTTTATTTAGTTTATGATTCTGTAGATTGGCAGTCAGGGTTGGGCTCAGCAGAGTGGCTCTTCTGGTGTTGATGGGACACATCTATCTTCGTGGGGCTTGCTTATATGTGCATGATCAATGAATAGGTCTGCTAATGTATGATGGCCACAGTGGAGATGGCTGGGATGATTGGCTCCTGTTTCTAGGGGGTCTGTCATTCTTCAGCAGCCTAGTCCACACTTACAGAGTGCTCACAGACTTCCAATTGGAAGAAAGAGAGTAAACCACAGCAAACAAGACCTTGATCATATGAAGCCACATGTCATGAATTGGTCATATGAAGCCACGTGTCACAACCAGAGAAAATGGTGAGAAGGAGGAGGCACTCTTCCAAAAGGCATGGAAGTGGAAGGCAGGAACAAATTAGAGTTATGGTAATTAATGATTGATAGAAGCTTTTATGCATACACCTAGAGGGAGGAGACAGAAAGAATACGCTATAACTTGGTAGCTGAGTATTTCCGTGGAAGCTAAAGATGTAGCCTATTCAGTAGAAAAGTCCAGTTTAAAGAATGACAGAAGCATTATAGGGAAATTAGAAGTAAATAGCTCTGATTTCCCATAAGAAAATTTGATAAGTCAGATTTTATCATATTGGAATGTCAAGTAGCAATTTAAAAATTTTTAATCTGAATTTTAGTAACAAGAGGCAAATGATAAGATAATATTGATATTAGATAGTTTTTAATAAAATTTAAAATTACAACTTATATTTTAATGTTTATTATAATTTACTAGAATGTGACAAAAACTTTATTAGATTTAATTTTAATAGAAACTCTGAATCATGACATTGTTATCATTTTTGTTTTCATAAGAGGAAACAGAGGTTCAGAAAGATTAGGTGATTAGTCTGTAAATTATTTAGCTAAATGAGAACTCAGCTGCTATTGTTTTGACTATTTTGAGTATTTTTAGATTGAATGAATATTTTTATCATGTATATACATACAAAATAATGTGTTCTGAAATTATCAAAATTGTAATTTAGAATTAACTCTGTCTACATTGTAATTTTAGTATCAATAATCAGCTGGCTATGTTGACAAGACCAAGGTCACCACCCCTTAATTAAGGGGATTGCTGGTCTGCAGGAACAAAGGAATCCATAGCTCCCTGGGATGAGTTCACTCTGCTAGGAGAAAAATAGACCCTGAAGATCAAAAGTCAACAAGCTTTTATCATTCATTCTGGGTTATATTGTTGTATTGTTATTCTAGAGAGACTATCATTTTTTTTTTTTTGTATTTTTCTGAAGCCGGAAATGGGGAAACTCCTGCATGCGCCCGAACGGGATCCACCCGGCATGCCCACCAGGGGGCGACGCTCTGCCCACCGGGGGGGTGATGGTCTGCCCCTCTGGGGCGTCGCTCTGTTGCGACCAGAGCCACTCTAGCACCTGGGGCAGAGGCCAAGGAGCCATCCCCAGCGCCCGGGCCATCTTTGCTCCAATGGAGCCTCGGCTGCAGAGAGGAAGAGAAAGACAGAGAGGAAGGAGAGGGGGAGGGGTGGAGAAGCAGATGGGCGCTTCTCCTGGGTGCCCTGGCCGGGAATCGAACCCGGGACTTCTGCACACCAGGCCAACGCTCTACCACTGAGCCAACCGGCCAGGGCCTAGAGAGACTATCTTAATGCCCCAGGCCAGTAGTTTTCCGGACTTGTCTACCCTTGAAATGAATGCCAAAGTGTTTCATGGCTTTGTGGCCCCCCAGTGCATCAGTGATGCCCAGTGGTATGCCCAGAGGTATTCTCCAACAACATCCTTTCCCTGCAGCAATCACCAGGGCCAGACACCATCGCAGGAAGCACTGGGACACTAGGGAAGCCGTACATAAATCAGTGGGGCAGTTTCAAGACCATCTGCACTATAGTCCAGTCAGATAGTTAATGGAATTTTCTTGTAGCTTTTCAAAGCCCTTCTCAGGAAACACAAGAAGTGTGGGTCTACATCTCTGCTCCCTATAAGGAGATTGTGTAGTTCTTTTTCTTCTTTTAATTTTTTATTAAATTTTTTGGGGTGATATTGGTTGACAAAATTATATAGGTTTCAGGTGCCCAATTCTATACCACATCACTGTATATTGTATTGTGGGTTCACTACCCCAAGTCAAATCTCTTCAATCATCATTTATCCTCCTCCACCCTCGTCTACCTCTGCCCACCTCCCTTTTCCTCTTGTAATCACCATACTGTTGTCTGTGTCTATGAGGGTTTTTTTTCTTATACTTCTCTTTGTAGTCCCCATTATGGACTCCTGCCCAAATTTATGTTGAAGTCCTAATCCCCAGTGGGATGGTACTTAGATGTAGGATCTTTGGGAAGTAATTAGGTTTAGACAAGTTCATGAGGGTGGAACCTTATAAGAAGGCTTTAGACGCCTGACCTGTGGTGGCACAGTGGATAAAGCGTCGACCTAGAATGCTGAGGTCGCCAGTTCAAAACCCTGGGATTACCTGGTCAAGGCACATATGGGAGTTGATGCTTCCTGCTCCTCCCCTCTTCTCTCTCTCTCTCTCTCCTCCTTCTCTCCTCTCTAAAATGAATAAATAAAGTCTAAAAAAAAAAAAAAAAAAAGAAGGCTTTAGTACCCTTATAAGAAGAGACACAAGAGAGTTCTCTCTCTCTGTCTCTCTCTCTCTGGTTCTCTCTCTTAGCCCCTTCCCTCACCCCCACTCCTGACCATGTGAGGACACAGGGAGAAGGTAGCCTGGTTGTCTACAAGCCAGGAAGACAGATTTCACCAGAACATGACCACACTGATACCCTGATCTCAGACTTCCAGATTCTCTACTGTGAGAAATAAAATTTTGTTGTTTAAGAACCCCCCCCCAATAATAATAATCTACTGTGGACATGTTGTCTTCAATTTTCAACAAAGGGTAATTCACTTATATCCTTGTCAACTTGAGAAGTTTTCTTTTTTCTTTCCTTTTCTCTCTTTATCTGTTTTAAAATTTGAGAGCTGTTTTGACTGATAATGGAACTTATAATGCAATTTTCTTATCACATGACATAAAGGCTGCAAATGCTTTTAACATTAATAAGCCAAAATATCAATTTCCCATTTACATATGTTTAAATTTTTTATTGATTGATTTTAGCAAGCGAGAGAGGGAGAAACAGACAGACAGCAACATCGAGCTGTGAGCTGTTCCTTATGTGCCCTGTCCAGGGATCGAACCAGCAACCTCTGCACTTCAAGATGATGCTCTAACAACCAAGATATCTGACAAAGGCATATATATGTTTAACTGTATGTTAATGATACCATAGAAGTCAGTGTGCTTTGACCTTTAACTCAGTGCTCCTTTCATTATTATATAGTCATCTTATATTTTATATTTATTCAACCAAACTTTATTTGTCCTCCAATAACTATATATTGACAATCAGCTTTGAGGTTGATCCATGCCTTCTGCAACATACTCCCCGAGCAAAGCTCAATTTCTACCTTGTTCCGGCTCTTTTAACAGTTTCTTCATACAGCTTATCTAGAAAAACTCATCACTTCATTTTATTGTTAATCATATATGTGTTTCTCTGCTTCATTTATCTTTCTGGCAGTGCCTGGAATAGTACCATAACAGGGCCTACATGGGTATTTGTGGAATTAAATATTTACCTTCCATAACTGCACAACAATGATGATTTAACTCAGATTACCTCATAACATTACCATTAATCATCAGAGCCCAATGTAAGTATTTTCAGAATGCAAGCCTAATCGGGGTAGGAAAATGGGGTAACATTAGAATGACTTTCAATATGCTCTTAGTCCCCCCCCCAAAGAAATTATTGCTATTTTTCCAGGGTTAAATTTAAATGAATAAAGATTTATCCACAAATACTCCACCTGTGATGATTATAGTTCAATAAGTTTTATTATTTGTAAAGGTCACCACATGAAAATGGATTATTTGACATTTCTCAGGGACTCAGTCAGCCTGCTGAATATGTCTTGCAAGCAGTCCCTTAAGTTTAGATGGAAAGAAAATGAAGTGGGGTAAAATACTGAATATATGGAATCAACACCATTCATTCCAGCTGAGGATCTCCACCTTTAACCTCATGAGAGGTATAGAAAGTTGAGAAGGAAAAGAAAAGGGATGATAGGGAAGAAAAAGTGGTACGAAGAAGTCAGAACTGTGAAAGGTCATCAAGTTAAAAACAAGAAGAGAATTTGGAGAGCATCTAGTTCATTCCTACATTATATAATAGTTCTCTCTTATTCACGGAGGATACGTCTCACGACCCACAGTGGATGCCTGAAACCTCTGATAGTACCAAACTCTCTATATACTATGTTTACTGCTATATAGAGATATATTATGATAAGTTTAATTTATAAATTAGTCACAGTTACAGATTAACAACAATAACTACTAATAAAATATAACAGTTATAACAATACAGTGGTACCTTGAGATATGAACAAACCAACATATAAATTTTTTTTAAGATACAAGCTGCGACCCGGTCCGTATTTTTGTTCGAGATCCGAGCGAAATTCCGAAATACAAGTTGTGATTCGGGAAGCTGCCGCTAGTTGGCACATTGGCACATGGGTCCAGTATCGGCAGTTTGATATAGGAGTTGACTGACTTACAAGCTCGGTTACAGAATGAATTAAATTCATATCTCAAGGTACCACTGTATAGTGTAGTAAAAGTTATGTGAATGGCTTTGGACTATTTACAAAAATAAGGGTTACCATCTTTCTCAGAAAGGAGAAAGAAAATACACAAAGTTGCCTTTTAAAGGATTTAATAATCATCATACAAAAAGTCTGGAAGAGAAAGATTGCTTGGATGCTTACTTGGCACCTTACTTTCTCAGTGTAACACAAAAAACCAATTATTCCCGATTCTTGCTCCCATGGAGCTCAGTTGGTTTCAAGTGGTTTTGACTAATTCAAAGTCAAAGATTATGTGAAATGTTTTAAAATTTAATTACGTTTATTGGGATAACCTTGGTTAATAACATTATATGAGTTTCAGATGTACAACTTTATAATACATTGCCTATATATTGCATCGAGTGCCCACCACCCAAAGTCCAGTCTTCTCCTGTTACTGTATATTTGACGCCATTTATCCTCTTCATCCTCCCTCACCCCCCTCCCCTCTGGTAACCATGGTGCTGCTGTCTGTAAATTTCTTTTGTTTTTTTGCTTCCGGTTTTATATTTTACATGTGAGTTAAATCATATGGTTCTTATCTTTTTTTTTTTTTTTGGTTCTTACCTTTTTCCATCTGATTTATTTCACTTAGCATGATACTCTCAAGATCCATTCATGTTGTCATGAATGGCACTATTTCATCATTTTTATGGCTGAGTAGTATTCCACTGTATTTGTAAATCACCTCTTCTTTATCTATTCATCAGTGGAAGGACACTTAGGTTGTTTCCATGTCTTGGCCATTGTGAATAATGCTGCAATGAACATAGGGGTACATATATCTTTAAAAATAAGTGCTTTATAATTTTTTAGGCAAGATACCCAGCAGAGGGTATTTTCTTTCTAGCTCAACTTCAGATTCATGGAAAAGTCCAAATGAGCAGTTAGTTAGTCATATCCAGAATTTTTGTATTCCAATTTTTGTGTGTGATAGAAACCCAGAGAATGGTTAGGATAGGATAAAAGATGAAAGGATTTGTGTCATGTGGGATTCTTCTGGATAAGGCTCTAATGAGTGAACCTCTGTTTATTTTATGAAAAAGATAAAAATACTTGTTTCTAATTAGAACTGCCAGCATTACTAAACTAATGGGGTTTGCAAAACTGGAAATTTCTTCCAAGTATGCTATTGAATCTCTGTGGAGCTACTACAGGAAAACTGTACCAACAACTTTTCCCTAAGATTCCCTAAAAGCTCAATACTGAGCCTTGGACAATACTTGCTGCCCCTCTAGCTTCTTCCTAAAATATTTTCTGAAAGGAGAAGACATGAATTTTGATTCTAATAAGGAATCTTTCATTGCAATTCTGAGGGGAAGAGATATGGGCATGAGAAGGTAGAAGTAGCGCCTTTACAATTTCAGAACCCACAGAATTTCCTCTTCATCCATTTTGACACCAGGGGTCACTACTTTGTAGATGCAAAATCAAGCCTGCCTTCCTTTTCTTCCACATTTCTCCTATAGGTTTTCTCTGCCTCAATTTTTCAGTCCTTGGCCCTAACATGGGTAATTTCACCTTCTTTCTCAGAACTGAAATACTAGTCAAGTTGCCTTTTAATGGACTCAATGTATATACAACAAAAAGTGTCTGGAGTCAGAAGGGACTGCAGCATGGCAACTCAGGGATTGCTTACCACCCAGTGGCCCAAGCCACGTGGTAATGGGAAACAACAAAAAATTATCTGAGGAATGGCACGAAAGAGGGGTGAACATGTCCACCACGCCAGAAGAGTACATGTCTGCAAACCAGCTGAAAAACATGTACAACTTGAACCTAAAAGACCCCACCAAGTGGGGCTGAGGCGAAGGCCACCAGTGGGCATGAAGGAAGAAAAGAGGATAAGAGCAGGGAGGTCTTCAGAAAAGACTTGGGAGAGTTTCGAACTTGACTTTCACAAGGATTCCGAGTGATGTCACCTTACAGATAAAGAAAACAAAAAACGACCAAAATTTTATATGGGTCAACAGGAAGCTTAGTGACAAAGGTAAAGGCGACTTGCCTCAACCTGTTTTATTTCCTCTTCCCATTGCTCTGATTTGGAGACTTTAAATGTCCTGCTTTTTATACGTGCAAATATATCACTTACTGCAATCTGTAC
This sequence comes from Saccopteryx bilineata, assembly GCF_036850765.1. Lineage (NCBI taxonomy): Eukaryota > Metazoa > Chordata > Mammalia > Chiroptera > Emballonuridae > Saccopteryx > Saccopteryx bilineata. Next base: position 16,801,153 of record NC_089499.1, on the reverse strand, counting down.
GTCACCTCAAGGATTTTAAAATTAAAGATAGGAGAGACAAATAATCATAAAATCAGGCTGAGTTACACAGTAGGGAGATTAGAAAGTTATAACGCTGGAAGACGAGCTGAAGTCTAAAAAGAGCAAGGGGAGGCCCTGGCCGGTTGGCTCAGCAGTAGAGCGTCGGCCTAGCGTGCGGAGGACCCGGGTTCGATTCCCGGCCAGGGCACACAGGAGAAGCGCCCATTTGCTTCTCCACCCCTCCGCCGCGCTTTCCTCTCTGTCTCTCTCGTCCCCTCCCGCAGCCAAGGCTCCATTGGAGCAAAGATGGCCCGGGCGCTGGGATGGCTCTGTGGCCTCTGCCCCAGGCGCTAGAGTGGCTCTGGTCGCAACATGGCGACGCCCAGGATGGGCAGAGCATCGCCCCCTGGTGGGCAGAGCATCGCCCCTGGTGGGCGTGCCGGGTGGATCCCGGTCGGGCGCATGTGGGAGTCTGTCTGTCTCTCCCTGTTTCCAGCTTCAGAAAAATGAAAAAAAAAAAAAAAAAAAAAAGAGCAAGGGGGGGGGGGGAGAATTAGGCCGTCGTCAGGAGGTTTGCAGGTGCTGCGTGATGTCGGAGCTTCGGTCCCATGATAGCCGAGGGGACACAGAGGGACTGGCGCTCACACAGAATCTGATGGAGAGCATGAATTCATGTGAAAGAACCAGCAACAGTGAACGCTTGCAGGGGACAGAGCATGGTGGATTTGGGAACTGCCTACGATGTGAAGGAGAGGCAGGGCAGGAGAAGGTTTCTTAAGAGTTGGACGAGGGAAAACCTTGTGCTACGTTTCTACAGAAGAAGACTACTTACTGTGAGAGGGAATGAAACATGATCAAATGTGTGCTTGAGTATTGGTGCTCCGGGAGCAACTGAGTGGGGATAGTGCTGCGGGGCGGGGCTAGTCGGGCTACAGGGCCACTTTGCTCTTTGTAGTTGTTACAGTATATTGCTATCTCTTTCATCTGTCTATCCTCTATGGAAAGAGGTATCAGTAGACATAAATAAATGGATATAAATCTACACATAGAGACCTAAGGAGATCTTGATGTTTAAATTTTATTCACTATGCTAAGATATGTGACGACGACATGTTGTATGCATCATAATTATTTTATTTAAATAAGACAAAAATAACCGAATTTTAAAAGTCATCCATGCTCCCTGCTGGGGTAGCTCAGTTGCTTAGAGCAACATCCTGATTCACCAAGGATGTAGGTCGTATTCCCAGTCAGGGCACGTGCAAGAATTAACCAATGAATGCCTAAATAAGTGGAACAATAAACCAATGTCTCTCGTGCTAAATAAAAATTAAAGATATAAAGTCTTCCACGCTCATTAATAGTCAACAGTAATAGTTCTTTCTTTTCCCCATTCTCAAAACACCAGTCTCAATGAGTAGAGGTCACAAATACCGAAGGGGGCAAAAGTAGATTCACGGTTGTTTGTATGGAAAGAAATACAATCATTAAGAAATAATAATACAAAAATAAACTCTGTTTTGTATACTCACAGCTGTAAACCTACTTTTTCCTCACCCTGCATTAACAAGTTATTATGGATGACTCTGAAAATATTCTTAACTCATAGAAGAATCTGTGTGTGTAATACACACACACACACACACACACACGCCGCACACTCTAAGAGCATGGGTTCTGTCAGAGCCAGGTTGATTGTGAATCCTAGCTTTCTCTCATCCTGTGTGATGATGAAAAAGTTAGTTAAGTTCTCTACGCCTTATCTTCATTGGTAAAGTGGGAATGATAACAGTAACTATCTTAAGAGTTGGTCATGAGAACAAAAGGAGGAAGTATAGTAAGGTACTTTGGACCATGTTTAATCACATAAATGATATTGAAGAAATGTTCATTTTTAATTTCATTCAAAATAACCCACAAGAATCTGTTACCATTTTCTTCACCAACCATATTTACATTTAAACTTTTCCTTTTAGCAACCTACCCTTAATAAAAAGGTGTAAAAATTTGGAAAAGGAATTTCAGGATGGGTTGAGGTACAATTCAGGGCTTTTCAAGAAATGGCCAGCTGATTATTCCATAGACTGGTTCAACGGCCACTGTCTGTACGCTTAGGATATTTTGTTCAGCACAACCTAAAATTTAAAAGAGATTGTGTTCATCCAAGACAAGATGCATTTGAGTGTATGTAAGAAAAGAAAGAGTGTGTGTGAGAGCCAAAGTGAGGCAGAAAGAAAGAAAGTAGTGAGGGAGGACAGGGTTGCCCATGGTCAGACAGTAGCTAAAAAGATTGATTGTGAAGTACTTGCTGGCTAGAAAACTGGGTGACTCAACTTACTTACTCTCTGCTAGGGGAGTGATGATATAACTACGATATAATACAGGACGTGATAAATGTCAAAGAGGTGCATACGTGTTGTTTGCAGAACACAATTGAGGGACTATTAATGTTTTGATTATGGAATAATTTTTTTTAATTTATTCATTTTAGAGAGGAGAGAGAGAGAGAGTGAGAAGGGGAGAGAGCAGGAATCATCAACTCCCATGTGTGCCTTGACCAGACAAGTGCAGGGTTTTTTTGTTTTTGTATTTTTCTGAAGCTGGAAACGGGGAGAAACAGTCAGACAGACTCCCGCATGCGCCCGACCGGGGATCCACCTGGCACGCCCACCAGGGGGCGATGCTCTGCCCCTCCAGGGCATCGCTCTGCCGCGACCAGAGCCACTCTAGCACCTGGGGCAGAGGCCAAGGAGCCATCCCCAGCGCCCGGGCCATCTTTGCTCCAATGGAGCCCTGGCTGTGGGAGGGGAAGAGAGAGACAGAGAGGAAGGAGGGGGGGTGGAGAAGCAAATGGGCGCCTCTCCTATGTGCCCTGGCCGGGAATCAAACCTAGGTTCCCCGCACGCCAGGCCGACGCTCTACCGCTGAGCCAACCGGCCAGGGCCAAGTGCAGGGTTTTGAACTGGTGACCTCAGCGTTCCAGGTCGACGCTTTATCCACTGCGCCACCCCAGGTCAGGCTGATTATGGAATAATTTTATGGGGTGATAAGAGAGGGCCAGGAGATCATGGATAGAATTTTAGGTTGACCTTTGCAGTGTAGATTGATAGTTAGAACAGGGTCCTCTGCCAAGTTGAAGTCTGTCACAAATATGTTCACTTCATCATTCCTTCAACAAGTATTGACTGAGCATCTACTATGCCAGGTACTTTTCTAGTTATCTTGGGAGAATGTCCTAGACAAAAAAGCCCATTTCCATAAAACTAACATTATAGTAGGGAAAAACAGACAATAAACAAGGTTTATATAAAGACTGAAATATAGTGTCTTAGACGGTGAGAAGTGCTACAGAGAAAAATGGGTAAAGCTGGGCAGGGGGCAGGATGCATCACTCACTAGATCAGGCAGATCCTGTCACGTGAGGTGATCTTAGTGTGCACCTCAAAACTGTTGATTCTCAGGGTCAGATGCCTTCTCCTGATCACAGCACCGACTTGAAAGAGTTTTTCCTTTATTGTGGAGAACCCCACTAGGTGTGGTATGAGTTAACAGAAACTATTTTGAAAGGTAGTCAAATATTCTCCAAATGACTGTAACCTATTAAAATGCAGACCCAGCCTGACCTGTGGTGGCACAGTGGATAAAGCGTTGACCTGGAAATGCTGAGGTTGCTGGTTCAAAACCCTGGGCTTGCCCGGTCAAGCCACATATGGGAGTTGAAGCTTCCTGCTCCTCCCCCCTTTTTTCTCTCTCAATCTCTCTCTCTCTCTCTCTCTCTCTTTCTCTCTCTCTCTCTCTCCTCTAAAATGAATAAATAAATAAATAAAAAATAATTTAAAAAGAAAATTAAAATCCAGACCCCCTAAGTGTACCTGTGGAACTCTTATAGCTCAGAGCTGCAGGCTATTAAAGAGAGACGGTATGTTACGACCTGATTAAACCTTCTCATTTCAGAGTGGTTTGTAGGGTTAAGTGGCTTGCTCCAAGGTGCACAGAGAGTTGGTGGCAAACCTGATACTCGAGATTAGATTGGCTACCTCCTCCTCCCCTTCTGCTTCCATCAAACCAACTTTTCGCTTTGCCTCAGGCCGCCCATGGGTCTTGGATAGAGGGAGCATGACCTCCAGGAAATGAGCTGGAGGGGCAGGAGAGAGCGTGCAGTGAGAGGCACAGTTCCAGGGTGGTGTCAGGCACCGTTCCCGAGTTTCCACTTTTATTGTCTAAGTTTGTCTTCATAACAACCACTTACACAAGGTTTTCTGATTTATGATGCTACACCTTCTAATTTTTATCGAATGAAAACATGATGTATATATTAATGGAAGACTCTTGGGTACCCATCCTCAATTTTATATCCCATTTTTTTTCCAGAAAAAAACCAAACTACCATCTTGAACATGATATTTCTTTAGACCCTGAATTACTTTATATTATTTCACTTTATAAGTATCCTTTTAAAATATCAAATAATATTATCTTTCAATTTTCAAAAATTTATAATAATCTTACTCCAAATGTAGAATTCTGCAATTAAATTATTTTTTCTCTCAAAAAACATTTTAGAGATTTATTCAAATCCATACATGAATTCTATTTTTTTACCCTTTCAAATAGACCTTTACCTTTTAGAGCTATTTAGGTACACAGAAAAAATGAGCAAAAACTACAGAGGGCTCCTATGTCCTGCCTGACCCACACATGCCCAGTGTCCCCACTATCAATATCCTGGAACACAGTGGTAGTGCCTTTATCATAACTGATGAACCGATATTGGTACACCGTTTTTAACTGAAGTCTATAGTTTACATTAGATTTACTTCTTACGGTGTCAGTTCTATGGGTTTTGACAAATACATAAAAGCACTTATCTACCATTATGGTGTCATAGTGAATAGTTCCACTGACATTAAAGTCTTCTGTGCTGAATCTGTTTATCCTTTCTTCTCCTCACCCCCAAACTATTTCAACTTACATTTGTCTGATGATGAAGGCTTGAGTATATTTTTGTGTGGATTTGATTTTTGTCTTCTGTGAACCACATATTCATGTTCTGGGACTATGTTAAGACTGAGATTGTTTATGTTTTTCTTATTGGTCTGTAGGAATTCTGTATCTGTTCTGGGTAATAACAGTAATAGGTAAGCTCTACAGAGCTTTGTTTCTGGTATTGCTGAGTATTGTAAATATATTAATGCAATGATTGCTCAATAACCTTTGGATGTAGGTAATGTCTCCATTTTACAGATGAGGAAGTTCAGGTACTGAAGAATCAAATTACTTGCTTAAGATCACACACTTCTCAGTTGTCAATACATTATTTTTAACCTGCCCACCTGGCTTCTTCTAATATGACCCTTAGGAAGGCTTATACTAGAATAAAACTATCTTTTATGTGAATAACATTGGAAGCCTTCCCATTTCACTTGCTTACTGGTGTTCCGTACTTATGAATAGAAGCAACGTTTATAGTTGATCAATTTTAATAATGACCTTGTATCTATGTTTACTGTTTGTATCCGGGCCATTTGTGATGTGACTTGCTGCACCTACCCTCAGGAGGCAAAGTTTCTTTCTTTGTATCTTAAATCTGGTCTTGCATTTTAACCTAATCAAACAAAAGAATGGAGTGAAGAGCTGTGTGCCGATTCCAAGCCTAGGCTTCCCTCTCTCAGGAACCTTGCAATCATCATATGGACAATTCCAGGCTAGCCTGCTAGAGACAGAGAGACCTGATAAATCATCATCCAACCAACAGCCAGCCAATCATCAGACATGTAAATGAGGTCATTCTAGGCCAAATGCCAACCTGAGGACCACCAATACATGGGTGAGCCCAGCTGAAATCAACTCAATTTGGCCCAGACCAAAAGAACCACTAAGCTTACCCACAGATTCATGAGCTAAAAATGTCCTTGTTATAAATCATTATGTTTGGAATTATTATATAAAAACAGCTCGGTGATACATAATTTAAACTTATCATACTTTGAGCAAGGATAGTTAAAACACTTGTGCTGAAGAGTCGCACGGGTAGGTCACATTTTCAATAAAAAATACAAATTTGTTCTTATACAATTCCAGGCAAATGTGCTGGCCTGAATTTTCATCCCCTTCTGCTCAAGGAAACGTTAACATACATTTCAAGGTCAGCCTGGTCAAATACTCAAAGCTAAAAATGTCTCAATAATACTTGCAAGTACTAATATTTTATTTAGTTATATTAATATATATGAGGAACAGTTCAACACTTGGAAATGTTATTATTTTGAGCTAATTAATTTCATTTTAAAATAAGTAACTTCTTGTTTTAGAAATATTACATGTTTATTAAGGAAGAAAATGCAAAAAAAAAAAAAAGATATCAAAAATAAATTTTAGAAAAAGAACCTATAATCCCATCAACCCAGAAAGAATTGTTTGACATTTAAGCTGACTTTGAGTTTTCTTAAATGCTTTTCCCAATTCAGATGGGTCCAACTGGCCTCCTGCAGATAGAAATATACTCTATATGTAAATGAGAAAACTTCTGAATACGGTCTGAAAATACAGATATGTGTTACTCACATACACACACACACACAATTACTTCATCACAGAGGTTTCTTGCAGATATATTTTAAAAAATATTATTTTTAATTGACAAGTTCACAAAATATTTTTTTGGGGGGAAGGTATTTGTACAAGCAAATTAGAATAGAAAGCAACATTAGAAAAAAATAGTTATATTATATATGATTTTCTATGATATGTGTGCCAAATGTAATGTTCTAAGTTCTTGTTAGAACAATCAAAATGTTGGAAATTTTGTCACAAGCTGACCCACAATTTCTAGAACAACATAAAAAAAATGTTCATATTTGTGTCCTTATATATTCTGTGCTGAAGTCTCTACATTTGTTATATTTTTCCTTCTAAATAATACTCTGAGGTAGGTAATATTATCAACTTTATCTCCAAGATAGGAAAGTAGAGCGTAGCAAGGTTAGAGTACCTGTTAATTAATATTAGAGTTGGGGTTTTTTCTATCACCAGCGCTATTCTGGCAGTGGCTCTGCTACAGGGCTTCCAAGGCCCTGAGGTTCCCGAAGAGTGTCATTGTTGAACTTTGTGTGAACCTATTACAGCAGAAAAAAATAGGACTCATGCAGAATATTTCTTATTCATCTTAGTATGAAAGGACTTCTGTTGATGTACCTGATACATTGATTAAATATATTTAAAAATAATCATAGACCTAAAATTTTGTATCTCTATAAAATATGTCCCATCTCAATATATTGGAAATTTTGTACTCCTATAAATTAGATTTAAAAAAAAAATTTTTTTTTAGATTTTATTTATTCAATTTTCAGAGAGGAGAGAGGGAGAGAGAGAGAGAGAGAGAGAGAGAGAGAGAGAGAGAAAGGGGAGGAGCAGGAAGCATCAACTCCCAAATGTGCCTTGACCAGGCAAGCCCAGGGTATCGAACAGGCGACCTCAGCGTTCCAGGTCGACGCTTTATCCCACTGTGCCACCACAGGTCAGGCTATAAATTAGATTTTGATGCTTCCTTTTACTAATAATAGGCAAATCCTATTTCTATAGCCTAGTTCTACAGCATGCAATAGTGGAAATAATATTGAATATATAGTTGCATGAACCTGAACTTAATTATTAATTCCTAGTGGTATAATGAGATATGGACATGCATGTTTGTTAACTTTCACAGCTTAAACCAAATGTACAGATGCACCTCTTAGAAGCCCAGAAGTTGATTTTCAGGCACTGCTGTGTATATTAGAAGTCACAAACCAGTTGACCAAAATTTGCAAAATGGCTTGGTTTTGTCACTGAATAACATTGAGACATATGATGTTAAACAACAAGAATAAAAAGGGTGGAAAGAAGGAAGGAAGGAAGGAAATTGAACAGAAATTGAATTACTTAAATTACACAAGAAAACTCGATTTCATTTAAATGGCTATATGTTCAGGTTTTTCCTGAAAAGCAGACTATCTAGCAATAGAAGTTTGGCTACGAAACTTTCTTTGGACAATTTGACCTTAGCAAGTGTTATGCCAGCCAATTCTTAATATACCCTGCACGATGGGGTTAGTCCTCTTGAAACACTAATTTTGGGAATCTTGTGACCAACATGCTGCGAAGAAAGAAGCTCACGTCATATGGAGAAACTACATCAAAGAGAATCGAGGAACAAACTGGGAGCTAGAATGAGACCTCAGACATGTATGGCCCCAATTCAATAATCCCAGCCAGCCCCCAGCTATTTAAGGTGCCCCAGGAGAGGTTCTAGACACTGTGCAATAAAACTGTGATGTCTTTTAACATATCCTTCCCGAATTCTTAACCTACAGACTTGTGAGCAATTAAGTCACTAGGTTGTGGTGTGGTTTCTTATCTCCACACCCAACCCCTCCAAAAAAATGTGCTTAAAGATGTTCTTTTCTATTTTCTGAGCTTGTCCAGTCTTGTGTCCTTTTCTAGCTCACCTCCAGTGTTGCTCATGCTACATACAAATATCTCTGTGAATTTTTCATAACTTCTGTTTGGTAGCTATTGCAGGCATTTTTCTTCTCTGGCTTACTGGCACTCAAGTCTTTGGTTAACCCATGTTCAACAGAACCCGGAATGTCTCAAAGAAGCTAATGTCTGGTTTTCTGAAATCTGACCACGATTACTTCCATGTTTCTTTGGTTGCCAATATCAGGTTGATGTGGGCACAGACTATAAGGCAGTATCTTTCCATCCTCCCTCAAAGCAACTTAGATCAAAAGTTTCCTGTCCAAGATAGCTCCTTTAATTTTCCTAAGGTACCATTTAATTTATGGGCTAAAGTCTGAAGAACACCATTTAATGACAAAATGTAGGGAAATGATTAAGAAAATTATTATTTTCTGAATTAAAATGTTATCACAATAAATTTATACATTTTAAAGGATCTAGTTGAGGCTGATAATCTAAACGATTGTGCTAGTTATACTGAGAGGTGTGTTCTACAGGATCTTGCATTTATCTTCTGCTGACTTGATGAGTAAGTTAGTAACCAGGCAGTTGGATTCATTATCTCTTTGATACTAAGATTCAGGTATTAATTAATTCCATGGGTAGAATCGGTTTAGACATACATGGATTTTATGCTGATTTTTTAAATGTAACATTATGAATTAGAAATATTGGACATGATTCCTATTGTGAAGATTGCAATGTAACCATACTTTTTCCAATATTTGGATACATGATCTAAAAGTATACTAAAAAGAGAATACTTGGGAAAGAAATAATGAGGGGAGTCAATTTTTTTCAAGAACCTTTGAGAGTTTTAGAAACACTTATTTTTTTTTTTTTAGTCTTTTGAGTGAAGGTTTAATGATAACTCATTAAACATTTTTGCATGTTTACTGGCCATTTGAATATCTTTCTTTGTTAAGCTTCTATTTAAATCTTTTGCTCATTTTCTTGCTACTTAACTTCTATTTGAACTAATTTACAGAATTCTTTATGCATAAGAATAAGAGTCCTTTGTCAGATAGATGCACATAAATCTTTTCACTCTTCAGCTTACTTTATTCTTTTAATAACTGTTGATGAAATTGAACTTTATTAATCTTAATAAAATCCAATCTATCAATTCTTCTAGTTTCTTTAAAAAATCTTTGCCTAGTCCAAAGATATTAAGACTTTCTCCTATGCTTTTCCTTAAATTTTTTTATTTCTACAGCTTTCACATTTAGATCTGCAATCCATGTCCTAGCTTTGGTTTACAGTATGAAGTGGGGATCAACATGCATTATTTTTTCAACAAAAATACCCAGTCCACCCAATATCATTTATTGAAAAGACCATACTTGCCCCACTGCAGTACAGTGTCCCCTTTGTCATAAATCGATTGCCCAAGTGTGGTCCTCAGGGCTTTCTTCTGTTTCAGAGTCCATTTACATATCCTTACAGCAGCCCGTGTTGTCCTGACTACTGTAAGTGCATAGAGAGTGTGCTTCATTATTTTTGAAATTTGTATATTTTCAAACTGACAGTGCTGAACAGTTTTTCAGATATGGGCAATTGACTCAATGAATTGCTTATTTATTTCATTCTCTAATTTTCTATTATGGTATTTATATTTATTACTGGACTGGAAAAGCTTTTGATTTAATAAAGATATAATTCTTTTGGTTACTATATTGCAAATAATATGCACGGTTTGTGTGTTTTTTTATTATTGTATTTTAACATATGTCTCCAATTTTTATATCATAAGATTAATTTACTGTTTTTTTTCTCATGTTTAGAAATATATTTTATGTTTGGAAAAGTGTTCTTCTCTTTGAAATGAGGCAACATCTTTTCTAGGTTATTATTATGGCTTTATGTTTACATTCAAATTTTAATCTACCTGGAAATTGTTTTGTATGCCATGGATAGCGGAAAGACAAATTCATTCTTCTTTTTTTTCCAAAAAGGGAACTATTTAATCCCATAGTAATTATCACATAAGAATTTCTTTCATTTAGCATTTGACTAAAGTTAGATGCACAAATCATAAATCTACTTGAGTGTGTGTAATTTTAATTTTTCAATAGAATTTTAATACACTTACTAAGAGAAGAAGGAATGTACATCCTTAGAGAGGGAAGCTGAAGAGGTAGGCATCACGTGGGGATTTTGTAAACGTAGATTCCTAATCAGCAGTTCTAGGGTCAGGCCTGTGATTCCTCATCTCTGACATGTTCCCAGGTCATAATTCGGCTCCTCATCTACAGACTGCATTTGGAGTGGGCCTTCCTGCTTTTCTCCACTTTCATGCATTCTTGGTACAGATCTGTTTCTGAAACCCGGCTCACACTCATGACTATTTCTTGACATCTTCCCGGTGAACTCTCCTTGTTTTCCTGCACCTGTTCTACATTTGCTCGAACCAGAATTGAATAGAGTCTTTTGTCTTTCCTGAGCCATGTGATACTATTTTGTCAACCTGAGCAGGCTGGATACCTCATTCTGGCCGTTTCTGCTGCATCATTCTGTGTTGCCAGACTGATTCAATCAAACCGGAAATCACTTTCTGTTTATTTCCAGTAGCACCGGGTTGCACTTAATGGAAAGCCTGACATCTAATTCTGCACTTAAAAAAAAGGTTATTATTTTTTAGATGAGAGCCCCTTTATTACATTGAATTTAGAGAATGCCTAGCTCTCTTGGAAAAGAAAATGTTAGTTACGCTGGTAGAATGAACAATACTACTATTACTTTAACATTGAGCTTCCTGGCTTTCATACTACAGTTAAAGTTGTTATTGAATCAGCTTTTCCTAACATTTTAGTTATTTATCCTTAAAACTTGCCTTAAAAACTCACTGTGTTAATATGCTGTTAAACAAAGAAACATAGATTTCATTGCATTTAAGTTAAGAGTATCTTTTGAAATTAATAGTTATTAATATGCATCCTCAGCTCTTTTCAGATTTGTGTGTTCTGAATCTTTATTGAAGAACAAAATGAAAATAATGACTGTCTGCTATTTTATCTCACTAATCATTATTGTTTTTATTTTTTTGCATGAAACAGAATTAATTTTGGTATGAATTTGCTTTCTCAGAGGAAATATTTATTTGACTGTTAAATAATTCAGGCTAGAAACTCAGCCATTTCTTTAAAAAGAATATACCTGATTCTATCTAGCAACTTTGTTTTCAACATGGGCAAGAATGGATTGTGATTAGGACACCTGATGAGGGAGTGGTTAAATAGAATAAACCAGATAATTTTCTGGAGTTAAATCACTAATGCTTATCAGAATTGGAGCCAAGAGACCTCAAGAGAGAAGTGCCACCAGCTTACTGGTATCTGAGTTGGAAGATGTAATCACTGTTAAGGGTCAGTTAAAAAGTAACTAATGAGAGATGACGTCAGAGTAATGGCGGAGTAGGAAGCGATACCGATAAATCTCCCCCAAAACTCAACAAGATCTTCAACCAGAAACAGAAAAACCTATACTTGGAGCTTCCAGATTCTTCGCAATACACCCAAAGGTATGATTGAGTGAAAAATTGGCTAAATATATAACCAAACCCCGAAGGAAATAGGGAGTAAGAAATGCTCCACCTTCCTCACTAACCTAAACAGGGCGGCTTTTTCTGGTAACTGTGAATATAGAAACTGAGGCGGGCAAAGGGGGTGAATAGATCCAGGCCGCCGCAGCAAAAACGGCCGAACCAGGCTGTGGCTCAGAGATCCAAGCCGAGGAAAATCTGATCCTGTGGCAACCCGGGCACTACAAGCTAACACTCGCGCCAAACCCAAACAAAGACAGACAAGCGGAGCGGCCATTTTACCCGGTCTCCTGGTTGGTGCGCAGTTAGTGGAAGAGAGATTTCTTCCTAAGCCGCGGAAGTGGGTGCCCGTGTTGCCCCACGGAGAGGCAGGGTGAGAGGCCTTTCTGAGGGCTGAGGGCAGAGTCTCTGGGCAGCCCCAGCGCCCTGGGAAAGCCACGCACGGGAGGGAGTGAGAACTAATCCCAACGGTGGAGATTTTCCGTGCTGGAGGCTGTTTCACTCAGAGGGAACCACGGCCGGCCTCATATCCTGGTTTGCGCGCGCAGATAAGGAGTGAGCGATTCCTCCGAGTGCCTCGGCAGTGCGCGCCCGTGTTATCGCACAGAGGGGCAGAGTCAGGGGCCTTTGTGTGGGCCAAAGCGGAATCTCGGGCCGCCCCAGCGCCTTGCAAAAGCCGCACACGGGGACGGAGCGAGACTCAATTCCAACGCTGCAACTTTTCCCTGCGGTTGGGGGTTTCACTCAGAGCGTGAGACTGCTGGCCAGATATCCTGGTTGCAGACAGTGAGTGAGAGTTTCCTCCAAGCGCCCCGGAAGTGGGCGCCCGCTTGTGTTACCGGATAGAGTGGCAGAGCCAGAGGTCTTCGAGTGGGCGGAAAGCCCGCCTGATTATGCTAGCAGCTCTGACTGACTGAGCCTTACCCAGAGCCCTGTGCTGAGTGGAAATAGAGTGGGGAGTTGCCAGCAATTTGAGCCTCTTACTATCCAGGCAGAGGCAGCAGCAACCCCATACCTGGACTATCAGGCTACTAATTGAGGAAGGAAAGACTAGGAGAAAGGCTCCAGGAACACGGACTCTCTCACTGTCGGAGCCTATAAATGCTAATGAGCCTCGACTCCCAACGAGAATAAAGCACAATACATGACATTGCCATAGAGACTTATCAACTGCACACCTCTACCTGAGCGTGCCAAAGGGGCAGAACCCGGGGTACAGAGTCACCGACCAGGAAGAGGGAGAGAAAAGAAAAAGCAAGAAGATAACCTCTCAAAATCAAGAATAATCTGCAGACTTTATAACCTATCCCATTTTATTATATTTGTTCGTTTGTTTCTCTTATCTTCATTCTTGAGACTTTTTTTTCCTCCTCCAATTTGGCCGATTAACTCTCTACCGGTCTTACTCTCTCCTCTCCCTGAATTACACTACCCATAAGTGTTACATCTCCCATTATCATTTCTCTTCTCTTCCATTCTCTCTATGAGGGTTGCACTCCAAAACCCTTAACTCTCTCTCTCTCTCTCCTTTCTTTTTTCTTCTTTTAGTGGTTCCCTCTTTTTTTCTCTCTCTCTCTTTCTTTTCTCCCTCTATATTAGTTTCTTCCTTTCTCCTTTACATCTCCTCTCATTCAAACCTCAATAACAAACAAATTATCTTATCTGGGACTCAAACCTATGTTTGTGGCATTTTGGGGGGTTTTTACTTCACCTTTTTAACGTACTAGCAGTGCTCCCATCCCTGGCTCTCCATATTATCTAGTTCTTGTTCCACTAAATACAATAGTAAGTTTTTAATTTGTCCCCCCATTTTTCCATTTTCCTCTTATTCCTCTCATCATAACTCTTAGAAAACCAACACCTAAAAGCAAATCATTTTATTCTTGACCCAAATTTTTTCCTTATTTGCTTTTTGTGGGTCCATACGCTCTTTTTTTTTCTTTTTTTTTTTTTTTTTTTTTTTTTTTTCTTTCTCTCTTTTTTGCCCCTTTATTACTTTTCCCCAATTCAGGCCCTCCATCACAGGCATTGTTTGTTATAACTCACAGTCCACCACAAGATTTTCTCAAGAAAGAGGGGAGAGGAGAGGAGAGGAATAAAGAGGGGGGGAATAATTTCCTTTTTTAAAAAAATTTTTATTTTATTTTATTTTTCTTTATTTCATTATTAATTTTTTTTAAAAAAACAACTCTTTTTGATTTGTTATTTTTTAATTTTTTTTTAACTTTTTATTCTTTATTAAATCTCATTAATACTATCAACAAAACCACCCTCAGATGCCATTAAGGAAGAGAAAATCGAATATCATGGATACAAAAGAAAGAGAGGTAACACAGCTAGATGAGGAAAAATCTATGGAGAAAAAATTTAATATATTCGAAACCTTGGAGCTAAATGACAGAGAATTCAAGATAGAAATCCTAAAAATCCTCCGAGATATACAAGAAAACACAGAAAGGCAATATAGGGAGCTCAGAAAACAACTCCATGAACACAAAGAATATATGTCCAAGGAAATTGAAACTATAAAAACAAATCAAACAGAGATGAAAAACTCAATTCACGAGCTGAAAAACGAAGTAACAAGCTTAGCTAATAGAACAGGTCAGATAGAAGAGAGGATTAGTGAAATAGAAGACAAGCAACTTGAGGCACAACAGAGAGAAGAAGAAAGAGACTCAAAAATTAAAAAAAATGAGATAGCCCTACAAGAATTATCTGACTCCATCAAAAAGAATAACATAAGAATAATAGGTATATCAGAGGGAGAAGAGAGAGAAAATGGAATGGAGAACATACTTAAACAAATAATTGATGAGAACTTCCCAAGCCTGTGGAAAGAACTAAAGCCTCAAGTTCAAGAAGCAAACAGAACTCCAAGTTTTCTTAACCCCAACAAACCTACTCCAAGGCATATCATAATGAAATTGACACAAACCAACAGCAAAGAAAAAATTCTCAAGGCAGCTAGGGAAAAGAAGAATACAACATATAAAGGAAGGCCCATTAGATTATCATCAGATTTCTCAGCAGAAACTCTACAAGCTAGAAGAGAGTGGACCCCAATATTTAAAGTCCTGAAAGAGAGGAACTTTCAGCCACGAATACTATACCCATCAAAGCTATCCTTCAAATACGAAGGAGAAATAAAAACATTCACAGATACAGAAAAGATGAGGGAATTTATCATCAGAAAACCCCCACTCCAGGAATCACTAAAGGGGGTTCTCCAATCAGATACAAAGAACAAAAAAAAAACAGAGCCACAAGTAAAAGCTCGAAGAAGAACACAATAAAACCAAATTTAAACTGTGACAACAACAAAAAGAAAGAGGGGGAGAAGACGGAGATTAACAGTAGCAAAGGACGATGGAGTGCAAAAGTACTCACAAAATAGTTCGCTACAATGAACAGGGTAGGGACCCTTTTCATTACTCAAAGGTAACCACCATTGAAAAAACCACCACAGAAGCACATGAGATAAAAAAGATAGCAACAGAGGAAAGATGTATGGAATACAACCAAATAAAAACAAAAGATAGAAAAACGAAAGAGAAGGATCAAACAAGACACAAAACTAACAGAAAGCAAAATATAAAATGGCAATAGGGAACTCACAAGTATCAATAATTACACTAAATGTAAATGGATTAAACTCACCAATAAAAAGGCACAGAGTAGCAGAATGGATTAAAAAAGAAAATCCAACTGTATGCTGCCTACAGGAAACTCATCTAAGTAACAAGGATAAAAACAAATTCAAAGTGAAAGGCTGGAAAACAATACTCCAAGCAAATAACATCCAAAAAAAAGCAGGTGTAGCAATACTCATATCGGATAATGCTGACTACAAGACAGGAAAAGTACTTAGAGACAAAAATGGCCATTTCATAATGGCTAAGGGGACACTGAATCAAGAAGACATAACAATTCTTAATATATATGCACCAAACCAAGGAGCACCAAAATATATAAGACAGCTACTTATTGATCTTAAAACAAAAACTGACAAAAATACAATCATACTTGGAGACCTCAATACACCGCTGACGGCTCTAGATCGGTCATCCAAACAGAGAATCAACAAAGACATAATGGCCTTAAACAAAACACTAGAGCACCTGGATATGATAGACATCTACAGGACATTTCATCCCAAAGTGACTGAGTATACATTTTTCTCCAGTGTACATGGATCATTCTCAAGAATTGACCATATGTTGGGCCAGAAAAACAATATCAGCAAATTCAGAAAAATTGAAGTTGTACCAAGCATATTTTCTGATCATAAAGCCTTGAAACTAGAATTCAACTGCAAAAAAGAGGAAAAAAATCCCACAAAAATGTGGAAACTAAACAACATACTTTTAAAAAATGAATGGGTCAAAGAAGAAATAAGTGCAGAGATCAAAAGATATATACAGACTAATGAAAATGACAATACAACATATCAGAATCTATGGGATGCAGCAAAAGCAGTGATAAGAGGGAAGTTCATATCGCTTCAGGCATATATGAACAAACAAGAGAGAGCCCAAGTGAACCACTTAACTTCCCACCTTAAGGAACTAGAAAAAGAAGAACAAAGACAACCCAAAACCAGCCGAAGAAAGGAGATAATAAAAATCAGAGCAGAAATAAATGAATTAGAGAACAGAAAAACTATAGAAAAAATTAATAGAACAAGGAGCTGGTTCTTTGAAAAGATCAACAAAATTGACAAACCCTTGGCAAGACTTACCAAGGAAAAAAGAGAAAGAACTCATATAAACAAAATCCAAAATGAAAGAGGAGAAATCACCACGGATACCGTAGATATACAAAGAATTATTGTAGAATACTATGAAAAACTTTATGCCACTAAATTCAACAACCTAGAAGAAATGGATAAATTCCTAGAAAAATACAACCTTCCTAGACTGAGTCAAGAAGAAGCAGAAAGCCTAAACAGACCTATCAGTAGAGAAGAAATAGAAAAAACCATTAAAAACCTCCCCAAAAATAAAAGTCCAGGCCCTGACGGCTATACCAGCGAATTTTATCAAACATTCAAAGAAGACTTGGTTCCTATTCTACTCAAAGTCTTCCAAAAAATTGAAGAAGAAGCAATACTTCCAAACACATTTTATGAGGCCAACATAACCCTCATACCAAAACCAGGCAAGGATGGCACAAAAAAAGAAAACTACAGACCAATATCTCTAATGAATACAGATGCTAAAATACTAAACAAAATACTAGCAAATCGAATACAACAACATATTAAAAAAATAATACATCATGATCAAGTAGGATTCATCCCAGAATCTCAAGGATGGTTCAACATACGTAAAACGGTTAATGTAATACACCATATCAACAAAACAAAGAACAAAAACCACATGATCTTATCAATAGACGCAGAAAAGGCTTTCGATAAAATACAACACAATTTTATGTTTAAGACTCTCAACAAAATGGGTATAAAAGGAAAATATCTCAACATGATAAAGGCCATATATGATAAACCATCGGCTAACATCATATTAAATGGCACTAAACTGAAGGCTTTCCCCCTTAAATCAGGAACAAGACAGGGTTGTCCACTCTCTCCACTCTTATTTAATGTGGTACTAGAGGTTCTAGCCAGAGCAATCAGACAAGACAAAGAAATAAAAGGCATCCATATCGGAAAAGAAGAAGTAAAGGTATCACTTTTTGCAGATGATATGATCCTATACATCGAAAACCCCAAAGAATCCACAAAAAGACTACTAGAAACAATAAGCCAATACAGTAAGGTCGCAGGATACAAAATTAACATACACAAGTCAATAGCCTTTCTATATGCCAACAATGAAACAACTGAGAAGGAACTCAAAAGAATAATCCCCTTCACGATTGCAACAAAAAAAATAAAATACTTAGGAATAAACATAACAAAGAATGTAAAGGACTTATATAATGAAAACTATAAACCATTGTTAAGGGAAATCGAAAAAGATATAATGAGATGGAAGAATATACCTTGTTCTTGGCTAGGAAGAATAAATATAATCAAGATGGCTATATTACCCAAAGCAATATACAAATTTAATGCAATTCCCATCAAAATTCCAATGACGTTTTTTAAAGAAATAGAGCAAAAAATCATCAGATTTATATGGAACTATAAAAAACCCCGAATAGCCAAAGCAATCCTAAAGAAAAAGAATGAAGCTGGGGGCATAACAATACCTGACTTCAAACTCTATTATAGGGCCACGACAATCAAAACAGCATGGTATTGGCAGAAAAATAGACACTCAGACCAATGGAACAGAATAGAAAGTCCAGAAATAAAACCACATATATATAGTCAAATAATTTTTGATAAAGGGGCCAACAACACACAATGGAGAAAAGAAAGCCTCTTCAATAAATGGTGCTGGGAAAACTGGAAAGCCACATGCAAAAGAATGAAACTGGACTACAGTCTCTCCCCCTGTACAAAAATTAACTCAAAATGGATCAAAGATCTAAACATAAGACCTGAAACAATTAAGTACATAGAAGAAGACATAGGTACTCAACTCATGGACCTGGGTTTTAAAGAGCATTTTATGAATTTGACTCCAATGGCAAGAGAAGTGAAGGCAAAAATTAATGAATGGGACTACATCAGACTAAGAAGTTTTTGCTCAGCAAGGGAAACTGATAACAAAATAAACAGAAAGCCAACTAAATGGGAAATGATATTTTCAAACAACAGCTCAGATAAGGGCCTAATATCCAAAATATACAAAGAACTCATAAAACTCAACAACAAACAAACAAACAATCCAATAAAAAAATGGGAAGAGGATATGAATAGACACTTCTCCCAGGAAGAAATACAAATGGCCAACAGATATATGAAAAGATGCTCATCTTCTTTAGCTATTAGAGAAATGCAAATCAAAACGGCAATGAGATACCACCTCACACCTGTTCGATTAGCTGTTATTAGCAAGTCAGGTAATAGCAAATGTTGGAGAGGCTGTGGAGAAAAAGGAACCCTCATACACTGTTGGTGGGAATGTAAAGTAGTACAACCATTATGGAAGAAAGTATGGTGGTTCCTCAAAAAACTGAAAATAGAACTACCTTATGACCCAGCAATCCCTCTACTGGGTATATATCCCCAAAACTCAGAAACATTGATACGTAAAGACACATGCAGCCCCATGTTTATTGCAGCATTGTTCACAGTGGCCAGGACATGGAAACAACCAAAAAGCCCATCAATAGATGACTGGATAAAGAAGATGTGGCACATATACACTATGGAATACTACTCAGCCATAAGAAATGATGACTTCGGAACATTTACAGCAAAATGGTGGGATCTTGATAACATGATACGAAGCGAAATAAGTAAATCAGAAAAAAACAGGAACTGTATTATTCCATACGTAGGTGGGACATAATAGTGAAACTAAGAGACATTGATAAGAGTGTGGTGGTTACGGGGGGGAGGGGGGAATGGGAGAGGGATAGGGGGTGGGAGGGGCACAAAGAAAACAAGATAGAAGGTGACAGAGGATAATCTGACTTTGCGTGGTGGGTATGCAACATAATTGAACGACAAGATAACCTGGACTTGTTATCTTTGAATATATGTATCCTGATTTATTGATGTCACCCCATTAAAAAAATAAAATTATAAAAAAAAAAAAAAAAAAAAAGTAACTAATGAAAGAACTTAGCTATTGTCCCAACTAGCCTCTTCTGACTCATTTCATGAACACCAATGAATTGCATAGGTACAGAATATATGAGCAACGTTGAGTGGATACAGCCTTTTTTTTTTTTTTTTTTTTTTGTACTATGAGTCCTGCTGGACTGGAGTCAGAAGTCCAGCTGAACACAACGTTTGGGTAGTGTTGCTGATGATGAATTCATCTCATATGCTAGTCCACCACTACTGTCATCTAGCAGAAGTTCTTTTACGGATAAGCCAGCTACATAGTTTTGCAGAAACCAAGGCAAAAATGAAACCATGGAGCTTCTTGTTTAAAAATTAAGAATTATAGCCCTGGCTGATGGCTCAGTGGATAGCGAATTAGCCCGGTGTATGGACATCCTGGGTTTGATTCTGGTCAGGGCACACGGGAGAAGTGACCATCTGCTTCCCACCTCCTCCCTCTCCCCCTTTCCCTCTTGCAACCAGGGTTTGATTGGTTTGATCATGGCCCCAGGCACTGAGGCTAGCTCTGTTAGACTGCATCAGCCTCAGGCACTTAAAATAGCTTGGTACTTGAGCATTGGCCCCAGGAGAGGTTGCCAGGTGGATCCCAGTCTTGGGACATGCGGGGATCTGCCTCACTATCTCCCCTCCTCTCACCTGTTAAAAAAAATTATGAGACAGGTATAACAGATCACTAAATCTTATATAGTGCCATTCTGAGCACAGGAAACAGGTTGCCACCATTTGTAAGATTCTGATATATGAATCCACTACTCTTATATATGAATCCAGCTTTTAATATAAATTGTGTAAAAGTGATTTAATTTTTCTAATAACCAGCAAAGAAGCATTGAGATGTCTGACTTAGCTTACTTAGCTTTTTGTTGATGCTAATTCCTGGTTTCTCTAATGGGAATAGAAGAAGTTCTGCTAATGATAGTTCCCAAGACCACGCATGAATCTCTAATTGCGTTCTTCTCTTGAAGCGCTTTCCTAAAAGAACTGCAAAGCTTCAAGACTTTTTTGGCTTCTTCACCCTTCGCTATGCTTTTTACACAAATTTTTGCATTTTTGGAGACTCCAGGACACCTCGGGGACCCTGAGATAGCTTGTCCTCTGGAATCCCATAAAAATACACTGTGAGGGATGATTTTCAGCAGTTCTTATTTCTTTACCTTCAAAAAGAATCCATCCCTCCTCCTTGATATAGAGATTAAAGTTGCTTTCTCCAGCTTTGTTGTTTTTTTTTTTAAAATATACACATTGAACTCAGTGTGATATTTGCTTCTAACTGGCACCATTCAATGTTATGTGCCAGTGTCCCTGCAATTATTACTGTATATTAATTTTGATTAGACAGGAGGTGGCTCTATGAGAGTTGACTTCCTGCCAGTATAATCAAATCCGAGCTGTGGGAATAGAAAGCAAAGGTTACTTTCTGTACCCTGGTGTGGAGTGTATTACTTATAACTTATTTTAAAAAGTGAGTGGTGTTTCAGTTAAGTGATTGCAAATGTCTTTATTGGATAAAAGGTCTGAGATGGGCCTTCAGTCACTATTCTGCTCCTTCCTGGTCCATGCATAACGTAATTGCAAAATTTCATTGTTCAACCACCTTATTGTTATGAACAGAATTGTGTCCCCCCCCAAAAAAAAAAATCCATATGTTGAAGCCCTAATGCCCAATGTGAATACATTTGGAGATGGGGATTTTAGGGACATAATTAAGGTTAAATGCCACAGGGGTGGGGTCCTAATCCATAGTACCTGTATCCCTTCAGAAGATGAAGAGGGACTAAATCTTTCTTTCTTCAAGCAGAATGAGAACAAAGGCCATGTTAGGGCAGTGTGGGAAGGCAACTTGAGTCTTGAATGTCTCACCCCCAGGACTGTGAAAAAATAATTTGCTGTTGCTTAATCCACTCCATCTGAGGTATTATTTTGTTATGGTGGCCCTAGCAGATGAATATATTCATTTCTCACATTTTATTAATTTTGGAAGAATCCTTTCTTTCAGAACAAACTGTTGTGAAAGTTTGGGTGTGAGAACAATTGGTTATGAAAAAAAAAATAAGACTGTGTGGAATGGCTTGTTCTGAAGCTTTGGCTTGTAGTAATATACATGAAGCAGGAGCGAGGAGACCTCTAAGCTCCATGGTGGTTTCATAATCTTGCCAGATTACAAGCTTTCCTTTGGGGCTAGAAAGTCCTTCATCCTCCACCTAACCATGTATAAGAAGTTAATTATGATTTATAGTCACAATGTATATAGTATAGTCAGACTGAATCCCTGTAGTATTTCCTAGTGTGCTTAATTTGTACTTTGGAATAGTAATTTGTAACTTATTAGTTCATGTATCCATCACCATCCCCATGGAGAAAAAAGAAAAAACTTTTTTTTTTTAATAATTTTATTTTTTTAATGGGGTGACATCAATAAATCAGGATACATATATTCAAAGATAACAAGTCCAGGGTATCTTGTCGTTCAATCATGTTGCATACCCATCACCCAAAGTCAGATTGTCCTCCGTCACCCTCTATCTTGTTCTCTCTGTGCCTCTCCCCCTCCCCCTTTCCCTCTCCCATTCCCCCCTCCCCCCCGTAACCACCACACCCTTATCAATGTCTCTCAGTTTCACTTTTATGTCCCACCTACGTATGGAATAATGCAGTTCCTGGTTTTTTCTGATTTACTTATTTCACTTCGTATCATGTTATCAAGATCCCACCATTTTGCTGTAAATGTTCCGATGTCATCATTTCTTATGGCTGAGTAGTATTCCATAGTGTATATGTGCCACATCTTCTTTATCCAGTCATCTATTGACGGGCTTTTTGGTTGCTTCCATGTCCTGGCCACTGTGAACAATGATGCAATAAACATGGGGCTGCATGTGTCTTTACGTATCAATGTTTCTGAGTTTTGGGGGTATATACCCAGTAGAGGGATTGCTGGGTCATAAGGTAGTTCTATTTTCAGTTTTTTGAGGAACCACCATACTTTCTTCCATAATGGTTGTACTACTTTACATTCCCACCAACAGTGGATGAGGGTTCCTTTAAGAAAAAACATTTGAATACACTCAAAACCCTTCTGGAGCCAGAAATATGTTCTGTTTGTTTTAGTATCCACAAACCTATTCTGGCACTTGGCATGCAGGAGCTTTCTTATATATATTTGAATAACAAAGTGAATAAATGAATGAATCATGCTCCAATTAAATCTCAGAGAGATATTTCAAAGTTTGTTACCTCTGTGAAACAGATACAACAACAAGAAAGGTACATTAAGTTTCCATAATTTGCTTAGGTCACTGGGACATAGTTATAGGTCTTGCTCTGGATCCTACTGTACCCAGTATGTATGCTTAAAGAACCTTGACTATAAAAGCCCTGCAAATTAGCTTGCCAAAAGCTGGGTAATGTATATATTTCGTCCATGTTCAAATAATTTTTTGTTATTTGATTAATACTGACCTCATGTCAAACAATTCAGTCTACCAAGTAAAGTCCCTGTTAGGCAAAGATCCCGTATCCCCACCCCCCAAATATTTAAAGGATGCTGGTAACAGTTCTAGGGTGTTCTTACACTGACTTTTTATCATTTGTCTCTGTTTCTCTGTCTCTCTCTTCACTTCATGTTAAACAGAAGTCTCTGGAGATGCTGTCATGGGAAACAATTAGGTTTTATGCAGGCAGAGCAGTATTGCTATGTTAGTTGCAAATTATATTAGGACTGGGACATCAACATAAATCAACCTCCCCTTCTTTTATTATGGGACTGTAATGTACCATTAAACTTTGCATTTTTTTGCTATAATGGAATAAATACTTTGGCTTCTTTAGGGTTTCTCTCCATACTATTAAGGTGTACTCTTTTTAATTTTGTTTCAAATGGGAATATGTTCATAAATCTTTGACAAGGGAGAAGTTGATTTAGAATTAGAAAATATTGAATGTCTTTTGTGTATCTGAAGTATCTTTCTCTGAATGAAGCAATGGAGTAAGAACCCAAAGAAAGTCATCTCTTTTATAGAGCAACCCTTGGCAGGCTCTGTCTACATGGTTAATCATTTAATTCTCATACCAACATGACAAGTTAGATATAATTATCTCCATTCAAAAGATAAGGCCTAACTTGAAGGGGTAGTGTGCAGGTATTCACCCAGACAGGAATGCTAGATTCCTGCTAGAGTTGGGATTTATATCCAGGTTTTTCTGACATTCTTTTCAATCCAAATATATATATATAAGAAATGTTTTAAGGGGGTTAAAATGAGGTATTATTGATATATTAATTGCAGTAATGTATAGACTTAATGAACTTAAATGAATTTATAACAGAAATTCTTCCTTCTACAAATTCCCATGAAAAGTTGAGAAATTAGAATAGATTATGATCATAAACTTGCCATTTATTGAGTACTTTTTTTGTGTGCTGGACAACAGGTTAAGGTCTTTACCTGCTTTAATTTATAAATTCCTCAGAAGAAAAGATGGAGGTGCCATTACTTTTATTTTACAGGTGAGGTAAATAGGACCCAGAGAAGTTCAGCAACTGGCCCTAGGGCACATAGCTTTAGGTGACAAAGTTAGATGGACTCAAACTAGATCTCTGATTCCAGAGCCATATCTTTAAGCCTCTGGAGCACAAACTCAAGATTTCACGCCAAGACTAGCATTTTCAGGGTTTGTCAGTGTCCGAGGCCAGTGAATGGAGCTACGGTGGGACTAACCTGAGGAGGAGGGCTGTGTTTCTATTAAACATGCAAAATGGCGAGAGCTTCACAATAGGGGCCTTAAAGCAGTGTCTATGCCGTAGTGAGTATGGATGAAAAAACCCGTTTCACAACATGGATGAAAAAACCCGTTTCAACAATGGCACGTGCTCACCCGAGACAGCTAAAGCCATAGGGCCGCGCTGCTTCTCTTGAAAGCTAAGACATCCATTTTGCGACAGTGGGTGGTCGCCAGAAATTCCAATATATCCCATTCTCATTCTTGCTTTTGGAGAGAAGTGTTCTCAGACCTTCGTTCCAGGAGTACAGAGTCATTTTTCATTTTTTGAAAATTGTTTCTTTTACAGGCTACAGTAACCTTTCGCAGTGTCTCCTTAACACTGTTGCCACGTCCTGTAAACAGCCTGCTCTCTTTGCAGAGGCACTTGTCCAGAGAACAAACACACTCTGCTTTGTCACTGAACTCGGATCATCCAGGTGGAGGCTTTCTTGGGTGATAACCCAACGCTTTCTCCCTTTCTGTCTTCTCTCAAGCATCATCTTTCATGTTCATTTTATTTAGGGCCTTGATGGTCAGCCTCATTCCTTGTTTCTAAATCTTAAGTTTTAGAGTAGGGCTGCCCAATATAGGAACTGCTATCCATATGTGACTACCTAAATTTACATTTATAATAATTATATAAAATTAACAATTGATTTTTCTCAGTTCATCAGCTACAGCGAATGTGGCTAGTGGCTACCGTATCGAATACTGCAGATACAAAGATTTCTATCAGCAGTGAAAGTTTTGGGGAAGCAATGCCTTAGAGCAGGGGTCCCCAAACTTTTTACCCAGGGGGCCAGTTCACTGTCCCTCAGACCGTTGGAGGGCCAGACTATAAAAAACTATGAACAAATCCCTATGCACACTGCACATATCTTATTTTAAAGTAAAAAAACAAAACGGGAACAAATACAATATTTAAAATAAAGAACAAGTAAATTTAAATCAACAAACTGACCAGTATAGTATTTCAATGGGAACTATGCTCCTCTCACTGACCACCAATGAAAGAGGTGCCCCTTCCGGAAGTGCGGTGGGGGCGGGATAAATGGCCTCAGGGGGCCGCATGCGGCCCGCGGGCTGTAGTTTGGGGACCCCTGCCTTAGAGCTTTGATTTTCTAGAGAAGACACCATTAATGAATGCTGTCGGAGATCAGATTAATTTTCATCGTCCCTCCACTGCATGTCTCTTCATGGGGTATCCTGTGTACAGTGTTATTCCCTGCAAGAAAATTATATATATATACCTTTAACCTACTGCCATCAAGTTTGATCATATAACTTGCTTTTGCCCAGTGAACTATGAACGTAAATAAAGTATTTACCTTCTAAGGGGAGACTTTAATACCCAGTATATACTTTGCCATGAGATCTTTTTCCTTAGTAATGATGCAAGCTGTGTTTGAAATGGAGGCTGTTTCTGGGTGTTTGAATGAAAGTGACATAGAGTAGAGCTGAACACATTCCTCAGCAACATTTAATGTGGAGGAAAAATAACCTTTTAATGTTTTAGTTTGCAATTTTTTAGTATCGTTTGTTATCATATACCAACTTGATCACTTGACTTCAGCTGACTGATACAAAGATGGACTCTCTTTCAATATCTGAGAGATGAAACCGGAGATACTAAGTGGTTTTCATCAGTGGTATTCTGTGGACGGCTGGGCTGGAAGCCAGTGTAACAGGAACAGACTGGAAGGCGATGTAGTTGACAATCAGGTTTACGTGTTATACAGAGAACAAAAGGTTTGCCCCTGGGTGAATTGGTTCAGCCATGTAACAGGACAAGAACTGATATTTTTGGAGTTTGTTCTATCATCATATGCCCAGAACCAGAGTGATTTTTCTCTCTAGGGTGTGAATAGCCCTCATAATAAAGGGTCCTCTGTGTGAAAAGATGTGCCTTCTGCAGTTAAATGACTCTTTTCATTTATTCTAATAACCTCTCTGGTGTGTGCAGGGCGTATTTTTTTCTCTTGTTATTTCTGGGGTATTTTTTCCCCATTCCAATACTACCTTTATATTTTGCAGTTAGACCAGTGCAGTGATAATACGTGTGAATATACAGTAAGGCATTGAGGATTTTGAGATGAAGCAGGCAATAAGTTGACTTGTTCAGTCTGAGGAGGGGATATAAGAGGTGAGGAGAGTTCAAGTTCTCCACTTGATATTTTCTTTTCTTGCCCTTATACTTTGGTTCTCATATTGACTAAAAGAAAATGTGGGCCCTGGCCGGTTGGCTCAGCGGTAGAGCGTCGGCCTAGCGTGCGGAGGACCCGGGTTCGATTCCCGGCCAGGGCACATAGGAGAAGCACCCATTTGCTTCTCCACCCCTCCGCCGCACCTTCCTCTCTGTCTCTCTCTTCCCCTCCCGCAGCCAAGGCTCCATTGGAGCAAAGATGGCCCGGGCGCTGGGGATGGCTCTGTGGCCTCTGCCCCAGGCGCTAGAGTGGCTCTGGTCGCAACATGGCGACACCCAGGAGGGTCGCAACATGGCGACGCCCAGGATGGGCAGAGCATCGCCCCCTGGTGGGCAGAGCATCGCCCCCTGGTGGGTGTGCCGGGTGGATCCCGGTCGGGCGCATGCGGGAGTCTGTCTGACTGTCTCTCCCTGTTTCCAGCTTCAGAAAAATGCAAAAAAAAAAAAAAAAAGTGAAGATCCTCATTTTCTTACAGATTGGATCCTTGCTACCTATTGTAACTAAAGTAATGTTTAAATAAAGAAATGTTTAAATAAAGAGAGCTAAGGAGTGTTATCTTGTCTATTTGAATATCCTGTGTTCTTGGCTCAGTAAAATGTTGAGCTCATCACTGATGCACCTCTGTACAAAGATATATTTTTGAGCTAAATTTTTTTTTAAATTTTATTTATTCATTTTAGAGAGATGGCGGGGGGGGGGGAGAGAGAGAGAGGGAGAGAGAGGGAGAGAGAGAAGAGGGTAAGGAACAGGAATCATCAACTCCCATATGTGCCTTGACCAGGCAAGCCCAGGGTTTCAAACCTGCAACCTCAGCACTCCAGGTCAACACTTTATCCACTGCGCCACCACAGGCCAGGCTGAGCTAAAATTTTTGAGCCCAAAGAAAGAGACATTTTCCTATGTTATTGGAAGAGCCCATCCTAGGGTAGATACCCTGGCACTGATACTAACAGTATATAAAGATTACAGAAATGGCTTCATCTATATAATTTCTCCATTATCTATATAAACCAAATGCTTTGTCTAGATGAGATAATTGCCTCTACCTTGTAGATGATTTATGACAAAATTATCGACATAGTTTTAATAATACATATATCATGTACCTTGGAATATTTTTATAGAAAAAAATGTGTATAAGAATTTATACACAAACTGTAAAAGTTTATTGATGTATCAGAGTAACATTTTGTATGCTACTAAAATTAAGAGAGTATTAATCTGAATTACATTGTTTTAAGTTAAGGTGCTAATTGTTACTGCCAGAAAAAACTACTAAGAAAATAGTTCGAAAGCATATTAAAAGAATAAAAGGCAATAAAATTAAAGTGGGGCTCTAGAAAATATCTGCTTCACACAAAAAGGGCAATAATATAGGAATACAGGGTCAAAGACATAAGCTGTATCCAAAACAATAGCTGTAAATACTGCCATATAAGGAATTATATTAAAATATAACCGTAAGACTCTTTGCTAACTATAGTTTCCATGGTGATGAAATGAGTTTGCTGTAGGTTGAGGAGTTCACAGTGAGAAAGTGAGGAGGGAGAGTCTCTTTTCATAACCCTGATGGTCAAGAGAAAGAAAGGGCTGAAGAAGTGGGTTGAGGAATCCATGGAGGGAATGGTGTGGCTGGTTGTTTTGGTTTTCAAGTTAGGCAAACCTGAGCATCTTTCGTGTTGAGGGGAAAGAAGACAGACAGGGAGAACTGTTAGATTTCTTTTCTTTCTTTTTTTTTTTTTTTTTGTATTTTTCTGAAGCTGGAAACGGGGAGAGACAGTCAGACAGACTCCCGCATGTGCCCGACGGGGATCCACCCGGCACGCCCACCAGGGGCGACGCTCTGCCCACCAGGGGGCGATGCTCTGCCCCTCCGGGGCGTCGCTCTGCTGCGACCAGAGCCACTCTAGCGCCTGGGGCAGAGGCCAAGGAGCCATCCCCAGCGCCCGGGCCATCTTTGCTCCAATGGAGCCTTGGCTGCGGGAGGGGAAGAGAGAGACAGAGAGGAAGGAGGGGGTGGGGGTGGAGAAGCAAATGGGTGCTTCTCCTATGTGCCCTGGCCGGGAATCAAACCCGGGTCCCCCGCACACCAGGCCGACGCTCTACCGCTAAGCCAACCGGCCAGGGCCTAGATTTCTTTTGGTAACCAAGTTTCTAGATTAGGTTTGGAATGAGGCAAGATGGTATGAATGCTAGTTCTTCATTTGCTTTATTGGCCGTTGGCTCTCGCTTTGCCACGCAGGGTCATAGCTGTTGCAGGGTCATAGTGCACCTGCGTTACGAGTGACATCTCTTGAAGGATGAGGCCTGTGTTTGAGCAGAGGCAGCATGTTTGTGGTCCTGTACATGTTCATGACGTCTTCGGCTTCAACGTGTGTGTAGATACTTTGTTACTACTTTTACATACTGATCTCTGTAATCAAATCATGGGCTATAAAGTTAAAACATTTTATTAAATACCTGAAGTATAAACAAGAGCCTGTTTATTAACAAATACATCTCTTTACCCTCTCTCTTGGGGATCATAATCACTAGATAGTCTTTGGCTATATACGAATATCCTTAGATGTCTCTGTATCTGCACAATTCAAAATATAGGACAAAAGAATCATTTATCCACAGTATACTACTAAAGAATCAGTGTTAACTGTACTACCTTAGAGGGACAGGTCAGAATTAAAACTGCTAAGATGAAGTCAGACTAACCAAAAATTAGGATCCTTATTTACTTAGAATGAGAAAATGCAATCTTCAATGTCATTGAATCATGCACCTCCTATAAGGTGTTTTGTTTAGCAGAGAACTTGACTGCAATCAGAAACATTTTTTTAATGAAAGAAATCCTTCTATTGTGGAAAACAATAAAATAATTTTTAAAAGGAATGAATTCTTTTTTTAAGCTTGAAAAAGCACTGCTGCTTGAATTGGTGACAGGCTTATGGGCAACTCATGAACTAGCTCAGTGGTTCATATATAATTGCAAGCCAGGAGACTTAGTGGGAAGTTGAAGTTGAGATCTCATTATAAGAACTTACTGCTGTTGAAGATCTGTTCCACTAGAGTTAATATCTGGCCCAAGAGAAGCTATTTTTCAGAGGATGTCAGTAGTAATTGTGATTTTCCCAAAGTAGCAACATCGTATATAAATGATCATGTCTCATTCCCACTATGAGACTGCCATATTTAAAAATATTTTAGTTTAAGAACTGTCTGATTCATCTGTATCTACTTCAACAGTCATGTAATACTTGTGCTGGACTTAGCTGATTTCTTTTTTTCTTCGGGTCTCTGGAAACTGAAATCCTTAGGAGAGGACGTATATTACTCACAAAATTTAGGGGATATTTTATGGCTTTGTATTTATTTTGAAATATTCCCTAATTTTTGTGAGCAGTATATTTCTTCATGAGATGAGTGCAACTTGGAGAGAGGAAGAAGGACCCTAGCAAAGCTAATATTATTTAACAGTATCAGATAGGAAGTAAAAGATTGCCATAGTGGACAGGAATATATAAGTTAACATATTGTGGGGAAACATCTTGATGATGCTGAGATGATAATTTGTAGACAGTGGTAGTCTAGAGAAAGAAAATAGAGAGAAACCAGGTTGGCCTACATCAGAGGTCCTAGAAATGGGATCACAGGATATGGGTGTGAAGCATCATTTTCAACATGAGGAGAATGGAGGTGGGTGGGTAGCAACCTTATGAATCCTTTGTTTCTATAATCTCTGCTCAAGCTAGATTGGATGTTTTTGTTTCTAGGAGCTAGTTTAGTATTCACATTAAACTTGTCTTCTCCAGTCTTGTTCATCTCATTGAATAAATCCACCCAATTCCAAGAAAGAAACCTGGTCATCATTCCTCCTTTCTCTGCTCCTTTCTCTGTTTATAGCCAATCAAAACACGTCAGGTAAATCCCACTTCCTATGAACTTCTTAACTTCCTCCATTGCACCACCCTCGTATATCCTATTAGCTTTTAACTGGATTTCTGTTAACTATCTCTCCCCATTTATTCTTTTCTTCCACAAAACACTCTCTTGTTAGCATTTATTCTGCATACAGCAAGCAGCAAGAGAAATTTAATGAGTATTGCGAATCTAATCATGCCACATCCCTTCTTAAAAGTTCTTTGATTATTTCCTATTTTCTTTACAATGTTTTGAACATCCTTACCTACATGGCCTTCTCCTTTCTGTCTGGTGTCTAATCTGAAACATTTTCTTCCTTTCTATGTAACCTTTCCAGCCAGCCAAGTTATACTCACCCTTCTGGCTTCACCCATAGGGGAGGTTTTCCCTGATGTCACTCAGGCTAGGTAAGAACCTGCTGTTTTATATTTTTTTAACACCCTGTCCACAGCATGCATCACGGTGTAATTAACTATATTTGTTACATGTGCAATCATTGGGTTAGTACTTCTTTTCCTGTTAGACTGTAAAATCCACAAAGACAGGATCTGTGCAATGTTGGAATCCCCACAACAGTGCCTCGTACTTGGTAGACTCTCATTATAAATGTGTAAATTAATGAATATTTGGCTAAAGAAATGAATGCCAGCAAGACATTTTGTGGTCTTAAAGTTGATTTATACAGCACAAGTCACTTTGATAAGGATTCAAGATGAATCTTATTTAAATTTTAAAAATTTCCTTCTATCATTCTCCTAATCTGGACTTCTTAACTTCTTAGGATGAAGTCACATATATTTTCTTGTCCTAAACAGCTTCTTGACTCTTGGTCAAACTGAGAGTTTCTGTGTTAGTATGTGTGTGAGTGCAAAGGTGGTTTCACAGCATTTTCCCAAGGTTCTGTCTTTGGATATAAAGATACTATTTTAGAAGAGAAAGGCTGAGAGAGCATCTCTTCCAAGCTAATCACTTTCCAGCGGTTAATTACTTGCTCAAAGCTATAAAAAAACAGTTGGTTATAGGATTGTTTTCTGTGGTAGCCTGACTGTATTGGATACTGTGTTATAAAATACAAGTACACACAAATGTACTTTTTCATAAGTGATAGTAGTTTGGTGTCTTCCAGAGTTTTTTCTATGAAAAAATAACTATATTATAACTATCCATCTGCAAGCATCCTTAAGATCTCTGAAACTATTTACCTAGAATATATATTATATATTCAGATGAGGGCTTATTGGTTAGTACATATGCATACTTATAGTCGTTTGATTCCTTCAGAATTATTTTTAGAATAGCTATATATATTAGGTCCCATTACTGCCAGTAGTACACGAGAGTTCTTGTTTGCACAAGTGCTAGGTCTGAATATTATCTACCTTTTTATAAAATTTTTATTAATTTTAATTTATTGTGTTTACACGGATTCAAGTGTCTCATTGAATATAACTCCCTCACCTCCCACCCGTGTTCCTTTTTATACCCCCTTTATATATACCCTCCCCCCTTCCCTCTAGGATTTGCTGTCCTGTTATCTATATCTCTGTGTTATGTATATATAGTTTCACTAATCCTTTTACCTTCTCTGATCCCATCCCCTCATCCCCCCCTCCCTCTGACAGCTGTTCCTCTGGTCCCTGTGACCCCGCCTCATTCCTCGGTTCATAATCTCTCATTAGATTCCACATATATGTGAGATCATATGATATTTTTCTTTCTCTACCTGGTTTATTTCACTTAGCATAATCTACCTGGAGATTATTATGCTTTCACAAAAGGTAAGATTTCCTTCTTTTTCATGGCCTGATAGTATTCCATTGTGTATATATGTACCACTGCTTTTTAATCCACTCGTCCACTGATGGACACTTGGGCTGTTTCTAGATCTTGGCTATTGTAAACAATGCTGCAATGAACATGAAGGTACATTTCTCCTTTTGAATTATTGATGTGGTGTTCTTGGGATATATTCCTAAAAGTGGGATGGCTGAGTCAAAAGGCAGTTCCATTTTTAATTTTTTGAGGAATCTCCATACTGTTTTCCACAGTGGCTGCACCAGTCTGCATTCCCACCAGCAGTGCAGGAGGGTTCTCCATTCTCCACACCCTCGTCAGCACTTATTGTGTGTTGTTTTGTTAATAAGTGCCATTCTGACAGGTGTGAAGTGGTATCTCATTGTGGTTTTAATTTGCATTTTTCTGATGATTAGCGACATTGAACATTTTTTCATATGCCTATAGGCCATTTGTATATCTTCTTTGGAGAAGTGTCTATTCAGTTCTTTAGCCCATTTTTTAATTGGACTATTTACTTTCCTGGTGTTGAGTTTTAGAAGTTCTTTATAAATTTTGGTTATTAATCCTATATCAGACTATTGGTGAATATGTTCTCCTATTGTGTGAACAAAATAAAAAGACAACCCACACAATGGGAGAACATATCTACCTTTTTATTCTTTCATAGACTCACAGGTTTAATATTGCATCTATTGTTTTTTTCTTCATTTTTTAAATTAAAGTATATTTGCCTACAATATAAAGTACACATTTCAAATGTGCGACTCAGAGTTTGGCAAATGAATATACCCATGTTCCACTAACCAAATCAAGTTATGTAGCATTCTACACTAACACTGCAAATCTTCCTCTTGATTCCCTGTCTTATTTATGTTTTACTTAAATTTTCATGGTTTTTAATGAGTTTTTGTATCTTTTCACGTGTTATAATATCTTAATGGTTATAGCTTCTATGTTAAATATTTTCTGTTTTATATGCTGGTGCAGGTTTGTTGGTGTCAAACATTATTTATTTTAAGTTGATCTTATATCTGGCAATAGTATTGAATTCTTCTATTCGTTTGACACTGTCTTTTTTCTACTGAGTTTTTTATGTAGAAGATCTAATCATCAAGAACTAATGAGTTTTAGCTCTTTCTTTCCGAATGTGACAGGCCTGCCATGTTTTCAGGTTTTTAGCCTTGACTCAGCTATCTGATGTCATGGTGAACAATGCCAGTGTGTGAGGTCACCCTTGTTTTATCACCTCAAATGGGAATGCAGCTGAAATTTTTCTACTAAGTATTCTGCTTGATGTAGGGTGGGGTTTGAACAAGTTTTTTGATTTCTTCCCTTTTTTTCTAGTCTTCTAGAATTCCAATTATAGATTGGAGCTTCTGAGTTTATCTACAACTCTTAACTATAATTTCATATTTTGTAAACCTGTTTTGCTGTGATATATTTTGTGTGTATGTCTCAGTTCTGTCTTTCACTAGGATAAATCATTATCGATCAATTCCTGGCAAGAAATTTTATGTATTGAGGCATTTTACTTTTTCGTAACAGCATTTTTCACATTGAACTTTTTTTAATGAAATCTTTTCTATATTTATCTGTACTTGTTTGTTTCTTTTATATTCAAATAAAGCATTTACTGACTTTTCTGTAAGTGCCCAAGATACATTTATGTTAAATTTGTCGGATATTTCAACAAAACTAACAACTTCATTTAAAATTAATTTATGTTTAGATTATAGACTTATTTTTTACTCTTTTCTCTAGTATTGTTTTTAAAATGTGTTTTGGAACTTTTCGTTTACAGATTCTTCTTAAGAATCATATATAAAACCTGAAAGTTTTTTTTTCTTGCCTTTGACACAAATCATATTAAAATAATATAAAAAAGTAAAAATAGAAAATAGAAAATAAAATAATATGAAAAAAATAAAACACAATCAGTAGCTTTTATATTTTGAACTTAACAAATACAAGAAAAGATAGAAATTATGTCTACTAGATATTTAGAACTGATTTAATTGTGTATTAATTAACAGAGTGTGTATTGCTTAAAAAGAAAATAGAACAGCCCCTAGAAGCAAACCCAGTTACATACGAAAGGTTACTGTATGATAGATTGTCTGTTTCCCAGGATGTACCACTCCATAAATCGTGCAGGAACACTGATTAGCTCTATAGTTCACATATACTTACTTTACGCTCTACATCCAAATACATTTCAGTAAAAAAAAGATTTAATTGTTTGCAGAAACTACAGGAGACTGTTGTTATGATCCTGAGGTAGAAAAGATTTCTTTAACAGAACTGCGCACGTGCACGTGTGCGCACACACACACACACACACACACACTGCTACCATGAAGGGAAAAAATGGTACCCACTATTATCTTAAACTTGTCTCAGAAAACAGAATAAAATAAGGTTAATCAGGAATTCATAAGCTGTACAGGATCTTTGCAGCACATATAGCCAGAAAAATTATTTAGTATCCTTGGTTTATAAAGAACTTCTAAAGTGTATTATGAAAAGCAAACGAACAATTTACTCAAAACATGAACATTGGTTATTGACAAAACATAGAAGAAAATTTATGAGTTTTATGTAGTTGGAGTGGCAGAATTTCACAGAGGTATGATATTCTGTGCCGTGTGTGGAAAAGTACAAAACAGAATGAACAAAAAATAGGCGACAGGAATGTCTCTTACTAATGGAGGCTGGACAGTTCCTTACATCCTTGAGGAGTAAAACGCTGAAGAAAGCAAAGTTAGAAAAGGCACATGATAAAGGACAATTTTGTTCTTTTTGGGCTTCTGAGGGGATTGCTTTGGAAACATAAAAATAAAAAATCAACAAAAGACCAAATGTTCTTTGAAGTTATCCTCTGGTTGGAGAAAAACAGACGAGAGATTATGAGGTTGGGATGAGAGCAAGTGTATGATGGTCTCTGAGGAGCCTGTAATGACCAGGAACTAGCAGGGTCAGATGCTTGTTGCTGGATCATGATGCTAGAGATGGGAGGTGAAGAACTGAAGCCGGTGAAAATGGTGCAGGCTTAAAATGGGCCATTAGAGGTAGGTCCAAGTTTTCAGGAAGCATCGGTATGCCATCACGGCATTGCAAATATCTGTAGATAGTAGAAAGACGAGAATTATTTAGGTACCCCACTTCAAGACATAAGATAGTCTGCTTGAAAAACAGTGGCTCAAACTTTGGTCAGGGGATTTCTCCCAAGTAGGCTGTAAGTTTCCAGGCAACAGACTGCTACGTAACTAGAAATACTTGTAAAACAGTATTGTAAAAAAAAATGTCTTATGAAAAATGGCACATGATATGTCTTTTGGGGGATGTTCCTTTTTCCCTAGGACACATTGAGTTCTGTTCTATAGCTAATGACACTAATGAGTGTTCCAGTCAACATTTCTAAAGTAGGTGTTGAGGAATGGAACCAGTTATGTTGTCATGGATAAGGAGGAGTATGGGGGAAGCTGGTCGCTACACCGCATTGGAAACGGGGTAGACAAGAGTCCTTTCCTCAAGATTCTGAATGAACGTGAGCATTTTGACAATCCTAGAATATCTGCAGCGAAGAGGCATATGTTTTAGGATGACTTTGCAGTTAACTTGCTTTTTCATGGAAGAATTTAAAGAATGCTAGGACTCTGGTGGACATTTTAAGCAATACTAGTCTAGATGCTAATGTTCTGGAAATGCTATTAGGGCCCAGGAAGCATCAATTATATATATATATAATTTTTTTTTGCATATTTCTGAAGCTGGAAACAGGGAGAGACAGTCAGACAGACTCCCACATGCGCCCGACCGGGATCCACCTGGCACGCCCACCATGGGGCGACGCTCTGCCCACCAGGGGACGATGCTCTGCCCATCCTGGGTGTCGCCATGTTGCGACCAGAGCCACTCTAGCGCCTGGGGCAGAGGCCACAGAGCCATCCCCAGCGCCCGGGCCATCTTTGCTCCAATGGAGCCTTGGCTGCGGGAGGGGAAGAGAGAGACAGAGAGGAAGGCGTGGCGGAGGGGTGGAGAAGCAAATGGGCGCTTCTCCTGTGTGCCCTGGCCGGGAATTGAACCCGGGTCCTCCGCACGCTAGGTTGACGCTCTACCGCTGAGCCAACTGGCCAGGGCAATTATATATTTTTTTAAAAATCTGTGTTTAGAGAGTTAGACCCTGCAATGATCTCGTTGGTTTGGGGCCTCTGTTTAGGATATAGATGGGTGAACAAGGGACTAGTGTCATAACTCACTGGATCATTGAAAGCACAAAGGAATATGAGGAAGACGGGAATAGAGCAGATCACGTTGGGTGAGATTACAGCAGCAGCCTCAGTTTCAGAGGAAGGAGCGTCCGGTGGTACTTTCTGAAGAGGAGGCGTGTGATCTGAGCAGGAACATAAATGGTACGGGACCAGCGCAGAAAACGTGAATAGAATAAGGTAATCTGTGCATAGAGTACAATGTTATTTTCTGTGTCAAAGAATTGATTAAATTGATAGTGAGATAGTCCTAACTATATCAAGTATTATGGTGAAAAAATTGACTGCGTTTTATTTTGATGATATTTTGTGTAGGTTGAGTAATGTAAACAATAACATCAAGAACATGACTGAACAATATAAATCAAATGTGAGACAGAAAAGGGAATAAAAGGTGAGTTTTGACTTAGAGCGTGACTGTGTACCAACTCCAGTAGAAGCATGTGCTGATTCATTTCACAAGTGTTTGGAGTCAGCATCAGAATGATTGTCATGAAGTGATCGAGGACTTGCACTGTATTTATCATCAGTGCCAGGTGGATACATAGGAGCAGGAAGAAAGATGTGAGAATCCAGTTAATGAAGGTACTCACTTTTTATGACAGCCTGCTGATACTGTCCCCTTCCCCAAACAGACTCAATCCTGGCTGGTCCCTGGTATAGCTCTTGTTTATCAGGAGAAAAGACCTGAAGTACTGGGGTCTTAACTAATAGGTTCCAAGTTTGAGGTTGAGTGCAAAGTTCTTCCATCTCCTTAGCCCACACCCCACAGAGACTTATTGGTAAAGGTCCAGGTGTCTGGTGTTACTAAGCCATGCTTCATGGGTGTGTGACATGTGAGAACTTGGTTTAATGTTCTGCTGTCGCCATCTTGAAATTCTTCATAGTTTTTGTACAAAGTGCCTTCCTTGCATTCTCATTTTTTCTGAACCCTTAAAATTATGTAGCTGGTCTTGGCCATGATATTACAAGTGAAACCTCTTATGTGCTTATGGGGATTAGAAGCTCTTGGGACTTCTTTGAGCCATCTTTTTTATATTCTTTATTGAAGATTAGGCTTTTGGGTTCTTCCTTTTCTCATGAATTTGGGGTGATAACAGAGGTCAGGGAAACTTCCTCAAGATAAAGAAATTTAACAGGAAGGGAAGACAAGCTCAAGAAGAGAAACAGGACGGAGCAGATTACGGCTGATCAGAAAGTGAGAGCATTTCAGAAACCGTAAGGTAAGATTCTTGAATCCTCTTTGGCCCATCCATGTCTGTGAGTGTGCATAAGAAAACAAGGAGATCAGTGTAAATGTTTAATATTACCAAGTCTTTGGGCCCAAACTCCAGTGCAGATCTCCAGCAATCTGGAAGAGCACAGGTGGAAGCCCTGATGAACAATTTCACTCCCCAAACCCAGACTCAACCTCAGAGTGTCCCACTTTGAAGGATCTATACACTTCTCAGTATCAAGAGAAATATGGTGATGTTAAATATTGTTATTTAAAACTCACTCAAGAATGTAGGCTAATCAGTATTTTGCATTCTGACCAGTGAGATAGACACTATGAAGGTAAAATAACTAGGCATCCTGAGGGAAGAATGTTTTGTTGTTTTTTTCCCCCCAGAGATTTGAGTGGAAGAGAGGAAGTAGTGGGGGGCGGGGGAGAAAGAGAAGTATCAACTTGTTGTTTCCCTTAGTTGTTCCATTTAGTTATTCACTCATTGATTGCTTCTCATATGTGCCCTGACTGGGGCCGGGGGGCTTGAACCAGTGACCTCTGGTGTGCTGGGTGATTTATCTACTGAGTGCCCCCTGCCAGTGGATGGGAAGAATGTTCTTGAATCTTCCGCGGAGGCCGCCATATCCTATTCTTACATAATCTTTAAAAGCTCCAGTTATCAGTAATAAAAGTTTTACAGGTGACTGCATTTCTCTTCTCTCCCCAGTTTAATAGGTGTAGTGCAGAAGTTGAAACCAGTTTCCCCAAGGGCTAAAACTGTTAGGATCACCAAACAAGAATGTTCGCCCGTGAAATGCAGTGAGCTCAAGCAATTTACAGTTTTCATTCTCCCTTTCCATAAACGGCACTTCATTGCTTCCTCCTTAGGCTGGGGGAAATGGGTTTATTGCATTCATTTTAAGAACTATTCTCACACCACTTTTGTGGGCCTCCCTACAATTTCAGTTATATTTCATCTTCTAAGAAGTTTGCTAAATGTAGCTTCAAGCTGCTCACTCTGGTAGATGTGCTTGAGCCATTATCATCTATTTTTCAATAAAGCTGTGGGTGAAAGTGTCATTGATTCTTTTTCACCAGAAGAGAATATTAGCTTTTTATCCTCATCATATTATCTCTCGGCTTGACTGATAAAACTGTCATGCTAAAGGAAAGGTCAGAAATTATCTAGTGGGTGTTCGTTTAATTCATCACTCGCCCCCCTCTTCCAACAAATGCATTGGGAATGTAACAGAAAATTTGTGTTTATGAAATGAGAGGAGAAGAGAGAGAGATAAATGGATGAAGTCCTCCTGGATTAATGACTTCATTTTGTTACCTAGAAATATGTGTGAGCTTGAAAGGGTCTTCATTTATAACATACAGTTTCCCCTTATCTCATTTTCTTATTTTGATGGAAAGAATTCTCAAATGGCGTCTAGCTGAGCAACAAGGCTTCTTTGATGGGTTCAAGTTCTCCGGAAATGAGAAGGGGAGGGAAGAAGAGGGGAGATCAGATGATTTGAATAACAGGGAGAAAGTGATGCCATTTTTATTATTCAGTGCAGTCAAGGAAGTTATAATTAGTGTGTGTTACTTCTAGTTACATTTTAAGTTCCGGGTCACGTGGATGAATGCTGTGATAGTAGGCTGAAGACGGGGAGGGTCAAAACAGAAGAGATTTGCTAGACCGCTGGTGGGTACCAAACTGTAAACCAGGGATCCCCAAACTTTTTACACAGGGGGCCAGTTCACTGTACCTCAGACCGTTGGAGGGCCAGACCATAAAAAAAAAACAACTATGAACAAATCCCTATGCACACTGCAAATATCTTATTTTAAAGTAAAAAAACGGGAACAAATACAATATTTAAAATAAAGAACAAGTAAATTTAAATCAACAAACTGACCAGTATTTCAATAGGAACTATGGATCTGCTTTTGGCTAATGAGATGGTCAATGTGCTCCTCTCACAGACCACCAACAAAAGAGGTGCCGCTTCTGGAAGTGTGGCGGGGGCCAGATAAATGGCCTCAGGGGTCAGCATGTGGCCCGTGGGCCAGGCCATAGTTTGGGGACCCCTGCTGTAAACAGAGGCAATGGAACTAATGGGCCAGCTGCAGGGGCTTCCTCACTTTCCATTCCACATTTTATGATTTTTATCCTGCCCTATATTCTTCAGGTGGTCTGAGGAGCTGGGTAATTTAGCATTTCTTCTCTCACTCTGGGCCTATCCCTAACTCTAGAACACCTGTCTCACCAAGCACCTGGGAGGGGGCATGATTGAAGTCAACAAGATCTAGTTTGAACCCTGAATAGGTCACTTAATAGTCACATGACATTAGTAGACAAACTAACTTCTCTGCAGCCCTCTGTTCTTGTGAATGAAAAGGGGCGGGGCTGGGAAGGGATTATACTATGCAGTTTCACTTTGTCTCTGAAGCCAAAGACTCGGAAGTCATCCTTGATGTCACCTTGTTTTCCATCCCTCACATCTAATTGGTCAGTAAAAGACTTTTCCAAGATTACCCACTAAATACCTTTTGAGTGGGCGATTTGCTCATTTTTATGTCATTAACTTAGACCAGACCCTTACCATATCATACTCAGAAAATTATTGTAGAATTCCCCTCCTGTG
Organism: Saccopteryx bilineata; assembly: GCF_036850765.1. Lineage (NCBI taxonomy): Eukaryota > Metazoa > Chordata > Mammalia > Chiroptera > Emballonuridae > Saccopteryx > Saccopteryx bilineata. The sequence goes on along the minus strand of NC_089499.1, from coordinate 16,760,617 downwards.
GTCTTTCTTATTTGTTTCTCACCTATTTAAAGTTGTATTCTTCCCAGTTGAGTATTTGATGCATTTTCTAGCCCCTCACTGTAAAACTTACAATAAAGTCTAGGTGGCTTTGTACAATATACAAACATTTTAACAATCTGGCTATTGCTTGCAACTCTATTATTTCCTCTATTTATGATTGTTTGAGCAGCTTTATTCGGTGAACTAACTGCTTTGTCCTGCATATCCTTAGGCCTGAAAGTTCTCTCCACGTGATATTCCCTTATTCCTCTTGTTGGTCTAGTTACTTTCTGTTCATCTATGACATCCTGCTTAAATATCTCTCCCTCACACTCCCTTATTCCTTCGAATCCTCTTTATAGTGTGGACATACTTATATTCATTACACCAAATCAAATTTGTTTTATTTATGCCCATTTTTGCATTCTATATCTGGACGGTGCTAGGTTTAGCACATAAGGTAATTAATTAATGAAGTAATGAGTATTTGATAATTATATAGATCTATAGGTGGCCAGCAAATGTTCATCTCTGTTTTTCTTTCTATATATTTTCTTCCTTCTTAAAGTCAGTGTTTTAGTTACACATAAACACACATAAATACACATACACACACACACAATGTTGTGGGAAAGCCTAAAAAAATCCTTGAGAAATGCATTCTTTAGGGAAAGTGAGTAAAAGATGATTTCTCTGGGAAGCAGCAGCAGACTAGATGCGTGGAAGCCACCAAATTGCAGTGCATAATACTTAAGAAATTAATTCATTTAGAGTACTTTCTCATTGGTATGACTCTAGGTAAAAAAAAAAAAGAAAGAAAACAAAACCACCGCTCATCTTCCATCCTTCCGTCCTCCCAAGCTACCGGAAGTAGCTCTCTGCACACTGCTTTCTCTTTCTGGAATAGTTTCTCCTTTTCTTCAGCTAATTGTCTTCAGTTTGAACCATAAGTCAAAGCTCCCTTCCTCTCGGACGCCACCTGACATGTCCAGGCTGATTTTGTTACCTCTACTCTGTGCTCTCCTATTCCCTGTGCCTTCTACCTCCCACCCTGCCTTGTCATATCTGCTTATACAATACCCCCCCTCCCCAGCTTCGGCTGTGAGCTTCTGGAGACAGGGATGGGGCGGGGATTCATGAACCCCCATGTTCTTGTGCCCTCCACAATGTAGACATTCACTGAATGTTCAGATGAGTTGGTAAGTGAACAAATGGATGTGTCACTGAAGGAGGTCTTTGCCTGTCACCGTATTATACGTGTTCTTTTCTAGAGTCTATCCCCCTGGGTGGAAGATAATGTTCTTTGTGTTTTGTGTATGGAAAACTGCTTTGTCTGTTACTCAGACGGATTGGAGGTGAAAGCTCTGAAAGCCAGAAACCCTGAGTCCCTGTCTTCCCATGCAAAAGAAGTAGATGTACAAGGATTCATTTGAAAAGATTCAGGGATACCAGCCCACACTGTCGACCTTGACATCCACCTGCAAACATTTGCAATGTTCTTCGCTTCCCCACCCCCTGCTCTCATTATAAAGCTGCAGAAACCTTGGGAAATTTAAACAGCTCTTAGCTGGCACTTGACTTCTGCCTCTGAAATCTGCAAGTTTTAATTGTTGCCCTCACCTGGGTCAGTTTACTTCTTTGCTGGGAACAGTCTGTCCACGGATGCCCCAGCCCAGCCCACTCCACTCCACTCCTGCCTTCCTGCTTGCGTTGTTAGAATGCTATAACACTTAGGGAAACTTCTCCTGATTAACAGGGTCTAAAATGAGTCAAGATGGTAGGTTAAAAATAACTGAAATGTCCCTGCTGTCCCAGTTATTAAACGATGGCCTGGCAGTTAAAAACCTCCAGGCAGTGACTGGCGAACTGAGTCCAACACCTCATCATTATCCTCCAGAAATCCTTGGGTCTGCTGAATCTGCATCCATTAGCTAGAACGGAAAGGTTTTGACCTGTCATTTAAATGAGAAAAGTCAACCAAGCCAAGTTCTTCATTACGGGGAAGATTTTTAGTGTTATAAGACACCGTGGCCTTTTTAATTTGCAAAGGGATGATGAGGGGGCATCTTAGCGCCTCCCTGACTAGCCACCTTTCACGCATGTCAGTGCCACTCCTGATCAGGCGTTCCTCCACGGGTTCTGAAAACACCTCCATGATCTCTCACAGCTCTCGCTGCTGTGGGGGGCCCCTCAGCACGGTGGCGGGGCAGGCAGCCTGTGGGGTCAAACTGCCTAAGAGTAGGTGTCAGCTCCTCTACTTGCTAGCTATGCAGTCTTGGACAAGTTACTTTACCACTCTGTGTCTCGGTTTATTCATGAAGAAAGCGGAGGTGAATACAGTCCTCACTTCATAAGGTTATGATGCAAAAACTAAGTCAGATAAAACAAGGAAAGCTCTTTGAAGAGTGCCTAGGACCCAGTCAGTACTGCACACGTGTTCATTTCACTATTACTATAATGTCATTTTGATGATTATTACCACTTTGTCCTTTAATTGCACACCTGCACTTGCTATTAGACTGTAAACATGACAGGGAAAGGGCTTCTTTTGGCTTATGAGTGTGGCTAGCAGCAGCAGGCGGATTCCAAATTATTTTAATAACTGACATTGCATTACTATCTGTTCTCCTTTGGGGGATTATAACATCTCTGCAAGTGACAGGAAGCACAGATTGTATGGGAACTTGGCTCTTTGGGTACTTGGATCTTTAGCATCAGGAATCCAAACTTAATTTAGATGCAAGGCTAAACATACTCTGAGAGAGACCTATCTGGATTTTTTTTTAATTTATTTTGTTTTTACAGAGACAGAGAGTGAGTCAGAGAGAGGGACAGACAGGGACAGACAGACAGGAATGGAGAGAGATGAGAAGCATCAATCATTAGTTTTTGTTGCGACACCTTAGTTGTTCATTGATTGCTTTCTCATATGTGCCTTGACCTCGGGCCTTCAGCAGACCGGTAACCCCCTGCTGGAGCCAGCGACCTTGGGTTCAAGCTGGTGGACTTTTCCTCAAATCAGATGAGCCCACACTCAAGCTGGCGACCTCGGGGTCTCGAACTCAGGTCCTCTGCATCCCAGTCTGATGCTCTATCCACTGCGCCACCGCCTGGTCAGGCCCTATCTGGATTTGAATTTGGATTCTGCCACTTACAAACGATGTGTTCTTTGAACTAAACCCCTAAAAGTTGTGAGCTTCAAGCCTTGTGAGAGGCCCTGATTGGGTGGCTCAGTTGGATGCAGAGTCCTCTTACACCTGGAGGTCATGGGTTTGATCCCCGGTTAGGACACATATAACCAAGGAGTACACAACTAAATGGAACAGCTAAGTGGAGCAATGAGTTGATGCTTCTCCCCCTCCCCCCCAAATCAATGTGAGTTTGTTTTGTATTATTCTCCCCTATGACACAGATGTGCCAATCTGACTTCACAGGACCTATATTGAAAGAGATAATATATATAATATGCCAGTCCTGGTTGGGGAACCTGGAAGGGACTCAATAGCTTGTCCAGATAGAGAAAAACATGTGAGAGTGGGAAGAAAATGTTATAGCCAATAAGTAGAAATTATAGAGAGGAAGTAACCTGGATTTAATATGGAGATTGGTATGGGGACACTTCGATGTGTGCAGCAATGGAACACCTCTCCTTCAGCCGAGTGTGTGTCCCCACAGTGATATCTGAGGAGCGAGTAGATGACAGTGTATCTGGGAAGAGACAGGGGCATGACAAGCACTAGGGATCAGGGATGCTTCTATGCTAGTTCAGGTCCTTCAAGAAGTAGATGACAAGACGGAATTAAACATACATATACTTTATTCCCCACCATGCAACCAAGTTGAACCCTTGGCTAAATCAGATTAATTTATAAACTGAGCATCTACTGTATCAGACATGTATTTGGTGCTGACAAAATAAAAAAGAAGAAGACGTGGGTCATGCACTCAGGTCCCTTAAATTGCTGTCACCTAGTGTGTCTTCTGTTGCTATCTGTGCCACCTGCTCTCATTCCTTAAAGGAAGACGTTCTAACCAGTCAGCATGCCAACACTGGTCGCCCCATACCTGTGCTGCAGGGTCCCTCGAATCTTGCCTGACCTTTCCAGCAAGGCACAATAAAAAGGCATAAACTCTGGGGCCAGAATCCAAATTTCTGAATCGGGGCAAGTTAACAGCTTTCAGTATCCTTACTCTAAAAACTGGAGGGGGTGGGTGGGTGGGGAAGAAAGCCCTACTTTGTTAGAATTATCGGAAGATTAAAGGTTATCTATACAAAACACTTGTCACAACCCCTGGCATATTTCAGAGCAGGGGTCGGGAACCTTTTTGGCTGAGAGAGCCATAAATGCCACATATTTTAAAACATAATTCCGTGAGAGCCATACAACGACCCATGTACATTACGCATTATCCAATAAAAATTTGGTGCTGTCCCGGAGACAGCTGTGATTGGCTCCAGCCACCTGCAACCATGAACATGAGCGGTAGGAAATGAATGGATAGTAATACATGAGAATGTTTTATATTTTTAATGTTATTATTTTTTTTATTAAAGATTTGTCTGTGAGCCAGATGCAGCCATCAAAAGAGCCACATCTGGCTCGCGAGCCATAGGTTCCTGACCCCTGTTTCAGAGTCTGATTATTGTTATAAATACTTTTGATCTTATAAAATGTTACAGGATCTGCCGGAACCTTCTCCTGCTATGATGATAAGGGATTAAGAGGTCACTTGTCACAAATAACCTGCTTGCTTTTAAGTAACTGCCTTGTGAAATTACAGCACCTGTGCCCTCAGAATCAAGTAGTGTAGATGGCAGGCCCCTTGGAAGACTCTGAGTTTAAAATCTGGAGCGCTATTAAATCGTGGCTACTTTAGTCCTCCCTGTTCACAGACATGAGTGTTCCTTCAGGTCATAGGGACATTCGAACTTGTTTGTTTCTCCCATGGTATTACGACAATCCTAGGAAAACCTTTCAATGATCCAACTTGGTCATAATAATTTTTTTTCATGCTGCCGAACTGCTCTTCTAATTGGCTTATTGATTGGATATACTTCAGTTCTTATTACCGTCACCTATTTCTGTAGCACTTGACATTGTATGAAGGACTCCTTCTTTCTCAGAACATTCCCTTTTCTGGCTTAATCTGACACTGAGGATCTTCTAAAATTCTTTCTATTCACCTCTCCTCTTCCCCCTCCCTGGAACACGTGGGGCATGGAGGATCCTGTCGCGTCCCTTCTCTCTACATTCTCTCTGCGGGAAATCTCATTAGATTCTTTAGTGTCAAAGATCACTGTATATCCAGCCCTCCCTGGCGAGTTTCTTCCCACATACCCTGCAGCCTATCTCCAGCTCGATGTTCTTATTGGTGCTCCTCAGACAAAGGCCAGGCCACAAGGAATATACCTGTAGCCAGGCAAAATTAGAATTGTTTAGTTTGCGATGACTCAGAAGACTGCACAGCCGGGACACTGTGGGAAACAGTTCTGAACAGTGTGCTGTCAGAAAGCTAGGCAGCGGTTGTGCGTCCTGGAAATTTTTACCTGGGAAGCAGGATGATTAAAGAGAGAAGTTATAGGCACTATCGGTAAAGAGCCGTCACTCCTGTTAGCTAGAGCGAGAGGAAGTTTAGCTAGTTTTGTGGATGTAGGGTAACCTTACCTCTGTCTTGTTTTAGACATGGTCCCGGAGTGGTCTTGTCTAATTACTGTTTATAAGGCATGAACAACATAGTTTATGCTTAGGGAATTATGGCCTTGGCCTCTTTTTCATTGTTGATCCCATGGAAAATGAAAAAACCCCTTCTATCTGCTTTACCAGTGATTCAGTTCATGTGGTCACCTTAGTGTCCAGGATTCCCATTGATTCCCACACACCCAAACCAACCAACAGCGATCAAGCCTCCTACCTCTTCAGCCTGACTACTGTTGCCTCAGTTTAGAGACTTGACTCTTTTAATGTAAATATATTGTAAATAGTGTTTCTCTATCTTCCTGTGTGTCACTATAACACCCCCAATTTATGTGGACTTTGCTAATATCATGAAACTTCTAAATACAGACTTGATCGTGCCACCCAATTGTTTAACAATATCCACTGGCTTCCCTAGCGCTCAGGAGGTCTTCCTGACAGGGTTCTTGCCAGTCTGCTTTGGAAATATAGAAAGAACGAGATCAGAGTGCCCAGCCCATGGCCTCAGGCAGCTACTGGTTTGCAGGCCACCGTGATGGCTCCTCTCCCCCTGTATGAACTTGTTCAAGTCATTTCGATTAGACATTGTCTGGACGTAAGCTTTAATGAAAAGATGGATAAACAGAAAGACTAATAATGGAATTTATAATTGGGGACAAACAGAGTAGGTAGTCTGTAACTGGATAAAAAAAAAAAGGCTGAGAATTGGAAGAGAAAAAGAAAGAAAAAGATTTTGAGAAAGGAAGAAGAATAAAAACATAAGGGAGAGTAAGACAAAAATAGCTGTATTTGTGTCCCAGGTGTGTGGGTTGTTTGTTGACTGTTCTATTCTGGCATTTGTTGTGTTCCCACGATACTGTGCAAAAGGATTTGCAGCAGACCTTGCTACTTACTGCCGTGCCTGGACAGGGTCTGCGGCAGGCGTTCTTGACAACCAGACATAGATATAATAGGATTAATCTCCCTTAGCACTTGCTATGTAGATTCTCTGTAGTAATTTATACCAAAAAATTAAAAAGATGGAAAGTGTTTTGTACCGTGCTATGAAATTCAACCAGAGGGTGTATTCTGCTGGATAGCTGGCTTGCTAAAAATGTCCCAAAATGATTTCAAACAGAATGCACCCCTTAAGGTCAATGTTAGGCATTGAATAGAACAATATTTTTTTTCTTACTATCTCAAAAATTGTTTTTGGTTCCCTAGGAAAAGAGACAGCAGTGAAATGGATTGGGTCACAACTACTAAAGCTATGTTAATCTCTTGAACATTGTGACATTCTGTCAGATTCCACGAGGTACGTGCAAAACACACCTCCGAGGAAAAGGAACGTAATACCATTCACGTTTCCAAACCTGTGATGTGCCGTTGGGCGAAAAAATAATTGCACCCTCTAAAAAAAACGTGTTGCTGATATTTAGCTTGCGTTTGCACTAGAAACAACAAGTGTGATATAACGAAATCTATAGGCTTTGAGGCTGTTTCATTTACTATTGCCATCAATAATCCAGTTAGCATTATAAACTGAAAAAAAAAAGCTGCTAACTGTTAAAATTCATACAGTATAATCACTCATTAAGAAGTGTACTTCTTGAAAAGATGCTATTATCGAATTTTAATAAAATACATAAAATCAGTAAATCAGTGTTGCCACACCCTCAATTGTCTGAGAGGGAATTAAATGCTCAACGCCATTCGTTTCATCACAGATTGAACACGTTCTTTATGCAAGATGCAAAGTCAGGTTCTCAGGTGGGCTACAGAGCTCTCCTAGGAATTTATTGGTGATTAGATAGATAGTCACACTTACAAGTAGCCCTAATTGCATAAACTACAGCACATGAGGCACGTAAACGGGGCCACGTGCGGCTTCTAAAGGAGACCCTCTGTTCTTTTGTTGTTGGAAATGGGGAGAGGCGGGGTGGAGTCAGTGGCAGTGCAATAGGACCTGGAAGGCAGAGACTAGGGTGTGAGACATTTGAAGTGATGGATAGTGGGCGGCCCAAACCACCACTTCGGAATTTTTTCCAGGCATCTGCTGCTGTGATTATGTCACTCTTCTTGACTGCTTGCAGGGACTCACTTTGACATTTAAAACTAAACTCTTTAAAGAGAAGCTCACAAATGAAGACAAAACAAACACTGTGTAACTCACAGCGCATTTAGTAAATTGAAATGAATCAATGCATAGGAAACAACTTGTATGCCCAGAGAGAACAGTGGCTCAGAGATGTGGAAAGTTCTTCTCTTCTTGAGAATAATGGCTCTGTGTCATCATCCATTCCCCCAGCTTTTAGAACTACTGTGACACATGGTAGGGACTCAGAGACACCTGCTGAATGTTATAATGCAGTATTACTCATATCCTTGAAATTATCTTGAACTAATTTGGCATCATTTATCAACTAACCAGCTATTCCCAACTCAAACTACCTCCATGTCCTGACAATCCTTCTATAGGGCCCATTAGATCTCAGTGTTTCTTTATCTTCTGGCCACTGCCTTATCCTGGACCTTCATTGCCCAGATTTTTAGATCTTATTCTTTTGTTCTAGATCCTGTTGTGACTTTCTGTTGCTTATTGTCTCAATCTATAATATCAAGAGTTTCTTCAGAAGGGCCTACCTAATATAATCTTCCCTTCTGTTATTATTTTATATGAGTGATAACACATACTCCTGTTTCAGAGAAGATGATGATTTTCACTCCGAGAGTACTTTTATGAGACAGTTTTCTGTTTGACACAGAAAGAGAGTTTGGGGAGAAATAGCAAGAGTTGAACCTGTTAAGGCATTCAAAGGCCATATCAGAATCAATATCGTAAACCATGTTAAAGGGCTTAAATTTTATCATGAAAATCATGGGAACCATTGAAGAAAATTAAGCAGGAAAATAATTGTGAGTGGATGTACATTTTTGAAAGGTGATCTTGTAAGTTATGTGAGCCATTAACAAGGTAAGTGGAGAGGGACACACTTAAATGGAGTGTCCTCCAAAGAGCTCCTGTGAAGACTCGGATGACAAGTCAACAGGATATCTTGATTGCTATCAATTTCCAGGCCCTTGCCTGAGCGTTGGGTTGTACAGATTAATGAATCATGATACTTGTTCTAGAACTGGTCACAGGCTTCTTGGAGAATCAATTATAGGAGCCTATCATTACAATTCAGAGGGAGAGTTGTTTTAATTGGGGACCAGGAAGGTTGATATGGACACACCAAGGTGGGACTTCTTGGGGGAGATTAGTCACACCGTACAAGGGAAAGCTGATTTTGGTAACTTGTATGGTGTTATGAGTTATAATAAGGCCCTTAAACATTTTTATGTCAGCTATAATGGCATTGATGCCATGTTGACCTTTCTGATAGTCATGTATTTCCTTTCCCAAGAAGGGCTTAGGTTAGGAGAGACATTGCATCCGTGTTCCCTGCTTATCTACTCCCACAGTAGAGATACTCAGCAGGAAGTCAATAGCTTTTTGACTATGAATGAATTAATTCATGAATGATAAAATTACTTTCTGATTTCTAGAGCCTAATGTTGGCTTTTGATATATATGGAGCAAAATGGCTTTTAATGGGCAACTTAGTCCTCAAGGTAGAGAGCCTAGTTAGTGGCTCCCATCCAGAAATTTATGTATCAGAACTCTAATGCAGAAGATAATAGCATAGGTGGAATATGGGGTTAGTTTTTAAAGAATGGATGGATCAAAGTTAGAGTGTTGATGTTAGAAGGCGTTTAGTACGTGCATGACCAGGGATTTTTTTTTTTTAATAAAGACAGAGAGAGAGAGTCAAAGAGAGGGATAGATACGGATGGACAGACAGGAACAGAGAGAGATGAGAAGCATCAATTATCAGTTTTTCATTGCGACACCTTAGTTGTTCATTGATTGCTTTTTCATATGTGCCTTGACCATGGGGCTACAGCAGACTGAGTGACTCCTTACTGAAGCCAGCGACCTTGCCAGCGACCTTGGGTCCAAGCTGATGAGCTTTGCTCAAACCAGATGAGCCCGCGCTCAAGCTGGCGACCTCGGGGTCTCGGACCTGGGTCCTTCCATATCCTAGTCCAATGCTCTATCCACCGCGCCACTGCTTGGTCAGACAATGACCAGGGATATTTCCTAATCTAAATTCTTTCTGGACATAGAGCTTGAAAGAGGGGCTCCTTGGCAGATGATATAATTTGTGAAGTAATAATAAGGAACAAGAATAAGGGACAGAGAGTGAAACAAGAAAGAAGAGCCAATTCAGGGGCAAATTCTTGGGTTAGAAACTCCATAATTTTCTGCAGAACCAAAACAAGTAGACGACCAAATTTTCTACCTCAAAGGACCTAAGAAGAGAATGTTTGGCCACCAACTCTCACATATTATTGGTGGAGAACATCCCACAGGAAGCAGCGATATGCTTTCTCTTGCTGACCCTCGCTATTTGTATCTGTAACTCTTTGGCTCAGGAGACGCCCTATTGAATATTTGGGGTTCCTCACATTCTACACCCCAACTCATCTCAGCCCAGCATGTTTCTTCTGCATGTCCCATTCTGAGTCTATCATGATGTCAAGCATGTGTCCTATTGTTGTCCTCTGAAAACCTGCAAATATCTTCCCCCCAATAATACCATACATGCTATATTTATTAACGTTTTGACATTTAAAATCACCCAATGGTAAAGTTTATACTCAAGAAGATAATTTTATTTTTACTTAAGGAAATTATTATTTTGGCTTGTACTTTTGAGCCAAGGCAATAGACTCAGATTACTGTTTCTTTATATGTCCTACAAACTTATAGTAAGTGAGCAATAAAACAACAATGCCTTTCTCAGGAGAGTTTTTTTATTTCATCTCTCTAGGATCCAAAATAGTTCATCAAAACTTGTGAGACACATATTTGTTTTTTAAATGCAGTACTAAATGTTACCATCACAGAAGGAGGCAAACATACTTAGGAAGGGAAGTGACCATACTTGCCTTGGAAGTTAGCTCCTTTGCTGCCATTACTTCTCACCAACAGCCCTGTAGTTCTTTCTCTGATGCATGTCTCAGGTATGTAGGGGACGTACCTTTCCATCCCCTGGCATATCATTCGTAGAACCAAGAAGAGAAATAAGGCAAAGGTGAGTAAAGTTAATATTAACAGTTTCACTGAAAGGTTTTTCTAAAGTCAAACTTCCAAGCATCCTATAGAACCCAAGATGGATGAAGATAATTGTTTTCTCTCCCAAATCTCAAAACTGTGAACTTAAGGAGGTTGAACAATTCCCACAAGTCAACACCCGAAAACAAATATCTTCCACTAAATATGATAGTGAGTGTGTTTCAATATTTATGTTTTTTCAGTTTCCAAGTCTCCTTCCTTTCATCACTGCTGTCACTCAGCTCCTGCTGTTTCTCTGATCACCAGGCATACCCCTTTTCTTTAAAGGACAGCAGCACCAAAGCAGCACACTTTTAAAAACAGAATTTAGAACTTGACACCGAGGAAGGGATCCAGCAAACTCTGCAGAGAATCTAATTAGGTAGATGGGATTTGAGAAGCTGGAGTTTTTCTAGGACACCTGGCTCACCCTTCTGTGTAATGGAAGTTGTCACTGGCCCTTTGCAGGCAGCTGAGGCATCGGGATGTGGGTGTCACTTCTCATCTGAATTAAATGCTGCCTCCAGCATGACATCTCAGACAAACAGGAACTGCTGGGCGCTCAGGCACGGGACTCTTTCCCTGAGGTCTCTTTCAACTCTGAGAGACAGTCATTTTACACAAGGGAGGGAGCTGTCAGCTCAGGATAAGGAAGAACTTCCTAAACATCAGAACCACCAATCACCAGATGGACTGTGTTACTGAGTACTGGGATCTCCACTGCTAGTTAGGTTCAGGTGCAGAGGTGGCTTCCCAGGGATGTGACAGGACGGTCCACTTTGCAGCCGTAAGACTTGCTAAATTAACTCACAGCTTTAAGCCTCAGTCCCTCACCCATGAAATGCTGGATATTATATTTATTCATTCAGATATTTAAGAAGTACTGATTGGGAATTCATTGTATGTGAGGCATTTTTTTCTAGGGATAAGAATAGTATGATTGACAAAAGAGGCCAAGTCCTAGCCCTCATGGAGCTTGCATATTAATGAGGAAAGGCAGAAAGCAAGCAAGTTAGTAATTGGCTGTCCTGTGGTAATAGCGGTATACTGGGATAGAGAATGAGGGTGGAAATGGCTGTCAACCCTGAGGAAGTAAGTGAAACTTAATGGTGTAAATGAAAATTAAATGAGATAATAATGACTGACATTTATTAAGCATAGTCTGGGTTCCTGGTAGTATATACGCAAAACACTATGCCTTAAATAAATCTTACATAAATAAAACCCAATATTCTAATTCTATAGACACTGCAACTGAGACGTTGGGTAGCTGTGTAACTTGTCAAAGAAACTAAATTAGTTAGAGGTAAAACTTGCAATGGAAGTCAAGTGTGAGCCTCTGACTGACAGTAGATGAGTTGTTGTTGGTGAAATCTGCTAGCATTATGATGCTATTGAACTATACTATGAAGGTTATGTGAAACTGAGATTTGATACATTTAACAAATATTGGCTATGCAATGCTAGAATCTATGGTGCACGCAGGGAAACATCAAAAAACCTTTTGCTTTACTCCAACTTTCCATTTAGTTTGGGGATCACTGTCTAAGGGAAAAGATAGCTTAACACTGCCCGTGACTCAGGGATACAATAGTTCTTTTTTTTTTTTTTTTTTTTTTGTATTTTTCTGAAGCTGGAAACGGGGAGAAACAGTCAGACAGGCTCCGCGACGCTCCGCCCACCAGGGGGCGATGCTCTGCCCCTCCGGGGCGTGGCTCTGCCACGACCAGAGCCACTCTAGCGCCTGGGGCAGAGGCCAATGAGCCATCCCCAGCGCCCGGGCCATCTTTGCTCCAATGGAGCCTTGGCTGCGGGAGGGGAAGAGAGAGACAGAGAGGAAGGAGGGGTGGGGGTGGAGAAGCAAATGGGCGCTTCTCCTATGTGCCCTGGCCGGGAATCGAACCCGGGTCCCCCGCACGCCAGGCCGACGCTCTACCGCTGAGCCAGCCGGCCAGTGCTGGGATACAATAGTTCTAAACCGAAGTCATTGTTGCTATTGGCTCTAGGGGGATAAAAGGAGGAAGGGAGTGGTGGGGTCCTCTGTGGTCAGGAAGGACGTCTGGGTTGGGGTGAGGGCTCGATAGGGGTAACTTGGCCCCGGACTGGTGGGGAAGAGAGAGTATAACAAATGCAATGGCTTGTTCAAGAATTAATGAAGTCTTAGCAAAAAAAGTAGAAATAACCCAAAGTCCATCAAAAAAACAATGAGTAAATAAGTAGTCGTTTATTCATTCAATAGGATGCTATTCCATGATAACAAGGAATAAATACTGACACACGCAACAGCACTGTTGAATCTCAAATGCATTAGGATGAGTATAAGAATCTTCACACAAGAGTATATATACTGTATGATTCTATCTGTTCAAAATTTAAAATTAGGCAAAACTAATCTATGGGGTTAAAGACCAGAAAAGTAATTCACTTAAGAAGCAGAGGGAATTAATTAGAAATGGGAATCAAAGAATATTCAAGGATAATGGAAAGTTCTACATCTTCCATTAGGTGGTAGTTACATAGATGTATGCATGTATAAAACATCATTGAGTTGTACATCTCAGATGGTACATGTGACTGTATTCAAATTGTTTTAATAAATCAAACACAGTAGAGGAAATAAGGATTAGAGTGAGAATACTCCAAAGAACAAAGATTGGCTCATTTAACAAAGACAGAGATCTATAAATAGCATTCTGAAAAAAAAAAAAAGACAAAATGTTTGGAGTCAGTTTCCAGAGGGCGATGAGTAAAAAATACAGAAATTTATAATTTAGCATATAAACAATCACAAGCTCCTGGGGGGTTTGAGTGGAAAGCTAGTACGTGATGTTGCAGCAGGTAGGCTGGTCAGTGGTATGAGGTCCCGGCTGGAGGGAGGGAGACTGCAGGAAAGAAAAACAGGAAGCTCTTTACTGTGTGCCAGGCAGGCATTTTCATCATGCTCTGGATCAGGGGTCCCCAAACTTTTTACACAGGGGGCCAGTTCACTGTCCCTCAGACCATTGGAGGGCCGCCACATAAAGTGCTCCTCTCACTGACCACCAATGAAAGATGGCCTCAGGGCCAGGCCTTAGTTTGGGGATGCCTGCTCTGGATGAAGGAACAAAAGCTGAGAAGCCGACTTTCTTGGGGTCATAAAGGTGCTCATTATCAGAGCTGGGCTTTTGGATTCCAAAGCCAAGAATTTTTGCACTACCCTGTATTTTTCCCCAGAAGTTCTATTGTAATGGTAAAGTGGGACAAGCGAGCGTAGGGAGGTCTGAAAGTGAAGGAGAGGAAAAGATGTACAGCTCGTGCTCGACTTATGACCACGATTGGTTCCGACAGACCGGTCGTAACACGATTTGATCGTAAGTTGAGTAGGCTATATGTACAGTACTGTGAAATGATGTTACACAAATATTTAAGTCATAAAATATCATAATTTTCTTTCATTATTGTTATATATCATAATTTTCTTTGTTCATTTTATACCATTTGTATCATCTCTATACCATTTTGTTTCTTATTTTTACATTCATCAGGTTTAAGTAAAACAGTGCATTACCAGTACAACTGGTTTAATATTTGCAAAGACAATTTCCTCTTGGTAGTTATCTTGGGAGGGGTTTGATAAAAAATATCCAAGACACAAAACACAAATTGCTATACCGAGTCTGGGATAACAGTTGAAATGGTGCACGCAGAGAAGGTAGTGCTGCCAGAAGCTGGTCCACATTGTTGTACACCCAGCTGGACAACGCTTGCACTGCCAGATGCAGAGCAGTTGTGGCTAGCGATTGTGGTCATAAAATCGAATGGTCGTAAGTTGCATAGGTCGTAAGTTGATCAATATTTGTAGGTCCCTTAATATGGAAAGAGATGATGGGGGAGGGGATTCCCAGTGTGTACACATGTAGCTCTGCTTTCTGTACCTGATCTCACGTGAAGATGGAAGTTCTTTGAGCACAGGGCCACCTCTGGCACCGAACTGATGTTGAACTTGACAAAGATGGACAAAATCCTCTCCATTTGCAATTATGTAGAAAGTGGTCTGCTCACCTGAAGAATCAATAGAAGAGTATAAGAAACATACAGAGGTATTTGCATATAAGAGATTTTGAGGTCAGGAACAGGCTTCTCAACTGGGAGCGCAGGGACTTTCTTGATGTGATAAAAGAAACAACCTTAGGCTAAGTTAACAGGGTATAGTCATTTCCTTGCTCTCTTTCTCTCTAAGGTTGATATACATAGTTTTCTTGAGGGCCATTATTTTGTTAAACTAATTTTAATTTTTTTTAAAACAGCATGAATGTATCAAACTAGAAAAATAATATCACAAATAAAATGAAATCTCCCTGACTGATCCCATATCTCTCCAAAGAGGCAACTATTATTTTTATTTATATATCATATATATATCCCTAGTATATGCTATACATCAACATGCATGTGGACCTACCTGTAAATATTATATATCACAGGTGATATATAATATGAACATAACTATTTTGGTGTTTTAACTAAAACTTTACAAATTTTAAGAATTCTATAGCTTTCTCTTTTTCTTTTTCATGCAATAGTATGTATTGGAGAGTTTTCCTCTCAAAATATAAACAAACCCCATTCGATTGCATTACCTCTATAACTTTTCTTAAGGTAAATGTGCTTTATTTGACTTAGCATTTATCCTACTTACTTGTTGGATTATAAAAATGCCAGCACTGAATAGCCTCGGTCTATGCCTCTCAGTGCATATTTGTATTATTTTTTCAGAACAGTTCTATGAAATAAATTTACTAGGTCATATTTAAAATTATAATAATTACAGGTTTTAAAATTTCTCTCAGACATGGTTGAACGAATCTTGACACTTACAAGCAGCATATAAAAGTGACTGACACACTTCACAAATAACCGATTGAATAATTTCCCCTGTGAGTCTGTGTTTTCCCTACCTAGTCATTATATTATTATTTCTATCATTGCTGATGTACAGAAGACATAATTCTTGTCCTACAGGAGTGTTCAATCAATATCTCAGTGGTTGCACAGGAAAATAAGGAAGTAATTAAGAAGTAAAGACATTGATACTTTTTCCAGAACAACAACAAAAATGAGGGTAATGGTCATAATGATTTTGATAACTATCTGACATTGGTTGCCCTTCCATTCTCTGACCATAAAGTCTGCAGAAATGAGTTGTCCTCTTGGGGATCTATGTGACTCAGTATCTCCCCCTGAAAGTCACAGGTATCCCTCTTGACTATGCAGAAGGATTGCACATTAAGCAGCATAGAATGGTGAAAACTGTCCCCGATGGGGGTACTGGGTCCAGTATTTCCTTTCATCAGTTCATCATCTTGGCCATTCCATATATCTTTGTGAGCTTTAGTTAGCATCCTCGTTTAAGAAAGTGAGAACCTTCAAGGTTCTTTAGAGATGTGAAATTTTCTTATATTAGGAACTAGCGCAATCACACAAGCTTGAATGGGCATCAGAATCACCAGGGAGGTTTGTAAGAATATAAAGTTCTTGGTCCCACCACCAGAGGTCTTGGCTGGGGCCTGAGAATTTTCATCTCTTACTGGTTCTTGGGGAATGCTCATGCTACCCTGATGACCACACTTTGATCGTGCTGCTTCTGTGGGCTCCTTGCGGCACCTAAGGGAAGCAGGTTGAGAGAAAGCCTGAGAGAGAGACGGTTGTTGGGGATTTCTAAATGAGAAGAGTTAAAGGTTCCAGAGGCAATGGAGATGGAGCCAAGCTGTTTTTTGAAAGAGGCCAATAGGAGGCTATAAGAGAGAATGATTTGTCCAGGGGGAAGCCATCCAAAAAAAGGGAGGCTTTTGTTATAATTCAAGGGAGATGTTAGCAGAGTATGGAGGAGGGTAATACTGAAGCAATAGGGTAGGAAGAGATGAATTCAGAGTGATTCAGGAGGTAGATCTGGTTCTATGTTGACAAGGAAGACGAGGGAGGAGTCTTAGATGCCTCACAACTTTCTGTTTTGGGGAATAAGGTGAATGAATGGTGGTATTATTTGATTTGCAAAACAGAGTAAGAACATTATAAGAAGGTTAGTCAAGAGATGTGTAAGTACTGCAAGGGGGCAGTGTCCTAGGCAGCCCAAGTTCCTGCACAAGGACCAGAGATCAGTGGGATCTGATAGAAAGGCTACCTGGAGGCTTAGTGTGACCTTACATGGAAAATTATTCCCCCAAAGCTAAGACCAGACCAGATAGGAAGGCCAGGGAGAAGGTTTTTTGAAAATGGGGTTGATTTCATTTTCACATTACATAGTCTTTTGTAAGGATTTTGAGAGAGATTTCAAAACTTAAGTAAATAAATAATAGCAAGGTATGGCGCAGCTATGAAAGCATGACAAAGAGGCAACTGCAGCAGCAGTAGTTAAATATTCACAAGGATAAAATAACAGAGTCATGAATAAGTCAGAAGCATACATAGACCCATATATGCACATATGATATGGAAATAGAGAAGAAAGGAAGGTTGATCTCTTTAAATAGTCACAGCTTCTAGCTTAGATAAATAGCAGCAGCTTTGAAATATATGTAGAGAGAAACAGATGAAATAGATGAATTACCAAAATAAATATGTTAATGCCTAAACAGTGGATCTATCTGGGTGTTAGGTTTATGGGCAATGTTTATTTTATACAAACCTATATTTCCTCAATTTTCTATGACCAATATGTTATACTTTAAAGCCATGAGAAAGTTATTTAACTGTTGTTGTTTTTTTAAACTTGTTTTTGAACAGTGGAAGATAAAAAGCATGATGGAATTCTTTAGAGAACAGATTAGAATTGGGTTTTCTGGTTTTTCTCTCTCCGTATCTCAAGACAGATCTTGGCAGTTCCACAAAGAACCATCTCTAGATCTCTCATTGCTGAATTGATTGGCAGGCTGGAGCCCCCCCCCCCCCCCCCCCCCCCCCCCCCCCCCCCCCGAGTGCTGCAGCCTCACAGGAAATTTGATCCATTCTCCAGTGGGAAGCCTGGGGCTAGGAGGACTATTTAGAGTAACACAGCATTGAAATCAATTTGAAATACCAAGACCTATTGTTATGGATGCAGAACAGCTACAGCGCCTGGGAGACCAAGGACAGGTGGAGGTGCTCTGTCAGAATTCCTCTGGGAGCTCTCAGTCCGCATCACTCCCTAAATCTCAGAGGACCCCCCCAAAAAACAAATGCTGGATCCAAGCCAACACTGCTGGATGCCAGTCATGAAAGCAGATCATTTAAACAAACTAACAACAACAACAACAACAAAAAGACACATAAAATCAGAAACATAATAGGTCTTATTTTAAGATCCATTCCCAGTATATGACAGGGTATTTACGGGAAAAGAAAAAATTCAAAGGCAGAATTTGCTCCCATGTCCCATTGATTCCTGTCTTTTCATTCGTCTTTTTCTTTGCTTGTCAGTGAGCTCTGATTCTGTGGATCTGTGACCCGGGAAATGGAAACAGAGGGTTCAAAGATACAGGGAATGCCTTCCTTTCTCATATTCTGCCTTCATTCTCTTTGGAGGGACTCAAGCCATGGGCCTGGCTCCTGTGAATTGCAGGTTAATTGCTACCTGCGAACAGGCATAGAGGAATCCTCCCCTTTCCTCTGTCTTCCATATTCTCTCAGAAGTAAGCCATAGGCTATTTTTAAAACTTTATACATCTGTATTGAACGAGTCTCACTTAGGACAGTATGGAAATCACCTTCAGCCTCTATTTAAACTCATTAGTTCTCTGTATTCTACATTGTATAGAGCAGTGGTCCCCACCCCCTGGGCCACGGACCGGTACTGGTCCGTGGGCCATTTGGTACTGGTCCACAGAGAAAGAATAAATAACTTACATTATTTCCGTTTTATTTATATTTTAAGTCTGAACGATGTTTTAGTTTTAAAAAATGACCAGATTCCCTCTGTTACATCTAAGACTCACTCTTGACACTTGTCTCAGTCATGTGATACATTTATCCATCCCACCCTAAAGGCCAGTCTGTGAAAATATTTTCTGACATTAAACCGGTCCGTGGCCCAAAAAGGGTTGGGGACCACTGGTATAGAGAACACACAGTGGCCCACTCTCCTTTCTTCTTCAACATGATCGTCGTGGTTGTGAAGTGGCTGTGATCACACGACAATGGGACATAGATGTGCCCAGTTTCTTGTCTGATGCTCTACAAACATGGAGTCTTTCTAAATCATTTTGTGTCTCAGGCTTGGCTGTTTCATCCTAGCAGGTTGTCTGTCTTTGGGTAAGGCTAAAGGCTGGGGAGAAAGTGGTTACCAGGAGGAACAGAGAGCTGTAGCCATAGCCTTTGGTGGTGGAGGAACACTGCTAGTACCAAACGTAGAACTATACAGGAACACTGCTAGTACCAAACGCAGATGCATAAATACCCCAAACTCTTCCTCCTCCTCCATCTAATCTTCAAGCAGTGCTGGCCATTGGCCCAAACCAGCATCTGGAGGGATTTCACTGCATCTTTTACTCACACACATAAAAGTGCATCTTTGTATTTAGCTATATAATTATATAAAGATCATTATATATTGTTTATAGTTTGCTTTCTCCTCTTGATAATACATGAAGGAAACCTCCATGATCTCCACTAAGAAGAAATGGTACTTGACCAGGAAATATTGTGTGTGGAACAAAGATTTTATTTCTATAATATTATAAGTATCAACCATCAGGTAGAGATCAGATCCTTTGTTAGGTCTATGTTTCATCTGTCAGGTGTTATAAAAGCAGGTAGATCAGCGGTTCTCAACCTGTGGGTCGCGAACCCGGCGGGGGTCTGTAAAGCCAGAAGCCATGGCCAGGGCCACTATCACAGCAGCCTTCTGGCCCATGCAGGTTCGCATAGGATTCAGACAGTCGGTAAAGAAACAATGGGGCCACAAACTGATAGACCATAGTCTTTAATCCTAGCTTGTACCCGGCGGGCAAGTAAAAACATACACTGGGCTCCGAAACCCACTCACATTCAGTGCTCACAAAGCCACTGACTTATCCGAGTTTCCTAGAATCAAAGGTTTCTAGCTCACCAGCCTTATTCTCCTCAGTTCCCCATCTCCTTCCTTATCCCAGATACAAACACTACACAAACTGGCATCTCACTCAGCACTCCGCCATCTTGGCTGCTTCTCCTGGCCACATGGCCTCTTTCTGCTCTCTGCTCTGCTCCCTCTGCTCTCTCATGCTAATCATCCCAGGAACCAAGAGCGCAAGGTCCCGTTCTACCCCCATTTTTATAGTGTAGCTTCACAACCTTTAATCCAATATACAAAGTAGGGAAGTCTCTAATACAAAGTCACTTCTCTGAGGCATGATTGGATTGTACCACCCCACATCAAAAAGGGTAGGAAAGGCTTAATCCCAAAACCAAACCCCAGGCTACAAGGATTCTGGCTGCTTTTAGCCCACCCCCAACACATTAATATCACCTGGGCGACGGCCTCCTCGTGTCATCTTTAACAAAGTGAGCATAATACATTTTATCTGCCCAACAGGGTCAAATGACCAAAGCACAGGGGTCACCTAAAGCCATCAGAAAATACATATTTCCAATGGCTTTAGCCGCTGAGAAGCCGCGCTACAGTCTGCAGCAGCGCTATTCAGCTTGAACGCACGCCATTATGGACGTGCGGTCCAAACTGAATGCCTGCGGTCATGCGCAGATGTGATTGCATCATCCATCCAGGGCCTAAGGGGCGGGGGAAGCGGGGGAAGCTCCACAGTCCATAGCAGCGCATTACGTGTGTCTGGTGCTTGCTGACGTCATCAGTGGGCGAGTGCAGCAAGCGCCGGAGGACAGAAGCCTAGGAGGCGGAGAGGCAATGAGAATACATAATGCATATCAGGTATTTACATTCCGAATCATAACTGTAGCAAAATTACAGTTATGAAGTAGCCACCAAAATTATTTTTTGGTTTGGGGTCACTGCAACATAAGGAACTGTATTGCAGGGTCACGCCATTAGAAAGGATGAGAACCACTGAGGTAGATAAAAGAAGGTTTTAAAGTATCTTAAATCATAGGAATGTTACATAGTATATATAATAGTTATGTTTGCAACATAGACCATTTTTCCAGGTGAAATAAAGAGCTGGGAACTTTTCTGGCTAGAAATGTCATTAGTTCATCTCACATAAGCAGTTTATGAAAACAAAGAAAAATGTATTTCTGAGCTGACCCACATAGCTGAGTACTTTCTGAGGAGGCAGAAGATGTGACCAAGGTTGACTCAGAGCTGGACCCCACCATCAGAGGCTCCTCATCTTCTCCCTGTCCTTGGAATGTAGGTTGTGTCCATGATTCTCAGGCTAGGAACCATTTTCAAGGTCGGAACCTTGAAGGAGTACTCGTTGTTGAGGCCGCCTGGACCGAATACATGACTGAACCACATTAAGACTGCTATATAAACTTGCGAGAGTCTGATGAGCAGGTGCAGAGGCCGACACCTGCTTTGTGCACAGGAGAGAAGCCTCATAAGTTTTCTTGTTTGTTACACTTGCCACTTACTAATCTGAGGTGGTCTCTTATTTTTATTTTTAAAAAGTTTTTTCCCATTGATTTGAGAGAGAGAGAGAGGAAAGAAGAAGAAGAAGAAGAAGAAGAAGAAGAAGAAGAGGAGGAGGAGGAGGAGGAGGAGGAGGAGGAGGAGGAGGAGGAGGAGGAGAAGGGAATAGGAGAGAGAGAGAGAGAGAGAGACGCCAACTCGTTTTTCACTTACCTGTTTCATTTAGTTGTGTACTCATTGATTGCTTCCCTACTAGGGCTGAAACCTGTGACTTCTGGGACACTGGGTGGCCACTTTATCCACTGAGTGAAGTGGCTTTTTTATTCGGTCTCCCTCACCCTCCTCATACCAGGGCCAGTTTCATATTCCCTGTGGGATATTTTCTTTTTGTTGTTGTTGTTGTTTTCCCTGTGGGATACTTTCAAGTTTGCGAACCAACAGAAGTTACTTGAGGTGGGCAAAGAAATTACTTTTATTTATCCCAAAATAATTTGAGAAGGAATAATGATTTTAAACATTTTTTTGTGTGTGTGGGGGATTACATAATAAACATTTTATATCTTTTCCTATGGTGCAGTTCAGGGACTTATCTCTATCACAATATTTTAAATGACTGGATATTATTTCATATTATCTATGCACCACAAATTTATCCATCACTAACAGATTGAAATTCGTGTACTTTTGTTTGAATTTTTCTTTATTCTAAACTGCATAAAACATCCTTTTAAATATTTCATTGTACTGAATCAATATAAAACATATATACAAAAGTACATTAATATAAATATGAAGTTCAATAAATTATTATTAATAAGATAAATAGTTCAAGGGATCAGAATTTTGAGAATCTTGGATATTTCTCTCATACCTCCTTTCAAACATTTCTCTCTCTCTTCTCCAAAGTTTATGTTATTGTTTCTAACATTGTTTATTAGTTTTACTATTTTTAACTTTACATAAATAGAATAATTGTCCCAGTAGAGCCCAAGCTCTACGTCGACCAGGCATCCCTGATTCGACTTCCCCGTGCAGTGGGACACTCCTGCTTATTAGCAGGGCTGGCAGCCTCTTCGAGACTACTCCTGAAGCGGCTATGAGGATGCTACTGTTAAATGCCACCGGAGGAAAGACACGACCGACACACAAATTAGTTGCAATAATCACACAGGCAATTTATTACTCACAAATCCTTTTGGCATGCCTGGGTACAGGTTAAGGGGGCCCCCTCGGCTTGCTCCTCTCCGCTGGCTTTGGTCAGAGCTCAGAGCATCATGGAGACAGTCCACATCAACATTGGAGTCTGGGCGACTACTGTAGCAGGGGGCCCCTCAGCTTTAGTACCCTTTCTGGCCAACGCCTTCTAACAGGTGTCAATCTACAGGATTATCACCTCAAACCACCTTTTTGGGAATTCCTTGCAGGGAACCCCCTTTATGTCAATCTACTGAAATGTTTACATTAAACCACTTTTTAAGATGTTCTTATTTTCATTAATTTACAAAGTTAATGTAAATAACACCAAGCCACTTCTTATCTATGTATAACTTCACATACATACTAACTGGGCTCTGCTTGAAAGTCAGAGTCTGTTTATCACATTACAGAGTTATGGCACCAAGTTACTTCTTATCTATGTATAACTTCACACACATACTAACTGGGCTCTGCTTGAAAGTCAGAGTCTGTTTATCACATTACAGAGTTATGGCACTAAGCCACTATATTAATTCCTATCCAATTGGCATAACTTTACTTAATTTTAATAATTATTTTTAATATCCTTTTAATTACTTTTATATATCTTCCATATTTTTATATTTCTATATATTTAATTACTATAACCTTATATTACTACAACAATAATTCAGTAAATAATTGCTTAAGTTTGTGCTATTTGACCTACATTGTTGGACTCATTTATCTTTTAACATATAGTTGTAGTTTAACATTTTTATTGGTGTATAGTGTTCCATTGATTTTATTTGAAGTAGATTGATATTTGTGTGTTTACTGGTTTGTGGCTATAGTGATTAATAATGCCATAAATATTCTTGCATCTGCATATTCTTATACACACAGATAAATTTCTACCAGATATTGCCAGATTATATGTTCAAATTTAGTTGATAACGCCAATTTGCTTTATAAAATGTTTGAAGCAAATGCTCAGAATTGAAAAGGATATCATTGACTCACATTCTTACTAAACTTAAATTACCAAAATTTTATTATTAGGCATTTTGGTGAATGTACTGTGGTATCTCATTATAATTTTATTTTCTACTGATATGGAAATAACTTTATATAATTGTTGTCCATTTTATAAAGTACCTTTTTCAAATTTCTTTTTTTAAAGATTTTATTTATTCATTTTAGGGAGGGGGAAGAGAGAGAGAGAGAAGTGGGGGAGGAGCAGGAAGCATTAACTCTAATATATGCCTTGACCAGGCAAGCCAGGGGTTTTGAACCAGTGACTTCAGCATTCCAGGTCAACACTTTATCCACTGTGCCACCATAGGTCAGGCACCTTTACAAATTTTTAATTATATTGTCTTACTGATTTGTAATTGATTTTAACTTATATTTTTTATTGATTTGAAAGTATCCTTTATATATAATATTTTTATAGGATCCCTTTTTAATGTACATTAAAAACTCTTTTTCCACTCTTTGGCTCATTTTTCAATTGTTTTACTGGAATCTCATGATAAACAAAACTTGACAATTTTGCCCTGGCCGGTTAGCTCAGTGGTAGAGCATCGGCCTGGTGTGCAGGAGTCCCGGGTTTGATTCCCGGCCAGGGCACACAGGAGAAGTGCCCATCTGCTTCTCCACCCCTCCCCCTCTCCTTCCTCTCTGTCTCTTCCCCTCCAGCAGCCAAGGCTCCATTGGAGCAAAGTTGGCCCGGGCGCTGGGGATGGCTCTGTGGCCTCTGCCTCAGGTGCTAGAATGGCTCTGGTTGCGGCAGAGCAACACCCCAGATGGGCAGAGCATCGCCCCCTGGTGGGCATGCTGGGTGGATCCTGGTCAGGCATGTGCAGGAGTCTGTCAGACTGTCTCCCTGTTTCCAACTTCAGAAAAATACAAACAAACAAAAAAAAAACATTAAAAAAAAAGTTGACAATTTTTACTTATGGTTGATCTTTTAAAACTCAGTTTTCATACAATTATATTCCCTAATTGACTTTTTACCTTTTACATCTAGAGCTAAAATCCACTTGAAATTTATTATTTGTGAGTTGTGAAATAAGGAGCAAAGCTTTTTTTCTATCCACAAGGGTATTCAATTTCCAAGTACCAATAGTGAAGACTATTGTTCCCTTCACTGTTCTTTTTTATTATTATTATTATTTTTTTATTAACTTTACTAGGGTGACATCAATAAATCATGGTACATATGTTCAAAGAAAACATGTCCAGGTTATCTTGTCGATCAATTATGTTGCATACCCATCACCCAAAGTCAGATTGTCCTCCATCACCTTCTATCTAGCTTTCTTTGTGCCTCTTCCCCTCCCCATTCCCCCACCAAAAAAAAAACCCACCACACTCTTGTCAATGTCTCTTAGTCTTGTTTTTATGTCCCACCTATGTATGGAATAATGCAGTTCTTGGTTTTTTCTGATTTACTTATTTCACTCCGTATAATGTTATCAAGATCCCACCATTTTGTTGTAAATGATCCGATATCATCATTTCTTATGGCTGAGTAGTATTCCATAGTGTATATGTGCCACATCTTCTTTATTTAGTCTTCTATTGAAGGGCTTTTTGGTTGTTTCCATGTCTTGGCCACTGTGAACAATGATGCAATGAACATGGGGCTACATGTGTCTTTACGTATCAATGTTTCTGAGTTTGGGGGGTATATACCCAGTAGAGGGATTGCTGGGTCATAAGGTAGTTCTATTTTCAGCTTTTTGAGGAACCACCATACTTTCTTCCATAATGGTTGTACTACTTTACATTCCCACCAACAGTGAATGAGGGTTCCTTTTTCTCCACAGCCTCTCCAACATTTGCTATTACCTGTCTTGTTGATAATAGCTAATCTAACAGGTGTGAGGTGGTATCTCATTGTAGTTTTGATTTGTATATCTCTAATAACTAATGAAGATGAGCATCTTTTCATATATCTGTTGGCCATTTGTATTTCTTCCTGGGAGAAGAGTCTGTTCATGTCCTCTTCCCATTTTTTTATTGTATTGTTTGTTTGTTTGTTGTTGAGTTTTATGAGTTCTTTGTATATTTTGGATATTAGGCCCTTACCTGAGCTGTTGTTTGAAAATATCATTTCCCATTTAGTTGGCTTTCTGTTTATTTTGTTATCAGTTTCTCTTGCTGAGCAAAAACTTCTTAGTCTGATGTAGTCCCATTCATTTATCTTTGCCTTCACTTCCCTTGCCTTTGGAGTCAAATTCATAAAATGCTCTTTAAAACCAAGGTCCATGAGTTTAGAACCTATGTCTTCTTCTATGTACTTTATTGTTTCAGGTCTTATATTTAGGTCTTTGGTCCATTTTGAATTAATTTTAGTACAAGGGGACAAACTGTAGTCAAGGTTTATTCTTTTGCATGTAGCTTTCCAGTTTTTTCAGCACCATTTGTTGAAGAGGCTTTCTTTTCTCCATTGTGTGTTGTTGACCCCTTTATCAAAAGTTATTTGACCATATATATGCGGTTTTATTTCTGGACTTTCTATTCTGTTCCATTGGTCTGAGTGTCTATTTTTCTGCTAATACCATGCTGTTTTGATTGTCGTGGCTCTATAATATAGTTTAAAGTCAAGTATTGTAATGCCCCCAGCTTCATTCTTTTTCTTTAGGATTGCTTTGGCTATTCGGGGTTTTTTATAGTTCCATATAAATCTAATGATTTTTGCTCCATTTCTTTAAAAAATGTCATTGGAATTTTGATGGGAATTGCATTAAATTTGTATATTGCTTTGGGTAGTATGGCCATCTTGATTATATTTATTCTTCCTATCCAAGAACAAGGAATATTCTTCCATCTCATTGTATCTTTTTCGATTCCCCTTAACAATACTTTGTAGTTTTTATTATATAGGTCCTTTACATTCTTTGTTTTGTCTATTCCTAGGTATTTTATTTTTTTTTGTTGCAATCGTGAAGGGGATTATTTTTTTGAGTTCATTCTCAAATGTTTCATTGTTGGCATATAGAAAGGCTATTGACTTCTGTATGTTAATTTTGTATCCTGCCACCTTACTGTATTGGCTTATTGTTTCTAGTAGTTTTTTTGTAGGTTCCTCGGGGTTTTCGATGTATAGGATCATATCATCTGCAAAAAGTGGTATCTTTACTTCTTCTTTTCCGATATGGATACCTTTTATTTCTTTGTCTTATCTGATTGCTCTGGCCAGAAGCTCTAGCACCACATTAAATAAGAGTGGAGAGAGTGGACAACCCTGTCTTGTTCTTGATTTAAGGGAGAAAGCCTTTAGTTTTGTGCCATTTAATATGTTGTTAGCTGATGGTTTATCATATATGGCCTTTATCATGTTGAGAGATTTTCCTTCATAGATATACAAAGTATTATTGTAGAATACTATAAAAAACTTTATGCCACTAAATCCAACAATCTAGAAGAAATGGATAAATTCCTAGAACAATACAACCTTCCTAGACTGAGTCAAGAAGAAGCAGAAAGCCTAAACAGACCAATTAGTAGGGAAGAAATAGAAAAAAACTATTAAAAACCTCCCCCAAAATAAAAGTCCAGGCCCAGACAGTTATACTAGTGAATTCTATCAAACATTCAATGAATACTTGGTTCCTATTCCACTCAAAGTCTTCCAAAAAATTGAAGAAGAAGCAATACTTCCAAACACATTTTATGAGGCCAACATAACCCTCATACTGAAACCGGGCAAGGACAGCACAAAAAAAGAAAACTACAGACCAAAATCTCTAATGAATACAGATGCTAAAATACTAAACAAAAAATGCAAATTGAATACAACAACATATTAAAAAAATATACATCATGATCAAGTGGGATTCATCCCAGAATCTCAAGGATGGTTCAACATATGTAAAACGGTTAACGTAATACACCATATCAACAAAAGAAAGAACAAAAACCACATGATCTTATCAATAGATGCAGAAAAGGCATTCGATAAAATACAACACAATTTTATGTTTAAGACTCTCAACAAGATGGGTATAGAAGGGAAATACCTTCACTGTTCTTGAGTACTGCCATTGTCAAAACCAAGTGGTCCTATGTGTGTAAGTATGTCTCTGTACTGTCATTCAGTTCACAGTGTCCACTTTTTTTTTGTCAAATAGTTATTATATAATAACTATTTTTCTAGCTGACAAAATTTATTATATAGTTAAATCTTGGAAATTAGTTGTGTAAGTCCTTTCACTTTTGTCTTTGTTCCATTTGTCCTTCTTCAAGAATATCTTGACTCTTTTGGCCCAATAGAATGCTGAGTAAATGTGGATGGGTGGGTGGGTGGGCATAAATGCTTTATTTTCTATGATATTAAAAAAAATGTTTTATACAAGTGACTGTTAAATATTGGGGAGCTTTTCTTCCCAATCATTATTTTATATACAATGTGTCCATAAAGTCATGATGCACTTTTTGACTGGTCACAGGAAAGCAACAAAAGATGATAGAAATGTGAAATCTGCACCAAATAAAAGAAAAACTCTCCCAGTTTCATACCTATTCAGTGCAGTTCAATGTGGGCTCACACACAGATTTTTTAGGGCTCCTTAGGTAGCTATCCCGTATAACCTCTACAGACTCGTCACTGACTGATGGCCTACCAGAATGGGGTTTCTCCACCAAACTGCTGGTTTCCTTCAACTGCTTATCCCACCCAGTAATGTTATTCCTATGTGGTGGCGTTTCGTTATAAACGTGCTGATATTCACATTGCACTTTGGTCACGTATTCGAATTTAGCGAGCCACAGAAAACACTGAACTTTCCTCTGTACCGTCCACATCTCAACTAGCATGGCCATGGGCTGCTCCGCTGTATACACAGTGTTACCTCATCATCTGTGCATGCGCACATGCTGCCACATCATCCTACAGAAACTAGGAGGGTTTTCATTTTATTTGGTGCAGATTTCTCATTTCTGTCGTCTTTTGTTGCTTTCCTGTGACCGTTCAAAAGTGCACCATGACTTTACAGACACACTGTATAATGTTTTCTAAATTTCCTTCTATTTTTAGCTTGCTAAGATGGTGACTTTTTTTTTTTTTTCATTTTTCTGAAGCTGGAAACGGGGAGGCAGTCAGACAGACTCCCGCATGTGCCCCACCGGGATCCACCCGGCATGCCCACCAGGGGGCGATGCTCCGCCCATCTGGGGCATCGCTCTGCCGCAATCAAAGCCATTCTAGCGCCTGAGGCAGAGGCCACAGAGCCATCCTCAGTGCCTGGGCAAACTTTGCTCCAGTGGAGCCTTGGCTGCGGGAGGGGAAGAGAGAGACAGGGAGGAAGGAGAGGGGGAGGGGTGGAGAAGCAGATGGATGCTTCTCCTGTGTGCCCTGGCCGGGAATTGAACCTGGGACTCCTGCATGCCAGGCCGACTCTCTACCACTGGGCCAACCGGCCAGGGCCAGATGGTGACTTTTATAATACTTTTTCTGCATCTCTTAAATACTTATATAATATTTTCACCTATTTTTTTAACTTAAAAATTACATTAACATATTGTTGTGTTAAAGAAAACTTTCATTGCTGTAATACTTTAAATTTAGTGATGATCTATCTATGGAATATAGATATAATAGAGATAAATTGATTTATAATTTGTTTTTGGCTATCATTAGCTTATGTTTTTAGTATTCTTTGTATCTATGTTTATAAGAGAATTTCCTCTTCTATTAATGTCTTTGTAAGGCTTTGGTGTCAAGTTCAGGCAAGCCTCACATCAGTGCCTGGGAAGTATTTCTTATCCATCTTTCCACTTGGAAGAAAGAGTATCCATAGGACTGGCTTTTGCCCTTTTTGTTATATATGGTGAAATATACTATGTAGTAAAACAACCTGTGCCAGATATGTTTGGTACAAAACTTTTTTTTATTTTCATACTTTTCTCATTCTTCTGGAACATATCATGCCCTTTTATAATAAGCTATTTTATTAATACTTATATTCTAATTCTGTAATGTCTGTCAATTCTAGGTCTATTTCTTTGCTTCATTTTTCACCCCTAGATATGGACATATATTGCTACTTTATATACCTGGTAATTTTTTATTGAGTCCTGGACATTGTGAATATTACATTTTTGGCAGTGCTATAAATTTCTGCCTTCCTTTAAATATTGTTGAACTTTGTTCTGGTAAGCCATTACTCAGGGTCAGTATATTCATTTCCAGGCTTGCCTTCAAGCTGTTATCATGTGTACAGTCTTTATCTTAGGACTAATTTAATCCTACTGCTAAAACAATAATCTTCTGAAGACACTCCTCCATGCCATGTATTATGATATGTTTCCCACTCATAGTATATTTGCCACAGCAAAGGAGCCAACACTGCTATATTACTATGAAGTGAATGCCACACTTCATTTGGGTTTCATAAGTTTTACTTTTCATCCAGTGTCCTTCTGCTATTCCAGGATACCATTCAGGAGCCTGCAGTGCATTTAGTTGTTATGTTGCATTGGGGTTCTCTAGATTGTGACAGGTTTTGGTGACCATAACAATTTCTTAAGAGTACTGGAAATACTTTTTTTTTTTTTTTTTTTTTTGTATTTTTCTGAAGCTAGAAACGGGGAGAGACAGTCAGACAGACTCCCGCATGCGCCCGACTGGGATCCACCCGGCACGCACAGCAGGGGCAACGCTCTGCCCACCAGGGGGCGATGCTCTGCCCCTCCCGGGCGTCGCTCTGCCGCGACCAGAGCCACTCTAGCACCTGGGGCAGAGGCCAAGGAGCCATCCCCAGTGCCCGGGCCATCTTTGCTCCAATGGAACCTCGGCTGCGGGAGGAGAAGAGAGAGACAGAGAGGAAGGAGAGGGGGAGGAGTGGAGAAGCAGATGGGCGCTTCTCCTGTGTGCCCTGGCCGGGAATCAAACCAGGGACTTCTGCACGCCCGGCCAACGCTCTACCACTGACCCAACCAGCCAGGGCCTGAAATACATTTTTTTTAAAGAATTTTCATCATTTTAGGTTTGTCTGGTGGTTCTCTCATGGTTGGACTGGGTTTATGGACTTATAGGCTTTGGGAAGGAGATAAGGGAGGTCAAGAGCCATTCTCAGCAGGTCATATCAAGGTGCGTCCCAGTAACAGGGTGTATCACTGATGATGTTAATCTTGATCAGCTGACCAAGGTGGCGTTTGCCAAGTTTCTCACTGGAAAGTTCCTTCTCGACCCCTTTCCACCCTGGGCTTTTTTGGAGGCAACTCACTTATCCCAGATCACAGTTAACTGTAGAAGTACATTAAGCTGGAGGCAGTAAGTACTACATGCATAAATGATTTGGAAGTCTAATTTACAATGGTTTCTCTTCTCCTCATTATATGTACTGATTTTATAAACTGCCCTGGCTCTCACGTTGGTTGATTTGCTTTACCCATGGTGTTTTGCTTCTTTGCATGTTTTATAATTTTACATCGCAAGTGCATTGCCAATGGAATTTTATCTGTGGTCATTCTGTGTAGCCTGGAATATGACACCACTTATACTCCACTTTAGAGCCTCTTCGCCTAAATTGCCTCTTGTTTACCATTGCCACTGGGGTCACCAGCTCTCCCTGGGTTCCTACAGACTTCACCCCCCCGTATCATCTAGCCTCACACCCACACCACTGCCTTTTGTCTCTTGTCCAGGGTTTCCTTTATGATTTCAGGGACTTTAATGTCTCATAGGGCAAACATGTGACAAGTATAATATTGGAGCCAGGTGACAAGGTTCACCTCTTGCTCTATCAGGAAACACTACTGAGATGTAGTTAGTATATGATTACTTGAAGGATAGTTCCAGTAGAATCCATCCTTGTATTAGAAGCCCCTTCATTCCCAACTTGACTTCTCTGGTCTCAAAGTCATGTGAAAATAATTACTTTTTTTTTTTAAACATATAATTTCTTGTGTTACAGGCTCTACTTTCTGTGGAGTCCAGACTAAGATAATCGTCCTATCCTACCGAGGTGTTACCTGCCTGGGGCCACCATTTGTCTCGGTTTGTTACCTTGGGGTGTCCTGGACCATGCAGGCATTGCTAAGTTCAAATTTAAGTTATTATGAGCAGAAGATGATGTTTATAAATTCTTAGGGGATATTTTTTTCTTTTCCCTGATTCAAAGTTCATAGTAGCCCTGGCCAGTTGGCTCAGCGGTAGAGTGTAGGCCTGGCGTGCGGGGGACCCGGGTTCGATTCCCGGCCAGGGCACATAGGAGAAGCGCCCATTTGCTTCTCCACCCCCACCCCTCCTTCCTCTCTGTCTCTCTCTTCCCCTCCCGCAGCCAAGGGTCTATTGGAGCAAAGATGGCCCAGGCGCTGGGGATGGCTCCTTGGCCTCTGCCCCAGGCGCTAGCTACAGTGGCTCTGGTCGCGGCAGAGCGATGCCCCGGAGGGGCAGAGCATCGCCCCCTGGTGGGCAGAGAGTGTCGCCCCTGGTGGGTGTGCCGGGTGGATCCCGGTCGGGCGCATGCGGGAGTCTGTCTGACTGTCTCTCCCAGTTTCCAGCTTCAGAAAAATACAAAAAAAAAAAAAAAAAAAAAAGTTCATAGTAAAATAGAAAAGGTTTTTATTTTTTCCCCTTTTCCTTTATCTCTGAGGTATCATTAAAAAAAATTTCAGTCTACCTTATTTCTGAAGATGAAACACTTTCAGCATTTATATGAGGATCTTAGTATTGGCCCAACTACTTTTCTCCTAACTGTATATGGCTGCTAAAACTTTAACTCTCAGTTACCGAGATTTCAATTTCCTCCAAAGTGGTTGAAGCCTCAGCACCGACTCCTGTCTGATTTCAGATTCTTCACTTCTGGTCCTTCAGTATTTCCCTTCCATTGGTTAGAGCTCGGCCATGCATTCAAAATATGTTGATTATTTTTCATCCAATTTTCCTAGGTATTTCTAGTGGTACAACTTTCTATGATATATTATCTGCAATATTCCCAGAAACAGAAACACAGGATATTTGCAATTCCACCAAGCCTGACAATCCGGTTTAAAAAGGCCCATCAGCTTCAAAGCAGCGATTCAAGAGGGGAGTATACTGCTAGCAAATTATGTGCCTTTTCTGAGAAATAATAAGGAATTAAGAAAGGTAGAAAAAAATAGATAGAGGTCAAAATGGTATGCATTGCAGCCCAGTAATAGTGTAGGGACAATCATCTCTACATATTTCAATAAGCCTGAGGGTCATCCATGTCCTAGACCTAAATTATAATTTAATGTTAATGATGTTGACATCAAGGAAATGCAACATTTTAAAAAGATATTCACCTGTGTTGAAGATGGAAACACTATATAAGGTATATTTTAAAGTATTTTTTCCTGAAATAATTTAAAAATGTTATGTTACTTAAAAGAGCAGATAATACTAAGATAAAAATGATCATTATTACCAATTATTGAGCTCCAAATAGGTGTCTGGTACTGGGCTCTGCATTTTACCTAATTCTTAAAACATTAACTGAATTCTCCTAGTAAACTTGCAGGATAACCATTATGAGCTTTGCCTTAGAATTAGTGCATTAAAATGACATAATTAGTAAGAGGCCAAGACAGAATTGCAATTCCTCTACTTGTATTTCACCATATTCCCATTCTTTTCCATTTAGGAAAATCTTTTATCCTGTAGACATGCTCTAAGAATGTCCCAGATAGCTGAGGCATGATCACTCTACTTTTTCTTTTAATGTTTATTTTATTGATCTTAGAGACAGAGACGGGAACATTGATCTGTTCTTGCATGTGCCCTGATTGGGGATCGAACTGGCAATCCTTGAGCTTCGGGACATGCTCTAACCAAGAGAGCTATCCAGCCAGGGCCTGATCACACTTCTTTGGCATGTGAGTCCCTGGCAGGTCAGGAAGAGGCAGCGGGTACTTAGTGTCGCTTTTACCCCGGTTTATGACCTCTCTCTAAGCAGGCTCCCAGGACGGTCCAATCCTCTATTGGAAGAGCCTACGATGGTGGTATTTGGCACACATGCCAAATTTGTGACATTGAAATCAATGGGGAGATAAAGATGGGGGAATTGGACAGTGAATCAAAAATGACAAAAACAGCAACAAACAGGAGGGACAAGTTTTCAAATATGATAATTCTGTCTGGACAGTTGACAAAGAACAAATGCTCTCTTGCTCCCCGTGGTAATGATAATTTTAAAAAGCAGGCTGGGGAGCTTTAGACAATTATTTAGGCCTCTTCAATATTTATGAGTTCCAGTGTGCTACATACATTTTAAAAGACAGTTGACAACTGCAGCATACATCATCTTGTTCCCTCTGCAAGCTAAAAATAGTTTTTCTTTTTAATGTGAAAACAATACTTTCAGTTTCTGCTGTCCATGAAATAAAAGACTGTAAAATACTAATTTACAGGCATGACGGCAAAGAATGTTATAAGAAATTCTCCTTGTAAACTTTCAGATGAGTAATCTGACCTGTCACTTTTGCCTGAGAGAGGAACTGTAGAGGGCACTCATGATTAGTAGGCAGGACAGGGGACGAGGCCCTGGGGGGGTGGGGGGGCTGAGGTTGAGGCAGCCAGTCTTTACCACAGGCTCTGGAAGATTAAGGAACGAGCCTGGTCATAGCCTGGAGGACTCAACTAGAACTGATTCAGAGCTGAGAACCAAGCTTGGGATCAAAGGCCAAGTATTGGTAAGAGTCAGAGAACAAGATTAGGGGAAAAAAGAAAAGTAAAGAATAAAAGCATGCCAAAGAGCAAGTTTTGACCATTGTTTCAAACCAGGCTCATATTTTCACTACTCTCATTGGGGACGTGCAGGTGTGTCGATGAGTTTGGCTGGTTTAAGGGGGCAGCTGGGCACCTCCACTCTCTTCTGAGTGGAGGTACAAAGTGTCCTGCTGAGGTACAAAGGGTTTGTGGATGCTCTCAGTGTTCCATCCAGATCCATGTGACCAGTTGGGACACTCCTTACCATCTTCCGAGAGTGTCGAATGTTAGCTTTCCATAAGCACTCCTTTCTCCAAAGCCTTGCCTTTGGCCTAAAAGCAGCTACCTTGCTTGATAGGTTACCTACTCCTCAAGTCAGGATGTGATCAATGATTGACTTCCACCGAGTATGAAATGTCAGACCCTTTGCCTCCATGTCAGACCGACTGTGGTGCAATTCCTGCTCCGGAGCTCTCCATGAGGTCAGGCTGAAGTTTCTTTTCAGCTGAAACCACATCCTCACTCCCCTCCTTCCCTGGGCCCACGGTGTTGTTATTACTTTACATGGTTTGCCTCAGTAGACTCCCTCAATAAATCATTTGATGAGAATCTCCATCTCAGGCCCTTCTAGAAACCCAGGTGAGTCAGAACAATACGTTGGACACTTATTGTTCTGCCAGCCAATGGGGAAACTGAAGCTCTCAGAAGGGAAGGGGCATCTCTCATACTGGACTATACAATGATCCGATCAACCAGAGTATAACAGCTTAGTAAATGGAGCCATTCTCCGTTCCTAAAATGCCCTCCTCCTTCTGAACGCTCCACTCATGCATTAGGGCTCAGTCCTCTCTCAGCAAATGCTTGTTGCTAGTCCTGCCTCTCCTCCTGAGCCCTGTGCTGATCCAACTTCTCCTTCCTCTGGGCTTCCATGGGAGTTTGCATGGCTCTCTGTTATTGGCATACCACAGTGTATCATGAGGTTGGCTCTAACTTTTATTGAGTGCCCCATAAACACCCTAGCTTGCTGCAGCTAGAGGGGATGAGTCAAGGCAACGTTTGTACCTGAGGGTGGCATTTTCTTGGCACTGCTTCCTGTCTGTCTGTGCGGGCACCAGGCTCTCTCCATCCACTGCCTTATTTCACACCACCTGAGGAAGGCAGGAATGCCCGAGGGTCAACAACCACGATAGTATTCTGTCTAGAAGTAGTGTCTTGAAGAGTCTGTCTCATAGGTAGGTGTGGTGACAGAAGGACACTGGGACTATCATGGAAACCCAGAGTCTCCCCAGATAAGACTGGAAGGGAGGACGGCTCCAAGCCATCTCATGAGCATCTTTGCTGAATTCTGTGCAGTCCTATCAACGAAACGTACAAACAAATAAGGATGCTGTTTCAATGTGGAGCTGGCTATGACATCGCTAAGGTGCCAGGTATTCTTGGTAACACCTTACAGAGAATTTTCCAGGCCTGGGATGTTCTGAAAGAGAAGGAGATCTGCTACAACTGGGCTAGGTGAGCAGACTGCTGAGGGAAGGCCAGCCTCAGTAGGTCCCAGTGCGGGGAGCTCTGGACCAATGGGCAACAACCAGCCCATTCCCGGCTACCACTGTGCTCTGAGACAGTCTGCACAGGCTAGGAGGAGACAATGCAAAGCACATGCGGAGGGCTGGACACACTCAAGAACGTGGAACCTTGCTGCAGGTCTGAGCTGACACCTGAGTACCTGAGTCTGCTGTAGCAAGCAGTGGAGGAAGTCCCCAGGAGAGGGGACACATAAATATGGCTCTGAGGAGCTTCCCTTGACCCACAGTGTGGAGACCCTGAACCTGGAGCCACCACTAACACTGATGCCTAGAGCCTCAGACTAAGAAGCCCTTGTCACCAGCTGGATAATGAGTTTTAGGTACATGTTGGAGGTCTGATGGACAAAAAGTGATGGAAAGGCCCAGAATCACCCCAGGAACAGCTCTTTAGGCAGAAGCTAGAGCTTATTAGCGGGCAGGTGCCGACAAACCTGTGAGAACCCTACGCTCCTAGGGACAGGCTAGTCCAAGCCTGGTGAAGAGGGCATCCTCAGCCTCAGCTGGCTGGTGCTGCCGGCCCAGCTCCTGCTGCCGGCCCAGCTCCTGCTGCCGCCCAAAGCCCTGGGTGAGGAATGAAGAGTGTGATCAGTGTATGAAGAGGAGCGCAGACATCCAATTCCTCATCGGCTCTGTGAACAGTTAGAAAATAAGTTTGTTTTCGTTAACACGGTATGTGTAAGAACGAAGAACATCTTGTTCCTCCGTCCAGACAAGGTGGGAGAGATTCTGGCCTGAGTGTAGTGCGATGTTTCCAATCCATAAAGTTCTTAGTCGGAGGCCCAGCCAGTACAGGGGAAGTTTTGCAAGCAGAACCGGAAATGTGGTGATTAGGACCCCCAGGCCCCCAAGGGTTGTAGATGCCACAAAACGTGGCGGGGGCAGGCCGTGTGAAGGGACCTGAGAACAAGACTGGGATCATTTCACGGCAGGTTCAGTTTTTCTCTGAGCTTTTGGCTCTGCCTGCCTGCGGAGCCCTACTACTACTGGACGAGTATTCGATTTGGAGGGACTAACCCGCGTCTGAATCTTATTAATAAGGCCATTTATTAGTTGTCAGGTTTTAAGCCAGCAATATTATC
This sequence comes from Saccopteryx bilineata, assembly GCF_036850765.1. NCBI lineage: Eukaryota > Metazoa > Chordata > Mammalia > Chiroptera > Emballonuridae > Saccopteryx > Saccopteryx bilineata. The sequence goes on along the minus strand of NC_089499.1, from coordinate 16,723,723 downwards.
TCCTTTCCTCTTCTGCAGGGAAGGTCCCATGCTTCAGGGTTCCTGGGAAAAGTGAATGAGATCACTTATGGAAATATATTTAGTATTCTGCCAGCTACAGAGTTAAAAAAAAAAAAATTGCACCTCTTTAGTGAGCATTTATTATTTGCTACATTTCCCATTAAACTAAGGAGTGTTGATGGGGAGATGAATAGGACAACAGCGGAGCCTCAGTTCACTGGCAGTCCCGTTCGGGAGGGAGGGCTGGCCTGCGGCTGCAGAGATCAGGCCCCGGACAGGGTAGGGTAGGCGGCCGCTACTTAAGGCCTGGGAGAGGAATTCCAAATACGCCTTCACAAGAGACCCGACTCGATTTCTCAAGTTTATGGAGTTGAGGTTAAACTCTGGTCTCAAATAAACCCAAAGCTGGTCCTTCCCCTCCTTCAGAGACTATGGTTTTTGTAGTGTTGGAGCTGGAACCAGATTCATGTGTCTGGGCTCTCAGCACAGAGCTGTTTCTACTACATTACACTTTATTTAATTTTTTTATCAACACTAAAGCAAGTAATTTTGGTTTCTGAGTCAGAATGAAAGCCCTGGAGTTGACCCTTCGGGAACATACTATATATTAGACTGCGTACTTTTCTCCCCAAGCATCGAAAGAGTTTTTTTTTGTTTGTTTGTTTGTTTGTTTTTACAGTCCTAATTAGAGTTATTTTATTGCACCCAATTGCCAAAGCACAGATTCCTAATACATTTTTTTTTCTTCTTTATGGTCCTGGAACCAAGACTTCTGAGGCATAGCCAGGTTCACAATCCAGCTCCTTCTCTCAAGAGAAAAAACCATAACATTGTATCTGAAAAGCCAGCTCTCTGATGTGGTCATGCTGATTCTTCACAGCAGCAGGCAGTGGTAGAAAGCTGAAGGGTGGAATAAATACCCCAGCCCCTCCTTTGGAAGCTGGGGCGCTACCCTCGTGGAAATGGCTGGCATGTCATCTTTTGCCAGAAATGTCTACTCGGAGGCAGAAAGGTTGCAGATTCAAAGCGAATCATATTTGTGGCTGATTTCTTTTGGAAAGTTGCCCAGGTTGACTGACTGGTCACTATTGTTTATCCAGGCAAAAAAAAAATTGTTGTGTCCTTAATGTCTCCATTCCTTCCTGAGAAGAGTGGCTCAGGAGTAAGAAAGGGGTTGGTGCTGGTCAGGTAAGTTTGTAAAATATGATTTTCATGTTTGCTCGCTTATAGTTTGCACTGGGGGCTGGGCAGCGCCAGGTGTATGTGGTCTGTGAAATTGCAAATTACCTTCCTGCTTGGGAAGGGCCACTGTTTTGCAAATAATGTTTGTCGAAGGAGAGATTTTCCCGCCAGAAATTTTTGAGAAGAGGGAGCAAAAGAGAAGGAGAAGGAAGAGAAGCCATGTTTGCAGAGTGAGAGCGGAGAGAATGCAGGGTGCTGAGGGAGAAGCGATGTTGGCAGAGAGAGAGAAGGTGTGCAGATGGGGAACCAAAGCTGAGGGGCTTTGCAAGCTCTGCTAAGACTAGTGGGGCCTTTGACTCTAGGAGAAACCGGAGAAGATTCTCTTGGTTGTGGAACCGGAGAATGAGTCAGTGGCTTTCGGAGCCCTGTGTGTTTGTTCGTCGGCCGGTGCAAGACTTTAATAAAGGAAATGGCCCACCATTTTTTGGCTCCACTGTTTCTTTACCGTTTGCCTGACTTTAATGAGAACCTGTATGTGCCCGGCCTTGATGGTGGCGACTACTGGCTTTACAGGTTGGCATTAGGATTAAGGAGAGAATAAGAATATTTAAAACTGTTAAGAACAATTCAGCCAAATGGAAGGCTGCCTAGCACTCTGAGGCTCACTATTGTCATTCACGTGGTATCTTTTGCTGATATTAACCGGGGAAAAATAAACACTGCTCCATATTGCCACATAATGTCAAAGCAAATACCCAGTAGGAAGCCATAATCCAATTGCCTCCCTGCAAGTTCCCGCTACTGAATTAAGCCATTTCGAGAGATTGTTTAGCTCAGCTCCAGGCAACTTGATCAATTGCTGATTCTAACCCCTTAATGCCAACATTTAATAGCCTTTTACTCTGGGCCAAGAACTGTAAATGTGAAGAAAGAGATAGCTCTACATTTGCTGGGGGACTTGCCACCAAATTAGAAATTTTTGTGATACGGAGATATTCATTCATTCATTTATTCGACAAATATTTACTAAGCAGTTAAAATTCTTCAAGGATGGACTCGGTACTGAATGTAAAAGAGACAGTTGCTGCTCAATTTCTAATGAGCGATGCTGGACTGTAAACCAGTGAAAACATAAACTATACAGCGTGATGGGAGGCAATCTGTAACAGTATGAGGAAAAATAAAAAAGGAAAAGGATGCGAAGTACTGAGTGTGGGGTTGGGAATATTATTCACTATTGAATTGAGTGGTCAAGGAAGACCTCTCTGTTAAAAGACATTTGAGAAATCAGAAGAAAATTATGGAGATAGTCATTTAGCTCTGAGGGGAAAAGGTGTGTTAGGCGAGAACACAACTGAACAGTAATGAAGGGTGAGTGTTCTAGGAGCCAAACACCAGCAAGGAGTGGGTGTGGCTGGAGAGGAGCGAGCACGAGAGTGAGGAGGAGTGTTCAGAGGCTGAGAGGCCAGATCAAGTAGGGCTTTGAAGCATCCAGGACCTTAGCCCTTACACTGAATGCGTTGGAAAGTAGTGGAGGGATTCAGCAGAGCAATGACCTCATGCGGCTTATATATGGAAAAAAAAATACACAGGGTCTTTTTGAAGAATAAATAATAGGGTAGCCCATAAGCAGAGAGACCAGATAAGAAATTATTGCAATAATTCAGGTTAAGAAATGCTGGTGGTGAGGACCAGGGTGAAATTCACATATGTATTAAAAATGTCATCGTCTTAAAAATCTGTGCTATCGATAATATTATCCCTTGTTACAGATAAGGAAACAGATTTTGTGGGGAGGAGGGAGTTGCTTGAGATTACACAAATTATATATAGTGGGCAATATGACTCCAGAATACATCTTCTTAATGACTTTATCCTGCTACACTTTTCATAGGTAAAAATGTAGAGTTAAGAAAAGACTTAACCAGATTGACTAAACCATAACTAGACTAATTTGACTATTTTATTTTTTTAAATCTTACTTTTTTTTTTTTTTTTTTTATAGAAGCAAGTGAAATTCAAAGCTTAAGGCTAAATTACACAGAGTTGACTGATCTTGATGAGTTTGTACTTTATTTTATGGGCAATGAGAAGTCATTTGTGGTTGAAAATGGTAAAATTTTGAGTCAATATTTCCCCGTTTTCTTAAAGGACACATGCCAATTTCACAACCACAGACTTATAAAAATATTGCACTTGAAACATTTTTTAGAAATGGTAACAGTACAGAAACAGAGACTTGACATTAAGTCAATTATCTAATTCCTACAGATATCCACAGGGTCATCAGCAGGACTCGAACCCAGGTCTCCTGCCGTTCCCACTCACACATTGAGTAGCAGGCTTTAGTGAGTAGGTAGCAACTAACTTAAAATCAGTCTGGATATAGTGGCTTAGGCCACTAGTTTTACTTTTTTATTTTATTTAATTTTAATATTATTATTATTATAATTATTTTTACAGAAACAGAGAGAATCAGAGAGAGGGATAGACAGGGACAGACAGACAGGAATGGAGAGATGAGAAGCATCAATCATTAGTTTTTCGTTGCACATTGTGACACCTTAGTTGTTCATTGATTGCTTTCTCATATGTGCCTTGACTGTGGGCCTTCAGCAGACCGAGTAACCCCTTGCTTGACCCAGCAACCTTGGGTCCAAGCTGGTGAGCTTTTGCTCAAGATAAGCCCACGCTCAAGCTGGTGACCTTGGGGTCTCGAAACTGGGTCCTCGGCATCCCAGTCCGATGTTCTATCCACTGCGCCACCGCCTGGTCAGGCAATTTTAATATTAATTTCATTGTGAAATATTTTAACCTACGTTAACAGTCACTGCATTTCAGTTTGCAGCTTTGGGCCTAAGACCTTTCAGAACAAAGGCAAATGGAAGGAAAACCGCCCATGCAGTGTTCAGTAGGCACTGCAGGTGCAGCCTGTTGCTGTGCCCACATCCCCTCTGACCCACGTGTGCCAGCCAGCCTGCCTTCTAAGAGTCATCCCCGCCTGTTTTGTTTACAGACTCTACTTTTCCCGCATGCTAGGTAGCTTAGAGAGGCCTGGGAGGTAATATCTTCCAGGGGAGGCCTTATCCAGGGACTGCTGGGTAGGTATGGGGTACGAGTGCCCTTACTCTTTGACTGTGATAATCAATTTCCCCGCGTGGTTAAGCTCCTGTGGCTCACCATGGTACTGGATGGCGCAGTGCACCCTGCGTGGATTTCCCTTACCTTCATTTCCTCATCTCTCTGCCAGAGTCACTGTGGCTTCCGAAGAAAACGTGGGCAGTGTTGCGGTCTCTGTAATTGTTTCTGAAAGAACTGAAACGAAGGCAGCGGCTACAACTTTAATGGAGATTAGACCTTCTCTAGCGCCCTTTTATATAAATAGCAGTTCTATTTTTTACCGATTAGTGCAGCACTGACTTGTGTAGTGGTGGAGAAGGTGCCAGCTCTAATTTTTCATTTGCATTTTCTGTCACCCAGAAGATGAATGCAGGTCTTACCTTTCCCACACACCTGGAGGAAAAGTCACCGATTTGTGTCCCTTTGTCATCTCATCTCAGCAGCAAGGGCTCAGGTCACCAGGCCTGATGAGGGCACAGCTATTGCTAGCGAAGGGCAGCAATGCAATTTCATTCTCCTCCGTATTCAGTGGCAAGCACACTAGACTAGGAAAGGCAACTCTTCCCAGTTTGCATTTACCTTGTGGAGCATTTCCATCCTTGGCCAAGCTCTGGGAGCCGCTCTCTGGGAGTGAGTGAGTGAGTGGGCTGGGCCAGAGGGCCCCTGGTGTTCTGTGCTCCCCTCTTCTCTGGGTGGTGACCTCCCATGGTCATCACTGGAAATCTCATTTCTCATAGACGGGTTTGAATATCTATGTGAAATACCATGGTAAGAGGAAAGTCTTCATTGGGAGAAGCGGATGAACAGCCCTCTAAGACATTAGTCACTTAAAGAGATTTTTGGAACAGTAGTTCCATCGCCAATGATTAGAGTTAAACACAGGCTCATCACTGAAAAGTAAAGTTCTGAGGAAGGAAATTCATGTTTCTTAAGCACTTATCATATATCAAGCCAAGCTTCAGGTTCATTCATATATATTACATTATATTATATTATATTATATTATATTATATTATATTATATTATATTATAATAATAAAATTGCCTTTAAAAGTTAGTGATGAACATAATGTAGCTCAGAGAGGTTAACAAGTTACATAGTGGTGGGACCAATACCTGAATAGAAGCCTCTCCATATCTGTGTTCAAAGCCGTGATTTTATGGCAATATCGTCCACTCAGTAGAGTGAGAAAAGAAGAAATGCCCCAGCATGAACTTGTTCTCTACTTTCTGGAAAGTAACAGGGGACTTTGAGTCAAACGAGAAGGGAGGGAGTGTTTTTGTGTTCCTCAGACTCAGGATTCATTCAGGAGAAGAAAAGAGTGTCCTAATAATTAAATCCCACTTAAGGAGATCTCAGAGGATCTCTCTGGCATGGAGATATGTGAGAGAAGGATTCTGGGAGGATGATATGGTATCAGACCTGGTGTCCCCAGACAGCAAGAGGTCTCACAGCACTCCAGACACACAGACCATTTCCTGTAATCCTGGACTTAAAGCCCAGAGAGAGCAACACTGGTGCTCAGAGACTGTGGGAAACCAGGGGGCCAGCTCAGCCTCTATCTTAGGTACTTTATGCTGCATTAGAAATGATCACAAAGCCTAAGAATTTAAACAAGCAGCATTTATTTAGGTCAAGATTCTGTGGATTAGTTAGTTGGATAGTTTTCCAGGACTAGGTTGGTTTAACTTAATTTTACTGGAAACCCTCAAGCATTTGTCATCACCTGGCAAGTGAGCTGGCTGCCAGGATGGCCTCACTCACACGTCTGACAATTGGCCAGCTCTTGTCCAGAAAGACAGAGGTGACTGCACCTGTGTCATTCTTTTTTCAGCAAGGTGCTCCCCCAGATGAGAATGATAGGGTTACCAGGAACACCAAGAGAGGGCAAATATCAATGGACAAGTCCCCCTCCTCCCACCCCATTGATAAAAATATCTTGCAAAACTATAGAAAATATCACAACCAGGAGCTCAACATTGATACAATCAAGACACAACAGTTTAATTGCCCTTTCACATTCACACCTACTTCCCCCCTACTCCAACCCTTCCTTAGCTCATGACAATTACTAGTCTGTTTTCCATTTCTATAATTTTGACATTTCAAGAATGGTGCAGAAGTGTCATCACAGAGTATATAACCTTCTCTGGAGATTTGTCCAGGTTGTTGCATGAATCAATAGATATTTCTTTTTTACAGCTGAGTAGTATTCATAATATTGCAGTTTGTTAAATCATTTACCCATTGAAAGAACTGTGAGTTGCTCCCAGATGTGGACATAGTTTTCATGTCTCTGGAATATAAGCTGAAGAGTACAGTTGCTGATATAAAGAACATTTGAAAATGTTTTTCTGAGTGGATGTACTATTTTATATTCCACCCAACAATGTATAAATAACCCCTGCTCTTCATATCCGGATCAGCAGAGTTGTCTGATAGGTGGATAGTGATATATTATTTGCATTTTCCTAATGGCTAATGATTTTTATTGCTTATTTTTTATTTGTATATCTTCTTTGTCAAAATGTCACTTTATATCATTGCCAGTATTCTAACTGGATATTTTTTTAAGCTGAATGTTTAGTTTTGAGAGGCCATTATGTAGTCTGCATACTAGTCAGTGTGAGTTAAATGATTTGCAAATATATTCTTCCAGTGTGCAGATTATCTTGTCATTGTCGTTTACAGAGCAAACATTTTTAATATTGATGAAGTCCAGCTTATAATTTTTAAAATGTAGTATGCTTTTGATGCCCTATCTAAAAACTCTTAACCACATGCTAGGTCCTGAAGATTCTTTTGTTTTTCTTTCTAGTTTGTTTTCTACTAAAAGTGTTATGGTTTTATATTTAAATATATGATCCATTCTGAATAATTTTTGTGTTGCTTGTGAGATTTGGGTCATGGTTCATGTTTTTATTTATTTTTGTTTTGGTCTAAGGATATTTAGTTGCTCAAGCACCATTTGTTGAAGAGATAATTCTTTCTACATTGAATTGACTTTGCACCTTTTTAAAAATTTTATTTTAAAAGCTGTTGGCTGTACTTGTGTTGGGCTATTTCTGAGCTTTCTGTTTTATTTTATTGATATAAGTCTAACCCTCTGCCAATATATACACACAGTCTTGATTACTATAGCTATATAATAAGTCTTGAAGACTGGTAGACTTATTCTTCTTACCTTATTATACCTTTTCAGAATTTTTGTTAATTTTTCTATTTCTTTTATACTTCCATATACCTTTATATACATTTTAAAGTATTTATTATTCTACAAAAAAATCTTTCTGAGATTGTTATTATAATTGTGTTAAAACTATATAATAATTTAGGAAAAATCAACATTTTTACTTTGTTAAATCTTTCTACATATAAACACTGTACGATTCTTCATTTGTTTCGATCTTTGATTTTCTTTTTCTTTTCTTTTTTTTTGTATTTTTCTGAAGCTGGAAACGGGGAGAGACAGTCAGACAGACTCCCGAATGCGCCCGACCAGGATCCACCCAGCACGCCCACCAGGGGCAGTGCTCTGCCCACCAGGGGGCGATGCTCTGCCCCTCCGTGGGGACGCTCTGCCGCGACCAGAGCCACTCTAGTGCCTGGGGCAGAGGCCAAGGAGCCATCCCCAGCGCCCGGGCCATCTTTGCTCCAATGGAACCTTGGCTGCGGGAGGGGAAGAGAGAGACAGAGAGGAAGGAAGGGGGGGTGGAGAAGCAAATGGGCGCTTCTCCTATGTGTCCTGGCCGGGAATCAAACCCTGGTCCCTCTCACGCCAGGCCGACGCTTTACCGCTGAGCTAGATCTTTGATTTTCTAAACAGCATTTCATCATTTTATACATATAGACTCAGTACTACATGTTTTGTTAGATTCATACAGCAGTAATTCATTTTGTGAGCAATTACAAATGGTATTGTGTTCTTAAGTTTGGTATCCAAGTGATCATTTTAGTATGTAGAAATACAATTGATTTCTGAATATTTATCCGCTACATTGTGACTTTGCTGAACTCAGTTAACTCACTCACTCTAGGAGGCTATTTGTTGTAGGTGGTGGGGTTTTTTTTTAATGCTTTTTTTTTTTTTTGGTAGATTCCTTGGGGTTTTCTAGGTAGATAATCATGCTTGCAAATTTGGATATTTAAAAATATATTTAAATATTTTATTTTTTTTCTCATTTATCTTTTATATCCTTTTCTTGCTTTATTGCACTGGCTACAACATCTAGAACTATTGAATAAATGTGGTGAGAGCATACATCCTTGCCTGTTTCCAATCTTAGAAAACACTCATTTTTTCAACATTAAATATAATGTTGTATAGTTTGTCCATGCCTTTTATGAAACTGAGGACACTTTCCTCTATTCCTAATTTTCTCAGTTTTTAAAAAAGGAATTAGTGTTGTTTTTTCAACAAGTGCTTTCTTTTATCAGTTACAAGAGCATGTGATTATTTTCTTCTTTAGGCCGTTATATGGCAATTATATAATATCCTAGGTTTTTACTGGTAACTGGTGGAAGAAGTAGGAAAAAGTACATCTATTCCATCTTCCTGTAAGCAATAGTACTACCAGCACTTTTAAAGTTACTGCTTATGTTAGGCTTCTACTGTCTCACAAGTCAGTCACAAGACCAATCCTAAATGGTGGAAAACTTGACTCCACCACAATGGGAGAATCTTCAGCCACATTGCAAGTATGTGTAGATGCAGGAAGGAGAGGAATTGCCAGCCATTAAAAAACTATTTTTCCACTGATTTGACAGAGAAAAAGGAAGGAAGAAGTGGGGAGGGGGAGAAGCATTAACTTGTTTCACTTAGTTGTTCCATTTAGTTGTGTACTAATTGATTGCCTCTCATGCATGCACTAACTGGGAGTTACACCCATGACCTCTGGTGCACTGGCTTGATGTTTTATCCGCTCAGACACAGGGCCAGGACTTGCCAGCCATTTTTATAACTTATCTAAATCTGTTTGCTAGATGAGAGATGAAGACATGTGGAGTGAAGTATGGAGCAGAGGGAAGGGGATGTGGGAGGGAGAGGGAGAAAGAAAGGGAGAGAGCAAACATAGAGAACTGCACTGTTAGAAAGATCAAAAGAGAAACTATTGATAACACAGTTGTCAAGGAAAAATAATATCCCAATCAGTAAAGGTTATCTTATTATACAAGTGGTAATAGGAAAGTGTATACCAAGCAATTAAATGCCTGGCAGTGTCAAAATGAACACATACCGCCCTGGCCTATTGGCTCAGCAGTAGAGCATCAGACTAGCAAGTGGAAGTCCCAGGTTCGATTCCTGGCCAGGGCACACAGGAGAAGCACCCATCTGCTTCTCCACCCCTCCCCCTCTCCTTCCTCTCTGTCTCTCTCTTCCCCTCCTGCAGCCAAGACTCCATTGGAAAAAAAGTTGGCCCATGCACTGAGGACGGCTCCATGGTCTCTGCCTCAGGCACTAGAATGGCTCTGGTTGCAACAGAGCAACACCCCAGATGGGCAGAGCATCGCCCCGTGGTGGGCATTTGGCAGTTTGTCTGCCTCCCTACTTCTCACTTTGGAAAAATACCAAAAAAAAAAAAGGACACATACTTTCATGTGGATGGTGTGAAGAACCCGGGCAGGTAGATACTATGGCTAAAATACCCCTGATGGTCTTTCTCGGTTCCTTATTATCTGGCATGATGAAACTGTTTCACTGCTTCCAATCTTGCAAAATAAATGGAATGATAGTTAATTTCATGTATTTTTATGATGAATTCTGATATTTTCTAAGTTTCTGAGGTCTAATTTTTTTCTACTTGCAGCACGTCCAAATTCTCCCACATTATGTCTGTCAGTGACTGGAAGTAATTAGAAATAAAAGTTTGAATTTCCTTGCAACTTTCTTTTTGAAAGCAAGCCTCAAACTCTTCCGTTTCCTGTTGATTTATCCATTTTCCAAACTGGTGTGTTCTGAGTTCAGTGTGCAGCCGAAACATTTCCAAATACTGCTGACATCATATGCAATTCAAACGGATGGGACACTGTTGTTTGCCCTACAGGGGACTCAGAATTTAATGGGGAAGTGTAGTATATGGACAATATACAATGACATGTGTCAAAATGGGAGTGTGTACAAGTATGTTCAAGAAAGCATTGAAACACAAGGCGGGTAGGGTTTGGAGAGGAAAAATGAGAAGGCTTTTTTAAGTGACTCATTGAGAAGGATGGTTGCTTTGCAAATGTTCACATGCAGAAAGTGAATGGTAGAGTTAGTGAACTCTGATTCCTGCAGCTGAACCGCAATGAGATACGCCTGTGCCTGTGTTGGGAATATGGGACATCAAATGGCAGGTTACAGATCACTAAAATAAATCTGGCGAATCTGCACTTTGTTTTCGTGGTGATGAGGACTTACTGGAGGATGTTAAGTCATGTGGGTGATATGGCTGGATGTATGTTTACAGAAGTCACCCCGGTGGTTGTATAATGAATGTTGATCAGAGGGAGAGAAGCAGGAGGCCAGAGAAGCCACATTCTATTTTGCAGATAAAGGAAATGATACTCAGAGAACCGATGTAATTTATGCAAATCAGTTATTGAAAGGGAAGCGTGGCGTAAACAATTCTGAGTTGTAATACATCTTTGACGGGGTTGTATTCACCTGGTAATTTCTTAAATTACATATATATACTCACATAATAAATGCTTTGGATGATATTTAAGATAATAATATAATATTGTTGTTTCATAATACAGATACATTACTTTTGCACTCTTCCACTACACTAGCCTGGTGGGAGAGATATTTTAATATCTGTATTTATATAAGTCCTAAAGAGAAGAGGAAAAATGGTGGAGTCATCAGAGTTAGCTAGTGGCTGGTTTAGCGGGGCAAACTTTCTGTTCCAAACTAAATCGAGTATAACAAATATATTTTTAACCTGTTCCCTGCATAGATTTCATACATATTGTGTCAGCCAAGTCATTTTAGCTACTTTTTCCCCCCCTTTTCCTTCTTGAGCTAGATATATGATTGACTGGAGACTGCATTTGATTGACAGATATAACAATTTAAATACAAACACTTTATTAACCCTGCAAGAGCGTCTTCATAAAGGAACATGATGAAGCTAGACGTCGAAGGTAGATGTGCTGATTTGGAAGCCAATTGCGTTGTAGCTTAATGTGACAGAAGCAGTGAATCAAATGGGATGCTGTGAAAATAGTTCCAGAGATATTTTCTCCACAGTATTTAAATCAGCAGCTCCGTGTAAGTAAGCGGTGCTAAAGGATTATGCAAAGGCTTAATACTTCCTTGCCATTTATAGGATTTTAACTTAGGCTCCAAACTCTCTCTTGCTGTTGTTGTTTTAATAGACCTGAGATGGCTCTAGGAGCTTGTTCATACTTTGTCCTTTGACCCCGGCTGCACTCTGACCCTTGTAGGGTGACTCAAAAACTGGAGTCATGATTCCTGGGTGAGTCAATGGGCAAAAACAACAACAACAACAATAATTATGCGATTAATTAACACCGGTAGCTAATTTATTAAGCACTAATCATGAAGCAGGTATTTTACCAAATGTATTAACTAATTTAATTTTCATAACAACCAAATGGGATGGATAACATATTACCTTTGTTTTGCAGGTGAGGAAACTGAGTCTCTAAGAATTTACATCATTTGTCTAGAGGCAAACATCCAGTAGGTCGTAGCCAGAATTAGAGTCGAGGCAATTTGCTCCAGTTCACAAACAGATTTTAAACAGCAAGGCTTTTCCTGTGTATTGGTTACTATGACTGGACAAATATTTCAAATTGCATGGCCTGCTGCTGGATTATGGGAGATGACTTTCTATTGGTACCATCTTCGACAGCTGCACATATACTACAGATTCTAATTCTCTTTCACATTGTGTTGGTTAGTTTAATCTTCCCAATAGTTTTATGGGATAGTTATTATTCCCATTTCACAGATATGGGAATAAAAGCTAAAGAGGTTAATTGAGTTTTTCAAGGTTATTCAGGGAAGAAGAAGATTTAGGTTTTGGTATAAGTCAGACTTGGGTTCAAATCTAGGATCTACCCTTTACTATCAAGTAAATTAAATTTAGTGAGCTGAATTTTTCCTTCCAGTAAAATAAATTCCTCTTTAGACAACTATTTTACTTAGTTAGTGCCTGGAACTTGGTATCTACACAATAGATAGTTGGTCTTTTGTTTGTTTGAGATATAGAAACTTTTGATACCAGCTAGTTTGCAGGACTAGAGGAGGAAAAAAAAGGAAATGTTATAATCCTGAGCAAGGACTGTGTTGTCACAGCCAAACATTCTCAACAGGGTTTCATAATATGAGGAAAGCAGAGGCATGAAAAGGTTGGTGACCTCAATAAGTGGCACTGTCCTCCATGGTCTAAAGAAGACTCACACCTCAACTCTTCTTTTGTCATGATGGCTTCAGCTTAGTCCATTTGTACTTGTGATTAGCTCAAAACCAGTGAGTAGAGGCTTCTGCTCCCTGGAACATGGAATGGGCATAGTTTCTCTATTCTTCCTGATTGCTACAACCAAACACCTTAGACACTTTATGCAAAATAAGCTTTAGAAGACTGAATAGTGGAGAGAAGAAGGCAGACTATTAGGGACCTTAGGACATAAAGAACTAGAGAGTAATCATTTACCAGAGTTTTCTTTTTGCCTATATAGCTCAGACTTGGGGCTAACGAAGCTGGTGAACAGGAAATGCCTAATAATAGGTACAGACACATACCAAAGGGCCAGGAAAGAGGCCTCCTTGCAAAGCAGAAACCTTTTTTAACAACCATTCTATTGCAGACAAACAACACAGGAAAACCCACGGTTCCCACCCTTAGTCATGCCAGCAGGGACCAGGGGGGCAGAAGGAGGGAGCCCCAGCTTGTTGAGCTGCACTTACCCAGAGCTTCCCTCAGGCACCAGGTAGCTGGGGCAGCATGAGAAAGCCTACTCCGCCCTTCCCAGGAAGCTAGCGGTCTGATTGGGAGCAGGAGGGAAGGCTCCCCGGGCTCGGAGCTGAGATGTCCTGAGTAGAGTTTCTGTCCCACTGATCTGGGTGGGGTGGGGAGCAAGTCTTGCTTTCGATGCCACAGACTCTCATGGTTTTTAGAGTTTTCATCAATTTTCTTTTTTCTTTTTTTTTAAATTTTCTGAAGCTGGAAACGGGGAGAGACAGTCAGACAGACTCCCGCATGCGCCTGACCTAGATCCACCCGGCACGCCCACCAGGGGCGACGCTCTGCCCTCCAGGGGGCGATGCTCTGCCCCTCCGGGGCGTCGCTCTGCCGCGACCAGAGCCACTCTAGCGCCTGGGGCAGAGGCCAAGGAGCCATCCCCAGCGCCCGGGCCATCTTTGCTCCAATGGAGCCTTGGCTGCGGGAGGGGAAGAGAGAGACAGAGAGGAAGGAGGGGAGGGGTGGAGAAGCAAATGGGCACTTCTCATATGTGCCCTGGCTGGGAATCGAACCTGGGTCCCCTGCACGCCAGGCCGATGCTCTACCGCTGAGCCAACCGGCCAGGGCCTCATCAATTTTCTTGAATAAATGTTTCTTCATTTGCTCATAGGGCCATGGTAAGAGACTTCTTTGTTTATTTTTTCTTATTATTTGTCATCAATTTCACTGTGGTAGAGGCTCAGTGGAGCTACTTCCCACTGTCGGTCCTGCCAGGAGTGGAACTCCTCACTGTATTATTTCTTATAATTGCCATCTACACTTAGTCAAAGCTTTTCTTAAGTTTAATAAAAAGAAAAAAAAATGCATTGAAATGTTGTCTTGAATTAGACAGATATTAATATATATATATTTGTATTTTTTCCAAAGTGAGAAGCGGGGAGGCAGACAGACAGACTCCCGAATGCTCCCAATCGGGATCCACCCAGCATGCCCACCAGGAGGCGATGCTCTGCCCATTTGGGGTGTTGCTCCATTGCAACCAGAGCCATTCCAGCATCTAAGGCGGAGGCCATGGAGCCATCCTCAGTGCCCAGACCAACTTTTGCTCCTATGGAGCCTTGGCTGCGGGAGGGGAAGAGAGAGATAGTGAAAAAGGAGAGAGGGAAGAGTGGAGAAGCAGATGGGCGCTTCTCCTGTGTGCCCTTTGCTGGGAATTGAACTCGGGACTTCCAGATGCTGGGCCAAGGCTCTACCACTGAGCCAACTGGCCAGGGCCATATATATATTATATATATATAATAATTTTTTTTTGCAAGTGATTCTTTGGAAGGGGATTTTAGGAGGAGTAAAGAAAAGGAGAAGGGGCAGGTGAAGGCGCTAAACAAGAATGTGGCCTAAGCTAGAAACCAGCTTCTGCTTGACTTCAGGAGCCCCAGAGCATGATTTCATCCATAGATCTGGCCCTAACCTGAGGCAGGTCACTCATTCATTCAATTCAGATCGTCTCTTTGGCAAGGTGGCCTGTGGATGCCAAGGACAATGACCTGGAGAATAGGTCATTGTGAGCAATTAGCACCCAATATGAACAACAGCAGGGAGTGGTAGCACCCACCAGGTAAAGGGAGATAAAAGTAGTATAATGACAGTATCTATTACTTCTAGACATTCATTTATTGTTGTTATTCATTTATGGAAGTGAACACTGTTTTAGGGGCTGGAGATACCAAGATGAATGAGAATTACTCTGTGCCTTCTCTATGTTACAAAAGTGATAGAAATAGCAGATTGTTATGGGAAACAAGCCAAGACAGGTGAATAGAACAGTTCCTTTTGTCCTATGGCATATAGAACATATATAAATATATAAAACAATATAGCTGAATTGGTAGTTCTAAGGTGCTTCCTTCCATTGAGAAAACAAATCCATAGCATGGTTCAATATCTCACATATTATTTTCTCACTCATTTAACGGAAAGCTATTGAACACCTCGCTAGGTGCTATTGTTATGAAGATAAATAAGCCAAGCTCTCAGTTTAAGGCACTAACTGTGCGGTGTAGACCATGAGGAATACATCAGGACATGTAAAACCGTCTGGGAAGTCCTATGATAAAAGGTCAATCACAGGAAGAGTGGATGCCCAGGGGAGGCGTTGCTTCCTGGCTGAGAATTTGCCTACCTCCTTTGATTTCATATTCAGTGCTCTTTTTATTAAACTGGAGTCAGAAACACCAGAGGGAAAAGGGTTCTTGGGGAATTCCCGAGGGTTTACATTGAAGCGTAATCATGTTAACTACCTCAGCCATCACATTATGCACTGCTCGAGTAAACTCACTATGAAAATTTACCGTGGTTGTAAATAAAAATACTGTTGTTTCTGCTTCCATAAATTTGGCCATGTCTTCTGAAATAAATATAATTACATTTATTGGCACACTTAGAATGGGTAACCTTGTGAAATTTATTCCCAAGTGGTAAGAGAGACAGCTTGGGGAAAGAAGCTAAGGAGAAGAATACAACAGGGTATTATCATAACAATTGGAAAATCATTTTGATACTTACTAGCAAAACATTATGAAAGCATGTTCTGAAAATCTTTCCTTAAAGCGGTTTTGATCACTTATGCATCCACCTTGAACCCCTCATAAGTGTTATTTACCCATCCATTTAAACCAGGGAAAATATTACACAAAGGAAAACACATTCAGTATAAAACAAAGAGAATCTTTATGCTATGCTGCTTTCTATTTAAGTGAAGGTAGGCATTTGACCATTTAAAAACACACTTTTAGGTATTTTAAATATCTTATTGACTGTGTTTTCTGCTTTTAAAACATTTAAATATTTGGGAAATCTTGAAAATATATATAATGACACATGAATATCATAATCAGTTGCTTCTAATGTTTCATTGGTATTATGTAGGTTATTAATATGACTTAGTTATCTTTTATTAAGGTGTGGCAGAATCTTTTTCTTTCTAGTTCATTAAAAGTAAAGCTTTGTTTTTTGTTACTAAAAATATCTCAACTAATTAAGTTTAGATAAAGTCTTTTTATCATTTAGTGGTAGTATATAAATGGATGGATTGATGGATGGATGAATGAACTGATATAGTGTATGATATAGCTGTGTTTGTTAAGATCAATTTGTTTTTGTCATGAATTTTTATTGAGGTAAAATTGACATATAATATATTTTAGTTGCACAAGGAAATGATTTGATGTTTGGATATGTTTCAAAACATTCTAGTTAACTTGCATAGTTACAAATTTTTTTCTTGTGAAGATTTTTTCTTATGATGTTAACTTTTAAGGTATCGTTTAATGATAACTCTCTTAGTAACTTTCAAATAGGCAATATAGTATTATTAACCGTAGTCACCATGGTCTACATTACAGCCTCATGACTTATTTTTTAAATAACTGGAAGTTTGCACTTAGGCTTAAAGAGGCCGTGTACGCACGCACGCACACATACACATACACACTTTCTTGTATTTCTATTATTGTAATGAGAAGAACATGCTGGAGTCAGTACTGGTACAAGGAAGAAGATGAGTTGGAGATGAAACAGAGTTGTGTCAGATGAGTTGTCTCTCTTGCACCCTTCAGTGTCAATCAACTGCCTGCCACCCTGCAAACCCATTAGTTAGCCAGCTGATATTAGTAGAAACATTAATGAGTGCAGCCTATATTAGCCAACCCCCAGCAAAACCAGAAACACAAGCTACATTTGCATTGTTGCATGGCACTGAAATGTTATAGTTGTTGTTATGGTGTGTCAGTGTGAAAGTAGGTCACTGATAAATGTTCAGATAAAATGATCTCAAGTAAGAGTGTTTTGTTGCGTACTGAAGAAAACTTCTTGTTGCCTATTAATATGAAAAACGTTTATAAATGTGCTCTAAACACTCGAAAAGAACACTGAAAAATAGAAATAAACAGCAATAAATAATAGTAGGGGCTGTCAGTACTCCACATTCAACAACGGATAGATCATCTGGATAGAAAATCAATATGGAAATATTGGAATGGAACTCATGTTGGATCAGATGGGCTTAACAGACATTTACAGAACATTCCGGGCAACAGCAGCAGCATACACATTCTTCTCAAGTACACATGGAAAAACATCTCTAGGACAGATCATTGTTAGGCCACAAAACGTTTTTATACATTTAAGAAGAATCAGATCGTATCAAGCATCTTTTTCAATCATAATGGTATGAAATTAGAAATCAATTAGAAGAAAAATGGAAAATTCCCAAATACATGGAAAGGATCTGAGGATCTAATAAACAGTAGTGATTATAGTTAATAATACTATATTACATACTTGAGAGTTGCTAAGAGAGTAGATCTTAAATTTTCTCACCACAAAAGAGAAATGGTAATTATGTAATGTGATGCAGGTGTTAGCTACTGCTAGGGAAATAATCATTCTGCAATATACAAATATATCAAATAAACACATGGTACATCTTAAACTTACACAGTGTTACATGTTACTTATATCTCAATAAAGCTGGAAAAATAGAATATACCAAAAAATTATAAGCTGTATAAAATTTCTTTTTTTATATCACTCCTACTTTTCCTTTTTCTCTTGAAAATATATTTGTTCTGTGACGTGTATCTAATGCTAATAACCATTTTGATTTTATTATGAATCATGGGGAAAAAAATCCTATTCTTCATGTATAGTGCTTTGAATAATAGAATGTATTTTTTATCACTACATTATTTTTTCCGCTTACAAATACAGTCTGTGGAGAAAAACGTACATGCATGCTGACCTTCAGCTGTATCTAAGATTATGTTCTAAAATCGATAGAAAAAAAAATAAGAACAACTGTTATGTCTATTCTTGCTAAATGGTATAAATGGATTCAACATGGGCATTTCCTAGGGCTGCCTTTAAAAAAGTACCACAAACGACATGCCTAAAAACAACAGAAATGTATTGTCTCTTGCTTCTGAAAGCTAGAAGTCCAAAATCAAGTGTCAGTAGAGGTGATGCCTTCTGAGGGATAACGGGAGGAATCTGCTCTATGCCTCTCTTGTGTCTATTGATGATGTCTCAGGTTTTGTTTTTTTTGGTTTTTGTTTTGTTTTGCTTTTTTTGTTTTTTGGTTCCTTGGCTTGTATACCTATATGCATCATTCCAGTCTCTGCCTCTCTTCACACAGCATTCTCCCTGTATCTCCTTACGTAAGAGTCATACGACACCAGTTACGATTCTCTTGTCTTTGTTATGGATATTCGTGGTACATATTTCTTCTGTAGTCATGATTTCTGTCTTCTCGATGTTCAGTTGCAATCCTGCTTTGACATTTTCTTTCTTTCACTTTCATCCAGTGTTTCAAATCATTGATATTTTCTGCCAGTAAGATGGTGCCATCTGCCTATATTAGGTTATTGATATTTCTTCAACCAATTTTCACTCCTCCTTCCTCTAAGTCCAGCCCAGTATTTTTTGTATATGTTCTGCGTATGGATTAAATAAACAGGGAGATACAATTGCACCCTCGTCTGACATCATTGCCTATGGGAAAGCGTTCTGTCTCTCCATATTCTGTTCTGACAGTGGCTATCCTGTCCACCATACAGGTTCCTTTATCAGGATACTCAAGTGCAAGGGCATGTCCATTTCTTTCAGAACAACTCATAGCTTTTTTCATAATCCACATAGGCAGAGGCTTCATTGTAGTCTATGAAACATAAACTGATCTCCTGAAATTCTTTGGAACACTCCAGGACCCAACAAGCATTCACAATTAAGTCTCGAGTGCCTCTTCCTTTTTATTGAATTCAGCAGCAACAGCCAGCATTTCTTGCTCTTTGTTACATCACGTGATTATCAATTTATTTGTGTGAAAAAGTAGACCAGTGGTCCTATTGTTACTGCACTTCTTGGCATCTCTTTTCTTGAAAAAATAGGACATATACTGAATATTTTCAGTCTGTAGCCTGCCGTTTGATTTCCATATTTGTGACACGTTCTTGTTCAAATTTTGAAAGATAGTCTTTGTGGCGTGAGATAATTCTATCAATATCCTATCTATCCTGGTGATTTATTTCTTCTCAATATTTTTAGAGTGGCTTTCATTTTACTTTCTAGAAAGCTCTGGTTTCTCTTATAGGAATCAAAGTTATCTTTTTTTCTTTAATTTTTGTATAGATTTTCAGTCTACTATTTCTATCTTCCCTTTATTTTCTTCTGATCAGATAATGTGCAGATAATAGTTTACGATGGACTTTCCCTTCATTTCTTGAATCTTCTGGTAGACCTCTATTGTCTTCTGTCTCGTTACACTGACTGCTGTGACAGTTCTTCTTATCTCCACATGACAATCACTGAAAAACTGCATTTGGGATTCTAATCCTGTGTTTGTTACCTCTTACTTTTGCCTCTTCCCTGTCATGCATTTTTATTTTTCTCCTCTCTTCCATTTTGATTTTTCTTTCCATCTTTCTGCTGCTGTTGTCTTTTTGCATTCTTCCCTAATAATATTTCTAGTTTCAATTTACAGTATTTCTGGTTCTTGGTCTAATTATGCATTTGTGTGTGTGTATGTGTGTGTGTGTGTGAGAAAGAGAGAGAGAGAGTGTGTGTGTGTGTGTGAGAGAGAGAGAGAGTGAGTGTGTGTGTGTGTGTGAGAGAGAGAGAGAGAGAGAGAGAGTGTGTGTGCGTGTGTGTGTTTTAATGTGGTCTTTAAATCCATCAGAAGCATTACTTACATTATATTTTGGTACTAAGATTCTTTTAGTGCTCTTTTCAGTTTTACTCTAATATTTGATATCAGCAGTGTATAGTCAGTACCACAATCTGCTCTTGGTCTTGTTTTGGCAGAGAGAATAAAGCTTCTCTGTTTCCTCCTTCCAGCTATACAGTCTATTTGATTTCTATATTGGCCATCAGGTGATACAGTCATCTGAGTTTCTGAAGCATGCGTTTGTGATGGACAAGTTGCTGGCTTTGCAGAAGTCTAGAAGCCAACTTTTTTATTGACATGCGAGTCGCTTTCTTTCTTACTTTTGCACTCCAATCACCTGTGGTTATGAGCATGTCTTGTTTTGGTGTGCGATTGGTTTCTTCGTGAATCCTTGCTTTCAGTTGCATCTTTTTCAGCCCCTGTAGTTGGAACGCAGACTTGAATGAAGGTTATGTTAAGGTCTTTCCAGAAGTCTTATTGATATTATTCAATTACGTTGTATTGTATTATTAATATTGTTCGATTAGACCTAGCCTGTGCTACATCTTGCTTCAGTCTTAAAGCTAAGCCATTTCTTCTGAGTGTGTCATTTCCAGACCGGAGGACTTTATAGAAACTTTTCTGCCTGACAGAAAAGTTCAGTTCCAGTCCATTTTCGTTCTTGAATGCAAGCACTGCAATGTTTAAATGCTCCATTTCTTGCTTTACAATTTTCATTTTACTTTGGCTCCTGCATCTTACGTTGCATATTCTGATGTGCTGTGTGGCATCAAACTTGCCTTTCTCCTTGGTCACATCAGCCACTTTACATCTTTCTGGCTTTGGTCTACTTGAATCACTAACAACAATGCTATTTGTACTTGTCCCCTGGTCTTCCCCAGTAACAGTCTGAGTGTTTTTTAACCTAGGATTTACCTCTGGAGAAACTAGTAAATCCACAAAAACAGATAAAGAGCTACAGAAAGTTGTGGATTTCCCCTAAAATGGTAACCCATGTCCTAAGACAGGGTGGTCAAACAGCTTCTTACAATATAAACACTAAGGCAAGGGCTACCACATAGTGAAGGAAAACATCAGTTTGAGATCAAAACAATGAAAATAAGAAGGAGGAAATAAAGATAATGCAGAAGGCAGAAGGAAGCTTTAAAAAATAAAAATAACCTTATACACTGTTGGTGAGATTATAAATTGGTGCAGCCACTATGGAAAACAGTATGACAGATCCTCAGGAAATTAAAAATAGAACTACCATATGATCCAGTATTTCTACTTCTGGGAATATATCCAAAGGTAATAAAAATACTAACATGAAAAGATATATGTACCCTCCTGTTTATAGCCAAGACATGGAAACAACCTACGTGTCCATGGATGGATGAATGGATAAAGAAGTTGTGATTTTATAAACAGACACACACACACGTGTGTGTGTGTGTGTGTGTGTGTGTGTGGTTATATAAAAGTTATAATGAGATTATATATGTGAAATGCACACCAGAACACCTGGTGCAGGATAAAGTACTCAATGCATAGTAGCTACATTAAGCAAATTGACTGCATAAATTTATTTTGGAGATAGTTAAATATTTTTTTTAAAAAATTGTTTATTAAATGAGAAGTGGGGAGGAAGAAACAGACTCCAGAATGTGCCCCAACTAGGATCCTCCCAGCAAGCCCAGTACCAGGCGATGCTCTGCCTCTCTGGGCTGCTGCTTCATTGCTTGGCAACCAAGCCATTTTAGTGCCTGAGGTGAGGCCCTGGAGTTGTCTTCAGCACCTGGGGCCAACTTTGCTGGAACCATTCCAGCCATGGCTGTGGGAAGGGAAGGGGGGGTGGATGTGGGAGTGGGGGAAGAAGCAGATGGTTGCTTCTCCTATGTGCCCTGACTGGTAATCGAACCCGGGACTTCCACATGCCATGCCGATGCTTTTTCACTGAGCCAACTGGCCAGGTTTGGTAAGTTAAAATTCTAAACATATTTTTTCTTAAGAAACAATATTAAAAATGGAATGACTAGTTATCTAGGCTAGATTCAAAAGACAATTTAGACTCTTCAATGACATGAAGAATACAATGAGGTTCCCTAAATAAACTGTTGCTAATTGACTAGCATTTGTTAAGAATGTGCTACATTTTATAGGAGGTGTCTATCCTTGTCAATATGAGGCCATTTGTTTGGGGAGCCAGAGACGGTTTCCCTGATTTGCCCATGTGTAAGTTATTCTTAAAGTGGGGTGTGAGGACAGGGGCCTCTACAATCTGTTTATTACTGGTTTGTGATTAGATAAGAACAGTAATTGAGAGTAAACATTCAGAAAATTTTACAGCAATTTGATGGATTAATTGTGTCTCTATTGAATGTAAATAATAATTACCAAAAAATTGGACTTGCATTTTAATCTTATTTTTTTGGTAAATTATCTGTATGTATTTTACAAAGGTTTGGTCCATAGTGGACTGGGGGGGGCAGGTGAATAGTAGGTCATTACCACAGATAGTTTGAGAAGCAAACTAAGTCTCTACTCCAGTCATTCTCTCAGATTGCCCTACAGTTATTTTACTTGTACAAATTACCGCTATCTGAAATTAGCACCTTTGTTGAATTTTTATTGTCTCTCTCCTTCTACTAGAAAGTGATTTTTAGTAGGGAGAGTTTTATTTCTTAGTATTAACAATTAGATCAGTGTCTACCATATACATACTAGAGCAGGGGTCCCCAAACTACGGCCCGTGGACCGCATGTGGCTCCCTGAGGCCATTTATCCGACCCCTACCGCACTTCTGCAAGGGGTACCTCTTTCATTGATGACCAGTGAGAGGAGCCTAGTTCCCATTGACATACTGGTCAGTTTGTTGATCTAAATTTACTTGTTCTTTATTTTAAATCTTGTATTTGTTCCTGGTTTGTTTTTTTTTTTACTTTAAAATAAGATATGTGCAGTGTGCATAGGGATTTGTTCATAGATTTTTTTATAGTCTGGCCCTCCAACGGTCTGAGGGACAGTGAACTGACCCCCTGTGTAAAAAGTTTGGGGACCCCTGTACTAAAGGTTAAGTAAATTGTAGTTGAATGAATAAGTGGATTAAATGACAACTGCTGTTGTTATCACAGTAACAATTGTTCTACAAAGGGCAGAGCTCATCTGAGCTCTGTGTTGCTGTGCCTGGCAGCTGTGGTGACATCAGGGAGACCGTTCCTTGTCTCAGCCACAGGATTCAAATCTGTGACTTCAGAAAATCTTTAGAATTTTATGAACAACCCACTTCTTTGAATGACACAGCTCTGCTTTCTGACCAGTTGTCATGCTAATTATAAACTTTTTTTTTTAAACTAAAGATTTCAAAGAGACTTTATATCGTTAACATATTTGAGTTCAGTACTCCATGTGCTTGGGGTAATAAACTCTTTATTTTTTAAAAATGTTTTCCACTGATTATGGGACAATTTCTAATCCAGACCAACCTCCTCGGCCCTGGGAGTGTGAATTACAGGTTCTTCACTGTCATGGTTAAAAGAGAGTAAGTTAATTTAAGTCTCGAGCTGACTGAAGCTGGAAGGATGTTTTCAGTGGTTCTAATGACCGAATCTTGTGGTTCGCTGCAAAGACAGTAGTATTAGAAGCTTCTATTGAAATTAGGAGAGAGAGGTTTGAAAAAGTATATGTTGCAGGGGTTGAGGGGGAGACGGGGTGAGATGAGAAATAGGAAAAAATTGTTTTCCAATTATATATCAGCAAATACCAACGCTGTCCTTAAAGAAGGTCAGAAATGCCGCCACCGAAACTGTCACATGATAGACAATTTGATGATAGTAACTAAGAAAACACAAAAGGCGGCTCATCTCCCTCCTACTGATAAAGCTGTCTGAGGTAGATCAATTTAGTCATGGCTGTTGTTAGAAAATTGCCCTTGCTTGGTGTTCTACAAGCAGATCATGTAGTTTCCAAGGAAACATCCTTTTTCACTTAAATCTAATTCTCCCAAGTTGCGGGATCTGATGAGCCACTCAGCCTGGCTTTTTTCTCACTTCCCTCCACCCATTAAGAAGGACCTACCAGCTGGAAACCTACTAAATGAAATGAATTTATTAGCTCTTTTACCTTGTTCTTCACTTAATTCTTGTGTTTCTTCCTTATGAGTCTAACGGCTTCCCTGATGTGAAGGGCCAGAAATAATGGAGCGAGGCATGTGATGTGAGCAAGTGGTGAGCCCTGACTTCTTTCAGTTCGTGATTATTAAACTGTATTTCAGCTTCTAGCTTTAAATGGAAAGCATTACATGCATAGAGATGTTTTTTCCTTGTAGCCTGTAGTGGAATTTGCTGTCAATTTCATTTAATTTCGGCTTTCCAGTCACACTTTGCTATACAGTTATGTCAAAAAGAGAGCAAGATTGGGTGGGGTGGGGATGGGGGTAGAGAAGACACAAAATGAGAGATGAAAGCAGGGAACATACAAATAAGAGAATTTATGCAGATGTTTTCATTTTAATTCAAGCCAAATAATAGAAGCATCTCCCCCCCCAAATCGAGAACCTGAATATAATCAATATATAATTTTAATTTGTTTGAGACATACTAATACATGGATGAGTGAAAGTAGGCTTACAGGTGTGAATACACAAAACAGAGTTTATTCTTGTATTATTATTTATTAATTATTGTTTTATTTTCCACACAAAGAATTGTAAACCTATTTTTGTCTCACCCTGTATAGTTAAATTAAAGCAGCATGTCCATCACTCCTAAATACACCGAGTACCCAGTTAATTAAGCTTGCATATTTTTAAGCACAGTTGTCTCTTTGGGAATTGGGGCGGTGATGTAGACATACATGACAGAAGTCTGCTGAGATTCAGCAGGAATAAAGAGTTCTCACTGACTCTGGTGGCATCAGAAAACACTACCTGTGGGAGAGCCAGACTGTGGCTGTCCCCTGCCCTGAGTTAGCACATTGTCCTCTCCCAGTTTTGCTACACTCTCAAGCCTTTACTCTGTGTCAGGAACCATGCTAATTACTCTCCTCATGCTATCTCATGGGAGGTTAGGCGTGGTACTATTATTACCTCCATTGTATAGATGAGAAAATCAAGGTGCAGAATTGGTAAATGCTCTGCCTAACATCACAGAGCTCAGGGCAGCTCTAGGACTCATTCCCAGCTCAGATGTCCATGACTATAATCACTAATCTACATTCTTTCTCTCCTGGAAATGTACTGGTTTTATGTAAGATGAGAGACTGTAGAGCAGGGGTCCCCAAACTATGGCCCACAGGCCACATGCAGCCCCCTGAGGCCATTTATCCAGCCCCCGCTGCACTTCCAGAAGGAGCACTTCTTTCATTGGTGGTCAGTGAGAGGAGCATAGTTCCCATTGAAATACTGGTCAGTTTGTTGATTTAAATTTACTTGTTCTTTATTTTAAATATTGTATTTGTTCCCGTTTTGTTTTTTTACTTTAAAATAAGATATGTGCAGTGTGCATAGGGATTTGTTCATAGTTTTTTTTTTATAGTCCGGCCCTCCAACAGTCTGAGGGACAGTGAACTGGCCCCCTGTGTAAAAAGTTTGGGGACCCCTGCTGTAGAGGCTATGAGAATTTCTGTAGCTCAGTCATCAAGGCACTAAATCCCCAAAGTTAATTGTAAGCATATCCCAAGCGTAGATGGGTCTCGCCACTGTGGTTCCAACAATACAGTTGGAAACAATTTTGCAGCACAGTTACCTAGGGCAGAGCGGTCTCGGAAACTTACTAACAGAGGATCATGCAATCCCCAGAAAGAGTTTTCACTCCTCGGAT
The DNA here is from genome assembly GCF_036850765.1 of Saccopteryx bilineata. Taxonomy (NCBI): domain Eukaryota; kingdom Metazoa; phylum Chordata; class Mammalia; order Chiroptera; family Emballonuridae; genus Saccopteryx; species Saccopteryx bilineata. Next base: position 16,697,989 of record NC_089499.1, on the reverse strand, counting down.
ATGAGCTGATACATTCTCAACCACCTCCTGTGCTGGAAGGTTCCTATTGCTGTCCATTGTATGCACATGAAGGAAAGGAGCTATGGTAGAACACATTCTGCTGGGTGACAAGGAATAAAGCCACCATGGGTAAGAATCATAGCACCGACCTGCTTACTTTTATCTGCTTTTCATTTCAGACTTCTTAGTAAACCTTGATGTGCTGAACAGGCACCATGGTATCAAAACTCAGTAGTCCAGCTCCAAAGCGACGCACAAGTTAGCTTTTAGTGCATAGCGAACCACCATGAAACTTTAAAGGCATACAACAAGATCTATGACTATGAAGTTCTGATCTAGGCTTGAGTGGTCTTGCATAGACTTCCATCTCTGGAGCTGTCTAGAGATCTAGGCTGAACTTGATTGGTGACTCTGTCTGCTCATATCTCTCTCTTCCTCCTCCTGGGTCTAGGGGACTAGCCCAGGCCTGACCTTTCATCATCACAGCGGGGCTTCAGGGCACAAGCAGAACTCACAAGGTCTGCTGAGCGCGGGGGCAGGGCTGTCACAGCAGCACTGCCACTGCGTTCTAGAGGCCCACTGGGTTCTGCTGTAGGACCCACAAGAAGCATGCCCTGCTCCCCACAGTGGGAGAACACTGCGATGCCCATGGCCAAAGGTGTGGGTACAGAGAGGGTAAAGAGCCACAGTTAAAATTTCACAACCTGGCACAAAGTGGGTGAAAGTGGTCATTTCTTTATAACCTGAGTCTTCATTTCCTCTTCGGTTAAATTGCATGATTCCTACCATGTGGGATCCTTATGCAGATTGAATGAGGAAAAGCATGTGAAAATCCCCAAAATGCCTGTGAGAAGTCGCTGACCCAGGGCTCCCCAGAGCTCCGCCCTTCCTCCTGCTTCGCCCCACCCTCTCACCCACTCATCCTCCTTCAGGGCTCCTGTTTCAAAAATAGTTTCTGTTTTTTCTGATTTACTTATTTCACATTATTCCATATGTAGGTGGGACATAAAAGTGAGACTAAGAGACATTGATAAGAGTGTGGTGGTTATGGGGGGAGGGGGGAGAGGGAGAGGGAAAGGGGGGAGGGGGAGGGGCACAAAGAAAACTAGATAGAAGGTGACAGAGGACAATCTGACTTTGGGTGATGGGTATGCAACATAATTGAATGACAAGATAACCTGGACATGTTATCTTTGAATATATGTATTCTGATTTATTGATGTCACCCCATTAAAAAAAATAAAATTATTATAAAAAAAAATAGTCTCTTCTGATGTTCCAGGGGACTTCCTCCCGAGGCTGGGAGACTCAGTGACAAGATTCTATATTGTTTTATTTACCCATCGTAGGCCCTTGCACGCCACCAGATGACAATTAAGACTTTACAATTAATTATTTTCCAGGAGGTACAGATGTGGCTTGTTTCATTTGAGAGTCCCAAGTCTTTACTGGCCCTGCTTGTCAAGTCCGTGTCCCAGAAAACATTTCAGGCACAGAAACAGAAAGAGCAGCAAGTTGACGTTATTAATATATGAAAGACTCATTAAATTCTACTCAAAATTAAACTATTCAACACCTCTGGAGAGTTCCAAGTATAAATGTTAATTTAACCTGCTTTTAAATTGCACTATTTCATTAGAAGGAGGAATTAGACTTCGGTCAGCAAATGTTATGTTACAGCTGGTCTGGCGGGCTGCTGTCTGTCCCCTTTTCCTGCGGATGTTTGAGTTTGTAACTGTAGGAAGAATGTGTGTGTGTGTGTGTGTGTGTGTGTGTGTGTGTGTGTGTGTGGAGGGTGTATGCTTGTCTTTACAAACTTCCGGCTCAGAACATCTTCTCTCTCTGCTTTTTTGGCAACAGACAATTGTATAGATTTCTGTGTTTTTTTTTAACTCTGGCAAAAATGTCACAAACTCTTCTGGCATCTGTTAATGACAGCTCCTACCATTGGAAGTGTGCAAAGGATTAAGTCAGAAGGACTCAGACATTAGGACATCTTGTGCCCTGGTTAAATCAGGAGGAGGTGTTATCCTCCAGTGTAGATGTGGGAGTAGGTGCAGATGTACTTTCTGGTGTGACACTAACGCTGGATATGTCAGAGGAAGGCCGGTAGCAGACGACAGAGTGTGTGACTCACAGAGCTACGGAGGAATCCGTCCAGGACCTTCGGAAAGTTGTGGAAAGGGGCGAGAAGGGGCAAAGAAGGTTGGTGTGTGCTGGGATATAAGAAGTTAGACCACCTGGCATAAAGGTCGTTCTAGAAATGCAGGATTTCTACTGCAACTGAGATACTGAGATGCAGAGAGAACTAGGAGATAAATGCCTTGACCGCTCTCTGTCCCAAACTCTTACTGGGACCTCCCATCGGTGAACCTGGTCAGAACTTGAAGGGTAAGGGGGCCCTGGTTTGACCTTGGGGGACAGAGAGCCTGGCAGAGAAGGTAGGGGATGGATGCGAAGGAGCACAAGAATAATGCAAAACGATGTGACATGATCTCTAGGCCACTGAAAACTAGTTAGTCTGTTAGTTCTGAGTTTTCTTTTCCAGGTAAATTACTCTTTTTTTTTTTATTTATTTACTTTTTTAGATTTTATTTATTCATTTTTATTAGAGAGAGAGGGGAGAGAGAGAGAGAGAGAGAACAGGGGAAGGAGAAGCATCAACTCCCATATGTGCCTTGACCAGGCAAGCCCAGGGTTTTGAACCGGCGACCTCAGCATTTCAGGTCGTCGCTTTATCCACTGCGCCACCACAGGTCAGGCCTTTTCCAGGTAAATTACTCTTATTGCCTTTGACCATCTCCTGCTTACAGGTGAAACATTTCATAAATACATGGACAGCATTTTAATAACTTCTTCCTGTAGGGTCTTAGAGGTTTGTTGTGGGCACTGCTAAAAGGGGAAATGGATACAAAAACCCCCAAACCAAATCTGCGTGGACTGACATGTCCTATGATCTCCACTGCACTGAGAAGGATACTCAAAGAGTCTGCATGGGCTGAGACCTCTCCACATCCCTAGAGTGAAAGCATGGTGAGGTGTGATGCTTCGGTATGGGACACCCTGTCAGCACCTCTGTGCTTTCACTAAACTCTGCGGATTCCGTGGGACCAATCATTTCCCACATATAATGACCACCTGACATGTCCCAGGCACTGCAGTAGGGGCTTAGGAGGGGTACAGCGGCAAATAAGACAGCCCAGAATTAGAAATATTAATCTTTTTAGAGATCTGCTTAAAATGCTTGCAATGGGCATACTGTCTATGTGCAATGATGGCGTTTTGCTTATTTTTGTAATAGTGGAAATACTCGAGTTTATTCATATCCTCCGGAATCCTCTCCCTTCTGTATATCAGGCTTTTCTGTGATCTCCTTTTGACTCCTCTTTCTCCATCTCTTCTTTCCTATCTCCGTCCATCTGCCTTTCCACATACTGGAGAGCCGAGAGTTTCAGGGTCAGCACGGCCCAACTCAAGAATGATTGCGCAGAGAGAGGTCGCTCCCTGACACAGGGATTTGAGAGCCTCTTTTGATCTGCGATGCATTGGTCCTCTGATTATAACTTTAGAAGTGAATTACCAAGCATTCCAGGTCTCTGACATGGGAAGAGGTATCTTATACACATAATCTCCTTTAATGTGTTCTTACGTGTTGGATTTATTTGCACACATCAGGTTTTTTTTTTTTTGTTTATATTTGCTGCCGCCACCAAAAATGAGCAACGCAGTGAAAACTAACAAAAGTCAAATCACCCCGATTTCCAATTCTGATAGCACTGGTCTCACAGACTGCTCTAGTCTATGTCGTTCTCATTTATTTTAAAACCCAAAAGTGTGAGTCTAATATAAAATAAAAAGTGGCGAGGTAGGGGGAAAGCCCTTGAAGGGGGAAAATGAGACATCACATGGCATGTGCTAGACCAGCGGTTCTCAACCTGTCGGTCGTGACCCCGGCCGGGGTCGAACGACCAAAACAGCGCTACCGTCTGCAGCAGCGCTATTCAGCTTGAACGCACGCCGTTATGGACGTGCGTTCCAAACTGAATGCCTGCGGTCATGCGCAGACGTGATTGCATCATCCATCTGGGGCCTCAGGGGTGGGGGAAGCGGGGGAAGCTCCACCATCCATAGCAGCGCATTACGTGTGTCGGGCACTTGCTGACGTCATCAGTGGGCGGGTGCAGCAAGCGCTGGAGGACAGAAGCCTAGGAGGTGGAGAGGCAATGAGAATACATAATGCATATCAGGTATTTACATTCCGAATCATAACTGTAGCAAAATTACAGTTATGAAGTAGCCACCAAAATTATTTTTTGGTTTGGGGTCACCGCAACATGAGGAACTGTATTGCGGGGTCACGGCATTAGAAAGGTTGAGAACCACTGTGCTAGACTAACCGAGAGAGTTTCACGAACACCATTAAGAGTGAGACAGACGCAACATGTAAACTATGCCTAAACATTTGGTATCTTTGCCCACTCCATTGTTCTGAAGCAGAGCTTTCTTCTTCTTTTTTTTTTTTTTTAATTTTACTTATTTATTTTTAGAGAGGAGAAAGAGAGACAGAGAGGGGGAGAGAGATAGAGAGAGAGAAGGGGGGAGGAGCAGGAAGCATCAACTCCCATATGTGCCTTGACCAGGCAAGCCCAGGGTTTCGAACCGGTGACCTCAGCATTTCTAGGTCGACACTTTATCCACTGCGCCACCACAGGTCAGGCCAGAGCTTTCTTCTAACCTGAGCCTTCTTTTCCTGCCAACACTTCGTTGTTTTTTTTGTCTTCCTGCCACTTGTTTCCTGCATGTATAACCAATCCTGTCTTTCAGTAGGGTTTTCCCAGCAATCTGAGAAAAGTTTCATTCAATTAGAGCCTTAAAAGTTTAGAGTCAGGAGGCAGTTTGGAAATAATCTAGTTCATCTTCCTCATCTCGACTACTAACAGCCCAGAGTCTGGCAATGCAGAAATGGAAATTTCTGTAATGATGAGAATTTCCCATATCTGCCCTGTCTGACATGGTAGCCACTAGCCACGTGGAAACGATTGTATATGTGGAATGTGGGTAGTGTGACAGAGGAACGCAATTCTGCATTTTATCTAACTTTAATTTAAATTCAAATACTCACCTATAGATAGAGGGCAATGGAGGTCTAGAAAGTTCCTGTGATGTGCCCGGTGTGACACAGCTTTTAAGTGGAAGAACTCACCTGATTGCTCAGGATTTTGACTTGGTTCCAGAGCTTTTTATTAGTTTTCAAATGCTGGAGTAAATCAACAAACCAAGCGCAGAATGTAATTAAGGTTGGGGGCGAGGAGGGTCAGCTGCCTGGGCAGTGGGGGGCAGGAGAGGAGCTGTCAGAGTCTGGCAGTGGCAGAGAAGCAGGAAGGCAACATCATCATCGTCTTATGATATGAGTACTCCCGATGTAATGCTCAAATTGATGAAAAGGAGAAGTTTGCATGTATTTCTTAAATTTTATAAAAATAGCTGAAATGGAAGCCAAAATATTTGAACCAAAAAAATTAGGGGGTGGCAAGGAGAAGAAAGACAAGATAGAATAGTTACAAAAATACGAAATATATCTTGAGCAGAAAGGTAATAGATAATGTCCATAAATGGGCACATTAAAGAACAATATCAACAGAAACAGAAACACCTATGAGCAGAAGAGGTTAAAGATTTTGTGGGAGATAAATCGGCAAATATATTGCTGCGAGAGATGTCGGTAAGCTTACTACCTATGTTTTCTTCTAAGATGCTTATGGTTTCACGACTTACATTTAAGTCTTTTATCCATTTTGAGTTTATTTTTGTGAATGGTATGAGTTGGTGGTCTAGTTGCATTTTTTTTGCAGGTAGCTGTCCAATTTTCCCAACACCATTTATTAAAGAGACTGTCTTTACTCCACTGTACGCTCTTACCTCCTTTGTCAAATATCAGTTGTCCATAAAGGTGTGAGATTATTTCTGGTTCTCTGTTCTGTTCCATTGATCTATATGCCTGTTCTTATGCCAGTACCAAGCTATTTTGACTACAATGGCCTTGTAGTATAACTTGATATCAGAAAGTGTGATACTTCCCACTTTATTCTTCTTTTTCAAGATTGCTAAGTTTGCTGATTTATCTCCATGGACAAGTGAAATAAAAGACAGGATAAACAAATGGGACTATATTAAACTAAAAAGCTTTTGCACAGCTAAAGACAATATGAACAGAATAAAAAGACAAACCACACAATGGGAGAACATATTCGACCATACGTCTGATAAGGGGTTAATAACCAAAATTTATAAAGAACTTATAAAATTCAACACCAGGAAGATAAACAGTTCAACCAAAAAATGGGCTCAAGAAATGAATAGACACTTCTCCAAAGAGGACATACAGATGGCCAATAGGCATATGAAAAAATGTTCAATATCACTAATCATTAGAGAAATGCAAATTAAAACCACAATGAGATATCACCTCACACCAGTCAGAATGGTGCTCATCAACAAAACAACACAGAATAAGTGCTGGCGAGGATGTGGAGAAAGGGGAACCCTCCTGCACTGCTGGTGGGAATGCAGACTGGTGCAGCCACTGTGGAAAACAGTATGGAGATTCCTCAAAAAATTAAAAATAGAACTGCCTTTTGACCCAGCCATCCCACTTTTAGGAATATACCCCAAGAACACCATAGCACTGTTTCAAAAGGAGAAATGCACCCCCATGTTTATGGCAGCATTATTCACAATAGTGAAGATCTGGAAACAGCCCAAGTGCCCATCAGTGGATGAGTGGATTAAAAAGCGGTGGTACATATACACAATGGAATACTATGGGGCCATGAAAAAGAAGGAAATCTTACCTTTTGTGACAACATGGATGGACCTGGAAACTATTATGTTAAGTGAAATAAGCCAGGCAGAGAAAGAAAAATATCATATGACCTCACTCATTTGAGGAATCCAAGGAATAATGAGAACTGAGAAATGGAATTGAGACAGAGGAGGGATCAAAGGGACCAGAGGAAAAGAGGACAGAGGGAAAGGGGATGATAGGATGGGATAAACCTGAAGGGAAGGGGGGAGGGTGCTATGGGGGAGGAGGAAAAAGGAGATGTTGAGGGGAATATGGGGGAGGGCAGGATGCATTCAGGGCAACACTAGAATCTATGGTAAACACAATAAATTAAAATAAAAAAAGGCCTTAAAACAACTTTTGTGGGACGAGAAGGGAGAGATCGACAGATGCAAGGAGTTAATATTGGGCTGTGTTTGTGCTTTTTATATTTAAATAAGCAATTTCTATGTACTACATGGGTTTGAAATTAAGGCAGAAAATAAACATATATATATAAGACATATATATATATATGTATATGTCTTTTAATGCAGAGATGCTGAGAAACAACACTTAAGTGCAATTCAGTCAATCAATGCTTTTCTCCATGTATTCAGCCAGACTTACAGAAACATTTATCCACAGAATCATTTTTATTTGTCTGATACACAAATCCGGTGATTTCCTCAGGCTCAGGCTGCGTTAAGTTAGATTTTTTCAATAATTATTCAATAAAGTCAAAATAAGAAAAAATAGGCGGTATAACACATAAATTCAAATACAGTTTATATTGTATAACCCACCGCAAAGATCAGCGAACATAATGGAGATACGGCCTTGCCAGTCGGAATACCCCAGGAAAGAGAGTTCCTGTACACTGTCCAGTCCGGCTATTTGTCACACAGGCTGAGATTGAATCGTTTCGATCCAAGAAAGAGCTCACTTTTAAGAGTTAGGGGAAACAAGGCAGAGATGCCATGGTTGTGGCAATGAAAGTCCTTTTTTTTTTTTTTTTTTTTGTATTTTTCTGAAGCTGGAAACGGGGAGAGACAGTCAGACAGACTCCCGCATGCACCCGACCGGGATCCACCCAGCACGCCCACCAGGGGCGAAGCTCTGCCCACCAGGGGGCGATGCTCTGCCCCTCCGGGGCATCGCTCTGCCACGACCAGAGCCACTCTAGCGCCTGGGGCAGAGGCCAAGAAGCCATCCCCAGCGCCCAGGCCATCTTTGCTCCAATGGAGCCTTGGCTGCGGGAGGGGAAGAGAGAGACAGAGAGGAAGGGGGGGGTGGAGAAACAAATGGGCGCTTCTCCTATGTGCCCTGGCCGGGAATCGAACCCGGGTCCCCTGCACGCCAGGCCGACGCTCTACCACTGAGCCAACCGGCCAGGACCTAAAGTCCATTTTTAATCTAAGTGTTGAGAATCATGGGCATTTAGCTGTATGGAAGGACTGAGGATGGACAGTTGACCTGCTGCAGGGCTGTTGTACAGATACGAAAGGGCCAGTCTCAGAGTGTAATGAGTCCTCTAGATCAGTGGTCCCCAACCCCCCGGGCCACGGACTGGTACCAGTCCGTGGGCCATTTGGTACCGGTCTGCTGAGAAAGAATAAATAACTTACATTATTTCCGTTTTATTTATATTTAAGTCTGAACGATGTGTTATTTTTTAAAAATGACCAGATTCCCTCTGTTACATCCATCTAAGACTCACTCTTGACGCTTGTCTCGGTCATGTGATACATTTATCCGTCCCACCCTAAAGGCCGGTCCATGAAAATATTTTCTGATATTAAACCGGTCCGTGGCCTAAAAAAGGTTGGGGACCACTGCTCTAGATCAGAGCAAGTCAAGCCCAGTGGGACATAAGGCTCATAGGCTGGTGAGAAGACTGGTAAGACCAAAGTGAAGGCTGGGTCCCAACCAACCAGTGGGTGTACAGAAAAGGCTTGCTCAGCACAGCCAGACTGGTAAATCCATCCCTGATCTGTAGAAGCTCACTTCACTTTCCACGTCTCAAGCTGAGAAGAGGTAAGTGGGTTACAGTGGGGTGCACCATAACATGACCACGAGGCAATAGCCACCTGACCTTCTGACCAAGGTCACATAGGACCCTAGGTCATGATGAACTCATTGTGCATCATTTCAGTTTTACTATATGTGCTGCCAGCGAGCACATGATGAATTTATTCTTACATGCTCCTTGTACTTAGCTGTAACATCTCCATTTTCAAGTCTCATTTTATAAAATTTCATCCTGAGTTGTTTCACATTTTTTTAAAATTATTATTTTTTTAACTGAGTTGTTTTTAAAGAGAGGAAGGGAGGAAAAGAGAGAGAGAGAGAGAGAAATATTGATGTTGTTCCACTTATTTATGGATTCATTGGTTGTATCTTGCATGTGCCCTGGCCAGGGATCGAACCTGCAGCCATGGCATGTTGGGATGGTGCTCTAGTACCAACTGAGCTACCCGGCCCGAGCTTATTTCACGTTCTTGAATATGATCCATACATCGAGTATCCTGAGAAGCCATTTTGTCTCTGTGATCTAAAATGGTGCTGGATCTTCTCCATCTAGGCCCTACCGAGGCAAAAGAAACAGAATAAAATAAAAGCAATCTTCTCTGCTTTCATTCCCTGTAGAAATAAATTCTGGAGGAAGTCAGGTTGATAGTTTTTCTATGCCTAATGGGCCTAGAGAGAAAAATGTGTAACCCTCGAGTTTTATCCTCCCCACCAGAGTTAACTTCAGCCTTCCAGCGTCGCCAAGCCAGTGTGCAGTCCTTCCACCCAAGGGACATGCTTCTGTGTCTCCGACACCAGATTCTTGCCAGACATTCCCCAGGAAACCAGAAGCTAGCTTTACCTCCCTGCTCTCTTGGTTTCTATAGGTCCTTTCTTTCAAGTGTGACTCTTCTTTCCAGAAACCTCCTTGCATTTTGTGTGTGTGTGTGTGTGTGTGTGTGTGAGAGAGAGAGAGAGAGAGAGACAGACAGACAGATAAGAAGCATCAATTCTTCACTGTGGCCCCTTAGTCTCCTTAGTTATTCATTGAATGCTTTCTCATATGTGCCTTGACCGAGGGGTCTACAGCAGAATGAGTGACCCCTTGCTCAAACCAGCGACCTCGGGCTTCAAGCCAGTGACCTTTGGACTCAAGCCAGCGACCATGGGGTCACATCTAGGATCCCACGCTCAAGCCAGTGACCCCGTGCTCAGGCTGGTGAGCCCGTGCTCAAGCCAGCGACCTCACGATTTTGAACTTGGGTCCTCTGCGTCCCAGTCTGATGCTCTATCCACTGCGCCACCTGGTCAGGCTCCCTTGCTTTTGTTTTAGGCTCACTACTCTGGCATGATGTCAAGAAGGACCACAGGTATCCTACTTACTTCAGAACTGAGTGCACAAAGCCATGCCTACCGTCCTGGTCTGTTCAGGCTGCCATAATGAAATACCATAGAGTGGGTGCCATAAACATCACATTTTAATTTTTTCAGACTTCTGTTGGCTGAAGAACCCAAGATCAAGGTGTCAGCTGGTTGATTTCTATTGAAATCTTTTTTCCTGGCTTGCTTATGGTCATCTTCTTACTATATTCTCACAGGGTCTTTCCTTAGTACAGGCACATGGAAGGAGAAGAGAAAGCTCTCTTTCCCTTCCTATAAGGCCACTAAGGACATAGTGAGGGACCTACCCTTCTGACCTAATCTAACCCCAGTTATCTCTCAAAAGCCTCATATCCAACTGCCATTACATTTTGGATTAGAACTTCAGTATATGAATTGGGGGGGGGCTAATATTCAATCCACAACATTCTGCCTCTGGACTCCAAACATTTATGTCTTTCTTGCATACAAAATACGTTAATTCTATCCCAAGAGCCCCAAAAGTTGTTTATTATTATTTTTTTTGTATTTTTCTGAAGTTGGAAACGGGGAGGCAGTTAGACAGACTCCCGCATGCGCCCAACCGGGATCCACCCGGCATGCCCACCAGGGGGTGATGCTCTGCCCATCTGGGGCATTGCTCTGTTGCAACCAGAGCCATTCTAGTGCCTGAGGCAGAGGCCAGAGAGCCATCCTCAGCGCCCAGGCCAACTTTGCTCCAATGGAGCCTTGGCTGCGGGAGGGGAAGAGAGAGACAGAAAGAAGAAGGGGAGGGGTGGAGAAGAAGATGGGCACCTCTCTTGTGTGCCCTGGCCGGGAATTGAACCCAGGACTCCTGCATGCCAGGCCAATGCTCTACCACTGAGCCAACCGGCCAGGACCTGAGCCCCAAAAGTTTTTACTCATTCCAGCATCCATTCTAAAATTTAGAGTCCAAAATCTCATCTAAATATCTAAATCAGATATGAGTGAGGATGAAGGTATAATTCAGCTTGAGGCAAAATTCCTCTCCCACTGGGATTCTCAAGCAAGACAAGGTTCATTTCCTAAACACAATGGTGGGACAGGCATAGCATAGAGCTTTCCACTCCAATAGGGTGAAATAGGAAATAGGTAAAGGGTGACAGGCTCCAGGAAAGTCCACAACCTAGCAAGGCAAATAATCTTCTTTGGTCGAATGCTCTTCCCACCAGGTACATTGAGGTGTTCCATCTTCTAGACCCATAGGGGTGGTGGTCTCAGCTTCAGACCCCCTGGGCTGGCAGCGTGGCTCCCAAGGCTCTATGCAGCGCCCGGTGTGATGGAGGCAGTCCTAATCACTTCTGAATGGCCTACAGGATTAGTCTTCCTTTCTCTTGAGGTATATAGCACATGTTCACAGCCGAATAGTTAGTTGTATGGTCCTATGTTGTAAGATCAAAGAAATTACAAACCTTCCATCATTTTCCTTTTTCTTTTTCCTGTCCCCTTTAGCACCAGATGGTAATGTTTTGCTTATACAGGATGGGGGCAAAGTAGGTGTACAGTTTTTCATATGAAAAATAATACGATAATTAAAACTAGTAACATAAGAATTAACTCTGTTTCTTTCACTCATCACTGGAAGCCTCCTTCTGACCCACCTGGTATAGTTCCATTTGCTATTGGCATCTGCTAAGGGGGCTGCTTAAGTTCATGGGCAGTACCCACGATCCCCCTCTCAAATGGTTGTGCCTTCACAACCTTAGTGTTCTCTTTAGAACAAGCTTTCTCTCTCTCTCTCTCTTTACAATAAAGATAGGCTTATAATTTTTTAAGTCTTCAAGTTCTGTTCACTTTTTGCTTAACTATTCTGTCTTCAATGCTCTCTCTCCTTTTGCATTTTTCTGTAAGTAGTAAGGTAGACCCAAGCCACACCTCCAATATTTTGCTTAGAATCCAATTTCAGTCTTTCATAAAACACTAGAACACATTTCAGTCAAGTTTTGTGTGACTATATAACAAGGACTTTCTTTCTTTCAGTTTTCAATAATATGTTCCCTATATCCACCAGAAATCTCACCGGAATCTCCTTAAGCTTCCGTATTTTCTAGCGTGTACTTCAAAACACATCCAGTACCCAATTTTAAAGTCACCTCCATACTTTTAGGCACTTGGTAAAGCATTACCCACTTCTCAAAAACTGTTAACGCATTATGAGTAAAGTTAAGATAGCTTTTGGGTACCGAGAAGTGGGTAATGCTGTAATAAGTACCTAAAGGTATAGAAATGACTTACACCAGTGGTCCCCAACCTTTTTTGAGCCACGGACCGGTTTAATGTCAGAAAATATTTTCACAGACCGGGCTTTAGGGTGGGATGGATAAATGCACAAAATAAAATTATGCGACCGGCGTAAAAACTTTGGTATTTTTAAATATAATTGTCGAATGTATGAGACAAGGGTCAAGAGTCTTAGATGGATGTAACAGAGGGAATCTGGTCATTTTTAAAAAATAAAACATCGTTCAGACTTAAATATAAATAAAATGGAAATAATGTAAGTTATTTATTCTTTCTCTGTGGACCTGTACCAAATGGCCCAATGACTGGTACTGGTCCGCGGCCCGGGGGTTGGAGACCACTGACTTACACAGTGAGAATTGATTTTTTTCACATGTCTGCAGGCTGGGAAGTCCAAGATCAAGGTAACAGTCTATTCTATTTCTGGTAAGGGCTTTCATCCTGGCTTGCAGGTAGCTGCCTTCTTGCTATACCTTCAACCCAGTTACCTCCCAAATCTCTCTGTTTAAATAGCATCACACTGGAGTTTAGGGATTCAACATATGAATTTGGGGGCACAGATTTTCAGTCCATACAGACCACTTAAGGTGAATGTATGCTCCTTGCTCACAGACCTGGCTGCCTAAGGGTAGATATGGAGTATATTCCCTTGCTTTATGGCCGAAGCCTCTAATTAGGCTAATTTGTCTCATTTGGTTTTCCTCCAGCCCCTTTTAATATGTTTGAAGCTGCATCACACCATCCACCAAAATGCTATCTTGCATTGTGGTCCACATAATATAACTTATTCATTTAGTCAGTCTGTGCCTTCCCCCAGGTCTCTTCCACCTCAAAACCCCACACTTACATTATTTTCTACCACTTTAATTACATCTGTTGGCCGGTGTAGAGTTTTTCTTGGGTCCGTAAAAGAAATCGTCCAGGACCAGAATTCAAACATGCTTGACAGGTGCGCGGTGCCGCTGATTAGAATGCCCCTGAAAACCGAGTGACTGTAGGGACAGCCAGGCACCGATTTTGCATTAAACTCTCAATCTCAGATTTTGTATTAGCTCTCAAGCTGTTCAGTATAGTTCCCAGTGCTCTGTGCAGTTTTGTTAACCTTGGGCATTCAGACTTGAGTGATTTGACCATTTAAAAGTTGGCTTGACCCAGGCACCAAGCAATCTGACAGTCTAATTTCTTTCATACCACCCGAGGTAGCCTCTGAGTTGCAGCTGGGGGAAATTCAGCACTAAACTGTTTTTGTAGTTGCTGATGTGGCGTGTATTCTCAAAACCAGGGGAGAGAGGCTTTCGGCTGGCTAGCACAACAGAGTAATTCAACACTGACGCTATGGAGCCTTAAGCTCTCTGCTGGTTAAAGAGAAATATCAGAGGGGGTTGGCTGGTTCCTGAATACTAGAAATAGGGAGGATGCAGATGGGGGTGGGAAGGAGGGAGAGAAGGGCATGCTGGAGAGAGATAGCAAATGTTTTCATTCAGGAATGTTCTCTCAGTAATACGAGAGTTATGGAGACTTACATCTTTTACTGTTGAATCTGCCTCTGATGCCAATAATGATTTAAAAAGAGTGATGGTAGCTCAGTATAGGCATCCATCTTTGTCTTGACCGTCAGTGAAGTGTTGTAGGTGCAGATGAACTTGAAAGAGCACAGGTCATTCAGGAGGTTATGAGAGAGCTTTGCAGTGCAGGATAACTTGCAGGCAAGATAGCTTTAGCCAATTTTAAACTCTTCATTTAATGATGTTATATAAATCATTTAAGCTCCCAGGGCCTTAATATTCACATTTACCCATTGAGAGAGTTGACTAAAAGAACACCTAAGACCTCCGGAAGTTTCAATAAAAATGTTCTAGTTTATGTTTTGCTCAGCTGTTACGTTCTGTTCTTCCATGTTCTTAAAGTCATTCATAGCAGGACACTTTTGGTATCCTTTAAAGAAATATCATTTTATAAAAGAATAAACTTTTTAAGATCGTTGGAAAGATGACAGAGGGAGATGGTATGTAATTGAACTAGTTTTCCTTACGGAATTGGGAAATAAGAATGCCACTATAATAAAGAACATTTTATTTACATGTCTGTTAACACATCTGCATCCACAGCCCTCGCAGTGTTGGAAGCCGTGCATGGAGTTGCCAGGCAAGGGATTCCTTTGCTAAGAATCACCTCAGTGCCTTCCTCCCTGCCACTGACCCATGGAGTCAGGGGCCCCGCCCTGGGCTTCGCACAGCTCCCATGCAGACCTCTAGCACAGTAGCCATGGCACTGTTTTGTAATTGTTGGTGTCCTTGTCTCCTCCGTAGGACCGAGGGCAGAATATGGCTCTCTCATCTCTGTTGCCCCAGTACATGGGCATCTATCTGGGCTGAGACTAAAGGGAGACAAGGGAGGCAGCAGGTAAGGAAGCGCTCACTCTCAGGTTTGCATCCGCTCAGGGTCAGCATTGGCATGGGCCTTGGAGTGGGTGCCTCCTTACATGGTGTACCCTGGGCGCCCTGCTTGCCTCCTTCTGGTCTAGATCCTGATGGGTTGAGCGCTTAGCACATAATTAACCGTGGGTAAAGCCAGGGACTGGAAGAGGTACTAAAATTTGGAGTCAGGCTTTGTTTTCAGATGTGGGTTTTATTTTTGAGGTATGTTGAGGCCTAAATAATAGATCAAAAGATGACTGACATTGGAAAGGAGGGGCACGCCACACCATGCAGGGCCCCGTGGGGAAGCAGCAGCGTTGGTCAAGAGGAAGAGAGAGCTAGGGGAGAACACAGGCAAAAGCCTTGATTGTGGCTTCCCTGGATAGGAAAGGGCGAGGCAGGGTAAGCAGGCTTCTCATTGGCTAGTTTCGGTGGGTTCTCAGGAGTAGGGGCTGTCTCTAGTGGTCTGTTACCTGGTCCTGCGGTGACAAGGGCAGGGCAGTGGTGGCTGTGAGTGTCAGAGTTGGGACAGATGAGGTGGCTGGGTTATGGGCTTTGGATTGGTGGTTTTGCATATGAAAGCTATGTTTATTGGCCAGTCCTTAACTACCTCTAGGAATTGGCTAACACTGGGAGGGGCAGTCCCCCAGGTGAGCAAGATTTTAAAATATCAAAGCACCAGAATAACAAGACATGTTTGATACAGGCTTTCCGGAGTTAGAATATCATACACATGTCTCTTGGCCTTGGGTGTATCATCCCATCTCAGAATATGAGAATGTTAACAATGCAACAACCTGAGTGGGTTGTCAAGAGAAATGGCAAAACATTGGGTGCATAGTAGGTGCTCAATAAATGACAGGCGTTAGTCAATGTGCACGTAGACTATTTATAACATGGCGTATACATTTGTGCACATATCAGACAAATCTTGGGCAATGTACCTCAATTTATATGACAGAAATACGTCACTGCTATTTTGAAAATGACCTCCGTTTTTGGCTACTTTTTTGAATAGCTGAGTAATTCTGCAAAATAGACTCACTGCTCTGGATACTTCAGTGTCTCTTGAGGCTCCTGAAATGTCTTGCTTTGAACCAGGCTAAAAAGAACCCAACTACCTTCCTTCTCCAGGGGATGACGGTGCCACAGACTTCACAGAGAAAAGCCAGGAGATACAGGGGACTGGGTATATGTGTGTATTCCAAAGAAAGTTTCTGGAACTCTCCAAAGGTTCAGAAAGAAGTTAGTTTTGTCTGCTTTGCAAGTTTCAGAAGAATCTCTTTCTAGGCTGGTGCAGTGACAGCAGTAGCTTCTTTCGACACCAGACAGGGATTTTTTTCACTAGCACAGGAGAATGTTCAAGAGGCATCATATGGCGCACACGAATGAGCTCTGTGGTCAAGCAATCAGCTCTCACTCGCTGATGCTGGGGGCTGGGGATGAGAGCCCTTCTCTTCAGCCTTGGTCTCTCATGCCAGGGCTGCATCAGTGGGTTTGAACAGAAGAGAAATCACAAATGATGTGTTGTGTAAGCTGCGAAGAAGAGCTACTGTGTTTGCAGCGGAGACAAACATAGCAGCTTTCTCCAGGGACTTCTGCTATTCTGCTGCTGTCATTCAGTGTAAAATAGGCTCCTGATCAGGAATCCTATGACAGCGAGAAGCTTTCCCCTGGGCTTCCTTCTGGGGTCGGAGTGAGTCTTTGCCAGGCGACATTAGTAGGCTGACACTGCTTAAACTGAGCCTATAAATATATAGAAAGAGACTATATGGGCATGTGGGCAGCATAACCATACCCTTGACTTCTCCCATTAGAACGGGTGAAATATTTCCTTGGAATCTTCCACTTCATTTCTTTCTGCACGCAGAGGCACCACTGTGCTTTGCAGCAATTACAGTTAGCCCACGTAACTAACATAATACTCTAAAGTAACACTAAATGTTAAGTGGTCTCTTTACACTTTTTAGTGATTTCTGTGTATTTCTTTTAAGAAATAGCTTAGGTAACATTTAATGTAACTTTTGGATTGTGGAGTTTGTTGACAGAATATATGTTATAGTACTGACCTTTGGAAAATTACTTTCCTCTTGAGATAATTTATAACCTGTAGACGATATTTGGTGTCTTAACAGTTTCTTTTAACCACTTACTCTGTCACTGTTTCTTTTCATTGCATTCAGTAGACCTAGTACGCAGCTAAGCCTCTAGGGTTCCAACAGCTATATATTTCCCAAATAGCATCTAAAGGGTAGACAAGACAGTGTCCTGGGTATGCCCACTGTGAACCTGATTAGCTTGTGTTGTTCAATTACAGCTTTTAGTTCAGACAAAGAAGATGGAAGACAAAGAGGAGGAGGTACACTGATGTAATTCTGGTTTGAACACTTACAGGATGCCTGGCATCTTGTTATGCTTTTATATGTTTTCAGACATAATCTCTATAACAATTCTTTGAGGTGGGTATTATTATCTCTGTTTTATAGATGAAGACATGGAAGCACAGAGAAGTTAAATAAGTTGTCCAAGGTTACAACTGCTGAGTCACCCAGGAATCAAACCCAGTTCTGATAAAAATGTTTATTTTTAAAGTCAAATTGTATAATAGTTATTAAAATCAAATGGCACTAAAGGACTTCAAGTGAAACATCTGTCCCTGTTCTTCAGTCATGCAGTATAGAAACATACATTTTTTACGCCTTTTAATTTTTTTACTATGGCCTAACCTGTGGTGGAGCAGTGAATAAAGCATCAACCTGGAGTGCTGAGGTTGCCGGTTCGAAACCCTGGGCTTGCCTGGTCAAGGCACATATAGGAGTTGATGTTTCCTGCTCCTCCCCCTCTTCTCTCTCTCCTCTCTAAAATGAATAATAAAAATTAAAAAAAAAATTTTACTGTTATGTATCTCCTGATATTTCTAAAAACCATAACTGAACTGGGCATTTTTGCTCACCAAGTTCAGACCTTATAAACTTCCTGTTATGTTTTATATAAATTTTTGTTTTTACCTGTACATAACCCCTATCTGGCACCCAATCACAATGTTTACATTATTATTTCTATATACATGATGTCTTCTGACAAGTTGAGTGATTTCTCTTTCTGTTTTTATAAACTTTACATTTATGTTGGAATTAATATATATCTAATTAATTACTTTATGTACTCATTAAGCCATGTACCTCTTACAAGTTTTTCCTCAAATGTTCTAATGGACCTGTCCAACACTGACATTCTGCTGATGACTTCTCAGTTCTATCAACCTCTTCCAGAAATCACCCCCTTCCTTCCCGTTCCCAGAGAGACTGGTTTCCTCTACCCACAATCCTGTGTTTAATACTGTACTTCCTGCAGCCGTCCCTGTCTATGCTCGCTCACACATTTTTCGGGGCCCATATCCTCCACTAAGTTCTTTAAAACGGAGATGAAAAGAAAGGGGTTGTTGTGTTTGTTTTGAGTTTTCCTTACTTTACTATTACATGATTTAGTGGTTTGATTGAGAAAGAATTCTAAGCTGAAGATCAGAATTTTAAAAATGATGCTTTATTCTCTTTTTGTTTCCTATGCTGCATTTAAAAAGGTCTATGCCATTCTGAATCCTGCTCTATTATGTGTAGCCTACCTTTTCAACTTTCAATGCTTTTAGACTCAGAGTCTTCCCTTTATCCCCTGTTCTGAAATATCACTATGATGTGTATGTGATGTTTTGTTTTTGTTTCTGTTTTTGTTTTAGAGAGAGAGAGAGATGAGAAACATCAATTCATAGTTGCAGCACTTTAGTTGTTTATTGATTGCTTCTTATACATATATGCCTTGCCCAGGGGACGCCAGCTGAGCCAATAAGCCATTTTTCAAGCCAGCAACCTTGGGCTCAAGCCAGAGACCTTGGGCTCAAGCCAGCGACCTTTGGGTTCCAGCCAGGGACCATGGGATCATGTCAATGATTTCATGCACAAGCCAGTGACCCGGCGGTGCTCAAGCTGGATGAGCCCGCACTCAAGCCAGTGACCTTGGAGTTTCAAACCTAGGACCTCAGAGTCCCAGGCTGATGCTCTATCCACGACACCACCACCGGTCAGGCTGGCTCAGTGCTTACTTTGCAAATTTTCAGGCAATGCGATTGTGTTCAGATGCATGCCTCACTCCAGCCTTAATCGTGGCCTCTCCCCACTAAGTCCTATGCCTTTCTCAGGGTTACAGGTTGGGCTGTTCTCTCTCGGTGAAATCCCCTCTGCAGGTTCTTTTCTTATAATTTCTTTTATTCTGTTAACTCTAGTACCAATCATCCATTTGCCTTCTAACTTCCAAAAACTTTGTCAAATCTCTTCTCTACCATTGCCTTTTCCCCATTTCCCTTTGACCTTGTGGGATACCCTGGTCAGTCCCTCTGCTAGTATTTAATTAGAGTTTATTACAAAAAAAAAAAAGACACACATAGGTAATCTGCCATTCTGCCATGTTTAATAGTAATCCTTTCTGTTTCTCATTGTCTTTCAACATATATTCTCTTTCTGCAAAAATATGTTATCTTTACAACTTGTATGGTTTGCCTCATACATAGAATGTGTTACATTCCTCTGGGGCTTCCCAGTTTGAGGAGCACGTGTTCAGAAGGACTGTTTTCTTTTCTTCATATGGAAACCCATGGCACATTACTATATCACTCACATTGGGCAGATGGGAAGACTTCTGCCAGGGGAGTTTAATTAACATGCCCAAGATGACTCGGTCAAGATTGTCAAGTGTCATCATGACAGAGCTTTGCCCCTCCCCCCCTTTACCTCTCAGAACTAATTTGTGGCAACTTGACGAAATAAAGAAAAGAAGAAAGAAAAGAAGAAGATGGATTTTAAGCACTTCATTTTTTAAAAAATCTTATTTTTTCACTAAACTGTGAAATTTTCCAAATTAGTTTTGGAGGGTTACTTTGAGGATTTTAATATATTCTGTCACATATAATCACAGTCACCATGCACAATGGAAGCCTGCTGGAAATAACATGAGATCTGGTGGAAATAACAGGTGATCCATGCTGTTCAAAATGTCTGTAGGAACATTTAGAGAAGCAAAGCACATGTTGGGTGCCAGGCAGAAGTTAATGAATGAGGAGCACAGCTCACGTGTTTAAGGACTTTTATAATCAATGTTGGGTAGGTTTACTGTGTGACCTGATCAGAACTGACAGTCAGTATTCATAGGGTTTTCCCCACATCTGGACATCATTTGGGAGCTAATGCATATTTGTGATAGCATGCTTTTCATTAAACAACTGCCCAGCCAGTGGGCACAATTCCTGCAAGCAACCTGATCCAATTTTCTGCAAAGGACCTTCCCTGTCCCCAGAGGCTCTGCTGTGGTTATGCGGACAACTTCACGCTCTGTGAACTGGAGAGATGGGAGGCAGGGCTCTTGGCCTTCCCTCACCCAGTGTTTCTGGGAGCCCTCTGGTGGAATTGAGGGGGGGTCGTAATGTTTTCCCGGAGGCTGAGACCCAGTATCAGCAGCTGACACCTGCTTCACAGGCTTCCTCTTGTCAGAGGCGCCTGGCTTCTGCCAGCTGTTCTCCAGCTAAGGACGGAAGCTACACCATATTTCTCTGTGGTGAGACCTTGCCGGGCTGGAGAACTGTCGGTGAGAAGACAGCCCTGAAACACCCTTTTTGAACAATCCCTGAGCGGTGCTGCCACTGTCCCTGGTTTTGGGACATTGGAGTAATTCCTCAAGTCCCAACCAAGGAACAGTCCTTATCTTGCTGGCTATTTAGCTAGCTACTCAGCCAGTTGTCTACATTCTTCAAGGCTTGAAGCTCACCATTTATATTAAAAAAAAAAAAACTTCTCTAAATCAAGACAGTCTTAATTTCTCCCACTCTTATTATCTGAATTTGAGATAGATATATATATATATATATATATATATATATATATATATATATATATATATATATTCTGTTTGGTACTTATTTCTCTGTGCTTTAATGGAGAGAATGACAATGGTGTTGATGCCAATGATGGTGTAACTAGGACAACATATTTTTATGAGATAGCCCTGTGTTTGAATGGGGTCTAATTGTTTACTGTCTCAGTTTCCTCATCTGTAAAGCAGAGACAATAATACTCTCCTTTCCAAGTTGTAATTAAGATTACGAATGAAAATGCACATCAATTGCCTGACGCTAACGTCGTCTTTCTTCCCTTTCACTGTTGTGAACAAATGGTTACTAACAAATTATTTAATTTAGAGCATGCTTTTTTTTTTGTTAAATGTAATATTATATTTTACGTTTGATAATCGGCCTTTTTCA
Source organism: Saccopteryx bilineata (assembly GCF_036850765.1). Taxonomy (NCBI): domain Eukaryota; kingdom Metazoa; phylum Chordata; class Mammalia; order Chiroptera; family Emballonuridae; genus Saccopteryx; species Saccopteryx bilineata. The sequence continues at coordinate 16,676,793 of NC_089499.1, read as the reverse complement.
AAAACCTGTGATTGCACCACCAACAGAGTGTACCTAAGTACACATGAGTCTCTCTTCATGAACGTGCCCTCCAGGGGGGACATGGCGCCGTTTCTCCACTAGGTTGGCTGCTTTCCATTGTGGCCCAGCTGGGGCTGACTCATCCCCATTCCCCTCTGGGTTCTTGGTCAGTTGTGCACATCCGTGTTATGATCAATTTCGGCTGTAAGATGTTATGGGTGGGAATCATAAAATCAAGCTGAGCCCTCTGAGCTCATGATCTCCATCCTCACCAGGCAGGGTGAAGCTTTCTGAGAATTACGACTTTATTTCCCATTGCCCTGGCAGCAGATAAACAGGTTGCCTCTGTCTGCAACTAAATATCAGAGAATAACTCCATCCACTCATAGCCATAGTTCCTACTTGTCTTATTCTTTACACTTATTATAGTGCCTTGACAGGTGCCATCTATCTACTGCAACCCCTAGTCTGCCCTGGAGGTGGATACATACCCATTAGATAGATGGGAGAATTGAGGCTCCAAGGTGTATGAGATTAACCCAAGGACAGCCAGCAGTGGCAAACCTGCATCTCATGTCTTCTGGCTCCAAGTCTTGGTCTTCCTCATGGTGTTTTAGTGGTTTGTGCTGCTGATACTCCCTCACATTTTTTTTTTATACTAATCATTTCAAGTCAGACCCAAAGAAACTCACAGCACACTTGAAGGATGTGACTCATTCTCTTTAGAGCAGCGTGACCAGAAAAACATTGTGTTTCAGACTGTCTTATAGAAAGAAGTCCTCTTCAGTCTCACTCCAGGGGCGTATTGTATAAATGTGAGGGAGGGTTACATTTATACAGCTTACAAAGCTTACAAAGTATCTTCTGTGACTCATGCATTCCTCTAGGGGTGGCGCTCCCTCCACCCAGAGTTTCTGGTCCTTTAGGAGAACACGTTTCCCCAGTTACTTGAAAGCCAACAACACCTTTGAGAAAAACCGAATACTGTTTTATGTTGATTCTTCCGACAAGTTGTGTAGAAGAGTCATTTATCTGATGGGTAGGTTGGGAGTTTATGCAGGTTCTTGCATTTGGCCAAATAGTGCCTTTTAACCATCGAGTTCTGTTCTATAATTTTCTCTTCATCTCTTTAAGAAGGGCGATTTCTTGGTAGTTTGAGATGCTCGCCACTTTTGACAACGTAAGTATATTCCTAATGACAAAAGGAAGTTCAGGGACCAGGAAAGATAGCTCAGTCTGAAGCCGTGCATTAGAAAACCCAGGACTAGTGAGGAGTAGAAGAATGATAAAGAATGCCAAACCCATCCTCGCACCAGGGATAAGGAGCCAGCATGACAAGCTTGAGGCCCCTCGCGCAGTCAGGACCCGTGTAAAGTGCTACGTGTCTGTGTGTGCTGGTGACTGGAGGGGACATTCTGAGTCAGGCTCTAAAGTGACAGCTGGTGTTTGAAGCCCATGTCCATGGGCACAGCAAGGGTGTAAGGCATGGGTGAGTTGGCCAGGAATGCCCAATATCCTGGACCAAAAGCAAGTCACAGTTAACGCTGCCCTTTATGAAGAAAGACTGTGGGATGATCAGCCCAGCTGGTGCTCTGGACTCTCCCTGGGTCATGGGTTTTGCAGCTTAAGTAAAACCCCCTCTCCAAGCCCCATAGGCATTTGGCAAGTGGATCATTCAGCGAGGCTCTTATCTGTTTTGTTCAGGGATGGTCACAGTGAGCTTATGTGCGTGAGGAATCAGGGGGCTGCATTCTAACCACGGCAAGTTTTGCATGACCAATAAATACGCCTGCCTGTCTGAGGCCAAAATGGCTCTCAGTGCATGTCACTGAAGTTGCTTTGTGTTTTTGATTTCTCATCACTTCATTTTTTTGTTTTTTGGTTTTCTGTCTTTGTTTTGTGTGTTTGTGTGTGTGTGTGTTTCCAGCACAGCCAGCACTTATGGGAAGTTTTGCTCTATGTGGTTTCATTATATATAACTTTGGGCCCTTTAAGGAAAAAGAAAAAAGAGAAATAATTTCATTTGACTTCTGCTGCATAAATGAGAGCAGAGGCTTTGGGAATGTGTTAAGCAGAATAAGAGGGATCACTTGTTTCCTATAAAGGTGTTTTCTTGGAGCTCCATCAACAGAAAACTTTTTTTTTTTTTAATGCAAGCCTGGGGTGACTTTTAAAAAGTGGTATGGGGATTTAAAAAGAGTTTTGCTACCTACTGTTTGAATGGATAGTAAAAAGAAAAAAAAAAAGAAAAGAAAACACTTGTATTTACTAATTCCCTCAAATATGTCTGCTCTTAACTGGGCTAGTCACTAAGATGCCCCTGAAGCTGAACTTGTGCCTTTGTGCCCAGCCCTTTGCAGCTGGGTTTATGTGTATCCAAATTCTGAGAAGTATAGTCTTCGAGAATTTCCTGGAGAACCTACACTGGGCGTAGCAAGGGCTGCTGAGAAGTACTTTTAGGAATGAATCCTGAAACACCTTGCTTTTTTGACCGTTGCCCAGGAATAAGTCCTTATCCCTTTGCTACCTCATTTTCTACCAACAATAGGTCCCTTCAGCTATGCTCCCTCGTGGTCTTAACACTACACAGCAAGAGGTGAAGTCCTTCAGCAGAAGCCCCTGAGGGCTGAGAAACAGCCCTGTCCCACTGCTCTGGTTCAAGACAGAGAAGGAAGAATTAACTACAGATTCTCATCTTCTCCCTTTAGGTCAACCCTTCTCGGTCAACGGATTCTGTGGGTTGGCAGTACTGCCTTATTTTTCTCTTCCTCCTAAAATCCAGGTGCTGAGATAGCGTCTTTCACTTCTCTTGATCAGTTTGCTCATTATTACAGTGTGATCCATTTTTCCTGCAGGCACCTGCATAACTGATTCCATTTTCCCATTGTCTGGAATTTCAGAGCTCTGCCCTATTCTTTCCTATTCAGGACCAACTCTTCTCAGGAATATCTACACTACGAATTTCTGCCCCAAACAGCTGGCGTTGAATGTAGTAGTTACATTTCCATGTCATCCTGAGCAAACAGGCATGAAGAAGGGGAGGAGGATTGTGTAGTCCTTAACGTGGAAATTCAGATATTTTTGAACTCCTAGGGATTTCTCAAACCGTCTGTGAATGTATGGGCTGCAGTTCTGGTCCTCCCTCTTCAATATTGCCAACTCCTAGATGTCAGCATGGTGTGACGGCTCAGGACTGGAAGGACTCAACGGCAGATTGGAATCTCTGAGATTCCATGAAAGCCTCTGTCATGCCAGAAGATGAGAAGCAGTTTTCTGTCATGCAGACGTCAGGACATTCAAAAGCAGTGTTTATGAAATTGCAAAGTACATACAAATTTCCAGGAGACTTGACTAAAATACAGACTCTTGATTCAAATCCTAGCTGATTCTGATGCCAGTGGTTCAAGGATCACAGCTGAAATAGCGCCATCCAAAGCTGCCCTGTCCAAGGTGGGAGCTGCTAGTCCCATGGAACTATTAACCACCTGAAATGGGTTTAGTCTGAATCCAGATGTTCTAGGAAGTGTACAGTGCACTTACAGAATTTATTTACAAAAGACTTATGACCAAAAAGCGTGAATATAAAATATCTCATTAGTGATTTTGTGTTAAGTACATGTTGATAGAAGTTTGGGTATATTGGAGTAATTACATTTGTTTCTCTTTAGTTTTTTAGTGCAGTACCAGGAAACTTAAAGTTACATCTATGGCTCATATTATATTTCTATTCCGTAGCGTTACACTAACGCTCTGTTCCATTTCAGTGGCTACTGATAGCACTTAACATATTCTATACCGGGGGTTCTCAAACGTTCCTGTCCTTCACAGTCACCTGGTGGGCTTGGCAAAACAAAGATTGTTGGCCTAGTAGTCCCAGACTGTGATTGGGTAGTTCAGGGGTAGGGCCTGAATTGATTTCCTGTTTCCAAGCGGTATTGATCCTGCTAGTACATGGACAAGACTTAGGGTAGCAAGACTCTATAGTTCCTTCTTCTCTTGCCTGTCTAGTAGCACTCAGTGGATGTAGCTGAAGTTGTTCTGCCACCCCCTCTGCTGCAATATACATTTCCATGAAAGTATCTTCCACCTGTCCTGCTCATGGCGACTTCCACTCACCTGTGGCGTTATAAAGCATCCGGAGGAAATGTTGTGCCTGTTCAACGTGGTATTTCCAAAGCAATCATGTTGGTTTGTTAGGTTGAAATAAATTGGATTTAATGGAATTAATCATCTTTCTTTTTTATTTCCTTACTGGGAAGGCTCTGACAATCACAAAATACTAAATCAGGAATGAAATAAAACAGGGAGAAGGGTTTATCTGTTAATCAATCTGTTGACTTCCTAATTATTAAGGAAATTGCACTGAGTTTTGCTTCTGTTTCTCTTCATCGATTGAGCTTAATGCATACTTTTTTTTAGCACTTGAGGTACTGATGCTTAGGGTAATGAGTTAGCCCAGTTTCAGGTGGTAAGTGCATAGCTAATTGGAAAGCCAGCAAAACACGACCAAGTACACTGAGGAAATTACAGCTGGGTGTCATGGGAGCCCGGAGATAGAAGGCAAAGTAGGCTCTAAAATGCGCCGATTAAAGCCTTGCTCTTCCAAGTGTCCTCTTTAGACTGGCAGCGTCAGCATCACTGGGAGCTCGTTACGAGTGCAGCGTCTCAGGCCGGCACTGGGACTTATGAATTAAAAACCTGCATTTTAATAAGAATCTCGGGCAATTTCTAAGCACATTAAAGTTTGAGAAACATGGCCCTGGCCGGGGAGCTCAGTTGGTTAGAGCATCATCCCGATGTGCCGGGGTTGTGTGTTCCATTCCCAGTCAGGGCACATACAAGAATCAATAGTGATGGCATGAATAAAAGGAGCAGCAAATCAATGTTTGTCTGTCTTTCTTTCTGTGTGTGTGTGTGTGTCTCTTTCCTTCCTTTCTCTCTAAAAATCAATCAATCAATTTTTTTAAAAAGTTTGAGGAAACATTATATTGAAAGAAAATGACAGATTTAGGTACCATGTCAACCTGAGGTTAATTTGGGGCTTCTTTCCTGTCTTCCCTAAGGGCAGTCTGGGTGTCTGGTCTAAGACAAGTCAGATGACAGAACAGAGGCAGATGTCCCCCACAGGTGGAAATATACTTACTTCACTGGGCTAGCCGACCACAGCAGAGCTCCGCCAACCTGCAACAGCCTTGCTCACGGTGGGAGCAAATCCCTGAAAGATTCATGGCTAGGGGAACGAAAAGAGAGGGAGACTTCCAACACGCTGGTGACGCCAGGGCTATCAACCAGCAGGAGACTGTTGCTCCTTGACAGCGTGAAAGGGAGCCCGGCTCTACCAGCCTACCTGTCTGGGAGCCACCTGTCACATATGAGTGGGAAGCAGATTTACTGCCAGGTAGTAGGCAAATTGGCATCACCTCTCTCCAAAATCGTGGGGATGAGATAAGGAGAGTATGGGATCGAAGTTGCAAGGCTGACGTAACCATTTGAACGTACTCCATGGTTTATTTTCTTTATCAGAAGAATGCGGCACCTAAGGCAACTTCAGTAGAATGAAACCCTTGTTGTATTGCAACATTAGCAGCAACAGGAGGTCTCACATGTAAAAGTTGACATAGTTACTATAATACAGTATTTTGAGGGTTGGTGGTTTGGAGAAGAGTTCATTAGGTCAACTGCAGATTTTATAAATTATTGGTCATGTTAACCCTGGTCTTACATACAATGAGTGGAGAGGACAAACAGTATTTAATATAAATTCAGCCTTGCAAACATTGTTAAAGGGGCCAGATATTTTTCTCTAGGTCTTCTAGTGCTTTAAAATGTATCATTTGCCATTCATTCAATTATTGGTTCAGTACACATTAATTAAGAAACAGATATTTAGTCACTGATCTTGGGGCTGGGAAAATACATATAGACAAGCAAAATTCTTGACCTTAAGGCTGTGTCAGTGTTCAGGCACAATCTGAGGGTGACAGACACATTAACAGACAATGCAGTGCTGTAAATACTAGGATAGAGATAAGCATCTTGCTAATGTGAGCACAGGCATGGCAGAAAGTGATGAGGATGGTGTGCCAGAGTGTATTATTACACGCCAGGTACTGTGCTAAGCGTCATCTGTAACTCAGCCTATTTACTTTTTAGCATGGCCCTATAAAGTCAATATCATTACCGTTCCTATTTTGCTAGGATAGAAGTAACAAAGCACAGCGTCTGTAGGTGGTTTGTCCAAGGTCACAGAGCTAGAGTGGCAGAGGTAGAAATGCTTCGAAACAGAGACAATTTGGTTTGGAAGTTATATACTGAGTTCCCACAGACATAGAGTGAACTGCATAAAATTCCATTAAAAATTAATGTTTATTGAAGGCCCATCAGAAACGGTGCTAGAGGTAGGAAGGTACCAAGGTGAATAGGACACTATTTCCCTTATCAGGTATTCGGTGTCAATAAGACCAACAGTCAGAGGGACTGTTGTGGTACATTGCACCAAGTTTGCTGATGTAAATACAGTATTGGGAGGTACTGAGGGCGTGAAATGCAGGAAGCCATTAACTCTGTCTGGGTGTGAACAAGGAAGGAGGCTTTGATGTGTGAGGAATTTATATATGTACATATGTTATATATGGTATATGTGTACATATAGTTTATACCTAATATATATAAATACATATAGAATATCTACTATAGGTATAATATGTATATAATGGGGTGGGCAAAGGTAGGTTTACAGCTGTTCATATGGAAAATAAAACAAGAATAAACTGTGTTTTGCATACTCACTACTGTACGTCTACTTTTGCCCACCCCTGTATTTGTATATGTGTGTGTGTATATATATGCACATATGTACCCTTTTTATTGTCTATATTCCATTTGGGAAAAATGTACAGTTACTTTCTTTTAGTCTTTTAGTCCTTTTTTTCCACTGTCCCTTGTGATTTGTCAGGGACGACGTGACCTATTGCAGACGGCTTTCAGAAGTTTGATCACCAGTATTACTCAAGTGTTATGAATAAGCCAGGAATGATGTGTTCTGTGCTGTTAGACATTCCATATTATGATAAATAGCTCTGTGCTCTAAGGGAGAAAGAAACACTTCAATCCAGCATAAATGGAAGGACCCTAACCTTGCCCGAGTCCACGGATAAGCAGAGGTTTCTTTCTAGCTCCGATGAGAAGGCACATTTTTGAAATGGAATTAAGAAGCTGACACCCACCTGAGTCAGACTCACCCATGCCTCAGTGATTTAACCGTAATGGAGTTCCTGTTTCTGATATCGCTTATTCACACACAACCAGGACTCTGTTATAAACGGTTTGTGTTGGGAAGGATGAAACAAATACATCGAACTGAACTCGGTGGCCCAAGACAGAGCCATCTTTGTTTTCAAACATGAAGCGCTAGATGAGCTGTTTACACAGCGTTCGTCTTCTGTCACAACTGAAACAGGGAAACTAGCTCCAATTCTCTGACAATTTATTTCTCTGGTTCTATACCCAAAGAGTTCAAGCTTTCCATTTAAGGACAAAATGATCAGTTTTCATGAAGATTGTGATGCTGTTTTTATCTGAATAAATAAGTTAACTGGATTATTCAGCACTTCCCAAAATGTTCTAGTAAGAAATGAAGTTTCTACTGTAGAGAAATCCTGCCTAGTACATATCAACAGAGTGAAAGTTTTGAGAAATTTCTTATTCAAGTAATTGGTTAAATAGTATGTAGTCCAGAATCTTCCATATATTTCATTGAACATGGAATGCTATGTTTTGTACAAAATATTATTTTCAAGTTTGTATTACTTGATGCCCTACAGAACACAATTTGGGAATCTCTGAGCTCTATTTTTCTCTTTTCTTTCTTTCTTTCTTTCTTTCTTTCTTTCTTTCTTTCTTTCTTTCCTTCTTTCTTTCTTTCTCTTTTTAAATTTCTGGAACCAATACCTGCTCTTATGGGAGGGGGCCAAGTCATGAAAGAAATGACAATGGGTCCCCATCTCCAGCCCATTTACTCAAGCAGAAGCAGCTCTCGATCCATCAATGGTTCTAGAAACAAACTACAGGAAACCAGGATGGCAGGAGACAAAAGCTTCCATGCATAGAGAGCTAGTGATGATCCCAGTAACACAGAGAGAGAGGCAAAATAAGGTTTAAAAATCCTAAGAAATAACAGGATGGAGCAGCGGTATTGTTGAGTGGCTCAGAGCAGGGGCTCTCCCGGTATCAAAAGTCAGAGGTGTGGCTCGGATGCCTTCCTGCTGTGCGACCTCTGGGCCTCAGTTTCCTTATCTGAATAAGTGGGACTGACTTAATAGTCAAAGGATTGTTGTAAGAACTCAATTATGAGACTAATATCTGGTACATAAGCAGTCAGGAAACATTAGCTATTATTAAAGAGAAGAAGGAAATGGCATTGTCATCGCCAATGTTTCACTTTGGGTGGGCGTCGATATCTACGTATGTAGTCTCAAACCTGCTGATAATTATCTCTGGAAAGGATTGAAAAATCATTTGGCTGATCCCCATTATATTATCTACACATCCACTGAGGCCTGCAAGTGAATAGGCTGGAAGCATCTCTCTGATATACCTAGTTTCCCATTCATGGAACTGTAGGAATTTAAATGACCAAAAAGAAATTCTCATGCATAAAATTAACATATTCCTTTTTGAACACATGTTGGCTTTTTCCTTTAGACCTCCAAATATCTTCAATATTCTTACATAGGGTTTTGAAGTCAAATCTTTCTTTTCCATTTTATCCCTGAGTTTATTGGTAATGCTTATAGCATTGTGTCCTTTAACTTGAATGTCATTATAAATAGAATATTTATTATTTTTGTAAGGGAAACTGTATTCTCATTGTCAGAGTTTTCATTGGCAATGGCTGCTATTTTAGCCTATCTAGACTGGAGTATTTGAATCTGTCTCCCATAACTCTCACCCCTTTCCTAATTCATATTTTTTTAATTTATTCATTTTAGAGAGGAGAGGGAGAGACAGAGAGAGAGAGAGAGAGAGAGAGAGAGGGAGGAGAGAGAGAGAGAAGGGGGGGAGGAGCTGGAAGCATCAACTCCCATATGTGCCTTGACCAGGGAAGCCCAGGGTGCTAATTCATATTTTTTTAGCTTTTTCCATCTAATGCTAAGATGCTGCCCCTGTTGATCTTCTGTTCTGGTGACGCAATTTTTTCAATATCAAGTCTACTGCTCTGCCCAAAGCTTCACTTCAACTTCAGTTCTCAGATTTTTCTTTTCCACATACATATTTCTGACAACAAGTCATTTTTAACTATCTGCCTTGGCTTTATAATTACAGAAATCTTTTTCACATTTTCAGAATAAAATTAAATCATCAAAGTTGTCTCCCTCTTTTTTTGTAAGTCTTTGGTTAAAATTTTCCTATTCCTTCTCAGCTTTATTGCTTTTTGACAGAGGAAATGGCCTTCACATTTTCTAGTTCTTGGAATTTATTCAGATTTTCTTGTGGTTTCATATAAGTTGATTTATGGTTATGTTCTAAGAAAGTTTCAAAATAGTTTTTTTACTGTGCATATAGAAAGTACTACTTAACCATTGAATAGTATTGGTTCCCTTACAAAAATATCTATATTTACAACCTTAAAATTTTTTTTGAAATATTCAGACTTATGTTAAAAGCTGCAATTATGATAAATGTGGTCATTTCTCCTATATTTCTGTTGTTTTCTTACATATTGTCTTTAAACTGTCATAAAAACACTGTGTCTTTTACCTTTTATCAAAGCAAATGACTATTCATTTCACATAATATATTTATGTAAAGTTTACATTTTGATATTATCATTGAAACCACTTGTTGGCCAGATAAAATATATTATGCTCACTTTGTTAAGGATGGCGCTGCCCACCTAGAGGCCCGTTGCCCAGGTGATATTAATGTGTGTTGGGGGCGGGCTGTGGGCAGGCAGGATCCTTGTAGCCTGGGACTTGGTTTTAGGACTAAGCCTTTCCCACCCTTTTTGATGAGGGGTGGTGCAATCCCATCATGCCCCAGATAAGTGACTTTGTATCAGAGACTTCCCTATTTTGTATATTGAATTAAAGGTTTGAATTTCTACACTATAAAGTGGGGCAGACCGGGAGCTTGCTCTCTCTCATTTCCTGAGATTAGCATTAGAGAGCAGAGCAGAGAAAGGCCACATGGAGGAGGCCAGGAGAAGCAGCCAAGATGGTGGAGTGCTGAGTGAGAAGCCAGTTTGTGCAGAGTATGTGCAAGGAGAAGGAAGGAGATGGGGAACAGAGGTCAATACGTCTGGTGAGCTAGAAACCTTTGATTCTAGGAAACTCGGATAAGTCAGTAGCTTTGTGAGCACTGAATGAGTGCGTTTTGGAGCCCAGTGTGTGGTTTTACTTGCCTGCTGGGTGCAAGCTAGGATTAAAGATGATGGCCCACCAGTTTTTGGCTCCGTTGTTTCTTTACCGACTGTCTGAATCCAATGCAAACCTGCATGGGCCGGGCGGCTGCAATGGTGACCGTGGATACTGGCTTCACACCACTCTCTCTTAATTTTTTTATGGTTTTTAAATTTAGACTTTGAGGTTCAGATTTGTCCTTTTTAGGCAGTACCTAGTGGAAGTGGTCTGAAGTAGGGTCCCTTAGAGCAGAGAGCCTGCCGTCATTGGCCCGTGGCTCCCTTTCCCTGGTAAACCCACCACCATGCTCTCTCGGGCATCCACTCTGCTCTACCTGATATCCCATTGCAATCTAGACCTGCCATGTATTATTTCTTAATAACCTACACAGTAGTCCAATTAATTAATTAGGATATCTTTCTTTTCTATTATGTCTTATGATAATAGGCTTTTTAAGGTTGGTCTACCTAAAAACGTAGATTATAAGAAAGGTATTGGTATAAATATCGTTAATTAAGATATCAAATTTCTTATGAAATATGCTGGGGACTGTTGCATACACAGGAACAAGTGCAAAGCACGTCTTCAAAAACGTCTCCTGTGTGTTGTTGCTGGTCAAATCTTGTGAACCATCTGTGACTTTGTTACTTTATTTATAAAATGGAGCCCTTAGTCTATTTAACTCTCCAGTGTTTCTTCTCACTCGAAGGTTTTATAACTTTGCAACTCTAAATGTAAGACAGGCCATGTACTCAACTAGACACATGCATTTGGGAGGAGATACATAAACTCTCTGAAACATAGTTTAGAATTTAGGGCAGCTTATGGACAAAACAGGTGCTACATAGTTTGCATATGTGATGATATGCTGCTGAACTTTTTTTTCCCTGTGTACTTGGTTGTTGTTTTTTTAAGTACATGCAAAACTTGAGTCCAATAACTAAAGACTTTTCTTTCCCACAGAAAACATGTATCTCCAAGCTCTAGTTAGTTACTCTAAAACTGCAACCTAGGCACTGTGGAGTGATACAAAAATGAGTAAGACATCAATCTCTGGAGACATATGCTTGATGACTATCACTGTGACTTCATTACTCTTAGAGCAAAGAATAGGCCTTTCATTTTGGCCCTAATATAATATGTAGCAATAACCAACAAGTGTTTCATTAAACACTAGTTCTACAGAACGTTTTATATATATATATATATAAAATACCGACAATGTTTCTATATATGTTTATACTGTTTTTATTTATCTCCAAAAGAAATACCTGGCATTATATATATTTGCCAAATAAATTCTTTGATGTTTGTGTTTGCTCATTTGACAGAACATCTTGATGGACACATGTTCCATGGGAAATCTTTGGGAATGCTTGGTTGGAACATAAGTATAAGTGTAGATGGACTGAGCAACTTGCCAAAGACTGTGGCCACATTCTGAAGAACGTTTTGATTTAAACCAACAAACAAGATCAAGAAGATTTAAGGTAAGTAGAAATGACTTTTGAAGTATTTATTTGTTTAATGATTTGTCCCATTGCGTCCTCTAGCTATGACTGTTCAATGAGAACTTAGTATTTATATCTGACTCCTAAGACACCTATGCATGGTTTCTTCTCTGGGTGCACCAGCAATAATTCTGCAGAAAAGCAAGTTAGTATCGCATCTATGCTGCTGTACTTGCAAAACAGGCTAGAAATAAAACCAGAAAATATCTACTATATCATATTTTACACCAGTGCTCAAAATAACTCTGAATAGAGTCGCAGAGCACAACAGAACTAAGACAGAAGTTATAGGAGGAACCTTTAGATGCTGGGGAACAGCTCTCTTGGCTTTGGCCTTTTTATGTTTTCATCATTGAGGCCAACCTCTCCATGTGTGGTTGACCCATAAACGACCTACAGCTCCGCTTTGCAGCTGCAAAGTGAATAAGGGGCCAGGAGGGGGAGCAGAAGTTAAGGTCTTGCAGCGGGAACCACCCTAAAGTCAATGCTATCATGATTTCTGCGGATGACATGTGGAGATGTAAACAAGGCCAGACAGAACACTGCTAACGGGTGCCCAAGGATAAAGAGTGAGGACTTCCAGAATAAATTACAGAACAACAACAGAGAAAATCCACCTGTGAAATGTATTAAAATGGAGAAACTGTAGTAAGAGAGAAACTCTTTTTCAATGATGAATAGGGTGGGTACATACGTTTGACCTGACAACGATTCTTCACTGTGTCACAACTATGAGACGAGACTGAAGCTCAACAAGTTGGTGTGTTAATTACCCATCGAGTTTACAAAAATAGGCTCCCGTTTTCAATTAAATAGCTATCCTATGGGAAAATACTCCCTGATGCTTTTGTTCATGTATTTTTCTTTCGATTTTTTTTTTTTTTTCCTCCCTCAGGAAGCACAGGAGAGACGTAGGCAGCATTACTGCTGAATGTCAGATATTTTAAGTTTTTTCCATATTATTTTTTTAGTCCTACAAAGAGTAAGGAGGCATGAAGCAGAGTGCTCCGCAGGAGGGGTGTCTGCTTCATTCTGCACAAAAGCATTTAAAATGCTTTCAAACCTGGTCTGGAAACACTCTCCTGTAAAGTATATATAGAAAGAGAAAAGCAAGGACAAATAATGGATGAGTTGAATGATGACATTTTAAAAAATTTTGATGTTTTTCTTCCCTTCTAAGTTTACATGCTCTTGTGCCCACTGCCCATGACAAATGTGCTTTGGTATTTCAATGAGTCATAATGTCTGGATATGCCACTTCCTCACAATTATGCTATAAATATGTTGATTGATGAATAAAGTGATGTGCTTTTTATTACATTATGTAAATATGGTTATAGCCTTAGTGTTATACAGACCTTTCTTTAGAAACGAATTTTAAAAATGTCTCTGGAGCCCTGGCTGGAGAGCGTGTTTGTCAGAGCCTCATCCTGAAGCCCAGAGGTGGCTGATTGGCTCTCTGATCAAGGCACAAGCAGGAACAGCTCAGTGTTCGTGGCAGTCTCTCTCTTCTTCTCTCTCTCTCTGAAATCAATAAATTAAAAAGTGCTCTGTAAAAGTTAAATACTTAACTGATTTTTGTCCCTGCATAAACCTATTTAAACATTGAAACCCTTGACCTTCTTGGTACAGCCAAGTTCCTCAATAATATTGACTTTATTGACACTCATCCATCCCTCTCCCCATCTCAGAAAAAAGACAATAAACAGATAAGCAAACAAACAAAAATGCTCCACTGGGACAAGAATTACATTATTACCATAGTGTCAGCTTTTGTGTCATCTTTTGTAATTGTGGTTGTGATGTCAGGTTTGTAGGCATCTTCAGTTAGTCAATGGTGTTAGAAGAAATAGTACTAAGAGTCGTTTTCAGAAGTCTCATCTACTGCTTTCTGCCCTTCCCCCCATTCCTCCCCACACTGGCCATGGTCACTGTGGCTCTGTAGGTAATACAGCCCACACTAAGAAAACCTGCTGTCTTGATTGCAAGACAGTATTGTGTTAGGTTCTCAAACTCTTGCAAAATATGGTGGAGAAAAAAGGCATGTATTTTTGCCCATTCTGTCTCTTACTGGGTTTGTAATTCACTCAGAGTCTAAGTTTTTTCATTTGCAAATGGAAAAACCCCCGTCCCATTTTTTTTTTTTTTAAATCTAAAGAGCTTCTTGAAAATCAAGGAAGTAAAGCATTTAAATAGGCTTACTCTAGGGCCTGGAACATAGTAACTGGTTAATAGCTGCTGTTTGACTAAATGTCTGGAGAAAAAAATTAATAGCACTGCCTGTTGGGCAAATAAGTTTATAAAATCTGTGTTATTCTGTTTTGCTCACTTTTATTAAAAATGGCGCTGTCCACATGGGGCGGCTGATTACCTTCTTGCTTGGGAAGGGACTTTGTTATGCTAATGTGTGCTGGAGGAGGGCCTTAGCACCGGAAAGTTTTAAAAGGAGGAGCTAGGAGGCCATTTTAGGAGACACCATGTTGTTGCCGAGAAAAGAGGAGAAGACCACCTTGTTGCAGGGAGAGAGGCCACGTGGTGGCAATGAGGAAGCAAGCAAGATGGCGGGCAGCTGAAAGGGAACAGAGGTGAGGGGCTTTGTAAGCTCCTCTGACCAGCTGAGGTGAGAGCCTTTGATTCCAGGGAAAACCAGCAAGATTCTCCTTCTACTGGTTGTGGAACAGAAGAACGTGTGGGTGGGTTTTGGTGCCCCGTGTGTTTGTTTTTACTCATTGGCCGGTAAGAGTCTAGAATAAAGGATGGCCCACCAGTTCTTGGCTCCGCTGATTCATTACTGTCTGTCCGAATTAAATGGGAACTTGCACAAGCCAGGCGGCTGTGGCCGTGGCTACTGGCTTTACACTGCCCAACATGGTTATACTTTAAAACAAGGGTCCCCAAACTTTTTACACAGGGGGCCAGTTCACTATCCCTCAGACCGTTGGAAGGCTGGACTATAAAAAAAAACACAACTATGAACAAATCCCTATGCACACTGCACATATCTTATTTTAAAGTAAAAAAAACGGGAACAAATACAAGATTTAAAATAAAGAACAAGTAAATTTAAATCAACAAACTGACCAGTATTTCAATGGGAACTATGCTCCTCTCACTGACCACCAATGAAAGAGGTGCCCCTTCCGGAAGTGCGGCGGGGACCGGATAAATGGCCTCAGGGGGCCACATGCGGCCCATGGGTCATAGTTTGGGGTCCCCTGCTTTAAAACATCTTGGTTTCATTATGAAAGTGGTTAAATCATGTCATAGGAACATTGGTAAGATGGAAAATAATACAAAAATAGCTCCTGGTTATGCATTCCATAACTCATAATAACTTTTATGGTATTCTGGTTTTTCTCCTTTATCACGGGGTGTCTTATTTTATCTTGGTAATCATTCTGCACACACAGTTTGACATATTTTTATACTATTTTCCATAATGTTTTATAACCAGGAAATTTTAGTGCCCAGAGAAATCTTCATATCAGAAAAATATATTTAATTTTCTGAAAAATTATCTTCAAAATTTCTAAAACGTATTTAAAACAAATGTACATGTAACAATTATCCTTATGTAGCTATTAAAAATGAGTTGTTTTCTGCTCTGAGTGTATGTTATTATATCACATCCTTCAGACAGAACTTTTATTTTTTAGTTTATCTTGTCAGCATGAAGCAATTACTAAATTACTAAGTGTTCAAAATGTATTATGTTTGAAACATCTTTCAGCTAAAATAAATGCAGTATATCAAAAACGATAGCACAAAGTCCTGGGTACACTAACAGATGCCTGGTATGTGGAAGTGATGGATTTTACCTGGAGTAAATTACTCATCTGCCTGCATCTCCGAAAATATTAACCAAGCCAAGAGAGTTGCTGAAAATACAATTTTTCAGCTGATTTTTTTCCTTGATAAAAGATTTTGAGAAATTTGTTGATCAAAAAACTTCTATTTCAAAAAACAAAACAAAAAAAAAACAAAAAAAACAAACAAACAAACAAAAAACAAAAACAAAAAAAAAAACTTCTATTTCCCCTCCCATTTTTGTTAAGCACTGTCCATTAAAACAGGGGTAGTCAACCTTTTTATACCTACCGCCCACTTTTGTATCTCTGTTAGTAGTAAAATTTTCTAACCACCCACCAGTTCCACAGTAATGGTGATTTATAAAGTAGGGAAGTAACTTTACTTTATAAAATTTATAAATCAGAGTTACAGCAAGTTAAAGCATATAATAATAATTACTTACCAAGTACTTTATGTTGGATTTTTGCTAAGTTTGACAGAATAAATCTTTATAAAACAACTTACTATAGTTAAATCTATCTTTTTATTTATACTTTGGTTGCTCCACTACTGCCCACCATGAAAGCTGGAATACCCCCTAGTGGGCAGTAGGGACCAGGTTGACTACCACTGTATTAAAAGAATCCTTCACCTAAGGTCCATGAGCCATTCTAGGGGTTCATAGATGGACATTGGGAGTTCCATGAACTGTTTAAAGCTGTGTGTCAAATCTAGGGTTTTTGTACCTGTGTGAATTGTTCTCAGGAGAGGGGTGTTACTCTTGTCCTAGAATACAGTGCTAACGTTGGCGATATCTTGGTTTCTTTCAAACTCTGAAAGGATATGTGTGGTCTTTGATGGTCTGCTGGCTCACTGTCATGTTTGGAAATGCATGCTCCCACGCTGAGATTAGTCCCACCCATCCCCTGCTCTGTAAGTCTGCAGGAAAAGGATCTGAGTAGTATAGCAACGGGCTGGTGGGATCTCCATGGTGATATGAAGAAATGACCTAGAGAGGTTTGGAGTGGATTAGAAAACAAACAAACTAACAAAGCTCAAACGGACTCCTCCTCAAAAAGCAGAATAACCAGGCCACACATTGTTCCATTTCCCCTTCCTCAGCCTGACAATGTGATCCTATTTGAAGGGGCTTGTGGCTTCTGAAAAGGTAGTGAATGTGCCTCGTTGTTCCAACATTTCATTCTTGATACCTAGCAAAACGCCCTTGAAACATTACCTCCCAAGGGATTGAGCACAAACTGATGAATTGTAAATACTGCACATTTTCTTTTTCTCTGTTTTTAATAATAGTATCTGTGCATGTACTTAAAATAATATAAATTGTGCCTCTTTCATTTCATAATATTAACAATGTTCAAATTGCTAAGATAGTCACAGAAGGATATTTTCTAAACATTAGGAAAGCTGTGCTGTATTTCTACAATAGACAGTCTGATTGAGGGATCATCTATTTTTATTTCGGTGCCTAAAATTTCTAAAAGTGTGCAAAAAAAAATTACTAAACTTATATATAGCAAAGCTGTGCCAGGCACTGAGCTAAAAGGATTGCTTACCTTATTTTTTTAATCCCCTCAGCAAATTGGAGAGGTTGCTATTTTCAACTCTATTTTATTTATGGAGAAGCAAGCCCCCAGATATTAACTTTTCAGAAACCTCAAAACTAGTCCATGGTAAAACAGTTACATTCAGATTTTTCTGATTCCATCTTTACTTTTTCATACCTTACCTTTTCATTAGAGCAACTAGATATTCTTTTCAGATCACATGTCAGAAAATACACATGGTGATATGTTTCATGGGAATAAAAGTGGTAGACTGGGGTGATCCTGACCCTCTCCATCGTGGATGGAAAGATACTGCTAAGGATAGGCCACCTAGATCAATCCAACCTGGGGGTATAAAGAGCAGAAGCAATTGTCTTGAAGGTCTACAAAGTAATGCTTTCACTCCCAGATTGAGGATCCTTGCTTTATGCAAATGATCACTCTAAGAGAATCACATCAACAATGTTTGAGTCATGTTTATCCTCTTGGCAAAATGGCTCTACTTAAGTCCCAGATTTGTTATTACTTCAAACTTGGACCTGGTGGTGCTCTCACTGATCTAAAATAGTAAGACTATAAGGTATAGTAGCTACTGAGTTTACAGATTTTTCATATTTTATTACCAAATATTCTTTTGTGTGGTTGTATGTGACTTTTAAAATTAAAATTCAAGTACAAATATCAAAACTTTTAATAGCAAAAAAGTAAATTAACATCTGTGTCCTCCAACAGAGCATTATTGGGTTAATGACATATTTAAATAATTAGAGCTTTTTAAAAATTAGAAATGTTTGAACAAATGAGCTGCAACCAACTTTGTCTTCATTTTTATGATGAGAAAATTTTGAGAAAGGCAAATGTACCTGGGAAGTTTGAAAAAAAAAATGGAAGGAGGGACAGGCAATGGGGTAAGTGATGGGATGGGACCTAAAATGAGATGGGAGGAAGACCATAATATTTCTGGGAAATCTATGCAGCAAGAAGATACTTGTCATAGGGGATAGCTCCTTAAGCCTCAGCCCTTTAGTTTAAATTTATTGGTGAGAAAACAAAGGAATGGTGAAATTAAGTAACTTATAGCCCACAGCCAATGAATGGGTTAGAGAGAATTGGAATCACTCTGAATCCCATAGGAGCTACTTCCATAAAATTATATTTGGGAACACATTAAGGAATAGACATTATTCTCCTCTTAAGGGATTTACATTTACATAAAAGAATAACAAAGAGCAGTGCAAATCATTAATGGTTTCAGGGTTCTGAAACAAAATGGTCTCTGAAATCAGCCATCCTGCTCTGTCGAATTTCTCCTATCAGGTCGTTTAGCAGCTGGAGAATAAGTTCTGTTTTATTCAACCATGTATTTACTATGACGCTATGGATTATGCAGAACGAATGTTTGATGATGCCTCTGCAGTCTCACATGAGTTGGAGGAAACAGGAGGTCTGTCTGTTCTGTTTCCCCAGGTTAGCTCAGCATGCCTGCCCTTTTGATGTGCTCAGCCACAGGGCCTTATGGAGGACATCCCAACTGTGCTCACCGTTTCTTCTGCCATAAGTATGGCAATATTATTGTCATTCCATTCTTGGCATCCATTCGATAGAAACCCTGTTCTTGTTTTCTTTTTTTGTCATCCGGTATAACTTTTTAGGAACATGATTTCACTTCCAGCCTCTCCAACATCTTACCACCACTGCTATTCAGGAATCTAAGTTCATTGCTCTTTGCTTCCTATCCTAGAGCAGGAATCTTCCCTGCGTTGACAGGGAAGTATGAACAAGTGTTAGTGTGTGTTAATGATGCTGGTTCCGATGCCATTGGAAAAGGGGTTCTGTTGTGATGTGGAGAGAGAGAAATTTCAAATGACTGACATTTGGAGAAGCTTAGGTATTTGCAGTAAAATTTATTTGGGGTTGAAATAGCAAGTTGTTCACAGGCTTTCAATGTCTCATTTCCATCTGTTTCAGCAAGAAAAAAGTCTAGTTTTATCTTTATTAAACCCAGTATAAAGATGACTCCAGCTATTCTGTGTCATGGTTTAGCCCAGTGGTAGTCAACCTGGTCCCTACCGCCCACTAGTGGGTGTTCCAGGTGGGCGGTAGCAGAGCAACCAGAGTATAAAGAGAAAGATAGAATTAACTATAGTAAGTTGTTTTATAAAGATTTATTCTGCCTAACTTAGCAAAAATCTGTCATAAAGTACTTGATAAGTAATTATTATTATATGCTTTAACTTGCTGTAACTCTGCTTTATAAATTTTATAAAATAAAGTTACTTCCCTACTTTATAAGTCACCGTTACTGTGGAATTGGTGGGTGGTTAGAAAGTTTTACTACTAACAGAGATACAAAAGTGGGTGGTAGGTATAAAAAGATTGACTACCCCTGGACTTTAGCCCATATCAAAGCTTAGTTCAGTCCAGGTGCTGTTCAATATCTGTACTTGGGAGTCTGTGTGGTGCCAGGACCATAATCAGCTTCCAGCTCACCCAGCATGGAAGCAAATGAGGTAAGTACATTCCCAAACGGAAGGCAGAGAGAGGGGAACAACAACAACAAAAAGGCAGAAAGTGCTGGATCTCTGTTAACCCCTTGTTTATGTTTTCAAGCTTGGAAGGACTACCTTTCCTTTAAACCCACCAATCAGTTTATTTAAAATTTTGTGGGCTTGTGTTGTTTCTCCTACTAACCGATAAGATCCTTAGTCTAGGCTAGAGTGGCAGGTCTCTATAGTCACCACCCTGGCTCCACTGCTCCTGCTATAGAGTGGAATGATAGAAGTACCAACCCCCTTAGTTTGGGTTTGAATTGATTTTACCCTGGGGAGCTGGATAAGCCTGTACTTTCTTCTGGCAAGGGAGAAGAAGGGAGTGTTAATCTCTTTAGCTGGGCAATCTTCTGGGGGGTTCAAATTGTAAATAGAATGATTAAGCTTCTTATTGAAACAGGCTTTCCAGTTTTATAAACTATAATGTCCAATTCCCTTTGCTCTCATTCCCCATAATATCTAGCTACTTGCCCACATTAACATTAACATGCCCCGTGCTTACTTCTAAGATATCTTCTTAGAACTACCGATTATCCTGCCCTACATGAGTGAAGTGATCAAAAAGACGGATCTAAGAAATCTGAAAGCACCTGGTTTTGAATGTTGTATGATTGACTCGTAATCATTAGCCCCTCCCTTGGCTTGTGTGTTTCAGTGCTTGACACGGTAATTCTTATTAATGCCCGAGTAATTCTTAACTCAGTGAGAATGAGAGCCTTTCCATTTAACCTTTAGTATCAGTTGTCAATCTTTAAAAACTGGGGGAAAAATCATACCGGTGATGCGAACAAATATTGAGAAAGAGGTAGCTGAACAAAAGAGGTAAACTTGGGCATCCCAACCTTCCTTCTGCCAATAAGGAGAGAAAAAGCTGAAGTGTGGAGGCAAAGAACACTGGTCTTAGAGCCAAGAGATCAGGGACAAATCCCAGCTAGGCTACTTATTATCTATGCAACCATTAGCACTGTTGTGTTTCTTCATCAGTATGTAGGAGATAATAACATCCTCAGTTTAAGATTGTTGAGGAGAGTAAAAGAGATGCTAATGAGGCTTAAGCTGCAGGGCCTCTCATTTGCATAGGCCTTATAACTCATTTTATATTTACATTGTATTGATATATATATATATATTTTTTGAACGTATAAATTTCAGACTCAACACAATTTAGACCCATGCTTGCTCCAATATTTCTCATCTTAAAACACATATACTATCAGATACTAGAAGAACACAAGATATTAGAGTAAGACATGCTATATACTCTTTAAACCCATCTAAAATAACATAAAAGCACATAAGGTATAACGGACGGAGGATGCTTATTTAGAAATCTAACATCATAACAAATTATATCTGTTTATTCCAATTACATCACAATCTGTGTGTATGTATATATAAAGCATTTTTTTAATGTAGTTATTGCCATAGCCTGTGACATTACAGTTTTCATTGTGATCTTCCTGAGTGGAATAGCTAAAAATAGATCAGGAACACAAAAGGAAAAAAGTTAGTACTATGTAAGAATAGGGGCACTTTGTTTTAATAATGAGTTAGAAATATATCTAACATTATCTAAACACTAGCCATGCAATCAGAATTGTTCTAAGCACTCAAATAATTCTAGCTCAATATCCAGAGTAGTTTGAGAGATGGAATCTTTCACTGTTTTGAATATAATGAGGGCAAGATAGAGGTGCAGAGAAGTTAAGTCACTTCTCAGTACTCACACAACTCTCAAGTAGAGGAGCTGGATATAAAGCCAAGATGTCCTGCTATAGAGGCCTGCTTCTCAACAACCATGATGATAAACCACCGGCTGTAAGTAAGGAGAAGACACATTGTAAGGGTAAAGATGAGGAAGAGTCGTAGATTTAGGGGTGGGAAGAGGTAACAACACTTCAATATTATGACTTTGACTTTTTAAATAAATAAATCACTTGACTTCTAAATAAAGAATGATGGCAGGTCAATGTCAGGGGCAAGGAGAAGATTTAATGTAGTCATCACGGAGAAAGGAAAAAAGTGAGTTTACTAGAGAAGCATAATAGCATTTTGGGGTAGTGCTAGTTTTAGATCTGTGACTATAAATGTAAAAAGAAAAACGATCTGTTAGCACCATTTGGGGATTTTCTGCAGCAACTTTCAGCTGATTATCTATCCTCGGAAGGTGGAGTCATTGGGGTTCTTTAGAGAATAGATCCAGTAGGTTATATATACATCTATTGTGTATATTATATTTTACATATAAATATAAAAATTTATATATAAATATTAAAAGAATTTTATATATAAATTATGTATATACATATGTATATGGAGATTTTTTTATAGGAATTTGCTCAGATAATTATGGAGGCCAACCAGTCCCATAAACTGTCATCTGAAGTCTAGAGAACCGGGAGAGCAAGTGGTGTAATTCTAGCTCAAGTCTGGAGTCTTCAGAATCTAGGGGCTGGGGGTATAAATTCGAGTCTGAGTCCAAAAGCCTGAGAATCAAGAGTGTCAGTGTTGAGGGGCAGGAGAAGATGGATCTTTCAGCTGAAACAGGAAGAGTGAATTTGCCCTTCTTCTGCCTTTTTGTTCTATTCAGGCCCCTTGAAAGGATTAGAGAATGTCCATGTGAGCATTAGTGAGGGATAACTGCTTTACCCAGTCTACTTATTCAAGTGCTAATCTTTTCTGGAGTCACCTTTACAAGCACTTTCAGAAATAAGTGTTTCAGCAGCTGTCTGGGTTGCCCTTAGCCAAGTCAAGTCAACACATAAAAGTAACCATCACAATAGGCGTTTGATTTTTATTTATGGTTGATCATTATCTGAGTATGAGTATGTCATAATGGAAACAAGAAAAGGAGAATTAGGAGTGTGTGCAAGGTACTGGTTATAACTCTGCATTGGGTAAGGAGAGATAGGAGGACTTGGCAGGGTACGAATTGTTCCAATGAAGATAGATAGTTATCGGAATAGGGGACTAGAGGAAGTGAGCTGGCAAGGCCAGAGATAGTGATCTGAAATTAGAAATCTAGATTTCAAGGCATTGGAAGAGGTGCTGTTATTGTTGGTAACAATATCTAGGTTTTGGACAGTGATGAGTGACTTAAGTAGGAATTTCTTAAGTGAAACACTTCTTTTGGGGAGATCAAAAACCTGAAAAGCTAGCACTCTGCAGTGATCAAAAAATGGTGGAAGGAGTAGTTGGTGGTGAGGAAGTGAGTGAGCTAGTTTGTAATGCCATCCAAGGATTGAAGGAAAGTGATCGTGGAGTGGCAAATAATAGTTGGTCAGCCGTCAGAATGCCTTGTGTTTTAAAAAGAGACGAAGATTTGAAAGAGGAAGGTAGAACAATTAGAACAGAGTAATCTTGGAAAACTATGGACTGTGGATCAAATCCTGCTCCCCAGCTGGTTTTGAAACCATGTTTTACTGGGACACAGTCAAGCCCCTTTTGTTTATGCGTGATGTATAGCTGCTTTGGAGTCACCATGGCAGAGTTGAATAGCTTTTATTTCTTGCCAGGCTAAATATATTTGCTCTTTTTTTTCATGATAGAAAAACATTTGCCAATCTCTGATCAAAAGTACGATTGGGAATATCTACTGCACACTTACGCTCCAAGAGACACGGGATGTAGAGGGGGGGAAACTATTTTATTTGAGAGAACTACAAGAAACGGAATATCCAAGGAGTGCCTCCAACATTTTATTAAAGTGAGGAGTGTACAAAAAAGTTCAGAGTCATGGCCGGGAGTTATATCAGTTAGGTTTTCTCCATATAACACAGTCTAATAACAGAGAGGTACTGACACAGGCTCAGGCATCTCTACCAGTGTCATTGTGACCCAGAATCTTTTCTGGCTTTCTCCTCTGTCATTCTTGGCAGGTTGGTTTGGATTTTTAGGCTTTTCACTGCATTGTTTCAACACTAAAGCAACATTCAAATCCAGGGAGCTGGATATGGGTGCAGGGTGGCAGGAAACTGGTCTTTCCTAAGTGTTCTTGTTTTTCATCAGTTTTTCATGGGTGGGGTGGTCAGCAGTGGGGGATGGTCACGTGAGGAACCCAGGCCCGGGAACTTTGCTAGAACCGCCCACATCCAAGCGCGCCAAAAGAAACTTCCCAGGAGCCCTTTGGAAAAATGTAGCTGTCCATCAGCCAGTGAGATTTCACCACATCATATTAGCTCAACCACCCTAGAGACCTTTAAAATATCTCCCATGCAGGTCACCCCATGCGACTTCCCTAGCCTCTGTCCCCCGGACTAGGGAACCTCGTCGGGTGGGATGTGCTTTGTACTTAATAAAGCTTTTACTATTCCACACTTCATGGCTATGCCCTTCCTTCTTGCTCGGTGGGGAAAAATACTTTACATTTGGTGCCAAAACCCGGGAGGAGTCAGAAGTCCACAAGGACTGCTCCTCTCCCTTTCCCCTCCGAGAAAGAACCAGGACCTCTGACCTTCCACCCACTTTGGCGCACAGTGCAGTAAGTCCCCTGCCTCCAACCTCCCCTCAGTTCTTTCCGCTGAGACTTCCTGTCTGAAACCGCAGCTGCGTGAGGGACCTATTTCTGTTCCGAGTGCATGTGTGCCTGTGGAGACGTCCCGAGCACATCCACTTTACTTATCCATCCAGTTGTCAGAGTTTGAGTTGCAGGATGCCAATACTCAACTCTGACCACTCCGAGAACTGAGGGTGGCCGTGGGGGCGCAGGAATCTAAACCTAATCCAAAAAAAAAAAAAAAAAAACACTCCTGGAGTGCCTTATCTGAAATCTTTCCCTCCCTGAAGAAGAAGAAACTGTTCTTCTTCTCCACTGTAGCCAGGCCACAGAACCCAATGGATAATTGAACCAAGTAGCCTCCTGAAGGGACTTTTGGTTTTAATACCCTCACCAATTTAACTATCACCAAAAGAACTGGGAACTGGTTGGAGATGCCTTACATTCAGGGCTTCTAGTTATTTGCACTCCCGTCCTAATCTCTATGCCTTCTGTTCTACCATGCAGGCCCTTTTTTTGGCCAGAGAAACCTCACCTAAAACCTCTGCTCCTAATCTTTCCTCCTTTACCTGACCCCCAACTTGCTCCCCCTCCTGCCTGACCCCTGGGGGCGCCCCTTTCTCAGGACCCCTCTCTGGCCCCTTTGTGGACCTCTTTTGCTCAGGTCTCTTCCCTCCAAGAGCCCCCTCCCTTCCCTTTGCTGAATCCTGTTTCTCATTCACCTGCAAATACCAGTCTCTCTTTCTTCTCCTCCCCTGCCAACCATGGCCTCTCCCTTCTCCACTGTGTTCTTAAGACCGTCCGCTGTCAAGACACCCTCCACCAGCCATTGGCCCTGTCCTGCCTCTGGCTTTGGTGTTTCTGGCTGGATCTGGGTGCCGGGCTCCCCAGGAGCTCTCCTCCTCTTATTCCTAACCCCCAAACCCCTATCCGAAACCTGTGAATATGGCATTTAAAGTTTTCAATGGTCCCAACTAGTAGAAACAGGCCAAGGCTGTTCACCAGGCCCTCATGCAGCAGAAGGTAATGCTCCAAACCCAGGCTCTTGTGGCAGCCCTGAGGCCGGCAGAGCAACAGGGGCAAGGCATAGGAGGTGCTCGACCTAAGTCCGGGTCACAAAGAGTATCCCCACCAGGAGCTGGCTTTAAATGTGGCAAGGAGAGTCATTGGTCCCGGCAGGGCCCCTGCCCGTGGCCACCCACTAAGCCCTGCCTTGTCTGCAAGCAGCCCGGTCACTGGCAGAACAATTGCCCCTTTGGGCAGCAGGCTCATCTTCAACGTCCCTATGTGGAGGCCAAGCTAGCAAGATGGGCCCATCATTCGAACTCCTAGGCTTCATGGATGGCTGATGCGGCCCAGGCTCGGAGACCCCCATCACTCTATCTGAGCCACGGGTGATGTTACAGGTAGTGGGTAAGTCCATGCCATTTCTTGTGGACACGGGAGCTGCCTTCTCTGTTTTGCCACCACCCTCTGGACCTCTAGTTCCCTCGCAGGTCTCGGTTATGGGAGTGAATGGGACCCCCTTTTTCCCCCTTCTTACGCCACTCCTGACATGCAGCTTTTCCCCTTTGTACACCACTCCTGGCATGCAGTTTGCCTCAAGTTTTCTGGCTCCTACCCATCTCCGGCTCACCAAAAGGCTGGACCCTGCAGATCCCCCTATTACTCCTTTTTTTAAAAAAAAAAATCCTTACAGGACCACATCCATGAAGTTTCTCCAGTCACAGTCTAACAGATGTCCCTTGTGACTCCCCTCAAAGCCACCACCCTCCAACTTCCCCTCCCCACAACGCCCCTAACCAGCAGGAAGTAGACAGACGAATAAGCAGCGCCCCTAATTAACACAAAATATCAGAATGTGGAGTGGTCAGCAATGGGGGACAGTCACGTGAGGAACCCAGCTCTGGGAATTTTGCTAGAACCACCCACATCCAGGCACGCCAAAAGAAACTTCCCAAGAGCCCTTTGGAGAAATGCGACTGTCCGTCAGCCAGTGAGATTTCACCACGTCATATTAGCTCGACCACCCTAGAGACCCTTTAAATATCTCCCATATGGGTCACTCCATGTCCCTGGCCTCTATGTCCCTGGGACCAGGGAACATCGTCAGGCGGGATGTGCTCTGTACTTAATAAAGCTTTTACTATTCCACACTTCATGGCTATGCCCTTCCTTTTTCCTCGGCGGGGAAAAATACCTTACAGAATGAATTCTCGAAAGTCTTTTAGAAGAGTTCCCTTACTGAATCAATGGTTAGAATTGTGTCAAATGGACACAGCTTACTGAAAAGAACACCAGGAAATCAAGTATCGGTCAAAGGTGAACGTGAATGACATGACTGATTTAGACTAGCCTAAAACAGTGCTACACAGGAGTGAGCTAATTTGTTACTGATCCACAATAAGACAAATATAGCAAGTAAAGAATAACATTCAGACTCTTTTTTAGCAAGTGGACACTGCTGGATATTTTGATTGCATTTTCCAAAAGTATTAATCTACAATGGAGACAGAGGAACAGAAAACAACTAACAAAGAGTTTGTCACTATAAGAATATGAGAAGACTGGCATACCAAGAATATTTCACAGAAGGGTCTGGGCCACTATTCAGTACTACTATACCCAAGGCAGTTGGATAATGTGCACGTGAACATAAATCTCTTCTTTAATAACACACACAGTTCTGACAGCTCATAGCAGAGTCTAGCTTATTCATATATATAAATTACCTTCAGACTAATTGAAATATTCTCTATTTGTCACTGCTCTTCCCATAATTTCATTTGTCCAATTTTTACTCATCTTCGCATTCCAGCATTTCTTGTAACTCTCTCTTGATTCTACAGAACAGGTAAGCTACCTCTGCTGTGAATCTCTCTGCTCCCTATGTAATTGTTTGATCACAAAAACGGAGGCAATACAGTTGGAAGTCCCTTAAAAATTAAACAGAATAATCACATAATAGAACAATTCCACCCATCGTATATACTCCCCCCAAATTTGCAAACAGATCAGGCATGTAAACAAATACATGTGCGTGTATGTTTATAGCGGCTCAATAATCAAAAGGTCAGATTAACCCAAATATCAATCAGCTGATGAGTAATTAAAGGTAGGTTATACACACTACAGAATATCCTTCAGCCATAAAAAGGAATCAAGTACTGATAGATACTACAACATAGATGAAACCTAACATTATGCTAAGTGACAGAAGCCAGACACAAAAGGTCACATATTGTGTGAGTCGTTTATATGAAATATGCACACTAAGTAAATCCATAGAGATGGAAAGCAAATTGGTGGTTTCTAGGGGTGAAATGAGGTGTAACTGCTTAAAGGGTTTGCTTTTGGGTGAAGCAAATGCTTTGGAAAAGAGGTGGTGATTGTATAACATTGTGAATATATTAAATGCCACTGAATTGTTCACTTTAAAATGGTTACCTTTATGTTGCTTGAGTTTCCCATCATTTTCTAGAATTGGAGGCAGTTCTTTACCTTTTCTTTAGTCACACCCGTTGCAAAGTTATTTTGTAGCTCTTCCAATCAAGAAATGGAGTGTATTTCTCTTACCCTTCCATCTGAATGGTACCTTTGACTTGATTTGCCCAATCAATTGTTGCAAAAATGTCAGGTGCTACCTCAGAACGTGTGTATATATATGTATATATATCTAAAATCTGAGTCCTATAGAAAGTGTTAGTAAAAGCTACTGTAATGGTAGTTAATTATATGTGTCAATTTGACTGGAAAAAGGGGACCAAGATATTTGTCTTAACATTATTTCTGAGTGAATCAAGGGGACCAAGGTATTTGTCTTAACATTATTTCTGAGTGTGTCTGTGAGAATGTTTCCAGATGAGATTAATATTTGTATTGGTGGACTCAGTAAAGATTGCTCAGCCCAATGGAGGTGCACACCATCCAGTCCTATGAGAACCTGGATAGAATGAAAGGTGGAGAAGGGGAGATTTGCTTCTCTGTCTGAGTGGATAAGCAGACACATCTGCCTTTTCTATTAGCATGAGACTTACACTCCTGGCTCCCCTGGGTTTCAGACTGAACTACACGATCAGCTAGCTCTGCAGTTTGAAGAAATCCTCAGATTTGAATCACACATATATGAATTGATTTTTCCATGTATGTTGGCTTCATTAAAGATTCCAATGCACTAGTATGAATTTTAATTCTTTTGCTGTAAGCTTAGTTTTAGGGAGCACATTTCTTATCTCAGCTACAGTGGCTTCTCATCCAATTGTGTGTGTCATACTGCTGCTTAAAAACTTTTTTATAGCCCATATTAAAAAAAATATATATTACTTGTGTGTCCCAATGTCTTTATTTTACCTATTTACCAACTTATTCCTTTAAAAGTTGGTTTCCATTTTTTTATAAAGTTTCTTCCCATACCATAGGAGATAATATTAAGAGATATTAATAATTTCTACTCTCCAGGACAGAGTTTCCAATTTCATGTTTCAGTGTTTTTTTATAACCCATTTTATATAGATATATAAATATGCACATATTTTTCATATTTACAGTGAGGGCGCACCTTTGTAGACATAGTGTTTCCGGTGCACAGATCGATGTATTGGCTACGGCTTCTCTCCTTTCGGTTAGGACTCTGGTTGTTCCATCTTCTGACCTTGAGAATGTTATCGTGCCTGGTTTCTACTCCAGCTGCCAGGGTTTAGCAGAGTTTTTGTAGTAAGCCTCTGGGATTTGAAGACTTGTCTTCTATCTTGATGTTGTCTATACTCTAAACCAGTGGGCGCTTTTTTTTTTTTTTTTTAATCAGTGTCATTATGTGTTGTGTCCAGGAATCTTCCACAGAATCATCATATATTTTGTTCCTGGAGATCTGGCCTCCTCAGATTCAGCACACTGTTTCCATTTCCCTGAAAGTGGCCTAGCCTTTGCTCTTTCCAAAGAGCTGTCATCTCTCAGGACATGCAGAGAGGGTAAAGGCAAAGGCGGGAGCTCTCAGTGAGAAGTGGAAAAAGAAAGTGTTTCAGGAGTGAATGCTGGGGTGCACATTCCAGATTCCCCTTCATGACAGAGGCACAGGCGCTGCCAGCTCTTGGGAGTACTGACTGCTGATGACTCGAGGTCCCTAGCCGTGAATTACCCATCACTCAATGGAGCTGAACCTTTCAAGGTTAAGTGCACTTCCTGGAGCAACCAGGCTGCCATGAATGATCAGTGTGGGTGTGCAGAATCCCGGCTCCCGCTTGAGATCATCTCTGTGGAGCAATCTGTGCTCTCGAGCTGCTAACCACCAAATCACAAGTAAACTCCCACACTCTAACCCTCTGTCCCCTCACTCCCTTGCAGGTGCTTCTCCTAGAAGCTCTTCCCAGGACAGCTACTGCGTGGAAATTTCCATTCAGGAAAACCTGACTTAAGAAAATGTTTTCTTTTCATTCGTTTGTTTGTTTTTTTTTACCATATTTCAGCTGGTGAGAGTTGTTTTATTTCTGGAGCTAGATGTATATTTGGGTCACTATGATTTTTCCTCCTCAATCTTGTTCTGTTATCAATAGCGAGATTGTGTTTGGCAATAGGGGATCTGTCTGAGTTTAGTTTTTGCTCATGTGAATTTTGCTTGGCTTCTATGCCTTCATGGTATATTAGTGGGATGTGAGGTGAGGCTGTTTCAGGCATGACTAGCCGTTAACTCATCAGTTCTCTCTTCAGTCTTCAAATGGTATAAACTCTGTGGGGACTCATGGACATTTAACACAAACAGGAGTGTCGAAAAGTCCTAGGCAGATGCTGACTTTTATCATTACCCTCTGTCCTCCTAAGTTATCTGTGAAATTTCAGAATGCATCCTTGAACCAAACACCTACTTGTTTATTTTCTAGAGACTTTTCCTGTAACTTAATGAGACCAGGAAGTTGGCTAGTACAAACTTGAGACTTTGATTGGAGCGTATTCCTTATGTATCAAGCCCTAGGCTTTCCCGAGGGTAGTGCAGGGACCAGGAGTAGTCATGAAGTTCTTTCAAAGCACTTTGTATGTGCGAGGAGAAAATGAGGCATAAAAACAAAGGACGTAGAAGAAAAGAATGCATGATGGGCAATCTGGTGCTTTCAAGCTTCAGGGAGAAGCAATAAATAAAATATAGACCTTGAGTTCAGATTTCAACTACATATACCAGCTATATAATTTAGGGCAATTTTCTCAACTTTATGATCTTCTGTTTCTTCAATCACAATATAAGGATCATAGTACTTATATTATTGGGTTATTATGAGCATGAAATATGACCCCAGAGCAGTAACATTGTTTTATTTTTATTTAAAAAGCATGTGATCCATTGGAAACAAAATGCAACTCGAAGCCAAAATTTGGGGGTATGTTGTCGCCAAATTCTTTCACTCTTGTGACCTCATTACCTTCATCCATATATAGAAGGGACTGAGATCGAGTGATTTTTATGATCTATTCAGAACATTCTAGAGATAAGTTTCCACAATTATATAATAATTTAAATATGAGTAAAACTATTTTGCAGAAGAGATTGATAAAATGAAAAAGCATGGAGATTTCAAAGTCACATAAATAGAAAGTGGCAAAGTTGGAAATTAAAATTCAGGCTACAAGTCCTTGGAATTTTACAACTTACTTTGCTTGGTGATTATATTAAGTTTTTATTGAATGGATACATATCCTTACAGGTCTGCATTTATTTTTGATTATTTATTTGGTTACACAGACTTCCCATCGTGCACATCTGTCTGGAAAACATAGAGACAGTGAGTCCAGAACCTTTTCAAAATAGGGAGCCTTGTTTCTTTTTTTGCCAAAAGCAGACCGCTAATAAATGCAGATGCTGTTCCATGATTCACTAGTCTCGGTATGTCAGTTACATGATTTTCTGAGTCAGACGAAACTCTTAAGTGACTTGCTTGATTCTGTTTTGCCCTGGGATGACAACGCAAATAGCATGGGGACATGCAATAACAAAGCAACGTACTTGAACTTGTCTCTTTCACGTTACCTTCAGACCCTCTGGTTCAAGACGTAATTGTAGGATGCAGGTGTGTGTAATTTGGGGGAATAGTATTTAGCTGATCCAAACTTTGACCCCTTATTTTGATAACAGATAGTAAATAATACCTAATCAATTTACTCTGACCTCATAAAAATCATTTTCCTGTTGTTGAGGCAATGAATAAAATACCGACTTTTTTCATTTGAATAGTGTTTAATTTTTCTCTAAATAAATAAATAAATAAATATCCTAAGAAAAGCTTGAAACATGAAGCTTAACTGACCCCTGGAAATTTCTGTAGGCTAAACATGGCCATCTCTCTCCATCATTCACTGTAATTTCATCACTGTGATCTTCCCTTTGATCCTAGAATACCCAGCCCATCTTCAGCAGTCAATGGACCTATGCATGCCTTTATCTGCCTGGGCTCTGCAGGCCCCTTTCCTTGCCAAAGCCTACTAACTCTTCTTGCTCTATCGAACTACCAGGATAGCTTCTCTAAGAGCCAAGACTAGATTTGGTATCCATTTATTAGCTCTCGAAGCATTCTGCCACTTCATAGTAGTCATAGCACTTTCATTGTACTTTCTGTGGCTATCTTCATAGCTAACTGTACACTAAAAGACTAAAGATACTAAATGTGGCTTTGTTACCAGAACAGCTGGAATTCCAGTTGCCCATTGCTACCAATCGATCACAGAGGTGAGATCATAGTGGTCTAAGAGTGTCTTCTAGTCACACTGCCAACAACCTGAGGAGGCAGAGAGCCTACAATGCATATAAATTCTGCCTTAACAGTCTTGGCTGACAGGCAAGTTTATATGCTTTTGGGGGAAGGTTACTGATTTATTAAAGAGCATGCAGTTAGCTCCATAGCAGCGTGCAGGAGGTGTGAATCTGGTTTGCAGAAACGTCTCCCCAGCAAATTCCTGTGATGTCAGCACACGCCCCGTTAGCACAGGTCCATCACCGTTGTATTTGCATCCTTGGTGTTATCTCCAGCACAGCCAGGGTCAGCTACCACTGAGGAACAGCTGGGGTCTGGTGCCTCTGAGAGCCATCTGTGTCTCTGGGAACCATCTGCAAAAGAGACCCCCTGCTCTCCTTCGGAGACAAAGTAAAGATTTAAGGTCTGTGAACGAAATTCCTGGTTATCTATATGGCCTTAACTCTTTACAGGAAATGCTGTGACTAAACCTTTGCAAGAAACTAACGTGATTTAACTCCTTTCCTAATCTTCAGGCTCCTTCTAGACGTTTGCTTCTAAAGAGGCTTACCAGGCCTTGCCGCAAAGATAAACTTCTGGCCACATTTCAAAGGGGAAGGCCAGGGAGCCATTAAGAAAGTATAGCAAGCAAATTAACTATTTCCTAACCCCTGTTGATTACAACTAAAAGCTACTATTACTGAAGCTAAATGTCTAACTCTTGGTTTCTCTTATCAACATGCCATTCAATGCTTTCTGGGTGCCTTCCATAGTGTCTGACATATAGTGGCTAAAATTGATTACATAAACAACAGCACAGTAGAGGGGGAAGAAACCCCAGAAGAAACAGAGAATGCTAAATCACTCAACTACCGGCATCTTCAAGGAGAAAATTGATTAACACTAACTGAATGATAACACTGTAGCATTTTAATTTTCATAACAACCATATGAA
This sequence comes from Saccopteryx bilineata, assembly GCF_036850765.1. Classification (NCBI taxonomy): domain Eukaryota; kingdom Metazoa; phylum Chordata; class Mammalia; order Chiroptera; family Emballonuridae; genus Saccopteryx; species Saccopteryx bilineata. The sequence continues at coordinate 16,643,817 of NC_089499.1, read as the reverse complement.
ATACGAGCAGGGTCTTTAGCCAGAACATACCAACATCTTCTTTGGAAAGAAATTCAATAGTCCTTCCTTCCTTCCTTCTTTCCTTCCTTCTTTCCTTCCTTCTTTCCTTCTTCCCTCCCTTCTTTCCTTCTTCCCTCCCTTCCTTCCTTCCTTCCTTCCTTCCTTCCTTCCTTCCTTCCTTCCTTCCTTCCTTCCTTCCTTCCTCTCTTCCTTTCTTTTTTTTTAATCCCCCCTCCTCTGTAGGTTTTTCAAAGAACAGAAGGCCTAAAGCTTTGATGTGTTAAAGAGAAAAACTGCATATGAAGAAGTTCTATATTAACTTACCAAGAAAATAAATCTAATTGCTAAAGTACTATAAAGTTCTTGTTACAATGCCATTTCACTGATTTTAAGGAATGTTTATGTATTGGTTTATGGTTTGAAAAGTGTTTCACACATTTTTTAATCATTTAAATTATCACAGAATTTTGTGAGGCAGATATCACATCTCTTTGACAAATGAGAAAATTAATGTTCCATGGTTTAAAATGAGTAAGTTTGTTCGGTTATTAATGGTAGAAGAGTGTGTGGCTCAAGCACTGGGCTTTCATTCCAGATCCTGTGTTCTGTCTGTCACTCATATTATTTCACAATGGGGACCTCATGGTACAGAAGATGGGGGTGAAGGGCCAGAGGCTGTGGCGTGGGAGGTGGGCAGGGGTGTTTCTTGGAGGCTTCTGTCATGTCCTCAGTAATTTTCCCAGGTGAACCTTCATGGTAAATAGCTTCAAGGGCTTTAAACATTTTTGAGCTTTTATTTTTAAATCTATACAGCTTTATTATGGTATAAAGTTTTTAAAATCGCTAAATCCAATACCAAGATACCTACTTATCTATTTAATATTAGTGCATGCTTAGACTATTGAAACAGAACATGAACATACAAAATGGAAAATAAAAGCCTTGGTGTTCACATCAATCATCCTTTTTTCCCACCTAATTTAGTTGTGGTTAACAAATTCTGGTATATCCTTCTAGAAGTTCTGTCTATATGTCTGTCTACGTATCTGTCTTATCTTTCTGGCAGTTCATAGGGTTAGTGTGAGTATATTTATTACATGCCATATATATATATATATATATATATATATATGATCATATGCTGAATGCTGTTTTGCCACCTTATTTTCTCACTTAGTACATCTTGAGACTATTTTCGTATTGGTCAGTAGTGTGTGAGATCAGTGTGAAATCACTATTGTAGCTGCTTGCTCGGGACTCAGTCCTCCTTATTCTTATCAGTAGCAGCATCATCTGATGTTGTCATGTTCGAGTTCCTTCTAAGCTTTCTCACACTAGGGAGCAAGAGTGAGTTCTTCCCAATATGGCTCCTACTGCACCCTTGGTCCTGTGGGTTTGTGAAGTCATCCCTATGCATTTTATATCCAAGAGGAGTGTCTCTCGGCCCCTCTATGGCAAGTTCCCTATTTCTAGTCCTGATTATTTAATATGCATAGGAGTATTGGGTGCACTTCTCTGGTTACCTGGTGCTATGGACTTGTGTTCCTTTTTAGTTCCTAAGTAGAGCCCTGACTCCCAGTGTGACTGAATCTGGAGGTAGAGTTTAAGATTAAGTAAGATCATGTGGCTAGAGTGCTGATGCAGTAGGTTGGTGGCCTTATGAGAAGAGATAGAGATAGCGATGCCTTTTCCCACCTCTCTGTCTCTCTCTGTGTCTCTGGGCAAGGAGGTGGCCATCTGAAAGTCAGGAGAAGAGAACTTTCATCAGTAGCAGATTTAGTCAGCACCTTCACTTTTGACTTCCCAGCCACCACATCATGAGAAAATAAATCTTGATTGTTTAAACCACCTAGTCTATGCATTTTGTTATGCAGTCCAAGCAGATAAAAACTTGACCTGGGGTGGTAAACACAACATACAGATGATGTATCAGAAAATTGTACACCTGAAACCTACATCATGTCACTCCAATAAATTCAGCTAGGAAAAAAGACATCAGGTTGGCATAGAGGCCTGGAAAAAATCACAGGGCATGAAGAAAATAAAGTAGAACAGATGAGGCCAGGCTGGTATTGGGAGCATGTTTGATGAAGTTGGAATCCTGGACAGGATGTCTAAAAATGTAGTATGTTCACAATAAAACTACTTCCGGCGTTACAGTGAAAAACACTGGTTTTCAGGGGACCTTTGCTCACGGTCATCTTCCAAGGGCTGTCATGACTCTTCCCGCAGCAGCAACACTCAGATATTTCAATCATATACCCCTCTACCAACAGAGGACAATGAAGATGCAACCCAGGGGTCCTTGGGGAAAAGCAAGAGGCATACGTAGCTTATCCAACATGGAAAGTTTTAATCCTGGTATGCTTATCTTAATGCATATGCACTTTGCCTTCTACTTCTATATGCGTTTATTTTTATGTAAAGTAACATTTAAATTTACTTAGCATGGGATATAATTGGTGCTCCGAAAAGACAGGAAAATAGGCTATGTTTACTTTTTTAGTTCTAGCCCTTCATTGCCCCACCCTACCTGCCGCATGGTGTTACCCAGCTCCTGGAGATGTGCATCCCGGGTCAATAAGTCTATGAAAGAACGACAACAGGCCCAGGGGACAAGAGCAAGGCCTCTCCTCTGCACAGAAGGGTGTTTTGCTGGCATCCGACAAAACGAAAATAGAAAACAGATCACATTACCTCTCTAGATCCTTGCCAGAGACAATTCTTCAAAATTTTCCATTCTTCTGACTTTCCTCTAAGTGCATCAGTCACAAAGATAGAACTCGGATTTAAATAACAGCCCCTTGAGACAAAACAGTGCAGGAGAGAGATGGAAGGAAGAGAACTGAAACACAGAGAAATTACCCGAAGTCCTGAAGTGGTGGCGACTTGTCTCCATCAGTTTCCAAGTACAGACGTGGGCAGAAAGCTCTGTCTTTCATTTGAACAAAGAGCCAGAACTACCTTCAACTGTACTAATGCCATTTATCTGGTTTTGAAACTTCCACTTTTCCGGTGGCTTTTCAGTATTGATGTGCTGGTGCATATGCCCAGGATTAATGCGATCAGAGGGACTGGAAAGATCCACTCAAGCAATGCAGTGCACACTCTTCGTCATTGTATAACCTTCACACGGTCTCTTTATCCTAGAGATGCAGTGCTGCATATATTTCTTGTAGAAAAACATTCACAGGAAGTGGTATAGTGCATTCTCATCTATTTCAGTTTCATCTAGCTTATGAAAACTGTCTGGCTCTTCACAGAACGAAAACTATGATAATTTAGCACAGTCAGTATTTTACTAAGGTATGTCAGAAAACAGGTACATTTTCAGAATGTTCTGAGGAAAATGTGTATTCTACTGTTGTGGTAGTCATGGGTTGCGAAGTTTCCTGTAATTCATTCTCCAACCTCAAATGTCAGCTAGGATTTGAGGTCAAAACTAGATAGGTTCAGGCATATATGAACAAACAAAAGAGAGCCCAAGTGAACCACTTAACTTCCCACCTTAAGGAACTAGAAAAAAAAGAACAAAGACAACCCAAAAGCAGCCGAAGAAAGGAGATAATAAAAATCAGAGCAGAAATAAATGAATTAGAGAACAGAAAAACTATAGAAAAAATTAATAGAACAAGGAGCTGGTACTTTGAAAAGATCAACAAAATTGACAAACCCTTGGCAAGACTTACCAAGGAAAAAAGAGAAAGAACTCATATAAACAAAATCCAAAATGAAAGAGGAGAAATCACCACGGACACCGTAGATATACAAAGAATTATTGTAGAATACTATGAAAAACTTTATGCCACTAAATTCAACAACCTAGAAGAAATGGATAAATTCCTAGAACAATACAACCTTCCTAGACTGAGTCAAGAAGAAGCAGAAAGCCTAAACAGACCTATCAGTAGAGAAGAAATAGAAAAAACCATTAAAAACCTCCCCCAAAATAAAAGTCCAGGCCCTGACGGCTATACAAGCGAATTTTATCAAACATTCAAAGAAGACTTGGTTCCTATTCTACTCAAAGTCTTCCAAAAAATTGAAGAAGAAGCAATACTTCCAAACACATTTTATGAGGCCAACAAAACCCTCATACCAAAACCAGGCAAGGATGGCACAAAAAAAGAAAACTACAGACCAATATCTCTAATGAATACAGATGCTAAAATACTAAACAAAATACTGGCAAATCGAATACAACAACATATTAAAAAAATAATACATCATGATCAAGTGGGATTCATCCCAGAATCTCAAGGATGGTTCAACATACGTAAAACGGTTAACGTAATACACCATATCAACAAAACAAAGAACAAAAACCACATGATCTTATCAATAGATGCAGAAAAGGCTTTCGATAAAATACAACACAATTTTATGTTTAAGACTCTCAACAAAATGGGTATAGAAGGAAAATATCTCAACATGATAAAGGCCATATATGATAAACCATCAGCTAACATCATATTAAATGGCACTAAACTGAAGGCTTTCCCCCTTAAATCAGGAACAAGACAGGGTTGTCCACTCTCTCCACTCTTATTTAATGTGGTACTAGAGGTTCTCGCCACAGCAATCAGACAAGACAAAGAAATAAAAGGCATCCATATCGGAAAAGAAGAAGTAAAGGTATCACTTTTTGCAGATGATATGATCCTATACATCGAAAACCCCAAAGAATCCACAAAAAGACTACTAGAAACAATAAGCCAATACAGTAAGGTCGCAGGATACAAAATTAACATTCAGAAGTCAATAGCCTTTCTATATGCCAACAATGAAACAACTGAGAAGGAACTCAAAAGAATAATCCCCTTCACGATTGCAACAAAAAAAATAAAATACTTAGGAATAAACATAACAAAGAATGTAAAGGACTTATATAATGAAAACTATAAACCATTGTTAAGGGAAATTGAAAAAGATATAATGAGATGGAAGAATATACCTTGTTCTTGGCTAGGAAGAATAAATATAATCAAGATGGCTATATTACCCAAAGCAATATACAAATTCAATGCAATTCCCATCAAACTTCCAATGACGTTTTTTAAAGAAATAGAGCAAAAAATCATCAGATTTATATGGAACTATAAAAAACCCCAAATAGCCAAAGCAATCCTAAAGAAAAAGAATGAAGCTGGGGGCATTACAATACCTGACTTCAAACTCTATTATAGGGCCACGACAATCAAAACAGCATGGTATTGGCAGAAAAATAGACACTCAGACCAATGGAACAGAATAGAAAGTCCAGAAATAAAACCACATATATATAGTCAAATAATTTTTGATAAAGGGGCCAACAACACACAATGGAGAAAAGAAAGCCTCTTCAATAAGTGGTGCTGGGAAAACTGGAAAGCCACATGCAAAAGAATGAAACTGGACTACAGTTTGTCCCCCTGTACTAAAATTAACTCAAAATGGATCAAAGATCTAAACATAAGACCTGAAACAATTAAGTACATAGAAGAAGACATAGGTACTCAACTCATGGACCTGGGTTTTAAAGAGCATTTTATGAATTTGACTCCAATGGCAAGAGAAGTGAAGGCAAAAATTAATGAATGGGACTACATCAGACTAAGAAGTTTTTGCTCAGCAAGAGAAACTGATAACAAAATAAACAGAAAGCCAACTAAATGGGAAATGATATTTTCAAACAACAGCTCAGATAAGGGCCTAATATCCAAAATATACAAAGAACTCATAAAACTCAACAACAAACAAACAAACAATCCCATAAAAAAATGGGAAGAGGATATGAACAGACACTTCTCCCAGGAAGAAATACAAATGGCCAACAGATATATGAAAAGATGCTCATCTTCTTTAGCTATTAGAGAAATGCAAATCAAAACAGCAATGAGATACCACCTCACACCTGTTTGATTAGCTATTATTAGCAAGACAGGTAATAGCAAATGTTGGAGAGGCTGCGGAGAAAAAGGAACCCTCATACACTGTTGGTGGGAATGTAAAGTAGTACAACCATTATGGAAGAAAGTATGGTGGTTCCTCAAAAAACTGAAAATAGAACTACCTTATGACCCAGCAATCCCTCTACTGGGTATATACCGCAAAAACTCAGAAACATTGATACGTAAAGACACATGCAGCCCCATGTTTATTGCAGCATTGTTCACAGTGGCCAGGACATGGAAACAACCAAAAAGCCCGTCAATAGATGACTGGATAAAGAAGATGTGGCACATATACACTATGGAATACTACTCAGCCATAAGAAATGATGACATCGGAACATTTACAGCAAAATGGTGGGATCTAGATAACATGATACGAAGCCAAATAAGTAAATCAGAAAAAACCAGGAACTGCATTATTCCATACGTAGGTGGGACATAAAAGTGAAACCAAGAGACATTGATAAGAGTGTGGTGGTTACGGGGGGAGGGGGGAATGGGAGAGGGAAAGGGGGAGGGGGAGGGGCACAAAGAAAACAAGATAGAAGGTGACAGAGGACAATCTGACTTTGGGTGATGGGTATGCAACATAATTGAACGACAAGATAACCTGGACTTGTTATCTTTGAATATATGTATCCTGATTTATTGATGTCACCCCATTAAAAAAATAAAATTATTTAATAAAAAAATAAAAAAATAAAAAAAAAAAAAAAAACTAGATAGGTTGTAGAGAATTCTGTCATGTTAAGTTCTTCTCTGATTGTTCCTGGTCCTTAACTTTGAAGAAATATGGCAGTGAAGCAATTTCTGACATGCAGAGAGGTTAGAAAGTCTAGAAATAAAATGCCCCCTCCCATCCATCCATCCATCCATCCACCCACCTGTCCATCCATCCACCCACCTATCCAACCATCCATCCATCCATCCACCCACCTGTCCACCTACCCATTTACCCATTCACTCACTCACCCATCCACCCACCCACTCACCCACCCCCTCACTCACTCACCTATCCATCTACTCACCCACATATCCATCCACCCCCCCACTCACCCACCCACTTACCCACTCACTCACCCACCCACATATCCATCTACCCATCTATTCATAACACCCATCTATCAACCCATATACTATCCATCCATCCATCCATCCATCCATCCATCCATCCATCCATCCATCTATCCATCCATCCATTCATCCACTCATCCATCCACCTATTCATCTATCTATTCCAGGCTTTTCTTAATTTATTCTTTAATATTAAATAGTATATACAGGTCAGATAAAATTACTTATTTTCTCTCACACAATCTAAACAACTTTCTAGGCCAATGATTGATTTTAAAGACTATATCTTAGGTGTCTCAATTCAGATTGAAAGGACTTCTTTAAAAAAATAAAAAATAACATCAATGAAATCACTAAAAATAGAACTAAATTTAAAAAATGAAACAAAAATTGCATCTTAAATGTGTTTGCCTTGAAAAGCAACAAAACCAAAACATAAAACAACACTAAAGACCATCACAAAATGAAGTATGTTTTAAAAAGAATTATTTTCTGGATTATTTACACATGTACATTTAGTACTATAACAGTGGTTGTCAAACCATGTTTCCAAGAAGCACTGATATTCAGCTAGCTGGACCAAGGTCATCTATTCTTAAATCACAACTGTCATATTTTTCGAACCATGTGAATTATTTGTCACCAGTACACAAGGACATAAATACAGAAATTGAGAGTAAGCAGTTAGAAATTTTGGTGGCAAAGTAATTTAATGTCTGTTTAATCTAGCAGTACAACCAAATGGGGTTTTTATTTTATTTATCTTTGGGTTGATTCCATTTTTTAAAATAACTCAATTATATTACATTTTATTCAAAAATCAGTCCATGGTGAATTGGGAATAAAAACAAAACAAAGCAACAAAAACATAAACAAAAAATATCCATCTTCCCATTAGTTTGAAAAGCACTGTTCTAGAATTCTCTTGATTAATATGGAGTTTGGAAAACAATAGAAGTTTATTTTCCAAAACCCCCTCTCTCCATGACACATACTTATAGTCATTCAGCGCATTAAGTTATTTCAGTGCAAGGCCAAAGATACAAGTGCCTCCTCTGATCTGATCTTAGCTTTACCAACATTTCATGTTTATATTTAACAAAGGCTATTCCATTTTCTTGGGTTTCTTAAAAATTTTATATATATATATATATATGATATATATATATGTAAATAATATATATGAGAGAGAGAGAGAGAAAGATGCTTAGTTATAAAACACTATCTTCTGCCCAAGTGTACCTGACCCTTCAATTGACATTGTACTACACAGCCTGTATGCCATAATGATGCTAATAAGTTTTAATAAAATTATCTTGCACTTTTTCTGACAGTCACATCTTTGCTGACACTTGTGACACACTGTCTTGTGGTGATTCCAGTGAGGGGGCTACTTGGTTTAAAATGCAGGAAAACCTGTCCCTGGAGCCTGCTCCCCTGCTGGCCCAGTGCTCCCAGAGGACGACTCATCACCTGCGAGCACGTGTGTTTGAGGGTCTGTCGAAGCTTTTGCAACATTCTAGGTGCCGAGATCCCGAGTCCCCTGGGAACTTTCGAGTTTTGAACCAGAACTTTCTGCTGGCCTATTACAAGCAGCATCTCCTCAAGGTCCTTATTAAAATCACCCAGAGGTGCCTCACAAATAAGGCTCTCGGGTATGGCCATGAATAATGGCTGTGTTTCAGGCTGAATTTGCAGTGCTTCAGCCAAAGAAGTCAGGATTTTTCTAATAAGGGTCGGAGAGAGGAGCGCTCATGGGAAATTCAACCTGAGGGTTGCGGAGCCTGCTTAGAGTCCTCTGTAAATCCTGTCCATCTATGTGCTCCTCCTATTTTGTTGAGACCTTCTAAGGAGAAGACCCCCCCCCCTTTGAAATTCAGATTCACAAGAGTGTTTCTATTGGATCAGCTTCATGGGGTAGGGGCCACTGTGGAAGACAGGATGCCAGCAGAGGAGAGAAGAGAGGGAAGGGAACCAGCACAGGCCTGTTGTCCACACGGGGGTAAGGAAATTAGTGCTCTTTGTTCTCTTATGAGTGAACTGTGTCCCCTCAGAATTTCTGTGTTGAGGTCTTAACCCCTAGTACCTCAGACTGTGACTGTTTTTGGAGATAGGGCCTTTAAAGCAGTAATTGATTAAAAATGGAGGGGTGGGGGTTAAAGGGGACACTCATTCATTCTGACTAATGTCCTCATAAGCAGAGGAGGTTAGGACAGACAGGGACCCCAGGGTTGCTGCCCACAGAGGAAAGACCTCACGGGGACCCAGCGAGAAGAGGAAGGATGAGGCGTCAGGAGCAACCAGAACTGCCCACTGGATGGGTTAAGCTTTTATAACTGAGAAATAAAACGCTATTGCATAAGCCACGCAGTCGGTGGTATTTAGTTACAAAGCCCTGACAAATGAATGCACTGACGTGTGCTGATTGCAGGTGGAACTGTGCTCTACTTTAGTGTGTCCTGTTGTTTGATGTGAGGATGAGCAAAATAATAACACAGGTGAGTAAGGATGTGAATATATGAACATATGTGTGAGGCACAGTTTAATTTTTGGGACTGGGTCTAGAAGCCGCACAAGTGTTTCTGTCCAGCTCCGCTATATAGAGAAGGGTCCATCTTTGTAGGTAGCCTTGAGGTTGATGATTGCAATTAATCTGCTAGGGTGCTGTCTTCAGATCTCACTCCTGCCATAGCTTTTTCAGGATTACGTACAAGTTAGAAAACTGATCCGTAGAGGTTTTTCTTGGCGGGTTGCAGTGAAAGTAGGTCTTGAAATTCTAATCTTGACATACAACTAGTATCAGAAGCTGCAGTCTCATCAGAGTACAAAAGATGATTCAATATCTTCTCAGAATAAGGAACTTCTCTCCTGTTGGTGAGATTATCTTTTTATTTTGGCATTTATGTTTATAATTTTGTTCCTAGTCTTGACTTTTGGCCAACCGAAAATGTATCCTAGTTATTATTACTGTAGAGGAAAATGTCAACTTATGTAAATTTCAGAAGCATATTCATTTATCAAATATTTATTGAGTCCCTGGTATATGCTGAGCATTATGGTAAATTCCTGGGAGCATTGTGCATGTCTTTATGAAATTAAAATTCTGAAGTGTCTGAGAGGAGTATGGGAGTTGGGGAAGGGAAAACTGACAAACAGTCCATTGAATAAATGCAATTATAATAGAATCTCTAAGAAGAGACTCTGGAGCATGAACGCTTTCTATAGTAGGTCTGGTGTTGAGAACAGAAAGCCCTCTGATGGTCTGTGGGAGGGCAGCCCCAGAACTGGAAACAAACGAACGAACAACAACAACAAAAAAGATTCAAATGCTTGGTTTCAAGGAACAGAAGAGAGAGCAATGCATATGCAATAATGGAAACAGAGAATGGCCAAGGCTGAGGTCAGTCTCCTCAGACAGAGGTGTATTGTGTGGAGTTACTCTAAGAGCATTTGAAAACCACTGGAGGGTTACATGGAGTCAGGCTAATTTTTTTTATTAAAAATTCCTTTCTCATTTGACAAATACTTGTGACATATCATCTTGGTGATGATGCTTGTGAGGCGGCTGCCTGGTTTAATTTGCTATTAGCCTCCTAGCCAAGTGGAGGCGCCAGGGGTAAAAGACAAGTTGTTCAATTACACGGGCCTCGCCAGCCCTGGGACACCGTTGTGTGAGCGCTGTGCTAGTTTCTCTGCAGCATCCACTTGCGATGAATTTCCTGTTCTCAAGGAAGTTCCCATCTACAGGGAAGAGAGGTTGTAGTTTTGAATTTGACAAGTGAAGTTCTAGCTAGTTTGGTTAACATTTAGGGATATATACATATATTTATAATATATATATATGTATATATATATATTTGTCTAAGACAAGTCAACTGTTGGTCTAATCAGAGGTGTTTTTCTGCAGCTACCTGCTCAGGTTCTTCCAAAGATTCATTCTTGATCAATTGCTGTCAGTCTATGGTGGGCTAGGAGCAAACAGACTGACATTGTTGGACAAGCTGCAAAATAAATGACCTTGGCTACACAAGAGACCTAATGGAGTTCCTTGCATTCTTAGGAGAGATTGGTTAGCTACTATATGACAAAAACAAAATAAAGTGTCAGGTAGGGCCACACAGACCACTGAGACTATCAGGCCTTCTTAAAAGGTGTAGCCATCCTAAAAGAAAAGGACCTGCTATGGGCTTCTTCCAGTTTATTTTTTTCAAGATGGTCTATCTATCCTTAGCTATACAGAAGTTTAGCAGATTTATTACCATTCACATGAATGTGTGATGAGAATTCTGACAAAGGTATATGTATTATGCAAACACAGAGAGAAGAAATCATACCTGCATGAATTGTAATGCGTGAAACAGCAGAGCTACCATTTTGATGGTGACACGAGGGTGAGAGGGGACCATGTGACCAAGTATAAATATGCAGAGTAACATGTTCGAGAGAAAGAAGTACCCGGGGCTAGAATTAATAGTGCATAAACAATAATAATAAATGGCATTTGTAGATATCACATTCTATTCCTCAGGTACTGTGAGCCTTCTATACATTATCCTACTTAGTCCTTACGAATCCATAGTGAGTAAATCATATTACAATCACACTTTACAGAAGATATCACTGAGATTAATATAACTTATATAATATGCTCACATTCCCCAAAATGCTCTAAAGAAATGGCATGGCCACGCTAAAGGAAATTAAATTACAGTCAGTAGTCTCAAGGGAGCCATTAAAAGTTTCAAGTGGAATAGTAACATCAGAGCTGTTCCCGGGAAAATAAATAAGGCAGATAAAAATGTGGCGAACTAGAATGGGCTCTGATGTACTTGGAGAGTCAAGTCGAGATGCTGTTTCAGTAGCTCAGGAAGAGAAGAGACAAGGGCTTCTCCCAAAGTTATGTAAATGTGGGATTAACTGAGGGTATGGAGATTAGAATAATTTCAATGTATCACCTATGAGATTAATAATTAATTACAGGGTGGGTGGGGGCAACAGAGAGAATGAGTGAGTTCAGGCTTGTGGACCTCTGGCTATCTTAGCCCGAAGTAATGATAGATAGTAGGACAAAAATGGAGGAGCAGGTTTGAGTTCAGAAAAGCTAATACGGAGTTATCTCTACTGAATGTCAAATACAAATATTGCCTAATACATGCAAATCTTTGCTGGATGGGTGAGTAGGATGGGCACCCTGGCAAAACGAGGGTATTACCAGTATTTACTTCCACCCTCAAAGTAGCAATAGTGAATATTTACAGACCACCATGATAGCGCAACAACTGTTCTCTTCAGGTTAGCAGGGAGTTGAGATGCAAGAAATGCCAGTTTACTCTTTTTGTAATTTTTACTTTGTCTAATGTAGGTAGTTTGTGGCAGGTTGTTTGCAAAAATGACCATGATTATATATCTCCTGGTATCCATAACCCTTTGAGGTATGACTGTGGCCTCTCTTGTAAAAAGGGGTTTTCCACCTCTTAAATTTGGACCGGCTAGGACTTGATTTAACCAATGAAATGTGGAGCAACTAATTTAATACCAGTGTTGAGACTGAGCTTCACTCTTTCTCAAAATGCTCCTCTGCCATGTGAACGGCATGAGCCACCCTGCTGAACGATGAGAGAGATATCGGCCTGACATATCTGGTACTCATTCAACCACCAGCCACGTGTGTAAAGTTATCTTGGACCAGGCAGGCTCAAACAACATTCAGCTGACAGCGGAAAATTAGGGAGCTCAGTTGAGATCAGCCAGACCTGCCCTGCTGACCTATAGACCTGTGAAAAACAGCATTATATAGCTATTATATTAGGTCACTAAGTTTTAGGATGGTTATGACACAGCATTAGATAACTAATGTAGTGTTATACACAGAAGCACTATAGAAAAAATTTAAAATATAGATTAAAAGAAAAAAAAATGGTCTGACCAGGCGGTGGCGCAGTGGATAGAGAGCGTCGGACTGGAATGTGGAGGACCCAGGTTCGAGACCCTAAGGTCGCCAGCTTGGACCCAAGGTCGCTGGCTTGAGCAAGGGGTCACTCAGTCTGCTGTAGCCCCCCGGTCAAGGCACATATGAGAAAGCAATCAATGAACAACTAAGGTGCCACAATGAAGAATTGATGTTTCTCATGTCTGTTCCTTCCTGTCTGTCTGTCCCTGTCTGTCCCTCTCTCTGACTCTCCCTGTCTCTGCTAAAAAAAAAGAAAAAAGAAAAGAAAAGATTAAAGTCATCTATACTCCCATTTGGTTGAGGTATCAGCTCTCCTTTGATGCAATTAAATCTTTTTACATTTATGTACTTAGAATATTATGGATTGAATGTTGTGTCCTCCAAAATTCGTATGTTAAAGCCATAACCCTCAAATGCGATGGCACTGGGAGGTGAGGACTTTGGGAGGTAAACAGGTTTGGCTAAGGTCACGGAGGGAGAGCTCCAGGAGGGGACTGGCAATCTGTTAAGGAAATGAAGAGACCTAAGCTTCCTCTCTCAGTCAGGTGAGGGTACCGGGGTAAAGCAAGTTCCCACCCGATCCTAACCATGTGGGCACCCTGATCGTGGTCATCCAGCCTCCAGGATTGTGCAAAATACATATGCACTGTTGAAGTCACCCAGTGTATGATACTCTTGTGCTAGCAGCCCGAACTGACTAAAACTCAAAATGAAAATGTGATTAGACTTTCAATAATTTGTTTGTCACCAATTTTCTTCACTTAGTATATATTATATCATACTTCTTTCCATGAGAACAAATTCACTTCTATACAGTTCTTTATATTTATACTCCAGCCCTAGCCTGTAAATGGACATCTGGAATTCTCTCTTGTCTTACTCTACAATGACTGCAATTATTCCGTCCACAGAAATAGATAACTAATGTAGTGTTATACACAGGGCATCAAGAGTCAAATAAATAGTACATTTATTGGGGCAATATGTGCAATATCCAACATCTTAGCAGAAACTAGTACATATTTTATCTGGAGTAGGCCTGGTAATAGAAAAAATGCTTTTAATAGAAGGAAAACATGATTTAAGTTATATTAAAGATGTCAAGTTTGGTGAAGTGTGATCTAATGAAGGTCACGGGCTATAATAGCTAGACTCTCCAAAAGAAGCCAAAAGCTGCATTATCATTTGTCAAAGCAAAGGCAAAATGTTTTCTTATTCAGCAGAAAAAGAGTGAGTGGGGGTGTTGATAAAAATCCTCTAGTTCCCCCGTATGGATGGCGATGCAGGCAAAGAATCTACAAGTTGATGTATGATGTTAGAAATCAACCCGAATTGTTTGGTGTTCTATAAAAGATGGATTTGGCATACATAGTCAAGGGGAAATTGTTCTTAGTAAGTCTTTATTAGACACCCTCACGTTTATGATGTTTTATGTGGTGCTAGAAGCATCACAAATGTATGAATTACATGGTAAGTGTGTTGGGCTCTTACTGTGTACCAGCCACCACCTGTTTCACTTCTGATCTTGCTGAATTACTCTCAGACCTTGATGCCCCAGGTATAATTTCCATGCGTTACTCAGGAGGGAGTGATCATCCAGCTACTGGGTTTGGTGGAGGTAGGATGCCACGAGAAAAATCAGCCAGTAAATAAACCTTTATCGGGCATACGTTTTTCCTGAGACATTAAGAAGAATGGGGTCTCCTAAAGTATATATAAAGAGCAAATGGGCCTTTGAAAAGCTTTCCTTTTCTTGAAAGTTTGCAAAAGACTGGCTTACGCCCTCTACTGAACTCAACATTTTACGTACAAAACTAACATAAAAACTGTGAAGAAAAGAAACCCATTGGGGCAGAAAAAGGTTTGGGATCCTAGCGTGTGGGGATACTGCTGCTGAAGGGGAGGGCAGCTCTGCTGAGGAACAGGTGGCAGAGGGGGAGTGTTGCAGGTGTTAGGTGCTCAGTTTCCCTCTTCCCCGTCCCCCTTCACCTGCCCTGCCCGGCCCTGCCACTAGGGGAGCCATTGTTAACCCTCTCAGCCAAAGTAAACAATAAAACAGCACCAGCCCCGCAATGGCTAGCTACCAGGAGTCTGGATGCTACCAGTATGGCAGTGATTGGAGATGAAGGAGACAGGAGTGAGAGTGTGCTAAAACAGTGAGTGGCCTAGTGGGTATGCCTGAATGGTTGACATGTGTCTATGAGGATGAGATCTTTTTCCTTTCAGAAGAGGAGGCAGAAGCTGGTTTAATCAGTGTCCCTGAATTAGGGTTCCTTCCAGCTATGTCTGAGAGTAGCCTCAGGCATTTACCCCAGGATTCCAATAATATTTTCTAAGGGATTTTGACGTCAGAAAGATTAGAAAGAATCGTGCCAAGCTTCTAATTCTATTTAGGAGAAAGATATAAGAATTGATCATCTTAATGTTAAAGGACATCTTTAGGGCATTAGAGTAGAAAGTAAATTCTTAAATAAAACCCAAAATGCAAAAACATACAGAAGCTATTGATTAATATCAATAAATAGAATATTCGAATAAATATTGAAAAAAATGTAGAAAAATATAGAACAGACACCCATGCCTGTATCTTTCTTGTCTTCCTCCACACAAACAGGTAGTAGTTGATTGAAAGGGAAGGAAACAAGTCAGCGTGTAAAACATTCTCTCTTTCACTGTTAATCAGAGAAAAATCATGAAACAATAAAAGATAGGTCAAACTGGCAAATAAAAGTTTAATTATTGCAAATAGGGATAGGGTGCTGGGAAATAGAAACTTTTATATTTAATAACACTAATAGGCTTCTGATGTTAGTCTCATAGTGACGTAAGCGCTTAGTAATGTTAAGTTCTATTATGTTCTATTACCTGAAACCCACCTCAGACAAGATCAAATTTGTGTTCTTTGGGGAACACGAGTAAGGATTTTTATCACTATGTTATTTGTGGTAGTGTGGACTAAGAGGCTTCCTAGGGTAATGGAAATATAAAATATACATGTATGAGATATTCTGCAGCAGTCAAAAACAAGTTATAGGTACACACCATAATGAGAACAGAATTTAACAGCATATTTTTTGAGTAAAAAAGTAATGAATAAGAACAAGAATTGTAGTGCAATAATATGTACATAAAATTAACACACACACACACATACATTCAAAACAACACTGCATATTTTTCAAAGACACATGCGTAACCAAATATTAGTACTATGTACCTATGCCATAAATTTTTTTTAAAATGAGGGGACTCTTGACTTGGCTCAAAGATAAGATTCTTCTTAAATAAAAAAAAAGAATAAGGGGACTCTTAGAATGAAGAGAAAATATAATAAATCAAGAAAGGAAATGTGGCAAAAATCAACAAATAACTACTTAGGGGGACAAGGGGCCTGAATAATGTATGGGGAATAATGTATTATATCACTTATAACATGTCCCACGTCAAGTTAAACCCAGCTTGGTCCTCACCTGCAAAAACTGGCAAGAAATCTAATTTCACTTAGTTTTTAAGATATCATTTCTATTTCTGTTGATTTTGGCAGAACCCCACAAGCTTCTGTGACCCAACAAAGTTTACAGAGGTCACATGACTTTAGCTCGCCATGATCACTGATGCTTTTTAGCCTGCCACCCCTGTCAAGAGCTGGGCTTTATTTTTGCTTGGTACTCCTGCTCTTCTGGGAGTCTGGCTTACTGTTGTCCACAGTCCTCAATGTAGTCAACCCCTCTCTCCCTGTTAGTATAAGCTCTTCCATAGGATTGGGCACTTGGTCTACCCTTGATCCTCTCAACCAACTTCAGTTAGCTCACCCTGTGGGATAGCCCAGGACAAACAGAGATGAATCTGACCCTTGGCGTTATGAAGAACCTGAACCATACAACAGAAAAGCTCTCCATCCATTAAGTGAGGAAAAGGGGAGTAGAAGAAGGGGGAAATATCACCATTTTATTTAGGTGTAATTTATAGCTACCAGAGCCTGGCACAGATTAACGTCTTCATGCATCAGCCAAGGACAGATGTGAACCAGGCTTCTTCTTGTCAAGATTTTCCATACCATTTATTAGTTAAAGAATTGCAAAGGGGCCTGAGCAGTTAGTGGTGCAGTGGATAGAGCATCAAACTGGGGAGCAGAGAACCCAGGTTCGAAACCTGGAGGTCACTGGCTTGAACACAAGCTCATTTGGTTTTAGCAAGGCTCATCAGCTTGAGCCCAAGGTTGCAGGATTGAGCAAGGGATTGCTTGGTCTGCTGTACCCCCCCCCCGGGTCAAGGCACATATGAGAAAGCAATCAATGAACAACTAAGGTGCCACAATGAAGAATTGATGCTTCTCATCTCTCACCCTTCCTGTCTGTCTGTTTTTATCTGTCCCTCTGTCACAAAAAAAAAAAAATTGCTAAGGAGGTACAACATTTTACAAATTAATTTTTCTTAGATTTATTTTTTTTTTGTCTTGGAGTATACTATAAAACACTATTTGATGAACTCCAGTTTGAGAAATTTTAAACTTAGGAATGGCTTTACCTGATTATAACTCATTGTAGGGCTAGTTTCAGCTCAAAAACTGAGCTCCACATAGTTTATTTGATGACACAGAATTCATACAAGCCCTGAACAGAGTTGGTCTTTCCTGTGTCACCTCTAGTAATGAAACAATTATATCCTCCAGTTTTTTCCAGATATGGCTGAAAAAATTGACTCTGCCACATGGCTAACTAGGAATCAATAATATTTGATTTTATGCAATTCACTAGTGATTTGCTCAATTAGGTCTTACAGAATCATGTTATTCGCTCTGGAGGATATAGAGTCATTTTGTGTTAAGTGCAACTGAAGGATAAAAGCTGAGTTTTTCCATATAAGTGAAGGTGTTTTGTTCTTCAACAAATTGATGCTTCTCTCTCTCTCTCTCTCTCTATCAATGAAAAAATTTTTTAAAAAGTGTTTTGTTCTTTGTTATCATTATTATTTATGGTAATATTAAATGCTACAATTCCAATAATTGTCAACAAGTTAATATTAAATACTTTTTAGTTTATATTTATAATTTTCTTGATAAGGAGACATGCTTTTAATTGTCAGGTTCTTCCTGACTACATCAAATGTGACCCGGCTTAGCAACACACTTGAAGAGAAGGAAGGTTAAAGCGGATACAAATCATGTTAAATTTGACTTGTTTGATGATAATAATTTTATGTTAACATAGCCTGTGAGTTCATATAAAACAACAAAAAGGAATATAATTCTAGACTGGAGTAAAAAAAAAGAGCTTAATTACAAGGAGAAATGTGTAAAAGGCATCAAAATACTTCCCGAATGGTTCTCTTAGAAGGATGAGAAACTAAAAGATGCGAGGAACCTCTCAATTTAGATTGTGTTTTTGCCAAGAGGCTAGACCCGTGATGGCGAACCTCTTTATAAAAACCTCCCACTTTTGCAGTGCTGGTCAACCTGGTCCCTCCCGCCCACTAGTGGGAGTCCCAGCTTTCATGGTGGGCGGTAGCGGAGCAACCAAATGGCGCCACGATTGGCCCACCATGAAAGCTGGAACGCCCACTAGTGGGCGGGAGGAACCAGGTTGACCAACTATCAAAATTTAGAAAACTCAAGAGAAGGAATATATTTACTCTGTCACTTTCTTCTTTCCTGATGTTACAAGATTCCTTCTTTTATCATTTCCTTTCTATTTTATAAAATTTCCTCCAGCCATTCTTTTGGTGTAGGTCTGCTGGTAATAAATTCTTTTAGTATTTTCATCTGATTTGCCTTTAATTTCTGAAAGATGTGTTTAAAGATTTATATTTTTTTTAAAAAATATTTAATCTTTTGAAATAATATTGGTTAATAACAGTATATAAATTTCAAGTATACAGCTTTGTAATATGACATCTGAATATTATGTGCTCACCACCTAAAGTCTAGGCTCCTTCTGTCACCATGTATTTGATCCCCTTTCCCCTCTTTTTCCTCCCCCACCCCAACCCCTTGATTTACAATTTTGAGTTGACAGTTGATTTCTGTCATTACTTGAAAAATATGGTGCCACTTCCTTCTGGTCATCATGGTCTCTGATACGAAATATGTTGTTATTAGAATTGTGTTCTCTTAACAATTTACCAATGTCTCTAGCTAAACTCTTCAGGTTGGTGAATGGATTCATCAACCCAAGGACATACTTGTGTTTCACATGTGTTCTGCTGAAGATATCTGTCTCCCTAGATTTTGATTGTCTTATGACCCAAGCTCTCTCATAGTTATAAATCATAAACACAGTTTTTCCAACTTTTCTGTTGATGTCAAGGTAGAAATGTTGATCTTTCCAACTCTCTGCACCCATACATGTAAACTAGGAGTTCCCAATATTCTTTTTAAAAATCTTTTTCTAAAAATTTTTATTTATTAGTTCAGTGAGAGAGAGAGAGGAGAGAGAGGGAGAGAGAGAGAGAGAGAGAGAGAGAGGAACGTTGATCTCTTTGTATATGTATCCTGGTCAGGGGTCGAACCAGCAACCTCTGTGCTTCAGGATAATGCTCTAGCCAACTGAACAATCTGGTCAGGGTGGTTGCCAATAGTCTTTTAATTTTAACTTTATGATAAGATTTAGGTAGAGAGTGATTCCTAATCAACTGCAATCATTTGGGTGACCTGGTACAAAAATAGTTTATGATAATATTTGGGTTTTATGTCAGCCTTTGGGGCTAGGCTAGACTGTTCATTAAGGTATCTCCTCTTTGAAGGGAGAACAGAGGATGAATGAGTAAGAAAGGTTAGTTTTAACATTCTATTTGACTCAAATTTATGAATAGGATTCTTTAGAGAATTACAGCAACTTTATACTGAAGTGGTATGGACATAGGCCAACATTTAATTGTTAAAAGGTGAAAAACTTTTGTGCTTTCTTGGCATTTGTATTTGGTAAGCTACATCTTCAGCAGCTGTTCACCCTTGGGGTTGAAAGTTTAACTGTTGGTATTTACAACAAAGCAGCAAGAAGACAAACTCACACAACAGGTAAGTGTCCTTCTGTAAAAGCTTAGCAGAGTGTCTTGCACATATTGAGCATTGAGGGAAAAGAGGGCAGTACTCTTAGAATAGAAGTTGTCTGCCCGTTTTTTGTTTGATTGTTATTGTTTTTGTCTATTTCCTTCATTAAATGGCTAATTCCTTGACAAGAGGGATTGAATCCTAATTGTCTTGGCATCTAAATACCAAGCTAAGCCCTTGTACATAGTGAGCACTTGATAAACATCAGTTGACTACATTCAGGAAAATGATAAATGACTGTTATGCTCTTTTATGTTTGTCTTCCTGTTCCTACTGAAATCTCCATGAAAGCAGAGCTCTGCTTGTCTTTTTCTGTGGTCTAGTTGAGTAGCTGATATTATATGGCAAGTTGTAGATGCTTGCTAAATACTGATTGCTGGAAATAGCCTCTTTCAACAAATTTCTCTGTTTACTCAGCTTTCATATGGTCAAAAAATGGTTATTCCAGTGTTTGAGTTGGATGGTATTCTTGATCCATGATCAACTTAAAAAAAAATGCAACTCTCATTTGGGTTTGTTTGGTATTAGAATGTCTCTCTATTCCTTGAATGACATTTCTACAGATAGAAATACCTGTAACAGAACTGATATGCATAGAGCCTTGGGACATCTTACCTAAGAAGTAGGAACTCAAGACAAGGCTGAGTAAGTCTGAATTCTTAGGAAGAATCATTTACAGGTTTCAAATATGCAGCTGTATATTCTCATTAGATGTAATGTTGGCAGTAGTCAGTTCCACTTCACTGAACTTTTTCAACAATCCAATTTGAAAAGCTCATAAGAATAATTGATACCCAACTCACCAGAGGCAGAAATTAGAAAAGTTGAAGAATTTAGCATTTATTTTTGATGAGTTTATAATCTAATGGAAAGAACAAGGAATATACCCTTGAAATGATATTACAGGTAAAGTTCCATGGAATGAACATAAACAAAATTTGAACTGTATCTCTAATTCTGATAGCAGGGGTAAATTGGTGGAAACTTTTTTGCAGTATAGGAACAAAAAGTACAAGCAAATATGAAATATAGGTATATGAAATTATTAGCAGGGCTGCTGGGATTCTAGACAACTTCTTTCTTTCCTCTGATTATTTAAAAATCATGCAATAGATATTTTACATGTGAAGAGATAAAGTATGAAGGGTTAATAAGTATTGGAATGAACGACTTCCTAAATTAAGAGTATTTGGTGTAGATTAAAAGCATTAGTTTTACACAATCAAGCAATTACTCTATGGCATATATTACCTATGTTCTTTGTAATTATTGCTCCATTTATTTATCATAAAAACATTTATCATTATCATTTTAGAGTGAGAAAACTGAGGCATGAAGATGTTCAGCAAGCAAATAAGACAGGGAGCCAGGGATGGCACTTGGCAATCTGAGTCGGAAGTTTATACTCTTCATCATTAGAGTAGGGCTGGCCCAGCCCCTACGCAGGCCTTAGGTGATCGGGGAAGGGGGAGAAGAGGAAGCTATGTCATGAAAACTGACTCCTGGAGGAAGGAAGGAAGGTGAGAAAGCACAGAATTAATGAAAGGAAAGCTTATAAAAACACACACACCCCAAAACCCCCAAATAACACTTTTTGAGCAAAGGCCAATTATAGTGACTCAGAGGGAGGAGACAGGAGGATTTCTGTAAGACCCTCAAGTCTAACAGATGCAGGAATTTGGGCTTGGAGTAGGAAAAGGATTTTGGGATGTTCTACTCTGGGATGCAGAGGTCTGGATTGTAGGTGTCTTCTTGTTTAAGTCCTTGGACTCCAGTATGTTGTGTGGGCTAGGAGTTTTGTGAGGGTAACAAGAAACTTTTTAAATCATGCATAAGCCCTGGCTGGTTGGCTCAGTGGTAGAGCATCGACCTGGCATGCGGGAGTCCTGGGTTCGATTCCCGGCCAAGGCACACAGGAGAAGCACCCATCTGCTTCTCCACCCCTCCCCCTCTCCTTCCTCTTTGTCTCTCTCTTCCCCTCCCGCAGTCAAGGCTCCATTGGAGCAAAGTTTGCCCGGGCGCTGAGGATGGCTCTATGGCCTCTGCCTCAGGCGCTAGAATGGCTCTGATTGTGGCAGAGCGATGCCCCAAATGGGCAGAGCATCGCCCCCTGGTGAGCATGCTGGGTGGATCCCGGTCGGGCGCATGCGGGACTCTGTCTGACTGCCTCCCCGTTTCCAACTTCAGAAAAATACAAAAAAAAAAAAATCATGCATAAAAATTTAGGGATTAAGGTCATGCAACTGAAAACTACACTTTATTCACACATCAGATTGTTTCAAATTAAATGTTCATTTGAAACTATTGCTTACTGTGTCCACTGAAAGCCTTTGGAAATAACTGGTGTTTAATTAAAGAGCTGAGGAATAGAATTTTGAAAGACCCATACTCTCTAATCACATAGTTGAAAGTAAAAATGCAATTTGGTAAATACCTAATACAGCGATTTACCTAAATCACTAAGCAAGAGTATAAACAACGGAGAAAGCTATTTGGAGCCTTAAGTAAATAGAATTCGATGTCTATCCTGTTTTCATTTTTAAAAGACGTTAGATATCTTTTTCACTATAAAGCTATATGCTTAAAAGCCCTTTGAGCCTTCCTTTAAAACTGCAGGAAAAAATGAGCTTGAATCCTGTGTTAGCTATAGATCATGGAAGCTCATTAACTAAAAACCTGGCATTCTGACCAAAGCTAAAGAAAATTGGCCCCAATAGCTAAGCAATGCTTGCATTTAAGAGGTCATACAGAAGGGCTCTTTCACTCTCCAGCTTCTCCATGCCCTCCAGCGGGAGAGCCATGTGGTCTAGTATGGCTGCATAAACTGCATGAGAGACTGCAGTAAAAGAATTCCTTGCTTCTTTGTGAACAAACCTGAGTCGAATGCATTCCATGGAGTAAGGGGGCATCATTATTTGACCATGTGGGTGTTGACTAAAACATGTTTTATGAAGGGATAACCAGCTTCGAAGAGAGTTCTTGATTCCTGCCCATTGAAAGAACTCTTATTATATCTTCTGCATGAGGATGTAGCTTTGCAGCAAGCTCCATCGTTTACGATGAATTTGAAGCCATTGGATTCCAATATTGCTGAGCTTTAGTAGCTTTTCTTTTTCCTCGGATCAACCTGTTCCTCTTATTTACACCTGTCAAATTGAAAGTGAGCAAGAAGGTGTAAGTAATTACTGGTTGGTATATTTATTTAAGCGGATTCTTTTATTAGGAATGAAACCCCATGCCTGGAATTTCACACATTTTCCACTTCCACAGATGAACCTTTTGAGAGAATCTTAATTTGGAACTAAATAATGAACTTCAGGGGAGGATGAGAAATCTTTGAAAACGCATTGGAGAACAGCTATTTAATGAAAAGGGTTAATGAGGTCCAGTCCACCAACTTCAGTTCTAGAAATAAACTTGGCTCTTCCTAGCTGGGCAGTTTGAAGGAGGGGTTGAAGTTTGCTGAGCCTTTATCTGCTTTACCAGAAAAATGAAAAGAGGATGTGTGACTCTTTTTCTCAAATGTATTAAATTTCAAAAAATTGCGGCCCTGGCCGGTTGGCTCAGCAGTAGAGCGTCGGCCTGGCGTGCGGGGGACCCGGGTTCGATTCCCGGCCAGGGCACATAGGAGAAGCGCACATTTGCTTCTCCACCCCCCCTCCTTCCTCTCTGTCTCTCTCTTCCCCTCCCGCAGCCAAGGCTCCATTGGAGCAAAGATGGCCCGGGCGCTGGGGATGGCTCCTTGGCCTCTGCCCCAGGCGCTAGAGTGGCTCTGGTCACGGCAGAGCATCGCCCCCTGGTGGGCAGAGCGTTGCCCCTGGTAGGCGTGCCGGGTGGATCCCGGTCGGGCGCATGCGGGAGTCTGTCTGACTGTCTCTCCCCGTTTCCAGCTTCAGAAAAATACAAAAAAAACAAACAAACAAAAAAAAAACTTAAAAAAAAAATTGCAAACTGCTCTATTATTATAGTTATTATTGCCTTATCTCGTTCAGTTATTATCCATTGCATTTTATTCAGGTCAAAATGTGACAGTGATTTACTCCTTCTATATGTGTACAAACTTAAACCTAACATTACTCTAGGCTCTGTAGACAGAGCAAGCAGTAACTTCCCATGCAGCTCCAATGAGAGAAGCAGATGAAAACATAGTATGTAAGGTGTAGACCAGGACTCAAATGAAAGAAAAAGAGTGAAGTAAGGAAAGAGCGGATAATGAGGAAGGGAGCTATTTTTGGATTGGGTAGATGGGAAATTTCTTTCTGATAAAGTGGTATCGAAGGACATCACAAAGAAGTGAGTGAGCCTATTAATGGAAGAGTATTGTGGCAGAAGGAAAGCAAGTGCAAAGGCACTGAGGCAAGAGCATGGTTTGTATGTTTCAAGAAGAACAAGGAGGTCCCTGTAGATGGAGCACAGTAGACAAGGGGCACCTTGTTCGAAGACTAAGTCAGAAAGTTAGCGCAGGCAGGATCATGTGGGGCCTTGTAGCCTAAGCTAAGGAGTTGGGGTTTTATTCTGGAGGAGATGTGAAGCATTGGAGGGTTTGTAGCACAGAGAGGAGTGAGATGATCTGACATTGCTGTTCTATCTATTTTAGAATAGACTACCAGGGGCAAGGGAGGAAGCAATTTATAAACAAAAGACCGGATGACAGGTGATGAACGTGGTAGAGGAGATGGTGACAAGTGATCAGATTCTAAATATATCCTGAAAGGCAGAGCTGAGATTATCTCCTGAAAGACAGCATTGTGGGCATGAAAGAACAGCAGTTAACTTATATTGCTGCCTATAATAATTACATCCGATGAATCTGAAATGACACCCCCAATCCATACGAAGAGCTTGTTGTAAGATGCATGCTCAGTCTTGTTTACTCCTATATTTTACTTCACTGGACTTTCAGTTTACTTTCACTTCATTTTCCCTTTGATTTGATTTTATGTTATTTTAATCTTTGAGGATCTGAGGTCCAGAGAACTGTAGTAGTCATGTGCCTTTGCTTTTGAAACATCCTTATCACTAAGGCAAGCCTGGGGAAGGGCAGAATTCTTCACTGCTGATGCTACACGTTTGCAGGTCTCTCCAACCAAAAGAAAGCACGGGTGCATGGGATCAACATTCAAAAACCCCATTCAGTGAACGGGCCAGATTCTAATTTAAGTGTCTTTCTGCCAGGCCTGTGTTTAACACAGTGAAAAACTGATATTTTATGTGGGTTTTTTTTTTTTTTTTTTTTCTGAAGCTGGAAACAGGGAGAGACAGTCAGACAGACTCCCGCATGCGCCCGACCGGGATCCACTGGGCACGCCCACCAGGGGGCGATGCTCTGCCCACCAGAGGGTGATGCTCTGCCCCTCCGGAGGGTCGCTCTGCCGCGACCAGAGCCACTCTAGCGCCTGGGGCAGAGGCCAAGGAGCCATCCCCAGCGCCTGGGCCATCTTTTGCTCCAATGGAACCTTGGCTGTGGGAGGGGAAGAGAGAGACAGAGAGGAAGGAGCGGGGGGGGGGGGGGGAGTGGAGAAGCAAATGGGCGCTTCTCCTATGTGCCCTGGCCGGGAATCGAACCCCGGTCCCCCGCACGCCAGGCCGACGCTCTACCACTGAGCCAACTGGCCAGGGCCAAAACTGATATTTTAAAAAGGGAATATAACCCCTTTACCTTTTTCACCCAGCCCTGCAACCTCCCCCTCTTCTCTGACAGCTGTCAGTAAGCAAAACAAAAATCCAACCAAACAAACAAACAAGCTCACAGACACTGGCAGCACTGTGGTGACTGCCACAAGGAAAGGGAGTTCGGGGGAGGCAGAAGAGGGTAGAAGAGCAGTAAATGGTGATGGAAGAAGACCTGACTTGGGGTGGTGAACACACAATACAATATACAGATAATGTATTCTAGAATACTACACCTGAAACCTATGTAATTTTATTAACCTATATAATGTCACCCGAATAAATTAAAATGACAACAAAGAGTAAATTTTAAGTTCTTAGTATTTTATCCCAAATTATATACCTTTTTATTGAATTTATTGGGTTGACATTGCTTGATAAAATTACATAGGTTTCAGGTGTACAATTCTAGAATACATATTTCAATAAAAGAATGGCTGATTTCCGTTGAACGGAATTAGCTGCTTCCAGGTTAGCTGTACTGCTTGGGGTACAGTAATGGGCAGCCTAACAGTGGCTGGGAGGGTGCATTCTAGGGCTTAGCCAGGGGTCCCCAAACTTTTTACACAGGGGGCCAGTTCACTGTCTCTCAGACCATTGGAGGGCCGCCACATACAGTGCTCCTCTCACTGACCACCAATGAAAGCGGTGCCCCTTCGGGAAGTGTGGTGGGGGGCTGGATAAATGGCCTCAGGGGGCCACATGCGGCCTGTGGGCCTTAGTTTGGAGACACCTGGCAGACCATCTGGGTTTAAGTTTGGGCTGTGTCACTGCTACATGTCCTAGAGTAAATTTCTTACATTTTTAATGCCTTTATTTCCTCATCTAAAAAATTGCAATGATACCGATCTGGTTTTTTATGAGATTATAATGATTCATATTCAATGAAAACTCCCCAGACATCACCGATACAATCTGTTGATGAGACAAGGTTGAGATTATTGATCCTGCGGCAAGGGAGGATACTGCCTCCACAGAGATGGGGTAGTGTCTCATCGCAGGAAGACAGTATCGGATGTGTTGGGACTTTGAAGTTTGGTTTAAGGCAGGAGCTTGATTAGGATTGGGCGAAGAACATGATAACACTGTTAAGAATGGGTGGAAACAGCAAATTCAGAATTTTGAGACGTAAACTATCTATTGATACTTCTTATTGAAAAGCAGATGAATCATTTTAGAACTTCCTCTAATAAACAATTAAGTTATTTGTTTTGGATAAAGTGCCCTGAAATACTAAAGTTATGCCAGTGTAGACAGAAAGTTGTTTATGTTTATGCTGAGGGGATTGTTTAGATCAGGGATCGGGAAACTTTCTGGCTGAGAGAGCCATGAACGCCACATATTTTAAAATGTAATTCTGTGAGAGCCATACAACGACCCGGGTACTTACGCATTATCCAATAAAAATTTGGTGTTGTCCCAGAGGACAGCTGTGATTGGCTCCAGCCATTCGCAACCATGAATATGAGCAGTAGGAAATGAATGGATTGTAATACATGAGAATGTTTTATATTTTTAACATTATTATTTTTTTTTATTAAAGATCTGTCTGCGAGCCAGATGCAGCCATCAAAAGAGCCACATCTGGCTTGCGAGCCATAGCTTCCCTACCCCTGGTTTAGATGGTTTTAGTTCTTAGTTAATCTGTATAAAGAACTTACTTCTGCAATGCAGAGCTCAAAAAAATATTTATGCTTGTCTTTTTTTTTTTAGATACATTTCAACTGCAGTAGAAAGAGGAAATGCAGAACTGATGAAATAAAGGCTACTGCAGACCCAGTTTTACCCATATAATTGATAAATATTAGTGTTCAGAAATCATGTGGTAAGGAAGTGAAGGGCCTAGACTGGGAATCAGGAAAACTGGCTTTAGCCCCATCTCCACTGCTAATGACCTGTGTGACCTTAAACAGCTTATCTTTTTCGAAAGCTAGTCTCTCCTCTTTATAACCTTGGCAGGGAGATCAGGAGCTATATGCTAAAGGAATTTGATTATATAATATCAGGTCCCCATTTATTTCTAAGCATCCAAGAAGTATTATTATTTTTTATGCTATTAAAATTTAAACTCATCAGACTGAAAATGCCTAGGACTTGTAGAGAAATAAAGAATTGATCGAGCCACTTTTTCTGGAGTGTGAAGTTTCCCAACAGAGTCAGCCAGGGGCTGTTGAAAGAGCAGGCTCACCTTCTTGTCTCAAGGGCACCATTGAATCTAAAAGAGAACAAACTTACAAAATATTCTCCAGGTGGTTTGGGTCAGCTGAAGTGGAAGTGTAGAATCTATTATTCATAAAACAATCTCATCTATGAAGAATAATTGTTAGATGGAGTTTACTTGAGCTGATTACTTATTTCTGTAGAGTTTTATAAAAAATGTTTCATAAATAAGAATTCTTTTTCTTATGTACACTGTAAAAGTGTTTTATCCATTCTAATTATATATCGAACATGTACTATGTACCAGATACTCTGTAACTAACAAAGTCCATGCCTTGCATGTATCTACATTTAGTTGAGAAAATAGACAAAGAGGAAAAACAAGTCTATGAAGTGAGACCATATATATATGGTCTACCAGAAAGTTCTGTTCGTTTATATCACAACGAGTTTCGACACGTAAGCACATGTTTATTTGGCGCATGTGTGCCTCTCTATTTTTTATCACTTAATGTATACATACTGACATAGCAAATTAACTAAAACAAAGTTGATTCACATTAGTCTTATGTGTGAAGCGATAGTGTACCCATGGCTACTGATAAAGTTCATTTATGCCACTGTTTTGTATACGAATTTCAACAAGGAAGAAATGCTACAGAAGCATGTAGAAATTTATTGAAAGTGTTTGGTGAAGGTACAGTTTCTGATAGGACATGCAGAAGATGGTTGGAAAAATTCGAAACCGGTGATTTTGACCTTTCTGATAAGTCACGTTCTGGGCGACCATCTTTGATTGATGACGATGTTGTTAAGACCATGTTGGAGCAAGATCCTTTTTTTGACAACATCGGAGATCGCAGAAAGGCTTATTTCAGCTCAGCAAACCATTTCAGACCATATTCGGAAGATAGGATTGGTGTGGAAATATATTATTTAATAAAGTTTATTGACGGTAAGAAAAATTTGTGTTTTGTTTTATTCCAAAAACGAACAAAACTTTCCAGTAGACCTTATATATATATAAAAAATGTATATATATATATATATATATATAATAATTTCAGAAAGACATATGTGCTATAAAGAAAATAAAATACAGGTCTTATAAAGCAGGTTTACAGAGAGGCTTAGGACTGTTGGGTTGGAAGATCGGAATCACTTCTCTAATTAGGTGATTTTTGAACAGAAATCTAGTAAAGTAAGTGTGAGATATGAAAATGGAGAGGAACATCACCCCTGGCAGAGGGAGCAGCAGGGAAGGAGGCTCTGAGAAAAAATACCCATGGCTTATTCAAGTACCATGAGGTAGTCAGCAGCTAGACAGCAGTGAGGGAGGAAGGACAGACCGGGAGGGTGGCCAGGAGACTGGCCACGGAGGGAGGCTTAGGGAAAGGCGATAGAAAAGTCATTTGGAGGTTTTAACCAGAAGCGTGAGACATTTGGTTTTAGTTTTGAAAGACCCATTCTGACGATGCAGAAAATGGGTTGTAAGTAGGGAGAAAATGAAGGCTAGCAGGTCAGGGAGAAGGCGCTTGGAGCTCCAGGGGAGAAACAGAGACTTGGAATAGATGGGAAGGCGGATACAGGGAAAGGTGGTGCGGACTGGGGTATGGGTAAAAAGAGACTGGGAGAACTTGCTGTCTGGTGACTGCCGGAGAAAAAGACCCAGCACATCCGGAGGCCTTTGGTTTGAGCTGTGGACTGAAGGTTGGTGGGCTTGAGCTCGACGAGCGATGGAAAGGAGAACCAAGGGCATCTTTAGAGCAGGAGAGGGTAGGATCTGAACAGCCTTTCCCCTCGGCCCGCGGCAGCGCTGGTAGGGTCTGGCGGTAGCATCATACGCTTGGCTTCAAGACATCATTTGACGTAATTCCAAAGACCGTTCCACTCCCTCATCCTCTCTCTGGGTATCTGAAACTCTCCAAGAGTTAAAAAGAAAATTGTTTGGAACACCTGAGAAAAACTTGAAATGCAGAAGCCTGCAGCAGTAAATGATGATGGCAGATCCGTCCCTTGAGGGGGCAGGAAAGGAAACAAGAAAGAGAACGTGGGAAACTGGGAAAAGCCAAGTAGATGATGATAAACATCATCTGTCTCTTGATTTTCCCTGAAACCAGCCCAACTGTGATCTGCCGAAAGCAGTGCTTTGTCATCTGCTCTGCAGTAGCAACTTCAGGGAAAATTTTGTTTTTCACTATCATATATTGTGTTCCAAATTGATAGTGAAAGGCAGAAAACGTTTCTTTGGTTGAGCAGATTTTACTTTATTCCTAATGTGGAGGCAGTGCCTTCACTGTTTAGTAGCATCATGATGTGTAAACATCAAATAGTCCTTACCTTGCAGAAACATTGGAATAATTAAATGAATGATAATTAGGAATGCCCAGTAGGGTAGACTCAATAGATGTTAGTTTTCTTCCTTTTCATCCTCCTTTGTTAAAAACACAAAGTCAGGTTTTACCATACTGTTTCTTCCACTCGTCTTTTCGCTGATGTTGCTAGTTGGATGTTCATTGAATGATCAGAAGGGGCCGTCAGGCAACTCCAGTGATTATGTTTTGTCTTTGGAATAGAGAAGACGATACCTTTGTACAAATAAGAGTAATGTCTTACCTTAATAATAAGTTGAGAATTTGGGAATACTTGTGGCATCTGAGATTGCTGAAGTCGTTTTGCATATGTAGCCAGAAATAATTATATGTAAGATGCTATTGAACTCTTTTGAGCAAGAACATCTGAGATAGAAAAGTGAAAACAAAATTTTAACTTTGAGTAGCCAGTCCAATTTTTTATTCTACGTTCCACCGTAGGGTCATTTTACAATGAATAAAGTTAATTTAAAAAGTCATCACTTTTTCTTTTCTTAATTAATCCCGTACCTTAGTGCTGATAGAACATTTAAGAAGGTCTTGTCTTGCTAACCACAGACTCCTTCATATAGAGCTCATCTGCAGACTCTAAGATGAGAGAGCCAAGAGACCACTTGTAAAACTCAAATTAGCCTGACTGGGTGGTGGTACAGTGGATAGAGCATCGAACTGGGATGCAGAGGACCCAGGTTCGAGACCCCGAAGTCGCCAGCTTGAGTGCGGGCTCATCTGGTTTGAGCAAAGCTCACTAGCTTGGACCCAAGGTCACTGGCTCAAGCAAGGGGTTACTCGGTCTGCTGAAGGCCATGGTCAAGGCACATATGAGAAAGCAATCAATGAACAACTAAGGTGTCGCAACGAAAAACTGATGATTGGTGCTTCTAATCTCTCTCCATTCCTGTCTGTCCCTATCTATTCCTCTCTCTGACTCTCTCTGTGACTCTGTGAAAAAAAAAAAACAACAACAACTCAAATTATTCTATAAAGCCTGCCAGGCAGTGGTGCAGTGGATAGAACATCAGCTTAGAACACTGAGGACCCAGGTTTGAAACTATGAGGTCACCTGGCTTGAGCATGGGCTCTGCTACCTTGAGTGCTGGGTCACTGGCTTAAGTGTGGTATCATAGATATGACCCCATAGTCACAGCCTTGAGCCCAAAGGTTGCTGGCTTGAGCAAGGGGTCACTGGCTCAGCTGGAGCCCTCCAGCAAAGGCACATATAAGAAAGCAATCAATGAACTCCTAACGGTGTCGCAACTATGAGTTGCTGCTTCTCTTCTCTCTTCCTTCCTTTCTGTCTCTGTCTCTGTTTCTCTCACTCTGTCTCTCCTTCTCTTGTAAAATAATAGTCTAGAAAATGTGCTAGGCATCCATTCTTTTTTCTTTTTTTTTCTAATTTATATTTATAAAATCTGGAATAGCAATTTTTCTTCCCTCTCTCTCTGCTCCCCAAAAAAGACAAAAAATATAACTGTCAAAGTCTCAAACTTCTTTCGCCCCCCCCCAAAAAAATGTGAGAAACCACAAGCTACTGGGTGAAGACCAAAAAAAAAAAAAAACAAACAAAAAAAACCTAAGCCAACTTGTCTAAAAATTATTCCTATTTCACCCAGTAGTATTAGTCACATTGGCATCAGGTCCGGCGGCAGCAGGACTGATCCCTTTGAAATCCCATCTCCAAGCTTCTACATCTGTCTCTATTGTCAGGAAACCTACAATAGGAGTTTGACTTTTTCTGAGTCATTTCTCCAAAGTATTCAGAATGATATGGAAAAGTAGCTTTTCCAATACACTCTCTATTTGTAAGAGCCTGTGGAAACAAGTTTTAATTATACTATTCAAATGAATTATGTCAGTACTCGTCAGGTTTGGAATAATTTCACAGGGCTGACGTGAATAGGGACAGATGTTTCTTTCCATGTTTTCACTGAATGCTCTCACTGAAGAACTCTCTTTCTCTGCACAATCTCTCCAAAGTTCTTCTGGCCATTCGATAAGTGTCTCTGTGAAAGCTCACAAGACACACCATCAACAAACAATTTAGGAATTTACTGAGAAAAATGTTCTTATCTGAACACTATATTACAAAATATTTTAAGTTTTTTCTTTTATTTTTGTGAATTTCAGTTTGTCATCATTTTTCTTCAGTAGCTTAAATCTACGCTGAGGTATTTCTGGTGTGAACATGTGCAAATCAGGATGATGAATTCTTTCCTCTCAGAGTACTCACAGCAGATGGGTAACTTGGAATTAGTATTGGAAAATGGTAATTATTTATACTTGTTCAAATAATCCATAAGATTATATATTGTTTTAACTTAATAAATAATACTTTGGGGTGTACCTGTTTCGATAGGGACCTTTGCTAACCATGAAAATGTGTCACACCTTCAAAATCCACGTGACCAGACATAGCCCATCAGAAAGCCGAGATGTATCCTCAGTACGGATCAGCCAGGAATCTCCACATCCCCAAATACAGACCTATAGTTTATTACAGGTGTTTATGAAGACAACAAATATATTAATTTGAACCGAGATATCAAATGAAATATTTTCAGTTTCCTAATACTTAAACCACAGACTTAGAGGAATATTCAGTATGATATGTCAGGGCTGAAGAACATTCTTCATTACACTATCTGAGATGCCTCGCCAAACGTGCTTCTTTCATGGTCGTGGTTCACTCTTCGCTTCTTCTTTTTGTCTGATCTGGTCTCGGATGGGATTTCCTGAGAGCGGAGCCTGAGATAAGGATTTTGGTTCACATTCCCAGGTCTGATGCCTTGACTGGCCGATTACAGAAGCTCAGGGGAGCAAAGCATTTGGCGGTCCCAGGCTACAGTGCAAATTCCAGCCAGCTCTGTGTTCCTGTCCTTAGGCGCCTGGATCCTGGAGCCGCCCTGTGGAACCAAAGACCGGCAGGTTGTTTTCCAGACTGAGGAGAAACCAGTTCTTCTCATTAGCAATATGGGAGTTTAGTGTGGGATGCTGATTATAGATCTGAACTTGGTCTCTCGAGCTTTGAGCTAGGTTCCACCATGCCGACAGGATGGTGGAACATCCTGACTCACAACAGTGTCATCCAGTCCGTCCTGAGTTTACCGCAATCAGACTCCCAGGTGCCGAGAAACAACCCACTCGAGTCTGTAATACTCACATACAAGTGAGGTTTTTCTCTGGGGTTGATGTAGTGGTGTTTCATTCAGTTTCTAATTTAACACTCCTCCCTAACTCCCGGTCTTTCCAACAGGAGTTATAGAGCTACTGATTAAGCTGCAATTAAACATCCTAACACTGTCATTATCTTTCCATAAGTAGCCACTTCAGCCACGAGGAGAACATTAACCAAATCAGAATTTAATTTTCCAAGGGTGTATGTAGGCAGGCTTTCAATTTTCCTGATTTGGGGTTTCTCAAAAGAAACAGAGAGTCTTTTTGTTTATCCTAATATATTCTTCAGATCAACTGTAGAATTCATGGGGATGCAGTTTCTGTCTTTTGATCACAATATTTGTAAAACATATTTGCCCTCAGAGAGCAGAGCGGTGTCTGCAAGGAAGAAAACACATCTTGTACAGTCTGTTAACATTCTGTCAGGTCAGCAGCGCTTGGACAAGCAGGTAGCCCGCTGACCAGCAGTGGCTCTGACATGACATGTCACCTTCTCAGGACAGCTTCTCTTTGTTCCTCAATTGATTGTGAATTCCAGGCTCAGAAACCTGAGACCTTCCTGCAGGCTGCTCTAGAGAGATATCTGCTTAATTGTCTTCATCTATTTCTAGCCAGAGTTCCCCATTCCAGTTATTCCTCCACACTGTTTCCAAGTTGATTTTCTTTTCTCAAATGTTTTAACGGTCACATTTCAACCTGGTGAGGTGTTACTAGCACCAAGAACCACTTTTCACGGGCTGTGGCTATTTGGGAGTCTGAGATACTCGATTAGGGAAATCAAGGGTGATTTGATTTGTGGATCTGGTGTGATTTTATTCTGTGGCATGGTCCCACCTACTTTTCCCAACTCACCTGTGCCTCTGATCTTTTTGCGAGAACCTTCCAATCCCATGAACATTTCTTTTGTCTCCATTACTTACCATGATGTTCCCTCATTAACCTCCTTGTAGACCCTATTCTCACTACATGGCAAAGATTCTTTATCCTGACCTCCCCATACCTGGTGTATTTTTTTTTCCATTCAAATATTAGCTTGATATCTTCTTAGTGACACTTTCACTGACTACCCAATGAAAATCACCACCTAGTTTACTCCTTTCATTTATTTTTTGTATATTTTTGCATGAGAAACCTTTAACTTTGCTTGTATATTCTGATTTGCATGCTAAAAAACTCAAAGAAATTTAATATCTGCCCCTTCCTTCTGTAATAATTTCAGGATAAGCCTAGGAAAAAGGATTTCCTGAGTTTATTGGCAAAGCTCAAACAGTCCTTGAAGAAGACATATGTTATTCCAAATGCTTTTGGTAAATAAATAAGGTAGAAGACCCTGCCCACCACCACCATCACTGGTCATAGAGCCTGGATTCTCAAAGACCAACTTTCCATGTTCAGAAAAGCTAGATTGCTTGTAGCCAACATTATTCAATTCCTAAAAAAGATTAGAGCCCCTTGGTTGGTATTATCCCTTGTGTTCCCCAGGGCCTTATCTAACATAGACTCTTGAGATCATCAGGCAAGCTTCTAAAGAACTTCCAATATACTATTCAATGTAATTTAGAAAATATGCATTATGTGAGCAAGGTCTTGTGGCATAATACAAATAGGAAGAAGACTTGGCCTTTGCTTTCAAAGAGTTCACAGTCTAGTGCAGGAGGCAAGCATGTATATTTGTAGAACAAGAGCTCTAACTGAAGAGCCAAGGAAGGAAAGACAAAGAAGAAATAGATCCCAGATGGTGCATCTGGCAAGCCCCATACTCTTTATCAGGTTTATTTATGGAATATATTTAGAGAAAGTGACTTAAAGTAAATGTCACTCATTTGCCATTGTTGGAGAAGCTGTCAGTCTCCAACTCAGCATTTCAAATACAGCGGTCCCTTGAGATACGAGTTTAATTCATTCTGTAACCGAGCTCGTAAGTCAGTCAACTCGTATATCAAACAAATTTCTCCCATTTAAAATAACTGAAATAGATTTAATTCATTCCAGCCCTGTGAAACATCCCCAAACCATCCTAAATTATGAAAAAAGACATATTTTTAATTAAGAAACACACATGTATACTCTACCAATGCATAACAAAATATATGAAATAAAAGAAAAAAGTATTATTTAGTACTGTATTCTTACCTTGCAGACAGATGAGTGTGGCTAATGGAGGTGAACGGCGGAGGAGGAGGGAGGGAGGAAGGGATGCAGGCACCATAGACACGTAAACTAAAACTGCACTTTCTTAACACTGAATGTAAACTAAAACTGCATTTTCTTTACTTTAAACAAAACTCAAACTGTACTTTCTTTACTTAAAATGAAACCACAAAAACTTAATTTTAAAAAATGCACTTTCTTAACTTTAAACTTACCCTAAACTTAACATTATGTATTTTTTATTTAATCATCACCTGTTTTTGCCTTTTGGCTGCACTTTCGGCACTTTCACTTGCAGGACTTTTGAATAAAAATCTATCCAAAGAGGTTTGCTTTTGCCTGCCTTTTAAAAATGTTACAGAAATGTGACAAACAAGTGTCATTAAAAAGTGCTGAAGCAAGACCAGTTGATTCCAACTCATATCTCAGAATTTTGCTCGGATCTCGAACAAAAATACAGACAGAGTTGCAGCTCATATCTTAAAAAAGTATGTTGGTCTGCTCGTATCTCAAGGTACCACAGTACTCATAATTTCTGATGAGCTGTGTTCTTAACGGTAGGCTAAGAATAGCCCAAGGCAGACAGTGATGGCCGAGATCAGTGCTACGATTCCATTGCTAGAGAACAGAGGAGGAATGAGACCCTGTTCCAGGCCACCCTCAGAAACAGCTAATCCAGTACTCCTCCACTCAAAGAGCTGCTTAAAAGTTCAGTCTGTAAAACAGCACTCCTATCTTTCAACATATTTGGAAAATGTGGCCTTTATCCAAATTTATTTTTACTCTCTTTCCAGGTGGATTCTTATCATGCCTAGCTTCCAAAGTTTCAAAATATGAATTAAGAATTCTGTCACTAAACTCATTTTTCAGTTTTATATATAATTTTTACTCAAGGCAAACACCCAAAGTTACTCCTACTTGAATAGCACACATTAAGGTACTTTGCTCTATTCCATCTCATTGCTTCTTCCTATTAAAGGTAAATCACTGGAAATGATGCAATTCTTCATAGCGGATTTTGGATTCTTGTTCTCGACCATGTGGATTTTGCACCTGTACTTCTTCAGTTGACTATATGTTATGAGCTTATTATTCAAACAGACAAATTGGATTTGGACAAAGCACACCTGGGAGTTTTTTTCTCTTTAATTAGCCTTTTTCCTCTATATTTGTGCCTCCTAGTAGGATGTGACAATGCAGAGATCTAGGATGTCCAATGGTGGGGTCCAAGGACGTTAATGGTATCCAAGGATGGAAGCAACTGGTTCACCATCCATGTCTTTATGTAGAAAATAAGTTAGAAGGATTGATGCCAGAGTTGACTCTGGGGAAATAATACAGAATTATGTATTTTACAGTAGAGAACTTGGCAAATAAACTCATTTATATCAACAAGTTAAATTGTCTTTTTTGTTGTTGTTATTCTTTTTAACACGTTAGGAGTTTGTTTAAAACAAATTTTATAGGATATGTAACGTTGTCTTATATGATGCCCCAGATTCTGTTGAGTTTTAGGACTTACTGCAAAATATTTTTTATTGGCATGACTAATCTTCTCTAAAGGGATATGTTGCCATTATCTTGTAGGAGCGCAGTGCCCAGGCCCATTTCTTATGTCACCAGAAATATCTAGGGTTCTGTAGTGTCCAGTATTCTATGAACTGTAGTAAGACAGAAGATTGTGTATTTAGTTGATCTGAGAAAATAATCGGATAGTGGTCATCAGAGCAAGTTGGAGCATAGTTTCCTTCTTCATTTGGGCGCCCAGTGTAGCTTCGCCAACTGTGGTTGTAGCCACAGTCACAGCACAAGAATGTGAGTCTCTTGGTGATCCCTTCCTAATCCACTTTTCTGGCTCTGTGCTAAGGGACCCAAACTGACATATTTTCCTTCATTTTGTCTTAACCAAAACTTGTCATTACAAATTTAAACCACACTTTTTGACTCTCCCACAATTTTTGTTCATGTTTTTCCTTTGCTTTGAATAAGTTTCACCCTTTATTTTTTATTTTTCCAGGTCTAGCTTCTTTGACATCTCTGTAAAACATTCCTCGAACAACCCCAGGCATTTCTACTCTGTTCCCACAGCGCTTAGTTCAAACTACTGACACAATACTTACATTGAAAAATTAGTATTAGTTTTATAGTGTATACTTTTTGTCCTCTTGCTAGCAGGGAAAAATATGACCTGTTATGGACGAAGAATTATCTATCAAAGTAGATAACAGTTAATGTTAATAAAAGCAACACTAGTGTAGATAAATGATTTTCCTAGTAAGAAGCTAAGTAATTCAAGGAGGAAATGATATTTGTAGCTATTCATATAATTATTCAGTCCTAGAGTTGGTTAAGGACTATAGAGGTTACATGAACTTATCTTCATGTCTTTCAAGATAGTGACTCAGAGAGGTAAAATGGAATAGAATCTCAAGCAGGTACAAGGTTGTGATTATCAAATAAATTCCCACAATTAAAAAATAGCTGGCCCTGGCCGGTTGGTTCAGCAGTAGAGCGTGGGCCCAGCGTGTGGAAATCCCGGGTTTGATTCCCAGTCAGGGCACACATGAGAAGCACCCGTTTGCTTCTTCACCCTTCCCCCTCCTTCCTCTCTGTCTCTCTCTTCCCCTCCCACAGCCAAGGCTCCATTGGAGCAAAGTTGGCCTGGACACTGAGGATGGCTCCATGACCTCCGCCTCAGATGCTATAATGGCTCCAGCTACAGCAGAGCAATGCCCCAGATGGGCAGAGCATCGCCCCCTGGTGGGCATGCCGGGTGGATCCTGATCGGGCATGTGTGGCAGTTTGTCAAACTGCCTCACCGCTTCTAACTTCAGAAAAATACCAAAAACAAACAAACAAACAAACAAAAAACAGCTGTGGCTTTAGTAGTAACCTTTACTTTATGTCACAGAAACTTCTATATAAGTCCTTGGTAAATACCTCCTTCAGGATGTCTCAGAGGCATTCAGCTATCTTAAACTGACTCAGTATCTACTTCTACCTTCCAAATTCATTGCCTCTCATGTTGTTTATAGACGTTGTTATCCTAGTGCACTCACAATCTTAATAAAAAAAAAAACCCATGTTTCACCTCTGACTCATCTTTTTTTCTGTTATAGCCAATGGATTACCAATTCTCTGCATGTATTTTTCAAATTTATCTTTTCAATCTTCACTCATCCAACCTTAATATATTAATGTATTCTCATTTACTTCCCTTTGACATGGATTAATTTAATAGCTTCTTAATTGTCTCCCTTTATCCAAACTGTTCCATCCAGTTAATCTCATGCGTTATAGTAAGAATAATCTTTTTTTGTGACTTTACTCTTAAAAAATAAAGGCAAAATTCCTTAGCATAATTTTCATGAAATTGCTAAGTCTCCAGACCCTTTTTTTAAATCCCTTGTTTTATTTTGTTATTTATTTATTTATTTATTTGTATTTTTCTGAAGCTAGGAACGGGGAGAGACAGTCAGACAGACTCCCACATGAGCCTGACCGGGATCCACCCAGAATGCCCATCAGGAGGCGACGTTCTGCCCCTCTGAGGTGTTGCTCTGTCGCGACCAGAGCCACTCTAGCACCTGGGGCAGAGGCCAAGGAGCCATCCCCAGCGCCTGGGCCATCTTTGCTCCAATGGAGCCTCGGCTGAGGGAGGGGAAGAGAGAGACAGAGAGGAAGGAGATGGGGAGGGGTGGAGAAGCAGATGGGCGCTTCTCCTATGTGCCCTGGCCGGGAATCAAACCCGGGACCTCTGCACGCCAGGCCGATGCTCTACCACTGAGCCAACCGGCCAGGGCCTAAATCCCTTGTTTTATTACCCTTATGATATACAAGTCGTTTTTCAAACATGCCATCCCATGGACACATCTCTTGTTGAGGACAATTTTTGAGTTTTATTCATCATTCTTTACTAATTCCTTTAACCTGATTTATGGCACATGATAGGATTTTCACTAGATAAGGAGGAGGGCGATATCTTCCCTAAGATACATCAAAGATCTTTCCATTACATTGTGTTACAACCTGGCATTTGCAGTTACTTGTCAACAATATGCAACTCAACTCTCAGTACCCAAGGAGGGATATGGCATTTCAATTTTCAAGTCATCTAAATCATTTTGTTCCTCGTGTCTCACTTTGCCATACTTGCCTTTGGGTATTTTATAGTCAATGAGAGAAGGACCAGTATAATATATTGTATTTTTGTCACAATATCATTGGTTCAAATCACAGTGTCATTGGTTCAAATCACAGTTGTACATATAAGCTGTATAATCTTAGACATGTAGATAAATCTATTTGAGCATTAGTTTACTTCTTGACAAACTGGTATAATGATAAATATCTCTCAGGGTTATTTAAAAATTAAGGATAATAGCCTGACCAGGCAGTTGTGCAGTGGATAGAGCATTAGCCTGGGACACTGAGAACCCAGATTTGAAACCCTGAGGTCAACAGCTTAAATGTGGCCTTATCCAGCTTGAGTGTGGGGTCGCTGGCTTGAGCATGGGATCATAGACATGACCCCATGTTTGCTGCATTAAGCCCAAAGGTCACTGGTTTGAAGCCCAAGATCACTGGCTTAAGCCCAAGGTCACTATCTCAAGCAAGGGGTCACTGGCTCAGCTGGAGCCCCCCATTCAAGGCACATATGAGAAAACAATCAATGAATGAATGACTAAGGATAATAACACATGTAAAGCATGTAGTATATACCAGTACAGTAAGTAAATGTTTGCTTTCCATTTTGTTATTTTTTGGCTATAGCCTAGTTCAGTGGAGATATTTTAGAAACTCTGAACCAAGTTTTATTTGAGAAGATGTCTGAACAACTTCCAAAAGCAGACTATCAAAATATATAGCTTTCAATTATTCATCCTTTTTCATTCCTTACATTGCTTTAGGGACTCAGATATCGTCTACATTGCCAAGTACACATCAGGGAGATAAATTGAGAGGGAAGGAACATTATCCTAGAGCAATATGAACTATGTCTAATGTGGCCTGGGAAAGAAGTGTTAGGTTTAGTGTAGTATATTGGAAAGTACATCGGATATTATGGATATTGTAGGTTTTATCTCAACACTGTTGTTACCTGAATTCATGCAGTTTCTAATTTGGTCAGTTCGATGATTTCATTTGCACAATAAGATAACAGAGTAGATGTTTGGATAGATCTTTAGTAGCTCAAACATTTAAAAAGTGTCTGATTCTTTACTGCTTGTCAAGCAGAGTCAACCATAGGGTCATAAACAGATTACTTTTTATATGATTAGGACATAATAAGATAACAGATGCTTTCTCTTTCTCAAAGGCATTTTGGCTTATAAAGAATACTTTGTTAGAGTCATCTGTATATATATATAATCATTGCTCTAAACTGAATTAAAAAGTAGTGCTGGGGACCCTGGCCAGTGGTTCAGTGTATGGCGCGTTGGCCGAGGTCGTTGGTCCTGAGGTTGTGGGCTCAATCCCTGGGTGCTGGCTCAATCCCAGAGGTACCTGCTCAACCCTGAGGTTGCTGGTTTCAGCCCTGGTCAGGGCTTGACCGGAGGGTACCAGCTTCACTCCTCTCCCCTGCTCTACCCCTCCACAGGTTGGAGCCCCAGTCAAGGGTACATATGAGAAGCAATCAATGGCACAACTAAGTGGAACAATGAGTTGATACTTCTCCTTCCCTTTTTCTCTCATTCTCTCTCCCTCCCTTCCTCTAAAAAAAAAAAAAAAAAAGAAGGTAGGCAGGGTAAAAGCTTCCTGCCGAAGAGATGCTGAGTGAATCAATTTTTACTGTGAGTGGGAAGAAATTCCTTAATGTAATTAAGAAGACAGTATTTTATGTAGAACATTCTGCCACAGCTTTATTTGGTCCATTTTCTGATTTTTAAAAGGAAAACATATTAAAATTGAAATGAATAGACCATAATGTGTACCCTGCAACATTTAGAATGATGGATGGGCTCTGAGAAGAAATAGCCAATGTCCACAATAGGCTTGTGATAATAGAATGAGTCCTTGGGTTTTATTGTAGCCAGTAGAAGTTAAAGTGTTCAGTGATCCCCTCTAACAAATGAGTAATTTTCATTATCTGTCAGTATTCCTTTGTTTTCTCTTCTTTACATTATTCTATTCAACTTGGTTTCCTAGTTTTATAATTAGATGTCCTTGAATATGAGTAGAGGGGAAAGAGAAAAATCCAAAAAGGGAATAATTTTGTAAAGGAAAGAACTACCATTTCAGAAAATTGAGAAAACGATTACTTTTTGCAATCAGGAACGAAAGTATTTTGATTGAGTGATGATGGATTTGTCTGAATACAACGAAAGCTGTTTTCTTCTTATTAAACAATGAAGCTTTTCAAAAGTTTTAAATATAGCTTTTTGTGCCCTTTGGTTAACAAAGTGTTGATTTGGTGTGGCTGCATGGTAGGCAGGAAGCTAATTTCTAGCCAGTACACAGAGGAAGTGAACTCTGGGGAGGCAGCCTGTGTAGACAAAGGAGACCTGGCTGAAGTTGTGCAGTCCTGAGGCCAAAAGCAGTCCCCAAGGGAGTGTATGTATGCTGGGCTTTGGGGGGTCTTCAAGGGAGATTCAGCCTGGAAACGAGAGCCAGGAGGTTTTCAGATAGAATTTGAAGTGATTGTAATAATGATATACAGTGTGTTCGTAAAGTCATGCTGCATTTTGACCGGTCACAGGAAAGCAACAAAAGACGATAGAAATGTGAAAGCTGCACTATATAAAAGGAAAACCCTCCCAGTTTTTGTAAGATGATGTGGCAGCATGTGCGCATGCGCAGATGATGACGTAACACCGTGTATACAGTGGAGCAGCCCACGGCCATGCCAGTCGAGATGTGGACGGTACAGAGGAAAGTTCATTGTGTTCTGTGGCTCGCTAAATTCTAATCCGTGACCAAAGTACAATGTGAATATCAGCGCGTTTATAATGAAGCGCCACCACATAGGAATAACATTACTCGGTGGGATAAGCAGTTGAAGGAAACCGGCAGTTTGGTGGAGAAACCCCGTTCTGGTAGGCCATCAGTCAGTGATGAGTCTGTAGAGGCTATACGGGATAGCTACCTAAGGAGCCCTAAAAAATCTGTGCATGAGCCCACATCGAACTGCACTGAATAGGTATGAAACTGGGAGAGTTTTCCTTTAATTTGGTGCAGATTTCACATTTCTATCATCTTTTGTTGCTTTCCTGTGACCGGTCAAAAGTACACCATGACTTGACGGACACACTGTAGTTGTGAGTGTTCTAATCATTGCCATAGAGCCCTTCCTGTACCATGGCGCCATCTGAGTCCAGATAAAGCATCTAATGTGGTTCTTGGTAATCTTGCACATCTCTGTGGGGATGCATTTTCCTGCCCCACCTTGGTGCAGCGTCGTGCTCTGAAGTATTAATTACAACAGTCAGAACCTAATAACTTCAAATTCTATCTGAATTCTATCTGAATTCCATCTG
The DNA here is from genome assembly GCF_036850765.1 of Saccopteryx bilineata. Lineage (NCBI taxonomy): Eukaryota > Metazoa > Chordata > Mammalia > Chiroptera > Emballonuridae > Saccopteryx > Saccopteryx bilineata. The sequence goes on along the minus strand of NC_089499.1, from coordinate 16,600,807 downwards.
AAAACCTCCCAGTTCTCATTTATCCAGGCTGGGTCTCCTTTGTACACCTCCCAAAGCCCAACAGATGTATGCTTCCTTGGGGACTGCTTTTGGCCTCAAGCCTGCACAATTGCAGGGCAAGCCTTTCAGCCAGGCCTCTTTCCTCTACACAGGCTGCCTCATCAGAGCTCCCTTGTTATATGTACTGACTAGAAGTGAACTTATGCTTCCTACATAGCCCACGGAAACAATGACTTGTAAACCAAAGGACATAAAAAGGCGATATTTTGTAATTTCTATTAAATAACTTTCCAGCCTATTTCTTATTCCTACTCCCTGTCATGCATCACATGTTGGGTCCAGAGACTCTATTGATCCCAGATAACAGGTTTCAGTCTACTTGTGTGGCTTCCTCACAGCGGCATTCTTCTACCAGTCAACACTCTCCCATTCCAATCTCCTTCAGTAGTCCAGAATTTTGTTGAGCTGTCTCATCTACTGTTAACTCCAATTCCCTTTAGCATTATGTATTTATCCTCTTGGAGAACTCTAAACTTTCATTTGAGTCTTAGGTGTGAACAAGAGCTGAATATAAATGTGCACTATCCTCCATTTGCAACCTAAAGTTTTAAATTTTCTTTAAATAAACTCTTACCACTTATAATTGCCATTGCTTTTTACTTTCCTGTCTTATACATTCAATAAAACAAAGAGTTTGATGATATCTTCTTTAATTTTTCAATATTGTCATATTGTTTTGGGATAAATAAATCATTATGATTTATTCAGAAATTGCAGATAGGGTTTATACTCTGTGAGAAAAATATAAGTGAAGACAGTGCATGGAATAAGGTATAAACTCAGGTCCTCTTTATAGTTGTGACTCACTTTTTACTTGCTATTTGGCCTTCGCAAGGCACTCAACCTCTCTGAGCCTCCAATTTCCTCATCTGTAACATGAAGATAATGATACTTATCTCATAGAAACTCAAATAGATCATGTGTGTACTGCAGAAATGAATGACCAGGCAACCAAGAATTTCAGAGAGAATGTATTAATTAAGATTATGCAGACAGACTATGTTTATGGTATAATTGTAGATATAAAATGATAAATTTGATCCTAACAAATCATCTCCATTTTATTTAATTTAAGAAAATAAAGGCCTAGAACATTGAAATGCACTATTTTGCATATACAACAAGCATTTATTGGGAATGGAAGAAGCAATTGCTTGAGAAGTTTGAAAAGGTTTCACATTTGTGATGAGTTTGGAAAAGAATTTCTATAGTTCAAGAAAGAAGGCAGAGACGGCAACGTAAGTCTAACCATGTGAGTTATTAGAAAAATAACCCCCATTCCCCCACAAAGTTGTCCATGTTCTAGTCTCTGGAACCTGTAAATATGTTATATTATATTACAAAGGGATCTTTGCAGATGTCACTAAAGTTATGACCTTAATATAGAAGTGATTATCCTGGGTTTACCTTAATTACCTAATCATATGAGACTTTAAAAGCAGAGAACTTTCTTGTGGTTGAAGTCAGAGAGATGTAGCAGAAGAGAAAATCAAAGAGAAGGTGGAGGTGCCTAAGAATCTCAGTATTACAATGACAAGGAATTGAATTCTGCCAACCACCTTAATATGCTTGGAAGTGGATTCTTGCTCAGAGTCTCCAGAAAGGAATGCAGCCCTTGATACTCTAAGTAAAGTACCTGGCTGAGCCCGCCTGGACTTCTGATCTGCAGAACTGTCAGCTAATCAATGGATATTGCTTTAAGCCAATAATTTTCTGCTATTTTTTAATGCACAGATAGAAATCTACCACAACAAAGTGTGTAGAATGTGTACGGCAGTTTCTGGGTCTATAGAGGAACTCACACTTGACTATGTAGTACAATGTTTAGAAGGAGCAATTTCAAATAACCAGACATATAAGTAGGGGAACATTTTTATCATTGCCTTCTAACAATGGGAAGTTATTAAAGAGTTTAAAACAGAGGAGGAATGAGATCAGAACTTAGTGCAAGAAGCTCTGTAGGCAGTGAGTCAGGTGCTCAGCAGTTTTCCAGAAAATAATTTTGGGTAGTATATGAGCATGGAGAGGTGAGACTTGGGGATGTGAAGGCTGTGGGGCAAAGATAAAAGAGCTAGAATGTTTCCATCCTGATCTTAGTAGACAATGAGGTGGTTAAGCAGATAGAACATGCAGAGAAAGACACATTTCTTACTAAGAGCAGAGTCTCTGTGGTAAACTACAGCTAGATATTTTATTCACTTTGAGCCTCAGTTGTCTGAACATGGGTATAAATTGTATTATGATTATTATTATGAGTAATGTTAGGTTGGTAATGACTAAATGGGGTGATACACATTCATCTTTCAGGGTTAGTATATAATTCGATGAGATGATCCATCCCAGGTTTCTATAAACTTGCCGGCACCTAAAGAGCGGTGAGTTGTCTTAGGACTTACTCCTCTTTATTTCAATGACTTCTACAGCTAACCGGAGGCCAAACACGGCTGCGACCGGCTCTTCCCGACACGCTGCCTCTGCCTTTCCTTGTGTGATTTCCTGCATTTCAGAAGAGGATGGAATAACTGTCCTTTTCTTAAAGTAGATTCAATAATACTAAGCAGTTGATTCACTTTTTAAAACTTGTACTTTTCTCTCATTCACGGATAAATTTTCATCAAGTCTCTTGCCATTAATTAAAATATTTTTTGCCAAACATCCTTTGTTAACGAGCTGTTGTTCAAGTTCAAATGGTGGGGTTATCCCCAGAGAACCCGGACTTAGAACCCCAGCTGGAGAGTGTGAGAGAGAGCAGATTCATAAGGACACAAGGCTCTGACCACCAGGGAATTAAACAAATCTGCTGCATTATCAAAGGGAACATCTCTACAGTATGGACTTTGAAATATATACTCAAAATATTTCCGAATCAGTGTTGAACTATTTTAATCAAATTATTTTCAAGATGTTAGTCATGGATTTTATTTCTTAAAATATATATATGTGAAAATGGACCAACAGTGCTTCTTTTAACACAAGGAGATAATTTGAGATGAGGGGTGTGTTCATTCCTTGATATGCGTGGTTTAGAAAAATGCCAGGAAGGGTGCACAGAGTTTTATAAATGTCAACCTTCTTAAAACATGCTTTTAAAAAGTTTCTAAGGTTTTAAAATTTTCCCACATAACAAATTCACTTGCTTGTCTATTTTTACTGTATTTACTTATTTATAACCTGACGTTCAAAAATAATTCAGAGTGTCTTATAAAGATGCATATGTTAGAGAAGAATGGAAGACAGAGAGAAAGAAGTGAGGAAGTTTGAAATAAAGAGGAAAATGTAGCAATGCAGAACCAGCTGTTAGTAAGCAACCACCTCAAAGCTTATAAGCTTTGCTCAACGTGCCACACATTTCATCTAAGCTTTGCTTAGGAAAAGCACAGATCCTTACTTATTTTGAGACCATAGTTATGTTTGTTTGTTTTTTTTATTGGTCAGCATGAATAGAACACCGCATAAAATTATGAGCATCACGCTCACAATGTTCATTTATTAAGCGAAGCTATAAGTTGTATAGCATGGATTCTTTTGCTTTTCTTGTCTATAGGTAGCTGGCATGATGATATCTATAAACACTTCAACAAACACACTTTTTTAAGTGGTCTGATATAATGCTGTCCATATTATCCCTGGGTATATTTTAGAAGAATTAGAAGATCAGCTGGGTGTGCGTTTATCAGCCCCATTCTTCATAAAAGCTCTCCTCTCAGATGAATTTTTAAAAACCTTTTGAGCAGTGAGGAGTTCAACATTATGCTCCTCACCTGACCAAGCAGTGGAGCAGTGGATAGAGCATCGATCTGGGATCCTGTGGACCCGGTTTCAAAATCCTGAGTTCATTGGCTTGAGCAAGGGCTCATCTGGCTTCAGTGTGGGATAATAGACATGACCCCATTGCTTGAGCCCAAAGGTCACTGGCATGAAGCCACATTTTGCTGGCTTGAGCAAGGGGTCACTGGCTCAGCTGGAGACCACCAGTCAGGGCGAATAAGAGAGAGCAATCAATAAACAAGCAAAGTGCTGACACTACCAGTTGATACTTCTCATCTCTCTCCCTTCCTGTTGTCTCTGTCTGTCTGTCTGTCTCTCTCTCTCAAACAAACAGAACAATGAACAAACAAATAAACAAAAACACCATCATGCTCCTCTACTGGATCCTAAAATGCAGCTGCTGTGTACCTGCTCTAAATCATCTGAGCAGGTAGAAGATTGACCTGCTTTGGGGGAACACAGGGGATATGTGTTATAATTGCCTTATTAAATTTACAGTTCCCTTTCTACTTACTTAGTAGAGAGTTACTTTATAAATCAATTAATTTATTAAGAAAAAATATTTATGGAGACACTATTAGTCCTCCAGACAGTTGTTTTTTTTTTGGGGGGGGGGGACTGGGTTGTCACATGATTATAAAATGAATCCAATTCAAAACATCAAAAACTTGACAGTCTTGGTAGGGACTGCACATAGAATGAGTTATGAAGGGAGAAGCTGATGAGTGTCAAAAAAGGGAGAATAGATAAATTGTTTTGTAAGGTCATTGGGGAGTTAAAAAGAATATGGCATACATACATTTAGGGGCTGGAGGGAGGATAATCTATAGAAAAAGGCAGGCAAAGGATGGAAAAAGGAGGAGAACAAGGAGACTGTGGTGGTTTTGGAATATAAGGCAACGGAAACCTTGGAGAGCTAGGCATAGTCACCCGTGTCCAAAAGCGCAAAGAGGTGGAGGAGGGTGACCTGTGAGAACTGGCCATTGACTGATGACAAGGAACTCGAAGGATGTCAACATTTAGCAGCAGAATAGCTAACAAGACAGGAATCAGATAGTTAGAGTCATACAATCTGTAATCTTTTCAGATTGGCTTCTTTTATTTAGTACTATGCATTTAAATTTTCTCCATGTCTTTTCGTGGCTTGATAGCTCTTTTCTTTTTATTTCTGAGCAATATTTCATTGTCTAGATGTTTCATGGTTTATTCTCTTACTCTTAGACATCTAGCTTGATTTCAAGTTTTGGGAACTATGAATAAAGCTCCCATAAACATTAATGTACAAGTTTTTGTGTGAACATAAGATTCCAACTCATTTGAGTAAATATCAAAGTGTGTATAAAGATTCTTTGTATATTTTGAGTGCAAGTCCTTTATCAAGTAGCTGCTTTGCAACTATTTTCCATTCTTAGAGTTTGCCATTTTTTTAACAGTGTCGTTTTCAGAACATAATATTTTTAAAAAATGAAGTCCAACTTATCAATCATTTCTTTCATAGGTATTGTGTTTGGTGTTATATCAAAAAAGTCACCACCAAACCCATCTTCTAAGTATTATCTAGTGATATCTTCTAGAAGTTTTATAGTTTTGCATTTTACATTTAGGTTTATGGTTCATTCTGAGTTATATTTTTGTGAAGGGGGTAAAATGCGTCTGTGTTTAGATTTTATTTATTTTTTATATTTGGATAATCATTTGGTCCAGTGCCATCTGTTGAGAAGATTTTTTTTCCCTCTATTGAACTGTTTTTGCTCTTATACCAATAATCAGTGTACTATATTTGTGCAATCTATATCTGGGCTATCAGTTCTATTTCATTGAGCTATTTATCTATTATTTTTCAATGCCACAGTAATCTTGATTTTTGTAACCTAATAGTCCTATAATTCAGTAATGTGAGCCACCTTCAACTTTGTTTTTATTTAGTATTATTTTGACTACTCTAGGTTTTTTGCCTTTCCATGTAAACTTTAAAATCAATTTCCTGATATTCAAAAAACAACTTTCTGTGATTTTTATTGGAATTGTGAATCTATAAATCATATCGGGAAGAGCTGACTCCTTAACAACATTGAGTCCTTATAAATTGGAATCAAGACTTATTTGAAGCTGTAGCAGCTGAAACATAGAGATTATTTTCAGAAACTAAAGAACAGAACTTCTGGGCTTATGAAAACCAAAATAATGGTTGGTTTTCTCCCATCTTCTAAGATACTACCCTCAGAATAACAGAAAGCCCACCCCTTAATGTATCATAAAGTGGGCAGAATGTGTGTCAGTAGAAGGAAGAATATATATATGATGTATTGGATTTGATTTACCTTTGACCTGCCCACTTAAGGCAATGTTCTTCTAACACTTTTGTTGGTAGACCTATTAAAGCATTTTGAAAAAACATTTTGCCTCTCCTATATTTAGAGTTAATACTTAATTTTTTTATTAGTAATGTGAAGAGTTTCAGGTTTATAATTTCTGTTGATTTATGAATGTAGCTTTTAAACTAAAAGTATTATATCACTTTTATATGTATTCATTGATTTATAAATATAAATTTTATGTAATAAAAAACAGTTAATGAATTTGTTTAGAAAAACATGTTTAGTAAAGCTTGTCAGGTGTGTGTGTATGAAATTATCTTAATTTGCCTTCATACTTGTTTCGTAGTTTGTCTTTATTCTACTTTCAAACAATTTATACTCAAAACTTGAACTTTTCACTATAATTTTCTTGAAGTCACATTCTCTCTCTCTTTCTTTTTTATTTTTTTAGCAAGAGAGAGAGTGAGAGAGAGGGACAGAAAGACAGGAAGGGGGAGAAAAGAGAAGCATCAACTCTCAGTTGTGGCACTTTAGTTGTTCATTGATCGCTTTCTCATATGTGCCTTGACCAGGGGTCTTGCTCAAGCCAGAGACCTTGGATTAAAACCTCTGACCATTGGTTCATGTCTGTAATTCCACACTCAAACTGGTGACTCCATGCTTATGCTGGTGAGCCTGCACTCAGGCCGGTGACCTCGGGGTTTTGAACCTAGATCCTCAGTGTCCTAGGCTGATACTCTATCCACAGCACCACTACCTGGTCAGGCTTATTCTTTCTTGAATGTTTCTAAGTAGTCATCAATTTTTCTTACTCTATGGGTATTCTTAAGATTTTTTTTACAATCTTTTAAGCAATAAGAAATTGTATTTTATTATATTTTTCTTCATTTTTTATTTGTTTCTCTTTTTTTTTCTTCATAGTACACAGGTGTTGGAACTTCTGGATGTACCTTCTAAGTTTCTACACTGCTTTTTTTTCTGTCATAGTTTCTATTTATTTGTTTGTTTAATCCTTCATTTAGGGACGATTCCTGGGCTTAGTGTTCCAGCTGAATTAATTTATTCTCTAGGATTTGAAGGGGGCATTAAACCATTTGTTTGATTTTTTTATTTAAATGGTTCTATTTTTATATTGTAAGATTGTTAATGGTTCCTCTTACAGAGATGCCGTATTTTCTACTCTTGCTGAGAATATGCGATAAGCTCACTTTTAATTATTCTGTTTATGCCATCAGCTGTTTCTTTTGATGATCTCTTATTTACTTACGTGCCTCTTTCTCATAGTGTTGGCATTCTCAAATTTGAAATGACAAGCTGTTCGCTCATATTTGCATTTTAGAATTCCTGATTCATTTTTTGAATGTTAGTTCTGATTATAGGGACATGTCCTTGGAGATTTTAGTTGCACTGTGGGAGTTACTGGGTGCAGGAGACTGTGTAGGACTCTGCCCTGCCTCTCCAATGTGAAGCCAAACACTTCCTGCATTAGTCAGAGAACACATGTCGCTTAGAGCATGCGGGTGAGCACAGAGGTAAGGTGTGTGTGTCCAGAAAGCCCATCTTCTCTAAATGCTACCCCTCAGAGCCTCAGATGACCTCCTAGAGGGCTACACAGGTTCCCTCATTTGCCCCTTGAATTCAATCACATTCAGCTTGGAGATTCCTTGGGGCCAACCATGCTTGTTTGCACAGGGGTCTCCTGCACACGGTTTCAGCTCAGGTCTTTTTCATTCCTACATCCCCAAAGGCATAACACAGTATGCTTTCAATCTTTTATACATTCCCCAGAATGACACTAGTTCATTTATTTTCTGTTGACCAGCGTCAGGACAGATTTAACTTTTTCTGAAGTATCTCTTGTGTCATTTCTCATGCTTCTGTGTGGGAGGTAGGTAGATAGACGTATTCTCAGTCTGCTCTCTTGATCCAATTTCTGCCATATTCTCTAAAGAAACTCTCATGTCAAATTAAAATGCAATTATTTTCTTATCTTGATAATACCCTGTAATTTCTCTAATGCCATTTCAGAGGAATGATAAAAGCAAATGGGTATTGCGTCTCCTAAAAGAGCCGTAAACCGAGGGGCACAGAGCTGCATATGTCAAGGATTTAACACTGATACATTTCATGCCATCTTGAACTCCGCCAGGAAACATCGTCTTTCCTCAATGAATTTCTGGGGACCAGCCATTTCAATTAAGTTGTTTATATTACCAAGCCCATTTGGACAGTCACATGCTTAGCTGCCCTGCACGATAGCATAATGGACGGGTTAAAAGAGAGAAAGCTTTCTTCCATCTTGCCAAAGTCCTGTGTGTGTGTGTGTGTGTGTGTATGCTCATAGAAACCTAGACACACAAACTTCCCTTCAAGACTAGATATGTTACACATACATGTCTTCAAGACTAGACTTCAGTATGATAGCATTTAGGGGACTCTTTTTATTCCCTCTAAGATCAGGGAGGTGTCCTTCCATTGTGAGCACTCTGTTATTCCAGTTTCTACTGCTCTCATCACTCTGTACTATAATTCTTCTCTTTATTTAACCTTCCCATTCCCTCATCTCTCACTGAATCTGAACTATTTGAGAACAGGAATAGGAGATTTCTATTTATTCATCCCAATCTTTCAAAGATGACTTGCAGGATTCCCACTTAGTGAGTATTATAGGCTCAACAAATATATCTTTTAATAATGATACACACAGAGACAGATGGTTGCATATAATGCCAGCTATATAGAAACTAAATGCAATTGCTATAGTAAGCAATTGTATTTTGCCTAAGTTATTTGACCATAGGTGTATTCCAAAGCTGTTTGTTCTAGATAGGACCAGTACATATTTTCACAAATATATATATATGTGTGTGTGTGTGTGTGTGTGTGTGTGTGTGTGTATATATATATATATATATATATATATATATACACTACACACATCCTGGATTTTCATATAAAGCATACAGATGGACATGAGTTACATAGAATGGCTTAGCTTGATAATTCTATATATTTATAATACAAATTTTATATCTATATAAATATGCACACAAAACCAGTTTGCACATATATTTGTATTTTCTGGTTATTTTGATGTTTTATTTACATATTGTATGTGTTTGCATGTGTGTGTACTTCTTTTCAAGAATCAGGGATTGATAGAGTAAGAGAGGAGCATTGTAGACTTTGACAACATGGAATTTTCCATGTATTGTAAAGCAAGTACTGCATGTATTTAGTACATATTGTGTATGCTTTGGTCCACTGTCAAGTTTTGTTTTGTTTTAGTCATGGGAGCCAAGTGATTTATTACAATGAGTCCAAAAGGGATTCTTTTTGAGTGACTGGTATAAAAAATTAAAAATAAATTATTTAAATTTTTAAACTTTTGTCTTTTTTATTGAATTTATTGGGGTGGCCCTGAAAAAAAAATCTTATATCTACATAAAAGTTGTGAAGCAAATGAGAAAAGCCAAGAGAAATGGAGCATTAGTACACTCCTGGGAATCAGAGGAAAAGTTAACTACACACATTGGGTGTTGGAAAATACACACTTCAAATAAATCCATCTAGATCTGTGTATGTTGAGTTTAAGCAACTGTATCTATGATAACCTCTGAGTTTGAGACTACGCTCAGAAAAGCACAGTGACCCAGATAATGGGTGCCAATGAATTGACTTTAGCCAATATCATAATATTGCCTTTAAGGGACAGATCTCTAGTGTTGGGTTCAACTAACTTGATATGAATTATAAATGCATTTTTTTTGTTTGTAGATTAAAACATCCCATAATTTCCCAAAGCTTTCCAAAGGTTTTTAACAGTTATTCTGAGTGTCCAGCTTAATATCAAAGTTATATTTATCCTTTCACAATAAGATGCTTGATGCCTACTAAGGATATGGAAGGCAGTGTGTGTCACAAACATTATGCATATGACAGGAGCTGTATCAGCTATAGCAGCTTATAATATGATACAAAAGAAACAAAACCTTGAAAGTAAAACAATCCCCTTAACAATGTTTCAGTTTAACATACCTGATACAGAGCTGAGAGCAAAGTAATGTTTGAGGAAGAATTTTGAAATCAAATATTTACTATGTACTGAGCACTATATATTTCTTTGTTCTTGGTTTTACTTCTTGGGATACTATGATTAATTAGCTAATGATCCCTTAGGGTCAAAACATTCTGGCTGTACCTGTCCTTGCTACCTATTACAATATCCATCCTTTGTTATATCTGACAGCTAACAGCTACGTGTGGCCTCTGCCACTCCTGGATGCCATCAGTGTATTGAGATGAGATAGATGACTTCAGCAGCAGTATTCCTTTTTTTGCCATCCCCAGTCTATAGAGAACAGCTACCACAGTGATTTCCAAAGATGCTGGTGTTCCCTTTGTTAAACGTATTCTTGGATGACATTATTATGGCAGGAGCCTCTGAATCTTCTCTTGGGACAGGATGGACAGGTAGTTATGTAGCTTTCATGTGGTAAGTCCCCTCCGAAGTTTCTCTTATTCCTAACCTTGGTATTCTTTCCTCTATTTGTTTTTTTTTTTAATCATGGAAGGTGTGGCACCTCATCTTTCTTTAATGGAGGAAACTAGGTTTTAGTCAACTAACAGGCAAACTGTTGGATCCCCTTCCAACTACATAGCTAACCATTAGGTGAAGAACCTCTGATATGTAAACCTATTTCCATATATTCATCCCTATCTAACATTATATCTTCTTTGACACGACATCCCTAGATTGTATTTCCACACGTATGCCCCAAATTTCTACACATACTAATTAACACAATTTTGCAATTCGTTTGCTAGTCAACCTACCTCTTCCAAGGACATCCTTTGTACATTTCCCTCTGGGGTGTACTACGATCTGCCTGAAATTAGTCTCAAGACAATTAATGGTGTCAGGTTCATCATGAAAAAAATAGTCATTTTTTTTTCTTTGTCTACAAAATTTTTTTCTTGTACTAGGTTTTTACTAATCATCAAACAAAAGAAGGCTGTTTTAATGAGACATGATGACGGAGGCTTAGAGGGAATTGAGGGCTCAAATTTTCATACCAAATCTTCCCAATTAGTTCCAAAACTCACATATAATATATATCTGTGAACCTGTAAATTCAATGCATATCTGAAATTTAAACATGCACTATTAAACCTCTCTGATTTTTATCTATGTCTGCACTATGCATGCTATAAAAGTGATACTATTTGGAGAATTTCATAAAAGCTCTATAGTTTCCTGGTCATGCTTTGAACTCATGTTTGTCACAGTCTTTTTATAAATTCTTTGATTAAACCTGATGCAGCAGAGTGTCACAAACAACTTATAGTCAACATATTATAAAAGTTGAGGACAACATACTTTTGGTAGCCCCCAAATTTTGTCTCAATGTATACTTTATCTCAGTTGTACATAGGTGATAATTTAATTTGTGTGTGTGTGTGTGTGTGTGTGTGTGTGTGTGAATGTTTTGAATTGCTATGATCTCCCATTTTCTAATGGTGGTTGGGTCACAGTTGAACTTCTTGTCAGTCATTTTATTATCTAATTCAGAATCTTACCTTTTGAAGTCTGCTTCCTTGTACTAGGTAGTGAATCAATCAGGGTCATGATTAATATAGAGATGACATCAAGTTTTTGAACAGAAGGAATTTAATATGTGGAATTCATTACATACTTGTTAGATACACAGAAAGAGCAAAGGGTAAAGAAAAAAATCTGTAGAAATAAAATGAACATACACAAAAGGAAGAAGGGGAATAGCCCAAACATAAAAATATTCTCACTTTCATTATTTTTCATAAAATCTTTCTTTCCACATTTGCTGTAGTTTTAATAAGTTAACCAAGGCTCCACTTTCTTTATAATTATCAACGACTGCCCTCACTATGAGTCAAATGCAGCAATGATCCTGTTTATCTTCACATTTCCAAGTTAAGAATGGGTACCATTTTTAGTTCTTCATTGCACAGTCTAAAATTTCATTGGTTGTGTCAAAACATTTCTTTTTTTTTTTAAATAAATTTTTATTAATGGTAATGGGATGACATTAATAAATCAGGGTACATATATTCAAAGAAAACATGTCTAGGTTATTTTGTCATTAAATTATGTTGCGTACCCCTCGCCCAAAGTCAGATTGTCCTCCGCCACCCTCTATCTAGTTCTCTGTGCCCCTCCCCCTCCCCCTAACTCTCTCCCTCCCTCCCTCCCATGTCCTCCCTCCCCCCACCCCTGGTAACCACCACACTCTTGTCCATGTCTCTTAGTCTCATTTTTATGTTCCACCAATGTATGGAATCATGTAGTTCTTGTTTTTTTCTGATTTACTCACTTCACTCCTTAAATCAGTTTTCTGATGACTATAAGAGACTATAAGGCTTACCAGTCTTTTGGATGATAGGGTTGTTTTGAACTAATGATCTTTAAAATTGTTCTTCATGTTTCTCTTTCTGGTGAGATATAGGGACTTTTCCTTAGGACAGAATGGTTTATCTATATTTTTGAGTTGGCAGCCCTGAGTCAGGGAGGCGACAATTTTCTGAGGTGGACATACTACCGATTATTTCCTCAAACTTGATTGTCAGTTGATAGGATTCATGGCACCCTATTTTGTGTACACTAATTTTATTTTTTAGGAAACAGATGTATACCAGAATGTTTCCAGATGTATACCAGAATAATGCACTCCCTACTTGAGGCTTTGACTTTATAGGTGAGGAACTAGAGCATCGATGTGATTTTGCTGGTACTCCTCCTCTTAAGTACCCAGGCATCATTTTTATTTGACATAGTGATATGACGATCTCTATTTTACAGATGAGAAATCTGTATTGAGAAATTAAGCATATTTTTCTTGTTCTGTGTTTCACATCAAATAAGCTGTTACTTGAAATCATTATTTTCCAGTGTACACACACACACACACACATGCACACACACATTCACTTGGTATTTGGTAAATAAAATAGTTTCACACAAGGTTTTTCTGACTATATTAAAGTGAAGTCTACAGACTCACTAATGAAAGTATTTACTAGGTAAAGATAATGGGCGTATATATTTCAGAAGGGAAGATAGCCTTCTAAAGAACAAAATAAATGCAAATATGCTAATAAATTCTGTTTATGAAAATGATTCTTAGCTAATCCTGATTAAAGGCATAAAGTAATCCTGGCTTATATAAACTTTTTCTCTAGCCAGTTGCCAATACATAATAGTTACTTGGAAATTTATAATCAGTATTTCAAAAATACCCCTCATTCACTCAATTATCAACATGTATATGCATAATATGTATTTAGATGAATTTTTATATTTAAAGTGATATATTAATAAATATGTATGTTAATAATAGTAACTTCCTCTGAAATAAATATCAATTACTGCCACAATGATTTATTGCCTTGGACATTTATAATTGTGTATAACAATTTTCTCAATATAAATATAAGTATCCTTGATTGTAAATGAAACCATCCTAAATTCCATCTTTCATGTGGGGAAAAATTAGTGTATATCGTGTGTCTTCTGGGGGAAAATCCTCATTTCTAGATGACTAAATAACCTTTAATATTTTGGCATTTCCGTTTAGTTAGTTATTATACCTTATGATCTAATTAGCATTTGGTATTTGATCTCTCCAGTGACTAACAAGACCATCTAAATTAAAGCATTTCAAATCTTAATGTCTTGTTAGAGAATTCTATTAAAATGGAAGAGAAACAGTGGTTTCCTCAATTCCTCACAGTTTACCTTTAGGTTTATTGGTTAATGTTTAATTCTCCAATGAAAACTTAATGATCTTGGAATGTCACGTATTGCAAAGTCCCAGGTTGCTCCATGCTGTGTCTCATCTCTCAAATGAATTCTCTGAGGATTTTAAGAACCTGAAAATTTCAGTTTCGATTGTTAGATAAAAATTTTTTAAAAAAAATTATCAAGACAGTATCCAACAACCAATCCTTTAAAATCATCATTATATAGAAAGCAATAACAAATTAAGGAATTATTGTGAACTTTTAAAGCAACAATTATTTAATAGTAATTATATGTAGCATTATATGATGTATTCATATAAAAACACATTCTGAAATTTTAATAAGGTTCAATTAGTTACATTTTAATTCGAGGTAAAAAAAAATTACATAGATTTAAAAATAATTGATCCAAAACTATGTAGCAAAGAAACATACCCAGGAAGAGAAATAAAAGTATTTTAAATAATGTACTAAGAATGGAAATACTTAATTACACTATTTATTGTAACACACATACACACATGGCCCCAAAAGAGAGTTAAGCAGTTATCATAAGTTTAAAAATTGTTAGGTCTTTTAAAATTCAGTTTGGTTTAAAAAAGTGCCTCAGAATCATCCACTTAGGTAGATGCCTAACTTTTTATTTTGAAACATTCCCAACTTTCTTCAATCCACACTCAGAAAAATCACAGCTATTAAGTACATATGATAAATAGAATAATAGATGGTGGTGGTAAAAAAGCAGGTGAAACTGGGATTATGCACATTCTTAAAAAGATTATGCACATTCTTAAAAAGCCCTCAAGGGTTTCCCATTATTGGGAAAGGATAGAGAGCCAAAGGTTACACACATACATGAGCATTAAACAATTCGGTGAGCAAACTTTTCCTCCAAAAGGATTACAATTTAATACTCTAGCCCCAGCTATACTTCAACTATGGGAAAACGTTGTGAAGAAAGTGTACAATGAAAAATTCTGATGACAGACTTCACAAGCACTGAGTTTAACAGTTATTTTCTTTTTTTTTTTTTTTTTCATTTTTCCGAAGCTGGAAACGGGGAGGCAGTCAGACAGACTCCCGCATGCGCCCGACCGGGATCCACCCGGCATGCCCACCAGGGGGCGATGCTTTGCCCCTCTGGGGCATTGCTCTGTTGCATCCAGAGCCATTCTAGCACCTGAGGCAGAGGCCACAGAGCCATCCTCAGTGCCCGGGCAAACTTTGCTCCAGTGGAGCCTTGGCTGCGGGAGGGGAAGAGAGAGACAGAGAGGAAGGAGAGGGGGAGGAGTGGAGAAGCAAATGGGCGCCTCTCTTCTGTGCCCTGGCCGGGAATCGAACCCGGGACTCCTGAACGCCAGGCCGAGGCTCTACCGCTGAGCCAACCAGCCAGGGCTGACAGTTATTTTCTTAAGGCACAATTGGTTTGCAAGTTATTTATTTTCTCCCTTGAGAAATCAAGGTGGTCATCATACATGGTCAAGTTACATGTGCACTAGGAATTCACAATGACCAAATATGGATGTTTAGATAATTAGGTAAATGTAACCACCATCTTTTATAAAAGTATGTGTAGTGCCAAAGGTGATCAGAAATATCACATGCCATAGAAAATCTTTGTGAAGATTCTTATTTTTTCTTTGTGTGATTCTTTTCTAAGATATGCATTTTTTTTTCAATTGGAGTAATAGCTCTGACTGCAGGGACTTTTGAAGTTTATTTTTAACCAGAACTGGTAAATGTAAAAAAAGGGAGCAACAGCGCAGAGGGTGTTGGATCGTTGACTAAGTCATGGAGAAAGCAAAAGAAGACAAGACTAGGCTTAATGAAACACATCCTTTAGAAACTCCTGCCTAACATCCCAATATTCTAGAAAGAAGTGATTGATAATTCTAGGGCTATTCTATAGTTATCTCTCTGGTTTTTACAACTGTATATTTGCTTATATTTAAATTAATAATGAAATTATGTTACTATACAGGTCTGATTTATTAAATATCAGTGAAATCTAGTTAGTCATTTCCTGTTTTTATGCAGTTCTCAAATACTCCTTGTGTTGGTAAAATAAGAAGGTTAAGTCACACCAAAAAACATAAACTCTGGAAAATAAAATACCTGGATTCAGCTCTGGCTGTTTGGTGCAGTGGTAGAGTATTGACCTGGCATGTGGAAGTCCAGGTCTTGATTCCCAGTCAAGGCACACAGGAGAATTGACCCTCTGCTTTTCCAACCCTCCCACTCTCCTTCTCTCTCTCTCTCACTCACTCTTCCCTTCCTGTAGACATGGCTCAATTGTTCTGAGCACATCGGCCCCAGGCATTGAGGATGGATACTAGAGCATAGAGCATCTGCCTCAGGAGCTAAAAATAGCTTGGTTGCAAGCATTGGCCCCAGATGGGCAGAGTATGGGTCCTAGACGGGGGTTGCCGGGTGGATCTCTGTCAGGGCGTAGATGGGAGTCTGTCTATCTCCCCTCCTTTCACTTAAATTAAAAAAAAAACAACAACCTGGATTCAAATAGCATCTTCAACACTTTAAAGAAGTGGTCATCGTCATGAAAATTTAGTAAGATAGTGTGTGGCAAATGTCAGCAGTGCCTCAAATGTAGATAGCATTCAAAATGTTAGGTGAATATATTACAATTTCTTCACAAAATATTTTTTCATGAAAGTGTTAAATTGTGTGTGAAAAAATTGCAGATGTTTACCACAATCTAGACCTTTCGTTTTCTATCTATATGGCAGCATCATGCTCTTCTTTTTTCCCTTGATGTCAGGCATGACTAGGAAACCTATATTGGCTAATGAAATATAAGTAATGGGTGTTATTGTTGGGGTGAGGCATGTAAAAGCTGCTGAGTGATGCTCTCTGTATGGCTCCTAACATTGCTTTCATTCCATATAGTAGGACCTCTGTCAGTCTGGTCATGGAGAATGATTGAGCCTACCCTACTCCTATTCCAAAATATATTGAATATAAGGAAATGAAGGGAGAAATACATCCTCATTTTGTAAGCCACTAACAATTGGGAGTTTTCCGTATCCCAAGTATAATCTAGAGCAGGAGTCCCCAAACTTTTTACACAGGGGGCCAGTTCACCGTCCCTCAGACTGTTGGAGGGCCGGACTATAAAAAAAACTATGAACAAATCCCTATGCACACTGCACATATCTTATTTTAAAGTAAAAAAACAAAACAGGAAGAAATACAATATTTAAAATAACAAACAAGTAAATTTAAATCAACAAACTGACCAGTATTTCAATGGGAACTATGCTCCTTCACTGACCACCTATGAAAGAGGTGCCCCTTCCAGAAGTGCGGCGGGGGCCAGATAAATGGCCTCAGGGGGCCGCATGTGGCCCGAGGGCCGTAGTTTGGGGACCCCTGATCTAGAGTATCCTGACTTACCCAATTGGGAAACTCAAATTACACTGCCTGTGAACCCAGGGAGGACACTGCTTTGGCTGGCCATCTTTCTCTCCCGTACTCTACACTTGCTTCTGGTCCCTATCTTTTAGATCAAAGAACTGAGGATAAGACTTTTTTTTTCTTTTTATCACAATCTGAGGGCAAGTAGTGAGGCCAATGCTTGTTTTCTGAATCAACAGACATTGTATTTAGTTTTTATCACAGGAAAACAGTTTTATTCCATATTGTACCATACATTAAGTGAATGTTAAGTATGAAGAACTAAGGAAATTTTTCATAAGGCAAAAGATTATAAAAAGTATTGAAGGAGACAGTTCTGCATTATGTTATTCTAGTTGGAAATTTAATCCTTCTATTAATTAATTTTCTCTTCTGCTTATAAACCATTGATGTGAGGTCATTCAGGGTTAACTCAACCAAGTTTTCAAAACAGTTCTCCTTCCCTTGTCTGAGTGGATTTACTGATTCAAACTCAGAATGGCTGAAGCAAAAGTGAACGTGACAGGAAATCATGATTTGAACAATAGGTTGTTGTTTTTGGTATCTTATTTTGTTGGGCCGAAAATTATTTAAACCACCAAAGAAAATGATGGTACACAGGTGTTGTTATTGCATTTATAGCCCAGTGTGACTTTTAAGGTGGTTGCTATGGTAACATGATCATTTATAGACTATAATCCCATTAGGAAAATCTAGTGATAAAGTAAGCTCATCATAACAGACCTCATATTGCTTCACTTCCGGTTTTTTTTATGGCAAATTACATTAGTAGAGCTATTTAAAAAAAATAACACATACACAAGAATGTCACACTTAGTCATAAAATATTTTTGTACAGAAGAAATGGGGATTTGAAAATTACTGCAGTGGGTTTTTTTTTAATGTTAGCCAAACTAAAAACAAGTGCAAATAATCTAGTTTTAAAGAAAAAATATAAGAGTAGTGAAATGTATAACATGCAATAAATATATAATGTTATGTAAAAATATATACATTATTTAATAAATAAATAACATTACATAGTTTGCTACTTTAACATTGAGTCCTTTCTCCTACACTATGCTTTTATGTTCACACCTCTGCATATATAGGCCAACAAGCTACTTGGACACTAGGAAGTTGGCATCCAGACGGGATCCAGCCCAGGTTTATAGCCCAAGAAGTCAATGAACTGACTGACCTAAATTTTAAAAAGAAGATACTTTATTTCAAAATATCTTTCCTCTTGCTATTTCATTGGAGAATTGTTTCATTGTTCAGAATTATTTAAAATATTTTTGTGTGTGTGGTTTTTATTTCAAAACTACTGTTTCCACTAAGTAAAATTAGATCCCTATCTTGAACTGAGCATACACATTTCTAGATAAGAAGATAATAGATCTACACAAGAATTTGCACCTGACTAGACAGTGGCACAGTGGTTGGAGCATCAGCCTTTGACTCAGAGAACCCAGATTTGAAACCCTGAGGTTGCTAGCTTGAGGACAGGCTCATCAGGCTTGAGCACAGCTCACCAGCTTGAGAGCAGGGTCACTGGCTTGAGCATGAGATCATAGACATGATCCCATGGTTGCTGGCTTGAGCCCAAAGGTTGCTGGCTTGAAACCCAAGGTCACTGGCTTGGGCAAGGGCTCACTCACTCTGCTATAGTCCCCTGGTCCTGGCACATATGAGAAAGCAATCAATGAATAACTAAGGTGCCTCAACGAAGAACTGATGCTTCTCACTTCTCTCCCTTTCTGGCTGGCTGTCCCTGTCTGTCCCTCTCTCTGTCTCTCTTTGTCTCTGTCACAAAAATTTTTTTTTTCAAAGAAGATTTTAAAAGTGAACATCACATGAAATAAAATTCAAAATATTCTAAATGCATAACAAAATGAGAATTATTGAAAACATTCTGTATATGTCATATGAAGGCTTGTTAGTTATTAGAATGTTATTTAAAGGAAATACTTTTAACTGGTAAAATACTTTAAAAAAAGTAAATTGTTTTCAACTTCTTTCCCTGGTAAATTTTTGAGAACAAACTTAATAGGTATATACATATATAATATATATAATAGAATACAAATAGGTAATATATAAATATATAGTCCAATATGTATGCTTCATATGTCTGTTAACCATTGATTCAAATGTTTGAGTAGTAATATTATAAATAGTTTTGTTTTCTCTTATAAAATTTTCTGTTATTTGTTCTGGTTTTGTATTACTTATATAATCTGAATACCAATATAACTGTAACTAATATGTCTAGTCATAAAAATATATTTATGGAAGTTATCATTTTAACAGAAAGGAAATAATATCCTCTAAAGCCTAGGCTTTTTCTGTGCATGTTATTTTGTTGTTTCATTTTAACCTGCAAAATGTCTGAGTCTCACCATATGATATTGATCACAATGCTTTTTAAGTCCTTCACCTATATTCTATTTTCACACTAATCCATACTATTTCATTCTATACTATTTCATATCATAATAATTTCCTACTATTTTTTATACATATTTCAGAACTAAAGAAGTAATATGCTTCTTTGGCTAACAAAGCTGCTATACTTAGATGTTCATCCACTTCAATCTCATATATAGGGAAGCATTTTAGACTCTGTAAATTTTTGTTCAAAATTTTCTCCTTTGCCTTCTTTTAACACCTTTGTAGTAGGCATACCATCTACCCTACTGTTAGAAGGCTTTGCCATGGAAGGTTTATATTTTTTATAATAGATTATTCCTATTGCTTTTTCTCTTTTAATTTAATACTGCAATCCTTGAGGATGGAGTATACTCATTAAGACAAGAAAAGAAAATGAATATGCCCTACTTGCTGAACAAACAGGGTATCTCTTTGCAAGATTTTTTTTTTTAAATATAAAAGACAAACATACATTTACTTCCTTCAGCTAAGTATCTAAAACACAAACAAACAAATGACCCTCAATTTATAACATAAAACTCTTGCAAGTAAATATCTAACAAAGCTGTTCGCTTTCCAAATGGTGATCATCTGTTAGCAGAAACGCATCTCCCACTGTGCCCTGGCACTAGAATAGATTATTTGATTAATTACCACCCAGCCTGAAAGACAAATGCTTTGCCCTCCATCCGAGCCTCTCAGGTCCACTCTAACTGCTAATTTCCATTTTTAAGTTCAAACCTATTTACTGAAATCAGACAATTCTGTATTCTCAATAACGTTTTTTGCACTCCACACACTGGAAAGTCAATGCTGGGTAATTATACCAATTGGAAATAAAATTATTGTCTACAGATACATGTAAAGGATTTTCTATAACCTAGATATGGTCAATATCAAAAGAGGGAGATCTTACAATGGAGTACTAAGTTGTTTTTGCTTGCTATTCGAGGCACATATACTATTGGAAGAATTCTACTGGAAGCTCTAGTTACTTGGGGGATATCTTCCCTTCTTGTATATATTTTTATGGGTGAAAATAGAGAATGTTCTCTGTTTTGAAATCCTGAAGGTCGCATGAGATACGTTATGCTTGCTTCAAGGAGGTCACATTATTTTAGTGTAGAATGTGATGTAATGTTTCCCAAAGTGGGTTTCACACTGGCCTAACATGATGTACTAAGGAAGAAGTGTCCCATGGCGTTGCAATTTGTGGAGAAATTTATTCTGTGCATACCCTCACACGGACACTTACCCATTCATAATAAATATTGACATATATGTGTATGTTTCATAATAAGAAACCTGCCTAACTTATTTTGACTCTATATTCATTTAAACACAAACCCTGTTTGGAACATTATTTTTATATCTTATGCAAGAAATTTTTCTTGAAACACGATTTTGAGAATGTTATATTAAAGATTTCACCATCAGGACTATATGGTCATCATATATGAAATATTGGTTCACAGCACAGACACTGAGATTATTTTGTATTAACGGTTTCTTCCAAATGCTCATATAAAAAAATGCTTGGTAACATTTGTTTTTTTTAACCATTTGCCTTATAATCTACCTATTAAAGGAGGCATTACTAAAGTGTATTCCTCCCTCTCACATCTTCAAGTTCCAAAGCCCATTACTGAGAAAAGTGTCTGCGATTAGGTCGAAAGCATATCAGATATAGATTCAGATGTTAGGTTCAAGGCCTGAATATGGCTGTTGAGAAAATCTTTGTGCTTTTGTTCCTTCATCTGCAAACTGAAATTAAGGCCAATCACCTCATAAGGTTTGCTAAGGTTAGAGGGAAAGATGTTAGGAAGCTGCACATTACGTTCAATCAATACAGAGTAGTTGTATTACAATTGCATTCTTAAGGAAGCTCCGTGAAAGCTTCGGTGACTGAAGGAAGAGAAAGTTCACATTTCTTGTCCACACTAACAACATTCCAGTATTAGGTCAAGACACAGGACAGTGATCACTTTGAGACTCTCATGGGAGTAAGAATGGGACTCAGAGTACAAAAGAACCAACCAAATACCCTTAACTATGTAACTACATCTTCTGCTTGGCTACCTTTCCGTCCACACCAACAACTACTGTTTACCACCAATGGGAGGCGAGGGCCAGCACTTCACCGCATTCTGGGTGGAGAAGTATCTCCTTGGCTATGGACAATGAAAAACAAACAAACCGAAAATCAGGAAGGAAACTCGGAGGATATTAGATCCTAGGAATAGTGGACTCTAGATGATGAGAAGAGTGAACATAAGTCTCAAGTTCTGAGCTCCTTGTTCCTTCAGCAAATAATATGATTAAGGGAACCACCAGATCATCTTAGTAAAATGGTGAAGAACACGCAATTCTTCTCTCAACAGGAACAAGTGGAGCCTGACCAGGTGGTGACGCAGTGGATAGAGCGTCGGACTGGGATGCAGAGGACCCAGGTTCGAGACCCCAAGGTTGCCAGCTTGAGCGCGGGCTCATCTGGCTTGAGCAAAAAAGCTCACCCGCTTAGACCCAAGGTCGCTGGCTTGAGGAAGGGGTTACTCGGTCTATTGAAGACCCACGGTCAAGGCACATATGAGAAAGCAATCAATGAACAACTAAGGTGTCACAATGCACAACGAAAAACTAATGATTGATGCTTCTCATCTCTCTGTTCCTGTCTGTCTGTCCCTGTCTATTCTGTCTGACTGTCTCTCTGTCTCTGTTAAAAAAAAAAAACAAAACAAAACAAAAAAAAAAAAACAGGAACAAATGGAATCAGCAAATCTGTGGGAAAATGCTGTTATAAGAGACTCACGGCTCAGCTAGGAAGGAGACCAAAATTCGGCATGAGCTTGAATAAACGATAGAGATAAGAAAGGAGAAGACAGATATCTGACCTTTACATTTGGGAAGATTCTCCTAGAGAACGAGTTTGCTTACTTCTCTCCTATGAACCGAGTGGACTGAGGCGGGTGGCACTTACATAATAGTAACAACATCAGTAGTACCTATTGGATTGCAGTTTTTTAAAGTTAGAGACAAATACTGAAACTTAAAGCAGAATCATAGTGTAGAAAATAAATATTGTCAATTTCCAAATTATGGCTACCCTGGTATAACTACAAGAGTTTAGACCTTAGTAGGAAGAGGGGAAAATGAGAGTCTAGAGGAGCTAAATTACTTACCTTTTGTAAAGAGGCGATAAATGACACTGTCTAAAAGGCTCATGGATTTGAATGTAAATAAGCTGACGAACAGATACATGAAAATAAAATTATAATGAATCCTGGGAGGAATTTGAGGGGAGAAAAATAAGACCAGGGGATGTGATCAAACTCCTTCATTTTGTAGCAGGGAGGAAGCAAGGAGTCCTTACAATTTAATAACATTAAGAAATCAAGTGAACAAACATATGTAGAAAATCACTAGAAGTATGAAAACGAGATTCTAAAATTTAATTACCTCCAAGGGTGGGCTAGGCGTAGAGGCTTTTTAATTTCATATGCGTCTGTGTTAGCCGAACATTTTATACAGGCTTAACTCTAATTAAAAAAGTTGTTTATTCACTTGCAGACTTGGATCATCTGAGGTGAATGTATTTTTATCTCCTTTTTCTCTTTCTTTACTGAAATATTTTCTTAATTCCCCAGCATTCTCAACAGACTGCTTCTGTTTTGTTTTTGGGTTCTTTCATTCTATCCACCCAACAAAAGGTTTATTGACCTTTACCGGGAATTGAACCATACCAGCTGATGTTCCTTGCCCCTGCTGAGGGAGCTGCTATTTTTCAATTTTGCTCAGAAAATAATTCTAGGGCGTGTGGCATTGGAAGGATTAGCAAACCCAGAACTTCTGTTGAGTTCTGCTGGGATTCGGGAAGATACTCCAGGCCAAAGAAACACTTTTGTGTATTTGATCGAAAATAAGAGAACAAAGGCTACTAACAATTGCTGGAGAATAGAAAGCGTGAGTCGCCACCAAAGTGAGTCAGAATATAACAGCAGCCATTTACAAAATAACAGCAATTATAAGGTGAGCCCTTATACTTAATCAGGTAAAGTAATACATGTTTTTCATACAATGTGTGTGTATCTCTCTCTCTCTCTCACACACACACACACCTCCCTTTAAGTTTCATAATCCCTGTAGGTAATATTTTGATATTTGAATTTTACAAAAAGAGATCAATCGGAAACTCAGGAAGATTATGCAACTTTTTCAAGGGCACAGAGCTAATAATTTCCAGGTCTGCCTGTCTCCGTTAGGAGCATTTAAAGGGAAATAGAACTGAAAAAAACACACGCATCTGGACTGAGAGAAGGAGAAATATCATCACCCACTCAAATGCTTGGCAAAAGCCTGGGACCCTCCCTAACTTCACTCATTTCTTCAAACTCGGCATCCAGTCAGCAAGTCCGATGAATTCCACCTCCAGCTCAGACGCTGTTCCCTCTCACATCACCACTGCCGGTGCCCGCAAGAGCGGCCAGCGCCTCCTTCCCTGACTGTGCTGCTGCCGCCTCCCTGCTCCCCGCTTCCGTGCCTGCCCCCTCTTCTGCCCACTCTTTAGAGAGCATCCAGGATAAACTTTAATTACGCAAGTCAGATCAAATCTCCCCTCTGCTAAAAATGGCTCAAAGCTTTCTTTCCACACTTGGACCGAAGTCTTGCACTTAACCAGGATTTGGAAAGCTCTGTGGTGTTAGATACATTTGTGCCACCCCCCCCCCCCCAACCAACCCCTGCTAACTAAGTCCCACCCCAGCAGCTTTCACATTCTACAGTGGAAAGGTTTAGGTAGCTTTCTCTGGGGTTCTTGTGGTTGTGAATTTCAGTATGGAATGGGAGAGATTTGAATTTGTTGAAAGAATAAACCCTATAAGAAAATAAGAACATTCTAGGTAAAGTAAATGATAAGTGTAATGCCCCTCAAGGAATATTGTAGGAATGTTTTAGGAACAACAATAAGCTATGAAACTAAATGTGAGAAAATAGCATCAGAGACATAGTGAAGGGTCAGATTAAATTAGGCATTATGGACCATGATAAATAAAGATTCTATATTTGGTTTCATGTCTGATAGAAGCCATAAGAGTTTGGAACAAGTCAGGGAAATCATAGAATTTGTTTTAAATATATTTCTGGGTTCTTTGATAAAGAGAGAGTTGAGGAAGATAAAGAATTAGCAAAGCCAGATTAGGAATTCATTCCCCCTGTTCTTGTGAGCAGCATGTGGCTTGGACTGTGTTCAGAGAGGCTAGGTGGTGATGGGAGGTCAGAGTTGAAAGTATGGTCAACACTTAGATTTCTGATGAAACTTGAGAGGGAGGGGGATAAAATATGATTCTAAACATTCTGGCTAGAAAAATTGATAAATATGAATGCTCTTACTACACTGGGGACATTTGGGGAGGAGTAAGTTTGAAGAAGAACATCAGAAGCTCTGTGTTATACATGTCATATTGAAAATATAAATTAGACATCCAACTGGAGAAGTTGAATAGACAATCTGGATCTGGAGCTAAGAGCAAGACTAGGAGTGAAGAAATAGGTAAAGGAATTATTGTATAGATCAGTGTCATTCAAAATGCGTGTCTTGGCCACCATTATTGTGCAAACTGTTACTGAATAGCAACCTGACAAGGGTCAATATTGAGACTAACTGCTTAGAAATTGTGTTATTGGGTACCATCAAGATCACATAGGAGTCATGCATGGGGCCTGTGGTACAAATGTATCAGCTTGTGATGCACTTGGGATATACAAGAAGAACCATTTCATCACAGTTAAAGAAGTAATAATAGAAGAGTTTAAAAAGCACGGCTACAGATGCTGTTTAACTCTAAGGGGCTTTGTGTGATCTTCTGAGGATCAAGCATAGATAGAAAAAAGAAAAGAACCAAGGACTGAGCCTCGAGGCACTTCCTGTTTTAGAGATCAAGCTGCAGAGGATGGACCAGCTAGAAACTGGAAGTGAATGGCTCAGGAAATCGGAGGCTATAAAGAGAAGCCAAACAAAGACGATGTTTCATGGAGAGACAGTGCAGTCATCCATGTCAAATGCAGTTGAGGGACTAAGATGGAGGCTAAAGGTAGCCTCCTCAATGTCAGATTCCTGTGTTTATGTATCTCTGTTCATACCTACATCTATCTTTCTCTCTACATCTAATGCTATGTGTATCATGGTCTATATCTAGATCTACATGTCTCCTGGCCTTTTCCACTTCCATTCACACAAGGAATGTTAACCTTGCCTTCAACTATTGTGGTAATCTCTTCATTGCTCTTCTTTCTCCCATGGTCTCGTTCCCTCTAGTTCAGGAGTCGGGAACCTATGGCTCGCAAGCCAGATGTGGCTCTTTTGATGGCTGCATCTGGCTCGCAGACAAATCTTTAATTTAAAAAAATAATAACATTAAAAATATAAAACATTCTCATGTATTACAATCCATTCATTTTCTACTGCTCATGTTCATGGTTGCGGGTGGCTAGAGCCAATCACAGCTGCCCTCCGGGACAACACCAAATTTTTATTGGATAATGCGTAATGTACACCGGTCCTTGTATGGCTCTCATGGAATTACATTTTAAAATATGTGGCGTTCATGGCTCTCTCAGCCAAAAAGGTTCCCGACCCCTGCTCTAGTTCTTTCTCCACAGTGAAGCTAGAATATTTTTTCTAAAGCTTACTATCAATCATTTCTCTAACCTTTTTAAAAATCAATCTATATCCAGTTGTCTAATAAAAAAAACTGCTGTAATTCATAACGTAGCTAAAAATATCCTTTGACAGCTGTCAAATTCTTCTCTTTCCAGTCCCAAGGCTCTTGCAGACTGTGTGCTCTGAGGGTGACTCATGTGTCTAGGACTTTTGTGCAGGGGCCACAGCCCTCCACATCCCAGTAGGAATATCACCCACAAGATCAATGGTGGTTCTCATCGATTATGACCAAATGCAGGGCAGGGCAAAACAGCTCTGCAGAGCCAAAGAAGGTTTGATTGTCCACAAGCTGAGCTCCATGTATTGTTGATGTCCAAACCAAGTTCATTCTCCTAGTGGTCTCCCCACTATGTGCTACCCTAACCTCCCAGAGATTCCTCTCCAGAGGTCCCTCTGAGGAAGAGTGAGCTTGTGTTTTGCTCTATTTCAGTGTATTAGTTAGTTATTCTCCATTACAGCATTTCTCACTGTAGTGTCATAATCCAGATGCACTTTTGGCTTATTTTATACTTGCATTTACCATGATTAAAATAGACTGTTTACACTCTCCACACAAGCTCTGATTCTCCATATTACTTTGAGGATGTGTATGTGTTCCCCTAAATTTATTGGCTCTGTGGTCTAGATTTTTACCAAAGTACATCCAGTTTATCATTTAGCATAGTAGATTTCTTTTTTGGTAATTATAAGTTAACATCAAAAAAGGGAAATATGATATCTATGTTATAGAGAGAGAGTTATAACTGGGACATTAGCTGGCTTAAATTTTTCCCATTTATATAGAAAACAAATGCAAGTTTATTTTGATCTGAATAATGGTCTAAATTTTAACTTTTTTTTTCAAAAATAGCAAACCAGATTTCTCATTCTTATTTAATAAACACAGCAAACTTTTAGCAATAAATTTATTTTAATTATTTTTATTTTTTTGTGACAGAGAGAGATACAGAGAGAGGGACAGATAGGGACAGACAGGCAGAAAGAGAGAGAGATGAGAAGAATCAATTCTTTGTTGTGGCACCTTAGCTGTTTATTGATTGTTTTCTCATATGTGCCTTGACCGGGGAGGGGGAGGGGCTACAGCAGATCGAGTGACCCCTTGCTCGAGCCAGCGACCTTGGGCTTAAGCTGGTGAGCCTTGCTCAAACTAAATGAGCCTGTGCTCAAGCTGGAGACCTCAGGGTCTTGAACCTGGATCCTCCGTGTCCCAGTTCAATGCTCTATCCACTGCGCCACCACCTGGTCAGGATCAGCAATGAATTTAAATGTTACCTTCAATTTATTAAAAATGGTAAAGCTATCAGAGCTTGTTTTGGTTATTATTATTCTGTCCCATTGACATCTTTAACCTGTCAGATTCTGCCACAATGCAGGTCTAATTTATTGAGCTTTATATAGAATATAACAATTTAGTATTTATTTATCATTTTAAATTTAAAAATATGAATAATTTAAATTTCTTCATATTTCTCATTTGGATAGTGTTAGGTCTCAGATTTTATATCTTTGTTATCAATGCAAATAATATGAATTTTTGTATTCTGTCATTTGTTGAAAATGTATTGATGTTTCTAAATTGATAAGTAGTTATCATTCCTAGATTTTTTAAAAATATTTTTATGTTATTATTTTATTTAACTTAGATTTTTAAAATTTAGTTTAATTTTATTTAAAATTTTAAAAATTTATCATTTTATTTCATTGAAAATACATAAGACTTGAATATAACTATCATATATATTTATATATTTTCTTCTGTTTCTTAGTTGATTATCTTGGGCATTCAAACCAATGTTTAATGGTTTTAAAGTTTTTTCTTTTAAAATACTTACACTTTTAAGTTATTTGCCTATGGTAAGCATGCGAAATCATCGTTTTTTTAATTTAGCAAATATTTTTCTACATATTAATGATTACAAATGCTATGGTAAATAATTTGAAAAATATATAAAGGAAATATTTGATTCTATTATAATAATGTACACACATACATATGTATATGTGTGGGTATCTTTAATTGTACAGAAAGACTTTTTTTTACATCTGTTGGAATGAATTATTTTTGCTATTTTTTTTCAAAAGTTACAGTAATAGATTTTTTTCCCAGTACTTTTATAGGTAATTGAAAGCTCCTCAAAGACATGAACTCATTCATCTTTACAACAGCTTTATTAAAGATAATAGCATGGATATTATTGCAAATGGATGCTGAGGTCACCAGAGGAAATTTTAGCAAAAGCCATAAGGTTATTACAGTGGAAAGTTGGCAGAGGCCAACAGCACATGGTGACTAGCCCCGTGGTCTACAGCCAGTTGGCTGCAGCTTGGGGTGAGAAGCTGTATCCGGTACCTAGACATCTTTCTCATGTGGATAGATTTCTTAATGTTTGTCCACCCAAGAACTCATTGGAATTTTTTTATATGAACATGCTAGAGCTTACCTTAATATATTTTTGTCCATTTACTACTCTTCTTTATATTAAAATGTATATTTAGAATGCATTGTTTCTATTTTTGTGGGCAAACATACAAATCATACCCTGAAGTTTTCTCAAAGAACTCCTCCTAAACAATTGTTACGCATCATTTTATGATTCCTGTTTAATCAATAGAACAAAACATTCAAGCATTTATTGGAGAGTTAATCCATAAAGTGACTGCAATTTTGTCTTTTCAAAGGCTCATTCAAGATAATTGAAAGGAAATCAAATGTAAGGCAGATGTATTATCTCTCTCTGTCAGTTCTTAAGCTCAACCTTTGTGCTGTGGTAGGGTATTAGAAACTGACAGACATTAACCACATTCTCTTGACTTCCTGAAGATTAAATGGCAGGCATTCTGTCACCATTTTGATTTAAGAAATATCCCATTGACATGAATTACTTTTGATATTAAAAATAGTTTAAAATAAAGAATACCCTTTTAGAGAATATATATGAATACTTTAAAAAGTCTAATTGAAAATATTTTACATATTATTGGAAAATATATAAATTACCCAAATATCATATTTTTACAGAACTTAGCGTGATGAAAATTTTGCTTCTCAACATGGGCTTGACATTTCTTAAATCAAAATTAATGGCCTGACCTGTGGTGGCGCAGTGGATAAAGCGTCGACCTGGAAATGCTGAGGTCGCTGGTTCAAAACCCTGGGCTTGCCTGGTCAAGGCACATATGGGAGTTGATGCTTCCAGCTCCTCCCCCCTTCTCTCTCTCTGTCTCTCTCTCTGTCTCTCTCTCTCTGTCTGTCTCTCCCTCTCCTCTCTAAAATGAATAAAAATAAATAAATTAATTAAAAAAATCAAAATTAATATTCTTTCTCTGTCAGATAGCCAGAGTCAGTCTGCATTCAATGTCAACTTCAATAACTAAATTTTTCCAAGTGCTTGCTGATGCTGTTTCATATGCACTTAATTATATAATCTGTTTCAACTCACTTTTTAAAGTAAATTAAAATATCCCCAGCTACACAAATTAGTAACACATGCATTTATATTACTACCAATTAACTGAATTCCCAATACTACAAAACAATCATCATGTACATATATTATTAAGAGCTACTGTGTGGTTCATGTTTGATACAAAATAAAAGAGCCTGTAAGTTAACTGAGATTTGTGTCCTGCCCTCAAGGAGCTTTAAATTGTAATATAACAGATGTATTTAGATGTCAGGCTACATGACACAATCTCTAAATACTAAAATATTTTGAGGAAAGGAGAGATGAGTGAGGTATGGGATTGTCAGGGAAACTTCCACAGAGCAAGGAAAGTTTAGTTTGCCTGTGAGGAAAATAAAATAGAATTGAGATAGATAGATGATATTTTTATTAGCTGAAACCTTATAAGAAAAACAAAGTCTATGTGTTGTTTGTTGGATAGTGTGGACGTGAAGGCAAATGTTTGTATCTGAATGCATTTTTAGTAAGTGAGGAACTGGACCCTCCTCTGGATTCTTCTTCCTGTGACAGACCCACACACTATCCTCTTCTGGTTCAGTTAATGAGTTTTGTTTTTGTTTTTTTTTAAAGATTGCTGTATGTCAGAGATCTTCACTAGGGCCATCTTCATGCATTGCAGAATTCAAAATATGAACTAAGTTTGGTTTTAGTGAAAAACACTTTTTTTGTTTGTTTTTTGACTTGTGGGTTAATTTTAAGAGGGTTGGATTTGTTCAAACAATAAATATTGTTTTTCCTACAGCTAAATGTTCAGCCTTCAATGAAAAATGAGTTGCCTATGCTGTTTCTTTGTGTGTCAGGTATGAGGTCATGGGAAACTCTAGAAATTTAACCTAGAAAAGGGCATGCCACCAAGAAGTAGAGGGAATCAGTGAAGGCTGATCTGAATGGCTCCCAGTTGAGCTTATGTGTGTATTTGGTTTTGCTTATGGCTGTACTTTTAAGCTTTTACTATAATATTTGTCCTTCCCCTATGGTCCCATTTTTCATGACAGATACCGAAGAGCATAGAATCTTTGGGAAGGAAGAATAGATCTTTTGTTTCATAACCAAACATTAGTCTGCAAATTATACCATTTGTTTCCTGTATCTATTCCATAAGGAATACTCTAATGGACTCATAATAGATTGTTGTTATCACATCAGCAAAAAGTAAGGTGCTTTCCATAGGATAAACTATTATATTACAATTAAGTAAATCCAGTAGACTCACTGGTACTTTCACCAAATTATACCCAAATGCTTGATTATGAAAATCATTGAAGGGGGGGACCATAATCACAGTAAAACATCTCTTTGCCTTAGCAAGGCGACATGCTTCAAAAAACAATATGGGTTTCATATACAAACTTTTGTTTTATGATTCAAGAAGTATTTTTTTTTCTCAAGTGTGAATCAAACAATTTTTGGTGCTTACTATGCATCAAGTATTTATAAACTGAAAATACACCCACAATTAGAAACAGTACTTTTTCTGAAGGAGAGGTGCTTGCAACGATGACAGATGAATGAACACTCACCATTCATTTGATGCCCGGTTGGAAGTCCGTGCAGGGTCCTGTCAGATTCCACAGAATCTACAGAGGTTGGAAAATGGAGGTTAAGGAAGACTTCCTAGAGAGAGAAATGGCAGGATTTAATATTTGAAGATGTGTAAGGATTGAATCAGGTAGAAGCATGTAGGGTAACAACGCTTGCTGGTCAAGATGAACACTAATAATCTTTCAAGCAGAGGAAGTCAGCATTTTGGAGTCGCATTAAAAAGACATGGCACAATACGCTGAGAACAAGTACTTCATTGTGGTCTGTGTAGAATGTCAGGGACTTCTGGACAGAAAGGCCCTGGAATAATCAAACAGAAGAGCCTGGGGTCCAGTGTAAGAGGAGAGCGCCTATTCAGTAGGCAGGGTGGCCACTGAAGAAGTTTAAGCAGAAGAATGATAAAATCAGTTTGTATTCTGAAAAACAGATTCACCGTCCCTTTTAGAGTTATAATCTCTTCACTAATCTTTCAAAAGTTAATGATTGACTCAGTATTTTACAATGACTCTCCTTGTAAGAATGTTATAGTCTTTCCTAGTATTTAAAAAAAAAATTTTTTTTTTTGTATTTTTCTGAAGCTGGAAACGGGGAGAGACAGTCAGACAGATTCCCGCATGCGCCCGACCGGGATCCACCCGGCACGCCCACCAGGGGCTACGCTCTGCCCACCAGGGGGCGATGCTCTGCCCCTCCGGGGCGTCACTCTGCAGCGACCAGAGCCACTCTAGCGCCTGGGGCAGAGGCCAAGGAGCCATCCCCAGCGCCCGGGCCATTTTTGCTCCAATGGAGCCTTGGCTGCGGGAGGGGAAGAGAGAGACAGAGAGGAAGGAGGGGCGGGGGGTGGAGAAGCAAATGGGCGCGTCTCCTGTGTGCCCTGGCCAGGAATCGAACCCGGGTCCCCGCAAGCTAGGCTGACGCTCTACCGCTGAGCCAACCGGCCAGGGCCTAAAAAAATTTTTTTTGAGGATATTCTGACCTGAGTTTTTAAAACATTACCATGATTTCAGCTACATTGCTGTGTTTTTAATGCCTTCAAACCCATGTCTCCTGCTGTGGTTTTTACCAGATCTATAAAAATTGTGGAATTCGCAGTGAGAGAGCATTTCCCAACTTGAGTTAAAATACTCACCAGGCTTCCAAACCGAGTGCTTTCCCATAACTGCCCAATTGCCTACAACTCAAGATTAAAAGGAAAAATCAAGCCACTTCCTTTGAAGTATGTGAAGAAGCACGTTTAATCTGACTTCCCTAGTACTAGTGCTTTTGAAAATGTGATATTTTTTCAGGATCATACTTTACCCATTTGACAATTTACAAATTACCGTTCAGTAAGAAAAAGAGAGGCTAAATTCTTTGGCCCTTGCTAGCTCTGTGTGTATGTCCCATAAAATAGCGTATATGATGAGATGGTGCAGAGATTTCTATGATGCCGTGTGATTTTACAGAAAGAATAAAAATAAACATCCAAAAGCTTCATTCTTATCCATCAGATTTTACCAGTGATATCAGTTATGTGTTTAAAATAACAATGTAAATCTATTTTTGGTCAGAGTTAGTACCGTATTTCCCCATGTATAAGATGCACTCTCTTCCGAAAAATTTGGTGTCTAAACACTGGGTGTGTCTTATACAATGGTTGTAGATTTTTTACTTGCATTTCCTGCTTTTGCGGGCTTATCTTTGTGCTTACTGTTTCGCACTTGTTACTGGTATATTACAGTAGATTATATTTTTCAAATTTTGGGCCCTCAAATTAAGGTGCATCTTATGCATGGGAGTGTTTTATACATGGGGAAATATGATAATTTCCATCCCAGACAGTTATTGGAGAGTACTGTATTTATTTATTTATTTACTTCCCCACTAAATTCATTGCCCAGCATCTTCCTGATTCATTCATTGTTTCCTATTCCACTCTCTCCTCGATTGGCTTGATTACAAACGCCACTTTCAAATTACAGTTGGCTCTCTGTATCCACCGGTTCCACTTTCAAACATACTCAGAAAAAAATGTTACACTGTTGCTGCTGTGTCCTGCATAGTTAGATAGGTCTGTACTGAGCATGTACAGACTTTGTTTTTTTTCCATGTCATTATTTCCTAAACAATACAAAATGATTTCCTCAGCATTAAAAACTATTTACATAGCATTTACAGTGTATTAGGTATTATCAGCAATCTAGACAAGCTTTAAAGGGCCTGGGGAGATGTATGTAGGTTATAGGCAAATTCTATGCCATTTTATAAAAGGGACTTGAGCATCCATGGATTTTGGTATCTCAGGGTGCTGCAATCAACCCCACTGATGCTGAGAGATGACTATATACTTAGGAATAATTCCCCCCACCCCATGTCCCAAAATATGAGAATGGTCTTGTATTGTGGGCTTTAAGTTGTTTGGAGATAGGAGCTTTTACTCTTTTGTTTCTAATCTCTTTATTGTAGACAGAAACCAGTGTTTAAAACCGGAACGTTTCTCACATAAAGTTAACAGCTAAAGCTGTAGAATGCTTATTATGCCTTGTTTGCTCTCAACTATTTGTACGTTAACCTGTGTAATACTCACAGTGGCCCTATGAGGGCGCTATTACAGTTACCTGCAAAGGAGAGGAGAAGACCGGTTCAGAAGTTCAGTAACTTGCCGATGTCTATTTAGGGTGAGTGAAGAACCTCAGAAAACTGGCTTTGTAGTCTGTGCTTTTAATTGCTATTCTAATAAAGGTATCCCATTTTTTCCAAAGTTTATAAGCGACTTCGCTTGTATGCAAGACCAGTATTAGTACTTGTTTTTACTAACGGAAAGAAATCTAAACAGAAATTTTGCTTTCATGAAAAACGGCAAAAATTGCATTCAGCGTTAGCTTTGAACTGAACTGATATAAAGGCGGTGTGCATCTTGAGCAGCGAGAGTGGCCCCACCTAGCTTTGTCCTGGGGAACATACCCAGCATCTCAACATCAAGCCACCTCCACAGCTTTGAACTGTGTGATTATTTATGCTTTATCTCATTTATTTTATGTATCTGCAAGCTGTGTCCTAAGATATCAGAAAACCCTCAGAGAACTTGTACGGGTGTTATCTTTAGGATAAAACATGACGTCATTAAGTGTTTCAATATTGGTGAGCACAATAAAGGCATCGTGCATTGGATTTTAGGTCTGGGAATGCTCAAATTTTTTTTCTTTTGAATTAATGGCAATTGCTTTTTAGTTTCATGGCATGTTCATAGGAATGTTCTCTTTAGATAGCAGGGGAAATCTGGACTGAAAAACGTATTCTTGCCATCTTATTCTCAGATATGGCATCCACCTACATAAAGAACATGTAAATTCATATTTATACTACTCAGTGAGGTGATAACTCTGGCAATGTGATTCTCATTTTACTGATAAGGAATCTGAGATTGTTCTGATTGTATGAATCAGAAACCCCACATCTGGAGTCAAAGAGGAGACAATGCTGTCTCTTCATATCTATCAATCAAATATTATTATTGAACCGATGAGGGTGAGTTGAGTTAGAAGCAAACAACTATAACATATCACTCTACATGCCAATATGCTTTCCAACAAAATCCCTGGTGAATCCATGCCTACTCATGATATTCACTGACTAGGATTTAAAAGTTAACTATTGAAATGAGTTCATTTCCTCTTCTCTACACTTTTCCCCTAAAGTAATTTATATGAAAGCTCTTTACTCACATCTCCTCATTGAATATTGGCTTCATATACAAAGAGAACTGTCCCTTTAATGTTCCCAGGTCCAGGAAATTAGACCATTTATTTATTTATTTTTTATTCCTTATCTTGAAACAATTCATTCTTTCAATGCTTATTTCTGGAAGATATCCTTTGTGTCTGGTCTTTTTCTAGCTTCTGGAAGGTACAACAGTAACAAAAAGGAACACAAATTGGAGTTTATGTTCCCAAAGGGAAGAAAGTGAATGACAATAATAAGGTACATAATAGACCATGTAGTGATATGTGCTAAGGAAAAGATAAAAATATAAAAATGAATGAGCATAGAAAATGATGGAGGATCATTCTGACTGAATTGAGGACATACTGTACATAAAGAAGCAACATGGAAGCGGTACAATCTTTTAGATGGAGCTGTTGCAAACTCCAGGGGAAAGGAAATAGTGGGGCTGGGGCAAAGTGGTGGCAGTGGAGGTGGTAACAAGAGGTTAATTCTGGACCTGATTTGTTCAGGGAATAGACAGAATATTATGCTACATAACCAGAGGAGGAAGGGTTTTGTCACAGTTGGCTAGAGCAGGTGAAAGAAAGGGAAGAGAATAGAAAAGCATGTTTATAAAGGAGTATCAGTAATTAGCTTTTTAAAAACAAATAAATGAACTCTGTGATGAATAAATGAACCAGTTGGCTTTGGATTCAAACACAAAGAACAGCTGAGAATAGCAAATAATTTTCTAGAAGATAACATAAGAATTATATATTGATGAAGACAGCCCTATCTGGTTTTATATTCATGATAGTAGAAACTTTAAGGTTGATTAGAAAATTATTACACTTCTTTTT
This sequence comes from Saccopteryx bilineata, assembly GCF_036850765.1. Lineage (NCBI taxonomy): Eukaryota > Metazoa > Chordata > Mammalia > Chiroptera > Emballonuridae > Saccopteryx > Saccopteryx bilineata. Next base: position 16,564,773 of record NC_089499.1, on the reverse strand, counting down.
TTCTCCCTCCCTCCCTCCCTCCCTCCCTCCCTCCCTCCCTCCCTCCCTCCCTCCCTCCCTTCCTTTCTTTTTTTCTTTGCTGGGGGTTGGGTGGTGGTGCTATTTGCCAGTATATGTTTTTTTGTCCACCAACATTCAGAATATTTTTTTTATTTTTAAAAACTCAGCCTATGTTATCCAATAGAAAAATTCTGGTTCCACCTCTGCATAAGACAAAACCTGTATGTGTTATTCCAAACAGATTGTAACTAAGGCAAGAAGTTAAGCTGGTTTGAATGTTTTTTCTTCTTCTTCTTCTCTCCCTCTTATCCAAATCTTGGAAATTTCACAAGGCATGAGTGGAATTAAATAAATTAGGAAATAAGAATAAATTTAGAAATAGAAATAACTAATATTTACTTTGAGACACAACAGTACATATGCATGAAAGAACCACCAATACTTCACATACACACATACACACACTATATATAAAACTATTTATTTGCAATACAATGTTCTATAAAATCTCTGAGGCCATCTAATCAATAACATTTTTTAACATATCAGCAAGGTTATTATTCTTTCCCTCTTCCATAGTTGGAAACTGAAGTTCATATAAAGGGACTTTTCCAAAGGCGTTCACTACATGAGTTGCATAGGCAAGACCTGAACCCCAATGTTTTACTTGCTGATTTTCTCCCATCACAATGACACCTCCCCAATATATAAGTTTTATAGCCTTTCATTCTTTTTGTTACAGTCTCATGAATATTTTTTCTTTCTTTTTTTTTTAGCTTAAATACTTAAAAACCATCTGGAGAGCTCATTGTACTGGTTTTATCTGCTTCAGCAGCCGTGCTCAACCAGTGAATTTTCATAGCATTTGAAGGTTATGGGTTTTGAAATATTTAATTTTTTTGACCCAAAGATACATTTTTTTTCCTATCTGCTATTAGAATCTTATATACTAACCCTTGAAATTCAGATTAAAATATATAGGATTTAGTTTGTTTTGACAATAGCACCGAGGTTACCCAAATGGTAATAAAGAAATTGCAATTCTATATTCATTATATTTAGAATCATTAGATGTTATCTGTTAAGTTTGCAGATAAAACAAAACTTTTTCTGATTGGTTTACCATTTAGGTTTCTCTAGCATCATAATTCAGTGTCCTATAGTCTCTCATTATTTTCCCTTTCCTTTGGTTATTCCTATGAAAAGGCAAAGTGCTTTGGAAATACACCTTTGTGACTGTAATCCACATGGCTTATGTCTGTGGTTAGAAAGCCATGATGGGGAGCAGACACTCAGCATGTGATTTTAGAGATGTTCTCCATATGTAGTAATTCATCAGGCTTTAAAAAAAAATTCGGTGCTCTTGTTTCTGTAATAAACGTTTCATCTTATTAATAAACTGCTGTGTCTTCTGTTACCAGGACTGTTCAAGATTTTTCTTGAAAGCTAAGTGGAAATGATTGGCTTGGGTACATCATTTTGTGATGAAAACGAAAGATGCATTGCAGGCAAGGGGGATCACAGCAATGTGTACAAAAATACGGCGGGGTCTGAATGCTCAGCATTATTGAGAGGAAACGGCAGGGGCACTGTGGGACCCTTCAGGGAGGATTCTACCCTTGGGTGATGAACACAGAATCCTCTTCTTTTCCTCTCTTTCCTGAAATTTGTTACCAAGTTATTTTTAGTTCAGCCCGAGCGAGTGATTCTGCTCTGTGAGCGAGAAGCTCACGCTCCATACTGTGCAAAATGCTATTTATTATTGATATCGCTATGCATATTCTATGGAATATAAAACACTCTAAATTTTCTACTGGTGCCTTTGGCACAATGGAGAGGAAAACTTTTTGAAAGGAAAACATTGCTTCATCTATAATAAATTAATAACAACTCAATATGAGGTTTTTTAAAAAAGTAACTAAATGCATTCAAGCTACTTTCAAAGGGATTTTAGGCTATATGCAAATACGCGGCTCTGAAACTTTTCAGTTTGGGGATTAGCATTCCGATGCCGACTCTCCCTTAGTTAGGCTTGCCCTACCTAAAGTGTTTATACTCTTTCTGAAAGTCTGTATATGAACAGACAGGAAATAATTAACTCTCATTTGTCAAGTGTCTTCTGATTTACATTTTTATATTTTGTTGTCTATATCTCTTTTCTCCTATTAACTGTGGAGAAATCTCATAGTTTGGGTTGTTATTTGTCTGTGTTGCAGATTAAAAAAAAAACAAAAAACAAATCTTGGAAAAGCTGTAGGTCGGGTTGAAGATGTCATTTATGTCCCGGCCTCTGTGAGACTTTTTTTTTTTTTTTTTTTGAGGCTCTAACTTTTATTTGCCTATTTCTTCCCTGCATAATCTCTTTAGATAGATACTTCATTCAGCCCATCTGTTTCTCCCAACTCTCTTTCTGAAACTTTGCTGTTGGACTATTTCTGTCTCTCCTATTTGCATGTAGCTTATGGAACTCCATCCGTGCTCTCGGTCCTCAAAGTGAGTAGGACAGAAAATCACACATAAATCAAATATAGAAGAAATAGTTCTCTGTCTCCATGTTGCCCATCTCTCCGCAGAGTTTCTGTCTGCAGAGTTCTGTCAGGAGAAGTGGAGCTGCGCTATTCCTATGCCTGTATCTGCTGAGAAAGATGGGGTCCCAAAGCCTTGGGGTTTATGTCATTTTCTTGGGCATCTGCGAGATGAGTTAACATTTGCAAATCATATTAAGCACTTTGGTTCTCATTCTCCTGATAGAAAACGTCGATAACAATCTCTCATTTTCTGACAAAGCTATTATGAGGAGCAAATGGTCTATGAAAGTGAGTATTTTTTTGCTTTGGAAAGCTCTATGTAAGGATATATCAGCTATTATAATGATCATTTCCATAGACCTCCTCAGAGCAATCAGTGACAACTGCTTACTGGTAGTGAAAAAAAAGCATTTGAAGCCACAATGAATATTATGCTCTCTTCTGAGACAGGTGTGAACCTTCAACAAGAAATTCAGATATAGGAGAAATGAAATGTCTTTGTTTTCTTTAAAATAATTTCAGTTGGTGTCTCTTCCCTCCAGGTGGGCAGGGTATGCAAAAGTACAAAGTTCTAAGACATTCTAAGCATTGGGGTGGTTTCTCTCTCTCTCTCTCTCTCTCTCTCTCTCATGATTCATCTATCTATGGTCACACCCCCAAAGTGCTATCCCACCCTTCATGAGGTAGGTCGGGGGGCAGTGCTTTGTCCTTGTCAGGCTTGAGGCGCACATCCTTTAAGATGCCAGAACATCTAAGCATCTTGGATCTAGCTGTCCTCGATCACTCAGGCAGTCATCCTCAAGAGATCTCAACATCTCCCTGGGTCATTCTCAAGTTCTAGGCTAAATGCTAGCCTACAGATCTCCAAAACTTTCAAAGTTTTTCCAGACTTAAAGTTCTCTTCATCTTCAGATTTTTTTTTCAATGACATCACCTTCAATTTCCTCCCCACCTAGAATTCCTGCCATCACCTCTCTAAAGTCTTCATCACTTTGAATCAGGTTCTGCTTTTGATTTAGATACTGAGTAAAGGACATACAGAGAATCTAACTACCTTGTTATAATGGTAGAAGAGAAAAACATAGGGAAGATGAAAACAAGTTAATATGTCAATAACTAGATGTGTAATGAACAATTTGGGAATGGATGGTTAAAACACAAAATCAGGTTGCCTGACTGCCACTCTGGTTTGCAGAAAGGTACTAACGGATATGTTGATTTGATCTTGAGTTCCCTTTATTATTCCAGATTTTCCATCAATTTTATGTTACACAAAATAGGTTAATATTACATGTAAGAGTCCAGCAAAATGGAAGAGAAGGTTCAGGATGAGAGAGAGAGAGAGAGAGAGACTGAGAGAGAGACGCTAGTGAGAATAAAGTAGATGGAGAGAACGAGATTGAAGAGAATGAAGCAGATCAGTAAACACATTGGTCAGTAAAAACAAGTTCTAGTTAATCTTCAAAATAAGAGGGGCCTGACCAGGTGGTGCGCAGTGGATAGAGCATTGACCTGGGACACTAAAAGCCCGAAGTATCTGTCTTGAGCATGGATCATCGACATGATTTCAAGGTCTCTGGCTAGAGCAAGGGGTCACTGGCTTGGCTTGAGTGCCCCAATCAAGGCAGGTGTGAGAAACAATCAGTGAACAACTAAAGTTATGCAACTATGCCTGACCTGTGGTGGTCAGTGGATAAAGTGTCAACCTGGAAACACTGAGGTTGCCGGTTCAAAACCCTGGGCTTGCCTGGTCAAGGCATATATGGGAGTTGATGCTTCCTGCTCCTCCCCCCTTCTCTCTCTCTCTCTCTCTCTCTCTCTCTCTCTCTCCTCTCTATAATGAATAAATAAAATCTTTATAAAGTTATGCAACTATGAGTTGATGCTTTTCATCTCTTTCCCTTTCTGTCTGTCTGTCTCTCTCTCTCTCTTGCTCAATAAAAAGTAAATAAATAAGAGAGAGATGATTGAGAAATAATGAATAAGTAAAGACAAAGTGTAAGGGAAAAAGTAATGTGCATCTAAGACACAGCAAATCATAATGTTTTGAAATATTATGTTTAAATTTATTTTTATAGTTATAAAACCAATAATGAGTCATTGTAGAAAATATGGGAACTTAAAAAAGAAAATCAGCATTACTCATACTCTATTACACAAACATGCAATATAATAAAAATGGTTTCATCTATTAACTTTAATATATATACAATTTTTTGTGCCTTGAAAATTATTTGAATAGGTCATTTAAATGGTCACTAACATTTCCTACATTTCCTTCTATAAACATATCATAAGCTGCATAATTATTTTTTATTGGATGTTTAAGTTTCTTTATTCCTTTAATTTTATAAATTACACTGAATTAAAAATCTAGCTACATAAATTTTGTCCTTATTTTAATCATTTCATTAAAAGGTTCTATGAAATTAAAATGATTTAATCAAAGGAATAAATGCATTACTCTTTATATGGTGATAATTTTTATCATTAATTATTTACAACTAATGTTTCATCTCTATTTCTTCCTGATCATAAAATCCTTGTTTTATAAATTTAATCATAGGAATCCATTTTATTTTTCAAATGTAATCTTTGGAAAGACTATGGAGGCCTCTAGCTATGTCTTAACATTGACTCATTTTTATTCTTATTTCCTGGTATTATGAGCAAAATTGGACAAGTGGATGTCAGGATTACTTTCTCCTAACTCAGAATAAAATTCAGTATTCTCCAACTTGCTGCTAATGTGACATAAGGAGAGAGAACATCACCTCCCAGGCCTGAGTCATATCCCTCTTGGAAATACTAGTTCCTGGGACATACCAGCCAGTTTTCGGACACTATTGGTGAGACCCAGGTTAATGTGTATTGAAATCTGACATTTACAGTGAGAAACTTACAGCTTTAGTAAGCAATATCCAGGTCCATTTATCCTATATACCTCAAATGCAACGTCATGACTCCCCCCCCCCCCCCAACAATTGTGCAGGTGTTGAAAGTCGGCCTGTTAATGCAAATGTGAAGAATTCTAATAATACCTCGTTGTCTGATCCCATCTTGCTGGGGGCCTTTAGAAAGCCACTTGAGACTCTCCAGTGCTTCTATCAGAGTAGGTGAAATAGCTGCTCTGAGCAGGTGGGACTCAGCCTAAATCACACTCAAAAGACTCAAAAAGTACATGGGAAGATCAATGTTCAATTCAGATTTTACTTGAAGAATCAGAATGCAAAGCATTTTTATTCATGGGATTTGTTTCCTGAATATTATATGCTGCCTTAGAGAAGAAACTATGCCTACATATTTCAGAAGATTCTCAAAAAAGGCATAGAACTTGTCAAAATAATTTTAGTTGAGATGTGTTTCGATGGTCCCCTGCCATTGTGGCCATGAGTCAATCATTTAACCTCAAATATTTTTTTTTCTGTTGAAAAATGGTTAGCATTACATCTTGTGAGGATTCAATATAATAACAAATATGAAAGCATTTTAAAATCCACAGAGTAACAGAATATAAAAGGGAATAAACATGCAAATTACAAACATAGGAGCAAGTCAGGAGTCCAGCTCCTGGCCAGAAAAACAATGTGTGATCTTTCAGGCCAGACCATAGGCAATTACAAAGGTTTTTTACCTGGCAGATCTCAAGGAAGAAATGGCCCTACCCATCCCAGACTAGGGGTCACAGCACTGCAGTCTTCTATCTAAAGCAGGGGTCCCCAAACTTTTTACACAGGGGGCCAGTTCACTGTCCCTCAGACCATTGGAGGGCCGGACTATAAAAAAACTATGAACAAATCCCTACGTACACTGCACATATCTTATTTTAAAGTAAAAAAACAAAACGGGAACAAATACAATATTTAAAATAAAGAACAAGTAAATTTAAATCAACAAACTGACCAGTATTTCAATGGGAACTATGCTCCTCTCACTGACCACCAATGAAAGAGGTGCCCCTTCCAGAAGTGCGGTGGGGGCCGGATAAATGGCCTCAGGGGGCCGCATGTGGCCCGCGGGCCATAGTTTGGGGACCCCTCATCTAAAGGAACATGCAGTCTGGGACTCGGGGGGGCCCCCTTGTGGCCATGCTCTTATGCATATCTGCTTTTTGTATCCTTAGCCCAGGCATTCCATTTGGGGGATTCCCACCAAGGGTGGGAGGGAATTGAGGACAATTTTCTGCACACTTACGCAGCACTCAGTACTTTTCTGTCCTAGCCCTTACCTATCTCCCTCTTCCTGGCCCAAGGATAGGACTATTGATTCTTTCTTAGCCACACAGTGGCTCTGTGACTGAGCTTGCCTGATGGGTCAGGTACAAAATCCAACATATAGGGCTTTTGGTCCTCTTGGAGAGTGTGGCCTACTTTAAAATGCTGGTTTAAATGAAGAGTCATATTCTTAGACTCTCTGCAAAATAGGAGAATTTTATGATTTTTTTTCTTTTTTCTTTTCTGTATAATCATTGATTCATAACTCAATTGTCCAATTCAAAACAGTTTCACTAATGGCGAATGTTGCACATTTTTGTTTTATTTTTTAGATAGTTGAGATGTTTAGATTTTCTTTCAGATATTCTTTATCTACTTTTTGACTTTTTTTTTCTCTATGGTTTTATTTTAGTCACTTCTTTATAGCTTTGATACTTTGTGGAATTCCTTTCATATATAAAAAACAATATTTTAAGGCAAAAATATTTACCTACAATTCCATCTATGCATTAACCTATTTTGTATGTGTGTTTTCTGTGGTGTATATCACATATTTTTTTTTTTTTTACTTTTCTTTTTTTCTTCTTTTTACTAAGATGAAATTCATGTACCATAATATTAGCCATTTTAAAGATTGCAATTTAATATATTTATAATTTTGTACCATTGTCACTCTTGTTCTAAAACATTTTGATTATCCCAAAAGATGACCATGTACAAATTGATCAATCATTCCTTACAAATTATTTTGTGTCTGGCTTCTTTCACTTAACATAGTTTTATTGGATGTTCATCCACACTGTCGCATATAACAATACTTCTTTCCTGATTGTGACTGTTTGATATTCCAATTGTGAATAGTGCTTCTATGTCTATATGTGTATTAGTTTGAGTATTTGTTTTTAATTCTTTGGGATATATACCTAAGTGTGGAATTATTGGCATTTCTTTTCTTTTTTTATTTATTTTAGAGAAGAGAGAGAAAGGGAGAGAGAGAGAGAGAGGAGAGAGAGACAGAGAGAGAAGGTGGGGAGGAGCAGGAAGCATCAACTCCCCTATGTGCCTTGACCAGGCAAGCCCAGGGTTTCGAACCAGCGACCTCAGCACTTCCAGGTCGACACTTTATCCACTGCGCCACCACAGGTCAGGCTTTTTTTTTTTAATTCATTTTAGGGGGGGGAGAGAGAGAGAGAGAGAGAGAGAGAGAGAGAGAGAGAGAAGGGAGAGGAGCAGGAAGCATCAACTCCCATATGTGCCTTGACCAGGTAAGCCAGGGTTTTGAACCGGCAACCTCAGTGTTTCCAGGTTGACGCTTTATCCACTGCGCCACCACAGGTCAGGCGAATTATTGGCATTTCTATGGAAATTCTTTACTCAAGTTTTTAAGGAATTAACACTGTTTTCCAGAGCAGCTGTACCATTTTACATTCCCATCAACAATTTACAAGGTTTCCAAATTCTTTGCATCTTCATGAACATTTGTTATTGTCTTATTATCAACCTTCTAGTGAGTATGAAGAGGGATCTCATTGTGGTTTAAATTTGTATTTCCCTAATGACTAATGACATTGGGTATTTTTTAATAAACTTGTTGACCTTCATTGAAGAAATTTCTATTCAAGCCTTTTGCCCATTTTTATTTAGTGTGTTTGTCTTTCTGTTGTTGAAATTTGTTTTATGTAAATATTTTAGACACTGGATCCTTATCAGATATATGATATACAAATATTTGTTACAGTCTGTAAATTGTCTTTTCATTTTCTTGGTAATATTCTTTGGTGAAGATGGTTTTTATTTTTATATAGTCTAATTTACCAACTTTTTCTTCATTGCTCTATCATATACTTTTTTGTACTGTAATTTAATTGATTTTCTGGTACCACATTGCCATACTTTAAAACAACAGTCTGTGTTTTCCTTTTTAAAGACGCTTTTTATTCTTTCTCTTATGTATAAATATAGCAGTCACATTTGTTTTTGTTTTCTTTTTTCCTACTTATCCTTCCCCCATGAGCTCTGCCTTTTCATTTTTTAAATTTCAATTATTATTCTGTTCTTGTGTTTATTTAACCAGTGTTCATGTGGTTTGTTTCGTTGTAACCATTTGTAAGAACTACCTTATTCATAATACTTAAAGGTCTGGGTTATAGACTAGTTCACAGTGGCAAGCTATAATCAACACAAGTTTAAAGAAGGCCCAGCACTGACATCCTCTTGGCCTGAATGCTGCTTTTCTCTTCTCCTCCATGGCCTGAGGAGACTCTCCCGAGTACTGAATGTGGAAGATGCCCACACAAGGAAGAAGGGAGGAGCTATGTAGCTCATTTCTAAGCTTTTGCTATCCAAAGGGCTTAACCAGTATAGCCAAAAGCACTAAATTGATGATAGTGTCTTTTTTTTTCTTTTTTTCTTTTTTTTTTTCTTTTTAGAGAGAGAGAGAGTCAGAGACAGGGACGGAGAGATGAGAAGCATCAATCATTAGTTTTCCCTTGCGTGTTGCTACACCTTAGTTGTTCATTGATTGCTTTCTCATATGTGCTTTGCCCGCGGGCCTTCAGCAGACCGAGTAACCCCTTACTCCAGCCAGTGACCTTGGGCTCAAGCTGGTGAGTTTTTGCTCAAACCAGATGAGCCTGCACTCAAGCTGGCAACCTTGGGGTCTCGAGCCTGGGTCTTCCACATCCCAGTCCGATGCCCTATCCACTGGGCCACCGCCTGTTCAGGCGATGACAGTGTCTTTTGGATCTAAACTTAATTATTTAAATACATTAAGGCAGCTATTTAGTTGAGAAGGACGGAGGCAGTGTGGCAGTAGGTACTAAGACAGAATGGAATGGGCATTTAATCTGCAACTGTCTTTGAAACCGGCTCTTCTTCTTCAGGTGTGCCCGGCCCACTCTATCTGAACTTTCTCAGCCCTCCGTTCTCTCAGCCCTATTTTTTCCCCCCCTCAACTATGGCATTTTACAAGGATACAAAATAATAACCACGGAGCTTTGTATGTGGTAAATAGTTACATAATGTTTTATAATTTTATGGTTCTTTCTGCAAAGGGAAGGATCAGTTTATAATATGATAATCATAACTTCGTGGAGGTTAGAAATATTTAAATTAAGTTTCAATAAGATGCAACCATAGCACTTCTACATGCAAAATGTTTAACTTCACCAAAAGCTACAGGGACACATGGGGTAACGTATAACAACAACACTGTTATATGGCATAACCTAATACATTTCCTCATCATCTCAAGCCTGTTTTCTCACCACTTTACACCCATGTTCTGGTGAGTATCCTAGAGGCTTTTTCTATTCTAACATAGGATTAGGAAAGAAAACACTCTTAGAACTCACATTAAGATATACAGGACAAGGAAAAGAAGCACACAGAGGCAAGAGTTATCTGAGCGGGGAATTAAAGGTGCTGGTGTCATAAAATATTAAAACATGGTTTAGTCAGAAGTGAGATGTAAGCAAGCTTAATTAGAAATACATATTATTATTTGACTTTAAAGTATAAAATGAAAAATTAAAGTAATCTTACAGGATACGTAATCAGTGAGGAATAATATGTTGGAAAATGAGTCTGATGTTGTAATTGGTGTGTGAGATTAAAATTAATTAATTTTAGTTAGCAGTCATGCATGCAAATAGAAAATCAACAAATTTTAAATATTAAACGCAATTATAGTGACACTGGTAAGTCGCTAGAAAGAAGCAGGAGACTCCTCTGTGGTGTGTAGTCGCTCTCAGCTATAATGTGCTGTTTCTGACTGAATCAGGGAAACATTCTGTCTGCAGAATGTCTGGGCAATTGTAACTATACAAACTTCACCTCCTTCTAAATTTTTTAAATTGAAATACACAGTGATGTTTTGCCTGTATCTAATACTTTATCCTATCACATCTCAAATTAATAAAATGACTTAATTTTAACTAACACATCCTTGCAGGTACTCTAATATCAATGTTCTCTAAGCCCTTTGTAAGATTCATCGGCAACTACTTTGTGATGAAAGGACCCAGGGGCCAGACAAAAAGTTGGGAGGATATTTTTAGTGGTTTCACTATTGGTTTTACAAAATACTGAAGATAGAAGTACAATGCTTTAGGATTCTCTAGTTAGGTAGAAATGAAGTCATTCTAATAAGAAAGAAGAGAGAGGGGGAAAGAAAGGAAGAGAGTATCCATCCATCTATCACCCATCCATCCATCCATCCATCCATCCATCCATCCATCCATCCATCCATTCATCCATCCATTCACCCATCCACCTATTTCTCTCTTCCCTATCATCTATCTATCTATCTATCTATCTATCTATCTATCTATCATCTATCAATGTGTATATACACATACATACAGGGTTGGGCAATAGTAGGTTTACAGTTATGAGTATGCAAAACAGTTTATTCCTGTATTATTATTTATTAATTATTTTATCATTTATTTGTAGTATAACTCTAAACCTACTCTTGCCAACTCTTGTATACATGTATGTTATATGATACCTTAAAAATATAACATTTGGGGTTATCTTTTCTACAAAACAGAAAAAAATATGGTTGTAAATTTTTGTTTTACATCTGCTTTTACAAATTAATAACTAAATTTACAAGTTTTCAAAATGCATGGACTCAGACAAGTTGTGCCTAGTAAAATGAACAAATTTACATTCCTTAAGAGAGAAGGATGACACTTGTTGTCATATTAGAAGCTCTGGCATAGCATTAAATAGTCACAAAGTTATCATTTTGCCCTATTTCCAATTTAGTCCCTAAACAGTAAATGTTTATGTGTTTTTGACATTTATGTAAATCGTATCTCCTGCATATATCTTGTTCTTTTTGTGTTTTGTTCTTTTGCTCAGTGTTGTGTTTGTGTCATCTTGGTGCTGCGTAAGCACCTGCATTTTCAAATTTAATTTGATTGCTGTATTGTATTCCATTGTGCAGATAATAAGATATTTCCCATTGTACTGGTGAACAAGTTTAAAGTTTTTTGCTATGTAAATGTTGGCATACATATGTATGAGTTATTTATTGCTGCCTAACAAATGACCACCTTTGCCATATTCTGTTGGTTAGAAACAAGTAACTAGGCTAGCCTACACAAGGACATGCTTAATGAGAGGTGGGCCTTTTTGGAGGCTGCATAGCACAACGTATTATACTAATTTAAAAAAAAATAATAAATGAAATCTCACTTTACAAATGTCTCTGCAAGATTTAATGCCTGAATAATAGTAATTCTGCAACAGGAACTTTGCTTAGCACTGAAAGCAAATAATCTCTAATCCTCTTAACTATCCTGCCAGTATTATTATCCTTTTTTTACAATTTAAGGAAGTATGGCTCAGCAGGGCTAAGTCCTTTGCCTTTGGAAGTTCTGGTACGTGAGAGAGACCATATTGTGTGCTTCAGAACCAGTGTTGTCCGCATGCTGTTTAAGTATAATAATAATAAGCGTTAGTGATTACGGAAAATAAAGTGTTGCTGTCGCTTATTCTAATTATGATGCTCACCTCCTGTCTACACCAAACACCAGGTCCAATCAAATGACTTTCCTCTAGAGTTCATACTAGAGGTATTCACAAGGGTAAAAAGGGACAGTTTAGCTCTACCTCATATTGCCATATATGAGTAATTCTATGACCTTTTGATTCTTTGAAATATTAGCTTGGAACCTATAATTCAATAATGTGTAGTTCCTGCTACCCAAGGGTTTAGGCAATTAGGTGGTTTACTGCAAAGAGTAATGCCACGCTAGTTCTGTGTAGCATTGGGCTAATCTACGTGCAGACAATATTGGCGATAAATTCTGCCAGACAATTACACAGAAAAGTGCATTTTATCTCACTGTGTTTTTAAAGTTAGACTAGAGAGAAATTGTTTTTTTGTTGTTGTTTTGTCTTTTTGTTTTCTGTTTTTAGTGGCAAGTTCTCTTCTATTTAGGGATTCTTTAAAAATAAAACCAAAGAATCTGGAATGGACAGTCATGTCTGGTAAGACCCAGCTTATTTCATTGCTAATTGAAGGCCACACAAGATTGTATATAGATTTTACTATACATAAATATATATATTTTGGAGGACATTTTTCTATTAACATCTCTTCCTTGAACAATAACTGACTAACTGTATTCTTCGTTTTCACTCTTATTGTTCCTATTTGTTTATTTATTAATTCCATGAGTATTTGTTACCCTTTCAGGTGCTTGCTTCCAGAAATCTTTTTAAAGAATATATCTCATTATGTCACTCCTCTGCATGGTTCTTTACTATCTTCAGGACAAATTCCTGAATGCAGAATGAAGAGCTTCAGGCTGGCCTCTTAGCCCATCTGCTATTGTTCACACATAATTCAGGCATCCTGAATAATTTTTCTACTTAAGCTACTCTATCCTGTTTTATTCCTACACCATTTCCATCACAATATGCGTTTCTTACCTTGCCATATGCCAATATTTTTATTGTACGTCAAAGCTCAAATTCATACCTCCTTCTAACTTTTTTCATCCCCTTAGCATTTTGTATATAACTCTATTAACACTTTTTCACTGTCCCAATTTTCTTCTATTCCTCTTACCCAAATAATCATAAAAATATTTCTACAACAAAAGATTAAAATAGCATGTATAAAACAGGGTAATCACTCATGTCATTTATGAGGCTACCTATTAATGACATTAAGTTCTATGGGTCCCCGCACAAATCACTGGGTCCCAACCCAATGTTTCTTACGCCTATTACATTGAAACAATGTTATTTCCCTTTGGTAAATGGAAGCTTTCACCTGAGCCCTACCTGTGCTTAGCAGCTCCATAGCATAAGAAAGTCAAATTGGCAAGTAAATATTCTCAGATTTCAATTTGAGGGACCATGAATATATTCACCGATGAAAATATTTCCCTTTTAGAAACTAGGGACTTGAAATTAGCCAAGTTCATGATTTTAGGGACGAGAAGCAACATTTCTGTAAGAGACTTATTAGATGAATGAACTCTTCTTAAATCCACCCTAAATTCCTGGATTCATGTATTTTGATTATAGGGAAATGCCATCATTTCCCAGTCACTGGTTTAAGAATTATCTCACATTCTTTAAATAATATTCTAACTTTATATGGTGCTATCTCTCAGTTGTGATACAACTCTTCCTTTAGTAGGTCATTTCCACCATTATAGCAAGCAATTGCCTCTGGGTGATGGGACACAGGGTAGACCATTAGATACCATAGGTCTTAAGCCCATTGCAGACTTTATTGTAAAATGAGTTTCCTCACCATTGAAAAATAGTGTGTGATACCATGGCAGAGAATACATCATTCTGTCAGTCTAAGTTGGGGCTGATGGAGGAATTAAGGACAAACTTGCATTCAGAATATGTATCTATTTCTATGAGGACAGATTGTTGTTCTTCCCCAAATGGAAATGGTCCAATGTAATCAACCTGTCACTAGGTGGTTGGCTGATCCCCTCAACCCAGCAGTTCTGGGAATGATGCCATATCAATGCTTAGATTTGACCTCTGTTATTGGCAATTTACATATTCAGTAGGAACAGCAGTCAGATCAGCTACGGTGAGGGGAGATTTTGTGTTTTTGAGCCTACATGGAACCTTCATGGCTGCCAACTATTCATAAGTCCATCAAGCAAAATCTGGGATATCTGAGAAAAGGGCTTACTTTTCTCAGGGTAAGTCCTCTTTTCCAGCTGGTTATTGACAAACTGAGTCACAGTGAATTGAACCTATAGGTGTCTTCATGGAGCACAAACATATCTTGGTTTTTATTTCCATTCTGAGACAAACATCCGTGTATTTCTTTCTTAGACTTCCCAGGCACTGATTTTCAACCTTATTCAGTGACGATAGGGATTCAAACCAAGTTTATTTCCATAGATCTAGAATTTATTTGATTATATAAATCAGTAACACCTGAATAGGTCACTCATATATTTTATTCCTATGCTCTCTGTAAAAAATGAGCTCGTTACTGTCATACATCCCTGAAAGTCAAAACACTCTGATTGCAACTCTGTCCCCATAGACTATTGCAATAATTACATTCACCTGGTAAGGAATAATTAAGTGTCACTATGTGGCACTTGCCACTCCAGGATTATACTATTCTCACTAAAATGGGGAGCTTAAATCCATATTGATGAAATAGGAACCCAAGTTCCTCCTCTATCTCCAGACTGAAGAGACCAGAATAGACAATCACCTATAATAGGGGTCTACGAGGATGCTGATGTTGCCTTCATCGAAGCATTTTTTTAAATGGTTTAGAGAAGAGAGTTTCCTCTGAGCTCTCAGAGGGTTAGGGTCTATTCCAACATTCCTAAATCACTAAGTCTTCAAGTTACTCTCTCTGTTGTATACCAGAGAAGTTCTGGAATCTCAATCTTGATTTGAGTGTACCAGTGAACTCAAGCTTTAATATCCCAACTAAGAAAACTTCTAAATCTACTCTTAGGTCATAAATGACCTTCTCTGACTAAAATCCTTAGAATCTTTTTCCACTCATGTTTCCATATTTCTCTAAGAGCAGAATATAATTATCCCCTGATTTGTGGAAGGATTTAAGTCTCCCTGTGGGCCAGGAGGCAATAGACAGAGTACATTTGGGCTCAGAGATGAATCAGCCTCTCCTTGTGAAGTCTTGGCCTGAATAGGCTCACGGAAATGTTTTCATGCAATGGAAAGCTAGTTTCCTCCTACGGTGGAGAGGAGATTTTTCTCCTGAAAAGGGAGATTTGCAGTTCAATGTTTTCAGCTTCATCATCTGTGCCAGTTAAAATGTTCTCATTCTTGCCCAACCAGGTGGTGGCGCAGTGGATGGACCGTCGGACTGGGATGCAGAAGGACCCAGGTTCGAGACCCCGGGGTTCCAGTTTGAGCGCGGGCTCATCTGGCTTGAGTAAAAAGCTCACCAGCTTGGACCCAAGGTTGCTGGCTCGAGCCAGGAGTTACTCGGTCCACTGAAGGCCTGTGGTCAAGGCATATATGAGAAAGCAATCAATGAACAACTAAGGTGTCACAACAAAAAACTGATGATTGATGCTTCTCATCTCTCTCCGTTCCTGTCTGTCTCTATCACTCTCTCTGACTCTCTCTCTGTCCCTGTAAAGAAAAAAAAAAAAGTTCTCATTCTAAATATTAGAATCCTGATTTACTTAACTTTAGAACATTAACTTTAGCCTAAATACTTGGCAACAGTAATGGATATATCTATATCTTCCATGGTTATACAGGGGTGGGCAAAAGTAGGTTTACAGTTGTGAGTACATGAAACAGTTTATTCTCATTAGTTATTTGTATTACTTTTGCCCACCCATATATATTATACTATGTATATATATAATTTTGATAAAGAGAAGTTCTGAAAATCAATTAATGATAGTGCACAATATATTACTGTCAACATAATTGTTTCATAGGGAAGTAGCAGAATGATATTTTGGATTAAAATAAATATTAAAAATAAAACTTTTTGTAAAATGGCAGATGGGCGTCAGAACTGTTTCATGGTAACAGGGTAAGTTAATGATTAATTGTAATATTCTAGGTCTCTTTTCTAATTTTATTCCTAAAAGAGATCTTTTTGTTGGTTATGAATATGGATTTATATTTTGTATTCATAATCCGCCACATGTCAAACTCTTACGGTGATTTCTACAATTTATATGATATGTGTGCAATCAGTTGTCATCATTTGACTTTTTGATTTTTAAATTTTGCATCTTGGAATAATTTTCTATCTCCAAGTTACTTGTATAGTATACCATTAAATATTTTAATGCTACCATATATATTCATAAAGTGTTTCTTATCTTTGTACCACTCCTAATCACTCTTTCTCTCATTCTCATTCTCCCAAACCCTGATCGCTCCCTCCAAACCTGCCTCCTTCTTTCTCCAACTATTTTTCTTTTATTTACTTTGTGTCAACAACATTTATTGACTTACCCATATTTTCAAAATAATTTAAAATTCCAATTAAATAAGTTAAATTCCTATTAATTAATGGATCTAATTGTGCACTCTATTTTTTTCTATTAGTTTTCACTAATACTAGATTGTTTTAATTATGCTTCCATTGTAGGGTGTTTTAAGATCTAATAGATCTACCCCATCTCTTACAATTTTATTATATAATAAAGGTATTGTGTTTTACATTATTTCCCAGATTAAATAACCCAGGTTGTTTTTAAGTGTCTAACACATTGTTGGGGCTTTGAATGTATAGTAGAAACTATTTGCACCCAGAAATATGGTATGACTTCTTCATTTACATCTTGGTTTATGTCCTTCACAGAAGTGTTCTAGTTTATATGATAGACCCTGATTTGGTTAAACTCTAACTGTACTTCAAATGACTTCCCTTTCTAGTTGCATTTTTTACTATAGCTCGTATCTAGGAGAGCTTTTGACTTGTTTATGTTGGCTTTTTTGTTAATATCTCCTTACTTGAACTTTTGGGTTTTCTACGCAGAAAATTATTTCAATTGGGTAAAACAAGTGACATTTTATTTCTTCCTTTCTAATATTCATAAATTTGTTATTTATTTTTTATAATATTTTATTTATCATATACTCCATTGCACCGTGAAAAAGTAATTATATTTTGAGTATTTCCTATCTTCCTCATTTGATTCGGTCAGCATGTATAACATATTTTAATCATTAGAATTATATTTCATTAGATTTCTGATAGAAAAATTCTCATGAGATTATCAAAAATAAAAAAATTTTCTTCTATTTTTTAGCTAATATAATAAAATTTGAATGTTTTACTGCTTTTGGCATCTGATTGAGATAACTCCCTTTAATCTCTTTGAGTTTCTTAAAGTACTTAACAGTTTTTGAAATTATACTACCTCTGCATTCCTAGAATAAAGCAGGCTTGATGTAATAATCTTTTAATACACTTAAAGATTTGTTGATTAAAGGTCTATTTAGATATTCTATTCTGTTTATAGCAATACTTGCTTATACATTTGAATTTTTGTGCTGTAATAATTTGGCATCCTGTTATGAAAGACATGTAAAACAAATTAGAAGAGGTTTCATCATATTCTATTACTCATGTCACTTTTTAAAGGTTGAGATATATGCTCAGGCGTATATTTGCAAAACAATGCTTAATGCATTTATACTTTATGGCAGTCATAAGGTTGAGCTTAGACACGGGCTAATTAAATCACCCTTAAGGAAAAACACTTGATGCTGTTATTATCTTCAATCATAGAGATAAGGAAATGGAGGAATGTTGTTTTGCATAGTATTCTTGATAGTGCACAAATTAGACATCAACCTAAACTTACATTGCTGCCTCGAACAATCTTGATTCCTGTTTTAACTATCAAAAAAGTTATCTTTAAAATACATCAAATATTTATTTCTTCCTTCTAATGTAAAAAGTCCAGTTTAAGGAATGCTAATGAAATCACTGCCTGTGTCTCCACCACCTTGTTTCAGAAATGGAATACTAACACTAACACTTAAAAATCTTTGTGTATTCTTTTATAGCCTCCTAACTCCTCTCCAGAGATAGTGTTCTCCCAAATTTTGGGATAATCAATCCTATGCTTTTCTTTACAGATTTATCCTATGTGTTTTTCCTTAAATATTTATCCACTTGTTTGCATATTTTGACTTTTATATCAATATAATCAAGAAATAGATTTTTTTCAGCAGCTTTCTCCCTTGTTTTGCTCAATCATTGATTATTTTTTTTTTTGTACTGCAGTTATTTGTCCATTCTTTTATTGATAATCATTTGGCTCATTAAGGATTTTTTGGCATCACAAACAATACTGTTTTGAATATTCTTATCTATGTCTCCCCATGCGTATAATGCAGGCCTTGTCCAGGAGATACACCTGGGGGATTTATTACTGGATTAATGGATATGAACCTTCTTATATTTGCTAAGAAATGCCAAACCATTTTCCAAAATAGTTTTGTCTATGTACAGAAGCACATAAAAGATTCCGCTTCTCCATATTCTGGCAAAAACTTGGTTTTTTTCCCCAAAATTAAGGAAAGTAAATATTTAAGTTGTTTAAACTATAGCCAATACTGGATACATACCTGCTTTAATTTGCACTTCCCTGATGATATTGAGCATTTTCTCACATGTATGTTGTCCATTTCCTTTCTTTTACCCACTTTCCCTGTCAGATCATTTATTTTATTGATATATAGGAATTATTTATATATTCCAAATAGCAATCCTTTGTGGGTTTTCTGGTGTGAAATGTTTCAACCTGACTATAGTTATGTTACTCCTGCACTGCCTGAGGAAACAGTAATGGCCTCCCCTGAGGCAGCTGTCAGGCACGATAATGTTGATTCTCCTCAGGAACCACCCCCACTGCCATCTTTTCTTCTAGACCTATACAGTTAGACTTCTAACTATACAGTTATCCCATCAGGTCCCTAAAGGTGAAGTACAAAGTGTCACCCATGCAGAAGGGTGTTATGCTCCAAAGGAAACTGTGGCTTTTTTAATGTATGCAGACTTAAATCTGTGGAATGGGTGAGGATGGATACTAAGTAGGAAGTAGTGAGTGGAAGGAACATAGTTGAATCAGGCTGAATTTATTGTCATGAGTTTTCTAAACTGGCATTCTGCTTTTATTATAGGCAGTTTGGGTTGAGAAAGAGATCTAACAGTGGGGCTGGTTATTGACTAAAACATGGACCAAAGGTGGCCCACAGTGAACCGATTTAAAATGCCAGAGTGGTTGGGTAAATGCAGAAGAAGGGATTCAAAGGCTAAAGGAAATTGAAATGTTAGATTGAATTTGTCATTTAAGGCCTACTCACCCACCCTGGGAGAGTCCATAAGACATATTTTAATTGATCCTGTGAGACATCAGTTTGTGAAGGCAGCCCTGGTGTCCTTAGAGAGCTCCTCTGTAGCTGTAGCTTTTCTCTGTAGGCCGGAACTCACAGTGGGATCTGCGGTCACTGAAATGGGAAACATAAATGCAGTCAGAGGACTTTGATCTGCGGGTTGCAGGGGTCACGTGAGGGCATTCAACCACAAAAGGCAAGGTGGGTGTGTTACTGTAATAAAGAGCAGAGTCAAAGTAGAACCAAGGATAGTTTGACTTGTGCAGACCTAGGGCATTGGCTTATTGATCATGGTGTTCCTAGGAGTGAAATAAATAGAAAATTCACTAAATTCTTATTTGATCTATAAAAGCAGAGAAGTTCTAGGTCAAGTGAACAAAATTTAACATCAATCATGCCTCACCAAAAAGTGGTAAAGTGGATATAGCATCGACCTGTGACACTGAGGACCCAGGTTCAAAACCCCAAGGTTACTGATTTGAGCATGGGCTCATCCAACTTGAGTGCAGACTCACCAGCTTGAGCATGGTGTTGCCGATATGAGCATAGGATCATAGACATGACCCCATGGTTGCTGGCTTGAGCCCAAAGGTTGCTGGCTTGAGCAAGGGGTCGTTGGCTTGGCTAGAGCTCCATGCCTCATACTGGGGCATGTATGAGAAAGCAGTCGATGAACAGCTAAGGTGCTACACTATGAGTTGATGCTTCTCATCTCTCTCCCTTCCTGTTTGTCTGCCCCTGTCTGTCCCCCTCCCTTTCTCTCTCTCAAAAAACAAAAAAACAACAAAAACATTAATCATAAAAAGAGAGTCATAACTCTTTAATTTGTTTGAGACTTGAGTCATTTTACAAATCCAGATCCTCTTGAATGAAGGGGGAGGACAGGTCCCCTTGAGAAAGCACCTCAGTACAGTATTGAAAATTTGGACTGTTAATCTTTCTCCCAGTCTTTCCTGAAGGGACCTGAGCCCTTTTACCAGGGTAACTATACATTGGAGAAAGAAAATAATTTTTATGTTCAGACTTTTTGAGGACTGACTTTTTGGCTCCGAACTGACAGATTCCAGGAGACACAAAAATTTCACTGTGGTCCACCTGTTACAGTAGGGGTTTAAGGATGTCAGACAATCAATGGAGCTTCAGCTCATGTCCATTTCACAGTGTGTCCTGTGGATTCCTAAATCCTTCCTGTGGTTATTTTCCAAGTTACTGAATATATAATTGGAACAGACATACCTCACAGCTAGCAGAATCCCCTCACTGGCTCTGTCACCTGTAGTGTGGGCATTATTATGGTGGACAAGACCAAGTAGAAGCCACTAGAACTTCCTCCCCCCAGTAAAACAGTAAACTGAAAGCACTATTTGTACCGCTAGAGGGCTTGAAGAGATTAGTGCCACCATCAAGGACTGGAAGGATATAAAAGTGATGAATAATAGAACATCCCCATTCAGCTAACCTATCTATCTAGCCTGTGCAGAGGACAGATGGATCTTGGAGAATGACAGTGGAGTGTAGTAAGCTTAACCAGGTGATGACTCCAATTACAGCTGCTGTACCCGATGTGGTTTCATTGCTCGAGCAAATTAACACATCAAGTCACAAAGTGGGTGTGCAGAGCCACACTGTATGATCAAATGGAAGTGGTATATAAGCGATCAGCTGGCCCTGAAGGCACATACATGAAGAAAGGACTCAAATGCGCATGGCACCTGCTCCTGCTACACAGCCTTCTCTCTCCCAGCCTGCACTGCGGCATCATAGGGAGTCCCAGCACTCCGGACAGAGGAGGGGAAGACTCAGGCTTGGTTTACAAATGGCTCTTCATGCTATACAAGCGCCACTAGCAAAGTGGAAAGCTATAGCACTACAGCCCCTCTCTGGGACATCCCTGAAGGACAACAGTGAAGGGACATCCTTCCAGTGAGCAGAAGAACTTCAAGCAGTACAGCTGGTTGTGCACTTTGCTTGGAAGAAGAAATGGCATGACTGGGCATGCAACTAGATACTGAACCATGGAATAATTACTAAGGGATACAAGGAAGCTATGCGAGAGCCACATTGCATCATAGTGCCTTTTCTAATTTGTAGGGTTCAGTTGTAAAATTTCTCTATCATGATTCCGTTGAAATCTATAGACAAAAATGCACCGTAACATGGACCGATTACAATCTTCCGGTTGCCAGTCCCACAGCTCCGGAGAGACTCGCAGTCCGTGCTATCAATGCTCTGCGCTGAGTAAGGGAGGTAGAGGGAAGGATGAGACTCGGGATTTCAGCCCTCTGTTCTCAGCCCCTCCCCCTGGCACGGTGGGCTTTGAGCTTCTCAAACTCCATCTGCACAAGGGATAGCTCTGTCCTTCCTTCCCCTTCTTTTCACTCTGCAATAACAGTAAACAAAGCAGAACACTCCGTGAGCTCACAGTGGTGGGCTCAGAAGCCCCACACATTTGATGTTTGTCACCTAATAAAACATTTTTTATGTGGAGATGATTGCGCTGAGAGAGAGAGAGTGACTGAGTGTGTGTTTGCCAAATATGCTGGAAATTGGTAATATATTTTCATTGTTTGTTCAAGTTGTAAAATGCTGCCCTTTTATAAAAAGTGTTGATATTATCTGCAATAAAGCTGTATTTATTGGAATATGTAAAACATCTGAAATAAGTGACTGCTACATAATGACACAGAACGACACGAAAGCAGCAGGAAAAAAATAGTAATTGTTACTGCAACTCTGAGGGGGCAGCTGGATGTTAAAATGTTGTATACTGCCCTGGCCGATTTGGCTCAGTCAGTGGGAGCATCACCCCAAAACACCAAGGGTGCAGGTTTGATCCCGGGTCAGGGCACGTATAAGGAGTGACCAGTGAATGTGCAACTAAGAACAACAAATGAATGCTTCTCTCCTTCTCTTTCCCTCTCTTCCTCTCTCCCTCTGTCCCTTTTTCTCTCTGCCTCTCTAGAAGAGGAGAGGCAATCATTAAAAAAGTAAATAAATAAAGAAAAGATGCCATTAAAAAAAAAGAAAATGTTGTATACCTTTCTTGGAAAAAATGCACCCCACACATACCTGAAATAAAATACTGCTGTTATTTTGAAACTGAGAAAATGTGGAGGCTTTTAGAACTCATAAAGCTCAGAGCTAAGTGTGCTTAGGTGCATTGGTTTCTAGAATTTTGAACTGAGGCGCACATTAGGGTTTCCTGAGACAATGGAAACCATGCAACCATAGAGACATTACTTTAATAGATCTGAGAGTAGTGGAAGTGGGGGCTGAGGTAGGCTATTTGTTCCTTGTTATTATGCTTTATATTTATATATAACATTTATATATTTTCTATAAAATGATTATCTTGACATATATGACAACATGAACTATAACACCAACCTCCATCAAAGCCTCCTTTTTCTGACAAGGCAGGGGACTCCCATAGAATTGACATGAGTTCCCCTGGGTTGTATGATGGTGGGTTATGTTGATAGTCTATGAGAAATGCTCATCTTCAATATTCCTGAAACTATAGAATGCTTTTTCATATGCACTTGTTATCTTTAGAAATTAGAGTTTTATTTTTATGTATACATGTTTGGCACACATTGGAAAAATACAATATGTTGTAAGTGTTTCAAACAGAGGGGATTTAATGTATGGAGTTGATCTCCAGCTTTGGAGAGTTTGAAAGAGAGAAAAGGAATGCTATGATAACTCAGAGTCATAGTGAGTTGGGGCACGGGAGAGGAAGAAGTGGGTCCCAAACCTAGGAGCTCAAAGGAGGGACTCTCTTGAGTTGCTGTTCACAACTCTCAGAGTTGTCCTTACCTGGCCGCTGCTGATAAAACAGGATCAGGAAGGGGTTCCATGGTTTATATGCAGACTTCTGAGGAAGGGGCCCCTTCTTGTTGTTGCTAGCATCTCTGAGAAGTTGTGATGAGGCTGATTCTGATGTTCTGGAAGAGATTGGGGGCTTGAGCCAACCACCCCTATTGAAGCCAACCACTCCAGCTAGGTCATGCCAATAGCAGCAGCCCAAAAAGAAGAGAAATCCCTTCTCCCTCCTCCTGTCTTCTACTTTTCCTGCAGCAGTTCCCATAGAACTTACCTCACCACACATGAGCTATGGAGCCCTGTCCCCCTGATGTCAGGAATTAACTTCATCTGTAATTTTAACTTGAATATGTTAATTGCCTTGGACTCCAGTCACACCACCTCAAGAAGATGATAGCACAATTAACCAACCAGTTTTTAATGGTTTATTTTTTCAACTCATCAGAATTCAGCACAGTGTACGTTATTACATGTATGTAGGAAATTGCACATCTATGCTCTCCTCATCCTATGTTGAGTCTGTGCTTCTTCAATCCACACAAAATACTGTAAACATTTAATAAAAGCTATAACCATAGTTTTCTGTTCATCACTACTGTAACATTTCTATCATTCTTTCATAATTGTGAATATTTGAGAATAGTGATTAAAACAGATTTATGTTATGAAATAGTAATTCAATCCAGTAAAATAATTTTATAGGAAATAGAAATATTTTTCACACTATTGAATAGAAAAATTGCAACAGCAGCACTTTTATTTATGTGGCTAGTTTATTTTTATTTTCACTCTGTTATCCAAAGGATGACTTAGGTTTGTTGTTTTGTCCCACAAAATTAATTATATTTGGTGTGTTTACTCTGATTTTATAATTTATATTTGTAATTATAATTGTAAAAACTAATGGTGACTGAATAATATTAGGCAAAAAGTGATTTTTAGAAATTCTGTTTTCTTGATATAAAGACCATTAATGTTTTCATAACTATTCTCTTGAATATCTAAATTAAGAAAATGAACTTACATATTACTTATGAATATGGGATTTTTTTTACTGGGTTAATTATTTTTGTGGAAAGAGTTAACCTTCCCCCTCCATCCATAATGCCCTTTCTTCCTGTACCTATGGATAGCAGCCTGGTGTATGTTCAAACCTGTTTGTCTATGCTTATGTCATCATATGCCAACATGTGCAGGACCTATTTTATCATTTAGCCAGGATCATGTTATTAATACTTATCTAATTTACAAGGAGTTTAGAACAATACCACAATTCATTTCACCAGAAACAGAAAACTATATTACATGCAATTTTTGACAAATAAATACATGTAATAAGCATATTTTATATACATTGTTTCTCATATACACATTTATTCTTCAAAAATGGATTTTCTTGAATGAAATTTTTAGGTTTTAAAAATAGGCATATTAAGAACCACTCAGAAATGACAAATACAATATCAGAAATGAAAACTACTCTAGAAGCAATTAAAAGCAGGCTGAATGAAGCAGGGGATGGAATCAGTGGTTTAGAAGACAAAATAAACAAAAACACAGAAGCGGAGCAGCAAAAAGAAAAGAGGCTGAAAAAATCTGAGGAAACTCTAAGAAAGCTCTGTGACAAACTAAAGAGAAACAACATCGGCATCATACAGGTTCCTGAAGAAGAAGAAGAGAAAGAGTAAGGGATAGAGACCTTGTTCAATGAAATCATAGCTGAAAACTTCCCTAAACTGATGCAGGAAAAAGTCGCACAACTTCAAGAAGCACAGAGAGTCCCATTAAGGATGGACCCAAAGAGGCCCACACCAAGACCCATCATAATTAAAATACCAAAGCTGAAAGATAAAGAGGAAATATTAAAAGCTGCTAGAGAAAAAAAGGCTATCAACTACAAAGGAGCCTCCATAAGGATGGTATCCAACTTCTCAACAGAAACACTTGAGGCCAGAAGGGAATGGCAAGAAATATTCAAAGTAATGCAGAACAAGAGCATACAATAAGACTTCTTTATCCAGCAAGGCTATCATTTAAAATTGAAAGAGAAATAAAAAGCTTCCCAGACCAAAAAAAAAAAAAAAAAAAAACCTCAAGAAATTTATTACAACCAAACCAATGCTGCAAGAAATGTTAAGGGGCCTATTGTAAACAGAACAAGAAGGGAAAATAATATAGTAAAAGAGGAATTAGCTTTAAAGAATAAAATGGCAATAAACAACTACATATCAATAATAACCTTAAATGTAAATGGATTAAATGATCCAATCAAAAGATATAAGATAGCTTCATGGATAAGAGAAGAGGACCTGTACATATGCTGTCTACAAGAGACACATCTCAAAACAAAAGACACACATGGACTGAAGGTAAAAGGATGGAAAAAAATATTTCATGCAAATAGAAATGAAAAAAAAAGCTGGGGTAGCAATACTTATATCAGACAAAATGGACTTTAAAACAAAGTCTATCGTAAAGGATAAAGAAGGTCACTACATAATAATAAAGGGAGCAATACAACAGGAAGATATAACTATTATAAATATCTATGAACCTAATATAGGAGCACCTAAATATATAAAGGAGACTTTGTTGGATATAAAGGGTGAGATCAACAGCAATACTATAATAGTAGGGGATTTCAATACCCCACTAACATCACTAGATAGATGCTCAAGAAGGAAATTAACAAAGAAACAGCAGACTTAAAGGAAACTCTACTATATCAACTGGATTTAATAGATATCTTCAGAACCTTCACCCTAAAACAGCAGAATATACACTCTTTTCAAGTGCTCATGGTACATTCTCTAGGATAGACCACATGTTAGGGCACAAAAGTGGTCTCAATAGAAAAACTGAAAAATACTCAAACACATGGAAATTAAATAGCATGTTATTAAATAACAAACAGTTAACAATGAGATCAAAGAAAAAATAAAAAAATTCCTAGAAATGAATGATAATGAGCATACAACAACTCAAAATTTATGGGACACAGCAAAAGCAGTACTGAAAGAGAAGTTCATAGCACTACAAGCATACCTTAAGAAGCTAGAAAAAGCTCAAATAAACAACTTAACCCTGCATCTAAGAACTAAAAAAAGAACAGCAAGTAAAGCCCAGAGGTATAGAAGAAAAGGAATAATAAAGATCAGAGCAAAAATAAATGACATAGAGGCTAAAGAAACAATACAGAGGATCAATGAAATCAAGAGCTGGTTCTTTGAAAGGGTAAACAAGATTGATGAACCTTTAACCAGACTTACCAAGAAAAAAAGAGAGAGGTCTCAAATAAATAAAATTAGAAATGAGAGTGGAGAAATAACAACTGACACAACAGAAATACAAAATATTGTAAGAAAATACTATGAAGGACTGTATGCCAAAAAACTAGACAACCTAGATGTAATGGACAAATTCCTTGAAACATATAATCTTCCAAAAATCAATCTGGAAGAATCAGAAAATCTAAACAGACCGATTACAACAAATGAGATAAAAACTGTTATAAAAAAACTCCCAACAAACAAAAACCCTGGGCCCGATGGCTTCACAGGTGAATTCTACCAAATATTCAAAGAAGAATTAACTTCTATCCTTCTCAAGCTAATTCAAAAAATTCAAGAGGAAGAAAGATTTCCAAGCTCCTTTTATAAGGTGAGTATAATTCTGATTCCAAAACCAGGCAAAGACAACACAAAGAAAGAAAAGTATAGGCCAATATCCCTGATGAATTTATATGCTAAAATCTTCAACAAAATATTAACAAGCTGGATCCAGCAATACATGAAAAAAATCATACATTATGATCAAGTGGGATTTATTCTTGGGAGGCAAGGCTGGTACAATATTTGCAAATCAATCAATGTGATTCATCACATAAATGAAAGGAAGGAGAAAAACCACATGATTTCAATAGATGCAGAAAAAGCATTTGATAAAATCCAGCACTCATTTATGATCAAAACTCTCAGCAAAGTGAGAATACAGGGAACATACCCCAACATGATAAAGGCCATCAATGACAAACCCACAGCGAACATCATAATCAGTGGGCAAAAATGAAAAGCAATCCCCTTAAGATCAGAAACAAGGCAGGGGTGCCCCCTTTGCCACTCTTATTCAACATAGTACTGGAAGTCCTAGTCATAGCAATAAGACAAGAAGAAGAAATAAAAGGCATCCAAATTGAAAAAGAAAAAGTAAAATTATCATTATTTTCAGATGATATATACTGTATATAGAAAACCCTAAAGCAGGGGTCCCCAAACTTTTTACACAAGGGGCCAGTTCACTGTCCCTCAGATGGTTGGAGGGCCGCCACAAACAGTGTTCCTCTCACTGACCACCAATGAAAGAGGTGCCCCTTCTGGAAGTGCGGTGGGGGGCCAGATAAATGGCCTCAGGGGGCCACATGCGGCCTGCGGGCCGTAGTTTGGGGATGCCTGCCCTAAAATCTCAGTCAAAAATATACAGGACCTGATAAATAAACTCAGCAAGGTGTCAGGATATAAAATTAATACACAGAAATCGGATACATTTTTATATACCAACAATGAACCATCAGAAAGAGAAATTAAGGAATCAATCCCCTTCACTATTGCAACCAAAAAAATTAAGTACTTAGAAGTAAATTTAACCAAGGATATTAAAGACTTGAACTTGAAAAACTATAAAACATTGATAAAAGAAATCAAGGAAGATACAAACAAGTGGAAGCATATATCATGTTCATGGATAGGAAGAATAAACATCATTAAAATGTCTATATTACCCAAAGCACTTTATAATTTCAATGCAATACCAATTAAAATACCAATGACATACTTTAAAGATATAGAATACATATTCCAAACATTTATATGGAACCAAAGAAGAACTCGAATAGCCACAGCAATCTTAAAAAACAAAAAATAAAGTGGGAGGTATCACACTTCCTGATATCAAGTTATACTACAAGGCCATTGTACTCAAAACAGCTTGGTACTGGCATAAGAACAGGCATATAGAGCAATGGAACAGAACAGAAAACCCAGAAATAAACCCACACCTCTATGGACAAATGATATTTGACAAAGGAGGTAAGAGCATACAATGGAGTAAAGACAGTCTCTTTAACAAATGGTGTTGGGAAAATTGGACAGCTACCTGCAAAAAAAATGGAACTAGACCATCAACTTACACTATTCACAAAAATAAACTCAAAATAGATAAAAGACTGAAATGTAAGTCGTGAAACTATAAGCATCTTAGAAGAAAACATAGGAGGTAAGCTCACCAACATCTCCCACAGAAATACTATATTTGCCAATTAATCTCCATGGGCAAGTGAAATAAAAGACAGAATAAACAAATGGGACTATATCAAACTAAAAAGCTTTTGTACAGCTAAAGACAATATAAACAGAATAAAAAGAGAAACCACACAATGGGAGAACATATTTGACAATACGTCTGATAAGGGGTTAATAAGCAAAATTTATAAAGAACTTGTAAAACTCAACACCAGGAAGACAAACAATCCAATCAAAAAATGGGCAAAAGAAATGAATAGACACTTCTCCAAAGAGGACATACAGATGGCCAATAGACATATGAAAAAATGTTCAACATCACTAATCATTAGAGAAATGCAAATTAAAACCACAATGAGATACCACCTCACACCAGCCAGAATGGTGCTCATTAACAAAACCAAAAGAACATATGATAGGTGCTGGCGAGGATGTGGAGAAAGGGGAACCCTCCTACACTGCTGGTGGGAATATAGACTGGTGCAGCCACTGTGGAAAAACAGTATGGAGGTTCCTCAAAAAATTAAAAATGGAACTTCCTTTTGACCCAGCCATCCCACTTTTAGGAATATATCCCAAGAACACCATATCACTGACTCAGAAAAAGAAATGCACCCCCATGTTTATGGCAGGATTGGATTGTTCACAGTAGCAAAGATCTGGAAACAGCCCAAGTGTCTGTCAGTGGGCAAGTGGATTAAAAAGCTGTGGTACATATATACAATGGATTACTATGGGGCCATAAAAAAGAAGGAAATATTACCTTTTGCAATAACATGGATGGATCTGGAAACTATTATGTTAAGTGAAATAAGCCAGGCAGAGAAAGAAAAATGTCATATGACCTCACTCATTTGAGGAATCCAAGAAACAATGAAAACTGAGGAACAGAATTGAGACAGAGGAGGGATCAAAAGGACCAGAGGAAAAGAGGACAGAGGGAAAGGGGAGGATAGGATGGGATAAACCTGAAGGGAAGGGGGGAGGGAGATGTTTGGAAGGGGGAAAGGGAGATGTTGAGGGGAATACAGGGTGGGGGGGGATGCATTCAGAGTGACACTAGAATCTATGTAAACACAATAAATTAAATAAAAAAAGGTATATTCTTAAATTTTTTTCTTTTTATAAATTTTTATTAATGTTAATGGGGTGACATCAATCAGGGTACATATATTCAAAGAAAACATGTCCAGATTATCTTGTCATTCACTTATGTTGCATACCCATCACCCAAAGTCAGATTGTCCTCCATCACCTTTTATCTAGTTTTCTTTGTGCCCCTCCCCCTCCCCCGGTAACCACCACACTCTTGTCCATGTCTCTTAGTCTCGTTTTTATGTCCCACCAATGTATGGAATCATGTAGTTCTTGGTTTTTTCTGATTTACTAATTTCACTCCGTATAATGTTATCAAGATCCCACCATGTTGTTGTAAATGATCCGATGTCATCATTTCTTATGGCTGAGTAGTATTCCATAGTGTATATGTGCCACATCTTCTTTATCCAGTCTTCTATTGAAGGGCTTTTTGGTTGTTTCCATGTTTTGGCCACTGTGAACAATGCTGCAATGAACATGGGGCTACATGTGTCTTTACGTATCAATGTTTCTGAGTTCAAAATGGATCAAAGAGCTAAATATAAGACCTGAAACAATAAAGTACATAGAAGAAGACATAGGTACTAAACTCATGGACCTGGGTTTTAAAGAGCATTTTATGAAACTGACTCCAAAGGCAAGAGAACTGAAGGCAAAGATAAATGAATGGGACTACATCAGACTAAAAAGTTTTTGCTCAGCAAGAGAAACTGACAACAAAATGAACAGACAGCCAACTAAATGGGAAATGATATTTTCAAACAACAGCTCAGATAAGGGCCTAATATCCAAAATTTACAAAGAACTTATAAAGCTCAACAACAAACAAACAATCCAATAAAAAAAATGGGAAGAGGACATGAACAGACACTTCTCCCAGGAAGAAATACAAATGACCAACAGATATATGAAAAGATGCTCATCTTCATTAGTTATTAGAGAAATGCAAATCAAAACTACAATGCGATACCACCTCACACCTGTTAGATTAGCTATTATCAACAAGACAGGTAATAGCAAATGCTGGAGAGGCTGTGGAGAAAAAGGAACCCTCATTCACTGTTGGTGGGACTGTAAAGTAGTACAACCATTATGGAAGAAAGTATGGTGGTTCCTCAAAAAACTGCAAATAGAACTACCTTATGACCCAGCAATCCCTCTACTGGGTATATACCCCCAAAACTTAATTTTAACATATATTTCCAGACAGCTTTTTCAATTGTCTGTATTAGTTGGTTTTCCCAACAGGGTTTAAGAGAACCTATTTCTGCGATCATTTTCAATAATTGGTGCTGTCACTCTTAATTTTTTGTGTATCAGATGCTTTAAGTGATATCTCATTATGACTTTAATTTTCATTTTATTTCCTACTAGTGCTGTGTGTGTTTATGTCCCTTTCCTTTTTCCTTTTCAATTTTTGCTAATTTGCTTATAGTTTTGTATTTTTGGGGAGGTTGACAGTAGTGTTTATGACATTGCAGTTAACATGTGCTCAGTTAAGGGGTTTACTGATTATATTAACTAGTTTTAGCTGAACATCTTCCTAGAACACACCATACAATATACAGATATATTTTCAAAATAAGTTTTGAATACATTACTAACCACAGACATTTTAAACATGATTGCTTCTTTTGAATGCTAAAAGAGGGAATTTCTAACAAATACTTATTTTCTAAAGTTTCAGTGAAATCTTTTGGAGGGATAGCATCCTAAAATTAAGGTATTTATTGCAATTAAATATTTGTATTTCTTTCCAGACCAGTGGTCTTAATCAAGTTAGTTGTTTAATCTTTGCAGTTTCTTGTCTTTATTATTTCTGATTCAATATTTTTTCACCAAATTGTTGAAAGAATTAAGAAAGAAATGATTCTAAAGTACCTGACTCATAATAGTCAATAGAATGTAAATACCCTTTTATACTTGCCCATTTCTTTCCTTGACAGAAAAAAAAGTTGCTAGCTCTTTTATTTTATTAATTTTTTTAATTTTTCTTTTCTAAGTGAGAGGAGGGGAGATAAAGAGATAGACTCCCACATGCTCCCTGACTGAAATCTACCCGGAGCCATGCTTGCAACTGAGCTATTTTTAATGCCTGAGGCAAAGCTCCACCAAGCCATCCTCAGTGCCCAGGCCAGTGCACTCTAACCTAATCGAACCAGGGTTGCAGGAGGAGGAGGAGCAGAGAGAGAAACTGATGGTCGCGTCTCCTGTGTGCCCTGACCGGGAATCGAACCCAGGACATCCACAATCCAGGTTGATGCTCTACCACTGAGCCAACTGGCCAGAGCCAAAAAGATGCTAGCTCTTAAACATTACATGATCAGGCCATTGGACAATATTTGAACTTTACTCAAATTTTAATGATCTACAGTTTGACTTATTTCACATAACTGTATGCATCTGCACAGGTCTGAGAGGGAACGGAAAGACATTGGGCTTACGGAACGTTTACTGTCAAAGAAACTCAAAATACAAGTTGGTGGAAAATAACCATTGTCTGCAATCATCAAAAACCAAACCACCAAATCAATGTGCAATTTCAAGTCTCCTCTAAAGGGAAAATTGTTAAATGGAGTTCAGGAATTCCAAATTTATGACACCATCAACCAAAACAATTGATCACTAAATCTTAAACAGCAAACAGTTAGCCAGCTACTTATTTCAAAGAGACACATTTGAACTCCACAATATATTCAAAGCCACTGGGAAATCTCTCTCGCATCAAGTTCGTTTTTCAGAAGGACTTTATTTCTACTCTCTCTTAGGCTTTGGGGATCAGGTCTTATTTCAAAATCCAAGTTGGGAGTTCAGTAAAAGGGAAGGTGTCAGCACTTCCTGATAGACCTGAAGAAGACTGATGCAAATGGGCGACCTCTCTTAGATTTTCCTTTTCAGTGTGCCTTAGCTAATCCTTGAAAAGTTCAGGTGCTTACTGGAGACTTATCTGAGGCACCTCTAGGGACGCCAAGATGTCTCTGGAAACTGCTCCCTGCAAGATGTTTAATATCCTCTTCTTTCTCAGCACGGATAACACCAAAACACTTTTTTTCTTCTTCTCAAGGAAGTTCAGTTGCACTTCCTTTACAGATAGTTTCCAGAGGGGTGAGAAAACATTTTAACGGAGTGCAACTGGGGAGAGACAGTGTGTGAATTTTTAAATAATTTAATTAATGTGTTTTTGAAAAACAAGCTATGGGTTAGAAAGAGAATGTTTATAATTGCTTTTTGGTTGCTGCATTCTGATTTATAACTCCGGGGCCTTTTACTGGAGACACAGAACCAGCTGGGCATGGAGAATGAAAGCCGCCATATTTTATATAATATTAGGAAAAGCATTTTATCTTGCACTTCTTAAAAGACTCTTTGTTATTTGTTTTCACGTAGGAGTACATTTCTGTAAATAGAACAGATTTTGATCAGTTCAGTGAGTTCTTTTTTTAGCAAAGAGCCAATTGAGGGTTGTCTTGGGGACCTCTGAATTCTGCAGTTTGTGCCAGAAGTGGGGGTAGTTGTGGACTATTCCCCAACTTCACAACCACAAATCTTTAAGGTGAAGCATTGTTTTCCAGCAAGTACAATCAGCATTTCCCAAACAGGGTTCTAAACAACTAGTTTCCCATCATCTGATAATAGATATTCTTTGAAAATAAGTGTCTATGTTTAAACGAGGCCTGAAAGATATAGCAATGAAAAACAGAGAACGTCCATACTCTCACAGGGTTTTTTACTGGGGCTTGATCAGGTAAACATGGTTGACTGTTCATGTGGCTGAGTCTCTAACTCTTCCAGAGGTAGAGGAGAGAATTCACGGCCTAAAGACCTCACCCTAAATCATGAACTACACAGTGTGGCCCAAGGACCCCAAATAAATAAAAACACATTAGTGAGTTTGAAAAGAATTAACTAATTTCAGAGTTACAGATGTTATAAATATAATAAAACCGGGTAATCTGAATAAAACTCAATGGCTAGGAGGTTGAATAGGAGAGAAAACTTAGGAAGAGTGGTCAGAAAGTGCTTGTCTGAAGATGTGGTGTTTGTCCTGTAATTTGAAAACTCGGGAACTAGCCATGTATGACAAGAGATATCAGGAGAAAAATATGATTGAAAGAAGGTCACTGTGGCTGGGTCCTAGTGATAAGGGTCAGCATTTAGGGGATCTCATCCTTATAGAAGTGTAAGGAAGGATCCAGTTATACAAATAGGTGGCTCTCAAAGTGTGACTTCTGGCCAACAGCATTCACATCATCTGGGATCTTATCATAAACACACACAATTCCAGTCTGATCTAGACCTACTGAGTGAGAAATTCCAGTAGTGCAGACCAACAATCTGTTATAAGTCCTCCAAGTTATTTTTTTTTGGTATTTTTCCCAAGTCAAAAGCAGAGAGGCAGTCAGACTCCCACATGCACAAAACGGGATCCACCCAGCACACCCACCAGGGGGCAATGCTCTGCCCATCTGGGGTGTTGTTTCGTTGCAGCCGGAGCCATTCTAATGCCTGAAGGGGAGACCATGGAGCCATCCTCAGCACCCGGGCCAACTTTGCTACAATGGAGCCTTGGCTGTGAAAGGGGAAGAGAGAGAGAGAGAGAGAAAAGAGAGGGGGAAAGGTGGAGATACAGATGGGTGCTTCTCCAGTGTGCCCTGGCTGGGAATCAAACCCGGGACTTCCACATGCTAGGCCAACACTCTACCACTGAGCCAACTTGCCAGGGCCTGTCCACCAAGTAATTTTGATGTATGCTTCAAATTTAAGTACCACTGATGTAGGTTCTTGTGTAGACCTTGTAAGCCCTGGCTGGTTGGCTCATCAGTAGAGCATCGGCCCTGTGTATGAAAGTCCCGGGTTCGATTCCCGGCCAGGGCACACAGGAGAAGCAACCATCTGCTTCTCCACCCCTCCCCCTCACCTTCTTTCTCTCTCTCTCTTCCTCCTCTTGCAGGTATGGCTCAAATAGTTTGAGCAAGCTGGCCCTGGGTGCTAAGGATGGCTGTATGGCCTCACCTCTGTCACTGAAATATCTCCGTTGCTGAGCAGCAAAGCAGTTGCCCAGATGGGGAGAAAATCCCCCTGTAAGGGACTTGCTGGGTGGGGCTCCCTGTCAGGGCACATGCAGGAGCCTGCCTCTCACTTAATTAAAACAAAACAAAAAACACACAGATCTAGTAGAGATGTAGTTTTCTATGAAATACAATGGAAAGTGATAGAATCACTGAATGGTTTTAAGCAAGAGAATTAGATTTCACTTATATTTTAAAATGACACAGTAATGGTTGTGTTATGGACAGTAGGAGAGCTGAATAGATGTGGGGATATCAATGCTTGTGATGCTGCCATCATCCAGCTGTGAGGAGATATAGGTAAAGATGCTACTGAATAGTAGAGGGATATGGAATATATTTGGGGGTTAAATAAAATTGATTACTCTTCAAATAAAGAACTTATCAGAGCTTCCTTAACCTTCAACTGTACTGTGATTCTCTAAAGAAATTATATAATGTTACTATGGGATTCTTTTTCTTTTCAAGCCATTATGAATTTATAGAAAATCTCCCAGGATGCTAGTCTTCAGGAAAAATAAACACAATTTAGGAAACAGTGTATTATAACTAGGGGAGAAAGAAGTTAAGTACTTTCTAATTTACTAAATCATAACTATATAAATTACTTTCAAAAGAAATGCAGTTCTCAAGACTATTCATCAGCTGCAATTAGGATAACCAAGTGGTTTTCTGATAAAAGTCCCAGTTTGGTTAAATAGGTAAGAATAATATGCTTTATTTTAAAGAACTTTTCCAAGACAGCCACTCTCTCTTTAAGTCATAATTACAGTAATTTTTCTGCCCAAGAGGTCATTTTAAAATATACAAGAGTACTATAATCAAATTAGAAAAAAATTATGTTTACTTACACATTAATTTTAATAACATATTTAGCAAGTCTCAAAAACTACAAGGAGGAGGTATTTGGCTTAGGATCTATGCAAATTATAAGTTTTTAATTTACTAAAGTATGGTTTTAAACTTTTTATTGTATGAATGTTAAATACTTATATATCTTAGGAAAGTCTAGATTAACTTACCTTTTAGGATAAATGTAGCAGTCAGAATTTTTCCTTTTATACTAAAAAAAATCCAATAGCAAAATACATTAAACTGCTTTATACTAGGAGCACAAAAATTTAGAATTCATAATTTTGTATGATTGTTTTTATTAAATGCACATATGCCCTGTGTTTCACAAGTATCCAGAGGAGACTAGTCAAGTTAACACTTAGACCAGGGGTCCCCAAACTTTTTACACAGGGGGCCAGTTCACTGTCCCTCAGACCATTGGAGGGCCAGACTATAAAAAAAACTATGAACAAATCCCTATGCACACTGCACATATTTTAAACTAAAAAAACAAAACGGGAACAAATACAATATTTAAAATAAAGAACAAGTAAATTTAAATCAACCAACTGACCAGTATTTCAATGGGAACTATGCTCCTCTCACTGACCACCAATGAAAGAGGTGCCCCTTCCGGAAGTGCGGCGGGGGCCGGATAAATGGCCTCAGGGGGCCGCATGTGGCCCGCGGGCTGTAGTTTGGGGACCCCTGACTTAGACCAAGGTCCTAGTTTTTAATAGATAAACAATCCCTGACTGTGCTAGGCTGGCTGCACACTCACATTTACAGGATGAAGGCTTGGGCTCCGTGCTTTTTTAGGTCTCTTCTACCAATGTGTCAATATTTGTAGGATAGTGTTGATATTTGTATGAAGATGTATATTTCCCAAAAGTCTAGTGATCCCTTGCAAATGGGACCAAGAAAGATTTAACACAGCCAAGGAACTAACCTGGCAAATCCTTCATATTGCTATTTTAATCTTCTCTATTTTCATTTATTTGCTCCGACTTTAGATAATAATATGTTCTCTTAAAAGTAAGACGCATCCACACAAAAGTGCTGACATACCACCCTGACACTGTCAGCTTGGCCCATTTTGCCAGCCGAAGCCTGTCTAAGTCCCAGGTGCCTTATATTCAATGGCCTGACGAGAGGTTTATGAGATACCCAACAAGTTCAGAGTACGTCAGGCACTTTAGAGATTGTTATGTTCTTTGTTACTCTTTCAGAATCACTGACAATTTATGTCTTCTAAATGGAGCGATATTCAGATGGTTCCATAGCTCTTGAAAGAAGCTGAACAATTTTCAATAAACACTGAATAATTGTTTACCTTGCAGGATCTGGTTTTTCATTATTTAGGAAGATAATACATTATAGCTGTCCCATAATTCCAAAAGACTTTCCAATTTATCTTCTATAAAGCATGTTAAAATATGCAATTGACCATATGTGGGTGGAGATAAAAATCACATAAATTTATTAACACCAGGCATAATACCTCATGTTGCAAAGATGTAGTTAATAGAGTTTATTTAAATGAATAGATCAGTAATTGATTTATTCATCAATCACCAAAACCAAAATTTCTTATTATTTTAATTTATGGGGCTTGGAATATGACTGAATGTTTGACTATTAAGTCATTCATATTATAAAACAGGAGTTAGCAACTCTGGGTTCATACAGCAGGGCATATATGAGATCTTTCCATGTAATGTGGAACCTATCAGATCCTGGCCTGCAAATGAGAGACTTAAGGTCTATAAAAAGAATCCTAGGTGACATCTAGACCTGCCTACACTATGCCACACCAACCATGGAATGTTTCTCACTTGTTTAAATGGTTTTGACTTTCTATTTTACCTCCCATCAA
This sequence comes from Saccopteryx bilineata, assembly GCF_036850765.1. NCBI lineage: Eukaryota > Metazoa > Chordata > Mammalia > Chiroptera > Emballonuridae > Saccopteryx > Saccopteryx bilineata. The sequence goes on along the minus strand of NC_089499.1, from coordinate 16,527,168 downwards.
GGGGCGGAGGAATCTTTATAAAAGCCAGAGTATTCTCCTTATAACGTTATCTGATGAAAGTACAATGTAAGAATGGTTATTCATCATTTTAAGATATGGAAACAGTTTCCTGAGATTTTTATTGATGAAGTCACACACTTAGTGGCAAATTTAGGATTCAGTCCTATTTATCTATTTTCCCAACTTTATATCTTTCCCTTACTAGACACTCACTTTCCAACTAGTTAACTGTACTGAATTTCAGTTTTCTGATGTGTAAAATAGGTCAAAACACCCATCACATGTGGAGTTCAAATGTGATAGCAAACAAAAAAAAAAGGCGTTAAGAATAATAAAATGCTGCACATGGTCATATTGCTCTCTGGGCATTTTTTTCTCTATGGAGGTTCACGTTATCCTCAATTTGTGGCTGCTCCTTATGTCCCATAGGGAAGGCTCAAGTTTTGAAACTGGTGAGGTCTGTTATACATAGTGAGGCAAAAGTAGGTTTACAGTTGTGAATACATGAAACACAGAGTTAGTTCTTATATTTTTATTTATTATTGTATTATTTTCCATATGAATAATTGTAAACTGACTTTTGCCCCACCCTATCTATCCCATTTTCTCTATCATGCCCCTGTATGTATGCTCTGGTGACAGGAAAATAGTTTTTCAGTAGGTATTTTATTGTAAATGGCCTTTGGCAATATTCAATAATGTTACTCAATTTTTAATCCCAAATCTTTGCAAAGTACCCTTAGTCAAGGCACTTCACTTCCTGTGCCTCAGTTTTACCATTCATCATCGTGGATAATTAAATAACTTTTCTCTCTCTCAAAATGAATGGGGAATTTACTAGAAGAATATATTTGAAAGATCATGGCTTTTATAAATGACGGAGAAACCCGGATTGATTTTGTGTCCACTTGAGGTGGGCAGAATTAAATAGCCTTACAAAGGGGGGGGGGTGTCCATGGAATTCAAGATGACCTTGATCCGGTCATGTTTCCAAGAATATTTTGAAGAAGTGATGATGTTCAGCTGCCATTCTGTGACTTAGAAAAGCCCCAAAGATTGGTGGTTGTGTAATACTTACTGATCACAGAAGATCTGACAATGGCTGGCATTTGGGATGTCTAATCTGATGGAACTGCCTGCAGATTCTGATGAAAGGCATTAGCAAAGCAATACTCCATATGCTCCAGAATTGGCTGGAATTTATCCTCTTTTAAATGACACTGGATATATTTTAGAAGTGCCAGACTCATAAAGTTCATGTTCTTATGAAAGTTCACTATGTAAAAAAAAGATAATGTCCCCTCTGGAGTCCTCCGGCAGAATGTCTGAGGCAACATTATTTTACTTAACTTGTGTGAAGGTATTTTCTAAGATCTGTGAACAAATTCAATATCGAGGTCTTTTCTGAGACTCACTTTTATATTGTCAACAATTTTATCTTTCTCCATTCAGCAGAATTTTTTTTTCTTCCTGAATTTTCTTTTGAAAATGCTGAGCTATTATTAAGGTGCAGTAAACAGAACTCTTCTCTAAGAATGCCTGTTTCAAGTAAGCTCTTAGGCTTTCATACAGGACAATGGAACAGAATCCATTAATTATCATTACCCAGACTGAATGGCTGAACTCTGACAAAGCACTCTTGTGGGAAATCTATCAGCACCAAGTGTTCCTCTTCAAGGTCAAGGTATTTGACCCCAGGCAGCGAGACAAACACTGAAAGTATTTTTTTTTTCTGTAAAGAGAACATTTTGGTTCATAATAAGGAAGAACTATCTAGTAATTAAGCAAGACTGAAGTTTAACGGCATGAGGTGGTCGGGTCTCTGTCATTGGAGGCATTTTTACAAATAGAATCTATGGAGTTGGATTGTATAAAAAGGGATTAAGTGATAGGTGGAAGGTTGAAATGCAAAGGTGTTTTGAAAACTATGGGTCATACTACATTAATAGGACATGAAATCAAAATAATGGACCTTGATTAGCATTTTAAAATCGATATTTTTTTTATACAAGTAGTCATTCATATTTATTGCAGAAAATACACAGATATGGCTAAATCAAGAGAATACATAATCCAGAAATAGTATTGTAGAGACAATTATCTTTATTATTATGCTTTCTTCTATACATTTTTGTCTCTATGTGTGTGTATATATATATAAGCATATTTATTATCTATCTGTGACTGTAAGTGTATACATTTATTGCATATTTATATATATGCATATCTTTTATATCCACTTAACTATATCTATATATTTAGTGGAATTCATTTTTCTTACTTGAGTGAAAGGCTACAACTGATGCCACAGAAATGCAATGGATCATAAGAAACTACTATGAACAATTATACACCAGCAAATTTGATACCCTAGAGGAATCGAATGTCAAATTCCTAGAAACATACACCCTGCTAAGATAGAATAATGAAGAAATATAAAATCTAAACAGACCAATTACTAGTAAGAAAATTGAATCAGTAATCAAAAACCACTCAACACACAAAAGCCCAGGTCCAGACTGCTTCACTGGTAAATTCTCCCAAACATTCAAACAAGAATTGCTATCAATCCTTCTCAAACTCTTCCCCCCAAAAAATAAGATATCCACAAATTATTCAATGTGAAACATCCTAATATATGTCTAAAAAAGGCTTATTCTGTATTTAATTTGCATTTCTCTAATGATTAAAGGTCTTAAAATATTTTAATGTCCTTGTTTATCATTCATATATCTGCTTTGTTGAAGTTTTTGTTCGCATATTTTGGTCATTTTGAAAATTGTATTTTGTTTTCTCACTGACTGTTCAGAGTATTTTATATGCTAGATGCAAGTCATTTATCAGATATGTAATTCGCAAACTTTTTTCCCAATATGTGGCCTGCTTTTCATTCTCTTAACAGTCTTTTGAAGAGCAGCTGTTCTTAATTTTACTGAGGTTTAATGTATTAGTTTTTATTTTATGCACCTACTGTCTGTGTTATATCTAAGAAATATATGTAACACACAGTTAAAAATATTTCTTCAACACATGGTTAAAGGTGTTATCTCCTATGGCTTCTTCTAGTAGTCTTGCCTTTTTATGTTTTACAGTTATGTTTGTGACCCGTATTGAGTTCATTTTTGTATAAGGTGTAGTTAGTGTATGGATTGAGATTCATTTATTTGGTACATGAGTATTCATTTATTCCAGCACTAGTTGTTGAAAAAGAAAACAATAATTTCTCCATTGAATTGCCTTTGTACTTTTGCAGGAAATGAATCAGCGATATATATCACTTTATTTTTAGACTATTTGTTACATTGATCTATGTGTCCAAAATTTTAGTGGAATAAATAGAATATAAATGGAAAGGAAAGGAAAAAAGAAGGAAGTGAAAGATATGGAAGGGAAGAGAAGGGAAGAGAAAGTAAGAGAAGAATTGAGAAGGGCAGCTATAGTTTCATGAAACTTCTTGTTCAGTTAAATATGGGTGTGTGTGTGTGTGTGTGTGTGTGTGTGTGTGTGTGTGTGTGTGAATCATCATGTATAGTACTTTTGAGGCTTTCTGCTTCCTTCTAAGATCTCTAAGACTCATACCTGAGTGGTATGAACTCACTCTGGTGTTTCCTTCTCACCTGTAAATACATTGCATATTTTTGTATGAAGTATCAAACATCTGATAAGATAGAATTTGTTCAATTTTAAGTTTATTTGAGATAATGGCCATGGGTGATGTGTTCATTTAGGAGCATACCTACATATAGAAAATCAAATCATGCCTAGGCCTGGCTGGATAGCTGAGTTGGTTAGTTAGAGCATCATCATCCTGAAGCACAGTGGTTACCAGTTCAATCCCCAGTTAGAGCACATATAAGAAAAGATAGATAGATAGATAGATAGGTAGGTAGGTAGGTAGGTAGGTAGGTAGATAGATAGATAGATAGATAGATAGATAGATAGATAGATTCTCTCCTAATTCTATTTTTGCTTTCTGCAATGGTTTATTAAGGTAGCAATGTCTTCTGCCTTTTCTTCAACATATTCTCTCCCCTCCTACAAAAACTCACTTTATGGCTAGGCATATGCCGGTTTATAATATATATGCCCATTTATAATGTACATATTCCTACAGTACTTGCAGCTATGTGTGCCAGTGTGGTTATTTTCTTACCAATTGAATTTAAGTATCATGGAGCAAATTCAAGAAACTTTTTATTTTAATTTAACTTATTTTGTTTATAAGTGAAGTGCTATCATGTATACTATACCCTACTTTATTCTTTCCTTCTTAATCTTTTCTAGTGACTGGAATGAGCATGAGGGCTGAAAATTTGAAGAGAAAGCCTGCACTCACCAATGCTGCAACGTTCCCAAGCTCCTAAAATTTTAGAGCGAAGGCGTCATTTCAACTGTGGGCAACATAACAGTTCATTTAGGTAAGGAAAGCTCAACTTGAATCTTGTGGGATTATTTAACCTTTTGTTCATTTAGGTTTTCCTGTGACTTGCAATGACATAGTCATCATGCCTTTGGACAATACTCCTGATTTCCCCTTACCACTGTATTTAATCCCATTGTTTTCCCCATTGTTATACATTGTGCCACATTGCTATTGGTTTAGACCAGTGGTTCTCAAACTTTTTGAGGTTGGGGCGCATTTAAAATTCTACAAATAATTGTAGGCGCACTATATACAAATTTCTGAGAAATATGTTATAATAATTAAGTCAAATATTAAAGAAAAAATATAAAGTCTAAGCATAATTTATGGTAATTAAATGAAATAAATATGACAAAATTAAATTTATTCTGACATTAAAAAACATTTTTATGTTAAAATTTCTGAGTTATGTTTTTTAGAATTTGTAAAAAAGAGGGGTTAAAAAATAAATAAAGAACAAAAAGGTTATCTTCTTATACATATAGATACATTCTTAGTAAGATTTAATAAATTTGACAGCTCCCAGTGTGAATGTGTTAAGTTTATTCATTCTTGTGTTTATGAGAAACATAAGCATGATGTGTCCTAGGAATTTCTTCATGTTTGGGCATATATTTGAAAGGCAAACTCTTATTTCATCATCAATACATTGAAGAATTCCTCTCTTTTTACTCTTAATTGTGTTTAGGGTAGAAAATCCTAATTCACATAAATAGGATGTTGAAAATTGTAGTAAAATATTCTAAGCTTTTTTAGATATTGCCACATATTCTTTTTTATAGAAATCCAAAAGATTTAAAGAGACAATTCCTTATGTTTAATCATCAATCCAAAACCCCCACCATATATATCATCTTAACTTTACACCAAACAAAGGATAGAAGAAACTTGCCTCCAGTCTTTCTGGGAAACATAGGGGGTAGTGTAAACAATCCAGCACCACAGCTTAACAGCCTTTTGCAACCTAATCAGGCAAGTGAGGTGGGGGGTTGGGCAGGCCATCAGCTTACAGCCAATTCCCCACACCTCTGTCCCCCCAAAATCTAAATTCCAAAAACCCTGTTGGTTTTTTGGTCCCCAACAGGCACATATTTCTCTGGAATGCCATAGGGCACACCTGGAAATCCTCTAGGGCTCACCAGTGTGTCCTGGCACACTCTTTGAGAACCACTGGTTTAGACAAATGGAGCTTGGAATCAACTTTGACTTTTCTTCTCTCTTCCCATCCAATCCATCAGCAAAATCTCTCTATTCTACCTTTATAGAATGTACAGAAATTATCTTCTCTTCATTTGAACCTGGTCAGCATCATCTCTCCCGTGGATTGTTACAATTACCTCACCATTGGTCTCCCTGCTTCCACCTTTGCCCCCTTAATTCGAGTCTCATCAGAACACCAGACGGAGCCCATTTGGAATAAATCATATCACTTCCCCTCTGCTCGAACCTTCCTCCAGGCTCCTACCTCACTCAGTAAAATCCAGAGTCTTTATGACTTCCTTTAAGGCACCAGATTTTCTGACCCCTCAGTATGTCTCTACTGTCTTCTGTTTTCCCTTTTTATCTCATTTCCAGTCATCCTGGATAGAACGCTGTTTTTTTCTGCCAGATGCCCTCTTACCCCAGACACATTCATGATGCACACCCTCCCTCTAGTCTGGCTTCATCTCAGATATAAACTCATCTGAGAGGAGTTGTTTTCTCCGCTGACATAAAATATTAGCCCTCCAACACTTTATATCTCCCAGACTTTGTTTCCGATTCTTCACAACACCTGACCTCACAGTATTACCTTTGTAAATGCATCTGTTGACTTTCTTACCTCACAGACTCCAGGATTTTGTTCTGTTCATTGATGTATCTGTAACACCTAGCACAGTGCTTAGCATGTACATGGTGCCAACTAAAAAAAAAAAAAAAAGGTTTGTTGAATGAATGCATAAATGAGTGAGAAGAGGATGAGATGTATGCTTTTGAGTCATGACTGTGATACTTCCCACGTATCAAGTCTCAAGTAATCAACTTGTCTCTGACCCCCACTTTCCTCCTCTCTCAAGTGGGTATAAAAATATTTACCTGAGCGTGGTGGTGTGAGGATTAAATGAAATTATCCCAGAAAAAAAAAAGTCCAGCTCAAGGCTCTTTGCAAAGATGAATTCAAAGAGTTTGATGTATCACTGAATGTTGAGGAAAAAAAAATGTAACTGAAGACATATAATGATTTTGAGGGAAAGTATCTTGCAAGATTTTCCAGGCTATTGACATGAGTAAGTTCAGATAATCTCCAAGCATTAAATAGAATTTACAATGCCTTAATTAAATTCTCCAAAGCATTAAATATCCATGATTAAGAAATATCTGTGTGTTTTATGACTTGTAAAATGAATGGTATTTAGTATTATAAATCTGAAGCGTTCGGCTGGAAGCTTGGGAACCTTCGTGGCTTTTGGCTGGGCTCCTGAGAGCAAGCTTGGTAGAAAGAGATTGGCACTTGCCAATGAAGACCGTGTCCCCCAGGACAGGCTGTTGTAGTTTGGAACGCCCTGAGAGGCGTCCTTTATTGCTTTTCTCTCCGGAACATAACTCCCATGAGAGTGCAGTCAGCGCAGACCTCAGTTCCGTCTCCAGCAGAATAATCCAGAGACAAATTAATTTGAAACTTCCTTGTCCTTCCTGACATCCTGTCAGTCTTCATCTCGTTCGGTGGACTCTTCCCTCCATTACCCCGTTGCCCAGACTCGTCGAGTCTTCCTGTCTTGTGCCTCTCGCTGGGTCTCCTTTTCCCAAAACCAAGACTTTCCATTGTGCCCCCAAAGACCCACATTTCCTCCTTAATTTCTTGAAATTTCTGTTCTCCTACTGACCTAACAAATATATATTTTTCTCTAACGATGACATTTCTCCCCTAAACTTCTCTCAAGCTCACGCCTTTGTGCTTTCTGTATCTCAGGCTCTTAAGGTAGGCTGGGGTTTCTGACCAGTTCTCTGCCATAGGACTTTCTTTGGTGATGGAAAATATTCTGTATTTACACTCTCCAACTTGGTCGCCACTAGCTAAAGGTGTCTGGAGCACTTAGAATGTGTTTTGTGTAATTGAGAAAGAAGATTTTAATTTAAGTCTTGATTTAAATTTAATAATCAAATATGGCTAGTGTGTAGAATGTTGGACATCACAGTTTCAAACCCTTTCTTTTTCACCCAAAAGCAAAAGAATATTTTGATTCTTTAGATACTATCCTCTAAATACCACCTTCTGACTAATTCAGTTATTCTGCTGAGTTGATTCAATTTTTTATCTCATGGTTCATTGTATTGTACTCCATTTCAAGCCCTACCATTACTCAATGTAATGCAACTTACACACATGTAACATCTGTTTAACTCCTGTGCCCCAATTCTTAATGTTCTTACATTTAATATAATTGACTCTATACATAGGTTACTCACACCTAAAATACTAAATTCAAACCATGGTATCTTCTAATCACCATTCTGCATGCTCTGCTTGCCTCTTAGATGGCCCATCTACTAGAAAGTGTTCCCTGGTGCTTTGGTTTAGATTTCAGAGCTTTTCCCTATTATGTATGACCACCTACCTGGTCCATAATGATGCAGCACTTAATTCTACTCCAACATAATGCATTGTAGCACTTAACAGCACTTACTGTAACTACTTCTGGACATCTCTATCTTCCCACTAGAACATGTGGGGAAATACATTCTAATTCACACTACTACAGAGAAATCAGATAGTAGAAGACACATAGAAGACTCTCAGTCAGTGAATGAAAGAAGAAGTGAATCAATGAATAGATGTATTTTATTTGCTGACAGGATGAGTCACAATACTTTATAAGCAGACCCCTGACAACTAGCCTAGAATCAGAGGAATTATGGACAGTGATCTGGATAGAGAACAAGGCTATGTTTTATCTCCTGGCAAGAGCAAAGAGCCAGTCTTGATCCCAGATGTAGTAAGATAGTCTGCTCTGGATAGGAATTAGCATTTCCAACTAGAATTTAGTCTACCTACTAGGTCAATTTTGTAGATGATAATTAGTAATTTCAGCACAGGTTTGTAGTTATCACAGAGTTCATAATTCAAGTTTCACACCTTTTATTAGACCCTTGCAGTTTGCATTTTTCTGGTTGATTTTTTGTTTGATTGGTAGGTTTTCAAAATCACTTTACTGCAGTTTCAATGACATACATGAAGCTGTACATATTTAATGTATACAACTTGATGAGTTGGGAGAAATGTATGTACCATAAAACCATCACTACCATCAATGTCATAAAAATTCATTACCACCAAAAGTTTTTCCTCCCTTTGTTTTTTTATTTTTTGTATATATGAGAAGACTTAACATAAGGTGTTCCCCTTAGCCAACTTTTAAGTGTACAGTACAGTATTGTTAACGTAGAGTCACTATGCTGTGCAGTAGAGCTCTAGAAATTTTCATCTTGCATAACTGAAATTTTATACTCTTTAACTAAGACTTTTTTATTTTTTCCACCCTCCATCCCCAGAAGCCACCATTCTGCTCTCTGTTTCTATGAGTTTGACAATTTTAGATTTCTCATGTAAGTAGGTTCATGTAGTAGTATTCTTCCATGACTGGCTTATTTCATTTAGTAGAATACCCTTTAGGTTTATTCATATTGTCACAATTGGCAGGATTTTCTTATTTTTTAAAGGCTAAAAATTATTTCATTGTATGTAAATATTGTATTTTCCTTATTTGTTTATTCATTGATGCACATTTAGGTTTTTTCCATGTCTTGGTTATTGGGAATAATGCTAAAATGAACATGGGGATTTAGGTAATTCTTTGAGATACTATTTTCATTTCCTTTAAATACATTCTACTTTTAATATTTTGAAGAACCTTCTTACTATTTGCTATAGTGGCTGCACTAATTTATATTCTCTCAAACAATGTCCAAAGTTTCCCTTTTCTCTACATGCTCATCAACACCTGGTATCTTTTGCTTTTTTTTATAATAGTCCTGATAATTAGTGATATTAAACATAAACACTGTTTAATATACTTGTTGACCATTTCTATGCCTTTTTTTGAGAAATGTCTACTCAGGTTCTTTGCCCATTTTTTTTCTTTCATTTTAAAAATTTATTTTTTAACTAGTTTACATTCAGTACCATTCTGCACCAGTTTCAGATGCACAGCAAAGTGGCCATGTTTAGTTGGAGTTAAAGTTGTTGGAGTCGTAGAGTGAAAGTTGCTGTTTTCTTTTCTTTTATTCTGAGACTAGAAAAATGCACACTTAGTTAAGTCTTGAGTTCTATGGGACAAAGGCAGGCCCTTGCTGGTTTTTGCAACATCAGTTCTCTCTTCTTGTACTTTATGGATAATGTCCTTTGAAGTTCTAAGAAAAATGCTATGATTCAAAATATTTTAATTGGGTTGATTTTATCTTTCTATTTGCCTTTTTGCTCTTGAGTAGTTGTATGAGTTCCTTATATATTTGGGATAAAAACCATTTATCCGATATATATTTTTTTGCAAATATTTTCTCCCACTCCAAAGGTTACCTTTTCACATGGTTGTTTGTTTCTTTTGCCATACAGAATATTTTTAGTTTGGTATAATCCCACTTGTTTATTGCTTTTGTTGCCTGTATTTCGGTCTCATATACAAACTATTGCTCTTCTAGCGTGCTGTCTTTGTTTAATCAAGCACAGTGAAACAGTGCCAAATTACCACCAGGAAATTGATATGGTTTTGGTGAATGAATGCAAAACCCAATTTCAGATGATAGTTACAGTACATGTCATCTGTTCTAGTTTTTCAATATTCATAGGTTAAAGTTGTTGTTTTCTTTTATTCTGAGAACAGAAAAATGCACACTTATTTAAGTCTTGAGTTCTATGGGACAAAGGCAGACACTTGCTGGTTTTTGCAATGTCAAAAACCTTCTTGTACTTTATAGATAACGTCCTTTGAAGTTCTAAGAAAAAAATGCTATGATTCAAAATATTTTAATATAAAAATCTTGTATATATCCTCAGGAGAAGGATGAAATCTTTTCAAGTACTTAGAGTTTATTAAGAAATTTTGGAAATTACTTTTGCTGTTTATACTTTATTGTTATGTATTTTTAAAGGAAATATAATACAATGATCTGAAATCCTAGCTCATACTTTGGAAATAATGTCTATATCAAATAATAAGAATGGCAAGTCATTGTAATCTAGAACTTTGAATGTTTCCCCAGGAAAAAAATCTCTTTTGTGCTTTATGTAACCTTACATAATTTAATAATCACATCAATACATAAGTTGAATATTAACATAAGCATTTTGCAGATGAGAAAGTTGAAACACAAAGAGCTTAAGTAACACTATCATTAATAGAAAAATTATATAGTTTGGATGTGAATCCATTCAGTTTGTTTACAATGTCCATGGTATCAACCCCTGGGCAGTACTGCCCTGTTCTTACATTCTTCTAGATTGGGTCGGGAACCTTTTTGGCTGAGAGAGCCATGAACACCACATATTTTAAAATGAAATTCCGTGAGAGCCATACAATATGTTTAACACTAAATACAAGTAAATGTGTGCATTTTATGTAAGACCAACACTATTAAAGTACAATAAGTCTCTGAATTCTTTTTAATAATGTTATTATGCTGTTCCTAACCAATGATGAAAAAAGTACTTCTTACCATTAATGCGACTTCTGGTGCTGCATGGTTTTGCTGATGGCTTTGTAGTCTGGTTGATATGTGGTGAGGTTAAGCTTCATGCAAGTGTTGAGACTTTCATTCATTAAACGTGATCGTAGGTTGGTCTTAACGTTCTTTAGATGTGAGAAAGACTGCTCACATGCATACGTAGAGCCAAACATTGTCAGTACAGCAATACTCACACGCTGCAGTGTGTGGTATGTGATGGGAAGAGCATTCCAAGTTTTGACAATCAGCTGGTCGGTCCGCGGGTTGAAGTTTTTTCATTTCTCCCCACTTGTGTTTGCTCACCAACTCTGCTTGTCTTTCCAAATCTTTCCAAATCTTCATTCAGTGGCTTGAACTTATTCACCCACATGCCTGAGGCCTTCAGGTCAGCAGCTTGTAGCTCAAAATCTCTGACGGAGACACTGGGGATGTAACTTGGGTCGGCGCTGTCCACTGCACAGTCGTGTGGATGGATGATGAACTTCAAAAAGACGAGTGCACTCACGAAATTCTCCAAAGCGCTCATTGAATGACCGCAGGAGATTAGATGTGAAGCCCGCTAGCTGCTGGAGATCAAGATGTTGAGCAGGGTCACTTGCTGTGCATGCGTCTTTAAACTCTCCCAGTTTTTCAAAGTGTAGTAAACGACCTGTTTCAATGTTGGGGATGAAGAGTTCTAGCTTGTTTTCAAATGCAAACACTGCTTGTTGAAGGGATAAGACTGTATTTCCATTGCCTTGCATTTTCACATTGAGCTGGTTCAGATGTTCAGTCATGTCCACGAGATAGTAGAACTTCAGGAGCCACTCAGTGTTAGCTAGCTCAGGATGCTTGACGTTTTTCATTTCAAGAAAAGTCCGGATTTCACTCAGACAAGCCATGAAACGTCTGAGCGCCTTCCCTCTTGACAACCAACGCACATTGCTGTGCAGAAGCAGACCAGGATAATTATTACCAACTTCATACAGCAGTGTTTTAAACTGGCATCATTTAAAGCTTGGGCAACAATAAAGTTGACCTCCTGAATGACCCGTAACATCACCTCACCAAGCTGCTCGCCACACATCTGAGCACTAAGCGCCTCCTGATGTAGGATTCAGTGAAAATTTAGGATGGATCTCTTTTCATGTTCACAAAGAAGTGCTACAAATCCTCTGTTTTTCCCCACCATGCACGGAGCACCATCAGTACACACCGAAATAAGTTTATCCATCAGTAGATATTTTTCTTTAGCGAACTCAGTGAAAGACTTGAATAAATCCTCCCCTCTTGTTGTCTCTCTCACAGGCAAAACAGCAAGACTTTGCTCACTTAGTGTGTCACCGACAGCATACCTTACAATCACGCTGAACTGGGATAAATGGCTTACGTCTGTTGACTCATCCAAAGCGAGAGAAAAGAATGGTGCTGCATTTATGTCCTTCACTTGTGTTGCCTCAATTTGATTTGCCATTATAATGGTACAGTTGTGAACAGTTTTTGCCAACAGAGGCATGTCTTTTATTCATTTGATTATCTTGTCTTTATCCGAAAAGTCATGAAAAAGTTCATTGGCAACATCAAGCATGAATGTTTTGGCATCCTCCCCATCTGTGAATGGCTTTCTGTTTCTCACAATTGCTAAAGCACCAACAAAGCTAGCCGAATTCCAGTCACCTTGTTGGGTCCAAACACGGAGTTGCTGCTGACTAGCTTGCACTCTGCACAGTAGCTCTTGACATGCTTTCTTCCTGCTGTCCCCCCCTGGATATTTCAATGCAAATGTAGTATGGCGTGTGTTGAAGTGCTGCTTTATATTTGACTGTTTCATCGATGCAATTTTATCATTGCATATTAGACACACTGCAGAACCTGCTCTTTCCACAAAGGTGAATTCCTCTGTCCATTCCTGTTGAAAAGTACAATACTCCTCATCTTTTTTTCTTTTAGCAGTCTTCTTCGTCAAAAGGGTTTCTGCAATTAGCTAGCTGACTACTTGATTAAAAGGAGAAAAGTTTACTTCACCTCACACAACCCATGTATGTTATGCATTATCCAATAAAAATTTGGTGTTGTCCTGGAGGACAGCTGTGATTGGCTCCAGCAACCCACAACCATGAACATGAGCCGTAGGAAATGAATGGATTGTAATACATGAGAATGTTTTATATTTTGAACATTATTATTATTTTATTAAAGATTTGTTTGTGAGCCAGATGCAGCCATCAAAAGATCCACATCTGGCTCATGAGCCATAGGTTCTCAACCCCTGTTCTATATGAATTTAATGAGTCTAAGATATATTTTTTCTCCAGTGTTTTTATTACATTGTTTTAATTACCATAGATTTATAGATTATAAAACTATAAAACATCTGGTAATGCAAGACTTACTGTTCTTTATTATTTAAAAATACTATTCCATATTATGTATTACTCAGTAGTTGTATATTATGCATATAGTTATTTAAAATCAAAGTATGAGGCTTCATAATATATTCCATTATGATTCTAATTAGGATTTTATTGAATTTATGGATTGTTTTAGAAAAATCTTTTGTATATCATTTGAAGCTTTGTATAGAGCAATATGTTATTTCTCTTCATGAAGACATTTTATAAGCCTTTCATAAGATTTTGTATTCTCCTTTATTTAGATCTTTATTGCTTTTGGTGGCTCTATTTCAAGGATTTTTGTAGTATTTTTGCTATTTTGAATGTCATTATTATTCTAATAATTAAAAATCAAGATTTAAAAAATACATTATTGATGGGATTTATGAAGACTGTTGATATTTAACTTTTAATTTTTAAGTACCTTGGGGTTTAAATAAACTAGACTAATATAATATAGAGATATTCCATCTACCCTTCACTTCACTTCTCTTAATATAAACATCTTGCTGATGCGTGGTACAATGATAAGACGAGGACATTTCAATTCGTGAAAATATTGTCCACTCAACTAAATACTCCATTTAGATCAGTGGTCCCCAACCCCCGGGCCACGGACGGTTACCGGTCCATGGGCCATTTGGTACTGGTCCGCAGAGAAAGAATAAATAACTTACATTATATCCATTTTATTTATATTTAAGTCTGAATGATGTTTTATTTTTTAAAAATGACCAGATTCCCTGTTACATCTGTCTAAGACTCACTCTTGACGCTTGTCTCGTGCATGTGATACATTTATCCATCCCACCCTAAAGGCTGGTCCATGAAAATATTTTCTGACATTAAACCGGTCCATGGCCCAAAAAATTTTGGGGACCACTGATTTAGATTTCACTCTTTATTGTGGTCTCTTTTTCAGGATTTCAAATTACATTTAGTTTTCTCCTTCAATCTACAACACTAGTTATTCATTGTCTTTCATAACCTTGACATTCTTTATGGGTACAGTGCAGTGATTTTTGTCCCTCAATTAAGGTTTACCTAATAATATCTCAAGAACAGATACAGATCATGCCTTTTTAAACAAAAAAAATGGCTTGTCCTTTTTTACTATGTTTTACCAGGTTATATGTTGTCAATATGTCTTATCACTGGTGATAGATTACCACTATCCCTTACTAAAGGTGGTGTTTGCTAAGTTTTTCCAGTGTACATGTTCTGTTTTCCCTTTTGTAATTAATAAATATCTTAAGGGATATACTTTAAGACTATGCAAATATCCTGTTTCTTCTCAAACTTCAGCCCACTGCTTTTACCACCCATCATTAAGTCTTGCCTATAGCAATCATTAGCATGATGCTGTCCTTGTGATTTTTTTTTCTTTTTTTCTTTTTTTTTTTTTTCTGAAGCTGGAAACAGGGAGAGACAGTCAGACAGACTCCCGCATGCGCCCGACTGGGATCCACCCGGCACACCCACCATGGGGCGACGCTCTGCCCACCAGGGGGCGATGATCTGCCCATCCTGGGCGTCGCCATGTTGCGATCAGAGCCACTCTAGCGCCTGAGGCAGAGGCCACAGAGCCATCCCCAGTGCCCGGGCCATCTTTTGCTCCAATGGAGCCTTGGCTGCGGGAGGGGAAGAGAGAGACAGAGAGGAAGATGCGGCGGAGGGGTGGAGAAGCAAATGGGCGCTTCTCCTGTGTGCCCTGGCCGGGAATCGAACCCGGGTCCTCCGCACGCTAGGCCGACGCTCTACCGCTGAGCCAACCGGCCAGGGCCTGTCCTTGTGATTTTTTTATTCCATCGTTGCCTTTACATTGGAAATTCTTTGATAAGAAAGCTATATCAAAAGAAAAGAGAGTTGTCTCTCCATTGAAGTATGTATATATGTATATCTATTTGGACTCATAGATATTAACTTTCTTTTATGATTTTTTAATATAATACCATTATTACTTATTTTATTGCTCAGACCAGTCAAGTTTTGTGTCTTAAGGACACTTTCTGGTTGGCTCCTGTGCCCTATTTGACATGTCCCCATCCCATTCTTGAGTATTTTTAAAAATATCCAGCACTATAGGATGTCTCAACACCCTGCACTAGTTCTGATTTTGGTGTGATAATATTTACTCTTCATTCAAAGTGTTTATTTTATTATAAAAAAAATTTTTTTGCCAGGATATCTCTGTTCTGCAGTATATTGTAAAATTTTTCCCAAATATTTTTCATTTTGATCACAGTTTATCAGTATATTTCTGTTTTTACTTTATAGATACTTTAAGAACATTAATGAAAAAATTTTAGTAACCTAAATCACATATCTAGGGAATGAATAAAAACATGGATTAGGTCAATTTTTCTGATTCCAATATCGGTGCTCTCTGTCCATACCACTGAGCCTATCATAGTAGCGGACTTGGTGCTTCTCCTTATCACAGATTGTTAAGAACTTAAGGCTCTGTTCTTATTAAACCATGGTGTGTACAGCTTCTTTAGTTACATGAGAGCTCCCACTAGGCGTCTCTGACACCACACTCACTCTGTCCAATATTATACATCTAATAGTTGGTAACAATGAGATGAGATTTACACTGAAGTTCATCTTGCTTTGAACACTGCTCTATCCTGTCATTCCTGAAATGAGCAATCTGTTGACATGTTAAATTTCAAAACGTTTCTGGTGAAATTTATTAGTCAACGGATATCACCAAGCTTAGATTTTTGTAGACTTTGCTCACTTAATAAGTTTTGCTTAAGATATAAAATATAATAGATCCCTTTTGTCTGTATATGATCTTCTTAATTTCAAAATAATAATAAAAAGGATAGTTCAGTGTTAAAGAGCTATGAGCTAGAAGACACACACACACACACACACACACACACACAATTTACTGTGGCTATTATTTTCTGAATCTGTAATAGTTTATGTCCTGACCAGGGTTACTTTTTGAAGGGCCTGTTGGACTTGAGACTGCCGATCCACCTAGGATGTAGGTCTCCATAGACATTTCACAGAAATTACTCCAAGGAGGATAAACTAATCAATGACTTCAAAGGTGGGTGAATATATATATATATATATTCACCTACCGGAAAGGTCTACTGGAAAGTTCTGTCCATTTTTGGAATAAAACAAAATACAAATTTTTCTTACCATCAATAAACTTTATTAAATAATATATTTCTACACCAATCCTATCTTCCGAATATGGTCCGAAATGGTTTGCTGAGCTGAATTAAGCCTTTCTGCAACCTCTGATGTTGTCAGAAAAGGATCTTGCTCCAACATGGTCTTAACAACATCGTCATCGATCAAAGATGGTCGCCCAGAACGTGGCTTATCAGAAAGGTCGAAATCACCTGTTTCGAATTTTTCAACCATCTTCTGCATGTCCTATCAGAAACTGTACTTTCAATAAATTTCTACATGCTTCTGTAGCATTTCTTCCTTGTTGAAATTCGTATACAATACAGTGGCGTAAATGAACTTTATCAGTAGCCATGGGTACACTGTCACTTCACACGTAAGACTAACGTGAATCAACTTTGTTTTAGTTCATTTGCTACGTCAGCATGTATACATTAAGTGATAAAAATAGAGAGGCACGCATGCACCAAATAAACATGTGCTTACGTGTTGAAACTTGTTATGATAGAAACGAACAGAACTTTCCGGTAGACTATATATATATATTTATTTATTTATTTATTTATTTATTTTTTTTTTTTTACAGGAACAGAGAGAGAGTCAGAGAGAGGGATAGATAGGGACAGACAGACAGGAACGGAGAGAGATGAGAAGCATCAATCATCAGTTTTTTGTGGCGAGACCTTAGTTGGGTGAATAATTTTGATTTAGGTTTCCTCATCATTGAAATAATTTTGATAGTATCCACCCGTGAGGGTGGCTGTAAGGATTAAGTCAGATCTGTAATAACAGCTCTTAGCACACAGCCTGCCATGGGCGAACCATTCTGTTAATGGTGGGGGTAGCTGCTGGCCTTCTCCTCATCATCATGCACATGACCATCATTTCTAATGTTAGGATTCATTAAAACCTCCGATGTATGTGTCTGTCTCTAGCATGGAATTTGGATAGTTTTACCTTCACTGTACAACGGGTTTTGCTAACCCGGTGAAGCCACGCTCAGAGATCCCGGCAAATGTTTTGCTAAGACCTGAAATTGGTGGCTACGGTACCAGACTGATTGAAAGAAAGACAAGCACCCACTTTACTCGGCAGTGCTTTATAATACTGCCTCGGAGAGGACGATTTTCTGCCCCGGGACAGTTTTGTTATTGCAGCTCTCATCTCAACAGGCAGAATAAATACAACCTTCGTAAGAAGTGCGCCAGATAGGTCGGCCACTATCGCACAGACTTCCGACACAGGAAACGTTGCTATTAGAAAGTAATGTTCTCATGTTTGTCTTGTGCTTTGGAAAACCAGCTAGAATATTGAGTATAATGCTGTTTTGTGGAAATGTTAATTATCTGTCAAACTATAATAACACGAAGCAGCCTCTCTTTCCTCTCTCCAGATCTCTTTTTCTCTTTGTCATTTAAGCAGTCAGATTCTGGATGAATTGTTCTTTACATTCAATGTACCTGTGACTTCTGGATGAGATTTGAAAACATGCTGAAGTCCGCCGATGACATTCACAGGAAAACATTTAGGATGAGCTCTTTCTTTTTTGAAATACTGAGATAAACCTTTCATTGAGGAAAAAAAATTAAAACCAACAAACATACAAACAAAAAATCAAAATTCTACTCATCCCAGCCTAGTTTGCTCAGATCCTAAATTCTATATTGAGGATTAATGCTAGAATTCAAGTCGCTAATTCTAGGGATATGCACTGTTCAGACAGCTATATAACATATTGATGTTTTGGGGCCCACTGCTGGTTTGTTACATTAAGAATTTGCAGATTATGACTTGGTAAATGAGGAGGCAGAAGCTGCCCACATGGGGTTGGCAGCAGCTCTCTCAGCAGCTGAGCTTCCACTTTTGGGGAAGGGAAAACCCCAGGATTGTTTTGATTGATGGTACAGTTTCAGTAAATTCAAAAGAAGGAAGTAATCGTAAGATTTATTACTTGCAAATCCCAAAAGTGAGGGTAGAGGGGGTTCCAATGAGCCCGGGACAGGGTAGCTCTCTGTTCCAGGGCCCAAAGATTTATTACTTAGGACGTGGTTAGGGTGAAGGTCACTGACTTTTTGCAGGCTCAACTCTAAGTGGTTGTTTTAAAAGGAGCCCTAGGAAAAGCAAAGCAGGAACTGGTGACAGTAATCCTAAACTCAGGTCCTTACCTGAATGTCCAGATTCTGGGTGTGAGCAGCATTGTCATAGTATAAAATGCCTCCACAGTAACTCAAAAATAGCTGTTTTCTTATCACATTTAGTTGCTGGTTAATCGTTGAGCTCTGAATTGGTCTGTCTGGGTTCATATTCTGCCTCTTACCAACCTTGTGACTTACATAAATTATTGAGCTTTTTTTGTCCTCTATTCACAGAATTTATTGAGCTCAGCTATTGGCCTGGCACCATTTTAAATTCTGGGGATGCAGCATTATGTGAGATAAGAACGTGTAGCTAAGTAATGCTGGCATACTAGAGGGAGGAGATCAACAAATTGTAAAGAAATGTGTCAGATGGTGTTTCATAGTCAGGATTCTCCAGAGAAATAGAACCAATAGGATGGGGGAGTATGTACGTGCGTGTACATATGTCTACATATAAATACATACATATATACGTACATATTTATACACACATATATGTTGAGAGAGAGAGTAGAGAGGAAGAGACAAAGAAGACAGAGAGAGAGAGAGAGAGAGAGACAGAGAGACAAATTTATTTTAAGGAATTGGGTCAGGAGATTGTAGAGGCTGGGAAGTCTGAACTTCTGTAGATTAAAGACCCAGGAAGGAATTGCTGCAGCTTGAGTTCGACGGTTATTAGTCCAGCAAAATTTCTTCTTTTTCAGGAGGGAAGTCAGTATTTTCCTTAAAGTATACAACAGAATGGATGAGGCCAACCCACATTATGAAGGGTAATCTGCTTTACTCAAAATGTGCTGATTTAAATATTAATTTTTATCTAAACAACATCTTTGACATGTTTGGACATATGTCTGGGTACCATGTTGACATAAAATGAACTATCACAAGTTCACCTCTTATCAACTTGACACCCATAAACATCTCCTAAACCATATACTTAATTTCTGAATGAAGACCATAACAAGATTATACTTCCACCTAACATGATATATCTATCCTGCATGCAACCCAAAATGCATTAACCTTTTCCCAGGAGAGGACACAAAATCTTTGGATAATGTTTTTTCCTTTCCTTGATATCCTATAGCTTAAATACTATAATATGAAATAAATATATTTTATATCATATGATAATGGGATAGAGAGAAAAGAAAAAAGATTTGTTTAGCACAAATATTTATACCAAAATAAGGAAGAAATACTCATGGAAGTTATATTGATAGTTCTCATTTCTGTAACAGGTCCCATGATTGTGGTGGGTATTTATAATTCACTTTTTCCACTCCTCTTTCATATTCCCTTTGCCCTCAGCAAACACCTCTACTGGTTGTAGCTCTTTACCTGGTGAACAAAAAGTTAAAACAAAAAAATCAAAATTACCCTTATCCCAACCTAGTTAGCTTACCTCCTTAATTACATACTGAGGATGTGTTGTAGTATTATAAGGTTATAGTAATTAAATATATAGAAATATAAAAATATGGAAGATATATAAAAGTAATTAAAAAGATATTAAAAATAATTATTAAAATTAAGTAAAGTTATGCCAATTGGATAGGAATTAATATAGTGGCTTAGTGCCATAACTCTGTAATGTGATAAACAGACTCTGACTTACAAATGAAGCCCAGTTAGTATGTGTGTGAAGTTATACATAGATAAGAAGTAACTTGGTGCCATAACTCTGTAATGTGATAAACAGACTTTGACTTTCAAGCAGAGCCCAGTTAGTATGTGTGTGAAGTTATACACAGATAAGAAGTGGCTTGGTGTTATTTACATTAACTTTGTAAATTAATGAAAATAAGAACATCTTAAAAAGTGGTTTAATGTAAACATTTCAGTAGATTGACATAAAGGGAGTTCCCTACGAGGAACTCCCAAAAAGGTGGTTTGAGGTGTCAATCCGTTAGAAGGCGTTGGCCAGAAAGGGTACTAAAGCTGAGAGGCCCCCTGCTGCAGTAGTCGCCCAGACTCCAACGTTGATGTGGACTGTCTCCATGCTGCTCTGAGCTCTGACCAAAGCCAGCCGAGAGGAGCACACCAACGGGGCCCCCTTAAGCTGTACCCAGGCACGCCAAAAGGATTTGTGAGTAATAAATTGCCTGTGTGATTATTGCAACTAATTTGTGTGTCGGTTGTATCTTTCCTCCGGTGGCATTTAACAGTAGCATCCTCATAGCCGCTTCAGGAGTAGTCTCGAAGAAGCTGCCAGCCCTGCTAATAAGCAGGAGTGTCCCACTGCATGGGGAAGTCGAATCAGGGACGCCTGATCGACATAGAGCTTGGGCTCTACTGGGACAGGATGTAATCCTAGAAGTAAAGTTGCTGATTTTAGGAAATGCAAACACTTATTCCTGGCAGGTCTAGGGCATTAGTAGTTGTGTTTGAATTGCACTGTTATAGTTTTACGTTGACCTTAATTTCAGGGCATGCTAATGCTAAGAGACATCTCTTAGGAATCTCTAATGGATCTCATATTCCAAACATAGTATTCCTTACTTCATTATGGAGTTCCAGTCCAGTTTCTCTTGGTAGTTATGATGTATCACCGAAGCCAGTACAGTAACTCCATTATTTGCCTGTGGCCATCTTAGCTCCTGGCTCAACAGAATCTTTTTTTCTCCTGTAGAAGCCTTAAATCTTTGAAACTAATGCTTCTGAGTCAATGAAATATAAATTTGTGGTAAAAGGAAGCAGCATTTTTGCTATTGGATGACTGGGGTTAAGAGAGATGGGTGCCACTTGCATTTCTGCCTCTTAATTACTGGACCCATGAATCCTGGCTATGAAAGAAATAACATCATGTATTGGATGCTGAGAGAGCATGCACAGCCTTCTGCAGAAATTTGCCCCCATTCCTGTCCAAGCTTTACCACCTAGCTGGCACTGTAACTGGGTTTTAAAAAAGCCATTCCACTGTCATATTAAGCCAGCTGCTTTCGAATAGTGGGGGATAAGGTAACACTGTTGAAAAATTTATAGCAAAACATTACTCTTTATGTATTTGTAATGAAAGATAGGAACAATAAATAATATTACTATATCCATATCTCCTCAACATTGTGCTAGAGATTCTAACCAATAAAATAGGACAAGAATAATATATACATTTTGACAAAAATGCCCTTAATTTCAAAAATATTGTATAATATCTGCAGATAAACAATTAAAATTACAATAAATTTTATGGTCTTTGGGTATAAGATATATATATCTTACATATAAATATTTTTGTTGCAAATAATATATTTGCAATATGTTATTAGAAATGAAAATCTTTAAAATCCATATTAGCAACTACTATATATAATACTGAAAAATATATTTTCAAAAGATTAAAAAATTTTACAGAGAAAATAATTTAAATATTTAGGATATAAACTAACACTTAAATATTAATATCTATCTTATCTATGTATAGGAAAACTCAATGTTATAAACATGATGCTTTAATCCAAATTTATATAGAAGAGTATATCATTTATATTATGTTCCCACCCTTGTTCATATAATAAGACTAGAGAGGAGGGAAACTGGAGATAATTTGCTAAGCAATGGGTCTGCAATTCATTCTCTTTCCACCGGACCAAGGAAAGAAAGAAAGTCACCAGGTCAAATGTCTTTATAAACTTTCTAGTGAAAACCTACCTGAAAACAAGATAATGGTATTGGCTGGTAAGGAAGAATTTTATCATTGCAATTCTATTTTCAGGATATACCTAGTCATCTGGTATTTCTTTTGGAGAGGAACTTGTCACTTAGGTCTGTAACATGTGGCTTCATAAAAGCTATGTATCTAAGTGTAATATGAAGCTATTTCATGACTGGGCTTCAAGATTAATTATAACCTTGGAATCAGTAGTAAAGTGATTTTGGGTAATTCTGATCATGTTAGTGTTATGTGGCCATCTTATACTTTGCAATATCTCAAATCTAAATATTAATATGGAAAAGGAAAGTAGAAAATAGCACATGGATTTTTTTTTAAAGGAAGAATTAGTTACGTTGATTGGCTATTGCAGATATCAAAAGCTTGTTTTAAATCCATTGTATGAAATTCGGTAAGAGTGAATGAAACAAACACAGTAGAGCCATAAACAAGAGTGTTAGAGGTAAATCTCACAATGGAAAAAAATACTTGCAAAACAGAATAGTTTATTTTATGCCTTTGTCTACTCACTGAGAAAATTCATCACTGGAGATTTGATTAACAAGTTTTTTTTAGTCAATACCAAACTTGATGACATAATTTATTATGGTAGACATTTATAAAACATCTTTTCTAAAGCATATTGAAGAGTCATATTCAATTTATTAAGCACATTAGAAAAACATCAAATGGATTTTAAAAATAATTGATGGCCTTTCATTTAAAAATTTATGATATATTATTCACAATTACAAAAATAACTCACTGCTGTAAAGTTAGAATTTTAAAAGAAGACTTCCATTTCTCACAAGCAGTGTGTTGTCTGTGTGCTCTTTAAGGTATAGTTGGGTTAATGCTTCCATGATATGCCACATTTCGATGGTTTCCATGGAGACCATTTCTGTTTAAACTTAGGTGAGAATGTAAATTCATTTTAAATGAGTTGAAGAAAAGTGGAAATTTCATAAAGTGATTGGTAACCTTATGTATCTAGCTAATCAATTTTTAAGCCCTTGAGTTGGTGAAATCTGTTCTGATTCTGAAACCATATTTTCCCTCAGTTTTGTACTCTGCCTATTTCTTCTTCCATCTTCTCCCTTTTCTCTTCTTTTTCTCCGTACCGTACCTGCTTGCCTTTCCCCTGATCCTCTTAGCCTCACCTTCTGTTTCTTCCTCCTACTTCTTAAAGAAAACAAAACAAAAAAAATTAGTTCAAATTATAACAAATAACTGAAAAATAATTGTACTTTTCTAAATTTAGTGTGCTCTTGTCTTATTTGGCTTTGTCTGTAGCATTTTATGATGAATGCAAGTACCGATAAATCATGGGGATGATCTTTTCCGGGATGGGAACTGCTTCTCTCTTACCTCGGCCCGGAAAGAGAGGCTTCCCAGAGCTACTTGGAGAGCGAGATCTGTGTGTGCCAGGCGTTCATGGGGCACGGTCAAGTCAGACTCAGACACAAGTAATAGGCTGGTAAAAAGTTGGCTGCAAATTTGACTGACTACATTTTTAAAATACAGTGTTCCATTTTAGTTTATCAATTGTTATCTTGGCTTCTCTTTTTATGATTGTTGCGTGTTTGTTGTCAAACCTCTAGGGAACTGCACTAGGCATAACCTTAAAATCTACTGAGAGTTAATATCATAACACTCTAAAACATAGAAAACTTTTATAGGACCACATAGAACCCTGCGACCATCCTCAGTGTAGTTTAAGTTATAATAAACACAGCATGTATATATAAGGTCTACCGGAAAGTTCTGTTCGTTTCTATCACAACAAGTTTTGACACGTAAGCAACATGTTTATTTGGCACATGTGTGCCTCTCTGTTTTTATCACTTAATGTATACATACTGACGTAGCAAATTAACTAAAACAAACTTGATTCACGTTAGTCTTATGTGTGAAGCGATAGTGTACCCATGGTTACTGATAAAGTTCATTTACGCCGCTGTAATTTTTACGAATTTCAACAAGAAAAAAATGCTACAGAAGCATGTCTGTCGCATCCACCATATTCCTCGGACTTAGCACCCTCCGACTATCACTTGTTTTTGTCCTTACAAAATTTTTTGAAGTGCAAAAAATTCAAAAATGAAGAAGATATCAAACAAGCACTGGTTCAATTTTTCGCATCAAAAGATAAAATATTTTTCAAAAATGGGATATACAAATTGCCCTCGCACTGGCAAGAAATCATTAATAATAATGGCAATTGTATTATTTAATAAAGTTTATTGATGGTAAGAAAAATTTGTCTTTTGTTCCAAAAATGGACAGAACTTTCCGGTAGACCTTATATATTATAACATATATTACACCCCGCATGCAATTTTTGCTCACACCTATATTAAAGAAATTTAAAGAAAGTATGTATGTTTACCCAGAAATATTGACCGTTTTCTAAACTGGAATGTTGAAGTCAGAAGGATTTGCTGCCAGAGATCGATCTGCTCTCAGAATTATAATCTGAGCCTGCAAACCCCTGCCTCCCTGGTTTGCTTCAGTGCACCATGCTGTGGGGCTGTTGTTAGGACCAAAAGGAAGTAAGGTTGTAAAGATTTACTAGAATTTTATTATGTGGGTATATTATGAATTTTATAGGAAAGTAGGCCAAAGAAGGAAATTAGAGATCAGCCCTAAAAAAAGATCAGCCAGGGACCCACTGAAAAATAGGAAGGGTAATCAGCGCTGGAACTGAGGGAGTCCGGAAAGAGATCAGAGGACACTCAAGTCACTTCTAGTGTTGTTGTTTGCGTTCTTCTTTTGTGTCTTCTTTGGAATCTTGTTCTGCCAGCTGTTGTTTCTTTCTTTCCTTCTTCTGGTTCCTTCCTATATATTTTACAAGTCCTCCTAGTTTAAAAAAATCTATTTCTTAGTGATTTCTTCTTAGTTCCTGTCTACTCTCACACTTTTACTTCATTTTTAACATTTCTGGATGATAATTTTATGTATGCCCCAAATGCTTAAATTTTGAGTTCAAACTTTTCTTTTTGACTGAAGCTTATAAAAGCCATCCAGGGCTTGATGTTTACTAAAGCAAATTTTTTTTTCCATCCCTCTTAACAACTCAACAAGACCTTATATAATTAACACTCATGTTTTCCTTTGAAAACACTTATTTCTTGGGCTTCTCTATCTAGATCTTATATTTTTTCCTTCTCTAACTTTACTGGCTTTTGCTTAGGGATTTTTTTTTCCTCTCTCCCTTGCAACATGTGTATTTTCTCATCCCATGATCCTGACTTTTTTTTTTCCTCTCGTACACTATTAACACACACAAATTTCTTCTATTCCTTTGGTTACCTTTGCTCCTCTTCTCCAGATGACTCTAAAATCCCTGAGATGAATCCATACTTCTGATAATAAAATAATATATAGTGAGTTCTGGTTGACTTTTCCTCAGGCCAGAACTCATGACTCCAAACCTGACTCTACATCTTAATCTTGAGTTTCTTGATTGCAGTAGCTATTGTCACCTAGATCAGAGGTCCCCAAACTACAGCCTGTGGGCCACATGCGGCCCCCTGAGGCCATTTATCCAGCCCCCACCGCACTTCCGGAAAGGGCACCTCTTTCATTGGTGGTCAGTGAGAGGAGCATAGTTCCCATTGAAATACTGGTCAGTTTGTTGATTTAAATTTACTTGTTCTTTATTTTAAATGTTATATTTGTTCCCTTTTTGTTTTTTTTACTTTAAAATAAGATCTGTGCAGTGTGCATAGGGATTTGTTCATAGTTTTTTTTTATAGTCCGGCCCTCCAATGGTCTGAGGGACAGTGAACTGGCCCCCTGTGTAAAAAGTTTGGGGACCCCTGACCTAGATGTTGCTCTGACAGTTCAAATTAAACATAATGTAAACAAGACTTATCTCCTCCCCTTACTCTTTCCAATGTCTCTAGTTTTATTCATGGAAATATAATGATTTACATTACCCAGGCTTGAAACCTCAGATTTATCTTTGGTTTCTTTCTCTTCCTTTGATATTTCCAAACTCATGTATCAATTCTTTGATAAATTTATTTCTGAGATGGCATATCCCTTACTTGAGATGTGGAGAGGTAAGTAAAACTACTGAGAGGCAGAGAAGACTGCTCATTGTCATTGGGAAATGACTGCTTGGTCTTACATAAAGCACTTCATCTTAATGATTGGAATAATAAAATTCCATAGAATGGCTGAAAATCAAATTAATTAATATGTATAAACCACTTGGCATTGCCTACCAAAGTAGGCATTTATTTAGTTATTTATTTAACAAGACTCAATATATGTCTGCTTCTATTATTGGTCAGGAACTTTTATTTGTTTTTACTTAGTTTTTTTCATTTTTCTCCAAAATGATGTTCTGGCCTGCTGGCTGTCACCTGTACCAATTTATCCCATATGTTTTTAGGGAGGAATAATTATTTCCTACTCCTTAAATTTCCTTGTATGTTCCTGGGGCCTCCATTCTCATTCATCTCATTCTACTCCAGTAGATGACCAGACTTATCTTTCCCGGTAAACATGCAGATAAGCCCCTCTTGCAGAAGGACTTGGAATATCTGCTCTTCTTTTTGCAATAACTTTGTGGCTAGCCTGCAGGCATTCAGTGTTGTCGGACGGGCTGTGCGTGTTGGTCTAGTTCTGAAGTTCAATGAGTAGGGCTTTTTGGTTCTCACACTGATCTCTAATTTAGCCGCGATCATCAATAATGATCATGATCTGGCCAAGAGCTGCCATGGCATGGATTTGTTCCTCAAAAGAGCTGAGAAAAATGAGTTCTTCTTGTGATCCCTCTCATAGAAACACACACATACTGCTACCAAAGCTCATTCTCATCATGCCATTCAAAGGAAAAGCAAAGTAGGCATTTATTTAGTTATTTATTTAACAAATATGAGCGAAAGAGGAGGATGGGGTAGTTGGAGGAGTACCAGCCTCCAAATAATGCCCAGGTATATGTTAGAGGAGCGATGAAGTAACACTACAGAGCGCTGGGCTTATCCTCTTTCTCACAATTCTTCCATCTAAGGTATAAAGACTTATAAGGTCTCTATAATGATGAACTTTGTCAAACCAGACTGATTGGAGAGATGTAGAGCCTTTGTCTTTTGTGCTTCTACTGTTTTCACTTTATTAAGCTCCCATCAAATTTATTACACCATTTCCTGTGATATAATTATATGAATTTTCATTGCAGTTAGCCAATGAGAGAGCAAGCTTCTTGATGAGAGACACTATATTTCAAATAGCTATACCAAGATCTTGTACCAAGAAGAATGCCAATAAATATCCAATGAATGAACTAATTTACACCAGTAGAAACTAGATTATCCTTTTAATCAAACCAACGTGCATATCATATCAGATTCATCTCCCAATAAGCAGTTTTCTTCCTCCTATATTAAATTGGAATAATAATGCAGAATTGATATGAGAATTAAACAAAATAATATATATAAATGCAAAAATCACAGTACCTGGTTGATGGTACATCTTCATGTCCTCACAGGTTGCCTAAATATTGAGTAAAATATGTGTAACTTGTAAATAAAATGTATAGGAGGCCATTGATTTTCATCATCAATTTCTCTAAATTGCCCAATGTAAGTATTTGAGGAATCTTTGATACTGACAGTTTTTTTCTCTAGTGTATATTTTGTAACGGTTTAAATCCATACTACACAATTTGCATACTTAGAACTGTTGGTTTACCAAAGAATTCAGCAGAGCTGACAAATGCCCAAATAACTGTTCCAAAGACTACATCAGAAGATGTGTTGCCACACAGAATTAATGACCTTTAGTGAGGCAATAGGGGATGCTCAGTGTGTTCTCAAATCTTACTAATAAGATGACATTATTTAGATTTTTGTTTCTGTTGCTTAGTTACCAGTCTCTGTAAATCTTTTCATGCTGTCCGTAAGAGTTAAAAATAAAGGCGGTGTCTACAGTGTTTCATTTTTTTAAAAAGGATAACACACATGGTACAGACTGAAGGAAGAAATCTCTCTTTTTAGGGAAGACATAATTGGATAAAAGAAATTGCAGGCAAATGGAAGGAGTGATACCATGTAGGTAAAATTCTGGGGAAGGAGAAGCTGATAGTTATATTTTGGAAGAGAGATGAAATCAAATTAAACCAGGCATTAACCAGCAAAAGGACATGAATTAGCAAGTGCCTGTTCATTGACAACAAAAGAGATAAAGTTCTATTTTGGGTACTTTATTTGGACAGTGGCTATTTATTTGATATTTGTTTAGTTTTTTTGTTTTTATTTTCCTCATTGACTTGTCTGGAAAATAGGTACAGGAGGTTTCTTTCTTCTGAGTACCAGTTAGGTTGCAATTGGTTCTGGGGCATTAGAAAAATCTTGGTTAACACCTCTGACTTCATTTCTTAAACTCGTATAAAACTGAGATTGAAATGAAAGGAAACAATAATTTCTAAATGTTTTTATTGTGGTAAAATACACATAAATAAATAAAATTTATCTTAACCATTTTAAGTGTACAGTTCAGTGGTATTAGCTACATTAACATTGTTGTGTAGTCATCACACCATTCATTTTTAGAACTCTTGTAGCAAAACTGAATCTCTATATCAATTAAATAATAATTCCCCTTTTTTCCTCCCCTCAGCCCCTGGCAACCACAATTCTACCTTCATCTCTGTGATTTTGATGGCTCTCAGTTCCTCAGGTAAGTGAAGTCATACAATACTTGTCTCTTTGTGACTGGCTTATTTCAGTTAGCATAATGTCCTCAAGGTTCATCCATGTTGCGGCATATAACTTCCTTCCTTTATAAGATTGAATAATGCTCCATCGTATGTATTTAGCTCATTTTGCTTATCCATTCATGTTAATGAATGTTAATGAACATGGGTGTACAAATATTTTAAGACCCTGATTTCAATCTTTTTGGGTAACAACCAGAAGTGGAAATGCCAAATCACATAGAAATTTGAAATGTGTTGTGGAACTGTTTTGAGGAGTGCTACCATTTCATATTCCCACCAACAACAATGCAGAAGTTTTTTTCATTTCTCTGCATTCTCATCAACACTTGTTATGTTCTGTTTTTTGTTTCTTTGTTTTTTTATAGTAGCCATTCCAATGGGTGTGAGGTAGTGTCTCATTGTAATTTTGATTTGCTTCCCCTGATAAATAGTGATGTTGAACATCTTTTTAAGTGATTATTGGTCACTTATATATCTTCTATGGAATAATGTCTATTCAGGTCTTTTGCTTATTTCTGAATCATTTTTGTTATTGGGTGTTATAAGGTCCCCAATGCATTCAGAATATCCATCCTTTATCAGATATATACATACTTTGCAAATATTTTCTACTAATTGTTGGTTGCCTTTTTACCCTGTTTATAGTATCTTTTAATGTACAAAAGTAGGTGGCTGGGCTTATATGGTAGACTTGTGGCTGTGGTTCTCTGATTTCTTTTGCTTCTTCAGTAAAATATAGACAAGGGTATCTACTGATAGTGAATATGAAGAAGAAGCAGTGGCATTTTAATTTTATTGGGGATTTTTTTGTACTTTTCTGAAGTGAGAAGAGGGGAAAGGCAGAGAGACAGACCCTGCATGCGTCCAACTGGGATCTACCTGGCATGCCCACCAGGGGGCGATGCTCTGCCCATCTGGGGTATTGCTCCATTGCAACCAGAGCCATTCTAGCACCTGAAGCAGAGGCCATAGAGCCATCCTCAGCGCCCGGGCCAACTTTGCTCCAATGGAGCCTTGGCTGCGGGAGGGGAAGAGAGAGACAGAGAGAAATGAGAGGAGGAAGGGTGGAGAAGCAGATGGGCACTTTTCCTGCATGCCCTGGCCAGGAATCGAACCTGGGACTTTCACACACCAGGCCAACGCTCTACCACTGAGCCAACTGGCCAGGCCTCTTGGTGTTTTATATGTTTCTTGTTGTTGTTGTTTGTTTGTTTTAGATTTGGTTGAGTCTTGAAAGCTATATCCATTAATAAAAATGTGAGATGTGACTGAAAATTTTCAAGAGAGTATCTATACTTTTCTAAAAGTCTTCTCTAGATTCCACTATCCATAGACTGGCTAATGAGTGCGTTCCAGCTTTGGAAAATTTTCTCTTACAACTACCAGTGATGGGACATGCTAGACAGAAGACATTGGAGAACATCTACAGCCAGTAAAGTACTTACCAACATCCATACATTCTTGCACATGTACAGAGACAAGAGAGAAAATAAACAGCCACAAAGTATTTAAGAACAGTGAACAAGTATGAGAAATTTCAGAATATACAGTTTCCCAACTAATAACAGTGTCATTCAATTTGTCAGGGATGAGCACTCATCTAGCTCAGATGATAAAAGACCACAGAAAGACTCTCAGGCAGAGAAGGGTTTCCACCTAAACAATAAACTCTAAATAACGATAAACTCTAGACAGCCTTTCTAGGTAAATGACCTGAAATCTAGTCTATAATTATGACAAATAGGAGACAGCAGCCCCACATGTCGATCTCATCAGCAGCCTGCATCTCTACTGAGACAAAATTCAAGAGATCATTCATCATTTCAATTGTATTATCCACCATTTATCTGCATTATTATAACATTAACCTTTGTCACCTAATATCTTTCAACAGAATTTACTTTAAATAGCTCAGAGAGAGAAGGTGACTATTTTCCATTTATTCGTTTGGTGTGTGTGTGTGGAGTAGGTACATCTAAAAAGACAGAAATTATTATTTCAGCTAAACAATAACCGATCAAAACTTGAGAATTGCTTGTATCTGGTTGATTTGTTTTAGGGAGGGATAAAAGAAGGCAACAATATGTGACACTTGCATAAGTCTGTGTATATGACATACAGATTCCAATGCATAATGCCAAGTATCCAAAATCAATGCAAATGTGAGTGCACAGGACAAAAATCAGGCTATTGTCCATGCTTTTCTCCAACCAAAGATAAAAGTGGCTTCTTATGCCAAAATGAAGAGATTTTTAATTCCTTTTAATTCCCCTCCTATTACTTAGTTAGGTAAGGAGTAACAGCTGGTCAATGGAGCCTTTCCTGTTTCTGAAAGTACCTTTAGGGAGATAGGGGTTTCTAGATGGCAGAAGTACCCACTTGATGACTTATTCTGGAATAAAAATCAAGCAAGAGAAACAGATTATAAAAATTTTCAGAGACATTAGAGTGTTAAGCTCCTAATTTGGGGTTGGTAGACATTTTTCTTCTAAATGAACAAATAGTAAATATACTTGGTTCTATGGACAGTATAGCCTCTGCCACAAGTACTCAGCTCTTCCCCTGTGGCTCCAAAGAAGTCATAAGTGATATGTCAGTAGGTGGATGTGGCTATGTTCCAATACAAGTTTATTTACAGAATCAGGAGTTGGCCTGTGGGTCACAGTTTGCTAACTCCTATTCCACCTTAGGGAAGTCTCCTCCTTCTCTATTAAAAAAAAAGTTATTGTTTTTCACTCCAGGAAACAAGCAAAAACTAATGATATAAATCTGATTGGAAATATAATCAGCTGTAATGACACAGGAAAGACTGTCTTATCAAAGGCAAATAAACAAGAACATTACATTGACCTCAGTTAGTAAACTACGTGTTTGCATGAAAGTATGGTTTCCTCACCAGTACTGAGGATAGTGTATGTCAAGGTGGTGGTGGTGGCGGCGGTTATCAATGAATCAAACATCGTGCATAACCATTGTTCCCTACTGGATGGAGACTTAATCAGATATTTGTGATGGGCCTAGGACAGCGTGCACAAACCATTAATTCTCCAGTGGAGTCAGTGCCTTTTGAAGAGAGCAAAGTCCAAAGGAGACAATATAGTGACTTCAAACCTATGCTGTCATTTGTGTCATTGTTGCGGGGGATGATGAAATTCAGAATAGTTGTGTTTCTGCTATAATGTGTGTGTGTGTGTGTGTATGTGTGTGTGTGTGTGTGTGTAATCCATATAATCTCTGTAATATAGCCCAACATAAATTACAGGCCTTATGGGAAAAATAGAGTAGAAGAAAATCATTTCAAAACTTATGAAACTGTAACTGTAGCAAGAGAAAACAATTGAAAATTAAAACAAAACAAAAGGAAAATAAAAGTAGCACAGTTACAAATCTCCACTGTGCCAACATCATTATCACAAACATCTCAAGCAGCTGATTCCTTGCATCCTTAAACTGGAGATTAGGCTTTTTTCTTCAGAAGGAGGCCCTTGAGGTCATTTGCTTATAAGGGAGAAAGGTTCTTTAAAACCACAAATCTAATCTAGGGTGTAGATGTCTTCGCATTCAATTATTTGGATCCTGGGGGAAGTGTCTTTGCCGCTTCTTCTGGATTCCCAGGTTCCCCATATAATTTAGCTCGATGGGAAGTATGGCAGTTTTTCAAGCCACTAAAACAATTGTATTAGTTTTCTATTGCCGTGTAATAAATTATCACAAGCTTAGGGACTTAAAACAAGGGACATTTATTAGCTCACAGTTTCTGTGGGTCACAGTCCGACCGGCTAAATTGTGTCCTCTGTTCATGGCCTCACATGGCTGCCTTCCAGTTGACAGCCACGTGTTCCCTGTGGGAGCGTGGGTCCTCTTCCAAGCTCACGTCATTGCTGGTAGAATTCAGTTTCTTCCTATGGCAGGACAGAGGTCCCCCTCTTCTTGCCGGCTGTCATTGGGGGCTGCTCTCAGCTTCTAGAGGCTGCCCAGAGCTCCTTGTTATCTGGCTTTCTCACAGACTCTTACACAGTCTGCTCACAACATGGAAGCTACTACTTCTAGGCTAGGAGGAAAACTCTACTTCGGTCTGGTAAGAGGAAGTCTTATAACACGACACAAGGTCCATCCACCTTCAACAGCAAAGCATCATATGAAGGTGAAAGTCATCGGAGGCCACCTCAGGGTGTATCAGCCGTACCAACCAGTCCCAGCCGGCACTAAAAGAAGGGATTTCTATAGAAGTTCCACCTTTTAAAGTTTGTTTTTATCGTTTGCCAAATCTTTCTCTTCATGAGTGAAACTTGCCTTTAGATGTTTAAATAGTTCATGTGTTGGGGAAAACATTGTGTGAACCAACATTTTTAAAATTATAAACACATTCCTCTTCTGTTTATCAAGTAGATGTGAGATAATTAAAGGTTAAAAAATGAGTTGCAGCCTGACCTGTGGTGGCGCAGTGGATACAGTGTCGACCTGGAGTGCTTAAGGTCGCTGGTTCAAAACCCTGAGCTTGCCTGGTCAAGGCACGTATGGGAGTTTCTGCTCCTCCCCCCTCCTCTCTCTTTCTCTCTCTCTCGCCTCTCTAAAATGAGTAAAAGCAAATCATTGTAAAAAACGAGTTGCACAGTTGTATTTGTCTCACTTTGTACTACAAATAGCCTCTGAGTACCTACTGTAATAAAATACCGTGGGTGAAAACACTGAGAGGTGTGCAGGCAGTGGGTATGACTGAGTCATTTGGGATGAGGTAGGATATGGCTTAGGGTTCACTTGGTCAACTTGTTTGGAACTCTCGTTATTATGAAGATTCTAAGGAGAGGGGGAATTTGGAGGCCAAGATGTTACGTTGCAAAAAGTAGGGTTATGTGCTAGAGCATAAGAAAAATTTAAACATAATGTATCATTTTTCAAAATAACTAATTTTAATGCAAATTCGTAGAGATGGAGGAAATATATTAATACCTTTTATATTAATTCCTATATTTCTTGTTGGTAGTATTAATGAATAATCTAAGAAAATATCGCTTCCATTAGCCCTCCTTCCTCAATTCTTTTGTGTATAGTTTTACATATAGCTGATGTTTATTTTTTCAATCTGTAAATACCTGTTTGTGAAATGCCGTGTTTGATTCCTAGGCCGTAACATTGGGAGTGCTTCGTGACTGGCCTCCGTTCAGTTACACCAGCCTCTTTTGTTCTATCCATTTACTTTCCTTCCTGTTTATATGACTGGTTCATTTTCTTTCTGGTCTCTGTTTATGTCTGTTGCAAAGTTTATGATCACTTAAACTATCATTTCTTTTAAGATGATCTTTTTGTTTGCTATTGAGAGTTTTTCTTGTATTTTTATTCAGTTTACAGAATTTTAGAGTTATTATTACTTATTCTGGTTGAGACTCACTGTATCTCTTAGATATAAGAATTCCAGCAATTCATTTTTTAAAAATCCTAGCCACTGTCCCTTGGGTTATTGTTCTAACTTTGTAACTTCTCTTTCTATACCCCATGTATTTCAATCTTTCTCTCATACATGTCTTCTCTTCTCTCTGTATTCTATATTTTAGTTTTAATTACTATTTCTAAAGAAATTGTCTAACTTTTAAAAAGTCTGCCTCTTTCTTTTTGTCCTGATGTCTTTTCATTTCCCTACTGTCATCATATCCTTTCATTTCTTTGGTTTCAATTCTTTTTTTTCTTTATTTGTGCAATTATTTTAAACAGAAATGTATTATATTCTCATTCAGATCCCTCACTCAGGGTTGGCTATCTCAGGAGAAAAGTTTTAATCAGTTCCACCAGAGAAATAGAACAGATTCCTTGGGTAGCCTGAGCTAGACTCACCCCTCCACCCCTAATTCTTGTAGCCCTTTGCGGATTCGAGATTTGTACAGAATCTCAGCTCCAACAGTGTACCGGAACTAAGCCCCAGGCTTTGTGTCCTGATCATACATGGGCGCTGAAACCCAAATCTAAATTTAAATGAGGCAAAGGACATACCTGCCTTTCTTCTCCTCCTGCCTACCCCCAGGACGGCTTAGAACTCTGGTTTTAGTTTTCTCTTTACTTCAGCACCTGGTGATTTCCTTTTCATTATTATGTGCTTTTTTTTTTTTTTTACAGAGACAGAGAGAGTCAGAGAGAGGGATAGACAGGGACAGACAGACAGGAATAGAGAAACGAGAAGCATCAATTATTAGTTTTTCGTTGCACATTGCGACACCTTCGTTGTTCATTGATTGCTTTCTCATATGTGCCTTGACCCGGGCCTTCAGCAGACTGAGTAACCCCTTGCTCAAGCCAGCGACCTTGGGTCCAAGCTGGTGAGCTTCTGCTCAAACCAGATGAACCCACACTCAAGCTGGGGACCTCGGGGTCTTGAACCTGGGTCTTCAGCATCCCAGTCTGATGCTCTATCCACTGCGCCACTGCCTGGTCAGGCTATTATGTGCTTTTTAAAGTCTTTAAAATATGCTTTTATTATATTTTACCTATCCTGTGTCGGTATCTGTAGCAGGAGTATTTCCTAATCATCAGCGTGAGAACATTATTTATTTTTCTTTTTTAAAATATGCTAAATAGTTATATCTCAGATTGCTTTATTATTGGTGTCTCTGGGAGGCAGTCTTCCTATTTGTCTACTGACTATAATATTAGTGTATATCTCCAACTGCTTTTTAAGTTTCTGCAATCTCTTCGTGAGCTAGAGTTGTTTCTGAAGGTCTTGTCTTGAGTTGTGGACATGTTCCTAAGAGATGGTTTGAGCTTTCTTCTATGGGATCCCTATATATTTTATAGGACAAATTTTCAGTTCATTTATTGACTCAGAGTTTCAGAATTTTAATAATTGAGATCTATATTCCACACCTAGAAGTGGCTCAGGCCTTGTGTTTCCAGGCCTTGGACAAGTTACAGAGTGTGTCTAGACACCTTGCTTTCTAATGCTTTCATTGTAGTAGCTGTGGTTTTCTGTCTGATGTTTGGGTGGGAAAGGAGGACGATGATTACCTATTCTTTACTCCATGTGGGTATCTTGTGGATAGTCTGTCCCAGACTCAATGTACATATGTTTCTAATAAACTGTGTTCCTTTTGGCTTCAGCACCCATTTACTGCTTTGGCTTAGAAGTCCATCATCTCTATTGGAACTGTGAATTTCCTAGATGCTTCTGAAATTGTCTGTATATCTTATAAATATATCTTTTCATATTTTATCTGACACTTATATGTATGAGACGTGTACAGGAAGCAGAGGCTTCCTGTTTAACTCATTTTACATACTAACCAAAAATTAAGAAGTAGTGAGTAAGAAAAAACAAATATAAGGAACCAAGTAAATTTGTTATAAGTTGTGGAAGCTCACCCATCCTACGACTACAATTAACTATATCTAAAACAGCCACAAATCGATCTAAAAGCCCAGATATACCACATTTTTAAAGATGACATAAAGATGTAAAAGCAGAGAGAACAAAATGAACTAAAATTCCAGATACGAAAGAACCTTCCTGGGTGAGCAGAGATAACTAACCAACCATTGGCCGAATCGGAAGGTGGGTGGAGACTCTGGCTGGTCATTGTTGCTGTGTCTTTACCATGAAAACCATGTACTAGTAGAGTTTTGATAGCTGTATAGAGTGGTTTGGCAGATTGAAATCTGGAAAATGTTTTGTTTTCTTCAAAAAACATTTGCTGGGATCAGGGGCAGCATGGAATATTGGAGGCCTAGATTTAGACTACAGAGTGAAGTCTTTCTCAGGCTCCCAATGTGAAGAATACTGAGCCTGAGTAGAGAGGTCTAAATCAACATATCAGGTGTTTTTCTGGAGAGATATAACCAGAGGTGATGTGAGTCTAAAGAAAGCTGCATTCTAACTTCCGTCTGGCTCATTTGGGCTCTAATCCTGTCCCCTTAATGAAGGAAGGGGTGAATTATGTAGGAGGAAGTTATATGGTATTGTCTCTGACCACAGTGTAATTAAACTAAAAATCAGTAACTGGAGGTAAGTTTGGGAGCTAATCAATGTACTTCTAAACACCTATAGATCAAAGAAGAAATTAGAGAGAATTCTTTCAAATTTTAAATGAGAGAATTTAAAAATTATGTAGCAAAATTAAGGAAGGCAACCAAGTTTATAACTATAAATGCATATATTATAAAATGGGAATACCAATTATTTATATCCTATTTTAAGAAGCTAGAAAAATAAGAGTAAACTGAACTCCAAAAATTGAAGGAAAGAAATAGGAAAGATAAAATATAATATAAAGTGAAATGGAACACCAACATATAATTTAGTCCAGTGGTAGTCAACCTGGTCCCTACCACCCACTAGTGGGCATTCCAGCTTTCATGGTGGGTGATAGAGGAGCAACCAAAGTATAAATAAAAAGATAGATTTAAGTAAGTTGTTTTATAAAGATTTATTCTGCCAAACTTAGCAAAACTCAGACATAAAATACTTGGTAAGTAATTATTATTATATGCTATAACTCTGCTTTATAAATTTTATAAAGTAAAGTTACTTCCCTACTTTATAAGTCACCATTACTGTGGAACTAGTGGGTGGTTAGAAAATTTTACTACTAACAGAGATACAAAAGTGGGCAGTAGGTATAAAAAGGTCGATTACCCCTGATTTAGTCAATAAAAGCTAAAGGTGGTTTCTTGAAAAGTAATATAATTGTTAAGCACCTGGTATAATTGATCAAGAAAATAGTAAAATGATGCAAATTTAAAATATCAGGATCAAAAAATGGAGATATCACTCTATAGATCTAGACATTAAAAAAATAATGAGCCTGACCTGTGGTGGCGCAGTGGATAAAGCGTCGACTTGGAATGCTGAGGTTGCCGATTCAAAATTCTAGGCTTGCCTGGTCAAGGCACATATGGGAGTTGATGCTTCCTGCTCCTCCCCACTTTCTCTCTCTCTCTCTCTCCTCTCTAAAAATGAATAAATAAATTTAAAAAAATAGCAAAAAAAATAATGAGTCTATACTATAAACAAC
This sequence comes from Saccopteryx bilineata, assembly GCF_036850765.1. NCBI lineage: Eukaryota > Metazoa > Chordata > Mammalia > Chiroptera > Emballonuridae > Saccopteryx > Saccopteryx bilineata. Next base: position 16,488,999 of record NC_089499.1, on the reverse strand, counting down.
CTTATTCTTATAATTCAAAATCTAATGAATTGGAAAAATTTTTTGAAAAAGGTAAACTTTCAGACACAAGAAATATAATATATAAACATTCCTATACCTTTTATAAAAACAAATAATTTAAGAAATTTTTACAATGAAAACTTTAGGATGGGACAGGTATCCTGGTGAATTTTTCCAAACATTTCAGAAAGAAATAATATGAAATCTTTTACAAAATCTTTCAGGGAACAAAGATTATACACTACCCAGTTTACTTTATAAAGCCAGCATAATGGGAACATGCTAAAAATTACAAGAGAAAAATATTGCAGAGTGATATATCTCAGGAAAACACATAAATATTCTTATAATGATGAAATTATAATAAAATTTAAACAAATTATTATGAAGGCAATATAAAAATATACCATGACTCAAGTAAACATTATTCCAGAAATTCAAGACTGATATAATATTTGAAAAGCATTCAGTGAGATTCACTACTTTCACGGAATAAAGGGAAAATCATTATAACTGTCTCAGTTGGTGCAGGACAATAATTTTATATTATTCAATACTAATTTATGATAAAACTCCCAGTGAAGTAGCACGATTAAGAAATAAAATCCTTATTCGTGTAAAACTAAAACCCTTGAAATTTCTCTTCATTCAGGTAGAGTTGAAAACTCATACTTGATGACCATTGATCTTTCCTTAGCCCTTTGGTTGCTCAAATCTCATTAGTCTCAGTTATCCTGCAGGACCCTTGTGGAAACTAAACAAGTTTGTTCAATTTAGTTCAATTCAATTTTATGAGCATCTGCTTATCACCTAATGTGCCAGCTCTGACATAAGATGCTTGTCATTAGTATAAGAAAGAAGGCAGAAGGAACACCAAAGAGATAAATACTTTAACAATTGAATTTAAAAATATTGGTGTTTCAAGGACACTATAAAAAATGACAGCACACAGAATGGGAGAAAATATTTGCAGAATATATATCATATTAATGACTAGTACCGGGAATATATAAAAAAACACTTACAGTACAATAAAAACAAATATCCTATTTTAAAAATGGGTAAAGGATTCAAATAGACATTTCTCCAGTGAAGATATATAAATGGCCAAAAAGTATATGAAAAATGTTCAACATCATCATTAGTCATCAGGGAAATGCAAATCAAAAGCATATTGAGAGTTAATTTGATGACCACTAGGATGGCTAGAATCAAAAAGTCAGATAATAATAAGTTTTGACAATGGACATGGAGAAACTGTGTTTCCTCATCAGACACTGATGATGAGAATGTAAGATGGTGTGAGTGCTTTACAAAATAGTCTGGAAGTTCTTCAAACGATTGAATGCAGAGCTACCTAATAACCCAGCAATTTCATTCCTCAGCGTATACCAAAAGAAATGAAAGCATGTGCCTATTTAAAAACTTATATATGAATGTTTATAACAGCATTATTTATAGTCAAAATAAGAGCCAAATAGTTTGAACAACCTAAATGCCCATCAACTGATAAATGGATATAGAAAATGTGATCTATCCCTAAAAATAAAACAATATTTACCCATAAAAAGCAATGAAATACTGACACATGCTACAATTTGAATAAACCTTGAAATATTATGCTAAGTGAAAAAGGCAATTACAGAAATCCAGCAATTATATGATTTCACTCATATTACTATTCAGAATAGGAAAATCTATAGAGGCAGACAGGAGATTCGTGGTTACTTAGGGCTGGAAGAGTGTGAGAGAGGGATCATAACTAAATGGTGATAGCCAAACAGTTCTCTTTAATATGATAAAAAATGTTCTAAATTTGATTATGGTTTTTATTACACATATCTATGACTGACTAAAAGCCATTGAATTGTACAATCTAAGTAGTGAATTGTATGTTGCATGAATTATATCTCAGTTAAGCTGCTCTAAAAAGAATGTCATATAAGTGGAATCTTCAGGGGGAAAAACCCAAAGACAAGATTTATTATGAAGAAAAAATAATAAAGCAATGTAAGGAGTGTTATATATAGTAGTATAAAGAATACAAACCCTGAATCTGACATGGGCTCTATTGTGAATTCTCCTGATGGGTAGCTTTATGACTTACTTGAACCACCAGAGAGGCTGGATTCTCACTTGGATAATAGAGATAGTACCATCACCAACTTTAAAATTTGTTTTTAGAATTAACTAAGAAAATGTGTGAATGGCATTTGCACAGTGCTTGGCACACATCAAGTTCTCCAAAAAAAAATGTGTTCATTTCCAATTCCACCTCCCTGTTCTATTATAGAGTCACGTTAAAATTCCACAGCATCACACACAAGGGAGCAACAGCTGCCAGTTAGGGACAAGCATAGTTTCCAGTGGGAATGAGCTCTGAGATGTGTTGAAGAATGCTGGTGCTTTTACCAGGAGAGACTGGTGGGTGATGGACAGGGAGATAAAGATAGGATGAAAGAGGCTTACTTCATCAGGAGCAAGGGGGTGAAAGTGGGTGATGAATATTCAAAGTTATACATTTCAATTTGAGTGGCAAATAAAGTGAGGTTTAGAAGGGTAAGTGACAGACCAGGACGCCATGATTGATACGTGGCAAAGGTGAGGCATGACCATAGATAGGTCTCCAGATGCTCTACAGCCGAAGCATCTTTACAGTGAAAAATGAAACTAGAGTTTCCTTTCAAAGTGTATGCGGGTAGAAACAGTTGCCATTTATGACCAAGAGCCTCATGATATCCTAATTCAGAAGTTATGGCATCTGGTCAGGATGAGTGGTCCTCATTCTGCATTCTCTCACAGGCTCTGCTACTGTATCCTCTGCAAGACCGGGAACCTCAGAGCAGAAACTGTGTCTAATTCAATATTCAGCAAGACAAAAATATTCATGATCAGACTAAAACATGTTATTTAAATAAAACGTATTCAATTGTGGAAGGTATAAATATAAATTCTGAGTGTTCTTATACCATAAACATCCTGAAAATGTCTTAAAGAACAGATCATTTTTAAAAAGTAACTAGCCGGGGCTTTTCAAAAAAAAAAAAATTCAGGGTTTTTCCAAATATGTTGGACAAAATAAAAATGGATAGTTTCTGATGCACATAGAGAAGGAAAGAATAAAAAATAAGTGTTAGTATCAAATATTCATTGGGATATATAATGCAAAGAGTTCTTTTTCAGCAGAATAATGTCATAATCCTCTCCTTCTTGTGACAACTCCAAATATATAATTCTGCAGCAATCCCTAGAGAAACTCCTTTATAATAAATAGATGAAGTCTGCGCTTGCCTTTGTAAGAGCTCCGAGTGACAGTTCTTCAGTTTGTATTCCTTCTGTTGTCGTAAAAGCTTATTTCAAACTTTTGGGGCCTGAAATGTTCAAAAATATCTAGCCAAAATATTTAGAAAGTATTTCCAATATTAATAAAATCCCAAGCACAAGTTCAAAAAACTATATGTAAAAGTTTTCTGCAGATTCCACATATATCCACAAACAGTAGCTATAATTGCACTCGATGAAATATTAAAAGTACATGATCCTTTACATATTTCAAGCCCATCACTTTAAAGATGCTGTGCATGCATAGTTGTGTGTGTGTGTGTGTGTGTGTGTGTGTGTGTGTGTGTGGAATCTTTTGCGAGTCTATTTTATCTGACTAGCTGTACATTACCATTTTTTCTTCTTGTTCTTCTTTATCCCTTTCTTTTACAATTTGAAAAGTATAGCATTAAATATTTAAAAAGCAATCATATTTTAAATGTTAATTTTCATCTTAATTTATATTTTAATATGAAAGTTTCATTAAACATTATGTTCCTATTATATTTAAACATTATATTGGGCTTCATCGGCCTGATCTGTGGTGGCACAGTGGATAAAGCATCGACCTGAGGTCGCCGGTTCGAAACCCTGGGCTTGCCTGGTCAAGGCACATATGGAAGTTGATGCTTCCAGCTCTTTCCCCCTTCTCTCTCTCTGTCTCTCTCTCCTCTCTCTCCCTCTCTGTCTCTCTCCTCTCTAAAAAAAATGAATAATTAAAATTTAAAAAATGTATAAAAAATAATTGGGCTTCATCTGTAGTGACTACAATATTTCCTCCCTTTTACCATGAACTAGTGCACCCATCCCTCCCCTACTTAGCGAGTGTGGTGGCAGTGATGACCCACGGTCCCCCCGTTGTCTGTGAAGAGTCTCCTCAGCTGACTAGATACACCTCACTCTGGAAGTCATGGGCCTCGCTCATGTTGGAGGCCAATGCCTGACGCAAATGGGTGTCCAGAAGGCGGTCCCTCTTACCTAAGACGAGGACAACCATGTGGCAGAACTGATGTTGCAGAGTGCTTCATGGGTTAGGCCACAGCTGGACCTTCTCTGAGGCACTTCTGCTCAGTCTTCCTGGTTCTGTCTTACCCCTTTCCTTCCTTCACATATATATTTTTTTCAGAGGAAGAATCCCTTGCCTGACCTGTGGTGGCGCAGTGGATAAAGCATTGACCTGGAAATGCTGAGGTCGCCGGTTCGAAACCCTGGGCTTGCCTGGTCAAGGCACATATGGGAGTTGATGCTTCCAGCTCCTCCACCCCTTCTCTCTCTCCTCTCTCTCTCCCTTTCTGTCTCTCTTTCTCCCTTTCTCTCTCCTCTCTAAAATGAATAAATAAAATTTAAAAAAAAATTTTAAAAAGAAAATATTTAAAAGAATCCCTCAATAAATCTCTGATGAACAGATTCCTGTCTCAGCCTCTGTTCCTGCAAAAACTGACCTTAGCGCAATTCATCAAGGCAACTCTTTTTAATTTTTTATTTATTCATTTTAGAGAGGAGAGGGAGAGACAGAGAGAGAGAGAGAGAGAGAGAGAGAGAGGAGAGACAGAGAGAAAGAAGGGGGGGAGGATCTAGAAGCATCAACTCCCATATGTGCCTTGACCAGGCAAGCCCAGGGTTTCGAACCAGCGAACTTAGCATTTCTAGGTCGAGGCTTTATCCACTGCGCCACCACAGGTCAGAATGCAACTCTTTATAGCTGCGTATTTTTATCAGTACTTATCAAGACATCGTTCTGAGGCCAAGGGCTGCGTAAGTGATATGCGAAGAGAAGGTAAAGTTAAAAGGAGATTCTACTTTCTACCTTATGTACCTTTTGATTGTTTGGATTTTGACAACTGACGCATATGTAGTATTTTGTAAACTTGGAAACAATCTATCAGGAGGAAAAAACTGTGTTCAAAAATTTTAATTTGAATGAAAATTAGTTTGTGGAAACTAGGCTGCATCCTAAAGTTTGTACTCTTTGGGAGCATCAACCACCCTCGGTCCAAACTTTATTTTTCTCTAGGCTTTCATAACGTTGTCCAAATCTTCTATTACTCAATACCAAATTATTTCCTCGGAGTATACAGCTGGTGATATAGGAGAAAAATTAGACAATATACACGCCTTTATGAACAGACTCTGGAAGCTAATATTGAGAACTGCAGTTCACCAGTTCACTTTTATTTCAAGTTAATGAGATTATGCACATAGTAATTACTTTCATTCAGGTCGCTCTTTACCATTACTCAAAGCTAATTTAAATATCAGGTTATTTTTTTTCTCCATTCTGAGGCAGTAGGAAAGGTATACCCTGTCCTTTAAAAAGCACTTGAAATCTTTTTTCTAAAAAACATTTCAATTTATGTCAGTAGAATTTTAATAGACTGCACCTGCTTTGTGAAAATTTGAGTGGTTACCCATTTATTTGGTAGAATATATTTCTTAATAATTTGTATGTGACTAGCTTCCTACCAAACTGTCCTTTTAGGTGGAGGAATATAGTGATGGAGGTACTGAACCCTCATCAATATACTGCAGCAGTTCTCAACCTGCGGGTCGTGACCCCAGCGGGGTCGCCTAAAGCCATCGGAAAATACATAATGCATATCAGGTATTTATATTCCAAATCATAACTGTAGCAAAATTACGGTTATGAAGTAGCCACCAAAATTATTTTTTGGTTTGGGGTCACCGCAACATGAGGAACCGTATTGCGGGGTCACGGCATTAGAAAGGTTGAGAACCACTGATATAGTGTGTTTTTATTTATGAAAAGGTCTTACATATTTGGGAATAAAATTAACCGACAAAAATCATTATATAAAAACTATGTTAGAATTTTATAATTTGAAGTATTACAAAATAAATCACCTTTGCCAGGGGAATGTGTCTAGCTATGCCATGCATGTTGGCCAATTATGTTAAGTCCAGTCATCAGAAATCATATTTTAATAACTTAAACTTTCCAAATTGTTGGTAATATTTGAACTAGTTTCTGCTTTGGTTAGACTGTGCTGCCCATAATGTTCCTATGGCCGAGGCCTTCCCTCAACAGTTTCTGTGTGTTTACTTGTATGTGTGTTTGCATGAATGTACACATTTATTTATTTTTAGGGACTCAGAGTAGTGCCCAGATTGATTTTTTTTTCCCCATGCTGTGAGACAGAAGAAATGTCAAACATGGTAACTCTCCTTTTGGCAGGACAATTAACAAAAAATATAAGTGGACATTGATCAAATGTTAAGTTATAATTAAAGAAAAAAGCCTGCATAAAGCAATTGACATAAATTATTTATGCCATCATTCCCAACAGTAATTTATTAGGTTGTATGCAAATTTAAATATGAAAAGGCTCTTCAAAAGTCAAATTACTTTGACAAGATCTTGGACTAATAAAGTTCAACAGGGCAAATAGCCCTTTAATGCAAAAGGACACAGTATCTAACTATTGCAATATTTGTGGTTTGATTAGGGAGCATATCCAACATTTGCTGAACTCTGTAAATGTAGAAATCCTCTCATGGAACATTACTTGGAAGGAAAACTTGGGATCAGAGGTAGATAAATAGACTTTTTTAGAAAATGTAAATTGGACTTGTGAATGAGTTTATATAATACCACCCTAACAAACCTTTTTAAATTTTTTTAATTTTTTTTAGTAAGACTTGATGTGAAATAAGCAAAAAGTAAATGAGTAAATGAATAAAATAAAGCCACAGAAAACAATATATTTTAAAGACTTTCACATTTTATCAATCAATGGGCACTTATAAAACTTCATGTTATAAAGTTACTTTGAAATTGTATATCAAGAAGAGAGCTGATGAATATGTTGCTTCATTTCCTCTTCCAACAAATGAAAGTTAGGTTTCTCTCTGAACAGTATCTTTGAGAAAAGTTAAAACTAGATTTATTGTTTAGTCATGTGGCGTTCCAGTTTTCCCAGCAGCATTTATTGAACAGGATTTCTTTTCTCTATTGTGTGTTGTTGGCCCCTTTATCAAAGATTATTTGACCATATATATGTGGTTTTATTTCTGCACTCTCTATTCTGTTCCATCGGTCTGAGTGTCTATTTCTCTGCCAATACCATGCTGTTTTGATTATTTGAGAGAGAAAGAGAGAGAGAGAGAGAGAGGAACTTTGATGTGCTCCTATATGTGTCATGACCAGGAATTGAACCAGCAACCACTGTGCTCCTATGATGCTCTAACCAATGGAGCTATCCAGCCAGGACTCTTTTTTTTTTATTTATTTTTTATTTTTTAGTAAGTCTATGTATAGATGGAAGAAAGATAAATCAGAGCTCAGAGCACAAGTAATGGTCCCTTAGATTACATATAATAGAAAGTCAAAACCGATTTACTAATTGATATACGAATGGAACAACTAGGTGTCTCTTGATAAGAACAAGAAACTAGAGTTAAAAAAACAACATAATTTAAAAGAACAGAAAAGAAGCAGAGACTACAATAGTCATTGTCTGGGACTGGGGAAAACAGAGAGTTGTTCGATGAGTGTAAAGTTTTAGTTTTACTAGATGAATAAGTTCTAGTGATCTGTTTCGAGGACAGTGCCTGCAGTTAACAGTATAGTGTTTATTGTGCACCTCAAAATTTGTTAAGAAGGTAGATTTCATGGTAAGGGCTCTCGCCACAAAAACAAAGGGACACAAGGAAAACTTGGGATGAGTTGTATATGTCTGTTTCCTTGACTGTCATTATGATACCATCATTATGATACCATAGCTGTTTGCATATGTCCAAACTCAACAAAATGTACATATTAAATATGGCAGTTCTTTTTTTTTTTTTTTTTGGTATTTTTCTGAAGTTGGAAACCGGAAGGCAGTCAGACAGACTCCCGCATGTGCCTGACTGGGATCCACCCTGCATGCCCACCAGGGGGCGATGCTCTGCCCATCTGGGGCGTCACTCTGCCATAATCAGAGCCATTCTAGCACCTGAGGCAGAGGCCATAGAGCCATCCTCAGTGCCGGGGAAAACTTTTCTCCAATGGAGCCTTGGCTGCGGGAGGGGAAGGGAGGGGAAGAGAGGGGAAGAGAGAGACAGAGAGGAAGGAGAGGGGGAGGGGTGGAGAAGCAGATGGGCGCTTCTCCTGTGTGCCCTGGCTGGGAATCGAACCCGGGACTCCCGCACGCCAGGCCAACGCTCTTGCACTGAGCTAACTGACCAGGGCCTAAATATGGTAGTTCTTATGCTTCAGTAAAGCTTTTGAAAAATGTCAAAGAGTTTTAAACTTTGGCCGTATGGGTTAAGGTGACCTTGTCTGCTCCTCTGCCCGCACCACCCTATTGTTCAGCAGCAGTGTCTGCATACAGCGTGAGGTTAGAATGTTCATGCTGGCCATTGGAGCTCCAGAGCCCTATCCTTGGAGCTTTTATCATTCTGTCATTTAGAGAGGAGGAACTATTTAAATTAAATAGTTCCGCTAAGGTTAACATAAATAAATGTTAGACAACAGGAATATTTTAAAACTTCTCATTTGTTTTCTCAGAAGTTTAGAGAAGATATTTAGTTGTTAATGAAAAAAAAAATCTGCTACTATGAGAAGAAATCCATTGTAAAATGACCAAAAGTTCATGAGGCCGAGGTTCTGCTTGAAGTATGGTGATCGTAGTAGTCATCCTAGAGCCCTGCTGGCCACATCTGTACCTCTGAACAGAATAAAGGAGATGTATACTTTTTTAAAAAAGACACATACTTGATGATTCTGAAGAGAACAAAAGCAGGCAGGTTTGGGGGCAGATGGCAGCATTCAGAAAGAAACACAAATGGGAATGACTTGTAATGTCGCATTAAGGGTGTGCTACAGTTTAGAGCAGTGTAACGCAAGAGACTAAAAGTAGATGGAAGTCTGCTCTCTTTCTGGTCAGAGAACTCAGAGATGGGAATCTGGTAAAGCCCAGTGGGCCACTGGGGATTGAGAAAGGCCATCCAGAAGGTAGCGCTATGTAAATATGGCACAAGTCTCCGACTTCTCAGTGAATCACACGTGAGGGAAATAGACCAGAAGCAGTGTAGAAGATGCCTACATAATCAAGATGAGATTTGAACCACTCACAACTTAATACAAAGCTCACACTGTAAGTTTAAGCGTGTTAACTGTATGATGTAAAGCTGAGACCCATGGACAGAGATAAAAGTAAAATGGGGCCCTGGCTGGTTGGCTCAGCGGTAGAGCGTCGGCCTAGCATGCGGAGGACCCGGGTTTGATTCCCGGCCAGGGCACACAGGAGAAGCGCCCATTTGCTTCTCCACCCCTCCCCCTCTCCTTTCTCTCTGTCTCTCTCTTCCCCTCCCGCAGCCAAGGCTCCATTGGAGCAAAGATGGCCCGGCCGCTGGGGATGGCTCTGTGGCCTCTGCCCCAGGCGCTAGAGTGGCTCTGGTCGCAACATGGGGACGCCCAGGATGGGCAGAGCATCGCCCCCTGGTGGGCAGAGCGTGCCGGGTGGATCCCGGTCGGGCGCATGCGGGAGTCTGTCTGACTGTCTCTCCCTGTTTCCAGCTTCAGAAAAATGAAAAAAAAAAAAAAAAAAAAAAAAAAGTAAAATGGTTTCCAGGGGGAGGGGAGTAAAGAGGGATAAATATTCAGTGATAGAAAATGATTGGACTTTGGGTGATGGGTGCACAACACAATCAACAGTTCAAATGCTCTAGAAATGTTTACCTGAAACCCATGTACTCTTACTGATAAACATCAACTCGTTACATTTCATTTCTAAACGAAGAAGATTGGTTTAAAAAAATCCATCAGAGGAATTTAATTCATATGACCAGCAACATCCCACGCAAAATAAGCAGGACACAATCCAAAATTATTTCTCATAGGAAGAAAAAACAAGGGCAAAGTGAGCCATTCTCAAGAGATAAGGCGACAAAGGGGACCAACCATGACATGACATGGTGTCGGAATGAGCAGACAGATAATTTTACAAAGGTATTTCGTTTTCATAGTTTATTTATTTATTTTACTTGGATTTATTGGGGGTGACATTGACTCATAAAATTATAAAGGTTTTAGGTGTGTCATTTTAGAATACATCATCTGTACATTGCACTCTGTGTGCACCCTCCAAAGGCAAGTCTTATTTACTTATACACAACGGTATAAAGAAAATATGCTTATAATTATTTTAAAAAATAACATGTAAGCATATAAGTAAAATGTTTAAAAATGAAAATGATGATATCTGCCTTAAATATTCCCTAATGATTTAACAGAAAAAGGGTTTTTGCGCCGTCACGTAGATCAGTCATGGCTTGCTGTGGACCCTGCTGGAGCACAGGGCAGCGTCCTCCTGACTTCCATTCCCAGGGAGAATCCTTGGGAATGGAAGGCAGCTCGGAGCCTTTAGAACACAGCTCTCAGCGGCATCTGGGGAGGGATGCGCTGTCCTTGTAAAAAGCATGTGCATAAGCATGGTAGCATCCGCTAGCAATAAGCATCAGTGTTTCTATGAGCCTTTCTTTGGTGATGAGAAGAGATTCCCTAGGTAAATGCTCTATTTCTTTCCTTCTAAACCACGAGTATGACTGACCTTGCAGAAACCCTGACATTTTCCAAGCGCTTTCTAAATATGAATCGCCGTAAAGAGATTCAAAGGATTATTATGAAATTAATAGTCCCCAAAGAAGAGGCAGGGTTTATATTACAGGCTAATTATATGTGAAATTATTCTCTCTTTTTTTTGTATGTTTCTAAATCACACATGATCTATTTTAAAGTAGCAAATGAGTCACAAGCACACCTAGTCTTCAACATATTCTACAATGATAACATTCTAATTATCTGGGACAGTTGACTAGGTGTGCGTATTTCTGTCAGCAAATGTGAAGAAAATGTCTTACTGGTTTGTTTCACTACTGCTCTTGGCTTTCAGTAATATTGTGATTTTGCTAACAGAAATTGATTGCTGAATTGATTGCAGTATTATGGCTTGCACGTTTTCAGTGTGCATGTAAAACTGTTTTATCCCCCTTTTCATCCAATAAGTCCATGATCAATCTATTACATTTTCTATTCCTGCTATATAAAGGTAGCATTTTTCTAAGTAGTCTCCAAACCCCACCCCTGCCTCCAGCCTTTTTACGTCTAGTTTCCGGTGGCACAGCTTAAGAGGAGGATTTTATATACAGAGTGATTTATGGCTGTAAAGAGTTTCTAAGCATATCTGAAACTCACATGTAGAAATGTGTAAGGGTTCATCTCAGTATAGGAAGACTGCGGGGCTTCAAGATCCCAGAAAGAACAAGATCAGCTTGTAGAACAAACACTTCTCTCTCACTTTCTTTCTCTCTTCTTTCTTTTTTTTTTTTTTCATCTTTCCAAAGCTGGAAACGGGGAGGCAGTCAGACAGACTCCCGCATGCGCCCGACCGGGATCCACCCGGCATGCCCACCAGGGGGCGATGTTCTGCCCCTCTGGGGCGTTGCTCTGTTGCATCCAGAGTCATTCTAGCGCCTGAGGCAGAGGCCAAGGAGCCATCCCCAGCGCCAGGGCCATCTTTGCTCCAATGGAGCCTTGGCTGCGGGAGGGGAAGAGATAGAGAGGAAGGAGAGGGGTAGGGGTGGAGAAGCAGATGGGCGCTTCTCCTATGTGCCCTGGCCAGGAATCGAACCTGAGACTCCTGCATGCCAGGCTGATGCTCTACCGCTGAGCCAACCGGCCAGGTCCTCTTTCTTTCTTCTAATTGGCCTCAAAACAATAGCAGGATTTTATGTGATTCTTGCATTTATATATATATATATATATATATATATATATATATATATATATATATATAAAACAGGATATATATATCCTGTTTTAGGTATCTGAAACTCAACAAATATAACTTTTTCTTGCACTCTAATTACTATTTAATATGACAGAGACTCTTAATTTATTTTTACTTGATAGCTGTTTAACTCAATTTATTTTACATGATGATTCAAAGGATTTGTCCAAAGAATTTACCATATATGAAGTTTGGACTCTCCATTTTGATATTGTTTTATTTAGCAAAAACTGGTGGCATTTGTGTCAAATAAAACTGTTAATGCTTGTACAAAGGGTTATATTTCAATTGTATATATATTAACAACAGAATTAAAGCTCCCCACCTGACCAGGTGGTGGCACAGTGGATAGAGTGTCGAACTGGGATGTGGAGGACCCAGGTTCAAGACCCCGAGGTCGCCAGCTTGAGCGCGGGCTCATCTGGTTTGAGAAAATCTCACCAGCTTGGACCCAAGGTCGCTGGCTTGAGCAAGGGGTTACTCGGTCTGCTGAAGGCCCACAGTCAAGGCACATATGAGAAAGCAATCAATGAACAACTAAGGTGTCACAACGAAAAACTGATGATTGATGCTTCTCATCTCTCTCCATTCCTGTCTGTCTGTCCCTCTCTCTCTCTCTCTGTCACTGTAAAAAAAAAAAAAAAAAAGAATTAAAGCTTCCATTCCCATCTAAAATTGCAGAACATCTAGGAGCACTGAACTCCAATTAGGTGTTATAGTGCTATCTTTCATCTAAAATTTTCAGTCCCAGTTATGGGACATCAAATAGTTCTCTTACATGGTTTGACGATCATTATTCTCTATAGAAAAGACTGTCAGAATAGGCAAAAGCTCTGTCTAATTTTAATACTTGTTATACTGTATTCTTAAAAAAATGGAATTTGAGATGTGTTCAAATGTAGTGAACTTTGTCTTAATGAATAGAACAGTGACATCGATATACAAACCTCAAACTTCAGAGGTAGTAAACATCTGGAGTGTCTCAGTGTCTCAACTATGTCATCAATGGTCCATTGTCTTCATTTTTTTTTTTCTGCCCATACTTCTGGGTTAAAATATTTCTAATTTGAAGTTGAGGAGGAGATAGGCTGACCTCTTGTAGCTCTTCTAGAATAGAACTGATTTGAAAATCTTTCACCAATCAAAGATAATTTAAGCCCCAAAAAAATACTGTTAAGCCTTTTGGTTCTGGAGCAACATGCCACAAAGTCATTTATCCTACTTGCCTTCGCTCCACACAACTAGACACGCTAGAAATAATTCAACAGATAATGATAAGAGGATTCTGAAACCTGAAATGAAAGATGATGGACTGTCTAATGACCTCAGGACTTGAAAGAAATTGCGTCATGTTGTCTGGGTTTTCTTCTTTATTTCCTGGGAATTGTGCCTGGTGCTCCCGATGGACCTGGAACCTGGAACTGACAACAGGCATAGACAACAGCCGCAGGTCTGCCCTCTCCGGCCCAAAGGACCAGGAAACGTAAGTCCGGCAGAGCCCTAATAGAGAGTCCATCCCGTCCTCCATCCAGAGTACCTCTGGCTTGGCTCATCCACCTGCAGCACAGGTATTAGTGGAACCCGGATGCTCCACATCATGTATTCAGTGACATAAGAAGATCCTGGCAGCTTCTAATGACCCCCCTCCACATCAGGAGGTGGCCCAGGGATACTAGACATGATGAGATGGAACTGGTAAAATTTCCTACTATAACTGTCAAATTGTTTCTTGCTTCATGTATATTCAGGCTTTATTTTTAGGCCCATAGTCATTTACATTGCTATGACTTTCTAAGAAAACATCTCCTTTTTATCATTTTTGAACATCTATTTTTATTTCAGACAGTATTCTTTGCCTAGAAGGATATTTGATGTGATATTAATGTATTCAGCCTTCCTTTTTCCTTCCATTTGTTTTAACACAATGTGTCTTTATATGTAAAATGTACCTTTTATAGACAACGCATTACTGTATCTTTCTTATATACTCTGACAACCTCCGCCTTTCGCCTTTCGATTGGTGTGCTTAGACCATTAATATACAATGTAATTATTCATTTGGTTGGGATTAGGTCTCTCATCTTATATTTTTCTATTTGATTCAATTATCTATTCTCCTCTGTTTTTGTCACTCTGTTCTCCATCTTTTACCTTCTTTTTGAGTATTTGAATTATTTTCTTTATTCAATTTTAATTAACCTCACCTTTTTTTTTTTTTTGCTATATATCTCTCTGTATTACATTTCTAATGATTTTCTCTAAAAATTAAAATTATGTTCTTAAATTTTCAAAGTCCTCACTCAGGAAGTATTGTGCCACTTTTCAAAAATATATGTATTAAAACTATAACAACATAGATTTCTTTAGTTACCTCCAGGCATCTTTTATGTTATACAGTGTGTCCGTAAAGTCATGGTGCACTTTTCACTGGTCACAGGAAAGCAACAAAAGACGATAGAAATGTGAAATCTGCACCAAATAAAAGGAAAACCCTCCCAGTTTCTGTAGGATGATATGGCAGCATGTGCGCATGCACAGATGATGACGTAACACCGTGTATATAGCGGAGCAGCCCACGGCCATGCCAGTTGAGATGTAGACGGTGCAGAGGAAAGTTCATTGTGTTGTGTGGCTTGCTAAATTCGAATCTGTGACCAAAGTGCAATGTGAATATCGGTGCATTTATAATGAAGCACCACCACATAGGAATAACATTACTCAGTGGGATAAGCAGTTGAAGGAAACCGCCAGTTTGGTGGAGAAACCCCATTCTGGTAGGCCATCAGTCAGTGATGAGTCTGTAGAGGCTATAGGCCCGCCCACCAATTTTGTGCTGCCCGCAGACTAATCAAACTTCGTGGATTAGTCTGCGGGCCAGTCTGCGGCCCCACAAAATTGGTGGGCTGCGAGTTTGAGACCCCTGCTATAGGGGTGCCCTAAAAAAATCTGTGCATGAGCCCACATCGAACTGCACTAAATAGGTATGAAATTGGGAGAGTTTTCCTTTTATTTAATTTCCTCCACATTTCTATCATCTTTTGTTGCTTTCCTGTAACCGGTCAAAAGTGCACCATGGCCTGACCTGTGGTGGCGCAGTGGATAAAGCGTCGACCTGGAAATGCTGAGGTCGCCGGTTCGAAACCCTGGGCTTGCCTGGTCAAGGCACATATGGGAGTTGATGCTTCCAGCTCCTCCCCCCTTCTCTCTCTCTCTCTCTTTCTCCTCTCTGTCTCTCCCTCTCCTCTCTAAAAATGAATAAATAAAAAATTAAAAAAAAAAAAAAAGTGCACCATGACTTTATGGACACACTGTAGTTGTTGTATGTCTGACATTTACTTATAGTAAACATACAACAAAACAGTTATAATCTTTGCTTTAAATAATTATCAATATTTCTAAAGAACAAAATAAAGAAAATAATGTATTTCCCCAGATATTTACCATTTCTGATGTACTTAATCTGCTTTCATTTGTCTCTAAAAATCCATAGTTTTTTGGTAAAATTTATCACCAGTCTTTGTAGTTTTTTCCAATAATGTAGATTTGGTGGCTATAAATGTTCTTAATTATTTTTTATCTGAAAATGTCTTTATTTGGATTTCATTCCTGAGAGATATTTTTACTACACATGGAATTCTGACTTGTCAGGGTTTTTTCCAGCACTTTAATGTTTGTTTTTTACTGTCTTCTGACCTCTGTGATTTCTCATGAAACATTGATGGTCATTAAAATTTAGAAATCTACAGCAAACAGTGAATCCAGCCCAACTTCTAGCTAGATTAAAATAAATTATTACACTAAAGTTCGATTTATTTTAGTTCACATTATGTAATACAGGATGTTTGTTAACCAAAATGACCATATATGCGAAAAGGCTAAGAAAAAGTCTGAAAAGGCTAAGAAAAAGTTTCAAAAGACCCCCTAAAATATCAAACCAGGCACAGATATGACACATATATTGGATTATTAGTCAAAGTATTTAAAATAACTATGATTTAAATGTTAAAGACTCTAATCACAAACATGTAAAGACTTGTAAGAATAGATGGGTAATATAAGCAGAGAGATGGAAGCTCTAAAAAAGAATTAAAAGGAAATGTCAGAAAACAAACAGAACACAATAGCAGAAATAAAGAATGCCTTTGATGGGCTTATCAACAGATTTAAGAAAGAATCAGTGAACTTAAAGATATATAATAGGTCAATAGAAATTCTCACACAAAACAAGCAAAATAAATAAATAAAATACTGAAAAAAACCCAGAATATACAATAATTTTGAGACAGTTTCTAAAAGCATAATATATATATATTTTAAATAATAATGAATAAGAAAGTTTATGTAACAGAGAAATATTTGAAGAATTTAGTGCCTAAGAACTTTCTAAGGTTAATTACAAAAAACAAACTAAAAATCTAAAAACACAGAGAACACCAATCAAGATTAATTCAAACCAATGTAGTAACCAACCAAATGAAAACCACCTTGATCTATCATAGTCAAACTACATAAAACTGAATAGAAAAATTTGAAGAAAAGTGGACAGTCCTAGAATTCTATATCCAGTGAAAAAGTATCCTTCAAAACTGAGAAGAAGAATGGCTATCTTAAAAATAAAAAACTGAAGGAATTCATTGTCAGGAGCCCTGCCTTAAAGAAATGTTAAAAGAAATTCTTCAAACAGCTATAAAATAACATAGGCCAGAAACTGGTATCTTAATAAGAAAGAAAAAATGTAGCAGAAGAATAAATGAATGGAAAATAATATTCTGTCTTCTTAATTTTAACTGAAAGGAAAAATAACTCTAGTTAAAGCAATAAAAATAATGCATTGAGTGATCTGTATGCAGATTAATAAAATGAATGACCATTATGTCACAAGTGATGGGAGGTAGGAATTGGAAATGTCTATCATAGTATACCTGCACTACAGGTGAAGGTATATCGTGTTACTTAAACTAGACTTGGGGTATTTTAATAAATATATATTGTAAACTCTAAGGAAACCACTAATATCTTTAAAGAAGTATAGTGATAAAGGGGTGGATTCTCTAAACAGATGTAAGAATCCTTAATGTGTATTGAATATATCAGAACATCAAAAAACATGAGGCAGAAACTGGTAGAGCGTCAAGGAGGAACAGACATATCCATTATTAGATTTGGAGTCTTCACCACTCCTCTTTCAATAATTGATAGATCAAGAAGGCAGAAAATCAGTAAGGATATATGTGACCTGAACACTACTATCCATCACCTTGAGCTAATTGACACTTATATGTTCCCCCACCCAACATCAGCAGAAACACGTTTTGCTCAAGCTCACATTGAACATTCACCAAGATAGAACACATTTTGGTTCATAAAAGACAACAAATTTAAAATATTATAAGTCAGTGTTTTCCAACCGCTGGTCCATGGACCGATCCACCATAAATTTTGTGCTAGTCTGCAAAAGAGTTAAACACCCTGATGTTGCAGGAAGATTATAGACCCACTGATCATTGTTGTATGCGCTCATGCTCTGGATGATTTCTGCCTTAGCGGTCCCTGAAATAATTCTTCTAGTTCCACCGGTCTGCAAGTGTAGAAAGGTTGAAAACCACTGATATAAATCATACAAAGTATATTTTCAGACCATAATAGAGTTAAAGTAGAAATCAATAACTAAAAACAGATGGAAACTCCCTCAAATATTTGGAAATTAAACAACTCATTTCTGACTAAACCATGGGACAAAGATGAACTCTCAAGACAAAGCAAAAAATGGTTTGAACTAAATGAAAATACAAGTTATATTTGTTATTTGCCAGAGGGCTCGTCTAGTAAGAACCTATTTGGTCATTAATTTTTGCAAGTGTTTCTTAGAGATATCATCTAAAGTAGTTTTAAAACAAAGTGTTATTCTCTGCCATTAATGGTAAGCTTATTTTTTTCATGTATATTAAGATTACTGATATACTTTATCCTTTATATTTTCAGCTGATCATTTTTTCATTTGCTTCTTTTATTTGCATAACATATGGTATGATATAACATAATGTAAACATAATATATAAGTGTGTGTAATATTTAATATATTTTAATTCTTAAGGTACAAATTAACATTAGAGATCCATAATAGTTTAGCTGAACCCCTTAGGGCTAGATGTCTTCCTGATTTAGTATTTTTCAGATTTTAGAAAGTGATGTAGCACTTAGCATCTATTACATATTATACAACAGCAGGGGCAGGATCTGACAATTACACATCAATATGTCTGCACTAAATCACGTGACTGTGGGGCCAATGAAGACTTTACATACCTTGACACATTAGTTCAAGTCATATTTTGCTGCCATATAAATTTTAGTTCAGATGGAAGGGAAAGATTAAAAAAAATAACTTCCACCAATTTTTTGTATTTCAGAATACCAGATTAAAGGTTGTAGATATGGTTCTTGATTTAGCTCCTATTTAGTACATTACCATGGACCTAAAAAATCCTTTGTTTTGATTCTCTTATATCCATCTTCAGTGTTCACACTTCCTAATATTTTAGCTGTTTTTATTTTAAACTCCCTAATGCAATAATCAGTATTTTTACATTGCATTTAGGTTCAATAATAGGTCGCCCATTGTTTTGCTTACCATTTGCTTGCATCCCACGCCCTGCTTTGTGTGATCTCCTTTTGTGCTGAGGAAAATGTTTCCTATTCCCTTAGTTGTCTGTGATTGGTAAGCACTCTCGGTCTTTGTAAGTCTGAGCATGCTTTCTCTTTCACCTTCCCTCTTGAATAATAGTTCAGTTGTGCATAGAATTCTAGGTTTATGCTTTCTCTAAATGCTTTACACACAGTATTATATTCAGTTTTCATTTTTGCTGAAGAAATGTGTTTTGATTCATGATCTTTCTTTTATATAAGAGTTTGGATTTTTTTTTCTCTCTCTCTGAGAACTCTCTAATGTTTTCTCGCTTTCTTTGAGCTCATTTCCTTGTGCCTTCAATTTGTTGAATTTCAATGTGTTTCAATTTTTATATAGTTTTTATGTCTAGACTTGCTATTTGGTACATCTTAGGATATGCCTAAAGTCTTCTATTCTTGATTTGATCACTTTTGTTAAAATCTCTAATTATCTGAAAGTCTCATTCAGATTATGTTATTTTTTTAAGAACTTAGAATACTATCCGTGTGTTTAAAAGGTTGGTCATCTCTTTCACAGTGACCTCCTCAGATATTCCTTGGGAGCTGGCTGTCTCACTGTGTGCCCTAGTCCAACCTGTGCCTCCCTACTATTATCCTTGTACTGATTCTGCAGGTCTGAGCACAGCTTGTGACCTCCATGGTCAATGATATCCTGCATCAGCCCCGTTACCCTCTGCTTTGGCCACCACCATTACTACAGACACAGAGCCTCTGTCCACCCCTCTGATAATGTCCAGCATGGCATCTATTCTGAGCAGACCTCTCTGACAGTTTATACTTCCCAAAATTACGGGAGTATGGATGCTGTAACACAGTGAACGTGGAAATGTGTCTCTTCACTAAGATATATTCCATTATACGGAAACCATAACAGAGTGTTTGGGGCACATGAAGTTATAATATTTAATGAATATACTTTCTGTTTTACATTTTTCACTCCCCAAAACACATACGGAATTTCTCGAGGCTTTCAAGGAACATCCACTATACTCACTTCAGGATGACTACTATTCTTTGAAACGTTGACTCTATTACTGAATTTGGCCTCATTCTCAGGGGCTTCAGAGAACGCAGAGCAAATGGACATTTGTGCCACTAGCCCTCAAAACCCTCAGGTCAAAAGATGTGTCTGTGTATTTCAGAGCAATTTTGTTTACACATTTAGAATTCTTATTTCAGAATGCTCTTCAAACCCTGTCTGTGTACTGGAAAGGCAAGTGAGGGTTACTTTGTCAAATCTCCATGGGCCAGAAGTATTCATGTGTTTCTTATATCCCCTGACACGTGAGCAAAATACATTTTCCCTCCTAAATTTACTCAAAATCTCATAGTGGATGCAAGCACATGGAGGCAGATCATTGTGGTGCTATGTAAGTGCCATCGTGAAGGTAAATATTACCTGCAGTCCCCTGTGCTCAGGGTCCTTAGGGGTCACTCCTTTGCAGGAAAGGTCTCAGTGGGCTTTAACATTCTATGTGCATTGTGTTTTGTTTGGTAGCCACCTTAAAAAAAAAAGACATATTTATGAAGCTAAAAACTGAAAATAATCATATGCGAAATGTTTTGCTTTTCCTCTACAATATACCCATAGTATTCTTTGGAGGGAAAATAAAGTAAAATAAGAAGAAACTTATAACAGAAATTTCTAATGAGATTTCTGCTATCCTAGTTCAGCTGTTAATTTAATTTCACACATTTCTTTTAGCTTTTATTAGCATTAGTAGTGCAACTTACAAAGCGGAATGAGTAAACTAACTTTCCCTGAGTAGACAGAGCTCTGTTACAGGTTGTGGTTTAATTCAGACAGGCATCACAACCAAAAGCAGATATACGAATCTACTAGTTTTCATAGAAGAAGCAGGTTCTATAAGAGACAAAGGGGAAAAAGAGTAAGGAGTGAGTCTGGATATTTCAGTTAAAGTCTTGAAAGAAAATATGATAGCTAGCATTCATTAATGTATTCAACAAATACTTATTTATTTATTTATTTATTTATTTATTTATTTTTTCTGAAGCTGGAAATGGGGAGAGACAGACAGACTCCCGCATGCACCCGACCAGGATCCACCCGGCACGCCCACCAGGGGCGACGCTCTGCCCACCAAGGGGCGATGCTCTGCCCCTCCAGGGCGTCGCTCTGCCACGACCAGAGCCACTCTAGCGCCTGGGGCAGAGGCCAAGGAGCCATCCCCAGCGCCCGGGCCATCTTTGCTCCAATGGAGCCTTGGCTGCAGGAGGGGAAGAGAGAGACAGAGAGGAAGGGGGGGTGGAGAAGCAAATGGGCGCCTCTCCTGTGTGCCCTGGCCGGGAATCGAACCCAGGTCCCCCACACGCCAGGCCGATGCTCTACCACTGAGCCAACCGGCCAGGGCCTTCAACAAACATTTATTAAGTGTCTATTATAGGCCAGTTTCTATTTTGGATGCTGGTGAAGCTTCAGAGAGAAAAATAGGTAAAAAGAATCTGTTTGCTGGAACTTAGGTTCTGGTATTAGTGAAAATGATAAAACATTAACGAGACAAGATGTATTTTATTAAAGAGTAGGGGGGAAAATAAATCAGGGAAGTGGGAGGGAGTTTCAGAGACCTTGACTGTACCTTGAACATTCAGTTTTGAGCAGGTGAGGTTTGAGTAGGGATCAGTGGAGGTGTAGGGAGCGATCCATGGGTCCAGGTGGGAGAACATTCCAGGGGAAGGAGTAAGTGGAGGAACTTGTTTGCCGTGTTTTACCAACCACCTGCAGAATACTGTGACCACAGGGGACTGAATGACGGGAAAGGAAATGAACTCAAATGTAGACCAGAGAGGTATTCTTTCAATATCATAGAGTTGCTTCTAACATGCACTTCCAGAGGTGGCAAAAAATAGGTTACAGTTGTTTGTGTGGAAGGACAGGCAGGTTAAGATAATTACAATAGCTTTATTCTCTCTGTTTTGTGTATTTACAACTGTAAACCTACTTTTTCCCACCCTAGTATAATTGTAGTATAAATCCTTCTCATAACAGAACAAAAATTCTGATTCATTTTATCATGGAAGCTAGCCTCATCTTAACTTACCATTCCGATCTCTTCTTGTTATCTTCACAACACTCTAGTGTCTAATCTCACTGAATTCTTGCTTTTCTCCGTATTATCTGTGTTCCCTCTGGCTCCAGTAATTTTATATGAAGAACTACCATTGCTTAGAAGACTTTTCCTTTCTCTCTCATTTTAACCCAAATACTATTCTTCTTTTAAAGAGTAAGATAACACAGTCTTTTTCTGTTTTACTTCTCCCTAGAATTGATTAGGGTGGCTTCATCAGCTACCATATGACATTGTGCCTAACCCCCTTTTATCACTCTCCAGTCACACTGTGAATTAAATGTTGGTTTACCTACCAGCATCCGTCTCTGCCTTAAGTTTCTTGAATGCAAAGGCTTTGTCTTTCTCATACATAGTTCTATATCCAGCCCAAGTCTTGGCACAAATATTTGCAAATATACAAAGATTTACTTGGCTTTAAAAATGATAATTTCTTTTTTCTTTTTAAGATTTTATTTATTTATTTTAGAAAAGGAGGAGAGGGAGAGAGAGAGAAAAGGGAGCAACAGGAAGCATCAACTCCCATATGTGCCTTGACCAGGCAAGCCTGGGGTTTTGAACCAGTGACCTCAATATTCCAGGTCAAGCTAAAATGGTAATTTTCATGATTCCTTTTACCTTGAAAATTACATTCATATTGTTTTGTAGTAAATTTTTCCACTCAGAATATGGGGGAACAATATTATATTAAATATATTTAAGTTTGCTTCACTGGCATAAGAAAAAATTATATGCAAAAAGGGGAAAACTAACCAGTGAGAAAAACCTTCCGACACATCACTAAGAGCGAAGTAAATTGCTGTTGGTACAAATAGTTTCACTCTGTGACACGTGTGTTTCAGAGTAAAAATAATCCACTTGAAAAGGACATCAGGCAGTTGATTAGCTCCAAATATGAATATTCCTTATGTATTCAAAATAGATCCTATGTTTTACTGAGTGCTTGCGCTTCCAAATTGCCAACACCGTTCTTTGCGTGAAGTACTTGAATTTTAAAATTACATAGATAAGTATCCTCAAAAAGAAAAAATGGCATCAGGGGAAGGATAAAGTAGCTCTGATATGCTGATACTTTCATAATTAAATGGTTCGCGCAATACTTACCCACCTCACTTTACATATGTATCTAATATGTTTATATATACATAATGTAAGTATAAATATATATATTATTTTTCTCTCTCCTTTCTGCTTGCTTGCTTGTTTTTTTCCCCTCTGGGCAAGTACTGACTAACCAGCTTCATTTTTTTTTAACTTAAGAAAGTGGATTTCTTCCCAGTCTGTTCTAGCTGAATTAGAACATATGAATAACTCTTACTCATAGAAGTGTCATTCCAAGATCTTTCCGTTTATTTAGAGTTATGAGGACAGTGAATACTTTAACACCAGGCCTGAAAACAGCATGGTATAATTAAGAATAACATGTGGGTAAATATTCCTAGTCATCTCTACATGATGGACCTCTAATAGCCTTCTGTGGATCTGGTACCTGTCACCTAAGTGATTGCTTAATATCACTTGCGGTCCTTAAAGGGTCTGTTTCTAAAACACTCAAAAACATGACTGAATAGATGGAAATGTTCATTGCATATCTATTTTGCTCACTTATAGAAAAATAAGCAAAAAAATATACTGGGAAATTTGGGTTGACTTATTCAGATCTCTTTGTGCAGCCAAGATTGAGTTTGTTCAGCAAATACCAACCCCCATCAAAAGAACTATCATAAGAATTATTCATGATTAATGCAGCCCACTCCACACCACAGATCTAGAAGCTAGATGTAAATAGATGTCTGTACTTGTCTATAAAGTATGTCAGATTTCATCCTCAATCCTGGGAGTCATTAGATACAACATTGCATCTCATATCTGGTCTTGAAAAGATATCTTCTCTAAACACATCAGAAGTAGATAAATTAAAAAGAATGACATTACCATGTGTTGGTGAATATATAAATCTAACAAAATACTCATAAATTGCTGGTAGAAGTGAAAATAGGTGAAAACACTTTGGAATAAATATTTGGCAGTTTCTACTAAAACTAAATATATAAGTTCTCTTTGATCCAGCAATTCCATTCCTGGGCATATAATCAAGAAAAAGTGCATGCTTATGTATACCAAAAAGTGCACAAGAATGTTTATGGATGTTTTCATCATAATAACTAAAGGCAGTAAAATATCTCATATACCCATCGACAGTAGAATGTGTGAATTGTGATGTCTTGATATAACAGAGTATTACAGAGCAATGAAAAAAATAGGCTCCTGATATACTCAACAACGTGGGTAAATTACACAGATGTTTCATTGAGTGAAGGAAGTCAAACATAAAAACAATGCATTCTATATGATTCTGTTTATACAACGTTCAAAAACAGGCAAAATAATCTAGTAAAATTTAGAACAGTAATTACCCTTGAGATGTACTTACGGTGAGGGGGATGAGGAAGACTTTGTTAGAACCGGAAATAATCTCCATCCTGATTTGGATGACACAGTCATATGGATGGCATTCTATGAAAAAGCCCAGCTGTAGAGACTTA
Organism: Saccopteryx bilineata; assembly: GCF_036850765.1. Lineage (NCBI taxonomy): Eukaryota > Metazoa > Chordata > Mammalia > Chiroptera > Emballonuridae > Saccopteryx > Saccopteryx bilineata. The sequence goes on along the minus strand of NC_089499.1, from coordinate 16,464,567 downwards.
AGATTTATATACTTTATTGTGTGAAGATCTCATATTCAGAATATAACCACATCAACCTGTTTTGGAACCCAGAACTTTCTTCTCTTTTCTTGATGTAGAAAGAGAGCTCTGGGCTATAAAATAGATCAATGTGGTTATAGGCTGATCATGCCCAGGCCTATGACCACAGGGTATGGAGTCTAATGGGACCAGCTGGTCAGGAGGAGCCAGAAGACAAGAAGCGGAGTCCAGAGAAAATCCACCTGAGCAGTGGGGGAACAGGAACCAGACTGTGAGCGAGGGAACGGCCATAGAGAACAGACAAAAGGGAGCATGCTCAGGAGCTTTACCCCTGGACACAGGAGGAGGAAAATGTTTATATAGTACCTGGGGGGGGGAGGGTAAGAAAAAGTCTGAGTCAAGTTAAACAAGATCTTCTCACTTCCTCTCTTGGGTAGAGAGGAGCTATGATTTCCGTTGGTTCACTTCTACTCTGGGCTTTCTGAACTGTAAAGCCAGATCTCCTACATGCTCCTGGTGAGAGCATACTCAGCAACACTGAAAAAAAAATGTATATTGGGAATTTAAAATGTGCCAGATCCAGTAATCATTACAGCATCAAGAGTTCATCACCTCCCTCAAAGCTTTCTCAGGTTTTGCAACCCAAGTTACCCTAGTCTGTCACTGAGGATAGAGGGTAGAGAGTAAGATATTCAGAAGGTAGGTAGGCACATGAAATCTAAGCAGTTGCTGGGAAGTATCTGGCTTTGGGTGATAAAATGTATCATCATCCTACCTACCCTATAGGTCACCCTATCTGTGTTCTTTACATATACAAACAAATCATTTTAATGTTATCATATCATATTGAAGTGGATTGCTTTTCTGTCTCCTGTCAGTGACAATTTTATCTTTGTACTTGCCGTGCGTTCATTATTTGCTGAGTGAAGATGTGAATCATTGTTTAAAAAAAACGATGATTTCTATCGTTTTCTATGGCTTGCTTCTGTACTTTGAAGTGGAAAGTGTGAATGTGGACAATTAATATGGGAGAGGATTGCCTTGACACACCATGAAGCAGCTAGGGGAGCAGTAGTTCAGAGGTGCAGGAAAACAGGTGACTATCCTGAGCTCACAGAAGAAGCACTTCATAGCTAAGTAGATCCTAATTCAGGAAATAAAATATCTCTTGCGTACTTCAAGTTATGCTGGGTAAAATTAATGATCAATCCGTAGTCATTCATCTATCTCTTTTCAAAAACAGATAATTACACCATCAAGTTCAGGTCAAGTAGCTTGTTAAGTTGAGTTTATCCAGGATGGAAGTGTGGAAGAAGGGAAACACCATCCATCACTTAAAGCTATATTAAGAAAGTTAAGCCCTCGCTGCAACTATGTGCTTCATCAGCATGAATGTATACTTTTCTTAACATTTTTAGCTTCAAAGACTCTTCTTTTAATTGAAACCCAATATGTGTTTATTGCTGATGCATGTTAAAAATCTTGCTTATACCGTACATAGATCTCTCTCCAAAGCCAATAGTCCTACATTGTTTGTTTCTTAATTAGCACAGACACTATATGAAAAATGCAAGAGACATCTGCTAGGTGGAATGCCTATCAGTTTTAATTGATTCTTTTTCTTGTCCTGGGTAGTTCAGAGGCACTGATGGTTTTGGCTTGTCTTGATGATTCCTTTAATGAGCACATTTTCCTGGTTCATTTAACATAATATTAATTTGGAGGTATTTTTAGTAAATTCTAGTTCACCTCTCATACTGCTTGGTCCAGTATGTGGTTGAGCAAACATATTTTCTTGTCTGGAATGACCTAGAGTTTGAAATGAAGTCAAACAGTATCTTAAGCATATTGATATCAGAGTTGTATAATTTCATAGTACAGAGAATTCATTGCAAAATGTTCCATTTTATAAAACCTTTTGAAAAAATCATTAATTAATCTGTGGCAGAATCTGAGGTATAAACTTCAAATCATCTATAGATTAAAAAAATAACAATTAAGATACAGTTGTTCCTATGTTCTAGCCACTATCAAACAATTAGTGGCCTATGTGCTTACTTTATTTGTGATTCAATGCAACAACCTCCCTTATCTCTCTGTTACCCTATACCTGCTTTATATGCACTATCTTTACACTCCTATGCTAGTATTGTACACTGACTAGTCATTTACTTTCTGCTTGACCTACTAAGAAGTCTACTATCTGAAATCAAGGCCACTCCTTCTTTGTATTCATAATGCCTGGTGTATTTTCTGGCATACCAAAGGCGCTGAATAACTAACTGATACAGAAGTAAAATCTTGGGCAAGCTATAAGTTTGTATCCTCATTGGTAGAGTGGAGGTAATAGTATCTGACCCATATTGTTTTTGTGAAGCAAATACCTCACACAAAATACATATTTAGTTCCATATCTGAAGCATATTATGTACAAAAACTTTTTATTTTGATGTTGTCCCATATGTTTATTTTTTATTTTGTTTCCCTTGTTGAAGAAATATATCAGGAAAAAAGTGTCACTGTGAGAACTGTCTGAGATTTTGATGCCTATATTATGTTTTAGGATTTTTACAGTTTCAAGTCTAATATTTAATTCTTTAATCCATTTTGAGTTTATTCTTGTGTACAGTTTAAGAAGGTGGTCTAATTTCATTTTGCACAGCAAAGGAAACCATCAATAAAATTAAAAGACAACCCACTGAATGGGTGAACATATTCACCAATACATCTGATAAGGGATTAATATCCCAAACTTATAAAGAACTTATAAAACAACACCAAAAAAAATTTTTTTTAATGGGCAAAGGACCTGAATAGACACTTTTCTAAAGAGGACACACAGATGGCCAAAAGACATATAAAAAGATGCTCAATGTCACTAATCATCTGAGAAATGCAAATTAAAACCACAATGAAATAACACTTCCTACCTGTCTGAATGGCTATCATCAATAAAGGAGCAAGGGAGCATTCCTATTGGTGGGAATGCAGATTGGTGCAGCCACTGTGGAAAGCAGTATGGAGTTACCTCAAAAAATTAAAAATGAGACTGTCTTATGACCCAGTAAATCCACTTCTGGGAATTTATCTGAAGAAACCCAAGATACTAATTGGAAAGAATGTATGCACTCCTATGTTCATTGCAGCATTATTTACAATAACCAAGATTTGGAAGCAGCCCAAGTGCTCATCAGTAGATGAGTGGATAAAAAAGCTGTGGTACATTTACACAATGGAATACTATGCAGCCATAATAAAGAAGGAAATCTTACCTTTATCAACAGCATGGATAGACCTGAGAGCATTATGCTAAGTGAAATAAGCCAGTTAGAGAAAGACAAGAACCATATGATTTCACTCATGTGTGGAATCTAATGGACAAAATGAACTAACAGGCAAAATAGAGACAGACTCATACATGGAGAGTAGGCAGACAGTTGTTGGTGGGGGGGGGTAAGGGAAGGGTAGAGTTGAGCAAGAAAGGACAAAAAAATAAGAGAAAAATTCATAGACACAGATAACAGTGTGGTGATTGCTGGTGGGGAGAGAGGAGGAGGAAAGAATGGGGGAAAAATGATAATGGATGAAGGTTTGACACTGAGGGCGGTGTACAAACTATATGGAGTACAGAGACATGTTATAGAATTGGTCTCTTGAAACATGAATAATTATGTTAACCAGTATCATCCCAATAAATTCAATTAAAAATAAATAATGTATTATGTACATCAGAGAATTGTTACATTTTGAAATAAATTAGGTATGTTTTTCTATTGGCATTTTGTTTTTTAAGAGTACCCCATCATTTAGCTAGAAATACCCACGGCCTGGTAAGGATTAGAATTATTATAGCAGGAATGCAGCTAGCTGATCATTTCATTAAAAAGAGCTTTTAGTTAGAGGTGGGGAGTCATGACAGTACATTTGCACTATGTCAAAACTGACTATATGAGTTCATTCCCCATTTGTGACCAAAGCCAATGAGGGCGTGCTGATCTATGTTGAGAGTCAAGTCTATTCTACTATGGCACTATCTGATTTACAAACATCCTCTCATTTCGTCATCACAACAGACTCTGAGTTTGGAATTCTCATCTGCATTTGACAAAGGAGGGTGCTAAGATGAAAGATGACCTCAGGTGCCGATGACTGATATTTGAATTACATTCCTTGGGGTTCTGGCAGACTGAGATAGAAGGAATGGAGAGTTCCAGGCAGAGGAGAGAACTGAAGAATCCATCAAGAACCTTCAGATATGTCTGCGAATTACCTTTCCTAGTTTGTGTTCTTTATGATATTTAAATCAAAGCAAAATATAGTTAGACAGGTCTTCATTATATTTTATCTAACTCCCTGACATTATTTATGTCAATGATGAACTAACTGCAGTAGAAATTTTTCCCCATGTGTTCTTCTAATTGTCCCTCTTTCCTCACCAAGAAAATTTTTATCTCTCTTAGTCCAAAGCCCAATAATAATCAAGTTATAGCTGCCATTTGCTTAGTATTTCTATGTAGTAGCAAATAGCAACCATTTTTCTAAATGCCAGCCTCTAAGGTGAGTACACTAAAGCTCAGAGTCATTGAGTGGTTTACTTGAAGTCAAAATTTAATAGGGATCAGCCTCTTCTTCTGACTTTAAAATCTCTACCCATTATATCATGTTTCATCTTATCTTGAAATCATCCAACAAAATATAGTCAAAGATCAAACCAAGTTAACCAATCAGCAAACAAACAAACACAGAAAAACGAAGCTGGAACATCTTGTGCCAGTGTGTAAGGGTGTATGCAAAAGTCAACTCATACTGTTCTTGCTACATATCAGCACTGTTCACAGAATGAATTGCTTTTAGTCTCAAGAACATGTGTCCTCTCCTATTTCGCCTATTTTTTTTTACATTATCTCTTATATTTACTTTTCTTTACATACTTTCAACCACAGTAATGGAATTCATTATGTGCTTGTAATACCCATCTGCCTAAGGGGTGCCTATTCAAACTCTAAGTCTTAGCTTTAAAAATATTTTGTTATATAACAGATATAAGGTAATCTGTAAAATCAAAATCAGCCTAATTAGAAATAACTAAATTACACAAAATTGACAATATATTAGAAAACTTGAGACCTATAATATATATATATATTCATAGTATATAATTTTCTTGTTTGTTCATTTGTTGCTTTCAGTTCTGTATCTAACATATGAGTGAAATCATATGGTTCTTAACATTTTTATTTCCTCAAACCATATTTTGCTTATTTTCTTGCCTGATAATTTCATGGTAGTTTTTTCAAAAAGGCAGCTCACATGAGAGATCAGAATATAGGAGGTAAAATTAAAAACAATAAAAACAACACCCTCCTGCTCTTGGCATCTGTAGGGTAGCAGTTACTAGCAATTTGAGGAAGAGCTGAGGTACTAGTGATGCCTGCTTCTAGTGGCCCAAGAAAAGGGAACACTTATTCTGGTGGATCATCACAAAGGCATCTGCAGTTCCACAGCAGTAAGTGAAGACCTTTGGATCCTAAACTAGAGGTATCAGTGTTTCTCATGTCCAGAAATTCTTTTTCTTTTTTTTTTTCCTGAAGCTGGAAACGGGGAGAGACAGTCAGACAGACTCCCGCATGCGCCCGACCGGGATCCACCCGGCACGCCCACCAGGGGCGACGCCCTGCCCACCAGGGGGCGATGCTCTGCCGCAACCAGAGCCACTCTAGTGCCTGGGGCAGAGGCCAAGGAGCCATCCCCAGCGCCCGGGGCATCTTTGCTCCAATGGAGCCTTGGCTGCGGGAGGGGAAGAGAGAAACAGAAAAGAAGAAGGGGTGGGGGTGGAGAAGCAAATGGGTGCTTCTCCTATGTGCCCTGGCCGGGAATCGAACCCGGGTCCCCCGCACGCCAGGCCGACGCTCTACCGCTGAGCCAACCGGCCAGGGCCGAATTATTTCTTTTTTCCAGCCCTCTCCCTTACTTTTGTGCCCTAACTCTTCCAGGACCAAGCTAGTATACTACTAATAATATATATAATTATTGGTAATGGTGATAGTAAAAAATGTGTTTATATTATATACATATATATTTAGAGAGAGAATTTGCTTCTAATATACTTAAAGGTATATCACTCTGGGGCAAATGTTAAGATTCTTAAATTAAGACAAACTACACTTACTATACATAGAATTTATTAATATATGATATTTATAATGATTCATGACTAAACTCAATCTTGTCAATAGTTTGTTGCCCGAGTGGCCAGGTTAACAGAAACATTTAGGTCTTCTATCTACCTCTGCGCTGAAGACCTTTGTCTGTTTCAGGCTTTCCAAATACCTTATAAAGAAATTACATCCATTGATTTCTTAAGTGTTGTTGGTCCACAAACAACCACGCTTGCTCAGCAGTGAAATCCATAATATTCACTTGGCTGCACGGGAAAACAAAATATTGTCCCTTTTGTTTTTTGATCATGCTCCTTGTTACTGAACCAAGTTCACTTTTAGGCGATGAAGAATTGTGCCGTTATATCAGCATCTTTTTAAAGGCACATCCACATCAGCTTAGGGTTCTTCCTAAAATAAATGTGCCTTCTATAGAAATTTCGATTTTTTAGTTTTGTTTCCTTTAAAAGGTATCATGTATGCTTGGAAAGAAAATTCTCTTTCTCTTTCTCTCTCTCTCTCTTTCACACACACACATACACACACATACACAACTTTACTTCATTACACAGGCTTTCTTGTACTTAGTGAGTTTTCCTGATTTTGTTTACATCAATATACATTCAGAGTTCAATTCTAATAAGATTAGAACAAGGTGTGAGTAGAACTTAAGATAGCAAATTTTGTAGTAATCCTTCCATTAATAGAATCGAATCTCTGCACATGTTGTCTTAGAAATAAAGCTAGTATGACAGCAAAAGAAAAAACAACTCATTTCTTTTCAGTCTAATCGACTTAGGGAAAGCAATAATCCTTTGCTAATTTCTTCCATCAGAGCAAGCATATGTTGTAAAGAATCACATTTAGAACAAAAGCAAGCAGCATTAAGTGCCAGGAAATAATGCAAAGAATGGTTTGCTTTCTGATTATGTTAGCTTTGGAAGGTTCAAAGAAAAGACCTCTTTTTAATAGCATATGTCAACTTTTTCTCAACATAAACCACCAATTCTTCAAGTTGATCCCAACCTTTCTGTTTCAGATTATTTCAGTGTGATACTGTCTTCTTCCCTCATAGACTATGTTGTTTGCAAGTTGCAATATGAGTCAAGGCAATTGGGTTGCAAAATAACCATTTGGAGGAAAATTTTATTTGTTTAAAGTGATAGAAGTATCTTACAAAATACACGCTGACTTCTACTGCTAAGCAAAATATCCCAAAACGTAGTCCCCTTGTCTTGGTCTGTTTTGGCTGCTATAACCAAAAATACCTTAGACTGGGTGACTTAAGCAAGAAACATTTATTTCTCAGAGTTTGGGACGCTGGGAAGTTCAAGACCAAGGTGTTTGCAAACACTGTGTATGGTGAAAGCCCACTTCCTGGTGTACAGACAACCGTCTTCTTGCTGTGTCCTCACATGAAGGAAGGAGCAAGGAGCTCTCTGGGGTCTATTTTATAAAGACGGTAATCTCATACCTGAGGGTCCCTCATAACCTACTCGCCTCCCAATGCCCCACTCCCAAATAGATTAGTTTTCAACATATGAATCTGGTGGTGGGATGGGGCGGGGGGAGGACACAAACATTCAGTCTACAGCAGCCTTAAAACAAGAAACACGTCGGAGAACAAGGGTCAGCCACTTAAGGCTCCTGGGCTAAATGTGACCTGTAGCCAGTTTTAGGACAACACAAGAGCATTGTTCGGTTTTCAGGGATTGTAAACAAATGAAGAATATCAACCAGAGAAGACATGTGGCTCACAAAGCCTAAATTATTTATTATCTGGCCTTTTCCAGAAAAACTTTCTCCACCTTTGATATAGATCATGCTTATGCTGGTCGGAAAACTTACACGGGGCTCAGCAGTGTGGTTCATCGGTGTTGGCTGGGCTCAGTTACACGTCTCTGGTCTGCTGCCTGTCACTTAAGTGATTCTCCTGCTGGAGATGACTGGCTGTTGCTGGGGTGTTGGGAGTAACGTCGACACTGGTCTCTTAGCATCCAACAAGTAACCCAGACTTGTTCACATGGTGGCTGGCAGAGCTCCAAGGGGGAGGACCGAAGTACAGAAGGCCTCTCCAGGCCTGAACTTGAGCGGCGGTGCCACTTTCTTCACATTCTTTGGGTCAAACTAAGTCACAAGACCAGATGGACCCGGGTTAGGGGATATGCACCTGTTTTTACAAAGTACCAAGCACAGAAACCAGAGGATTCCGGAGCAGAGAAACCTTCCCTGGAACTGGAAAGAGGAAGAGGAGCACTGTCAGCCGCTCACACTGTGGACCCTGCCCTCGGGGTCTCTTGCTTTGAATTTTTTCCTTTTCTTTTCTTTTCTTTCTTTTTCTGCCGCTATGTCTGCACCTCTTGCTCCTTCAGCTCCGGTGTGGTCCCCATGCCTCCCTCACTCTTTGCCTTCTGAGATCCAGCTTTCTCTGCTTCCCTTTGCATAGATGCCAGACGTATGTGTCCTCGTCTGAATAGTGTGAGCTCTTATACTGCACCTCGGGGAACAAGGGAAAGTTGGCCTCCTCTTTTACAAACACAGTCGGCAGCTGACGCATGGGCTGAACCTCAGGTAAGATCCCTGCGCGGGGTAAAAGCCGCACTCTCCTCTTCAAGGGCACTGGTCCCCGGCGGTTCCAGCTCTCCACGTGTGTCCTCGTTCTGACTATCAGCAGAGACTGACTCCAGAGAGAATCTGACTGTGTCTTGGTTTGAGTGTCCAATTCTTGTGAAGTTATTTGGAGCTCACAGAGTGGCGAGTGGCAACCTGTGTCCCAGTCCCTAGCCTGGAAGAGGTCATCCGCCGAATCTCTGAGAAACAGGACTGGTCAATCTAAAGAGGAAATGATTATGAAAGAATGGCTTGGGCTCATGAGTATATTTTATGCTGAAAATTGGAAAGAAGTTCGAGCTTTATTTTATTTTTACCTAGAGATTATGATAAATGACACAATAACACATTCCTAGCTCTATTGTATATTTTATGCTTTATATACAGATAATTATAAGCCATACTTGGCCTATATTAAAGCTTGTTAAAGACAAAGGTTTTGCTTCCCTAACTTTTTCTTGATGGACCTCTGAATATTAATATAAATTTTAACACTTATTTTTTAGTCATAGTTGGCCTAGAATATTAGTTTCAGATATATAACAGTGATTGAATATTTATAGACATTTTAGGCCCTGGCCAGAGGCTGAGTGGACAGAGTGTCGGCCTGGAGTGCAGATGTCCTGGGTTCGATTCCCAGTCAGGGCACACAGGAGGTGACCATCTGCTTCCCCCACTTCTCCTCCCTCTTCTCTCCCTCTTCCCCTTCCGCAGCCAGTGGCTCCATTGGTTTGAGCGTGGCCTGAGGATAGCTTGGTTGGAAGTCATCAGACTCAGGTGCTAAAAATAACCTGGTACTTGAGCATTGGCCCCAAATAGGGTTGCCAGGTGGATCCTGGTTGGTGTACATGTAGGAGTCTGCCTCACTATCTCCCCTCCTCTCACCTAAAAAAAAATTTAAATAGGGTTCTTGTAATCCATTTATCATTAATATCAATACCTGGGAAATTTAATAAAATAACACAAAGATGAGCTAAGTATTAACAAACACATCACCTTGCAAATTACTCAGGCATAATTGCATATAATTAAAACACTATCATTTCTGCTCTAAGTTTCACTAGTGAAACATTTAATTACTTTTGAGCAAAGAAAGAGGCTATATAACAAGTGTAGATGTTCTGTCTTTGTCCTAATTCTACCGGTACTCTTCTGAATGACCCATGTTCTATTAATTCTTTTCCTACTGGTATAGAAAAACCACTATGTGCTAGTATGCTCTCCTGTTCCTATGATGACATATTACAATCCTCAGTTTCTAAATGCATTATGAAGCCACGTTATGTAACTAAATGACAAGTATTCATTTGGGGAATATCATTTCTGGAAGAAACCAAGGATGAGTTCTCAATCAAATTTCTTAATACTGTCTGACTTGCTGGTCAAAGGAAAGAAAAGAGTCTGCATTTGATTATCTCATTAGCAAGAAGATCAGCTGGTGCTCCATACCTACTTCTGTCCATTTGTACGCCTATATTTTTGGTAACAAAAATTCAGAGACCTCACTCTTACAGCATTCTGTAAGAGTTCCTTGTTGGGTGGGCCTGGCCCATTTTCATTTTTCTGTGTCTTTTAATTTTTTTTTGAAATGTCTTTAAGGTTGAACTGAAAAATGACTTTTTTGGGTAAGCAGACTTGACTTTGAATCTCAGTTCCATAACTTATAGTGGGGTGAAATTTACATAAGCCACTAATGTGCTCTAAGTCTCCATTGCCTCATCTGCAAAATGGAAGTAAAAATATGTGTCTCATAATGCTATGGGGAAGATTTTTAAAAGCTCATATTAATCACTCTATGCCTGGAACTATTTTAAATTATTGGAAAATATGTTATTTTATATTTTTAAGTCTCTCTGAGGAAAACCCCTCTGCCGTCATCATTTTCAAAGAGGTTAACCAGAGACTTGGATGCTGTTAATATACTGTTAACAGAGATGTCTGAGCATTTTTACACTCTATAAGGAATGAACCTCTCAAATACTGCACTTTTAGGATTCAGCCACAGGCAGAAGAAACCCAACACATACGGTACAGTCATGTGCAGAGTTCATTTGTTTATTTTTTCTCAGATGATAAAGAATCCAAAGATAGGAGGTATAGGATTAGTGCAGTTATTTCAACAATACTCTTCTTATCCTCTGTTCTGTCATCCTTAGTCCTTGGTCACAGGCTAGCTGTGTAACCTCTGGGCGTTGTGTCTGCATTCTAGGCTGGTCTGAGCTTCACAATTTGTAAAAGAATTTAATGGGGGCAGAAGGTGGATGATACATTTCAAGCTGAGAAAAGAATTATTTTAAAAAATGGAGTTATAATTTAAAACATTAGAACAGAAAGGTGCAATGACAGATCCATAGTGTTAACTTGAAAGAGACTTAGAAACATCTGTTGTTTTTTCCCTCCTTTCCTTCCTTCCTTCCTTCCTTCCTTCCTTCCTTCCTTCCTTCCTTCCTTCCTTCCTTCCTTCCTTCTTTTCTTCCATTCTTCCATTCTTTTCTTCTTTTGGTTTTCTTTTTAATAGATCAGTAAGCTGATTGAAGGAAGAAGCAGGGATTTCTCTAAGGTCACATAGCTAGTTACTATCAACTGGAAATTGATTTCAACTGATTTTTCTGACTTCCAGGCTGCCACTAAAAAAAAAAAAAATGAGACAAAGTCAGATCATCATAAAGTACCTTGAATTCTAAAGCAATTAGATTTACCACTGTAGACTGTTGGAAGGTAAAGGGGTATCACAGTCAGGCTGATGGTTTAGGAATATAATTCCAGAAATAACAGGAAGAATATGCTTAGAGTTGGATTGATTCATAAGAAAATAGTGGTGATTTCTTAGGCAAGTTCTGAGGAATTTCAGTGAGAACAGATGAAAGAAGTTGGACACTGACACGAGGGAGAAAACTGCCTAAATGCTAATGTTTCCCCCGTACGGGACCGAAAGAACGTTACCACAGTAATTCATTCTCCACAGATCTAGGTATTCATGAACCTCTATCGTGGTGATAATTTATAAGATCCCAAGAGTGTCGAAAGTTGACTGTTTCCTCTTTCGTTTCCATTTAAGGGAGAGAAAGTTGACAAACAGAAGGGTGGTCTTGTTAATTCAGAAAATAGACATATGTATTAAGAAAAGAGAGAAGCAATTGACTCATTTATATAAACCATACTAGTGACTGTGCTAATTGCTCAGTGGAGCCCTACATCATTTTATAGCCTGTCTAGCATGTTATCTGCAAGTCATTTCCCCAAACATGTTTTCTATCCTTCAATAGCTAGGACCATGCTCCTAAGCTTCTGTTTTCTAATTTGGATGAATGAATGAACTTGGCTGAGGGGAGGCATTGTCAAAGATGATTTATGTTGTTGTCAATCCATACTGCTTAGCTCTGCAGCTGAAATTATCCTTACATGCCCATTGTTCAGAGTTCAGAAAAACACCGTCTGTTCTATTGTTCAGCCACAGTCAGGATACAGTTGTTCGTTTTCCTACACATCAGGCTTTTCCTATGATAATGGATGACTCTACAGCACAGGTTTGTAGAAGCCACACAGGAAAGGTGAGAGCAGTTTTACAAATGGGCAGCAGTGTGCTGGAGGTGATGTGGGAAGAATACCTAAAAGCCTAAAAACCTGCCAGCCATTTCTGTGTTCATAGAATACATTCAAGTACTAATAAGAGAAACCAGTTTATTTTTTTTTATTATGACCTAAACCATCAAAACTGTATGTAGGTCTCCTTTCATAAGCAAGACAAAAAAAAAAAAAAGGAGAGAATGTCAGAAATATAATAAGATCATTCAATGATTGTGTGTTTGAAGCCCTAGGTGACTTATCCAAATGAAAAGAATAGCTTCTCTGTAGACAGCTTTGCTGCATCAGAATCCAAATAGGAGACAAAAGCTTTACTCAAATTAGAATAATTTGAGAAAGGTTTATTTATATATGAATTGTAAAGGTTTAAAAAAAAAGAACACTGCACCGTTAGGCCTGAGTGAATGGAATGGTTATTGGAATCCAAAACTAGAGAGATACATTGAGGAGTCTACCTTGGAAGAAAGAGTGAGTGGTCACAGGACACAGCAAGCCTCAACTGTGTCTCAAAGAGTGAGCCAGAGGAATATACACTGTTCATACAAATTATGGGATATTTCAAAATGAATAGGAAGCAATAAAAAAAAAAAGCATTTGATGTTACTTGCTACTCAATCACGATAATTGAGTTTGCATCTCATTTCCATAATCAAACAACTCTCTTTGACTTGTCTGCTTTTCTGATGCTCTTGTTTAATAAAAAAAAAAATCAAATGCTTCTCTTTTTTTATTGCTTGATATTCATTATGAAATATCCCATACTTTTTGTGAGCAGTATGTAATTACCTGTTTTCCCTTTCTCACTTCTCCTGGGTTCCCCATTGGCTAAGTATGCTTGGGAACCAGAGAATGAAGACTCCCAGTGCCGCCTCTACAATGCTTACAATTCCAAACCAAGACAGAAAGAGAAATAACAATTCCTTTCCAAGTGAATTCAATTTCTAAGATCATCCTTTTGTTATTATACTATTACGAGGCTTAACATCCCATCCCTTCCCACAGAATATATAGCACTAGATATATAGCTGGTCGCACATTTTGAAGACCTGTACTTGGTGAATGACTGTGGAATTTCTGGGCCTAGTCCAGGGGTCTCAAACTCAAATCAGCATGTGGGCCGCAGAGCAAGATCACAGCCGTTCGTTCCGCTGGCCGCACTAGGTCTACAAAAGGCAACTGTTACGCAACACTTTTCAGTGTCACAAAACGACCAGAAACTGTAGTTCGCATCACAACTGCTGTTAACTAAGCTAATATCTAGCTAGGATGCTAGAGAAATGAAAAATACAAGTAGGCCCCTAGGCTTACTTAATTTTATCCAAAATATTTTGAACTTCGTGGATTAGTCTGCGGGCTGCACAAAATTGTTCGGCAGGCCGTGAGTTTGAGACCCCTGGCCTAGGTCTCATTTTCTTTGCTGATTTTAGTAATAGCTTAAAGCTTGTCTGCTTTTTGTGATGCCTATATTCCTGAAGTAGGATTCTGTGTTTCCTCCATTTTGTATGGAAAGTTTAGGATCAAATTTGTAGTGAACATTTTGTCAGGCTTAATTAAGGTATTTTGTGAAATATCAAATATGAACCTTTACCTGGAGATGTAAAATATACTGTAAGAATAGTTCTTTTTTTTTTTTTTTTCCATTTTAGAAGTTCAACTGAAGAAATTCATGGACTGTTCCCATTTGTAGTTAGCTTTCAGAATTTCTTCATAAAATGCATTTAAAAAAAAATTCAATGAAGCCATTTTTTAAAGCACCTTTCTTCCCACATTTGAGCTAATGAACAAGAAACAATCACAGCAATGAAGTAATGACTCTGATAACATGTCTCATAATCACATTCTTTCAAGAACAAGGGTCTTTTTCCTTCTTGAATTAAAGAACAACCAATCAAAATACAGAGGTCATTATTCTAAAAACTCCTTGTGCTCTCTTTTAATATAATTATTTCAAATATCTAGGGAGTAAAATGAAGGAAACACAATCAGAGGAATTAATTACCCTATTAACTTTGCTTGTACTGGGCCTCCGTTATTCACAGTTCTAGAAGAGGCCCTCCGGAGGTCAACATTCCTTGTGTCTGCCACCTGTCAGGGATACTTCTAAAGCATACACACAGATGGGTCACCTCCTAATGGTTTTGCTCCACTGTTTAGGGGTTATTTTGCTTTTTCTCTTTTTTTTTTTTTTTTTGTATTTTTCTGAAGCTGGAAATGGGGAGGCAGTCAGACAGACTCCCGCATGCGCTGGACCGGGATCCACCCGGCATGCCCACCAGGGGGCGATGCTCTGACCATCCGAGGCATCCCTCTGTCGCGACCAGAGCCACTATAGCGCTTGAGGCACAGGCCAAGGAGCCATCCCCAGCGCCCGGGCCATCTTTTGCTCCAATGGAGCCTTGGCTGCGGGAGGGAAAGAGAGAGACAGAGAGGAAGGAGAGGGGGAGAGGTGGAGAAGCAGATGGGCACTTCTCCTGTGTGCCCCAGCCGGGAATCAAACCCGGGTCTTCCCCACGCCAGGCTGACACTCTACCACTGAGCCAACCGGCCAGGGCCACTTTTTCTCTTTTTTATCATTCCCTTTTCTGTGCCTTTTGGGCTATAATTATCCAGAAGAATAAAATATATATATATATATATTCCATTATATATATATTCCAATATATATATATTCCATTCTTCTTTGTGACCTTCTTCAATGTCTTAAAGATAATACACTCTATCAGCAGTGTACTCCATTAAAGCTAGAACTTCTTTTTGGAAAAGTAACATATCTTCAAAAATATTTTTTTCATTTTGAAGATGTGAGCTGAAACATGGCAGGGTGGGTAATGACAGCACTCAGAAAACACTGCAGGGAGCAGAAAAAGGAAGGTGAGACATGTTGGGAATACTGCCTCATTCCTGCCACTGGCCATAAATGTCATTTTATACAGTGACATTTATTGGTGAGATTCTCTTTAGTTTCCTGCATGTTTATCACCACTTAAATATTCCCTTTCAACATTGCAAGGAGAATAAAAATAAATTGTTCAAAATAAGTGATTGTGCTTTATCTAGTGTAGTAGTATTCTTTTGAAGAAAATTGTGGAATAAGTAAAAGAGCCTGCTTTTGGGTATATTTTAGAAAAAATACTCCATTTGTTCCATAAAAAAAAATGACCATTGTAATTAACCATATATTTAATTTCTCATACTTTCTCCTCAGTATATAGGTGCTCCAGAATTAGGATTAAAAACTGAATAGATGTAAGTTGCTACCATTGGGTTATTATATCCAGGGCTATAATAGTTCTTATTCTGAAGAATTTTGAGGCAGAGACCAAGGTCTCTTTCCAGGGACTCTATGTAGTTAATAGGTTCTGTTGAACTAAATGTAAGTAGTTACATATTTTATATGTCAGTCTAGATTCATGTTCAAAGATGTGTAATGATCTCAGGTATTGCCCTCTATGTGTCTTGTGCCCTTGAGTGTGATTCTTCTGAAGGATTAATTAGCAATACTACAGTATCTTCAGCACTGGCTTTCTTATACTCATTTCTCTATCAAAGATCTACAAAGAGGTTGTCCATAGATTTGCTAAGGGAAACTGACTGGAGTTGTGTTTTGTCTACTGGTTTAAGTTCATTTCATATTAGATATCCTCACAAAATAATGAAAGCAGTTACATCAGCTTTTACAAACAAACACCTCAAACCATTGTGGCTTAAAACAACAATTTTCTTTAGCTTGGTTGGCTGAGTTGGCCGGGTATTCTTTCTCATATATCTGTGGTCATCTAATGGTTTAACTGGTGGATGGATAATCTGTCTTGAATGGCTTCACTTGTAATTTTGGTGATTGGAAGTCTGGCTAGTCTATGGGGGCCTTTCACGATTGCCCATCTTCCAGAAACTATCCCAATCTTTTTCACATCTTATGTGCTACGTTGAATAGAACCCCACTTCTGAATTCTCCTCCTCTTGGAACCTCAGAAAGTAACTTTATTTGGAAATTAATTAAGAACAGGTTATACTAGATAATGATAGGCCATAAATCCAATAACTAATGTCCTTATAAGAAGGGGAGAGGACTACAGAGACACACAGAGAAGAAGGCCTTATGAAGATAGAGGTAGAAATTGGAATAATGCAATTACAAGCCAAGGTAAGCCAAGGGTTGCTTGTAACCACTAGAAATTAGGGGAAAGCATAGGACAGATTTCCCTTCATAGCCCTAGGAAGAAACCAACCCTGCTGACATTGAATTCAGAGGCTATCCTCTAGAAGTGTTAGAGAATAAACCTCTTGTTTTAAGCTACTAATTTGTGGCACTTTGTTATGACAGCCCCAGGAAACTAATAATGGTGGTTTCAGGGTTCCAAAGAAGAGAAAATAAGATTAAGCCCAACATACAAGTGATTTTCAAGTCTTTGTTTGAGTTACATTTGCTAATGCCTTATTGACCAAAGCAAGTCACATGGCTCACCAGAGTCAAGAAATGAAAAATAGTTGCCATCTCTTGATGAAAGGAGCTGTAAGTTACTTTGAAAGGGGTATGGACACATATGGGGACATATGGCTGGCTTGGGGTTTGTTTTGTTTGTTTCATGGGGTTTTTCTTGCATTCCACCTCTGTGCACCTGAGATGTGGCTCATACCCACTGACTCATGGGTAGCACAGACTAGAATATGGCTCAAGAATGGCCCCAAAGTGCAAGTTCTTTTGAAAATGCTATGAAAAAATGACTAGATTAACTGATAAAAAGATCAACTTGAATTGACTATCTAGGCTGTTGGATTCAAAGAAAAGGAATATAGTTTTTGCCTGATAATATATTATAATTTAGATCCCATTTGAACATTTTGACTGGACAGTTACAACCAGAGATTTTCATGGTTACCCTATTAACATGAAGATCTCTTAGAAGCTAGATTAGAACAGGACATTTCCTAAGGTTATATTTCTGTTTCTTTGTTTGATTTCCCCCCCTTCTTTTACATAACTATCAGTTTCATGAAAATACATAAGTACTAGGTAACAAAGCATCGTTGCTACTGTCAGTTTCTTTTGGTGCACTGGGACATTGAGAAAAAATCCCTTATGTACAATTTCCTATATATGCTTGTTCAGATGATATGTGCCTCACTAAGCTTAAATTTCAAAGAACTTTGTTCTTTTCAAAATGCTATTAAGAACATTATCAAACAAAGTAACAAAAAGTGTTTCTGTATGGTAGATGAGATAAAAATACAGTATCGATATAAATTTATGAATGTGTCAGCTCTACTGGTGGTATATAAGAGAATATTCCCATTCTTAGGGAATATTCATTGAGTTATTACAGGTAGAGGGGCATGATGTATACAGTTTACTTCCAAATTGTTCAGGAGAAACATATGGACAGAATCATGTATAGGAGGTACAGTAAACTTTAGTTTAAAATTATTTCAAAATCTAAAGCTTAGCATCAACAATGTTTTGGTTTTCTTTTACAAAATCAACTGGCAACCAAATCAAGTCAACTCTAATTTCTTCTTGTTTCCTCTCTAATAGTGCACAGTTGTTGTTTTTCTCCCTGGGAAGGAGGTGACATTGCCTTATGTTGGAAAGATTTTTATTAGGTCAGATCTACTTTGGAAAGGCCAAGTTCTTATGATTTTTACTCATGCAGAGGGTCTAAGTAGGCAGCAATCTGTCTGTCACGCTGTACCAGATGTCCCAGCTATTAAGTTGATCTACTACCCACTGCCTACACTCTTTCAAAGGCAGGCTAATGGGGGAGAAAAGCAGGTAAGTGAAATGTCAAGGAGAACGGCAGTAAAGGCAGAGAATGGTATTCTAGTCTGCTCTGTAAACAGGAAGATGGATAGGAAGTAGAAGCATTATGTTCA
Organism: Saccopteryx bilineata; assembly: GCF_036850765.1. Lineage (NCBI taxonomy): Eukaryota > Metazoa > Chordata > Mammalia > Chiroptera > Emballonuridae > Saccopteryx > Saccopteryx bilineata. Next base: position 16,446,343 of record NC_089499.1, on the reverse strand, counting down.
ATGGTCCTCAATGAACATGAAAAATAACTTTCCTATATTAATAAATGGCATTTGGTATATTCACACATCCCCTTTTTTTTTTAATCACAGCCAACACAGTTATGCAGTCACAAACCCAGTAATGAATAAGAAAAATCGTCCATGTCTTAAATACCTTTTATTCAGTTACCATTGTGTCAAGAAGGCTCAACATGGTAGGGTTTAAAGGTAAAATGGCTTTATTTTTCCATTACTGCTTTGTCAACTTTCCCATTGCTATCCCTTAATGGTATCATGTGAATGTCACAGCTTTTCATTCACTCACAGTTATTAAAATTTGGGCCATGCGAAAGCTTGAAAAACCAAACTCATTCACTAGCAGTTATTAAAATTTGGTTTATTTTAAAGCTTCAAAGTCGAACTGAATTTAAAATTCATCTCCTCACCATGCTAAACATAATCCCCAATTCTCTTCCCCTCCATCTCTCTGCCGCCACAGCAAAGGAGCTGAGATGTTGACAGGGGAAAAAGAGAGGAGCCAACTTCCCGCTCGGAGACCCATCACCTCCTCTACTCCAGCTCATCCAGAGCTGCAGTGGGGAAGGTGGAGGGGCATAGTAAAATTTCTCCATAATTAACCAGACAAGCTTTGAATGCTCTTGGTATGGACCACTGCTGTGGCTTTTGACCTCTGTTGTCCTCTAAACAACAGACATTGAGTCCTGCCTCTCGGGGGCTGCACGTTGAACTCACTACATTGTGTCGTCTTCCCATTTGACTTTTTCCTTGAACTTGAGTTTGGCACTTTAAATGGCACCAGCTGACTCAAGCTCAGCAACCATTTGACTCATAGTGAATTACGTAGGTGTCAGTCCAGCAGAATATGTACAGGACTTCAATTTTGAAAAGAAGCCCTAGTCTAATCTTGTATTTAGCTGTTTATGTGTCTCTCTTATCCAGGCTGCAGTTCTTTTGCAGAAGCCATGTTGAAACATTTTTGTATGCTGGTATTAAGCATTCTTATTCTTAATATTATAAATGTTTAACAAAGAGATGAAGAAGTTGATGAAATTGTGGCAAGCATATATTTAGAGGTTTGGAATGTAGAAATTGGTTGGATAGTTAAACACCTTTTAATCAGTAAGAAAGCCAGGTCAGGCAGTGAAAGCTAACACTGTCTGATGATTTCTGGGTCATTGTGAAGGCTTAAACTTCATTGTGATTAGGGTCTTCAATGCTTTAAATCTTTCTCCATGATATTTCTACTTTCTCTACTAAGCATTCTTGGACTTTAGCTCTGAAAAAGAAAAAAAAAAAGAGTTTAGATGTGTAGGAAGCCTGTGGGAGGAAAGGTAGATAGAGATGATGTGTCTACTGACTCATTATCTTTTTTCCAAAAGATTTACCTGCTTATCTAAGGACAAAGAAAAGGTAGGTGATTTGTGTCCTTAAAACCCCTCAAGGAGAATATTCCAATAACTGACCTTTTTTTTCAGTTCAAGTTCTTGATCTCTCCCTCTCCTGTGACTTCAATTTTTGCTTTGTTTTATGACAATATATATAATCTTACCTTCTGAATTATATGATCCTTAAAGGTAAGACTGTGGTATTATTTATCTTTATATCCTTCACAGGCACAGCACAGTCATAAGGCTTTGCTCATAGCGAGTGTCCAAAAATATTCCAGGAAAGAACACCTGTTTATTTATTGCCTGTGTGCAAGGTACGGCGTTACATCATGGAACACAGCAATGAACAGAACAGGTATTGAAGTGTAGAAGGCACACATCAAAACAAATAAGCCTATATGCAAATATAAACTTATCAAGTATTATAGCTAACACTGAGGGAGATAAATGATTAATATAATATGACTGAGGTGGGAGTGGAAACGATGTTCAGGGTCAGAAAAAGGCATCTCTCCAAAAACAGACATTTAAATTGAAATCAGGGCTTAAGAGTTTAGCAGATAAAAAACAAGAAAAACAACACTATAACAAGAAGGAGCAACTTCTATAAAAGATAGGGAGAGGCTTGAAGAACTGAAATAAGTTGGCAGAATTGGCATCTTCCCCCCACACACCCCATAATCCTCTTCACTTTTCTTCCATGTAAGAAATTAAAAGACAGCCGTCCCCCAAAGAAATAAACACTTCAATCTCCATCCTACTAGCATCCGGGAACTTTTATTCACAGTGAGAAACAGAAACATATATCACCCCTCCCCCTTATTACCTTCAGAAATATTTCTTTCTGTTAAAAAAAAAAAAAAGAGTCTTATTAGACCACAAAGTTCAGGAGACTAAAATGGTCAGGTGGATTTGGATATAAACACTACTGGTGTATTCTTTATTCTAATCCTATATTTGTCTTCAGTAGGTGCTTGCTGACTTTTACTGGCCTAAGCTGCAGCCTCAATATTATTTCATTTCATTTTGAGAGGTCCATTTCTTTTCTGTTGGAGAATTCTAAGTCAAGTGCTTTAAAACACTTTTTAGATGTATTCAAAGTAAAGATCTAGTTGAAAAACACACTACCTCAAAGAAGACTACATAGGAGACTAAAGTATGTATGTAAAAAGGTTTTATATCTTTTGTCAGCACAACTGAAGCTGTCCTACTTTGGGTACATCTCGAGAAGGCAGGGTTCTATGGCAAAGATAATAATGCTGGGAAAAACAGAAGGCAGGTGGGAAAGGGGAAGACCAAATATGAAATGAATGGACTTCATAAAAGAAGCCATAGGTATGAGTTCACAGGAGCTGAGCAGGGCTGTTGAGGACAGGACATGGTGAATGGACATCACTCATTCATAGTCTCCAGGAGTCAGAGCTGATTCAAACGGCATGTAATAAACACAGAAAGATTTACTGTGACTAAATTTTGTGTGATCCTACATTCTTTATTGATAGATATACAGTGAATTGTAATTTTTCCACATCCTTGATGTTAGCAAAGCAGGTTCTTTCTGAAATGACATTTTAAAAGCTTTATCATTAAGAAAAATAAAAAGAGAGAATATTTGTTAAAACCCCAATCAACCTTGCTATCTACTATAATAGCCATTACCTGCTGTTACTGTTTCCCACCAATGTTCCAAATAATTTGAAAGCGTAGAGAAGACAGGTTTTTCACAGTTGAGTTCAAGCCAAATAGAATAAACACTAGGATAAAAATTAGCATGTTCTGGAGGATTCTGATGAGAGATAATTTGTAGGTTTTTCCCTTTATTTCTTATTGTTTTCTTTTGCAACTTGGGAAATTATCTAGGCCAGTCTTTTGAATTTCTTTTTCCAGTAATTGTCAAGCAAGGTCCATAGTTTGTATCCTCATAGAAACTGCAGCCTCTATTAACCATCTGTTGTTCCTTTAATTATGGTTTACTGTGATAAGTATGAAAGAATAGAAATGAAAATTAGAGAGTGTGGGGAGCCCTAGACCAGAAGCATTCTTGTATATTATTAGCCTAAGAAAACATTTCTATCAGACAACTTTCTTTTCCACATTCCAAAACCCATTCAGAATTTATATACAATAAATTGTTGACCTACATTTGACACTAAATTTTAATAAATGATGGATTTCAGTAATGTTTGGGTTTGGAATAATTTTAGAAACTTCACACAGGAAGATATGGTAAATAAATGACAGTGTTTTGTGAATAATAAGTGTAACTATTCAGACCTCAACATTAAATTCATTTCTACCTTACTCCGTGAGAAAGATATACAGGTGAATTTCTCTCTCCTTTTTAAGTCTAAAAGAAATGGATGTAGCAATACGTCAAATAAATTGTTTCACCGAGAAAATTCGTGGTGCCATTAGGAGCATTCAATACTTGAATAGAAGACTAGAAAGCACAACAGGAATTATACTTTGAAATCTCATTTCACATGAAATAATATGAAAATAACTACCATTATAATCAGTACCCCTCAACATTTAGGCAGTGGATCAATCAGTCATACATTGTAAACTGTCATTTCACTTTTTCTTCAAAAATAACATTTTGGCAGTGAGTTCTGGTAAAAATATAACTGGATGAAAATAATCTAATTCTGAACCCTGCCTAAAAAATAATTTGATGATTGTGAGACACTGGCTGTTATTCACACTCTTTAGGTCTAGATTTTCTGAACAATTAAAAACTTAACTATGAAATCATTAAAAGTCAAATAGCACGGCTTCAAAATAATTTGTATATTTTCCTCTTTTAACTTCTTTCAAAAATTTCTGTCTTTGGTAGCTGCAGTTTTATTATGATGAGTCTAGTTACAGTTTTCTTTTTATTGCATTTTATGTAGGATTTGTTGGCCTTGTAGAATCTTCCTTTAGATGTTTAGAAAATCTTTTGCCTTTTACTCATAACATAAGGCTTTTGTCACGTTTTATGCCTTTTCTCCCACTAGAAATTCATTTAGAGTTATGTTCAACTGTCAACACTGGCCTTTACTCATGTTTTCTTATTCTCCCTGAATGTCATTCTATGAACTTCCCTTTTCTCTTAATATGCTTTGTTGAAATATTATTTATACATGACTAAGTAATTTAAAGTGTATAATTCAGTGGTTTTAGAGTATTTACATAGTTGTGCAAACATTGCCACAATCAATTTTAAAATATTTTTATCAACTTATAAAGAAATACTGAAACAATTATTAGTCACTCATTTCCCCCCAAACTGACCCCCAGGCATAGGCAACCAGTAATCAACTTGTGGTCTCTATAGATTTCCCTAATCTGAATATCTGATAAAAATGAATTTAGACAATATGAGGCCATTTTGTGACTTCTTTCATCAAGCATAATGTTCGCAATGTCCGTCTGCATTGTATCACGTATCAGTATTTTGTCCTTTTTTATTGTCAAATAATATTTCATTGTATAGATATACCATATTCATCTATCCATTCATCAGTTAATAAACGTTTGGAATGTTCCCATCATTTGGCCTTTATGAATAATGCCACTGTGAATATTTGTTATAGGCAGAATGCCTCACCTTTCTCCCCAAAGTTCATACGTTGAAGTCCAGCATTCACTATGGCAGAATGAAACTGTATTTGGATAAAGGGCCTTTGATGAAGTGAATATAGTTTAAGAGGGTTCTTGGCATGGGCTCTTATGGAATATGACTGTAGTCCTTGTAAGAAGAGATTAAGACACAATGCAGAGATATTTGGAATAACACTTGAAAACACTGATATAAGGTGATTATCTATAAGCCAAGGAGAGAAGCTTCAGAACCAATCTTACTTATGTCTCGATCTTGGGCTTACTAGCATTCAAATCTGTGACAGTTACACTTTGATATTGTTACAGCAACCCTAGAAAACTAAAACAATATTCAGATATTAAATTTTGTATGGATATGTTTTCTTTTTTCTTGTGTATGTGCTATGTACTTAAGATTGGAATTGTTGGGTTATATGATAACTATATGCTTCAGCTTTTGACAAATTATACAGTCTTTTTCAATGTGCCTGCACCATTTAAATTCTCATCAGTAGTATAAGAGAATTCCAGTTTCTCAGCATCCTCACCAACACTTGCTGTTTTCTGTTTCTTTAAATTATAATAGCCATCCTACGAAATGTGAAATGATATCTCATTATGGTTTGATTTGTATTTCTGTTATGCTCATTGGTGTTGAGTGTATATATATATATATATATATATATATATATATATATATATTGTTTGTTTGTTTTTGTATTTTTCTGAAGCAGGAAACGGGGATAGACAGTCAGACAGACTCCCGCATGCGCCCGACCTGGGATCCACCCGGCACGCCCACCAGGAGGCGACGCTCTGCCCACCAGGGGGCGATGCTCTGCCCCTCCGGGGCATCGCTCTGCCACGACCAGAGCCACTCTAGCGCCTGGGGCAGAGGCCAAGGAGCCATCCCCAGCGCCCGGGCCATCTTTGCTCCAATGGAGCCTCGCTGTGGGAGGGGAAGAGAGAGACAGAGAGGAAGGAGAGGGGGAGGGGTGGAGAAGCAGATGGGTGCTTCTCCTGTGTGCCCTGGCCGGGAATCGAACCCGGGACCTCTGCACGTCAGGCTGACACTCTACCATTAAGCCAACCGGCCAGGGCTGATGTTGAGTATTTTTTTCATGTGCTTACTGCTATTCATATATCTTCTTTGAAAAAAATGTAAATTGAAGTGTTTTGCTCATTTTTTTTTTATGTTGGGTTACGTGACCTTTTATTATCGATCACATTTTTTTCTTATATTTTCTAGACACAAGTGCTATATCAGATACATAATTTTGAAATATTTTTTTCCATTCTGTGGGTTGCCTATTCACTTTCTTAATGATGTCATAGCCAAAAAGACTGCCTAACTCAAGGTTAGGAAGATTTATTCCTATTGTTTCTCCTAAGATTTTTAGTCTTATATTTAAGTATATGAAACATTTTTTTTTTTTAATTTTTTTACAGAGACAGAGAGGGAGTCAGAGAGAGGGATATACAGACAGGAATGAAGAGAGATGAAAAGCATCAATCATCAGTTTTTCATGGTGACACCTTAGTTGTTCATTGACTGCTTTCTCATATGTGCCTTGACCGTGGCCCTTCAGCAGACAGAGTAAACCCTTGCTCAAGTCAGCGAGCAACCTTGGGTCCAAGCTGGTGAACTTTGGTCAAACCAGATGAGCCCACGCTCAAGCTGGCGACCTCAGGGTCTTGAACCTGGGTCCTCCGCATCCCAGTCCGACGCTCTATGCGCCACCGCCTGATCAGGTTATGAAACATTTTTTAGTTAATCTGTGTGCATAATGTGAATAAAAAGTCTATTTCTTGTTTTACATGTGAATATTCAGTTCTCCCACTACAGTTTTTTGAAAAGATTGTTCTTTACCCTATTGAGCTGTCTTGGTTCTCTATGAATTAACTGTATTGCAAAAGTTCATTGATGGACTCTATGTTCTAGCCCATTGTTCTTTTTTCTGTCCTTATGCTAGGGCCACACAGTCATAAATACTATAGTTTTATAGTAAGTTTTAAATTTTATGAGTGTAAATTGTCCAATCTTTTTCTACTTTTTAAATAATGTTGTAGCTCTTCTAGGTTACTTGCATTTCCATCTAAATTTCAGGATCAGCTAGTTAATTTGTGCCAACAACTCTTGGATTTCAATTAGAATTTTGTAGACTTTTTAGATCAGTTTGGCAAATATCACCATATTTACAACATTAAATCTTTCAATCTACAGCCATGGAATGGCTATTCATTGATATAGGTCACCTTTAAGCTGTTAATGGCATTTTATAGTTTTCAGAATATAAGTTTTACATTTCTTTCATTAAAATAATTTTTATGTATTTTATATTTATTGTGCTATTGCAGTTGGAATTATTTGCTTAATTTTATTTTTGTATTGTTGATAACTAGAGCTTAGATATAATTTTGTATACTCATCTTGTACTTGGAACCTTGCTGAATACATTTGTTAGTGCTAATAATTTTTTAGTGGATTCTTAGGATTTTCTATATACAAGATATTATCTTTTGAAAAATGAGATGGTTTTATCTCTTCCTTTCCCATATAGATGCTCTTTTTCGCCCTAATTGCTGTGGCTAGAATCTTTAGTATAATTGTTGAATAGGTGGTTTTATCTCTTCCTTTCCCAAATAGATGCTCTTTTCCCCCCTAATTGCTGTGGCTAGAATCTTTAGTATAATTGTTGAATATACTGTAAATGGTATTAACATGTATCTTTTTCTTGTTCCTGATCTTAGGGAGAAAGTATTCAGTCTTCCACCATTAAGTATGATGTCCCTGAGGATTCTTCACAGACGCCTTGTCAGATTGAGAAAGTTCCCTTCTATTTATTGCTTGTTGAATGGTTTTATTATGAACAAGTTTCGGATTTTCTCATTCATTTTCTGCATCTGTTAAGATGTTTCTATTCTTTATTATATTGATTTAATGTATTACACTAATTGATTTTTTGAATGTTAAAGCATCATTGCATCCCTGTGATAAATCTCAATTGGTCATAGGTATCAGCCTTTTAATGTTGCTGTGTTTGGTTTACTAGAATTTTTTTATCGAGGACTTTATTTTCTAGATTGATGAGAGATATTGATATGTAGTTTTATTTTTTTCTTGCAATGTCTTTGTCTTGCTTGGTATCAAGATGAGACTGTAAGACTGTACTCATCAAATAAGTTGGGAAGTACTACTCTATATTTTTTTGGAAGAACTTGTGAAGAATTGTTATTAATTTTCCTTTAATATTTGTAGAAGTCCCCAGTGACATAATCTGAGCCTGGAGTCTTTTTGTGGCAAGTTTTTAAAACTATATTTTCATAATTTTATGTTATAGAACTATTCATGTTTTATGTTATTTCTTGAATGAGTTTTGATCATTTGCATTTCTAGGAATTTTCCCTTTCAACTAATCTATCTATTTTTGGTGCATTTATTCATGGTATTCTTTTAGAATTATTATTTTTTAGTTTGTAAGCTAAATATTATTGTCTTTATTTTGCTCTTGATTTTAGCCACTTGAGTCTTCTCCTTTTATTGGTTATCTAAATAATGGTTTGTGAATTTTGTTATTCTTTTCAAAGAACCAACTTTGAATTTTGTCTATTGGTCTTTTATTTCTTTTTAATTTTATTAATTTTTGCTCTAATCTTTATTATTTTCTTCCTTGTGCTTCCTGTAAGTTTAGTTTATACCTGTTTTCAAGGTTCTTGTATTGGAAGATTAGACTATTGGTTGGAGATCTTCCTTATTTTTATTATAGGCATTTACAGATGTTCATTTTCCTCTAAGCACTGCTTTAGCTGCATCTTCTGTGGTGTGTGTGTGTGTGTGTGTGTGTGTGTTGTGTGTGTGTGTGTGTGAGAGAGAGAGAGAGAGAGAGATTTTATTTATTTTTTACTGACTATATTTTTTTAGACAACTCTAGTTTCACAGCAACATTGAGAGGAAGATATAACATAGATTTTCCATATACCTACTGCTGCTGCAAATACACAACCTTTGCCCAACTGAATTTCATTCTAAAGTACTTCCTTTAACACTTTTTATAAGATAGTCTGCTCTCAGTGTATCTAGACTTCTAGCAATCTACTGTCAGTTTTGTTAATCTTGAAATAGCTTCGTTTTGCCCTTATAGTTTTCAATTTTTGTCCATTTATTACATTAGTATATTTGTTACAATTAATGAACTAATATTAAAATAGCATTATTAACTAAATTTTATAATTTATTAAGATTTCCTTAATATGTAACATAATGTTTTTTCCCTGTCCCAGAATCCCACGCAGGATATATTAATTTTCCTGTTTCCTTACCACCTCTTATAGGTGACAGTTTCTCACACTTTTCTTATTTTCGATGACCATGATAATTTTGTACTTGAGGATTCTCCTCTTTTGGAGTCTTTCTGCTGTTTTATTCATTGTTAGACTAGGGTTATAATTTTGTCTTCATTTTTGAAACATAGTTTTACTGGATAGAAGATTTTCAGTAGACATTTATTTTTTCTTTCAGGAGTTTAAATATGTTATCCCACTGCATTGTGGCCTATCTTGTTTCTGTTGAGAAGTCAGCTATATGTCTTATTGAAATTTATGTAATAAAGCTATTTTCTCTTGCTACTTGCAAGATTTTCTTTGGTCTACAATATTCAACATCTTTACCATGATAGCTCGGGTTGTGCATTCCATTGTTGCTAACCCTCTTGGCATTCCTCTTTATTTTCTTCTTCGTCTTTGTATTTGTTTGTAGATTAATGGTTTCATTCCATTTGAGAGGCATTCTTACTATTATTTTTCAAATATATTTTCTGCTCCTCTCTCTCTTCTCTTCTCCCACCCCCATTATACATACACTGTGAAGCTCGGTGACACCCTATATTTCTCTGAGCTTTATTCATTCATGTTTATTCTTTTTTACTTCTTGATGTCACCTTATCTCTCCTGAAGTTCACTGATTCTTTCTTTACCATTTCAAATATATTTTAAGTCTTCTAGTAAGTTTTCACTTAGTTGTATTACTTTTCATATCCCAAACTGATATTTTCTCTGTGATTTATATTACATTATTAACATCCTGTATTTTATGAGACATTGTCACCACACTTTCCTGTAATTTTTAAAATTTTTTTTTCTTTTTGGGAGAGAGAGAGATGGGAAGGAACTCATATTGCATCGCTTTTGTTGTTTATTGGTTTCTTTGAATAGGTGCCTTGACCAGGGAGTAAAAGCTTAACCAATGACCTCTTGCTCAAGCCAGCAACCTTGGGCTTCAAGCCAATGACCTTTGGGCTCAAGTTATAACAACAGGATCATATCAATGATTCCATGCTCAAGCCAGCAACCCCATGCTCCAGCTGACAACCTTGATGTTTTGAACCTAGCACCTCAGTATCCCAGGTCGACAATCTATCCACTGTGCCACCACCAGCCAGGCTCCTGTAATTCTTAAACATGTTTTTTTTTTTTTTTAGTTCTTCAAATATATTTATGAAAGATACTTTTAATATTTGTCTGTTAAATCCTACATCTGGGTATTCACACAGTCAATTTTTGTCCTTTCCTATTTTTCCCCATACATGGGTCAAATGATTCTGTTTCTTTAAATTTCTTGTGGTGTGTGTGTTTGTGTGTGTGTGTGTGTGTGTGTGTATGTAAGAGAGAGAGAGACAGACAGAAAAGGAGAGAGAGAGCAAGAGAAAACTGGAAGTTTTAAATAACAAACAGTGTGGGACAAAAGTATGTTTACAGTTGTTCACATGGAAAACAATACAATACTTGATAATAATACAAAAATAGACTGTGTTTCATGTATTCACAACTGTAAACCTACTTTTGCCTTACTCTGTATTTTTGTGGCAAACCTGAATAGTGATTCTCACTCCTCTGGGACTTGATGATACTGTTGTTTGCTTATTTTTTTTAAATTTTAATTTATTGTGTTAACATAGATTCTAGTGTCCCCCCTCCCCTATGTTCCCCACAGCATCCCTCTTTCCCCCTCCCTGCAATGCACTCCCCCTTTCCCTCCAGGATGAGCTTTTCTGCTCTCTATAACATTGTGTTATGTGTGTATAATTTCACCAATCTCTTTCCCTTCTCTGATCCCATCCTCTCATCCCCTTTCCCTCTGTCTGCTTTCCCTCTGGACCCATTGATACCGCCTTTGTCTCTATTCTGTTCCTCAGTTCATATTGTTCATTGGATTTCTCAAATGAGTGAGGTCATATGATATTTTCTTTCTCTGTTTGGCTTATTTCACTTAACATAATAGTTTCCAGATCCATCCATGTTGTCACAAAAGTAAGATTTTCTTTTTTTTCATGGCCCCATTGTATTCCATTATGTATATGTACCATAACTTTTTAATCCACTTGTCCACTTATGGGCACCTGGGCTGCAATGCTGGTGGGAATGCAGACTGGTGCAACCACTGTGGAAAACAGTATGGATATTCCTCAAAAAATTAAAAATGGAACTGCCTTTTGACCCAGCCATCCCATTTTTTGGAATATATCCCCAAAACACCACATCAATGATTCAAAAGAAGAAATGCACTCCCATGTTTATGACAGGATTGTTTACAATAGCCAATATATGTTGTTTGCTTACTTTTTAACCAATTTTGCTAAACTCTCTTAGTGATAAGTCACTTTTCTGAGAGTATAGCCTAGGGCCTTCGCATGGTCTTCCTGGAATGATTTTGTTTTAACATGGCTCTCTTTAGTTATCTATTTCCTTAATATCTCTATTAAGTTGTCTGCTTCTCTTGGTATTCTTTGCAGCTAAGAGACTCCACTAATTGCCAGCTGATTGCGCTATTGATTTGACAGTGTTCCCAAAACATAAATTGCTCTACAATTTGAGCATGTTAAATTCAGGCCCCTCTATAAAGGTAATTTTGAGGCCAGTCTTTGAAGTTTGTTCTGACCCTAGAAAGGCTTTTTTAGCTGCCTCATTCTCCAGTTTTCTCTGGTAAACTAACTGGCCTACATTGTAGCTTTGTTCTCTCATGAAGCTACCCAGCCTCTACTTACTTACTTTACATCCAACATCTCCTTTATTTTCAAGAACATCCTTAGTCTTAAACTCTGTCTTCTGTTCTCAAGAAAGTCAGGCTGTTCATTTGAGGAGAGCTTCAGAGTTTATGTCCTATCTCTTGCCCTGGGCAAAATCTCCGTTGTACTAATCTGGACTTAAAGGGATGGACAGTTCCTTGCTTCTATTGGATTGATACTTATGCTTTCTGAGTTTTAGGCTGAGTGGGAAGAGTGGCTCAGGTTTTGTCAGTATGTCTCTCCCAGCATGGCATCTCTGCCATGAGTGGACTGGGAAGAGATGATTGAGCACCTAAAACTCTAGTCTGTCATTCCTGAAGAAGAGAACCCACCTATGAATTTAATCTCACAACACAGAGATGAGGATATGGTGTGAATGGCCTTCTTGGACACACCCACCTGGAGTGGAGCTGGAGGTGGGACGAATAGCAGCTTTTGGCTACATTGCCACAGAATTTTGCTCATCTTACTGAGATACAGTACGCTTTTTATATAGTAAATGTTCTGCATTTCTGTATGCTCTTAAGACAAGTCCTGGAGACTTAAAAAATACAGACAACCATGGGATGATTGCTGGAGAGTGGAGATGGAGGAGGATATGGTGGGAAGAAATGGTGATGGATAGAGACTTGACTTGGGAAGTGAGCACACAATAAGGTGTACAGATGTGTTGCAGAATTGGGCACCTGCAACCTATATAATTATGTTAACCAGTGTCACCCCAATAAAGCTCAATTAACCATAAAGAATGATAGAGTATTTCTTGAATTTAAAAAAATTGTTGTTTTTAAATATAATTTTTATCAGTTTTAATTATTTTACTGTAGAGTGAGTCTCTAGAGCCCCTCATACTGTCATTCCAAAAGCAGATTCTTTTTCATTTTTCTGTATTTGTCTTCCATTTCCCTAGTTTCCTATTTAACTCTGTACAATGCTTTAATTTTTAAAAATTTTAATCACTGTGTGGTTTATTCCTATAAGTTATATAGTTCATCTTCAAACATCTAAGCATTTGCTCATAATGACTCATCTTTGCATTTATTTTCAAGCTTGCTTCTAATTTCTTCAAACTTGATTATTATAGTTGTTTTATAATCTCATATATCTGGTTGTGGTAAATAAAAGTAACAAGAGATTTACCATTTTAACCACTTTAAGTATCTAATTCAGTGGTATGAAGTTTATTCACATTGTTATACTTTCATAATTGTAATATCGACTTCTTCTATATGTTACCTCCGCTGGTTTTTGTTCAAGGTGTCTGTTTTGTGTGTTGGATGAAATTTTAATAAAAGCCATTGGTTTTTTTAATAAATATATGTATAGTCATTGTTTGAGGCCCACAATATATAAAGCTATGTTTCTCCAGAAAGGTATGCATAGCTTCTTCCAGGTACCTAAAAAAATGATAAGGAAGAACCACCTGAAACACAGCCACTAACTCAGTACCTACTTGAGTGTTTTCGGATGACCTCCAGGGTCGGCTGAGCAAAGGTCCTTGAAGATGCCCATGTCCTAGTCCTTGGGAATATGTGACCATGTAATCTCATTACCTTGTGAAAGGGACTCAGCCAATGTAATTGATATAAAGATTTGAAATAGAGACATTATTCTCCATTATCTGGTTGGGCCCAATGTAACTATATGGGCCCCTTGTGAGTAGGACCATGATGGCGAACCTTTTTTAGAAAAAAACCGCCCACTTTTGCAGTGCTGGTTAACCTGGTCCCTCCCGCCCACTAGTGGACATTCCAGCTTTTATGGTGGGCGGTAGTGGAGCAACCAAACGGCACCATGATTGGCCCACCATGAAAGCTGGACCGCCCACTAGTGGGTGGGAGGGACCAGGTTGACCAGCACTGCAAAAGTGGGCAGTTTTAATAAAAAGGTTAGCCATCACGGGAGTAGGGCATGGGATCGAGTTATAAAAAGATGTGAGGGCCCTGGCCGGTTGGCTCAGTGGTAGAGCGTCGGCCTGGCGTGCAGGAGTCCCGGGTTCGATTCCCGGCCAGGGCACACAGGAGAAGCGCCCATCTGCTTTTGTACCCCTTTCCCTCTCCTTCCTTTCTGTCTCTCTCTTCCCCTCCTGCAGCCAAGGCTTCATTGGAGCAAAGTTGGCCCAGGTGCTGAGGATGGCTCTATGGCCTCTGCCTCAGGTGCTAGAATGGCTCTGGTCACAACAGAGCGACGCCCCAGATGGGCAGAGCATCGCCCCCTGGTTGGCATGCCGGGTGGATCCCAGTCGGGCACATGCGGGAGTCTGTCTGACTGCCTCCCCATTTCCAACTTCAGAAAAATACAAAAAAAAAAAAAAAAAAAATAAGATGTGAGCATGGAAGCACTGGTCAGATAAGAGAGATGATAGGTGAATGGCTTTAAAGATGGGGTCAAGAAACTTAGATGGCCTGTGGAAGCTGGAAAAAGTAAGGAAACAGATTCTTCCCTGGAGCTACAGAAGGACCACAGCCCTCTGTCTATATTTTACATTGAGAGAGTATTTGTTTTAGATTCACTCTTACTTGGATGTTTTTGTAATTCTCAAGTATTTTAAGCAACTTTCTCCTAATTAGACTTCTCACTTCAGATGGGCTCTAGGATTTTACCCCTCCCCTGCTGCACACCCTGAACTTTAAAACTGAGCTCGTGTTCTATTGGTTTGGCTCAGACTGCACTCAGGAGAACGGTCTATTGGGGCTTTTCTTTGTTCTTCATTCTATGCAAACTGGCTTTCCCTCCTGTCAGCTTCCTGACACTTTTTAAATGTCTGTTCTTTTGAGATCATTTTGTTATGCTCTTTTGTAATTGTTTTATCTGGAACGTTGGTGTGAGTAACCTAAACTTCCATATTATCAGAAACCTGACAGTCATATTATTTCTTCAATCTTTCCTCCTCTCTGGTCTTTTTAAAGCAAATTCCTTAAAGGCCTATATTAGTATGAATACTAGAACTACCAAACCTGTATTTTCATGGCTCCTAACCCTTTTATAATTATATGCCTCATGCATTTATTTATTTGTTTATTACTAAGGCAATGTCTGCTTTATAATTAATGTGTTATATATGTTTTAAAATAGCTACTATTTAACTTACATATCATATGGTAAAAATTTTAGATAATACAATATTACCTACAATCTCCATACTTATTTAAAAGCCCTGTTCTTCTTGTCAGCTCAGTGCTATATTCTTGGCTGTAAATAGTTTCTTTCATTATCTGTTATCTTTTGCTTTCATGGGGATACCTCCCCTGGAATAGTTGTTGATTCTTTGCAGCCATCCCGTGCTTTGAATTGTCACTATTTTCTAAGAATAACTGCTTACACAACTGGCCTTTTTTTAGGGAGCAGTAAGTCATGCTGCTGATCTGTTTCCCATGGTGTTGGAGAAGGAAAATGTACGTTAGCTGAGGGAATTCCTTGGTGGATTTCACCTGCCTATTTGTATGTTAGATTTAATCAAACATTTAAGAAATTGAGCCAAATGCCTCCATTTATTGATCTTTCTTATTTGTGATATCTTAACTTTACCGTCAGTACTAAGGGGACAAGAAGGAGACCGTACAAGGATAATTCACCTGGCCAACTCCAAGGGAGCTCAGACTAAAAATCTTGTAAATAGCCCTGGCCGGTTGGCTCAGCGGTAGAGCGTCGGCCTAGCGTGCGGAGGACCCGGGTTCGATTCCCGGCCAGGGCACACAGGAGCGGCGCCCATTTGCTTCTCCACCCCTCCACCACGCTTTCCCTCTCTGTCTCTCTCTTCCCCTCCAGCAGCCGAGGCTCCATTGGAGCAAAGATGGCCCGGGCGCTGGGGATGGCTCTGTGGCCTCTGCCCCAGGCGCTGGAGAGTGGCTCTGGTCGCAACATGGTGACGCCCAGGATGGGCAGAGCATCGCCCCCTGGTGGGCAGAGCGTCGCCCCTGGTGGGCGTGCCGGGTGGATCCCGGTCGGGCGCATGCGGGAGTCTGTCTGACTGTCTCTCCCTGTTTCCAGCTTCAGAAAAAAAAAGAAAATAAAATAAAATAAAATAAAAATCTTGTAAATAACATTTGGGTCTCATCCTACTCCTCCAACCAACATCTTTAAGAAGGAAGCAAGCACTTGTATGCATTAGTCAATGGAATCCTCTCTTTTTCCATCTTTTAGGAATTCTAAACAATTTCTGAGACAGAGAAGTCTACTTTTTGCTTTCTAGCAAAAAAAAAAAGATAATGAATTTATTTATTTTAATAACTTCTGGAAAATAAAAGTAAAATATTGCATGTATCTGGTCCAATACTGTGAAATCAACATATAGCATATTAAAATCAGTTACAAAATAAGTATATATAAACTATGACTCTGGAAATCAGTGAGCTAAGAGTAAATTATTCAATAAAATGTGATGGTAGTCATTTAACTGTTTGAAAAATGGGAACAAATGATCAGATCATAATGTTTAAGAGACTCTTTTAATTATAAAACAAATGGGGAAAATGACACGCTTGACAATGTAAAAATTGAATATTTCATACATCAAAAATATTATAAATAACTCTAAATCACACACAGAATTTGGAAAAATAAATTTAGAACCTATGTTTTTATGTTGGAAATGCTTAAGATATACAAATACAACAGTTGAATACAGTGATATTGTCTATTGGTGTCAACTGGTAAAAGTAGTTAAAATAACAATGGTAATTCAGTAACAGGACTAATAATATTCATGTTTTAAATGTTAAGTTTCCTGTATGTAATTTAATTTAAACATATTAAATAAAGGATACCATTAAGATAAAAAATATAAAGTACCCAGTCACACTATTTATGAGGACATATACAGGATCCATATAAAACTAATTTATCTGAGAAATAAAAGAAAATGGAAAAAATTAAGACAATATTTTAGACAATGAAGAATATTATAAATATGTTGGTTCTTCATAAAATAAAATTACTTAAAATACTATTGTATTTGCATTTTTGCTGTATAAACTTTTAAATATCTTCTTAAATTTTTTTTATTTTTTGTAATAACCCAGCTTAAACCACAAACACATTGAACAGCTGTTCAAAAATATTTTCTTTTTTTATTATTCTAATTCAATAAGTTTTTTTTCTAATTTAAAATTATTTATTTTTTGTTTTGTTAATACTGTTAAAAACTAAGACACAAATATGCACAGCAGCCTAGGCCTACCCAGGGTCAGGATCGTTAGTATTACTGTCTCCCAGCTCCATAGCTTGTCGCCCTGGAAGGTTCAAAGAGGCTCCTTCTCCTGCAATAACACTCATGGAGCTGTCATATCCTATGATAACATACTGTCTTCTGGACCAGCTCCCAAAGGACATGCCTGAGGCTCTACTGAAGGAGGTGTCACTGTTTTCAGAAATATAATTTTGGTGTTTTGCTTGGTTTTATTCATTTCTTTCATCATAGATTTGCTTATAAGCAGATGATGCACCATGAACACTTCTCTCAATTAATACAAACCTTTTGGTGTTGAGGTCCATGTTTTTAAACTTTTTAATGAGCTTATCAAGGTCTGCAAAAGCACCTCTAAACCTTTCACTGTGAATTGCCTTGGCAGTTCTTTTTCTTTTCCTGAAGTTTCCTTTTCTCTTGCTTCCTTTTCAGATATGCATTTCTAAACTAAAACAAGTTTCAACAACTCCTCATTAGTCAGTTCCTCAGGATCCATCGCTAGGGGCTCCTCAATGTCATCCCCTTCCATACCCAGGTTAAAGTGGTCTGCTGTCTCAACCACAGCCTTGTAGATATTTGCTACCTCTTCACCTTTGGTAAGTCATTTGAAGTCATGGGCTATGGCAATACTAGGCATAAAATTTTTCAGTTCCTTTAAAAATCCTATGGGACCACTGTCATATTGGCAAGAGTCTATCATTGACCAAAGCATTGTTATGAGGCACATGACTATACGTTTTTATATATGTTAACTTTATATATGTAAATTCCAGAATGTCAGAAATATATTCTTGAAATATATTCTTGAAAACCAGAAAAATGACTTGATAAGCAATAGGAAGCTTCTAAGTTTTTGAGTAGATGAGTGAAAAAGTGTACGTGCATGTGATAGTTAATATGGTGGGAGCACAGGAAAGAATTTGATTTATTACAAACTGTATGTGAGGAGAAATGCTCAGAGCTAAACACATAATCTGAAGCATTATAATAAAATTTTGGAAAAGAAGAGAAAAAGTTTAAAAACAGACTTGGTAATTTCTCAATTCCTATGTCAGCAGGACCAGAAGAATGAGGAAGGAATCAACATTGTTCGTACTTGGGATAATAACTGAAAAGCTTTCTGGAATATCCCTGGTCATCCCCTGTAATAAGTAGTGATACAGAAGCCAGCAAATTGCTTTCTTCAGAAGACACACATTTAGCCAAGGGTAGGAAAGAGGTGGGAACTATTTCCATGTTTCTTTTTATCTTAACAGGATTCTAATATTTTATTTCAAGAATAACAATGATTAGAGCAATGTACAACACAATGAAGGCTTCACTGAATTAGCAATTTACACTTGTGCTATATTAGCATCAGGATGAATTATTACTCATCCTTGCTAATATAGCATTTACCAGGGAATTACACTGTCATGCCAGACTAGTGTGAAAAGAAACCATAATGGGGCATGATGCACAAGCTATTAGGAAATACCCTCACTATTAGAAATATATGCACTTTTTCCAATAGTACTATTTTGGATTTTCCCATAGGTGTCTTCACCAAAGTAGGGGGAAGGAGGGGCCAGAGAATTTTGACACTGGAGCAAAGAATTTGTATAGCCAAATACTGTCTTGAATAAGATTTCCATGGGAGAACTAATTTTTTTGTCATCCTCCCTTGGGAAAGTTCAGGATATATTTTGAAATTAGGGGCTTCTCTTAACCTATTGACTGTTTTAAATTTCTTATTTTAAAATCAATGCATTATTTTTCTATTCTAGTAGTAGGTTTGCTAAAGGATTGTTCTTAAACTCCTTGGAAGTCAATAAATGTGGAGTATATTCTTAATCTAAATAGAAATTTATAGTCAGCCAAATGTACTCAGTAAGCAAATGATGTAGAGCGTAGTTTGAATCTATAGCAAGTGATCCTTGGGTTGTTTTCAGTTATGTACAGCACAGTTAATATAGTGGCATTGGATATCTGCTGATGTTGAAAAAAGATGTGATGGGCTCTTTCCAGGTTTCTGAAGGTGAAGACAGGCAATGTTTGTTTTCTTTGATGATCATTTAGTTTTGTGATCTGTATGAATGAGAAATCTTAGACATTTATTATTGGAATAAAATTTTTAAAAATATATTAATAGTTCAGGACTCAACTATGTCATTATATCTTTAATATTATCTCCTTTGTTCTCTTTCAAATAGTACCCAAGAATGCCATTCTCCTCTCTCTGAATGTCTTTCTTGAACTTTTAATCTGAGCCCTCCCATTCTTACAGTGCTTACAGTCCTCAAAAGTTGGCGTAGCCCTTGCCATGTCACAGAAATATCATCTACCTCTTCCTTTTTTATTCACTTCTTTCAATAATTGATTTTAAATTATATTTCTTCAGGAAATTTCCCCACTTCCATTTATTTCTTTACCTTGCACCCATAACATGCATCATGTTTCATTTGACATATAATATTATTTTTCTTTATAGGCTTGTGATTGTCTAAAATCTTGGTCCCTGGACTTGCTTTAATCCATTTGCTTTCACTGGGACTGATACCAGCCTCTCCCTGAGGGAGAATCAGCTTTGATGGAGCCAATTGATATAATTGGCAGGGAGTTTGGGAGGGGGAAGGCATTATAGGAAAGAGAACTCAAAATTATAAATATTAGGTATGAAACTAAGTCTTCATTTTGAATAAGAAAATAAGTCATGAAAACTATTGTAGTATTGTTAAGAATGAATTATAACTCTATGAGACTTTTCCATGTATGTTTTGGCTATGTATTTTTCAATTCTTTGATAGCATCTTCACCTAGGTAGACATTGTTTTTGTACTTTCTTCTGTAGAGAGAAGAGATGGCTAATTGATACTTTAGCTGGTATGGTTGCTTAAAATCTCTTGTTGCAACTTTTAGCAACAGTAGCAGTAGAAGTTGTAGATGTAGAAGTTGAGGAGAAGTTTCCTTACACATTACAGCTCATTATAAATAATTCCATTGTTTATAAATGTTGTCAACATAAACTTGATCAAATTTCTTTCATATACAAGTTGTAAGATTGAAGTGCATTCTAGTTATTTTCCTGTAATGACTTAGATATGTTTTGAAATGACCACATATACGACCAATTAGTTTACAGGGTCTTTATTTTAGTAGTATATGAACATTCTATGGTGTTTTCATTAGTGTTAATATTTGTATCAAATCAATAAGAAGCTCAATTTCTTTAAATGTGTTCCCATGTTTTCTATCTCCTCATTAGATTTTTCAAACAACATATGTCTATGTATTACTTCTGTTTCAAAGAGAATTTTCCTCTTAATGAACTGCTACTTTTATTGATCTAATCATTTTATAGTTATATTGCTTCTCCATTTTAAAACACTCATAATTTTATTGTTTTGGGGACTTGATAATCAAATTTTATCTAAATCTTGTTTCTTGTTTATTAATTAAAGATGAGAAACAAAGCTACTCTTCATAGGTCCAAATCAGAGTCTGCAGATTCTCAGGTGTTTAGTTGGAATGTTGACATCTTTCCATATTGTGGTTAAAATAGTGTTCTTCTTCTGAAACGGGTCCAGGAAATGCCCAGTGCTACTCTTCAACAACATGAAAAATGACAAAATGGAACAAAAGACTATGATCTGAGCTCATTCAATTAAATATCTTACTTTTCAAGGTTTTACAAAACCTACAAGCACACACGTGACCACAGCACTAGGACTCCTACCAGAACCTCAAAAGGGATTCATATCAGTGAGGGGTCCGGAAACATGAGTTCTTAAGTGTTATTAGAAATCATCTGCCTCTGCCATTTCATGTGACATGACCTTTCAGTCTGGAGCAGAGGAGATAGGGATTAGTTGAGTGTAGAGAAATTTCAGTAAACTCATTCATCTTGTCAAAAACGCCTCAAAAGTTTGAATGCAGTAGACAATCATATAAGTAAACACATCATTAGGCAAGAGCATGGTTTTGTGAGAGCATGTTTGCAAAGGATTGAATACATACAAAAGTGTAAAAACATGACATGTCTAAGAGTATAAGAGTTTGTGTGCGTGTACTCAAAATATTCTGTGAAAGTCTTAGGATGTGATTGGGAGAATTTGATAATAAGTCTGGGTGTGCCAGAGAGTGGGAATGTATCAGAATTCGAATAAGTAACTGTATGAATCTACAGAAGATGCAGAACGTGGAAGAATGTTGCTTTGGAACACACTGTAGTCAAGAAAAACAACCATAAGGAAAACAAAGCTGCAATGAAATCCATACTTCCCGCTGCGGCAGAGTTCAAGTGTTTAGCCCATCACCATGACAATTCGCAACACATAAAAACACAGCCGGGACATTAGCAGGAGAGATGGACAGTTTAAGCTGTCAGTGCAAACATTTCCTCCTCTGAACTATGCCTTTCATCAGCTTTTATACCTTATTTCCTTCCCTGAAGATCTTTGCTTTTGCATTACACTTCTTTCCTTACCCATAAAAACTTTGCTTATTTATTTATTTTGGAATTAATGCAGCAACTCTGGACGCCTTGTCACTAAAGTTACTTAACATGAAAAGAGCATATGGATTTCAAAATTACGTAACTGTAACGTATCAAACAGAAGAGAGTTGCCGGTAAGGTATTCCAAAGTAAAACGTTAGCATTTGTTATGACTAGGTCTGCTATGACCGAGGCTGTGGGGAGTCCCCGGAGGACAAAGGTTGAACATGCTAAGGAAATAAATCACCACGATCCTGTCTCCCCTACCCTACACAATTCATATTGAAATTCTAAGAATTAGTTTCTGCTGCATATCACAAAAATCCAACTATAGTTGCTTAAAGCAGATGGAAATTCAGTTTACGGTGACATACTGTGACATAAAATGAATTCGGCTGTAAGCAGCATAGAGCTAGCTTAGAAGCTTTAAAAACCATCAGGGAGCCAGGCACTCTTCTGCTCATCTTTCGGCCATCCTTAGGTCACCTAGGGCAGATTAAAGATGGCACAATTTTTTTTTTTTTTTTTGCACTTCTCCCATTGCGAAATGAGGTCTGTGTCCCCACTCCTTCAATCTGGGCAAGATATGTGACTACTTTGAATAATAGAATATGGCAGAAGTGACACTCTGCCAATTTCCAGGCCCGTGCCTCAAGGCACTGTCAGTTTCCACTTCCTCCTTCTTGAAAGTTTTGCTCTTAGAACTCTGAGCTGTCATGCCACAAATCCAGCTACCCTATTGGGGAAATTATCCAGACGGGTTCTGAGACTGCACGAAGGAGAGGGGCCAGCCGCTCTTATCAAAGTGCCAGGAATGAGAGTAAGCTGTCATGGGCCTTGCAGACCAGTCCTGCTGCCTGGGTAAATTTCAGTGAGAGACTTCACATGATTTTCTAAGGAACGGAAAAATCCTCTGATACACAGAATTGGTGTGTGTGTGTGTGTGTGTGTGTGTGTGTGTGTGTGTGTGTGTGTGTATATATATATATATTTGTTTTTTTAAAACCACTAAGTTTGGGGGGGTATTTTATAATGTATCAGGAGATATCAGTATCACCTTATGGCGCAGAAAGAGTTTAAGCCATCATATCATGACACAGGAAGCCAGGGAGCGGAAAGGAGAAAAGGACAACACTTTCCTAGTCTCTATCTTTCCATAGACTTCCCAGGATTCACATATAACGCTCTGTTTAAATACAATTGGCCAAAACTTGTTCACATGTCCCCCCCTGCAGCTGCAAGGACTGGTTAATGTAGTCTTTTGGATTCAGTTATTTTACCAAGGAAAAAGAAGAATGGATGTTTGATTTGGCAACTAGAGTGTCTAGACTGCATCCCCTCAACTCTCTCATTAATAAAATCTTTTTTTTCTCAATTGTTTTTTAAGATGTTGGTTTTTAGAGTAGAATTTTTTCACAGCAAAATTAAAGAGAAGGTACCAACGTTTCCATATACCCCCTGCCCCCACACGGGCGTGGCCTCCTCCATTATGAACAACCCCCACCAGACCTGTGCCTTTGTTATCACGGACGAGCCCGCATAGACACATCATTACCACCCAGTGTCTAGTTTACATTACTGTCCGTTCCTGTTTTAGATTCTATGGGTCTTGAGAAATATAAACACCATTACGGTATTTACAGAGTATTTTCACTGTTCTGAAATCTCATGTTCTATCTAATCTTTCCTTACCCCCACAACAACCCCTGGTAACCACTTCTAAAGAACTTTGTAAATCTTTTTGCTCCCTCCACAGTTTTGTCTGTTCTAGAATGTCATGTGGTTAGAATTATACAGTATGATGACTTTTCCAATTGGGTTCCTTCATGTAATAATATGCAATTAAGGTTCTTCCACATCATTTTATGGCTTGGTAGGCATTTCTTTTTAGCCCTGAGTAATGCTCCATTATGTGGATGTACCACAATGTATTTACTCATTCACCTACTGAAGAATAGTTTAGTTGCTTCCAAGTTTTAGCAGTTATGAGTAAAGCTGCTATAAACATCTGTGTGCAGGTTTTTGTGTGCATATACATTTTCACCTATTTTGGGTAAATACCAAGGTCCAATTATGCAGTCCCAACAACAATGTATGAGAATTCCTATTGCTTCGCATACAGTGTTCCATTGTTATGGGTTTTGGCTATTCTAATGTGTACTGATCTAAGGTGTGTAGTGGTATCTCAATGTTTTAACTTGCATTTCCAGGATATAACATATAATGAAGAGCATCTTTCTAAATGCTTATTTGATATCTGTGTATATCTTTTGTTGAGGTGTTTGTCAAATCTTTGATTAATTTTTTACATTGGATTGTTTTCTTGCTGTTTTCCTTTTTTTATTATTATTATTTTTTACAGAGACAGAGAGAGAGTCAGAGAGAGGGATAGACAGGGATAGACAGAAAGGAAGGAGATGAGAA
Organism: Saccopteryx bilineata; assembly: GCF_036850765.1. Classification (NCBI taxonomy): domain Eukaryota; kingdom Metazoa; phylum Chordata; class Mammalia; order Chiroptera; family Emballonuridae; genus Saccopteryx; species Saccopteryx bilineata. The sequence continues at coordinate 16,422,226 of NC_089499.1, read as the reverse complement.
GCATCAATCATCAGTTTTTCATTGTGGCACCTTAGTTGTTCATTGATTGCTTTCTCATATGTGCCTTGACCATGGGGCTACAGCAGACTGAGTGACCCCTTGCTCGAGCCAGGGACCTTGGGTCCAAGCTGGGGAGCTTTGCTCAAAGCAGATGAGCCCACGCTCAAGCTGGCAACCTCGGGGTCTCGAACCTGGGTCCTCCACATCCCAGTCTGACGATCTATCCACTGCGCCACCGCCTGGTCAGACTCTTGCCGAGTTTTTAAAATTATTTGTATATTTTGGCTAAAAGTTTTTTTTATGAGATTTGTCTTTGCTCATAGCTTCTCCCAGTCTGTAGCTGTCTCTTCTTTCTACTGATATTATCTTTTGCATAACAGAATTTTTAACTTTATTAAAATTCAGCTTATCAATTTGATGTTATGGAATATCATCTAGAACTTCTAGGAGTTTTATCTTTTACATTTAGGTCTAAGATCAGTTTTGAGTTTGTTTTTATGAAGGGTATAAGGTCTATGTCTAGATTTTATTTATTTATTTACTTACTTACTTACTTATTTACTTACTTATTGCATTGGGCTGTCCAGTTGTTCTAACACCATTTGTTGAAAAGACTATCTTTGCTCATTGCAATGACTTTGTTCATTTGTCAAAGATCAGTTGACTGTATTTATGGAGGTCTATTTCTGGGCTCTCTATTCTGTTCCAATGATCTATTTGCTATTTTTGTTTGTTTGTTTATTGCAAATACTATACTCTCTTGATTACTGTAGCTTTAGTGTAAGTCCTGATGGCTGATTGCATCATTCTCCAACTTTGTTCTTCTTCAATATTGTGTTAGCTAATCTGAAATTTTTTCATCTCTGTATGTATACTTCAGAATCAGTTTGTTAATTATCATAAAATAACTCACTGGGATTTTTATTGGGATTGCATTGAATCTGTAGATCAATTTGGAAAAAACTGACATATTGACATTAATACTAAATTTTTCTATCCATAAACCAGGAATAGCTCTTTATTAATTTAGTTTCTTTTATTTTTTTCATCAGAATTGTGTAGTTTTTTTCATATAGATGTTATATGTATTTTGTTAGGTATATACCTAATATTTACTATCTGGGGTGCTAATTTAAGTGGTATTGTACTTTTGCTTTTAATTTCATAATCTACTTATTTATTTCTGGCATAGTGGACGGCAATGACTTTTATATATTAACCATATAGCTTGAAAATTTATTAGTAGTTCTAGGAGTTGTTTTTTTTTTAGAGAATCTTTCAGATTCTCTGAAGAGCAATCATGCCATCTGTTAACAAAGACAATTTTATTTCTTCTTTCCCAATTGATATACCTTTTCTTTCCACATAAGCTAGAATTTCTAGTATAATGTTGGAAAGGAATAGTAAGAGGGAGTTTCTTGCCTGTACCTGATTTTAGTGGGAAAGTATGGAGCTTCTCACTATTAAATATAATGTTAATTATTGTTTTATATACTATTTTTATTAAGTTAAGGTAGTTTTTTGTTTCTATTTTACTGAGAGTATTTATCATAAATGGGTATTGGACTTGGTTGAAATACTGTTTCTGCATTTACCGATATCATTATATATTTCTTTTTAGCTGGTTGATGTGATGGATTATATTCATTGACTTTCACCTGTTGAACCAGTCATATGTATGTAGGATAAATACAATTTAGCCATATTTTTATGCATTTTTGCATTCAATTTGCTAATGTCTGGTTAAGAGTCTTTGCATCTATGTTCATAATAGATTTTTACCTGTAGTTTTTTTCTTGTATATCTTTGTCTGGTTTTATATTAGAATAATGCTGGTATCAGAGAATAAATTAGGGAGTATTCCTTTGCTTCCATCCTCTGAAAAAGAATGTAGAGAATTGGTATCCTTTCTTTCTCAAATGTTTGATAGAATTTACCAGTATACCTACTTGGGGCTGGTGCTTTCCCTCTTGGAAAGATATTAAATATTTATTTGATATCTTTACTAGATATAGGGCTATTTAGGTTTTCTGTTTCTGCTTGTGTGAGTTTTGACAGCTTCTTTCTTCAAGGAATGTTCTATTTTTATAGTATACTCATAGGAATAATATATCATCATAATCACAAGTTCTGTGGGTTAGAGAGAAATTTAAAATATTTCATCTACTGTATAATTCAATATTATAGTCATACTTATATGAAAGTTAGCACTAAATTCTTCACCAAAATATATAGCAAAAAGAAAGTCTGGAGAAAAACCTTGTATTTTAATTTCTACTCAGTGGGCCTTTTGAAGTATATAACCTTTTTAGGCTTTCCCCCTCAAATTACTCTATTAAATAAAGGGGTTTTTATGTGTCTATACCTCTGCCACATTACTAAGAATTTCCTTTCTCATATGTGTGTTAGTGACTATATGTTTCAATTCAACCACTATTTCTGGTACAAATTATTTCTTATTCTACCACTCCCCCTTGACTCTAATACTATTATTAATTCCCATATTTGTGCCTCCTTTGTATGTTCTATAGACTTTAACCCTGAATTATTACTAAAGCCATTCAGATTCTACTACTTCTATGAAACTGAAAATGTTAAGTATGCGTTGGTATATGCCTACCACATTTAGCATTGAACCTAAGACATGGATATTTTATATATATCAATAATTGTTGACAAAAATAAAAGCTATACAACATTGCATCTGGATCAGGTGAACTTTAGCTGGTCTCTTCCCACCAGTACACATGAATACAGGAATTCAGAGAGAGAAAAGCCTGCCTGCTTTATAAGCTATAATGTCGACATTCCTTTATCTCATTATTCTATTGCTTGAGCTTATGAATAACAGTAAAAGGATTATTTATTTTCTTTATATTTAAACATATATTTTATTTTTTCAAAATGGCTCCTCTATAATGTGCTAAATAACATATATATTCAAAATGTTCACAATTAAATTGAATAGGCTGTGTGTAGAACTAGTTCCCAGCACCATCATTTTCACTGTAATTTTGGGACATAATCCTCACACAAAAATTATGTATTGGGTTTCTGTTATATACACAAAATTGGTGTTAAGGGGATTGGATAGGAGTACAATGTATGTACTTGAGAATCTCAGAGTTCCATGGGGAAACAGACCAATGAATGAAGCTAATTTGATTTAGGTTGGTTTGGTAACAGGCAGCCCAGGGAGTATAAAACTTAGACGTGATATCTCTGACCTTACCAGAAGTGAGGAAGAGGTTTCCATGAGAGGCAATAGCAGAACTAAGTGTGGAAGGAATAGTGTGAATCAGCAGGGGTAGGGCTGGTGGGGAAGAGAGTTTCAAGTAGAGAGTTTCTCCTCTCTGCAATAAGGGTACAAAGGTTTGCTGTTTAGAGTTTACAGGATAATTAAGCCACACTCAAGGGAGCAAACAGAAAAACAGTTACACTCCTTGCACTTTGTATAGTTAAAAATCTATACTCCAAAAGGCAAGATTATCACATAGACTACATTGGAATTGCTTATAAATAACAATAAGAGAACTCTGTCCTTGCTTTTGACTCTAGACTTATCTTTTTTTTTTTCTTTTTCTTTTTTAAAGCTGAAAACAGGGAGAGACAGTCAGACAGACTCCCGCATGCACCTGACCGGGATCCACCCGGCACACCCACCATGGGGCGACACTCTGCCCACCAGGGGGTGATGCTCTGCCCCTCCGGGGTGTCGCTCTGCCGCAACCAGAACCACTCTAGCGCCTGGGGCAGAGGCCAAGGAGCCATCCCCAGCGCCCGGGCCATCTTTGCTCCAATGGAGCCTTGGCTGCGGGAGGGGAAGAGAGAGACAGAGAGGAAGGGGGGGGGTGGAGAAGCAAATGGGCGCTTCTCCTATGTGCCCTGGCCAGGAATCGAACCTGGGTCCCCCACACGCCAGGCCGACGCTCTACCACTGAGCCAACAGGCCAGGGCCTAGACATATCTTTTATTTGTTATAATAAGCTGCCAAATATTGTCCTACATTACTTTTTTTAAAATTTCCTCAATTAAATGGTTGGTCATGTACTTTAATTGCAAAGGGAAATTGAAGGAGAATGTTATTAAATAGTAATGGCACATTGGTTACCTATAATGAAAAATCTCAGCGGACTGAGTAATAGAACTTGAACGAGCCTAGAAGACAATAGGTAGACCAGGCCAGAGTTTTGAATGGCTCCGTGTAATCAACTTAACTTTTCCACGGGTCTGCTTAGAAAAAAAAATTTTTTTTTTCTGACTGCCCCTGAAGTTTGTCCTCCCTTTGACTTTGAAGCTGTGTGGAGTGGTTTTTAGAAATTAGCTTTTATGTGATCAAACTGCTCATTTTTGATTCTGGATTCAAAGCTTTTGTAATTATGTTCAGAGCACTGTAAAAAAAAAAAAAGTATAAATGAATCTTTAATGTATGGAGATTAGGAGATCAGCAGCCAAGTGAAACTTTGCCACACAGGAGAGTGTGCAGGAGGTCAATGGAACTGTTGGAGAGAATAGAAATGAGAACCTGTCAAAACGGGGGTGGAAGAATTGAACTCATCCTAGGAGAAGAGCTGCCAAAGAGGAATTTAGTCGTGCATCCCTTTATTTGTGGAGGCGAGTATTAGACACTTATGCGAACGTAGACAGTTGGAAAGTTGGCACCATGTATCACCTCCTTATCCACCTACCAAGTCATGAGCAATCCAGTTATTGGGCATTGAAAACATTCCTGTGGCACGCACAGCATTTTCTGGGTATTAGCAGAAATGTACATCAGTTCCAATTATATATATTTATGAATGCCCATCCATGACTGGAAAGGAAGAGGCAAGTGTAGGAAATGCAGGTTAGGCGATGGGAGGGTTTCTTGACCTCCAAAAATAAAATGAGCTGCATAATTAACAACGCTGCAAATTAGGCATTATGGTGTGAAAACCAATGTCCAGGGGAAACAACTGTCTTTCACCTTGCATGTATTTTTTAGATTTCTAAAAAAAAAAAAAAAAAGTACCTTTTTTTTTGCAGTAATCCCCTTAGCATATGCTCATTACTTAGGAAAACAAAACAGTTATATGACTAATTAGACTTCACCTTATCAGTTCAGGAAAAGCAGCTTGACAACCCACCGCTAGTTATCATAAATTAATGATGCCTCCCCACATTACATGAAAACCATCAGTGGTGGTTCATTACAGCTGTGTTGTCTTGTTCTGTAAACGTCAAGAGATTAAAGGTGAAAGCTTTAACTTCACATTTTTTGTCAATGGGTTTTTAAAAGTTCAGTGTGGTCAGATCATTTTAAGATGACAAGGACAGTTTCTGCATGCTACCAAAATGCCTAGTAGAAAAGCCTAAAAACTTGTTCAAAAGCTTCTGTTTTTACATATATTCATGTCAAATACTTGGTTTCATTGATTTTTTTTTTACTGTAATCAAAAAAATCCACTGACAAGATAAGCCAATGTTTATAGTTGTGCAGACAAAAAAGAGAATTTGTGTGTTTCTCAAATAGTTTATGGTGAATTAACTTTGTGCGCAACCCAACACTCTACTACCGTCAGTGCGCGCGCACACACACGCACACACACCCGCACACAGGCTGCCACAGTTCTGTTCAGATGGTCATAGCTTTCCAAAAGTCTGCTAGTTACAAACTTCTTTGTAGTTTAGTTCAACATCTCCAAAGTTTTGTAGTTAAATACAGTTTCTCTGTGTGTATTACAACTTTTTGTATAAATCTTGCTCCCAACACAAACTATGGGAAAAGCTTTTCTAGATTACAATACAGAGTGTTTGTGGCTCATTCAACTATGCATGAAAAGGCTTAACATTTCTTTGGAGTATGTTTTATAATAATGACTTGAAGAGTGTATAGTAGCCTTATCACCAATTTAAGGTGTTTCCTGTCATAGAATCCCATGTCTTACTCTAGCTCCCTAATTGTTGGGGTTTTTTTTCTGGAATTCAACAGAAAATTTACAATCATAGGTTGGGAGCGCCTGGTGGCTCTAGGAGTTTTTCCTTATCTATAAAGTTAGACAGTTAAACTACTTCTAAAACCTTTCGGAGCTTTAACTGATGTCTCAGTGACCTAACTCTGTAACTGACAGATTAATGACAAAGGGGAATCACATTTCCCATATGCTCTACCTACTTTATTATTATTTCTCAATATTCAATACTCAAAAGAAAGTGCTATTGATTAAAGGACATGGAAGACACAATCACTGGACAAAATAACTGCAACAGGAGAAAGAAAGAGTAACATTTCTTAATACATTTTTAATAGGTTCCATGATCATTTTACTTAAGCTGCACAATCTACTTAGTTGTGGCTGGATACAGATAATCCTCATATCACAGACAACACCGAATCTCAAAAAGTTTATGTAAATTGTTCCATAGTTTATGCCGAGAAACAAAACAGTTTGGATGCTAATCCAGGTCAGGCTAATTTCAGTTTCATTTCTTTTTCATGTTATTATGTTGGTATTAGCATAGAAACAACCAATTTTAAGTTGAATGAGGGGAAGGAAATGGAAGTAAATGACATTTTAAGAGAGGGAAAATATTGTATATTAAACAGATCCTGCATGCAGTACTCACTACTGACCCCTCAGATAGAACCATGGTGTCTATAAACACTATTTCACTTAGACGATGTTCTCAAAGTCAGAAATACAGATAAAAATACTGAGCTGAGCACCTGGTAGATGTTCAAATAAAATTTTAAGAGCATATTTCATTTTCATTTTTATTTTCATTTTTTCATTTATTATAAAACTATCTTTTTTTAAAATAGATATACATGTTTATTTTTTTATTTATTCATTTTAGAGAGAAGAGAGAGAGAGAGAGAGAGAGAGAGAAAGGGGGGAGGAGCAGGAAGCATCAACTCCCACATGTGCCTTAACCAGACAAGTGCAGGGTTTCGAACCAGCAACCTCAGCGTTCCAGGTCGATGCTTTATCCACTGCGCCACCACAGGTCAGGCTATAAAAACTATCTTAATGATTGGAAACTATACATGTCACAGGGGAATAAGAAATGTGTAATGGCTTTTATTGAAGTCAGAAGTATGGACCGCTACCATGAGACTAAGCCCACACAGGATGGAGGAGGGTGACTGAGATGCAGAAATTTAATGTAGGATGAAGTGCAAACAATTTTACTGAAAAAACAGATCAGTTGTTCGCAGACATTTAGATAGTCGGTTTATAAAAGTTCAGTTCAAAAATATTAATGCTGCCTTCCTATAGAAGACGGTATTTTTCTTTAGCATACTTTCAAATTTTAAAAATTCTGTCAGTTATAGTGCAACTTTTTAGAGCAAAAACAGAGCGTTTATTTCAGGGATGATGAGGAACTGAAAGAACCAAATAAAAGTTTTGTTGAGCTGTTTTTCATGTTGCCAGGAAAGACATGATTCTGGCCATGATGAAATGTGATAAAAGGGTTAAAATAAATGAGAAGAATTTGTTTTTTTTAAAAAAAAAAACCTAGAAGAAAAAAAAAGCCACAAGAAAATAGGTTCACTAATGAATGAGGAAGGGTGTGAAATTAATGATGACTCCAAAACGGCTGAGTTATTGAACTCATTTTTAAAATCTGCCTTTAACAAGAGAAATGAAGCAGAGAAATATAGACAATTAGGGAGTAATGAAGACATTGCAAAAATTGTTCCAGCCAACATAAAGAGAAGGAAACTTCTTACTCAGCAATCATTGCAGGATCCCCCTCACCCTGAGTTATTTAGGGGATTGGCCAGCATGCTTACTAATGCATGAATATTTATTTTTAGAAAGTGAAAGAACGTTAGCATATTGGGGACTATGGAGAAAACAGACCCTTTGAGAGGTATTAGAAACTTCTGCAGGAGAAGGCGACCATCAGTATAATGTAGAATTTAATACCCCTGAAAAATATTAAGAAACAAAAACTGGCAGAATGCCTTCAATAAGAATTAAGCAGGCCATAAGAATTCATGGCTATTCCATCACAAATCCACAAAATAAATTGATTGAAAAATAGGAAATGTCAAACATTTGGACATTTGGTTCATTTCTGATTTGGTGAGTCATGCAATTATGTGTGCAGTATTAATCAGAGTGACTCAGAGAAAGGTGATTTAATCCTGATTCTGGAAGCAAGTGAAAGATCACCATGAGTGACAAAAATATATGGCAAGTTTTATAAATGACTAATGTGGCTCAGTATGTGTGACTGTTGGTTCTGTTTTGTTGAAAAGCTTTATTATCTATGACTAGTGAAATGATTATTTAAAAAAAAATTAAATGATGTTATTTCTTAAAGTTAGGAAAAACTTAAAACAACCAAAGAGGCAAAGGATCAAAGAGGGACTATGAATCTTTAAGTGAAGTACTACTCTAAAAAAAGGGAGGTGATGGCCTGACCTATGGTGGCGCAGTGCATAAAGCGTCAACCTGGAATGCTGAGGTTGCCGGTTCAAAACCCTGGCCTTGCCCAGTCAAGGCACATATGGGAGTTGAAACTTCCTGCTCCTCCCCCCTTCTCTCTCTCTCTCTCTCTCTCTCTCTCTCTCCCCTCTAGAATGAATAAATAAATAAAATTAATTTTTAAAAAAGGGAGGTGATAAAAGTTCTCATGACCTCAAGGGTCTTAGCTAACAAACTTATACAGCAGGGGTCGGGAATCTTTTTGGCTGAGAGAGGCATGAACGCCACATATTTTAAAATGTAATTTCATGAGAGCCATACAAGGACCGGTGTACGTTACACATTATCCAATAAAAATTTGGTGTTGTCCTGGAGGACAGCTGTGATTGACTCCAGCCACCTGCAACCATGAACATGAGTGGTAGGAAATGAATGGATTGTAATACATGAGAATGTTTTATATTTTTAATGTTATTATTTTTTTAATTAAAGATTTGTCTGCCAGCCAGCTGCAGCCATCAAAAGAGCCACATGTGGCTCATGAGCCATAGGTTCCCGACCCCTGCTATACAGCATCTTGCTATTCAAATGAGACATGTCCAGCAGTGAGACTGTAGTAGTGATGAGAGAGATCACTGCTTCCCCCCCTTATCTCGGCTATTCTAAAATATTCTCAGTGATGGAAAGACGAGTAGGTATCCTTTCTTAATCAGTAAGCAGCGTGCAAAACATTGCATCCTGTGAACTCGAGAGTCCTAGTTGTGCCATGGGGGGGGGGAGCAGAAATAGACACAAAAGGGCTGAAAAATGAGTGACAAGAAAGCATTCAGAATATCAGATGACTATGAGAACCTTAGTTAACTCTGGGCTCTAAGGTGTTTTTGTTTGTTTGTTTGTTTTGAGGAAATTTAGAGAAAGTACCCAAGTTAGAAAGTGGTAACATTAGAAAAAAAAAGATGAAAAAACTTTTGGATTGGTGCTAGTATATTACTGACTAATGGAAAAAAATATAAAATCAGAACATTTAAAATGGAGCAAAGGGGTAGAACAAGCAGTGATGATGTATCATTGCAGCAGACTAACTCAACAGACATGGAATGTATCATATGTACACTTGCTGGTGTGTGGGAAAACTGAGTTGTGACTGCAGTGGCTTAACCTGATCGTGTGACTTGGTGGGCTTGACGCCTTGTATTTCTCCTGTGAGATGGATGAGAATTCTGCCAGTTACAGCATTGTAAGTCTTTGCTATTGATGAAAGTTCGCCGCTTCTCAAAGGTGATGCACTATATATTTTCCTCCTTTTATCTGTAAACAAAATACTTCCTCAACGTCCATGACAGCTCTGCCCTATCAAACACTCGCAATGTCGGGCACGCTGACCATTATTAACTACCGCGTCCATCGTCCATCCAAGGCAGGCATTATTATCTCGGCACCACAAATTAGGAGAGTGACAACACCTTTACGTGGCACTTCCAGCACCACACAGAGGGACAGTAAACCCAGGAAACAGGCTCCGTAACTCTTGCCCTTGCTCCACCCCCTGCTCCACACCAACCTGACTTAACATGCAGAATATTCCGTTCTTCTCACTCTATAAAAATCTATGGTTTCAGCATTCTCGCTTTGTCCTCAACAGAAAGGAACTGACATATGGGTTTTTATCAGAGTCAGTGATCTTAATGGGAACAGCCCAGAGGCATTGCTAGGGATGAAGACGTGTCACTCTTCTGGAAGATCTATAGTATGTTCGTTCAGTGGTCACTATTCTCACCATGGCCTTTGATGACCTGCTCTTGATTCAGAGCTTTTCAGCAGGTCTATAAACAGAGCCACTGCCCATAACTCCTATGGTCGGACAATTGAAGAGTTGCTATTTCTGGGCTAAACAGCTAAGTGTATCCTGAGTGAAACCCAGCAAGAGAGAGAAGGGAGTGTTTTTCCCTGTAGCTCTTGCACGCCAGGTCTGTATACACACTCTACTACACAGGCATCTCATCTTAGCAGCCTGTGATTCCAAATTCTTAATTCAAGGTTTTGGGGGTTTGTGTCAGATGTCTAATTACTCAGAATATGTGTTGATAGAGACATAGATTTCATTAGGTTCCCTAGAAGTTCTGTTTCTTCCTGAGCGTAGCTTCAAATGCGAATATCCTGTTAATTCACTAAGTGGTTCAATTGTTCAGAGAGTCATTTTACACACACGTGCTGGGCTCTGACAGTGTCTCAGGCACCATGTCCAGCCTGAGACACAAAACACAATGGCACCTGACCCCAAGCGTCCTCGTTCTCTAACTAACTGGTGAATTACTAAATTGTGAGGCATTTTACAAGGGTTTCCCATTAGTTGTCAAATGTTGAAGTTTACTGATGACTTACCTATTATATAAAGTGAATTGAAAGTTTTCCTTTTAATAATGTAATTTTCACTCCGATGGTTCTAATAGGCTTTTCTAAATGCGGAAGCAATTGTTACTGAGTTAGGATAAGAAATACCTTCTATGATTGAGTATTCCCTCAGGAGTATGTTGCATGAGTTAACTTTGCAGATAAAACAGAAAAAAAATAAAGTTTGAAAACACTGGTTATTGGTAACAAATGGATAGGGACGACAGCACAACCACGGGCAGTATGTTACAGAAAGCACTATTGTGCACAGAGTACACTGGGCAAAGTTTCCTACCGAAGGTAGAATTGGAAGTGGTCCACGAAAAAGAAATCAGAAAAAAAGAACCTTACCAGTGCAACAACATAGGATGTATTTAGAAAGGGTTGGTGGTGTGGATGGAAGCAATGTTTTTCTCTCAAAGGAGCACAGAGTTTGTGAGCAAAGCGCTGGGATAAACTGAGTTGGGGTGTGTGTCTCTGGGGCATGCTGAAACCACGCCAAGGGTATTTGGACTGCACGCATAGTCATTGGCAAGCCTGCATACGACCACAGTGAAGTTCAAGACGTCAGCATTTTTGCAAGGCTTCTTTTCCAACTGCAATTATGAGCTGGGTCATCTGGGGAAAAACAGCTTCTAGGTCCTCTGAGTGTCAGCTCTTCACAGTCTGGTCAGGGTGAGTCCCTGGCCCAAGACAGGTTCTACTTTAAGGGACAGCTGAGTCTCATCCACCACAAAATCCATCCCTATGTCTGTCATACACTGGCTCAGGGATAAATTTCCAGGCTTTCAATCCTCTACCACATCATCGACCCAAATCACTCTAGGTGCTCTGCCCTACTCACAGCCTTTGATGCCTTCTTCAGTCCTCAAATACCTACGTGTCTATGCTCTGGAGGCTGTGCTCCATAACTAGAAAATTCTCATAAGTTCTGAACTTATCTGAGGGTTTTTCCATTAACCAAAACATGGCTTTACCCAGTCTGCCTTTTCAAAGCTGCCTGTCTCTCCAATTGTAGTGGAATTGTACCTGGACATTTTGTTATGGGTCAGGTTTTCAAACTGCATAGAAGAGAATACCAAGTTTTGAACTGGGTACATTTAGCCTAAATGAGAAGATTAGGGAATCCAATGGAGAACAACAACTTTTTTTTTTTTTAAAATTTTATTTTATTTATTCATTTTTAGAGAGGAGAGAGAGAGGGAGAGAGAGAGAGAGAGAAGGAGAGAGAGAGGAGGGGGGAGGAGCTGGAAGCATCAACTCCCATATGTGCCTTGACCAGGCAAGTCCAGGGTTTCAAACCGGCGACCTCAGCATTTCCAGGTTGACGCTTTATCCACTGCGTCACCACAGGTCAGGCGAGAACAACCTTTTTAAGAAGGTCGATACAAGCAGATAGGCTCTAAAAATTGAGAAAT